>NC_091978.1:275525296-276835296 GCF_044704955.1 Pristiophorus japonicus | reverse complement strand
ATGGATGAATTCCAGAAGTCACGCCACTATCACTATTCACTTCAAACCGAATAAACCCGTTAACAATCTGCACACAAAGCCTCATCTATGGGCCGGGGGGGAAAGAGATAGGTAAAGGTCATGCACTTGGATATGGGACTTAGGCTGGGGGAGGGATACACTTGCACTGGAGTAAGGGACTTTGGCTGGGGGAGGGATGCGCTTGCACTGAGGTAAGGGGGGATTTCAGCTGAGGGAGGGATCTGTCCTTTGACTTCTGAAGTCCAAATGGATCATGTTACAATGTGCAAAGTTATGCTGAGTGGTTCCATTTACACATTCCAAAAAAACTTCAGGGTATGGCTTATCCTCCATGGGGACCAATCAGCAATAGGCATGTGATAACGGAGAGCCAAATCAGAGAAACGGCTGCAATTCAGTTAGTATAAATAAACACATCCTATATTAACCTAATTTACATGAACCGTAGTTTAGTTTAATAACCTGTGTGGCACCTTAGCGAATGCCTTCAGGAAATCCAAATACACATTCACTGGTCCCCCCTTATCTATTCTGCTAGTTACAACCTCAAAAAACTCTTAGATTTGTCAAACATGATTTCCCTTTCATAAATGCATGTTGACTCTGCCCAATCCTATTATTTTCTCAGTGCCCTATTACCACGTCCTTAATAGATTATAGCATTTTCCGTACCACTGATGTCAGGCTAACTGGTCTGTAGTTCTCAGTTTTCTCCCTTCCTCCTTTCTTAAAAAAAGTGGGGTTATATTTGCTACCTTCCAATCTGCGGGATCTGTTCTAGAATCAATAGAATTTTGGAAGATGACAACCAATGCATCCACTAGGTTAGGGGATTTATTGGCTTTCAGTCATATTAATTTCACTAGTACTATTTTTTTTTACCTAACACTAATTTCTTTCAGTTCTTCATTCACGCTGGTTCCTTGGTTCTCCTCTATTTCCGGGAGGTTTTTTTCCTCTTCTTCCTTGAAGACAGACACTATTTGTTTAATTTCTCTGCCATTTCCTTATTCCCCAATTATAATTTCTCCTGTCTCAGCCTGTAAGGGACCTACATTTACTTTTGCTAATCTTTTCCTTTTTACATACCTATAGAAGCTTTTACAGTCTGCTTTTATGTCTCTCGCTAGTTTACTCTCATACGCTATTTTCCCCTTCTTTTATCAATTTCTTGGTCCTCCTTCACTGAATTCTAAAATCCTCCGAATCAGTCTTCCTGCTCTTTATGGCTACATTATAAGCATGCATCTCTAATTTCCTGATTTATACTCTGCCTGACACTACAACCACATCTACAGGGTCTATTGACTACTCTCGCTTGATTTTTCTGCCCCTTGTTGTTTTAGGGCTCAAAATTGGCCAGGAGTTGCTCCATTTTTTTTTGGAGCAACTTGATTTTTCTAGAGTATCTTAAAAATCTCCATTTTGCATAATTTGCACTAGTGTAAGTGAGACAGTTAGGGTTTTTTTAGTTTCGTTTTTTTCCCCCCCAAAAACGGCCACCTACGCTCATTTTGGCCACTTAAGCCAGTTTGGACAGCTAATAGTTGCTCCAAACTAACTTAAGCCAGCGTATGTGGCCACTTGTGGCTGCACAGAAAACCCTTGGAGTTAAGAAATCAGCGCAGGTAGGTACACATCTGAGACCATGCGGCCAGAGATAGGGGCGGGAAGGGAAGCGGAGAGGACCTTGCAAAGCACTAAACAAACCACAACATTCAAGAAGCATAAAAACATTCAAGAAGTAGTAATTAATAAAATTAAGTCCTACCCAAGTCCTACTATTAAAACTCGGCACGGGAAGCCAGCCGGCTGGCCAGTGCGGGAGGCCACTCGGTCGGGGATAGGTGCAGGACGATGGGGAGAGCACAGGCTGCCGACATCCAAGCAGAAAATGACTTTAGATAAACTGCCAACCTGCCAAAGGATACATGGAACCACTACTTCTACTGGGTATTTCACTGCGTCTCTCCCCTCTCCCCCCCCAACTATTCCAGCAAACTTAGTTCTAGCGCGGCGCTCATCGTGAGGCCACTCAGCCTGGGATAGGGGCGGGACACATCGGGTCCCACGCTACTGCACATGTGCAAAACCTCCAGTGAACATGCGGAGCGCTGCCGGCACTGTTTTTCACGCAGGGCCCTAGCATCGCCCCCTAAATCGACAGACCACACCAAGCCATGGGAGGGGCCAGAACCCGGAGACGTCTTTTCGACGCCGTTTTCAGCCCACAGTCGCCGCTTCTCTGGCGAGCGCGCTGAAAAAACGGGTGGGCCAATTTGAACCTTAGCTCCACCCAAACGGATTCTACATTTTGTTTTTGAGTCAAAATCCTCTCTCTCTAGTCTTTATTCCCTCCTTTATAATCAGGGCTACCCGTCTTCCTTTTCCATTCTGCCTGTCCTTTCTAAAAGTCAAATATCCTGGAATATTCTGTTCCCAACCCTAGTCACTCTGCAACCACATCTCCGTAATGGCTAATAAATCAAACCCATTTATTGCTATCTGCGTGATTAATTCATCTTTTTGTTGCGAATGATTTGTGCATTCAGATATAGTACCTTTAGCTTTAACTTTTTTCTATTTTTCGCTGACGTCACTCACATAAGAACATAAGAAATATGTAGGAGGCCATATGGCCCCTCGAGCCTGCTGCGCCAATCAATGGCTGATCCGATCCTGCCCGCTCCCCATAACCCCTTATTTCCTTATCGGTTAAGAAACTATCTATCTCCGTTTTAAATGTATTCAATGACCCAGCTTCCACAGCTCTGAGGCAGCAAATTCCACAGATTTACAACCCTCAGAAGAAATTCCTCATCTCAGTTTCAAATGGGCAGCCCCTTATTCTAAGATTATGCCTCCCCTATTAGTGGCAACATCCTCTCTGCATCCATCTTGTCAAGCCCCCTTAATCTTATACATTTCGATTAGATTACCTCTCATTCTTCTGAATTCCAATGAGTAGAGGCCCTACCTTCCCTCATAAGTCAACCCCCTCATCTCTGGAATCAACCTCGTGAACATTCTCTGAACTGCCTCCAAAGCAAGTATATCCTTTTGTAAATATGGAAACCAAAACTGTACACAGTATTCCAGGTGTGGCCTCACCGATACCCTGTATAGTTGTAGCAAGACTTCCCTACTCCATCCTCTTTGCAATAAAGGCCAAGATTCCATTGGCCTTCCTGATCACTTGCTGTACCTGCAACTAACCTTTTGTGTTTCATGCACCAGGACCCCCAGGTCCTGCTGTATTGCAGCACTTTGTAATTTTTCTCCATTTAAATAATAACTTGCTCTTCGATTGTTTTCTGTCGAAGTGCATAACCTCACACTTTGCAACATTATACTCCATCTGCCAAATTTTATCCCACTCACTTAGCCTCCTTATGTTCTTTTGCAGGTTTCTTGTGTCCTCCTCACACATTGCTTTTCCCCCCATCTTTATATAGTCAGCAAACTTGGCTACGTTACATGCAATCCCTTCATCCAAGTCGTTTAGATTGTAAATAGTTGGGGTCCCAGCACTGATCCCTGCGGCACCCCACTAGTTACTGATTGTCAACCCGAGAATGGACCATTTATCCCGACTCTCGATATTTTGAGAGTCCTCTACTGTAAAGACTAATATAAAATATTTGTTCAGTGTTTCTGCCATCTCCATGTTCTCCATCACTAATTCCCCGGTTTTGTCCTCTAAGAGACCAACATTTACTTTAGCCACTCTTTTCCTTTTTATATGGCTGTAGAAACTCTTGCTATCTGTTTTTATATTTCGTGCTAGTTTACTTTCATAGTCTATCTTCCCTTTCTTAATCATTTTTTTTAGTCATTCTTTGTTGGCTTTTAAAAGCTTCCCAACCTTGTGTCCTCCTAGTAGTTTTGGCCACTTTGTATGCCCTTGTTTTTAATTGGATACCATCCTTTATTTCTTTAGTTAGCCACGGATGGCTATCTTTTCTTTTACACCCCTTCCTCTTCACTGGAATATATTTTTCTTGAGTTATGAAATATCTCCTTAAATGTACGCCGCTGTTCATCAACCGTCCTACACTTTAATCTATTTTCCCCAGACCACTTTAGCCAACTCTGCCCTCATACCTTTATAGTCTCCTTTATTTAAGTTTAATACACTGGTTTGAGATCCAATTTTTTCACCCTCCATCTGAATTTGAAATTTAACCATGTTATGATCACTCATTCCAAAGGGATCCTTGACTAGGAGATTGTTTATTAATCCTGTCTCATTACACAGGACCAGATTAAGATAGCCTGCCCCCTGGTTGGTTTCGTTACATACTGCTCAAGGAACCCATCCCTTATGCACTCTATGAACTCTTCCTCAAGGCTAACCCGACCAATTTGATTTGTCCAATCAATATGGAGGTTAAAATCACCCAGGATTATTGCTGTTCCCTTTTTACAAGCCTCCACTATTTCTTGGTTTATACTCCGACCAACAGAGTTGCTACTGTTAGGGGGCCTATAGACTACGCCAACCAGTGATTTTTCCCATTATTATTCCTTATCTCTCCCCAAATTGTTTCAACATCCTGATCATTTGAGCCAATATCATCTCTCACTATTGCATTGATTCCATCCTTTATCAACAGAACCAGCCCACCTCATTTTTCTTTGTCTATCCTTCTGAATTGTCAAATACCCCTGAATATTTAGTTCCCAGTCCTGGTCACCTTGCAACCACTTCTCAGTAATGACCATCAGATCATATCCATTTGTATCTATGTGTGCCGTCAACTCATCTATTTTGTTACGAATGCTACGTGCATTTAGACAAAGAGCTTTAATAAAATGTTTTAAACCCTTTTTTCCTGCTTGTTTCCTCTGTCCTTCAAACTCACTTTCTACATTTTTGCTTTCTAATTCCGGCTTTACTCACTTCCCTACTGAATCTATTCTCAGGTTCCCAACCCCCTGCCAATCTAGTTTAAACCCTCCCCAACAGCAATAGCAAACGCCCCCACGAGAATATTGGTCCTGGCTCTGTTGAGGTGCAACCCGTCCGTTTGTACAGGTCCCACTTCCCCCAGAAGCAGTTCCAATGCCTCAGAAAACGAAAGCCCTCCCTGCTACACCATCTCTCCAGCCACGCATTCATCTGCTCTATCCTCCTCTTTCTGTACTCATTAGCTCGTGGCACCGGGAGTAATCCAGAGATTACTATCTTTGAGGTTCTGCTTTTTAATCCTAGCTCCTCTCCTAGCTCCTAAACTCTGCCTGCAGGACCTCATCCCTCTCTCTACCTATGTCATTGGTCCAGATATGGACTAAGACCTCTGGCTATTGACACTTTCCCCCCCAGAATGCCCTGGGGGGAGGGTGAACACTTTAGTTACTAATGCCCTATTACCTTTATTAATCTCTGTCCCTTCCTGACCCACTCTGCTTATCTTTACCCAGATCACTACTCTGCTGTACAGCCTTGACATTTCTCTTACTGCTTTTAAATTTACCCTTTCCTGAATCCTCCCACCACCACCATCCCCCTTCATTAGGTTAAAGCCCTATCTACTGCCCGTTATTCAATTTAATTTCGATCCTAGCTCCTCAAACTTTCAGGTAGAAGTAGGAATGAGATTCTGCTATGTCGTTGGTTGCTACATGGACCATGACAACTGGATCTGTCCCCTCCCACTCCAAGTTCTTCTCCGGCTGCGAAAACACATCCCTTACCGTGGCACCAGGTAGGCAACACAGCCTTCGGAGCTCCCGGTCATGGCTGCAAAGAACAATATCTATCCCTCTGACTATACTGTCCCCTACCACTACCACATTCCTTTTCACTCCACCCCCCACTTGAATGGCTTCTTGTACCACAGTGCCTGTGGTCAGTTTGCTCATCCACCTTGCAGTCCTTGTTCTCATTCCCACAGGTAGCAAGTATCTCATACCTGTTGGTCAAAGTCAAGAGCTGAGGGTCAAGGGTCCATCACTACATCCTGGGTCTCCATAACTTCCTGACTCGCAATCACACCCTCCGGTCCCTGACCACCGACAAACTTTAATGTACTACTTAACTTAAGGGGTGTGACTGCCTCCTGGAACAAAGTATCCAGGTAACTCTCCCACTCCCTGATGTTTATTTCTGTTGTTGTTAGGATTTAATCTACTGAACAAGTGTGTGACAGGCTGCTCAAACAGTATGACCAGCCTGTATAATACAGCAGGGCCAAAATGTAATCTGAGTCAGAAGCTGGTTTTCATCTGCCTCGCTTTGCATTAGAGTGGATACTATGTGCGGTGCAACGAAGATTTGCTAGATTGATCCCTGGGATGAGAGGGTTGTCCTATGTGGAGACATTGAGTAGATTTGGTCTATACTCTGCAGTTTAGAAGAATGAGAGGTGATTCAGAGATGACAGGGTAGATGCTGTTTGCTTCCCCTTGCTGGAGAGCCTAGGTGGTGTGTGTGCGTGCATGCGCGCGCGCACATAGTCTCAGGATAAGTGGTCAACCATTTAAGACTGAGATGTGAAATGTCTTCACTCAGAGGGTTGTGAATCTTTAGAATTATCTACCCCAAGGGCTGTGGATTCTGAATCATTTGGTTGAGATAGTCAGATTGTTGGACTCCAGGGGAACCAAGGGATATGGAGATCGGACGGGAAAGTGGAGTTGAGATCAAAGATCAGCCACGCTCTTATTGAATGGCTCGAGGAGCCGTATGGCCTACTCCAGCTCCTATTTCTCATGTTATGCTCATGGCCTGCCACACCTGGGGGAATGTCGAAGTAATTTATGACTAACGAAAAATACCAAGGTAAAGATCTAAAGCAATCTTATAGTACATAATTTATGTTTATGTAGACATGAAAAATGAGGTATACCGACTATATGAATCAATAAGCAAAGAAATCAGTGATCAGGTTTGACAAACATCATCCGTCTACCACACCACCATTTCTAGCGTTGGCACCTCATTAATGTGTCTCTCCTTAATAATGTTGTGTAACAAGCGGCAGCTATCATATACGTTCCATCATATTAAGGCACATTGAAAAGTGCCCTCTGGCTGACCAAATGTCAGTACTTGTCCTAATATGCTTGATTCTCTGCTGCATGATGTTGTCAGCAGAGATGTGAGTCATAGTAACTGTTATTTTTGTCTTTCAAGACCATCCTTCCATTCTGCTGTCTCTACTAAAAAGATGTAAACAGAAATTCTCCAAAAAGCATCATGTGAAGTGTCAGAGAATTGGGCATTGCATCACAATCCACTGCTATTGGTCACTATCCAGTGGTATACTGAGAGACTGAAATCACTTGGTGCTTGACAAGCCTTTGGATTGCTGGTGAGGAACAAATGGCTATATGGGTGCAATCAATAACCTCCTGAACCCTCAGAAATCCAGATTTATGATAAAAGCCAGTCTACCATCTGTTGCTGCAGCTACAGGGGAATCTGATGCAGATATATGATAGAAAAGTTGTTCATTAACTTTCTTGATGCATCAATGAAGAAGCTGACTAATGTTGCAGATATAGAAACATAGAAACATAGAAAATAGGTGCAGGAGTAGACCATTCGGCCCTTCTAGCCTGCACCGCCATTCAATGAGTTCATGGCTGAACATTCAACTTCAGTACCCCATTCCTGCTTTCTCGCCATACCCCTTGATCCCCCTAGCAGTAAGGACCTCATCTAACTCCTTTTTGAATATATTTAGTGAATTGGCCTCAACAACTTTCTGTGGTAGAGAATTCCACAGGTTCACCACTCTCTGGGTGAAGAAGTTCCTCCGCATCTCGGTCCTAAATGGCTTACCCCTTATCCTTAGACTGTGACCCCTGGTTCTGGACTTCCCCAACATTGGGAACATTCTTCCTGCATCTAACCTGTCTAACCCCGTCAGAATTTTATATGTTTCTATGAGGTCCCCTCTCATTCTTCTGAACTCCAGTGAATACAAGCCCAGTTGATCCAGTCTTTCTTGATAGGTCAGTCCCGCCATCCCGGGAATCAGTCTGGTGAACCTTCGCTGCACTCCCTCAATAGCAAGAATGTCCTTCCTCAGGTTAGGAGACCAAAACTGTACACAATACTCCAGGTGTGGCCTCACCAATGCCCTGTACAACTGTAGCAACACCTCCCTGCCCCTGTACTCAAATCCCCTTGCTATGAAGGCCAACATGCCATTTGCTTTTTTAACCGCCTGCTGCACCTGCATGCCAACCTTCAATGACTGATGTACCATGACACCCAGGTCTCTTTGCACCTCCCCTTTTCCTAATCTGTCACCATTCAGATAATAGTCTGTTTTTCTCTCTGTTTTTACCACCAAAGTGGATAACCTCACATTTATCCACATTATACTTCATCTGCCATGCATTTGCCCACTCACCTAACCTATCCAAGTCGCTCTGCAGCCTCACAGCATCCTCCTCGCAGCTCACACTGCCACCCAACTTAGTGTCATCCGCAAATTTGGAGATACTACATTTAATCCCCTCATCTAAATCATTAATGTACAGTGTAAACAGCTGGGGCCCCAGCACAGAACCTTGCGGTACCCCACTAGTCACTGCCTGCCATTCTGAAAAGTACCCATTTACTCCTACTCTTTGCTTCCTGTCTGACAACCAGTTCTCAATCCATGTCAGTACACTACCCCCAATCCCATGTGCTCTAACTTTGCACATCAATCTCTTGTGTGGGACCTTGTCGAACGCCTTCTGAAAGTCCAAATATACCACATCAACTGGTTCTCCCTTATCCACTCTACTGGAAACATCCTCAAAAAATTCCAGAAGATTTGTCAAGCATGATTTCCCTTTCACAAATCCATGCTGACTTGGACCTATCATGTCACCTCTTTCCAAATGCACTGCTATGACATCCTTAATAATTGATTCCATCATTTTACCCACTACCGATGTCAGGCTGACCGGTCTATAATTCCCTGTTTTCTCTCTCCCTCCTTTTTTAAAAAGTGGGGTTACATTGGCTACCCTCCACTCCATAGGAACTGATCCAGAGTCAATGGAATGTTGGAAAATGACTGTCAACGCATCCACTATTTCCAAGGCCACCTCCTTAAGTACTCTGGGATGCAGTCCATCAGGCCCTGGGGATTTATCGGCCTTCAATCCCATCAATTTCCCCAACACAATTTCCCGGCTAATAAGGATTTCCCTCAGTTCCTCCTCCTTACTAGACCCCCCGACCCCTTTTATAACCGGAAGGTTGTTCGTGTCCTCCTTCGTGAATACCGAACCAAAGTACTTGTTCAATTGGTCCGCCATTTCTTTGTTCCCCGTTATGACTTCCCCTGATTCTGACTGCAGGGGACCTACGTTTGTCTTTACTAACCTTTTTCTCTTTACATATCTATAGAAACTTTTGCAATCCGTCTTAATGTTCCCTGCAAGCTTCTTCTCATACTCCATTTTCCCTGCCCTAATCAAACCCTTTGTCCTCCTCTGCTGAGTTCTAAATTTCTCCCAGTCCCCAGGTTCGCTGCTATTTCTGGCCAATTTGTATGCCACTTCCTTGGCTTTAATACTATCCCTGATTTCCCTTGATAGCCACGGTTGAGCCACCTTCCCTTTTTTATTTCTATGCCAGACAGGAATGTACAATTGTTGTAGTTCATCCATGCGGTCTCTAAATGTCTGCCATTGCCCATCCACAGTCAACCCCTTAAGTATCATTCGCCAATCCATCTCAGCCAATTCACGCCTCATACCTTCAAAGTTAGCCTTCTTTAAGTTCTGGACCATGGTCTCTGAATTAACTGTTTCATTCTCCATCCTAATGCAGAATTCCACCATATTATGGTCACTCTTCCCCAAGGGGCCTCGCACAACGAGATTGCTAATTAATCCTTTCTCATTACATAACACCCAGTCTAAGATGGCCTCCCCCCTAGTTGGTTCCTCGACATATTGGTCTAAAAAACCATCCCTTATGCACTCCAGAAAATCCTCCTCCACCGTATTGCTTCCAGTTTGGTTAGCCCAATCTATGTGCATATTAAAGTCACCCATTATAACTGCTGCACCTTTATTGCACGCACCCCTAATTTCCTGTTTGATGCCCTCCCCAACATCACTACTACTGTTTGGAGGTCTGTACACAACTCCCACTAACGTTTTTTGCCCTTTGGTGTTCTGCAGCTCTACCCATATAGATTCCACATCATCCAAGCTAATGTCCTTCCTAACTATTGCCTTAATCTCCTCCTTAACCAGCAATGCTACCCCACCTCCTTTTCCTTTTATTCTATCCTTCCTGAATGTTGAATACCCCTGGATGTTGAGTTCCCAGCCCTGCTCATCCTGGAGCCACGTCTCCGTAATCCCAATCACATTATATTTGTTAACATCTATTTGCACAGTTAATTCATCCACCTTATTGCGGATACTCCTTGCATTAAGACACAAAGCCTTTAGGCTTGTTTTTTTAACACCCTCTGTCCTTTTAGAATTTTGCTGTACAATGGCCCTTTTTGTTCTTTGCCTTGGGTTTCTCTGCCCTCCACTTTTCCTCATCTCCTTTCTGTCTTTTGTTTTTGCCTCCTTTTTGTTTCCCTCTATCTCCCTGCATTGGTTCCCATCCCCCTGCCATATTAGTTTAACTCCTCCCCAACAGCACTAGCAAACACTCCCCCGAGGACATTGGTTCCGATTCTGCCCAGGTGCAGACCGTCCGGATTGTACTGGTCCCACCTCCCCCAGAACCGGTTCCAATGCCCCAGGAATTTGAATCCCTCCCTGCTGCACCATTGCTCAAGCCACGTATTCATCTGAGCTATCCTGCGATTCCTACTCTGACTAGCACGTGGCACTGGTAGCAATCCCGAGATTACTACTTTTGAGGTCCTACTTTTTAATTTAGCTCCTAGCTCCTTAAATTCATTTCGTAGGAACTCATCCCTTTTTTTACCTATGTCATTGGTACCAACGTGCACCACGACAACTGGCTGCTCTCCCTCCCTTTTTAGAATGTCCTCCACCCGCTCCGAGACATCCTTGACCCTTGCACCAGGGAGGCAACATACCATCCTGGAGTCTCGGTTGCGGACTGGAAAGGGCAAGTAATATAAAACAATAGTAGAGGTGGCCTTGAATGCTACTGGCAACGTTACAATAAGCTGCAGATGTGAGTCATTAGTCTTACTCTCTACTCCCCTCTCTGACTGACTGGCCGCCCCCCCCACCCCCCTACATCCCATATTCTCTCTTTCCCATTTTCCTCACCCTCCCTTCTCTTCATCCTCGTCCCCCTACCCCTCCCTTCTCCTGTCCATAGGCCTTTTATGTTGTCCCATCCTCTCCCTCGCTCCTCTCCGATCCACCTCCACCCCTCCCTCTCCTCCATTTGGGTAGTTATACCCCACCCTCACACCTGAAAATTGCAGTTAATTTTGACTCCCTTTTGCAACGCCACAGGAGATCAACTACTTGTATATTAAAGATGCCAATGGATCAAAACATTCCATTTCAAAATACATTCAACACTTCTATCAGTACTGTAATACAAAATCTGTGTTAAATGTTAACATTTACCTGCTGTACCTGTTATGACTGCAAGTAGTGCTGAGATTGGTATTTCCAATGATAAAAGGATTGTCACATTAAACAACAGTTTCAAACGTAATACTGGCACAGTACTTTTAAACTGAGAGTCACTATAATTCCTGTCTGAAGTCAGGTACAAACCCATTTGGCCCATTTTTTTTAAAATCAAGAACGTAAATCACTGGATGCAGTAAATAAATCTTACCTCCAACAATAAACCCCATCACCACAGTCCTTCCTCCTCATCCCTTAATAAGTTGCCTGCATAATTTCTGTGCTTGCTGTAAAGCAAATAACCCTTGCCGACAACGTTCCTCCTCCCCTGACTAATAAATATTTGTGGACAGTAATGCTCCCATCAAATGCCTCCTCTCCACTGCAGGAATTTCATCCTAAGCTCCCATAATTGTACATCGTAATCCTAACCCAGCCTTTTACCACTGCTCTCTCTGTATCCCCCCTCCAGCCTTTTACCACTGCTTTCTGTATCCCCCCCCCCTCTCCCCCATAGAGCTAAGATACAGGACATGGCTGTGCAAGCTTAGTTTAAATCTGATCGTTCAGGTGAAAATGCAAGCACAGAAGAGAAACCTGGAAGTAACCACCCTTCCTGCCAGCTTTATTACTATGCTTGGCTAAACCCACCTCACCCCCAATTGCCCTGGCAAAAGCATATGACTACCCAGGCTACACCTCCCAGTGAGACTTTCACTACCGTTGTCCCCATCTCCTCCCCCCCTTCTCTCTCCCTCCTCTCCCCCCATTATTTGCCCCTCTTGTCCTTGTTATGGTTCAATTATCCCATCTTTCAACCTCACTTCACCTGAATACAGAATTTGGTCAACACCCTGGGTGCCATGGGAGATCAACTAGTAAAGTGAATGAAGCAACATTTTTGTCAGTGCCAAGAAATATTAATGGACCGACTGCAAATGTTACTGTGCATCAACTTTTACTATGGGAATTCTTGTATGAATCTTGCAAAATAGTAAGCAGTAGGATTTCCCACAATTTTTAAAGGGTATTCCAAAAACAATGATCTGTGTTATTAGGACAAGAAAATCATTTCAAAGCAGAAATTTACAACTAGCAGCCAAAACACGAGGAAATCTATGTAACTTTTGAAACTATAGGCTAGAAATGCGGTTATAGCGAACTGTATTTTTATGCCAAAATCATCCTTTTCGCTTTGCTACCATTAGTAGGCCCGATATTCAGCCTTTAATTTGCACGGCGGTAAAAATCGGCATTGCACGAGGATTCACGGCGCAAACTGGAGAATTTCGGCAACTTTAGTCCGGGGCCAATAGCGCTGCAAGAGGCGCCTTGGGAGGGGGGAAAAACAAAAACAAAAAAATTCACAAAACCCTTACCTACTAAATCGTTGAAAAAGAATTTAAAAATAAAAATTTTAACTTATCTTTTTTGCAGGTCTTCATACTTATCACTGCTGGCAGGGCTACAATTCAGGTTTATCCCTATTGGTATTCTGGGCGCAGAATACAGGTGCGGAGAGCCAAATTTCGGGCAAAAACGCTATTTCGGGTCTTGCACGGCGGCACTCCTCTTCCCAGTGGTATGTGGAAAGTGTCTCCGCAAAAAGTTGGCCAAGTTCCCACTGACCGGGTTTTTGAAATATCGCCAAAAACCTGGTCGCAAAGTCGGCGAATTTCTAGCCCATATGAATTTCTTCACAGAAACATCCATTTTACTGATTCTTTGAACAGTGGGATTTCAGAGCTTGTGTGACAGTTACCAGAGCAAATCAGCTTTTAAAAACAAATTTCAATACATATTTTCTTTTATGAGAGCATTAGTTACTTTTATATGCTTTTATTTACTTCAATTTTGTTCTAAATCCCACTGAAAACTGTTCTTAAACCTCTGATTTCACAGTTCACAAATAAACTATTTAAATTCAAGAGTTTATTCCCAAAAATCAGCACCAGAGATCACAAGAAATCTGAACAGCATTCCATACTTTTAAAATGCAGACGTTGGTCATCATCTTATATGTAATTTAATAAGGTCACAAATTATAGAAAATAAAGAAAACATACAATTAAATGCACTACAGTTAACACTGAAGATATTTTCTGTACTATGTTTCAAAAGCATACCATGATTTAGGTCATAATGTCCATGGTTGTAGGAATCAGATTGTGAACTTTTTTCTCTGATCTCTTTAAGTATAGGCATGTGAAGCACAGGGCGGTACTCTGTTTGAAGCTTCACATTCATCTTGAGCTTGTAACTGATCAAATACAAAAAGTCCAAACACAGTGAATTAATTCAAAAGTGATTGGTAACTCAACAGCTTTGCGTTATGAAAGCTTTTCCACATATCAATTCAAAGCCATTCACTGCTGATATACCTTTTCATTTGCATCAATTGTGTTCTAAACTTTACTAAAACATTCTTAAATTTCCACATTTTCAAATGAAAACAATTTAAAGCGATTTCTCCCCAAAGCAGAAATATTGGGGTAAAGTTTACACAATTCAAGGTAGCACAATGGTATAAACAAATGGCAGGTTTCATCCCCAATTGCTACACACACAGTTCCTGATCTTAGTCAAGACTCAGAAGTACTAGGTGAAGACCAGGAATTTCCTCATAATTGAGAGAAAAATATATTGTCCCTCGGTTGGTCTCTCACACCTCCTTGGAGCCAGCACTGGATGCGATGCTGCAAAGCAGATCACTTACATACCACAACAACTACATGGTGGGGCATTGGATGACCAGGACTTAATGAGAGACAGGATACAAGCGCTTGCATCTTGGACAATTTGAAGTCTATGGAGCATGGAGAGTTTCAGTAGCAGAGAGTAGACAATGTTGCGGAGTTGGAAACAAGCAGCCTTGGTGATGGAGAATATATGGGGTTTGAAGCTAAACCCAAGGTTGAACAGGATGCTATGGTTGTGCATAGTTATGCTGAAAAGTGAGATGCCACAGAAAAGGTGGAGTCAGTGGGAAGGAAGGAGAGTTTGTGGCAAGCATCTAAAACCAAGGTTTCAGTCTTGCCAGTCATAAGCTGAAGGAAGTTTAACTCATCCAAGACAATGTCAGACAAGCAGTACAACAGTAATAAAATGGATGTGGGGTCCAGAGAAGTGGCGCAGAGAGATAGAGTTTGGTATGATCAGCATACATATGGAAGTTGACCCCATGCCAACAGATAATGTCACTGACCATACAAGACCAGTCCCTGTGGAGTTGGACAGCAGTCATATCAAATATAAATAGTGAATGGTTTCAACAAACAAGACTGAGGCATGGTAATGGGAAACAACACAGGTCTAAGTATTCTGGAAAATGTATACAGCTTACGCACCAGACATAAAACATTTGGGGTTTTGACATTCATGGTAATAAGTCAGGTGCCTCCCGTTTTATAAATGCACTCATGGTCCAATGTGATATACCTTCAGTAAATATTATACTTAAAGAGCCAGAATTAAAAACTAAACAAAGATAATAGACATTTCCAAACTTGAAAACTTAATTAAATAAAATGTATTAGCGATGGCAGGGCGAGCGATGTGTTGCAGCTGCAGCATGTGGGAGCTGGTGGACCAGTGTGATCCATGCGACCACGTCGGCAGTAAGTGTTGGAGGCTTGAGGAACTTCGGCTTCGAGTTGATGAGCTAGAGTCCGAGCTTCAGATACTGCAATACATCAGGGAGGGGGAGTTTTACCTGGACTCTGCTCCAGCAGAAAGCCACACCCTTAGGTTAAATAATTCAAATGTCGTCTGTGGTCAGGGACATGAGGGTGTGACTACAAGTGAGGCAGGTATACGGACCCAGAATGTCGTGATAGAGGAGCCTCAGCCCTTGCTCTTGTCCAACAGGGACGAGGTTCTTACTCCCTGTGTAGACGAGAAAAGGGACTGCAGGGAGGATGAGCAAACTGACCACTGCACCATGGTACAGGGGGCAATTCAAGTTGGGGAGAGTAAAAAGAAATGTTGTAGTGGTAGGGGTCAGTATAGTTAGGGGGGATAGAACTTTGCTCTGCAGCCGAAAGCTCGAGTCCCGAAGGCTGTGTTGCCCGCCTGGTGCCAGGGTTAAGGGCATCTCCTCTGGGCTGAGAGGAATTTGGAGTGGGAGGAAAAAGATCCAGTTGTCGTAGTCCACGTAAGTACCAACAACATAGGTAGGACAAAGAAAGAGTTCCCGCTGAGGGAGTACGAGCAGCTAGGGGCTAAATTAAAATGCAGAACCACAATGGCAATAATCTCTGGATTATGATTGGAGCCACAAGCAAATTTGAATAGGGTAAAAAAGATCAGAGAGATGAACGGGTGGCTCAAAGATTGGTGTGGGAGAGGTGGGTTTTGATTCATGGGACACTGGCACCAGTACTGGGATAAGAGGGAGTTGTTCAGTCAGGACAGGCTTCACTTGAACCAGGCTGAGACCAGTGTCGTGACAAATCGACTAACTAGGGCTGTAGATAGAGCTTTAAACTAAATAGTGGGGGTGGGGGAGAGAAAAGAGGGATCAGGTGAGCGGAAATTTAAAAAGTCAAAAAGAAAGGCGGCAATAGTGCAGGGTAGCGATAGGGGTAATGATAACTAGAGTGTGACAGGAAGGGGCAGAGCGTGTAAGCATAAGAGTGCATCAGAAAGTGGGATCAGAGTAGGAAAAAATGGTAAAGAGACAAAATTAAAAGCTCTTTATCTGAATGTACGCAACATTCGTAACAAGATAGATGAGTTGACGGCACAAATAGAAATAAATGGGTATGATCTGACAGCCATTACAGAGACGTGGTTGCAAGGTGACCAAGGCTGAGAATTGAATATTCAGGGGTATTTGACATTTTGGAAAGATAGGCAGAAAGGAAAAGGAGATGGGGTAGCTCTGTTAGTAAAGGATGAGATCAGTGCGTTAGTGAGAAAAGATATTGGCTCAGAAGATCAAGATCTAGAATCAATTTGGGTGGAGATAAGAAATAATAAAGGAAAGAAGTCACTGGTGGGGGGAGTGGTCTATAGGCTCCCTAACAGTAGCGACACTAGGACAGAGTATAACTCAAGAAATAATGGAAGCTTGTAAGAAAGGTACGGCAATAATCATGGGAAATTTTAATCTTCATATTGATTGGACAATCAAATTGGCAAAGGTAGCCTTGAGGAAGAGTAAATAGTGTATTTGGGATGGTTTCCTAGAACAATACATTGTGGAACAACCAGGGGGCAAACTATTTTAGATCTAGTAATGTGTAATGCGACTGGATTAATTAATGATCTCATAATAAAGGATCTCCTTGGGAAGAATGATCATAGCATGGTGGAATTTCAAATTTAGTTTGAGGGGGAGAAAGCTAGGTCTCAAACTAGTGTCCTGAACTTAAATAAAGATAATTACAAAGATTATGAAGGCAGAGTTGGCTAAAGTGGACTGGGAACATAGATTGAAGGGCAAGACGGCAGATGAGCAGTGGGAAACATGATATATTTCATAACTCTCAAAGATATATTCCAGTGAGAAAGAAAGACTAAGAGAAGGATGAATCATCCTTGGCTAACTAAGGAAGTAAACGATGGTATCAAATTGAAAACAAAAGTATACAATGTTGCGAAGAATAGTGAAAGGCCAGAGGATTGGGAAATTTTTAGAAACCAGCAAAGGACAACTAAAAAAATAAGAGAGAGCAGGTAGTTTATGAGAGTAAACTAGAAAGAAATATAAAAACAGACAGTAAAAGCTTCTACAGTGAGCAGCTAAAGTAAACATTGGTCCCTTAGAGGACATGACGGGGGAATTAATAATGGGAAACAAGGAAACGGCAGAGACTTTGAACAAATATTTTGTATCAGACTTCACGGTAGAAGACAATAAAAGCAACCCAACAATTGATAATTCAGGGGCTATTGGGAGGGAGGAACTTAAAACAATCACGGGAGAAAAAGTACTAGGCAAACTAATGGGACTAAAGGAGAACAAGTCCCCTAGACCTGATGGCCTGCATCCTAGGGTCTTAAAAGAAGTGGCTGCATTGGTTATAATCTACCAAAATTCCCTGGCTTCTGGAGCGGTCCCAGCAGATTGGAAAACCACAAATGTAACACCACTATTTAGGAAAGGAGGGAGACAGAAAGCAGGAAACTATAGACCAGTTAGCCTAACATCTGTCATTGGGAAAATGCTGGAGTCCATTATTAAGGAATTAGTAGCAGGACATTTAGAAAATCATAATACAGTCAAGCAGAGTCAGCATGGTTTTAGGAAAGGGAAATCATGTTTGACAAATTTGCTAGAGTTCTTTGAGGATGTAATGAGCAGGGTGGATAAAAGGGGAACCAGTCGATGTTGTGTAATTGGATTTCCAGAAGGCATTCGATAAGGTGCCACATAAAAGGTTACTGCACAAGATAAGAGCTCACAGGGTTGGGGGTAATATATTAGCGTGGATAGAGGATTGGCTAAAAAAACAGAAAACAGAGTCGGGATAAATAGGTCATTATCAGGTTGGCAAACTGTAATAAGTGGAGCCACAGGGATCAGTGCTGGGACCTCAACTATTTACAATCTATATTAATGACTTGGATGAAGGGACAGAGTGTAATGTAGCCAAATTTGCTGATAAAGATAGGTGGGAAAGTAAGTTGTGAGGAGGACGCAGAGAATCTGCAAAGGTATATAAATAGGCTAAATGAGTGAGCAAAAATTTGGCAGATGGAGTATAATGTGGGAAAATGAGATTATTCACTTTGGTAGGAGAAAAAGCAAATGATTTAAATGGGGAGAAATTACAAAATGCCGAGGTACCGAGGGATCTGGGGGTCCTTGTATTTGAAACACAAAAAGTTAGCATGCAAGTACAGCAAGTAATTCGGGATGCAAATGGAATGTTGGCCTTTATTGCAAGGGCGATGGAGTATAAAAGTATTCCTGCTACAACTGTACAGGGCATTGGTGAGACCGCAACTGGAGTACTGCATACAGTTTTGGTCTCCTTATTTAAGTAGGGATATACTTGCATTGGAGGAAGTTCACAGAAGGTTTCCGAGGTTGATTCCCGAGATAAAGGGGTTGTCTTATGAAGAAAGGTTGAGAAGATTGAGCCTATACTCATTGGAGTGAAGAATGAGAGGTGATCTTATTGAAACGTACAAGATTCTGAGAGGGCTTGACAAGAGTTGTGATGCAGAGAGGATGTTTACCCTCGTGGGGAATCTAGAACTAGGGGGCATAGCCATAGCCCATTTAAAACAGAAATGAGGAGGAATTTCTTCTCTTCTCAGGGTCGTGAATCTTTGGAATTCTCTACCTTAGAGAGCTGTGGAGGCTGGGTCATTGAATATATTTAATGTGGAGATAGACATATTTTTGAATGATAAGGGAGTCAAGGATTATGAGGAGCAGGCAGGGAAGTGGAGTTGAGGCCAAGATCAGATCAGCCATGATCTTATTGAATGGCAGAGCAAGCTTGAAGGGCCAAATGGCCTACTCCCGCTCATATTTCTTATGTTCTTATGTCATCAGCGCAAGCACTCACCTTCTCTCATCTACTGCGATCGGCTTGGCATGGTCACTAACAAACATGTCATGAGTTCTTTTCAAAGATCTGAACACCAGTGTGTGCACAGAGTGCTTCTGCACCTCCTGACAAAGAAAAAAAAACTAATTTAACATAAAATTTCAGAATTAAAATTTTAAACATTAAACAAACTCAAATGTGGTGCAATCACTGAACAAAATGTACTGATGCATTTTATATAATTACACATCTTAATATTCCAGATAAAGCTATCTTTTAGACATTTCAACAAACCTTAAATTGAGAGATTAGGTGGAATGATGGAATAGTACAATTACCTTTCATCTCCAGACATGTAATTAAAGAGACGGAAGAGCTAATTCTCCTCTTGCAACTGGGTCCTATGTGACATGTGTTTGGACAGTTCCTAGTAGAGTAGGCCCACATCACAAAACTGACAAGATGGCTATCCCAGAGAACCCATAAAAATGGTTGACATAGGAAACTGATATGCCCATACTGGTGAGTGGCAGTGCTCTCCAGGTTATTTTCTCCACTACCTCTTTAGACCCTCTCCCACCTCAGCTCAGATTCAAAATGAGAAAAACACTGACTTTTTTTTAATGTCCAAAATTGTGGCCACCTGCAAGATGCCCACTGGCTCCTCAACCCCTCCAAACTCTCATGTTCACCAAGTGCCCTTATCCTGACTTTTTTTTGTTGCAGTTTCTCAGTCACTAAGCCATGAAGCCAAACCCAACTTCTCCTTCTAACTGCCATACTTGCCAACATCTTCAAGCATTTTTCGTGTCCAGCAAGGCCCCACTTCCTTTAAAACTGCTAATCAATCTCCCTTCAAGAAACTCACCCCAAATCTCCCACAATCTCAAATCTTGCCTTCTCTCCAAATTCCTGGAACATGTCACCTTGCAACTATACGTAGCTCTCTCTCCTCACCCCTTATTTGAGTCCCTACAATCGGACTTCAGCCCTACCCACATTACTAAGTCATAAATTACATCTTGTGCAACTGTGATCATAGCTCCCTACTTCTCATCTTTTTCAAGTACTCCATCAGTAGCCACTAATTTTGCCATTACAAACCTGCTTGCTGAGATTATCTATCCAGCCCCTTTTGTTTTGCTATCTTCGCTTGATTTTAAAAATCCTTCTCTTCAACTATGCCATCAGTTCCCAATTTTAACATTTCCCTCCAATTTTTCTATGTTTGGTGTCCACTGTATTCCTTTCCTTATTATAAAGTTCCCCGAGCCATCTTTCTGTATGTGAAGTGGACTATATATATATCCAGGTTGTTATTAAGGCACATTGCTGGGGTACAGCCGAAGAGCTTTACTGCGCATCGGATCATGCTATAGAGAACCTGAAAATGCTCAATACTATCACTGTGTTGCTCTCGTGGGGTGGGGA
Organism: Pristiophorus japonicus; assembly: GCF_044704955.1. NCBI lineage: Eukaryota > Metazoa > Chordata > Chondrichthyes > Pristiophoridae > Pristiophorus > Pristiophorus japonicus. Next base: position 276,814,801 of record NC_091978.1, on the reverse strand, counting down.
ATGACTTTCAGAACTTTAACAAGCACCAAATATAATTAAAGTACTAATGCAAAACACACTTGCTTATGACAGTAGACTGCAGATGAGTAACTAAAGGTGATAAGTCTAGCCCCTACCAAAATGTAACTTTGAAGCTTGATTCAAGGGAGTCAGAGGAAACTATATATAATCTTTTGTATGATAGTAGTAAAAGAAAATCAAACGTCAATATCCAAGTTGGATATCCAGGCCAAAGCTTCTGATGTAATAGCGTGGATATCTTGTAGGCTGCCTGCAAATTTCTTCTGAGGGCAGTACTCAATGATGTGCTCCAGGGTCTGATTATGAGCTCCACAATCACATGATGGGGATGCTTTAATCTTCCACCTATGGAGAAGTGGCAGCATCTACCATGACCAGTTCTGAGGCAGTTGATGGTTGTCCACTGTTTGCAAGGAAGGTTTGATCCTGCAGGTTGTACTGCGGGGTCCTCCATAAGGAATTCATTCCATATGTCACAGTTCTTCCAAGCATTCTGTCATCAAACTGAGGGGAGATTGCTGTAGGGCATCGGTGATGGTCCAAAATGGCCATCTAGATTTAAGACAGGTTGGTGGTAGATTGTTCAAGTCGGCCTTGATCAGCATGTCTTTGCTGGTGTAGTGATTGTATTCTCTGAAGACTGCATATTCACGACGTAGATGTGGTGGTTCGATGTTTGCAACCACGGGGAGCCAAGGTGTTGGTGTCGATAAGAACGTACCGGTCATAATTCTCATAGTAGAATTCAGCTGGACATCAACAGATTTGACTTGCGGACTTGTTAATCATACCGAAGAGCAGTACTCCGCTGTGGAGCACATCAGGGTGAATGCTACCGTACAGCGGGTTTGAGTGCCTGCTCCCCACGTGGATCCGGCGAGTTTCTGGATCAAGCTGACTCTACTCTTTAGTTTCTTCCCAAGGTTCTGGAGATGTTGTCTATGACAGGGTGCGATCAACCATGACTCCTAAATAGGAGGTTTTTTTTTGTCATGGTTTATCTCTGCGCCGCAAAAAGAGACTGTCAAAGCTTGGTTTGCTTGATGGGTGTTGAGGTGGAATGTCACGTTGACAGTCTTTTGCAGGTTTGACCGGAGTCGCATCGACAGAAATAGGCCTCCATCCTCTGTAAATCACTAGTCAGGGTCTCTAGTGATGGACAGATTCATGTTTTGCATGGCCAAGGCAATGTCATCAGCGTATATGAATTTGCAGGACTGTGTTTCGGGCAGATCACTGGTGTAAACGTTGAATAACATGGGTGCCAGGGCTGAACCGTTGGGAGTCTGTTGTTGAATGTCCTATATCTGCTCTTCTGGATGCCACAGTAAAGACGGAAGCGTCGGCTGCTAAGCATGGAGTTGAGAAGATGGATCATTGTCCTGCAGGGTAAAATGTGGAGAGCTTGAAAAGCAATCCATGCTTCCATACTATGTCGTACACTGCTGACAGGTCCATGAATGCTATGGCAGTCTTGAGCTGGTGCTGGAAGCCGGTTTCGATGTGTTGTTAAAGCTATGACTTGGTCACTGCAGTTACAGCCGCTCCGGAAGCCCGCTTGCTCCTTTGGGATAGTTTGGCTCGATGATGAGGGCTAGGCGAGAGTAGTCGCCTCTCCAGCACTTTCTAACAAGTACAAAGTAAGGAGATTGGGCGGTAGCTGGAGGGCTCACATGCATTTTTCCCCAAGCTTCAGCAGGACAATTATTTTAGACTCCCTCCAAATAGTTGCCAGTACCTCAGAGAAGACTTATGTTTCCTCTCTAAGGACAACAAAGGTAATCCAATCATCACCTCCAGAACTGTTGTCCACAACTGCCCCAACAAGTCAACACATGCCCTCAACCAACATGGGATCGAAATTCCTGTCATCACATCAACACCAGAACCACAATGGAACTTCAAAACAGCAAACTGAGAAACTTTCCAAAGGTCAGTTGACACTATCAGGTGGATTCCACCAACGCCTTCAACAGAATTATAGGAATTATTAAAGCGGCCACAAAACGCAGTATACCTCGGGGGTTTAGAAAGACATATACTCCTTGTTGGACTGAAGAATGTGAGGCTCTCTACCAGCAATATTTGCTGAACAAGAACCCAACCACAGCCACCACAATGCTGGAGTCCTTGAACTCAGTGAAAGGTGGAGGAGCCTTATGGAGAAGTCTAACTTCACTCCAGCAGGAAAGCATGGACCCTGCTCTGTCTACTTGGCAGGGAAAACGGCACCTATAAACACAGGACAACCAACAGAGAGGACACCATTGCACTCCACTTGATACAAACATCAAACGCTCCGGTGGATGGATATTTAAAAAGTACGTGGATATGCACTTGAAGTGCTGTGATTTTCAGGAGTATGGACCAAGAGCTGGAAAGTGGGATTAAGCTGGATCGCTCTTTTTCGGCCGGCACAGACACGATGGGCTGAGAGTCCTCATTGTGTGCTCTAAACTTTTATGATCAGATGAATGCTTCTTAGCTAACATTAAAAATTCAATTGGCATTTAAATGCTGACGTATCGAACTTTCCTTTACCTGACCAGGGGGGGGGGGGGGCGGCTGAAGGAGAGGGTGGCTGGGGGGGGGGGAAGGAGAGGGCGGCTGGGGGGGGGGGGGGGGGAAGGAGAGGGCGGCTGGGGGGGGGGGGGGGGAAGGAGAGGGCGGCTGGGGGGGGGGGGGGGGAAGGAGAGGGCGGCTGCGGGGGGGGAGAAGGACAGTGCGGCTGGGTGGGGGGGGGGGGGAGGACAGGGCGGCTGGGGGGGGGGGGGGGAGGAAGGACAGGGCGGCTGGGGGGGGGGGGGAGGACAGGGCGGCTGGGGGGAAGGACAGGGCGGCTGGGGGGAAGGACAGGGCGGCTGGGGGGAAGGACAGGGCGGCTGGGGGGAAGGACAGGGCGGCTGGGGGGAAGGACAGGGCGGCTGGGGGGAAGGACAGGGCGGCTGGGGGGAAGGACAGGGCGGCTGGGGGGAAGGACAGGGCGGCTGGGGGGAAGGACAGGGCGGCTGGGGGGAAGGACAGGGCGGCTGGGGGGAAGGACAGGGCGGCTGGGGGGAAGGACAGGGCGGCTGGGGGGAAGGACAGGGCGGCTGGGGGGAAGGACAGGGCGGCTGGGGGGAAGGACAGGGCGGCTGGGGGGAAGGACAGGGCGGCTGGGGGGAAGGACAGGGCGGCTGGGGGGAAGGACAGGGCGGCTGGGGGGAAGGACAGGGCGGCTGGGGGGAAGGACAGGGCGGCTGGGGGGAAGGACAGGGCGGCTGGGGGGAAGGACAGGGCGGCTGGGGGGAAGGACAGGGCGGCTGGGGGGAAGGACAGGGCGGCTGGGGGGAAGGACAGGGCGGCTGGGGGGAAGGACAGGGCGGCTGGGGGGAAGGACAGGGCGGCTGGGGGGAAGGACAGGGCGGCTGGGGGGGGGGGGGGGAGAAGGAGAGGGCGGCTGGGGTGGGGGGGGAGAAGGAGAGGGCGGCTGGGGTGGGGGGGAGAAGGAGAGGGCGGCTGGGGTGGGGGGGAGAAGGAGAGGGCGGCTGGGGTGGGGGGGAGAAGGAGAGGGCGGCTGGGGTGGGGGGGAGAAGGAGAGGGCGGCTGGGGTGGGGGGGAGAAGGAGAGGGCGGCTGGGGTGGGGGGGAGAAGGAGAGGGCGGCTGGGGTGGGGGGGGAGAAGGAGAGGGCGGCTGGGGTGGGGGGGGAGAAGGAGAGGGCGGCTGGGGTGGGGGGGGAGAAGGAGAGGGCGGCTGGGGTGGGGGGGAGAAGGAGAGGGCGGCTGGGGTGGGGGGGAGAAGGAGAGGGCGGCTGGGGTGGGGGGGAGAAGGAGAGGGCGGCTGGGGTGGGGGGGAGAAGGAGAGGGCGGCTGGGGTGGGGGGGAGAAGGAGAGGGCGGCTGGGGTGGGGGGGAGAAGGAGAGGGCGGCTGGGGTGGGGGGGAGAAGGAGAGGGCGGCTGGGGTGGGGGGGAGAAGGAGAGGGCGGCTGGGGTGGGGGGGGAGAAGGAGAGGGCGGCTGGGGTGGGGGGGAGAAGGAGAGGGCGGCTGGGGTGGGGGGGAGAAGGAGAGGGCGGCTGGGGTGGGGGGGAGAAGGAGAGGGCGGCTGGGGTGGGGGGAGAAGGAGAGGGCGGCTGGGGTGGGGGGGAGAAGGAGAGGGCGGCTGGGGTGGGGGGGAGGAGAGGGCGGCTGGGGTGGGGGGGAGGAGGAGAGGGCGGCTGGGGTGGGGGGGGGAGAAGGAGAGGGCGGCTGGGGTGGGGGGGGGAGAAGGAGAGGGCGGCTGGGTGGGGGGAGAAGGAGAGGGCGGCTGGGGGGGGGGGGGGAGAAGGAGAGGGCGGCTGGGGTGGGGGGGAGAAGGAGAGGGCGGCTGGGGTGGGGGGGGAGAAGGAGAGGGCGGCTGGGGTGGGGGGGAGAAGGAGAGGGCGGCTGGGGTGGGGGGGAGAAGGAGAGGGCGGCTGGGGTGGGGGGGAGAAGGAGAGGGCGGCTGGGGTGGGGGGGAGAAGGAGAGGGCGGCTGGGGTGGGGGGGAGAAGGAGAGGGCGGCTGGGGTGGGGGGGAGGAGAGGGCGGCTGGGGTGGGGGGGAGGAGGAGAGGGCGGCTGGGGTGGGGGGGGGAGAAGGAGAGGGCGGCTGGGGTGGGGGGGGGAGAAGGAGAGGGCGGCTGGGGGGGGGAGAAGGAGAGGGCGGCTGGGGGGGGGGGGGGGGAGAGAAGAGAGGGCGGCTGGGGGGGGGGGGGGGAGAAGGAGAGGGCGGCTGGGGGGGGGGGGGGGGGGGAGAAGGAGAGGGCGGCTGAGGGCGAGAAGGAGAGGGCGGCTGGGGGGGGGGGGAAGAGAAGGAGAGGGCGGGGGGAGAGAAGGAGAGGGCGGGCTGGGGGGGTGGGGAGGAGGAGAGGGCGGCTGGGGGGGGGGGGGGGGGAGAAGGAGAGGGCGGCTGGGGGGAAGGCGGGGGGGGGGGGGGGGGAGAAGGAGAGGGCGGCTGCGGGGGGGTTGTGGAAAGAGAAGGAGAGGGCGGCTGGGGGGAGAAGGAGAGGGCGGCTGGGGGGGAGGGCGTGCGGCTGGGGGGGGGGGGGAAGAGGAGAAGGAGAGGGTGGCTGGGGGGGGGGGGAGAAGGAGAGGGCGACTGGGGGGAGGGGTGGGGAGGGGAGCAGGAGAGGGTGGCTGTGGGAGAAGGAGGAGGGGGGTTGGGGGGGAGGGAAAGGAGGGAGGGGGGTTGGGGGGGGGGGGGAAAGGAGAGGGCGGCGGGGGGGGGGGGGGGGAAGAGGGCGGCTGCGGGGGGGGGGAGAAGGACAGGGCAGCTGGGGGGGGGGGGGACAGGGCGGCTGGGGGGGGGGGGGGGGGAGGACAGGGCGGCTGGGGGGGGGGGGGGGGGAGGACAGGGCGGCTTGGGGGGGGGGGGGGGGGGAAGGAGGGGGCGGCGGGGGGGCGAGAAGGAGAGGGCAGCTGGGGGGGGGGGGAGAAGGAGAGGGCGGCTGGGGGGGGGGGGGGGGAGAGAAGAGAAGGCGCGGGGGGGGTGGGGGGGGGAAGGAGAGGGCGACTGGGGGGGGGGGGGGAAGAAGGAGAGGGCGACTGGGGGGGGGGGGGGGGAAGAAGGAGAGGGCGACTGGGGGGGGTGGAGAAGGAGAGGGCGACTGGGGGGGGGGGGGGGGGGGGGGGGGAGGACAGGGCGGCTGGGGGGGGGGGGGGGGGGGAGAGAGGACAGGGCGGCTGGGGGGGGGGGGGGGGGGAGGAGAGGGCGGCGGGGGGGGGGGGCGAGAAGGAAGAGGCAGCTGGGGGGGGGGGGAGAGAGAAGGAAGAGGGCGGCGGGGGGGGGGAGAAGGAGAGGGCGACTGAGGGGGGGGGGGGGGAGAAGGAGGGGGCGACTGGGGGTGGGGGGGGGAGAAGGAGAGGGCGGCTGGGCAGGGGGAGAAGGAGAGGGCGGCTGGTGGGGGGGGGTAGAAGGAGAGGGCGGCTGGGGGGGGGGGGGGAGAAGGAGAGGGCGGGGGGGGGGGGGGAGAAGGAGAGGGCGGGGGGGGGGGGGGGAGAAAGGAGAGGGCGGGGGGGGGGGGGGAGAAGGAGAGGGCGGGGGGGGAGAAGAGAGGCGGGGGGGGGGGGGAGAAGAGAGGGCGGGGGGGGGGGGGAGAAGGAGAGGCGGGGGAGAAGGAGGGGCGGCTGGGGGGGGGGGGGGGAAGAGAGGGTGGCTGGGTGGGGGGAAGAAGGAGAGGGCGGCTGGGGGTGGGGGGGAGAAGGAGAGGGCGGCTGGGGTGGGGGGGAGAAGGAGAGGGCGGCTGGGGTGGGGGGGAGAAGGAAGGGCGGCTGGGGTGGGGGGGAGAAGGAGAGGGCGGCTGGGGTGGGGGGGAGAAGGAGAGGGCGGCTGGGGTGGGGGGGAGAAGGAGAGGGCGGCTGGGGTGGGGGGGAGAAGGAGAGGGCGGCTGGGGTGGGGGGAGAAGGAGAGGGCGGCTGGGGTGGGGGGGAGAGAAGGAGAGGGCGGCTGGGGTGGGGGGGAGAAGGAGAGGGCGGCTGGGGTGGGGGGGAGAAGGAGAGGGCGGCTGGGGTGGGGGGGAGAAGGAGGGGGCGGCTGGTGGGGGGGGAGAAGGAGAGGGCGGCTGGGGTGGGGGGAGAAGGAGAGGGCGGCTGGGGTGGGGGGAGAAGGAGAGGGCGGCTGGGGTGGGGGGGAGAAGGAGAGGGCGGCTGGGGTGGGGGGAGAAGGAGAGGGCGGCTGGGGTGGGGGGGAGAAGGAGAGGGCGGCTGGGGTGGGGGGGGAGAAGGAGAGGGCGGCTGGGGTGGGGGGGAGAAGGAGAGGGCGGCTGGGGTGGGGGGAGAAGGAGAGGGCGGCTGGGGTGGGGGGGGGAGAAGGAGAGGGCGGCTGGGGTGGGGGGGGGGAGAAGGAGAGGGCGGCTGGGGTGGGGGGGGGAGGAAGGAGAGGGCGGCTGGGGTGGGGGGGAGAAGGAGAGGGCGGCTGGGGTGGGGGGAGAAGGAGAGGGCGGCTGGGGTGGGGGGAGAAGGAGAGGGCGGCTGGGGTGGGGGGGAGAAGGAGAGGGCGGCTGGGGTGGGGGGGGGGGAGGAGAGAGGGAGGCTGGTGGGGTGGGGGGGGGGAGAGAAGGAGAGGGCGGCTGGGTGGGGGGGGGGGGGAGAGAAGGAGAGGGCGGCTGGGGGGGGGGGGGGGGGGGAGAGAAGGAGAGGGCGGCTGGGGGGGGGGGGGGGGGGGGAGAGAAGGAGAGGGGCGGCTGGGGGGGGGGGAGAGAAGGAGAGGGCGGTGGGGGGGGGGTGGGGGGGAGAAGGAGAGGGCGGCTGGGGGGAGAAGGAGAGGGCGGCTGGGGGGAAGAAGGAGAGGGCGGCTGGGGGGAAGAAGGAGAGGCGGCTGGGGGGGGTGAAGGAGGGCGGCTGGGGGGGGTGAAGGAGAGGGCGGCTGGGGGGGGGTGAAGGAGAGGGCGGCTGGGGGGGGTGAAGGAGAGGGCGGCTGGGGGGCGGCTGGGGGGTGGGAGAAGGAGAGGGCGGCTGGGGGGTGGGAGCGAAGGAGAGGGCGGCTGGGGGGTGGGGAGAAGGAGAGGGCGGCTGGGGGGTGGGAGAAGGAGAGGGCGGCTGGGGGGTGGGAGAAGGAGAGGGCGGCTGGGGGGTGGGAGAAGGAGAGGGCGGCTGGGGGGTGGGAGAAGGAGAGGGCGGCTGGGGGGTGGGAGAAGGAGAGGGCGGCTGGGGGGTGGGAGAAGGAGAGGGCGGCTGGGGGGTGGGAGAAGGAGAGGGCGGCTGGGGGGTGGGAGAAGGAGAGGGCGGCTGGGGGGTGGGAGAAGGAGAGGGCGGCTGGGGGGTGGGAGAAGGAGAGGGCGGCTGGGGGGGGGTGGGAGAAGGAGAGGGCGGCTGGGGGGTGGGAGAAGGAGAGGGCGGCTGGGGGGTGGGAGAAGGAGAGGGCGGCTGGGGGGTGGGAGAAGGAGAGGGCGGCTGGGGGGTGGGAGAAGGAGAGGGCGGCTGGGGGGTGGGAGAAGGAGAGGGCGGCTGGGGGGTGGGAGAAGGAGAGGGCGGCTGGGGGGTGGGAGAAGGAGAGGGCGGCTGGGGGGGTGGGAGAAGGAGAGGGCGGCTGGGGGGTGGGAGAAGGAGAGGGCGGCTGGGGGGTGGGAGAAGGAGAGGGCGGCTGGGGGGTGGGAGAAGGAGAGGGCGGCTGGGGGGTGGGAGAAGGAGAGGGCGGCTGGGGGGTGGGAGAAGGAGAGGGCGGCTGGGGGGTGGGAGAAGGAGAGGGCGGCTGGGGGTGGGAGAAGGAGAGGGCGGCTGGGGGGTGGGGAGAAGGAGAGGGCGGCTGGGGGGTGGGAGAAGGAGAGGGCGGCTGGGGGGTGGGAGAAGGAGAGGGCGGCTGGGGGGTGGGAGAAGGAGAGGGCGGCTGGGGGGTGGGAGAAGGAGAGGGCGGCTGGGGGGTGGGAGAAGGAGAGGGCGGCTGGGGGGTGGGAGAAGGAGAGGGCGGCTGGGGGGTGGGAGAAGGAGAGGGCGGCTGGGGGGTGGAGAAGGAGAGGGCGGCTGGGGGGTGGGAGAAGGAGAGGGCGGCTGGGGGGTGGGAGAAGGAGAGGGCGGCTGGGGGGTGGGAGAAGGAGAGGGCGGCTGGGGGGTGGAGAAGGAGAGGGCGGCTGGGGGGGTGGGAGAAGGAGAGGGCGGCTGGGGGGTGGGAGAAGGAGAGGGCGGCTGGGGGGTGGGAGAAGGAGAGGGCGGCTGGGGGGTGGGAGAAGGAGAGGGCGGCTGGGGGGTGGGAGAAGGAGAGGGCGGCTGGGGGGTGGGAGAAGGAGAGGGGCGGCTGGGGGGTGGGAGAAGGAGGGGCGGCTGGGGGGGTGGGAGAAGGAGGGGGCGGCTGGGGGGTGGGAGAAGGAGAGGGCGGCTGGGGGGTGGGAGAAGGAGAGGGCGGCTGGGGGTGGGAGAAGGAGAGGGCGGCTGGGGGTGGGAGAAGGAGAGGGCGGCTGGGGGGTGGGAGAAGGAGAGGGCGGCTGGGGGGTGGGAGAAGGAGAGGGCGGCTGGGGGGTGGGAGAAGGAGAGGGCGGCTGGGGGGTGGGAGAAGGAGAGGGCGGCTGGGGGGTGGGAGAAGGAGAGGGCGGCTGGGGGGTGGAGAAGGAGAGGGCGGCTGGGGGGTGGGAGAAGGAGAGGGCGGCTGGGGGGTGGGGAGAAGGAGAGGGCGCTGGGGGTGGGAGAAGGAGAGGGCGGCTGGGGGGTGGGAGAAGGAGAGGGCGGCTGGGGGGTGGGAGAAGGAGAGGGCGGCTGGGGGGTGGGAGAAGGAGAGGGCGGCTGGGGGGTGGGAGAAGGAGTGGGCGGCTGGGGGGTGGGAGAAGGAGGGGGCGGCTGGGGGGTGGGAGAAGGAGGGGGCGGCTGGGGGGTGGGAGAAGGAGGGGGCGGCTGGGGGGTGGGAGAAGGAGGGGGCGGCTGGGGGGTGGGAGAAGGAGAGGGCGGCTGGGGGGTGGGAGAAGGAGAGGGCGGCTGGGGGGTGGGAGAAGGAGAGGGCGGCTGGGGGGTGGGAGAAGGAGAGGGCGGCTGGGGGGTGGGAGAAGGAGAGGGCGGCTGGGGGGTGGGAGAAGGAGAGGGCGGCTGGGGGGTGGGAGAAGGAGAGGGCGGCTGGGGGGTGGGAGAAGGAGAGGGCGGCTGGGGGGTGGGAGAAGGAGAGGGCGGCTGGGGGGTGGGAGAAGGAGAGGGCGGCTGGGGGGTGGGAGAAGGAGAGGGCGGCTGGGGGTGGGAGAAGGAGAGGGCGGCTGGGGGGTGGGAGAAGGAGAGGGCGGCTGGGGGGTGGGAGAAGGAGAGGGCGGCTGGGGGGTGGGAGAAGGAGAGGGCGGCTGGGGGGTGGGAGAAGGAGAGGGCGGCTGGGGGGTGGGAGAAGGAGAGGGCGGCTGGGGGGTGGGAGAAGGAGAGGGCGGCTGGGGGGTGGGAGAAGGAGAGGGCGGCTGGGGGGGAGGGGGAGAAGGAGAGGGCGGCTGGGGGGAGGGGGGGGGGAGAAGGAGAGGGCGGCTGGGGGGGGTGAAGGAGAGGGCGGCTGCGGGGGGGTTGTGGGAAGAGAAGGAGAGGGCGGCTGGGGGGGGGGGGGGAGAAGGAGAGGGCGGCTGGGGGGGGGGGGGGGAGAGGGCGGGCGGCTGGGGGGGGGCTGGAGAGGAGAAGGAGAGGGTGGCTGGGGGGGGGGGGGAGGGAGAAGGAGAGGGCGGCTGGGGGGAGGGGTGGGGAGGGGAGAAGGAGAGGGTGGCTGTGGGAGAAAGAGGAGGGGGGTTGGGGGGGGAGGGAAAGGAGCAGTAAATCTTCACCCAATATCCAGTCACAGAATTCCATCAAAATGATGCAGAAGCAGGTTATTTGTCCCAATTGACCTGTGTTGCTGTTTATCTTCCACACGATGAGCAGCCCTAATCTGACATGTTTGTTCCCACATTCATTTATCCCATTTCCTTCAACCACCTGACTAACCTATTTTTAAAAGTTGACCTGGTCTCAGCTTCAATCACTACTTTCAATAGTGCATTACACAGCCCCACAATGCTCTTCCAAAATTTTAATCTGCTTTTTAAATCATTTACATTTAATCTTTTATGTACAATCCCTCATTCTAGATCCTAAAAGTATAGCAACAGTTAGTTTCCATCTACTCTGTCCCACCCTTTTATAAAATTTAACACCTCTAATCAAATTACCCCATAACTTCTTCCATTTTAACAAAAACAGCCCCAATCATCCCACTCTTACCACATTTACATGGTGGCATGACCAATGTTCATTAACACAAATTTTAACTTGAAAAGAAGGACAGATGAATGAGAAAAACTGATAGGAAAATGTCTAATAGAAGCATATAAATTAGGTGCAGGAGCAGGAGCAGGAGCAGGCCATTCAGCCCTTCAAGCCTGCACCACTATTCAATAAGATCATGGCTTATCATTCAACCTCAGTACTCCTTTCCTGCTTTCTCTCCATACCCCTTGGCCATAAGCACCATATCTAACAAATTACAATGTGTTTAAAATGGAGGACCTTTGAATCAAAGGTGTACAACTATGCATCTGTGCAGAGTATTAGAGCGGTCCATTGAAGTGGCCCCCACTGCTTCCAAGTCTTCTGTCCACCTGCAATGGTATTGGAGTGGACCAACAAGTAGACTCAGGTGGGATGGAGCAATAGAATCATAGAATGGTTACAGCAGAGGAGGCCATTCAGTCTGTCGAGCATATGCCGGCTCTCTGGAAGAGCACCTCCGCTAGTCCTGCTCCCCCACCCTTTCCCCATAGCCCTGCAATTTTCTTTTCTTCAGGCACTTATCCAACTCCCTTTGGAAATTGAGTCTGCCTCCACCACCATTGGCCAGTGCACTCCAGATCTAACCACTTGCTGCATAAAAAAGTTTTCTCACAAGTCACCTTTGGTTCTTTTGGCAATCACCTTAAATTTGACCCCTCTGGTTCTCAACCCTTCTACTAATGGATCTCTTTCTGTCTAGATTCCTCATAATTTTGAGCACCTTTATCAAATCTCCTCTCAATCTTCTCTGCTCTAAGGAGAACCGTAGCTTCTCCAGTCCAGCCCCCTAACTGAAGTCCCTCATTCCTTTCCCATAATTTTTTTCTGCACCCCTCTAAGGCCTTCACATCCTTCCTAAAGTGTGGTGACAGAATTACTCCAGAGGAGTAGAAATAAATAAATTAATTTAATTAAAAGTGCATTTTATTTTATTTTCCATTATATACAATGGGGTATATGCAGAACCAGAAGTACTGCCTTCCTCTTATGCTCCCCCTTCTCTTTTTCCTCTCCAACATGCTGAAAGTAGCCCTTTTGCTTTCTGTGCACGGCAATCAGCAATGCCAGGTCGTTACCGAAACTCTCAGACCCTCTACTCGTGGCAGCTCACTCTCCGAACGCTATGCTTACAGAGCTCGGTCCGCAGTCCCACGGCAAGCGAGAGACCAAACTTTATATTAAATATACTTGAACAACAATAGCCCCACCTCCACCATGGCTGTGGCTCGCGTTCACTACCGGCAAAAGCTCGAGCCGCTTTTCAAAACAGTTCGAAATTCGGACAAACACCAGAACCTTTCTTCGGCCACCCAGCAACCCACGCGCTGGCTGATCAGTACCGCGAGATCAAGCGTCGAGCTTTCCCATTGGAGGAGGATCGAGGGGTGAAGGGACGAGAAAGAGAAGCCCCGTCACAAGGTCCTGTTCTCGTCTCACCTTTCCTGCCCGCCAGCGACAGCGATATCTACCCTCAGTGGCCATAGACCATATGTACAGGTGAACTGGAGCGCTGAACGTCACAGATTTCTCGACGCTGTTATCCCGGGCTTTGCCACAAGCTCGGGATAAAGATCGGTCAAATCAAACCCAGGATCCAAGCGAGCAAAATATCCAACCGGGAACAGAGATAATAACATAGCAACAACAACTTGCATTTATAACGCATCTTTAATGTAGTAAAACATCTCAAGGCGGTTCACAGAAATGTTATGACAAAGTTTGACACCGAGCCACATGAGGAGGTATTAGGGCAGGTGACCAAAAGCTTGATAAAAGAGGGAAGTTTTAAGGAATGCCTTAAAGGAGGAAAGAGAGGCCTCCGGAGAGGTTTAGAAAGGGAATTCCAGAGCTTAGGGCCTTGGCAGCTGAAAGCACGACCACCAATGGTTGAGCGATTATAATCAGGGATGCTCAAGAGGGCCGAATTAGAGGAGCACAATATCTTTGGGGGAGGAGATTACAGAGATAGGGTGGGGTGAGGCCATCAAGCGATTTGAAAGCAAGGATCAGAATTTTAAAATCAAGATGTTGCTTAACCGGGAGCCAATGTAGTTCTGCGAGGACAGGGATGATGGGTGAACGGGACTTGGTGTGAGTTAGGACACGGGCAGCAGAGTTTTGGATGAGCTCAAGTTTATGGAGAGTGCTAAATAGGCTTGGCCAGGAGAACATTGGAATAGTCAAGTCTGGCAGTGACAAAGGCATGGATGAGGGTTTCAGCACAGATGAGCTGAGACAGGCAGAGTCGGACGATGTTACAGAGGTGGAGTAGGCAGTCTAAAAATTGTTTTTTTTTCATTTTCTTTGAACATTTTCATTAGTTATAAAAATATTGGAGATGGGGTAAAAAGACTGTTTGACAGGCAGTGAATAGTCTATTTGCTTTCCAAGTGGAATAGGAAGGCAGTGCGGTGTGAGGATGTACGTGTCGGGCAACTAAAGGTGAGAGTGTGGGGGCAGAGCGGTGATGAAACCTGGATTGAATCCAACCAGAGTTGGCAATGCTACGGCTGTGAAAGATGAAATAAAAGAGAGCAAGGAGGAAATCGCATCAAGTTTTAGGAATCATTACTGTATGGCCTTCATCATCTGTCCCTGTGACTTATGCCAGCACCATCTGTGACAAGGACTGTCATTCGAGAATTGGACCCACTAAATGTATTTTGCTGATATCTCCAATCAGGACCAATCCAGATCTAGCCACAGAGTGCTGTCTTCTTCTTTCGTATGATAGTCGCAAATCAAATGAAATGTCAGTATCTAAGTTGGATATCCAGGTCAAAGCTTCCAGTGTAACCAGCATGGCTATCTTGTAGGCTGCCTGCAAGTTTCCTCTGAGGGCAGTGCTTAATGATGTGCAACAGGGTCTAATTAGGAGCTCCACATTCACATGCTTTAATCTTCCATCTTTGGAGAAAGTGGCAGCATCTACCATGACCAGTTCTGAGGCAATTGATGGTTGTCCACTGTTTGCGGAGAGGTTTGATCCTTCAGATTGTACTGTGGAGTCCTCGAAAAGGAATCCATTCTATATGTCGCAGTTCTTCCAAGCATTTTGGCAACGATCATCAAGGCTGAGGGGAGATCGCTGAAGAGATTCGGTGATGGTTCAAAATGGCCTTCTAGATTTGAGATGGGTTGGTGGGAGGTTGTTCAAGTCAGCCATGTCTTTGCTGGTCTAACAGTTGTATTCTCTGGAGATTGCATATTCACGGCATAGGTGTGGTTGTGCGATATTTTCAAGCACGGGCAGCCAAGGTGTAGGTGTCAAAAGCGTACCGATGATAATTCTCAGAATAGAATTCAGTTGGACATCAACGGATTTGACAATCAGACTCGTTAGCCATTCCGGAGAACAGTACTCCGCTGTAGAGTACACCAGCTTGACTGCTGCTGGACGGACGATGTGAGTGTCTGCTCCCCATGTGGATCCGGCAAGTTTCTGGATCAAGCTAACTCTACTCTTTAGTTTCTTCCCATGGTTCTGGGGATGTCTATGACAGGGTGCGATCAAGTGTTACTCCTAAATAGAAGGGTTTTTTTTGCATAGTTTACCTCTGTGCCGCAAAGGAGACTTTTAAAGCTTGGTTTGCTTGACGGGTGTTAGAAACATAGAAACATAGAAAAATAGGTGCAGGAGTAGGCCATTCAGCCCTTCGAGCCTGCACCGCCATTCAATAAGATCATGGCTGATCATTCCTTCAGTACCCCTTTCCTGCTTTCTCTCCATACCCCTTGATCCCCTTAACCGTAAGAGCCACATCTAACTCCCTCTTGAATATATCCAGTGAACTGGCATCAACAATTCTCTGCGGCAGGGAATTCCACAGGTTAACAACTCTCTGAGTGAAGAAGTTTCTCCTCATTTCAGTCCTAAATGGCTACCCCTTATCCTAAGACTATGTCCCCTGGTTCTGGACTTCCCCAACATCGGGAACATTCTTCCTGCTTCGAACCTGTCTAGTCCCGTCAGAATCTTATATGTTTCTATGAGATCCCCCTCATCCTTCTAAACTCCAGTGAATAAAGGCCCAGTTGATCCAGTCTCTCCTCATATGATAGCCCAGCCATCCCTGGAATCAGTCTGGTGAACCTTCGCTGCACTCCCTCAATAGCAAGAACGTCCTTCCTCAGACTAGGAGACCAAAACTGAACACAATATTCCAGGTGAGGCCTCACTAAGGCCCTGTACAACTGCAGTAAGACCTCCCTGCTTCTATATTCAAATCCCCTAGCTATGAAGGCCAACATACCATTTGCCTTCTTTACCGCCTGCTGTACCTGCGTGCCCACTTTCAGTGACCGATGAACCATGACACCCAGGTCTCGTTGCACCTCCCCTTTTCCTAGTCTGCCGCTATTCAGATAATATTCTGCCTTTGTGTTTTTGCCCCCAAACTGGATAACGTCACATTTATCCACATTATACTGCATCTGCCATGCATTTGCCCAAACACCTAACCTGTGCAAGTCACCCTGCAGCCTCTTAGCGTCCTCCTCACAGCTCACACCGCCACCCAGTTTAGTGTCATCCGCAAACTTGGAGATATTACACTATTCCTTCATCCAAATCGTTAATGTATATTGTAAAGAGCTGGGGTCCCAGCACTGAGCCCTGCGGCACTCCACTCGTCACTGCCTGCCATTCTGAAAAGGACCCATTTATCCCGACTCTCAGCTTCCTGTCTGCCAACCAGTTCCCTATCCACGTCAGTATATTACCCCCAATACCATGTGCTTTGATTTTGCACACCAATCTCTTGTGAGGGACCTTGTCAAAAGCCTTCTGAAAGTCCAAATACACCACATCCACTGGTTCTCCCTTGTCCACTCTGCTAGTTACATCCTCAAAAAATTCCAGAAGATTCGTCAAGCATGATTTCCCTTTCATAAATCCATCCTGTCACCGCTTTCCAAATGCATTGCTATTTCGTCCTTCATGATCGATTCCAACATTTTCCCCACTACTGATGTCAAGCCAACTGGTCTATAATTACCCGTTTTCTCTCTCCCTTTTTTTTAAAAAAGTGGTGTTACATTAGCTACCCTCCAGTCCATGGGAACTGATCCAGAGTCGATAGACTGTTGGAAAATGATCACCAATGCATCCACTATTTCTAGGGCCACTTCCTTGAGCACTCTGGAATGCAGACTATCAGGCCCCGGGGATTTATCGGCCTTCAATCCTATCAATTTCCCTAACAGAATTTTCCGCCTAATAAGGATATCCTTCAGTTCCTCCTTCTCACTAGACCCACTGTCCCCTAGTACCTTCGGAAGGTTATTTGTATCTTCCTTCATGAAGACAGAACCGAAGTATTGGTTCAAAGGGTCTGCCATTTCTTTGTTCCCCATTATAATTTCACCTGAATCCAACTGCAAGGGACCTACGTTTGCCTTTACTAATCGTTTTCTCTTCACATATTTACAGAAGGTTTTGCAGTTAGTTTTTATATTCCCCGCAGGCTTCCTCTCGTACTCTATTGTCCCCCTCTTAATTAAACCCTTAGTCCTCCTCTGTTGAATTCTAAATTTCTCCCAGTCCTCAGGTTTGTTGTTTTTTCCAGCCAATTTATATGTCTCTTCCTTGGCTTTAGCACTATCCTTAATTTCCTTTGTTAGCCATGGTTGAGCCACCTTCCCAGTTTTATTTTTACTCCAGACAGGGATGTACATTTGCTGAAGTTCATCCATGTGATCTTTAAATGTTTGCCATTGCTTATCCACCGTCAACCCTTTTAGTATCATTTGCCAGTCTATTCTAGCCAATTCACGCCTCATACCATCGAAGTTACTTTTCCTTAAGTTCAGGACCCTAGTTTCCGAATTAACTTTGTCACTCTCCATCTTAATAAGGAATTCTACCATATTATGGTCGCTTTTCCCCAAGGGGCCTCGCACAACAAGATTGCTAATTAGTCCCTTCTCATTACACAATACCCAGTCTAGGATGGCCAGCTCCCTGGTTGGTTCCTCGACATATTGATCTAGAAAACCATCCCTAATACACTCCAGGAAATCCTCCTCCACCGCATTGCCCAATAAAGTCACCCATGATTACTGCTGTACCTTTATTGCACACATCCCTTATTTCTTGTTTGATGCTGTCCCCAACCTCACTACTACTATTTGGTGGTCCATACACAACACCCACTAGCGTTTTCTGCCCTTTGGAATTCCGCAACTCCACCCATACAGATTCCACATCATCCAGGCTAATGTCCTTCCTTACAATTGCATTGATTTCATCTTTAACCAGCAACGCCACCCCGCCTCCTTTTCCTTTCTGTCTATCCTTCTTAAATGCTGAATACCCTTGGATGTTGAGTTCCCAGCCTTGGTCCCCCTGGAGCCATGTCTCCGTGATGCCAATCACATCGTATCCGTTAACTGCTATCTGCGCAGTTAATTCATCCACCTTATTCCGAATACTCCTCGCATTGAGGCACAGAGCCTTCAGGCTTGTTTTTTTAACACACATTGCCCCTTTAGAATTTTGTTGTAATGTGGCCCTTTTTGTTTTTTGCCTTGGGTTTCTCTGCCCTCCACTTTTACTATTCTCCTTTCTATATTTTGCTTCTGCCTCCTTTTTATTTCCCTCTGTCTCCCTGCATAGGTTCCCATCCCCCGCTATATTGGTTTAACTCCTCCCCAACAGCATTAGCAAACACTCCCCCTAGGATATTGGTTCCAGTCCTGCCCAGGTGCAGACCGTCCAGTTTGTACTGGTCCCACCTCCCCCAGAACCGGTTCCAATGTCCCAGGAATTTGAATCCCTTCCTTCTGCACCACTCCTCAAGCCATGTATTCATCTGAGCTATCCTGCGATTCCTACTCTGACTAACACATGGCACTGGTAGCAATCCTGAGATTACTACTTTTGAGGTCCTACTTTTTAATTTAGCTCCTGGCTCCCTAAATTCGCCTCGTAGGACCTAATCCCATTTTTTTACCTATGTCATTGGTACCTATATGCACCACAACAACTGGCTGTTCACCCTCCCTTTTCAGAATATCCTGCACCCGCTCCGAGACATCCTTGACCCTTGCACCAGGGAGGCAACATACCATCCTGGAGTCTCGGTTGCGGCTGCAGACACGCCTATCTATTCCCCTTACAATTGAATCCCCTATCACTATTGCTCTCCCACTCTTTTTCCTGCCCTCCTGTGCAGCAGAGCCAGCCACGGTGCCATAAACTTGGCTGCTGCTGCTCCCCCCTGATGAGTCATCCCCCTCAACAGTACTCAAAGCGGTGTATCTGTTTTGTAGGGAGATGACCGCAGGGGATCCCTGCACTACCTTCCTTGCACTGCTCTTCCTGTTGGTCTTCCATTCCCTATCTGGCTGTGTACCCTTTACCTGCGGTAAAACCAACTCACTAAATGTGCTATTCATGTCATTCTCAGCATCGTGCATGCTCCAGAGTGAATCCACCCGCAGCTCCAGTTTCGCAACGCAGTTCGTCAGGAACTGGAGGCAGATACACTTCCCGCACACGTAATCGTCAGCCGGTGTCCCTGATTTCCCACATAGTACAGGAGGAGCATAACACATGTCCGAGCTCTCCTGCCATGACTTAACCCTTAGATACACTTAAATTGGCAACAACAATGCTAAATGTTACTCACTGATATAGAAAAGACAAAAGAAAAACTACTTACCAATCACCAGCCAATCACTTACCCCCATGGCTGTGACGTCACCTTTCTATTTCTTTCTACTTCTTTTGCCTTCTCCCTGTAGCTGCACAAGCTGGGCCATTATAGGCCACTCGCCAACCCCGGACTCACGCCTCAGCGACGCACCTCCCGACTGCTGAACTCGCGGCCTTTATAGGCCTCTCGCAGACCCCGGAGTCGCGCCTCAGCGACGCACCTCCCGACTGCTGAACTCGCGGCCTTTATAGGCCTCTCGCCGACCCCGGAGTCGCGCCTCAGCGACGCACCTCCCGACTGCTGAACTCGCGGCCTTTATAGGCCACTCGCCAACCCCGGACTCACGCCTCAGCGACGCACCTCCCGACTGCTGAACTCGCGGCCTTTATAGGCCTCTCGCCGACCCCGGACTCACGCCTCAGCGACGCACCTCCCGACTGCTGAACTCGCGGCCTTTATAGGCCTCTCGCAGACCCCGGACTCACGCCTCAGCGACGCACCTCCCGACTGCTGAACTCGCGGCCTTTATAGGCCTCTCGCAGACCCCGGACTCACGCCTCAGCGACGCACCTCCCGACTGCTGAACTCGTGGCCTTTATAGGCCTCTCGCAGACCCCGGACTCACGCCTCAGCGACGCACCTCCCGACTGCTGAACTCGTGGCCTTTATAGGCCTCTCGCTGATCCCGGACTCACGCCTCAGCGACGCACCTCCTGAGTTGAGGTGGAATGGCGAGGTGACGGTCTTTTGCGGGTTTGGCCAAAGTTGCCATCGGCGGAAGTCGGCCTCCATCCTCTGTAAATCACTGGTTAGGGTCTCTTCAGTGAAGGACAGATTCATGTTTTGCGTGGCCAAGGCAATATCATCAGCATATACAAACTTGCTTGACTCAGTTTTGGGCAGGTCATTGGTGTAAGCGTTAAGTAACATGGGTGCCAGGACAGAGTGCTGTATCAAAAATGGCTGAACTTTGATAACTTTAAATATTTTTAGCTGTTACTCTGATTGCAAATTGAGTACAGGTTGAGCGTCCGAAATCCGGAGTTCCAAAATTCGGAATGTTCCGGAATCCGGACTCCAGGCCGATCCATCGTGGGGTCATCTGGAAACTGGAAAATGTTCCGAAATCCGGACTCCCCCCAACTCGGCGGCCTGACTTCGCCCGCCCCGATCTCACCCCAGCCCTCGGTGGCTCGACCTCGCCCCGGCCCGACCTCACTCCTGCCCTTGGCAACGTGACCTTGCCCCGGCCCTCGGCGGCCCGACCTTGGTGGCCCAACCTCCGCTCGACTTTGCCGTGACTTCGCCCGCCCCGGCCCTCGGCGGCCCAACCTCGCCCCGGCCCTCGGCAGCCCGACCTCGCCCTGGCCCTATCTTGCCCCGGCCCTCGGTGGCCCGACCTCCGTCGCGACTTCGCCCGCCCCGGCCCTCGGCGGCCCAACCTCGCCCCGGCCCTCGGCGGCCCGACCTCGCCCTGGCCCTATCTCGCCCCGGCCCTCGGTGGCCCGACCTCCGCCGCGACTTCGCCGCCCTGGCCCTCGGCGGCCCAACCTCGCCCCGGCCCTCGGCGGCCCGACCTCGCCCTGGCCCTATCTCGCCCCGGCCCTCGGTGGCCCGACCTCCGCCACGACTTCGCCCGCCCTGGCCCTCGGCGGCCCAACCTTGCCTCGGCCTCGGCGGCCCTACCTCGCCCCAGCCCTCGGCGACCCGACCTCACCCTGGCCCTACCTCGCTCCGGCCCTTGGTGGCCTGACCTCCGGCCTGACTTCACCACGACTTCGCCTGCCCCGGCCCTTGGCGGCCCGATGTCGTCCAGGCCCCTGACTCCCCCACTTCTCCCCCCGGCCCTGGCTCCCCCCACCTTCTCCCTCCGGCACTGGCTCCCCCCCTTCTGCTACTGGCCCCAGCTCCCCCCCTTCTCCCCTTTACCTCGGCTGCCAGACCCCACCTACCTCAACCCAGGAAAAGATGTTCCAAAATCCGGAAATACCTGGAATCCAGAACGGCCTCGGTCCTGAGGTTTCTGGATTTCGGATGCTCACCCTGTAGTAGCAAAACTTGAGATGGGCCTGAACCTGTAGGTGGTATTTGTACAGGTATATGGCCTGCTTTTTCTGAAAGAATCTCTTTTAAACTATTAATTTACACACTTTCAAACTTTGATTTTTTTCACATTAGTGGGTTTGTGGTGGGATGATCATTACACCTGCCAACATGCAACTACCATTAACCTGCTACAGTCTCCTCCTACAACCTTCATTAGGCTTGCAGAGCAGTTTGCAGGCTAAAAAAATGCCCTTCATTGGCTTACCACCACTGGGAGAGCAGGAGGGAAATTTGGCGCTGGTGCACCCAGTTAAAGTGTAATGTCACATCATCTGGAGCACTGTGTTCAGTTTTGGGAACCGAACCTCAGGAAAGATATATTGGTCTTGGAAAGGGTACAGTTCGGATTCACCAGAATAATACCAGGGCTTAAATTATTAAATTATGAGGACAGGTTACATAAACTTGGCTTGTATTCCCTTGGTATTAAAAGATTCGGGGCGATCTAATCAATGTGTTTAAAATAATAAAGGGATTTAATAGCATAGATACAGAGAAATTATTTCCTCTGGTGGGCAATACAGAACAAGAGGGCACAATCTTAAAGTTAGAGCTAGGCCATTAGAAGTGAACTCAAAAAGCACTGTGACACAGACAGGGTAGTGGAAATCTGGAACTCAGCCCCCATAAGGCAGTTGATCCTGGATCAACTGAGATTTCCAAGACTGTTGGGTAAGGTTTTTGACAGATATACAACAAATGTGGGTAAATTGAGTTAAGATCAGCCATGATCTAATTGAATGACAGAACAGGCTTGAGGGGCTGAATGTCCCACTCATTTTCCTATCTTTCCTATGTATCGTTTCTCAGCAAGGTGGCAGAAGGAACATCAGCTATTGGAGTATCAACAGCTGGAAGGGTTCCCTAATTTTACAATGTGTTTGTGAAGCTGCTGCGGGCAGAGGTGAGGGCCAGGAGAGACTGTCTGATGGCCACTTAAGACAGGATACCTCATAGAAGGCTATCTGGAGGGAAGTAGCAGAGGCAGTCACTGCAACCACCATCATTCAAGAACTGCCACAGAATGCACCTCCTTTGTCCGCCCCTGGAAAAATCTCTCTCCCGACTCTCTTACAACTGCACCTATGCCTTTGGCCCTCCATTCACCATGACATTTCTGCAGCTAACAATCTGCTCAATCACAACCTCACCACCACCTTTGATGCCCTAGTCCCTGTTAAAACAATTACTCTCTCTCACCCTTCCTTTTCAAGTATTTATCCAATTCCTTTTTGAAGGTTATGATTTAATCTACTTCCACCACCCTTTCAGGCAATGCACTCCATATCACAACAACTCGCTGCATAAAACGTATTTTCCTTATGTTACCTCTGATTCCTTTGGCAATTTTCTTAAATATGTGTCCTCTGGTTACTGACCCTTCTGCCACAGTTTCTCTTTATTAACTCTAAAAAATTGAAGTACTTCAACCCTGATGTAATTCGAGTAAATCTCCTCTGCACCCTCTCTAAGGCCTTGACATATTTCCTAACGTGTGGTGCCCAGAATTGGCCACAATACTCCAGCTGGGGTCTAGCCAGTGTTTATAAAGGTTTAGCAAAACTTCTTTGCTTTTACACTCTATGCTTCTGCTTATAAAGCCATGGGTCCTGTATACCTTATTAACAACCTTCTCAACTTGCCCTGCCACCTTCAAAGACTTGTGCATATACCTCCACTCCTCGCTGTTCCTTCATGCCCTTTAAAATTGTACCATTTTGTTTATACTGCCTCTCTTCACTATTCCTATCAAAATGCATCACTTCACATTTCTCTGTGTAAAATTGCATCTTACATGTGTCTGCACATTGCACCAGTATATAATCCCCTGAAGTCTTACTATTCTCCTCGCTGTTTACTGTATTTCCAAGTTTAGCATCTACTGCAAACTTTGAAATTATGCCCTGTATATCCAAGTCCAGTTCATGAATATACATCAAAAAGAGCAGTGGTCCCAACACCGACTCCTGGGGCATACCAATTCACACTTCCCTCCAGTTCAGAAAAACAACTGTTCACCATTACTCTCTGCTTCTTTTATTAACGTCTATTATGTGGTACTTTATCAAACACCTTTTGAAAGTCCATATATGCATCAACCGCACTATCCTCATCCACCTTCTCCGTTCCTTCATCAAGGAACTCAATCAAATTAGTCAAACACAATTTGTCTTTAACAAATTCATGCTGGCTTCATTTATTAACCCATATTTTTACAAGTGTCAATTAATTTTATCCGAGATTAATATCTCTAAAAGTTTCCCCACCACCGACGTTAGGCTGATTGGCCTGTAAATACCGGTTTTATCCCTCTCCCTTTTTTTGAACAGGGGTGTGTGGCGTCTCTGCACTACTATAAAGTCACACAAGGCATACACTGCAGACAAGGTCACTACATGACCTGCACCTTTATTCCCAGGACCAAGGAGTGCTGAGCCTGCGTGGAACCTCCCTTTAAGTACCTGGCTGACCAGGTGAGGAGTGTCTCCCACAAGCTCACAAGGTGTGTCAAGGTGTGTATTTCACAGTTGTATACAGTGTACAGTGTTGTTACATATTGATTACAGTTATGTGAAGGTTACAAACATGACATCACCTCTCCCCTAATGTCTTTGGGTCAAAGATTGAGTCTTTCAGGCGGTCGACGCTCTCTCGTGGAGCGCCGCAGTTGTGGCTCTGGTGGTTGGGCCGTGGCATGCGTCTCTGTCGCCTGAGTTGGTTCCGGCCGGTCTGGGCTGGACGCAGGGACTGTGCAAGCTGTTGAATGTCCTTTTGCTCGTTCACTGGCAGTGGTGTGGTTGACATCCCATGGTCTTCTTCAGGTTCCTCAGTGTCAATGCTGAACCTTTTCTTTACCTGGTCCAGATGTTTGCGGCATATCTGCCTATTGTTTAGTCTGACCACTATGACCCTATTCCCCTCTTTGCCTGTTATAGTGCCCTCAAGCCACTTGGGTCCCAATGTGTGATTGAGAACGAATACAGGGTCATTGATTTCTATGCATCTCCCCACTGAGTTGCGATCATAGCACTCGATTTGGGACTGGCACTTGCCCTCAAAAATGTCCGACAGAGCAGGATGAATGAGGGACAGCCACGTTTTAAGCTTGCGTTTCATGAGTAGTTCTGCGGGCGGGTCTCCCGTGAGCGAATGTGGGCGGTACCTATAGGCCAACAGGAGGCGTGATAGGCGGTACTGAAGAGAGGGTCCTTGAATCAGGAGCATGCCCTGTTTTATTATTTGAACCGCACGTTCCGCCTGACCATTGGAAGTCGGCTTGAATGGCGCTGTCCTGACGTGTTTGATACCATTACCGGACATAAACTCCTGGAATTCATAGCTAGTAAAACATGGGCCATTGTCGCTAACTAGGATGTCTGGCAAGCCGTGGATCGCAAATACCATGCGCAGACTCTCCACAGTGGTGGATGTCGTGCACGAATTCAATATGATGCACTCGATCCATTTCGAGTATGCATCGACAACAATCAGGAACATTTTTCCCATAAACGGGCCCGCGTAGTCTACATGAATGTGTGACCATGGCTTGGTGGGCCAGGGCCACAGGCTGAGGAGGGCCACCTTAGGGGCATTTCCCAGCTGAGCACACATCGTGCACCTGCAAACACAGTGTTCCAGGTCTGAGTCAATTCCTGGCCACCATACATGTGACCGGGCAATGGTCTGCATTAGCACGATGCCTGGGTGCTCGCTGTGGAGTTCCCTGATGAAAGCTTCCCTTCCTTTCTGGGGCATGACTACCCGGCTGCCTCATTGTAGGCAGTCGGCTTGGATGGAGAGCTCGTCCATCCGTCTGTGAAACGGTCTGACCTGCTTGGGGCACACTCCGTGTGCGGGCGCCCAATCCCCAGTTAGGACACATTTCTTTATCAGTGATAGGAGGGGATCTCTGTTGGTCCAGATTTTGATCTGGCGGGCTGTGATGGGGGAGCCTGCGGTGTCAAAAGCCTCAACGGCCATGACCATCTCCGCGCTTTGCTCCGACGCCCCCTTGGTGGTCATCAGTGGGAGCCTGCTGAGCGCATCAGCGCAATTTTCGGTGCCTGGCCGGTGCCGTATGGTGTAATCATACACAGCCAGCGTGAGAGCCCATCGCTGTATGCGAGCTGACGCATTGGTATTGCTGTCGGACAACAGAGATGTTAATGGCTTGTGGTCTGTTTTTAACTCGAACCTTCTGCCAAAGGTACTGGTGCATCTTTTTTACCCCATAGACACATGCGAGTGCTTCCTTTTCAACCATCCCATATCCCCGTTCTGCCTGGGAGAGTGACCTGGAGGCATAAGCCACAGGTTGAAGTTGGCCCTCATCATTACTCTGCTGCAACACACACGCAACCCCATAGGATGATGCATCACACGTTAAAACCAGTTTCTTACAGGGGTCGTATAAGATCAACAGCTTATTAGAACAAAGCAGGTTCCGCGCCCGATTGAAAGCCCATTCTTGACAGTTCCACCAAAACCATTCGCAACCCTTACGCAAGAGCACGTGTAGTGGCTACAACAATGCACTTAAGTTCGGCAGAAAGTTCCCGAAGTAGTTTAAGAGTCCCAGGAATGACCGCAACTCCGATGTGTTGCCGGGCTGGGGCGCATGACGGATCGCCTCCGTTTTGGATTCGGTAGGCCAGATCCCGTCTGCGGCAACCCTTCTGCCCAAAAACTCGACCTCTGGGGCCAAAAACACACACTTGGGCTTCTTTAGTCACAAGCCTACTTGGTCCAGTCGGTGTAGCACCTCCTCCAGGTTGTGGAGGTGTTCCTCGGTGTCGCGACCCGTGATTAGGATATCATCTTGGAATACGATTGTGCCAGGAATGGATTTAAGCAAGCTTTCCATGTTCCTCTGGATGGAGCTGCAGAATTCCAAAGGGCAGAAAATGCTAGTGGAAGTTGTGTATAGACCACCAAATAGTAGTAGTGAGGTTGGGGACAGCATCAAACAAGAAATAAGGGACATGTGCAATAAAGGTACAGCAGTAATCATGGGCGACTTTAATCTACATATAGATTGTGCTAACCTAACTGGTAGCAATGCGGTGGAGGAGCATTTCCTGGAGTGTATTAGGGATGGTTTTCTAGACCAATATGTCGAGGAACCAACCAGGGAGCTGGCCATCCTAGACTGGGTGATGTGTAATGAGAAGGGACTAATTAGCAATCTTGTTGTGCGAGGCCCTTTGGGGAAAGTGACCGTAATATGGTAGAATTCCTTATTAAGATGGAGAGTGACAAAGTTAATTCGGAAACTAGGGTCCTGAACTTAAGGAAAGGTAACTTCGACAGTATGAGGTGTGAATTGGCTAGAATAGACTGGCAGAGGATACTTAAAGGGTTGATGGTGGATAAGCAATGGCAAACATTTAAAGATCACATGGATGAACTTCAGCAATTGTACATCCCTGTCTGGGCAAGTAAAAATAAAACTGGGAAGGTGGCTCAACCATGGCTAACAAAGGAAATTAAGGATAGTGTTAAAACCAAGGAAGAGGCATATAAATTGGCTAGAAAAAGCAAAAAACCTGAGGACTGGGAGAAATTTAGAATCCAAGAGAGGAGGACTAAGGGTTTAATTAAGAAGGGGAAAATAGAGTGCTAGAGGAAGCTTGCAGGGAATATAAAAACTGACTGCAAAACCTTCTATAAATATGTGAAGAGAAAAAGATTAGTAAAGACAAACGTAGGTCCCTTGCAGTCGGATTCAGGTGAATTTATAATGGGGACAAAGAAATGGCAGACCAATTGAACAAATACTTCGGTTCTGTCTTCACAAAGGAAGATACAAATAACCTTCCGAATGTACTAGGGGATAGTGGGTCTAGTGAGAATGAGGAACTGAAAGATATCCTTATTAGGCGGGAAATTGTGTTAGGGAAATTGATGGGATTAAAGGCTGATAAATCCCCGGGTCCTGATAGTCTGCATCCCAGAGTACTTAAGGAAGTGGCCCTAAAAATAGTGGATGCATTGGTGATCATTATCCAACAATCTATCGACTCTGGATCAGTTCATATGGACTGGAGGGTAGCTAATGTAACGCCACTTTTTAAAAAAGGAGGGAGAGAGAAAGCGAGTAATTATAGACCGATTAGCCTGACATCAGTAGTGGGGTAAATGTTGGAGTCAATCATTAAGGATGAATGAATGATCAGCTATGATCTTATTGAATGGCGGTGCAGGCTCGAAGGGCCAAATGGCCTACTGCTGCACCTATTTTCTATGTTTCTATAGCAGCTGCTGAACGAATACCAAATGGATACCTGTTGTATACAAATAGCCCCTTGTGCGTAGTGATGGTGGTTAGTAGCTTGGATTCTTCGGCCAGTTCCTGGGTCATGTAGGCTGAAGTGAGGTCCAACTTGGTGAACAGCTTGCCACCTGCCAGTGTGGCAAAAAGCTCCTCCGCTCTCAGAAGCGGGTATTGGCCCTGTCGTGACACTCGGTTGATGGTGGCCTTGTAGTCGCCACAAATCCTGACCGAGCCATTCACTTTAAGGACAGGGACGATGGGACTTGCCCAGTCACTGAATTCAACAGGCGATATTATGCCCTCCCTTAGCAGCCTGTCCAACTCACTCTCAATTTTCTCATGCATCACATACGGCATGGCTCTGACTTTGTGGTGTACTGGTCTGGCGTCCGGGATGATGCGTATCACTACTTTGGTGCCCTTGAAGGTCCCGACCCCAGGTTGAAATAGTGATTCGAATTTCTGTAGGACCTGTGAGCATGAACTTTGCTCCACAGATGAAATGGCGGGCACATCCCCCCATTTCCAGTTCATCTCGGCTAGCCAGCTCCTCCCCAAAAGCACGGGACCATTCCCCGGGACAATCGAGAATGGCAGCCGGTTCTCTGATCCATTATATGTGACCACCAAATTTGCACTGCCGAACACTGGGATGATCTCTTTCATGTACGTTCCTGATTGCGTCTCAATGCGTTCTAGTTTGGGTCTGCTAGCTTTGAGTGGCCATAGTCTTTCGAATTGTTGGACACTCATAAGTAACTGGCTAGCTCCTGTGTCCTGCTCCATGTGTACCGGCATGCCAATTGATAGAACTTTCATCATCATAGGCGGCGTTTTAGTGTATGAGCTGTGGATGTCTGCCACGTGAACCCTCTGGACTTCACCATCCATGGCTGTGCCCCAAGCATCCAACTGCCTTGCAGACTCTTCGTCTGGTTCCTCTGCCTCGTAAACTAACCTCGCTCTGGGTTTTCTGCACGTTCTAGCCAAATGTCCCTTGAAATTGCAGCTGCTGCAGATAAAATGTTGAACCCCGCAGGTTTTCGCATTGTGTCTGCCCCCGCACCTCCAGCATGAGCTGAGATTGTTGTGGACAAAGGGACTGTTACCAGGCGTTCCTCTCTGATTGTCTCTTTGATTACTCCTGCTCACTCTGTTGCTGTGTGTCAATGGTCCCATCCCGGGACACATTGTCCCTTGTGATGGTGTGAATTGCCGATCCTCCTGCCATTGTCTCTGTTGCTGTCCCAACCTGGAATCTGTTGCTGCCTGGGCAGTGTCGAATTGTCCTTGCCTGCCTGCGGGGTTCTGTATCGCTTTTACAACATTAACTCCCTGGTTCATCGCCACTTTGAAGCCAGGGCTGCTTGCGTAAATTAACTTGGTCTCCTCTTCCCCTGCCATGAAGGTCTGAGCTATCAAAGCTTCCCTCTCCAAAGTCAAGTCCTTGGTCTCAATAAGCTTCCTGAAAATCCTGGCATGACCAATGCCCTCAATGAAGAAATCACTTAACATCTCCCCCCTGCAGGCATCTGTAAACTTACAGAGGCTGGCCAAACGCCGAAGGTCCGCAACGAAGTCTGGTATGCTTTGTCCCTCCCAGCGTCTGTGTGAATAGAATCGATGTCGGGCCATGTGTACGCTGCTCGCCGGTTTGAGGTGCTCACCGATCAGTTTACTGAGCTCCTCAAAGGTTTTGTCCACCGGCTTCTCAGGTGCAAGCAGGTCTTTCATCAGTGCGTACATCTTAGGCCCACAGCTGGTCAGTAGGTGCGCCCTTCGCTTGTCGGCTGCTGCCTCTCCCAGCCAGTCCTTCGTGACAATGCTCTGCTGGAGCCTCTCAACGAAATCGTCCCAGTCCTCACCAACACAGTACCTTTCATCTGTGCTACCAGTGGCCATTCTCGTGAGCCGTTGATTCCCCTTTCTCGTCGCCAAATGTGGTGTCTCTGCACTGTACTATAAAGTCACACGAGGTATATACTGCAGACATACTACATGACCTGCACCTTTATTCCCAGGACCAAGGAGTGCTGAGCCTGCGTGGAACCTCCCTTTAAGTACCTGGCTGACCAGGTGAGGAGTGTCTCCCACAAGTTCACCCCCTGTGGTCAAGGTGTATATTTCACAGTTGTATACAGTGTACAGTGTTGTTACATATTGGTTACAGTTATGTGAAGGTTACAAACATGACAGGGTGTAACATTTGCAGTCCTTCAATCTTCTGGAACCACCCCCATATCTAAAGAGGATTAGAAGATTGAGGCCAGAGCCTTTGTAATTTCACACCGAGCTTCCCTCAGCAACCTAAGATGCATCCCATCCAGTCAAGGTGACTTTTCTACTTTGAGCACTGCCAACCTTTCAAGTACCTCCTCTTTATCTATTTTTATCCTTTCCAATTTCTCTACTACCTCCTCCTTTACTGAGACATTGTCAGCATCCTCTTCTTTAGTGAAGGCAGATGTAAAGTGCTCATTTTACTCATTCAGCACCAGTACTGGGGAAAGGGAGCTGATCCGTTGGGAGCGGCTCCATTTAAACCGGGCTGGAACCAGTGTCCTGGTGAATCGAATAGGGCTTTAAACTAGTTTCTCCTGCATTCCCTATTGGATTTATTCATGACTATCTTATGGCCGATTTTCATCAAGGCCTTCACCCGCCCAAGTGCCGCCTGAAGTGACGCCGAGATACCGGACGGTACTTTCGGCAGGATATTCATCACCGAGATCCCTCGAAGGTCGGCGGGTGGAAAATGGACGACGTACACTGCCAATCTGGGCAGCAGCGGGCAGGAGGTTTCATTCTTGGCGGCAGAGGTGCTTGCCACCCAAGTGCCACTGAGGATGGAGTCGAAGACCTGAAAAAAAAAATGCAGCAGTAAAAAATAAATAAACTATTGGAAGATCTCCAGGGGATCCCATGCAGGTAAGTCACTGTGAAAAATGTTTTAAAAAATGGTCTCTTACCTTTTTTTCAGGTTCTTCATACTCACCGTCGGGAAGACCAGCCTCCACGCAGTGGTCCACCCCCATTCTGCCATCGAGTCCCGCCGACTCCCGCCCGTAGGAATCTGGGAGCCCGGCGGACGGGAGCTCGGTTGCGCCACTTGGCCGTCCGCTGATGTCAGCGGGCGGCTCCCGGCATCTCTCTCCTCGAAAGTGGCACTGGGCGGATCAAGAAGAGCAATGTCGGCAGCAGTGGGCGGCAGCAGGCGGTGAGGTGATGAATTTCGGCCCCTATATTTATGGCCCTTAGTTCTGGTCTGAAGATATACCCGTCTTCCCAGTATTTTGATATCAAGCTGAAGCACCAGTGATGCTAATTAGTGATGTGATTCAAAGTCCCAAGTGTTAATGATGTAATGATAATAATAATATAGTACAGTAATAATAATAATTTAAAAATCACTTTTATTTATATAGTGCCTTTATCAGAGTAAAACGTCCCATGCGCATCACAGCAGTGTAACAAGATAAAACAGATAAATTTGACACCGAGCCACAAAAGAAGAACTGGTAACTAACTGAAATTACATTTGAGTTACATCTGGGGTCTCGGCTGTGGTGACATCTGGAGTCTTTTTGAACCAATCTTGCAGCTTGACTTGCCTCATGTCGTTCGGTTTTTCTTTAGATAGACATGATCTCTTGCTCCGAAATGAAACTTCTTTGCTCCAGTCCTGCTATAAAATCTGTGGCCAACTGAATGCACTTATCGAAAGAAATTCTTTCAACTTCACTCTCATTACCTTTATCATCACTGGCTTCATTATCTTTACTTTCTCCCTGCTGTACCATTTGCACAATCTCTTGATCAGTAAGTTGATCCACAAGTGGTGCATCTTTGTCGACATCCATCCTGTCTTGTAAATCTTCCTCTTCCAAATCCTTAGTAACCTCAAGCACTGCAGGGTTGGACTTACTGGTGGCATACTGGGACTTAAAAGAGCAGCATGGTGCTGGCATTCAGCGCAGTGGCCCCGACCTGCGAGGACCATCAGCAGCAGGTCGGGGTCTTAAAAGAGCAGCGTGTAGCATCGCACTTCAAGGTACAGCGCATGCTGGTGCAGGAGAGCAACGGCTGTAAAAAATGGCGATTGGATTGGATGTCACCAAAATCCAGGTTGCTGATTGGAGCGTGCGCAGGTATATCAGGAGCAGCGGGGTCGAGGCAAAGGAGCGGCGAGGTCGGTGTGAAGGAGTGACGAGGTCGGGGTGGAGGAGCGGCGAGAGATCATGGAGTGACGTGATCGGGGGCCAGGAGAGGCATGAGTTCACGGCCCAGAAGAGACGAGGGCCCAGGGGCATTACAGGCCAGCCCACACTGCAATATGTGTGAGCACTAGGTCCATGGTCTCTAGTTGTCTTGGTTAATCCTTGCCACTGGATCAAGACCTAGCTCTGTCAGGCCCGTGTGGTGGCTGGGGTGCAACGGCCACCACACGTTAAAAAAATCCACGTACAGGCATCTTCCACCCTTTAACATGTAGTTCGAGAATTGGAGTATTCATTGAAACACCTGTGAACTCATTGACCTCATCCCTTTTTGGTGTGGAAGCAAGTCATCCTCGATACGAGGAACTGCCTATGATGAAACTAATGAAAATGGGGTGGAAGGATTCAGGAAACAGTACATTTAAAAGCAGCATGATAAATGTCAAGGCTCTAGAGCAGAGCAGAGTTTTGAGTAAAAATAAGCAGAGTGGGTCAGGAAGGAACAGCGAGAATAACAAAGGTAATAAGGCATCAGTGACTAAGGTGCCATCAGGGAAAAATAGAAAAAAGTCAAAGCTAAAGGCACTATATCTGAATGCGCGAAGCATTCGCAACAAAATAGATGAATTAATAGCGCAGATAGAAATGAATAGGTTTGATCTAATAGCCATTACGGAGACGTGGTTACAAAGTGACCAAGGTTGGGAACTAAATATTCCAGGATACTTAACTTTTAGATGAGATAGGCGATTTGGAAAAGGAGGAGGAGTAGCCCTGCTAATAAAGGATGGGATAAAGACAGTAAAGAGAAAGGATCGTAGCTCGGAAAATTAAAAAGTAAAATCAGTTTGGGTGGAGCTAAGAAACAGCAAGGGGCAGAAAACATTTGGGAGTTGTTGATAGGCCCCCAAACAGTAGTTGTAATGTAGGGCAGAGTATAAATCAGAAAATTAGAGGCGAATGTACAAGGGTAATACGGAAATCATGGGAGACTTTAATCTACATATAGACTGGGCAAACCAAATTTGCAGTAATAACATGGAGGATGAATTTATGGAATGTATACAAGATAGTTTTCTAGATCAGTGTGTGGTGTCGGAGCAGCCTATAAAGGCCCAGCGGCAGCGCAGAGGCCAGCTGGTGCAGCTGCAGCGGGGAGAGAAGGCAAAAAAGAAGTAGAAAGAAATCAAAAGGTGACATCACAGCCAAGGGGGTAAGTGATTGGCTGGTGATTGGTGAGTAGCTTTTCTTTTTATTTTTTATATCAGTAAGTAACCTGTTAACATTGTTGTTGCCAATTTAAGGGTATCTAAGGGTTAAGTCATGGCATGAGAGCTCGGTCACGTGATATGCTCCTCCTGTACCATGTGGGAACTCAGGGACACTTCCGGTGTCCCTGACGAATACGTGTGCGGGAAGTGTATCCGCCTCCAGCTCCTGACGGACAGCCTGGCAGAATTGGAGCTGAGGGTGGATTCAGTCTGAAGCATCCACGATGCTGAGAATGATGTGAGTAGCACGTGTAGCGAGTTGGTCTTACCGCAGGTGAAGGGTCCACAGCCAGCTAGGGAATGGAAGACCAGCAGGAAGAGCAGTGCAAGGAAGGTAGTGCAGGGGTCCCCTGCGGTCATCCCCCTGCAAAACAGATACACTGCTTTGAGTACTGTTGAGGGGGATGACTCATCAGGGGAGGGCAGCAGCAGCCAAGTTCATGGCACCATGGCTGGCTCTGTTGCACAGGAGGGCAGGAAAAAGAGTGGGAGAGCGATAGTGATAGGGGATTCAATTGTAAGGGGAATAGATAGGCGTTTCTGCGGCCGCAACTGAGACTCCGGGATGGTATGTTGCCTCCCTGGTGCAAGGGTCAAGGATGTCTCAGAGCGGGTGCAGGACATTCTAAAAAGGGAGGGAGAACAGCCAGTTGTCGTGGTGCACATTGATACCAACGACATAGGTAAAAAAAGGAATGAGGTCCTACGAGACGAATTTAAGGAGCTAGGAGCTAAATTAAAAAGTAGGACCTCAAAAGTAGTAATCTCGGGATTGCTACCAGTGCCACGTGCTAGTCAGAGTAGGAATCGCAGGAAAGCGCAGATGAATACATGGCCTGAGCAGTGGTGCAGCAGGGAGGGATTCAAATTCCTGGGTCATTGGAATAGGTTCTGGGGGAGGTGGGACCAGTACAAACCAGACGGTCTGCACCTGGGCAAGACTGGAACCAATGTCCTAGGGGGAGTGTTTGCTAGTGCTGTTGGGGAGGAGTTAAACTAATATGGTAGGGAGATTGGAACCAATGCAGGGAGACAGAGGGAAACAAAAAGGAGACAAAAGCAAAAGACAGAAAGGAGATGAGTAAAAGTGGAGGGCAGAGAAACCCAAGGCAAAAAACAAAAAGGGCCACTGAATATAAAGGGGCTGTAGGAGGGGTCAAAACTAAAAATCATGGTTTAAAAACTAGGATGAAAACACTCTACCTAAATGCACGTAACATTCGAAATAAAGTAAATGAGTTGACGGCACAAATCATTACAAATGGGTATGATTTGGTGGCCATTACAGAAACATGGTTGCAGGGTGGCCAAGACTGGGAATTAAACATACAGGGGTATCTGACGATTCGGAAAGATAGACAAGAAGGGAAAGGAGGTGGGGTAGCTCTGTTAATAAAGGATGATATCAGGGAAGTTGTGAGAGACGATATTGGCTCTAATGAACAAAATGTTGAATCATTGTGGGTGGAGATTAGAGATAGTAAGGGGAAAAAGTCACTGGTCGGCGTAATTTAGAGGCCCCCAAATAATAACTTCATGGTGGGGCGGGCAATAATCAAGGGAATAATGGAGGCATGTGAAAAAGGAATGGCAGTAGTCATGGGGGATTTTAACCTACATATCGATTGGTCAACTCAAATCGCACGGGGTAGCCTGGAGGAGGAATTCATAGAATGCATATGGGATTGTTTCTTAGAACGGGATTGTTCCTATCGAGTGGAGGGTAGCCAATGTAACCCGACTTTTTAAAAAAGGAGGGAGAGAGAAAACAGGGAATGAAAGACCGGTCAGCCTGACCTCAGTAGTGGGTAAAATGATGGAATTAATTATTAAAGATGTCATAACAGCGCATTTGGAAAGAGGTGACATGATAGGTCCAAGTCAGCATGGATTCGTGAAAGGGAAATCATGCTTGACAAATCTTCTGGAATTTTTTGAGGATGTTTCCAGTAGAGTGGACAAGGGAGAACCAGTTGATGTGGTATATTTTGACTTTCAGAAGGCTTTCGACAAGGTCCCACACAAGAGATTAATGTGCAAAGTTAAAGCACATGGGATTGGGGGTAGTGTGCTGACATGGCTTGAGAACTGGTTGTCAGACAGGAAGCAAAGAATAGGAGTAAATGGGTACTTTTCAGAATGGCAGGCAGTGACTAGTGGTGTACCGCAAGATTCTGTGCTGGGGCCTGTCGAAATCTCGACCTCAGAAAAGAATGACTCCGACACTTACAGCTCCGATGGAAGTTTCCCTTTTAATTTACTTGCTCGCAAGGGGTAAGTTTCACTCAGTCAAGGGTCAAATGAAACCTCCGCAATGGTACAGCTTCACAAGATATTTAGACAGTAAAACCCAAGTTCTGGCCTCTCCCTGTGTATTGCTCTGTCTCACAGTCAGTGAATACAGATAAAGAGTTAATTACTATATCCTGGTACTGAAATGGTCTCGAGATATTTCCTTTTGTCAGGGTTATCAGAAAGTCAAACGGCCATTACTCCATGAGTCATAGGTAATGGGCTATCACCTGTCTTGTATTGTATCAGGATTATCCAATTTCCTGGTCAGTTTACCTGTTTGCTTCAAATGGATGAGGTAAAGGAAAGAGATAATGGCTAGAAGATAAGGGTGGGGTGACATGGAACTCCTGTAGTGTAGACAATAGGAGAGCACCATGGGGGGTTACTTGTCTCAGCATGACTTGTCTCCTAGCTGTCTGATAACCATCAGCCATCTAACAGCAGGTTTAGCTGTTCATAATAAGCTGGCTGCTAAAATGCAGAAAGTTCTGGAAGGGCCAGGACTCCATTTTAATCAAAAGGCACACAAATACCGTATGGTATCAGCTTAGATAAAAATACATTTCCACAGGCCTCAGCTGTTTACACTGTATATTAATGATTTAGACAAGGGGATTAAATGTAGTATCTCCAAATTTGCGGATGACACTAAGTTGGGTGGCAGTGTGAGCTGTGAGGAGGATGCTATGAGGCTGCAGAGTGACTTGGATAGGTTAGGTGAGTGGGCAAATGCATGGCAGATGAAGTATAATGTGGATAAATGTGAGGTTATCCACTTTGGTGGTAAAAACAGAGAGACAGACTATTATCTGAATGGTGACAGATTAGGAAAAGGAGAGGTGCAACGAGACCTGGGTGTCATGGTACATCAGTCATTGAAGGTTGGCATGCAGGTACAGCAGGCCATTAAGAAAGCAAATGGCATGTTGGCCTTCATAGCGAGGCGATTTGAGTACAGGGGCAGGAAGGTGTTGCTACAGTTGTACAGGGCATTGGTGAGGCCACACCTGGAGTATTGTGTACAGTTTTGGTCTCCAAACTTGAGGAAGGACATTCTTGCTATTGAGGGAGTGCAACGAAGGCTCACCAGACTGATTCCCGGGATGGTGGGACTGACCTATCAAGAAAGACTGGATCAACTGGGCTTGTATTCACTGGAGTTCAGAGGAATGAGAGGTGACCTCATAGAAACGTTTAAAATTCTGATGGGTTTAGACAGGTTGGATGCAGGAAGAATGTTCCCAATGTTGGAGAAGTCCAGAACCAGGGGTCACAGTGTAAGGATAAGGGGTAAGCCATTTAGGACCGAGATGAGGAGAAACTTCTTCACCCAGAGAATGGTGAACCTGTGGAATTCTCTACCACAGAAAGTAGTTGAGGCCAATTCACTAAATATATTCAAAAGGGAGTTAGGTGAAGTCCTTACTACTGGGGGATCAAGGGGTATGGCGAGAAAGCAGGAAGGGGGTACTGAATTTGCATGTTCAGCCATGAACTCATTGAATGGCGGTGCAGGCTAGAAGGGCCGAATGGCCTACTCCTGCACCTATTTTCTATGTTTCTAACAGTATGTAACAGAACCTACAAGGGAGCAAGCTATCTTAGATCTGGTCCTGTGTAATGAGACAGGAAAAATAAACGATCTCCTAGTAAAAGATCCTCTCGGAATGAGTGATCACAGTTTGGTTGAATTTGTAATACAGATTGAGGGTGAGGAAGTTGTGTCAGAAATGAGCGTACTATGCTTAAACAAAGGGGACTACAGTGGGATGAGGGCAGAGTTGGCTAAAGTAGACTGGAAACACAGACTAAACGGTGGCACAATTGAGGAACAGTGGAGGACTTTTAAGGAGCTCTTTCATAGTGCGTAACAAAAATATATTCCAGTGAAAAAGAAGGGCGGTAAGAGAAAGGATAACCAGCCGTGGATAACCAAGGAAATAAAGGAGAGTATCAAATCAAAGACCAATGCGTGTAAGGTACCCAAGGTTAGTGGGAAACTAGAGGATTGGGAAAATTTTAAACAACAGCAAAGAATGACTAAAAAGCAATAAAGAAAGGAAAGATAGATTACAAAGGTAAACTTGCGCAAAACATAAAAACAGACAGTAAAAGCTTTTGCAGATATATAAAACGGAAAAGAGTGACTAAAGTAAATGTTGGTCCCTTAGAAGATGAGAGGGGGGATTTAATAATGGGAAATGTGGAAATGGCTGAGACCTTAAACAATTATTTTGCTTCGGTCTTCACAGTGAAAGATACAAAAACTATGCCAAAAATTGCTGGTCACAGGAATGTGGGAAGGGAGGACCTTGAGACAATCACTATCACTAGGTGGGTACTGCTGGACAGGCTAATGGGACTCAAGGTAGACAAGTCCCCTGGTCCTGATGAAATGCATCCCAGGATATTAAAAGAGATGGCAGAAGATATAGCAGATGCATTCGTTATAATCTACCAAAATTCTCTGGACTCTGGGGAGGTACCAGCGGATTGGAAAGCAGCTAATGTAATGCCTCTGTTTAAAAAAGGGGGCAGACAAAAGGCAGGTAACTATAGGCCGTTTAGTTTAACATCTGTAGTGGGGAAAATGCTTGAAACTATCATTAAGGAAGAAATAGCGGGACATCTAGATAGGAATAGTGCAATCAAGCAGACGTAGCATGGATTCATGAAGGGGAAATCATGTTTAACTAATTTACTGGAATTCTTTGAGGATATAACGAGCATGGTGGATAGAGGTGTACTGATGGATGTGGTGTATTTAGATTTCCAAAAGACATTCAATAAGGTGCCACACAAAAGGTTACTGCAGAAGATAGAGGTACGCAGAGTCAGAGGAAATGTATTAGCATGGATAGAGAATTGGCTGGCGAACAGAAAGCAGAGAGTCGGGATAAATGGGTCCTTTTTGGGTTGGAAATTGGTGGTTAGTGGTGTGCCACAGGGATCGGTGCTGGGACCACAACTGTTTACAATATACATAGATGACCTGGAAGAGGGGACAGAGTGTAGTGTAACAAAATTTGCAGATGACACTAAGATTAGTGGGAAAGCGCGTTGTGTAGAGCACACAGAGAGGCTGCAAAGAGATTTGGATAGGTTTAGCGAATGGGCTAAGGTTTGGCAGATGGAATACAATGTCGGAAAGTGTGAGGTCATCCACCTTGGGAAAAAAAACAGTAAAAGGGAATATTATTTGAATGGGGGAAATTACAACATGCTGAGGTGCAGAGGGACCTGGGGGCCCTTGTGCATGAATCCCAAAAAGTTAGTTTGCAGGTGCAGCAGGTAATCAGGAAGGCGAATGGAATGTTGGCCTTCATTGCGAGAGGGATGGAGTACAAAAGCAGGGAGATCCTGCTGCAACTGTATAGGGTATTGGTAAGGCCGCACCTGGAGTACTGCATGCAGTTTTGGTCACCTTACTTAAGGAAGGATATACTGGCTTTGGAGGGGGTACAGAGACGATTCACTAGGCTGATTCGGGAGATGAGGGGGTTATCTTATGATGATAGATTGAGTAGACTGGGTCTTTACTCGTTGGAGTTCAGAAGGATGAGGGGTGATCTTATAGAAACATTTAAAATCATGAAAGAGATCGACAAGATAGAGGCAGAAAGGTTGTTTCCACTGGTAGGGGAGACTAGAACTAGGGGGCACAGCCTCAAAATACGGGGGAGCCAATTTAAAACCGAGTTGAGAAGGAATTTCTTCTCCCAGAGGGTTGTGAATCTGTGGAATTCTCTGCCCAAGGAAGCAGTTGAGGTTAGCTCATTGAATGTATTCAAGTCACAGATAGATAGATTTTTAACCAATAAGGTAATTAAGGGTTACGGGGAGCGGGCAGGTAAGTGGAGCTGAGTCCATGGCCAGATCAGCCATGATCTTATTGAATGGCGGAGCAGGCTCGAGGGGCTAGATGGCCTACTCCTGTTCCTAATTCTTATGTTCTTCTGTTCTTATGTTATCAATATATTGAATAACCAACTCGGGAGCAGGCTATTTTAGATCTATTATTTTGCAATGAGAAAGGGTTAATTAATAACCTTGTAATGAAGGGGCCTTAGGGAAGAGTGACCATAATATGATAACATTTTATAATTATATCTGAAACTCGGGTCTTAAATCTAAACAAGGCAACCTACATAGGTATGAGGGGTGAGTTGGCTACGGTAGATTGGGAAACTATATTAAAAGGTATGACGGTAGACAAGCAATGGCTAGCATGTATTTATTGGCACATGTGGCGGAGCCTGGTCTCCAGTCATCTTTGATCCCCTTTCCACTGGACCAAGACCTTGCTCCATCAAGCCTGTGTAATGGCTGGTGTGCAACGACCACCCCATGTTAAAAGAATTCATGCACAGGGATCTTCCACCATTTAAAATGAATTCATCGGTCATGAGTACTCATTTTTAGTGTGGAAACAAGTCATCCATAACACTGAGGGACTGCCTATGATGATGAGCATTTAAAGAATTGATACATAATTTACAACAAATATACATTCCTTTGACACACAAAAACCCCACAGGAAAAGTGGTCCAACCGTGGCTAACAAGAGAAGTTTAAGACAGTATTAGATCAAATAAAGTTGCCATAAAAGAACAGTAAACCTGATGATTGGGAGAATTTTAGAATTCAGCAAAGGAGGACCAAGAAATTGATAAAGAAAGGGAAAATAGAATATGAGAATAAATAGTGAGAGACATAAAAACATAGGAATGTAAAAAGGAAAAGATTAGCGAAATTAAATGTAGGTTCCTTACAGGCTGTGGCAGGAGAAATTATAATGGGGAATAAGGAAATGACAGAGAAATTAAACAAATACTGTGGGGCCAAAATTCGATTGCTAACGGCAGCTGATAACGTTAGACGTTGACTGGGCAGCATCAGATTTGCACGCCGCCTGATGCAAAGTTCGTTTCTGATTTTCAAGGGCATAAAGAATTGCCGCGATGCCAACTACATCTATGGAAATCATGACTTCAGTTAGCGTGCATGCAATGCCTCGTTGGTATCGGCCTCGCCAGATTCACTTTTGCCGCCTCACTGGCTGGTGGCCAACACGTCACAAAAAGTTGGTGTTCACAAGGCAGGGTAAGGATTCTGGGACGGCATTTAAACAGAGTTGCAGACAGGGCACAGAGGTCATAGTCAGTGCAACATTTAGTCCTCGCACAGTGTGTAGGTGTTGGTGTGCTGCATCTGCTGACTACTCAGCTTGACTACGAGGATTTCCCAAACATTGGTGGGCTTCAGGTCATTGACATTGGCAACTCATATCTCACTGTTACCTCTGCAACTCAATGGGGGCAGTGATGGCACACCACGTCATCCTGCGGCGAAGACTTCAAAGGCGCCGGCTACAGAGGCGATTTATAGCAAATGTGGGTTCACACCAGAGGAGAGGCCCCAGATGTCAGGGCAGGGGGGCATACACACGCAGGGTTTTCCATGTGCACTACGCTTACCTTGATAGGTCCGAGGAACAATGCATAAGATGACTCCGGTTCGGCAAGGAGTTGGTGATGGAGCCTGACACTGCTGCAGCTGAAAGGGCTGCTCATCAGAGACTCTTCACGCATCAATTCCAATGAATGATGCTAGATGAGCTGAATGGCCACCCTATACACCTTGACATCTACTGAACACATTGCTCCCCACCCTGCAAGTCTCCCTGTATAAAACTCTCAACACAATGTCAAAACACAAAAATTCATTTCACAGAAAAACCATAGTGTGCTGTAAAATAACAACACAACGCCATAATCCTCAGCAAATAATCAAACCCACAAGACCCGTTCAAACATTCTGAAGCCACATCCAAGTGCAACTATTTACATGAGTTCATTTTCAACAAGGTTTAACAAGGCCAGCATCTGTGGCCACCATCCCCCAGTTGTTTAATGCATTTTGCTGAGTGCTTTCCCACCCCTTC
The DNA here is from genome assembly GCF_044704955.1 of Pristiophorus japonicus. Classification (NCBI taxonomy): domain Eukaryota; kingdom Metazoa; phylum Chordata; class Chondrichthyes; family Pristiophoridae; genus Pristiophorus; species Pristiophorus japonicus. Next base: position 276,774,328 of record NC_091978.1, on the reverse strand, counting down.
CCTTCTCCCCCACCTACTGCTCTTCCTCAATGGGGTCTCAGGGCCTGCAGCAAGGCTGGTAGTCGGTTGCTCACTTTGAGCCGTTGCCACACATGGTCGAGCACGACGTCCCCGACCAGCTTGGGCTCTGGAAGGCCCATCTGCGGACTGCATCACCTCAGCATGGGCGGCAGCACTCTGGTGTGGATGGGTTGCAGTGAGTGGCAGGTGCAAAGATGGAACAATGTCATCCTGAGAGAGGACATCAGGTTCCAACAGGCCCGACATGCTGCTACTCCCCCGGGGCAGAGCATCAGCATCTGGACCAATCTGGGTGAGTACAGATTGCTGCTCTGCTTTGGCAACGTTAGGTCCCCATTGAACTGATGGGGTCCCAGACACCATGGCAGCGGTCAGTACGTCTGTGGTATCAATTTGCCTCTGCATTTACACAAACTGCGAGTGCAGCACACCACAGAGCTGTTTGATACCACCACACACTGAATACATTACATTATACAGGCTTCCAATAGCGTCAGCTTGGTATTCAATGGCTATTGCAACATCAGCCATAGGCCGTGCCACCATGTCTGAGACCCCATGGTCACTTGTTACATAGAGCATCCAATGGGCTCGGTGGGCTGCTGAGAGACGGGTGCAAACTTTGAGGCAGACTCCTCCATCCTCACAGCTAGTGCATCAAGACTCTTGAGCACCCTTGCACCCACCTCTCAGCAGCCCTTCGGGGCAAAACAGAATTTTGCGGTTCCAGGCGGCAAATGCATTAAAATCTGCACTCAGTCGCTGTTACCATCTCAACATCAGCAATACCGTATTTCAACCCCTTTGTATCTGTCTTCACGAAATAATGGAGAACCAAGTGTCTAGCAAGAATAAGGAACTGAAAGAAATTAGTATTAGTAAAAAATAGTACTGGAGAAATTAATGGGAAATTAATAAATCCCCTAAGCTGATGGCCTACATCCGAGGGTTTTGAAAGAGGTGGCTGTAGAAATAGTGGATGCACTGGTTGTCATCTTCCAAAATTCTATAGATTCTAGAACGGTTCCTGCGGATTGGAAGGTAGCAAATGTAACCCCACTATTTAAGAAAGGAGGGAGAGAGAATACGAAAAATTACAGACTAGTTAGCCTGACATCAGTAGTAGGGAAATGCTAGAATCTATTATTAAGGACGTGGTAACAGGGCATTTAGAAACTAATAATAGGATTGGGCAGAGCCAACATGGATTTATGAAAGGGAAATCATGTTTGACAAATCTGCTAAGAGTTTTTTGAGGTTGCAACTAGCAGAATAGATAAAGGGGAACCAGTGGATGTGGTGTATTTGGATTTTCATATGGCATTCAATAAGATGTCACACTAGAGGTTATTAAACAAAATCAGGGCTCCTGGGATTGGGGGTAACGTACTAGCATGGATTGAGGATTGGTTAATGGACTGAAGACAGAGTCGGAATAAACGGGTCATTTTTGGGTTGGCAGACTGTAACTGAGGGGGTACCACAAGGATCAGTGCTTGGGCCTCAGCTATTCACAATTTATATCAATGATCTGGATGAGGGGACCAAATGTAATCGATCCAAGTTTACTGATGATATAAAGCTAGGTGAGAATTTAAGTTATGAGGAGAATGCAAAAAGGCTTCAAGGGAATATAGACAGGCTAAGTGGGTGGGCAAGAACTTGTCAAATGAAATCTAATGTGGAGTAACCACTTTGGTAGGAAAAATAGAAAAGCAGAGTATTTTTTAAATAATGAGAGATTGGGAAAAGTTGGTGTTCAGAGGGACCTAGGTGTCCTTTTCACGAATCACTGAAAGTTAACATGCAGATACAGCAAGCAATTAAGAAAGCAAATGGTATGTTGGCCTTTATTAAAAGAGGATTTGAGTATGAGTAAAGATGTCTTACTGCAATTATATAGGGCCCTAATAAGACCACACCTGGAATATTGTGTACAGTTTTGGTCTCTTTACCTAAGGAATAACAACAACTTGTATTTATGTAGCGTCTTTAACGTAGTAAGATGTCCCAGGAGTGTTATAAGACAAAATAAATAAATTTGACACCGAGCCACATAAGAAGAAATTATGGCAGATGTTCAAAAGCTTGACCAAAGAGGTAGGTTTTAAGGAATGTCTTAAAGGAGGAAAAAGAGGTAGAGAGGCAGAAATGTTTAGGCAGGGAGCTCCAGAACTTGGGGCCCTGGTAGCTGAAGGCATGGCCACCGATGGTTGAGCGATTAAAATCAGGCAGACATGTTGGGGGTTGTGAGGCTGAAGGAGATGACAGAGATAGGGAGGAGCGAGGCCATGGAGGGATTTGTAAACAAGGATGAAAATTTTGAAATTGAGGCGCTGCTCAAACCGAGAGCCAATGTAGGTCAGTGAGAGTGAACGGGACTTGTTGTGAATTAGGACATGGGCTGCCGAGTTTTGGATGACCTCAAGAAAGGATATACTTGCCATAGAGGGAATGCAATGAAGGTTCACCAGACTGATTCTTGGGATGGGGGGGTTGTTGTATGAGGAGAGATTGAGTAAACTAGGCCTATATTCTCCAGAGTTTAGAAGAATGAGAAGTAATCTCATTGAAAGCTACAAAATTCTTACAGGGCTTGACAGGGTAGATGTGGGGAGAATGTTTCCTCTGGCTGGGGAGTCTAGAACAAGGGGTCACAGTCTCAGAATAAGGGGTCGGCCATTTAGGACTGAGATGAGGGAAATGTCTTCACTCAGAAGGTGGTGAATCTTCAGAATTCTCAACCAAGAAGGCTGTGTTTACTCGGTCGTTGTGTATATTCAAGACAGAGATTGATAGATTTTTGGATTTTAAGGGAATCAAGGGATATGGGGATAGTGCAGGAAAGTGGAGTTGAAGTAGAAGATCAGCCATGATGTTATTGAATGGTGGAGCAGGCTCGAGGAGCCAAATGGCCTACTCCTATTTCTTATGTTCTAATTTAGTACCACAGTCATGCCCTAAGCCTCCACAAGAAGATCTTTTTAGTCTTTAATCGCCCCAACCTTCCTTTGACTACCCTTTTACTATTTCTATGTTAAAAGAAGACATTTGGGTTCCCTCTTATGTTATCTGCAAATCTATTCTCATACATTCTCTTTGCACCTCTTATTTCCTTTTTCAGTTCTCCCCTATAATTTCGCATTCATCTTGGTTCTCTACTGAATTATTAACCTACCGTTTTTTAGGTGCTCTGTCCGCCCCAGTGCATGGGGTGGACATTCCGGTGATTTTCAGCTCTTTGGTTGATTGTTCCCGGTCGGAGCAATGTTGGTGTGGGTAGAGGGGCGCAAGTCCGGTCGAGTTGGAGAAGCCACCACTAGCGGGGCGGAAGTGGGGGTGGGTTGGAGTGGCCGATGCACAAAGTCATCGTCATCGCGCTGGTGCATCACAACGTGCCTCCCCTTCAGTTAAAGGGGAAGGCCGCTGCGAACTCTGCAGCCACTTTTGTGGCAAACACTGGGCCATCAGGGAAGATTTCGGCTTGGCCAATGATCTGGCACCCAAAAAGAGGGGTGCCAGGCTGCCTGTTGGAGGCCCAGCCAAACCCGCGGGCATAATTGACGGCCCGACCTGGCAGTCAGCCGACAATAAAAAATAAGATGGAGTCGCTGGCAGCACCACCTTCCCTTTAAGGGTGGCTGTGCTGCCTAGCCACAAAAAGGGTACTGACAGAAAAAACTGTCAGTGGCACTGACCGGCAGAGGCGTCACTCCACACGGGGCAATTTCCTACAGGGCAATTTTGGAAAGGGGGTCACCACCAGTCGGTAAGGGGTCGGTGCGTGCACAACATGGTGGGAAAATGGGCGGGGCGGTCCCCTACACTGCTCCAAAACTAAAGGAGGGCAATATACAAAATGGCAGCCCCCTCGGCAACTCAGCGGCCAATCCGAACCGACCCATGGCCGCCGCTTTCTGGCAGCCACAGGCCTTATAGAAAGGGTAAATTTCAGCCCCGATATCTTTAGTCATCCAGGGAGCTCTCACTTTGGATGCTCTTCCTTTCCCCCTTGTGGCAATGTGTCTAGCCTGCACCTGAATTATCTCCTCTTGAAAGGCCTCCCATTGTTCATTTACTGTTTATCCGCCAATCATTGGTTCCAATCCACCTGGGACAGAAAGCCTTTCAACTTGCTGAAATTTGCCCTCCTCCAATTGAATATTTTCACATTTGCTTATTTCCTTATCCTTTTCCATAACTACTCTGAACCTAATGATACTGGGCTGAAAATTGCGGTCGGAGGTTTCCTTCGTACGAACGCCTCCGACACGAAAAAAATCTACAAAACTCTCTGTTGGTCCCAGAGTGTCATGTATGTACATGCTGTTTGTAGCCACCAGATGGTGTCATTGTTGGAGGCCACTGAGCAGCACGCGCATGGTGCTGCATGTGCGTGCAGCTCTAGTATAAAAGGCCAGCCATTTCGTGAGTCAGGCACTTTGGGCCGTAATAAAGTAAAGCCAAGGTTGTACCTTGTTCAGTTAAACAGTACTCAGTTTTTACCTTTATTGCATACATTACATTTGGCAATGAGAATACAAGAACCATTGTTTGCAAAAGGAGCACTGTCATGTATCTCACATTACTGTATATAACTGTATCTTACCATGCTATACATGACTATAACTGGATTTGACCTGTAACAATAAACATACGTTACCACCAGGGGTGCACTTGCAGGAGACACTCCATACCTGTCCCACTGAGGTATATAAAGGGAAGTCTCAGGCAAGTGCGGCATTGGAGAGCTGGAATTAAAGGTGCAGGTCCTGAGTGACCTTGACTTCAGCATGTGTCTCGTGTAAGTCAGTACATTAGAGTCAGGACTTAACAAGCACGATTGGATTTTTAGAGCGATTCGTGGAGGGAGAGGATTGGGCAGACTTTGTGAGCCGTTTGAACCAGTACTTTGTGGCCAACAAAATGAAGGGGGTCGACGATGCAGATCAGCACCGGGCTGTGTTCCTCACTGTGTGCAGTTCAAAGATCTATGGTCTGATAAAGAATCTACTCATGCCTAGTGATCCAACAGAAAAACGTACGAGGAGTTGTGTACATTGGTACGAGAGCACCTCAAGCCAGACGACAGCATCATCATCTCGAGATACAGGTTTTATACACATGTTCGATCGGCCAGAGCGCGGCGGAATTCGTTGCCGACCTGAGACGTCTAGCGGGACTGTCGAAATCTCGACCTCCGAAAAGAATGACTCCGACACTTACAGCTCCGGTAGAAGTTTCCTTTTTAATTTACTTGCTCGCAAGGGGTAGGTCACACTCAGTCAAGGGCTAAGTGAACACCTCCGAAATGGTTCAGTTTATCAAGATATTTATACAGTAAAACCAAAGTTCTGGCCTCTCCCTGTGTATTGCTCTGTCTCAGTCAGTGAATACAGATAAAGAGTTAATTACTATATCCTGGTCCTGACATCGTATCCAGATATTTCCTTTTGTCAGGGTTATCAGAAAGCCAAACGGCCATTACTCCATGAGTCATAGGTAATGGGCTATCACCTGTCTTGTATTGTGTCAGGATTGTTTCAATTTCCTGGTCAGTTTATCTGTTTGCATCAAATGGATGAGGTCTCGGAAAGAGATAATGGCTAGAAGATAAGGGTGGGGTGACATGGAACTCCTGTAGTGTAGACAATAGGAGAGCACCATGGGGGTTACTTGTCTCAGCATGACTTGTCTCCTAGCTGTCTGATGGCCATCAGCCATCTCACAGCAGGTTTAGCTGTTTATGCAAGCTGACTGCTAAAATGCAGAAAGTTCTGGAAGGGCCAGGACTCCATTTTAATCAAAAGGCACACAAATACCGTATGGTATCAGCTTAGATAAAAATACTTTCCACATTCCCCCATTTTGTCCTTCACAAGGACAACTCAATCCATTCTGATCTTGTACAGTCTCTCCATTTCCATTTCCACACAAGAGCCTTCAGCAGTTATTGCTACCATAACTCTAGCCGTGGTCTCGGTAGGTAACATAGTTTCTCCCACCCTGGCACAGCAACACTTAACAATGACAAATAATAGATACAGGGCGAAGACTATCAGCAGGAATATGATCAAACCCTGTACCACAGATTTCCCCAGGGCTCCCAACCATCCCGATGTTTTCAGCTAGACTGCCGATATCTTCTGATTTATAGCTACCATTTCGTCATTTATCCCTTCAAAGGCTTGGGAAGTTGCGTTGGATACTGATTCCACTAAGTTAGCCAGTTCCCATAACTGCCATTCGGTCGATGCTATTCCATAGGGTGGCACCATTACCTTGAATATTCCGTTTAGCCACGTCAAATCCCGTTTAAATCTATGACTTCCATAGGCCTCCCTTAGAGTCCTTACTGATCTGATAAGGGGTACCACATATCCTAAGTAACAGGACCCTATCCAGTTGGCTGGTAACCATGGGTAGGCTTTATGGCCACAAATAAAGTAGGTGCAATTATAGGGCGTCAGCTCCTGGTCCTTTTGCACTATCCCTACTCGAGTGGTCTCACCTTCCCACCCTTCACCTGGGGCTTTGTTATGGACCGTTGTCCAGCCAACGGTTGCTATCTTTCTCTCAGTGGGATTAGTTGTGGCTTGCCATTTAATCATTTGGGAACACTTGCTGCGTCCCATTTCTGGTCCTTTAGTTTCATTACTCAATAGGCATATTATACCTTCAGGATTTCTTATTCTGGGAGTAATGCTTAGGAAGGGAGGCTGATGGTTATTATCATAATTGGGCTGGTACCATCCCTGGAAGGCTGTAAGTTTATACCCTGCCGACCTCCATTCTGTTTGCTCCTTCGTTTCTGGCCCCTTAGTTAGTTATGTCCTGTTTTGCACTGTCAATCATTCTACCATTTCTGATTCGTTAAAGGGGACAGATCTCAGGGGAATACCCCCCCTGGAGTGGACAGGTACATGGGAACATATCCAACAACTCGACAAGTTTCTTTCTTGAGCATACCTATGACTCAGAGCCATAAATACGTTTACGTGCAATTGCCTTCGGTCTGTACCCCTGGTGTAATCAATAATGTGAAGTAAAACCCTGTCAAGCCCAGCACCATTAGTCCCCATAGTCCATACAGTTCCTTATTCAGTCTTCCTTTTTCTGTTCCTCTGATTCCTTCATCCCTTCCTCCTGGTCGGGTGCCCATTTGCAATGGGATGCGTGGATCCATGTTGGTCTTTCCTTTACCTTGATTGCAGTATTGGTCGCCAGCAAGACCTGGTATGGTCCTTCGAATCTTGGCTGTAGACTGCTTTTCCTTTTAAAAATCTTGATGTAAACGAATTCCCCTGGCTCCAGGTTATGACACTTCCCTTCCGCTGGCTTGACTTGGGCTTCCTTTACCTGTGAATGAAAGCTGGAAATACATTTGGTTAGTGCAATACAATAATTCAACATATTTTCCTCCATTTTGTGGATGTCCATTTGTTTTGCAGTAAATGGTGCTGTAAAAGGTAGTCGTTGGGGACGTCCCATAACTATCTCATGCGGTGACAGGCCTGTTGTTCTGTTGGTTGCAGATCGCATTACCATCAAAGCTAAGGGCAGCAGTTCTGTCCATTTCAGTCCAGTGTCATTGCATAGTTTTGCCAGCTTATTTTTAAGCATTCCATTATATCTTTCAACAAGTCCAGCTGATTGTGGATGATAACTGCAATGAAAACGTTGATTAATCTGCAAAGCTTTATACATTTCTCTTATAACAGTTCCCGTGAAACGTGACCCGTTATCACTGGAAAGCTTAGCAGGGATTCCGAAGCGCGGTACAATTTCTTTTAACAAACATTTAGCAACAATAGTGGCATCGGCCTTTTTACATGGAAAGGCTTCAATCCATCTAGAGAACACATCTACAATAACTAATACATACTTGAATCCCATACACATAGGTAATTCAATAAAATCCATTTGTAAATGTACAAAAGGCCCGACTGGATTTGGGTGGGAGGCAGATTCTACTTTTTCCGTCTTACCCGGATTCATTGTCTGACAGGTAACTCAATTTTCACAGATTTGTTTTGCAATTGCCGAAATACCTGGTGCATACCAAGTTGCCAAAATATAATCTGCCAATCCCCCTCAGCTTGCATGTGTGAATGTATGAACACATCGGGCAATCCATGGAAGTAAGGATCTAGGGGCCACCACGCGGCCATCATGGTGAACCCATATTCCTTCTGGATTTTTATAACATTGATCCTTCGTCCAGGTCACCACCTCCTCCGTACTGGCCTGTGTCTGAAAGGCCAGCACGTCATTAATAGTGGGTGGCGGGTCTGAGCAATTATTTTTCCTTAGTGGGAACAATGACACCTGCATCCCCCCTTTCGACAGAGCTGCTGACTTAGCTGCATTATCAGCTCTGGCATTCCCAAGTGCCACCTCATTCGACTGGCCTGTATGTGCCTGGCATTTGATAATGACAAGTTTTAAGGGGCATTGAATGGCTCGCAGGAGATTTTCCACTTGTTCTGCATTTTTGATAGGGGTTCCTGAAGAAGTCAGGTACCCGCGAATCGTCCAAATTTGTCCATAGTCATGTGATACCCCAAAAACATTCCTGGATTCAGTGTAGATATTAACTGTGTGTCCTTCAGCCAGAATACAGGCTCGAGTTAACGCAAACAATTCGGCTTGTTGGGCTGAAAAGGAGTCTGGAAGAGAGGCTGTTTCGACAACATTAAACTGAATTACAATTGCATAAGCCGCTCTAGGTTGGCCCCTATCATTTCGTAAGGCTGATCCGTCAACATAGTACATTAGATCAGGGTTACACATTTACATCTGTTAAATTGATACGTGGTTTAGTCACTAATTCGGTTACCATTTCACATGAATGGGGTTCGCCGTCGTCTTCCGTGGGGAGTAGAGTGGCTGGATTTAAGGTAGTGCATCTTTTGATGATAAGGTTCGGATTTGATAACAGTTCGACCTCATATTTAGTGGTTCTTGCGGAGGTTAGGTGGCACACTTAGTAAGTAAAATCTCAACAGAGTGTGGGATATATAAAATGGTCTGATGATTTAGAGTTATTGTCTGAGCCTGTTGCATAGCATAATAAGATGCTGCCAATGAAGGAAGACGTCCTGGTAGTCCGGTGCCACTGGGTCTAGTTGGGTACTGAAATATGCTACCGGTCGCTGCCTGTCCCCATGTAACTGAGTCAAAACAGATTGTGCAAAACCCGACTTGTAATGCACAAATAAGTTGAATAGCTTAGTGTAATCTGGTAATCCCAAGGCTGGTGCTGAAGTGAGGGACTGCTTAAGACTCTGGAAAGCATTCCGGGATACTTCATTCCACATCCTTTAAGCATTGTGAGAATATAGTAGATTCATTCACAGCTCATAGGTCTTGGACACACCTCCATTTGTGTGGGCTTCTGAACTGGACGAATCTGTGTGTTACACGGACTTCTCATTTATGCTTATAGTGATTCACAGATCACAGAATGTAAAGTACTTGTTTTCTAATTTTATTAAAAGGCTTCCAAACCCAAGATTTTTCCAATACACCCAAAATGTTGATCAAGGAGATCACCTGAAATATCTCAAAATCCCAATTCAAATATTGTACTGTCACTCTTTATCTAAAAAAAATCCTCTTACTGAGCTAGAAGCTTTTGTACCAAGATTTTACACCAAGGACAATGAGAGTGTACTCCCCCAGCCTGCACCTCGAGAGACCCACAAAGGCTTTAAAAAAAAAGGCATTACAACTTTTAACCACCGGGACCATGTCTCAACAAACCTATCCTTTGTGCATTTCCTAGCTCTGTAACCTCTCATCCGAATAAATCCCCACCTGCGCTTCTACCTTAAAATGTCTTAAACTTCCCATATACAGGACAACACTATGAAGGGTTAAAAAACTTCACTTTGTTTGAAAAAGTGAGTGGAGCTAAAACAAACAGGCAGCTCCACAACCTTTCCAAACAGGTTTCCAGACACAAGGGAAAAAAAAGGCAGAAGCACTCTCATTCAAAGACAAGACATTCACGCACTCTCATTCAAAGACAAGACATTCACAAGTCTCTCTCCATTCAATAAAGCTTTTTCTTTTGCTAGCTTCATTTTTTTTTTGAATCCATAAGTCACTATCAGGTTCTCTTTTTTTTTTGATTTACTTCCTCTGTTAATTTTACATGAGCTTGAAGAATCGGAACCCAGGCCTTTTCTATTACTTTCCTTTTTTTTTCTACCTGGATCTCTGTTTATAAGACACTCCTCTAGACATGTTGTTCTCTCTAAATTAAATGAACCATCGGGTGGAAATGGCCTGTTTTCACCCTTAGTCCACTTTACCGTTTTTGTTTCTTTGGTCAATTGAAGACTGACCACAATTCTGGAGCATGACATAGGCTGGTGTGCCTTTTGTGGTGTTTTAACTTGCTCCGGCACCCATTCTGGATGATTAAGATTTTCCCACAGTTTCTGATCTCACAATCCTTTCGGCCAACCGAGTTCTCTACGCCCACTTCTCCTGGCCGTTACGTGGCCTGAAAAGGCTCTTAATTCGGGCTCAGTCTGGGTGTGTGAGATATGTTGGCACGAACCAATCGTAGTTGATCAATCAGTTACTGTTTCTTTTCTTAATCAATCCTTGTGTGTTTTTTTTTCCCCGAATCACAATTTTCCCGAGTGACTCTTCCCGTTTCTCTAATGGCAATGACTCACAAAGGTATTGCACACAACAGTAATACAAGGACAACAAACAATATTCCCGTGAGTACACAAATCATAACCTCTAAACAAATTCTCAGTCTGCGTTGTACGCCACTACAGACCGAGTCCTTAACTTATCCTAATAAAAACTGATAAAACTTAAGGTTCCGTACCCAAACTCTTTGATTGATTGCGCTCTTTTTTTTTATATAGTCTTATCACATAAGAACCCCTTCCGAATTAAAAACAATAAAAATCTTATCACATAAGAACCTGGAACCCTTTTCGATCGACTAGCGCTCCCTTACCTACTGAAACCTTCCCCGGGCTGTCTCGAGGTTTTTTCCAGAACCTGTTCTCTTCTGCTGGCGAGCTGAGAAAGAAATGGTTATAAAAAAAATACCTTTAACTTTTAAATGCCGAGTCTTGTAGATGCAGTACCTCCACTGTGGACAACAGATTACATCTGCGATTCAACAGTGAAGAAACCTCTTGTGAGCAAAGGCTCACCTTGTTTGGCCACCGAAGCCTTTCACTGGAGAGGCACTATGCCTGTATCCGTTTCACTCACAGGACAGAGAGTATGCATCTCGGTGGAACCTCCAATAACTGTCGGGATGGTATTGTCAGACATGCTGTGGGACTTATTTGTTATCAGTATCAACCATGAGGTGATCCTGTGCAAACTTCTGGTGGTGGAGGAGTTGGATTTAAAAAGGGTCAACTAGATCGCTCAATCATGTATGACGTCGGACAGGAGTCTAAAGCAAATATCGGTGAAGAACCAAACCTCGGCAAGTACTGTAAATGCGATTGATTCAGCGTTAGGCAGAGCGGCACATGGCAGGGCCATAGAAACATAGAAACATAGAAAATAGGTGCAGGAGTAGGCCATTCGGCCCTTCTAGCCTGCACCGCCATTCAATGAGTTCATGGCTGAACATTCAACTTCAGTACCCCATTCCTGCTTTCTCGCCATACCCCTTGATCCCCCTAGTAGTAAGGACCTCATCTAACTCCTTTTTGAATATATTTAGTGAATTGGCCTCAACAACTTTCTGTGGTAGAGAATTCCACAGGTTCACCACTCTCTGGGTGAAGAAGTTCCTCCGCATCTCGGTCCTAAATGGCTTACCCCTTATCCTTAGACTGTGACCTCTGGTTCTGGACTTCCCCAACATTGGGAACATTCTTCCTGCATCTAACCTGTCTAACCCCGTCAGAATTTTATATGTTTCTATAAGGTCCCCTCTCATTCTTCTGAACTCCAGTGAATACAAGCCCAGTTGATCCAGTCTTTCTTGATAGGTCAGTTCCGCCATCCCGGGAATCAGTCTGGTGAACCTTCGCTGCACTCCCTCAATAGCAAGAATGTCCTTCCTCAGGTTAGGAGACCAAAACTGTACACAATACTCCAGGTGTGGCCTCACCAATGCCCTGTACAACTGTAGCAACACCTCCCTGCCCCTGTACTCAAATCCCCTTGCTATGAAGGCCAACATGCCATTTGCTTTCTTAACCGCCTGCTGCACCTGCATGCCAACCTTCAATGACTGATGTACCATGACACCCAGGTCTCTTTGCACCTCCCCTTTTCCTAATCTGTCACCATTCAGATAATAGTCTGTCTCTCTGTTTTTACCACCAAAGTGGATAACCTCACATTTATCCACATTATACTTCATCTGCCATGCATTTGCCCACTCACCTAACCTATCCAAGTCGCTCTGCAGCCTCACAGCATCCTCCTCGCAGCTCACATTGCCACCCAACTTAGTGTCATCCGCAAATTTGGAGATACTACATTTAATCCCCTCATCTAAATCATTAATGTACAGTGTAAACAGCTGGGGCCCCAGCACAGAACCTTGCGGTACCCCACTAGTCACTGCCTGCCATTCTGAAAAATACCCATTTACTCCTACTCTTTGCTTCCTGTCTGACAACCAGTTCTCAATCCATGTCAGTACACTACCCCCAATCCCATGTGCTCTAACTTTGCACATCAATCTCTTGTGTGGGACCTTGTCGAACGCCTTCTGAAAGTCCAAATATACCACATCAACTGGTTCTCCCTTATCCACTCTACTGGAAACATCCTCAAAAAATTCCAGAAGATTTGTCAAGCATGATTTCCCTTTCACAAATCCATGCTGACTTGGACCTATCATGTCACCTCTTTCCAAATGCACTGCTATGACATCCTTAATAATTGATTCCATCATTTTACCCACTACCGATGTCAGGCTGACCGGTCTATAATTCCCTGTTTTCTCTCTCCCTCCTTTTTTAAAAAGTGGGGTTACATTGGCTACCCTCCACTCCATAGGAACTGATCCAGAGTCAATGGAATTTTGGAAAATGACTGTCAACGCATCCACTATTTCCAAGGCCACCTCCTTAAGTACTCTGGGATGCAGTCCATCAGGCCCTGGGGATTTATTGGCCTTCAATCCCATCAATTTCCCCAACACAATTTCCCGGCTAATAAGGATTTCCCTCAGTTCCTCCTCCTTACTAGACCCCCCGACCCCTTTTATAACCGGAAGGTTGTTCGTGTCCTCCTTCGTGAATACCGAACCAAAGTACTTGTTCAATTGGTCCGCCATTTCTTTGTTCCCCGTTATGACTTCCCCTGATTCTGACTGCAGAGGACCTACGTTTGTCTTTACTAACCTTTTTCTCTTTACATATCTATAGAAACTTTTGCAATCCGTCTTAATGTTCCCTGCAAGCTTCTTCTCATACTCCATTTTCCCTGCCCTAATCAAACCCTTTGTCCTCCTCTGCTGAGTTCTAAATTTCTCCCAGTCCCCAGGTTCGCTGCTATTTCTGGCCAATTTGTATGCCACTTCCTTGGCTTTAATACTATCCCTGATTTCCCTTGATAGCCACGGTTGAGCCACCTTCTCTTTTTTATTTTTACGCCAGACAGGAATTTACAATTGTTGTAGTTCATCCATGCGGTCTCTAAATGTCTGCCATTGCCCATCCACAGTCAACCCCTTAAGTATCATTCGCCAATCCATCCCAGCCAATTCACGCCTCATACCTTCAAAGTTAGCCTTCTTTAAGTTCTGGACCATGGTCTCTGAATTAACTGTTTCATTCTCCATCCCAATGCAGAATTCCACCATATTATGGTCACTCTTCCCCAAGGGGCTTCGCACAACGAGATTGCTAATTAATCCTCTCTCATTACATAACACCCAGTCTAAGATGGCCTCCCCCCTAGTTGGTTCCTCGACATATTGGTCTAAAAAACCAACCTATCCGGCTGTGTTCGCGAAACCTGTGGCTGCCCAAAGTCCTCCAGAGGGAATGTATCCAACAGCACTGCAGCACTGGAACTGCACATGGATTCACTCTGGAGCATCCGCGATGCTGAGGATGTCATGATTAGCACGTCTAGTGGGTTGGTCACACCACAGCTAAAGGTTACTCAGGTAGATAGTGAATGGGTGACCATCAGGAAGAGCAGTGGAAGGAAGGTAGTGCAGGGGTCCCCTGCGGTCATCCCCCTCCAAAACAGATACACCATCTTGGGTGCTGTTGGGGGGGATAACACACTAGGGGAGGGCAGCAGCAGCCAAATTTATGGCACCATGGGTGGCTCTGCTGCAGAAAAAAGAATGGGAAAGCTATAGTGGTAGGGGATTCGATTGTAAGGGGAATAGATAGACGTTTCTGTGGCCGCAATCGAGACTCCAGGATGATATGTTGCCTCCCTGGTGCAAGGGTCAAGGAAAACTCGGAGCGGCTGCAGGACATTTTGGAGGGGGAGGGTTGCCGTGGTGCATGTAGGTAGCAACGATATAGGTAAAAAAACGGTATGAGGTCCTACAAGCTGAATTTAGGGAGCTAGGAGTTAAATTAAAAAGTAGGACCTCAAAGTTAGTAATCTCAGGATTGCTACCAGTGCCACGTGCGAGTCAGAGGAGGAATTGCAGGATAGCTAAGATGAATACGTGGCTTGAGGAATGGTGCAAGAGGGAGGGATTCAAATTCCTGGGATATTGGAGCCGGTTCTGGGGGAGGTGGGACCAGTACAAACCGGATGGTCTGCACCTGGGCAGGACCAGAACCAATGTCCTCGGGGGAATGTTTGTTAGTGCTGTTGGGGAGGGTTAAACTAATATGGCAGGGTGATGGGAACCTATGCAGGGAGACAGATGGAAGTGGAATGGGGGCAGAAGCAAAAGATAGAAGGAAGAAAAGTAAAAGTGGAGGGCAGAGAAACCCAAGGCAAAAATCAAAAAGGGCCACAATACAGCAAAATCCTAAAGGGGCAAAGTGTGTTAAAAAGACAACCCTCTGTGCCTCAATGCGAGGAGTATTCGTAATAAGGCAGTTGGTGAGAGGTGGGAGCAGTGTCGGAATGGCCTATAAAGGCCCAGCGGGAGCTCGAGAGCCAGCGGCAGTTGGTGAGAGGTGGGAGCAGTGTCGGAGTGGCCTATAAAAGCGTACTTGTGCAGCTACAGCGGGAGAGAAAGCAAAAAAGTAGAAAGGAATCAAAAGGTGACATCACAGCCAATGGGGTAAGTGATTGGCTGGTGATTGGTGAGTAGCTTTTCTTTTTATTTTTATATCAGTAAGTAAACTGTAACATTGTTATTACCAATTTAAGTGTATCTAAAGGTTAAGGCATGGCAGGAGAGCTCGGTCACGTGATATGCTCCTCCTGTACCATGTGGGAACTCAGGGACACTTCCGGTGTCCCTGATGACTACGTGTGTGAGAAGTGTATCTGCCTCCAACTCCTGACGGACCGCGTTACGGAATTGAAGCTGAGGGTGGATTCACTCTGGAGCATCCACGATGCTGAAAATGACATAAGTGGCACGTGTAGTGAGTTGGTCTTACCGCATGAGAAGGATCCACAGCCAGCTAGGGAATGGAAGACCAGCAGGAAGATTAGTACAATGCAGGGGTCCCATCTGGTCATCCCCCTGCAAAACAGATACACTTCTTTGAGTGCTGTTGAGGGAGATGACTCATCAGGGGAGAGCAGCAGCAGCCAAGTTCATGGCACCGTGGCTGGCGCTGTTGTACAGGAGGGCATGAAAAAGAGTGGGAGAGCGATAGTGATAGGGGATTCAATCATAAGAGGAATAGATAGGCGTTTCTGCGGCCGCAATCGAGACTCCAGGATGGTATGTTGCCTCCCTGGTGCAAGGGTCAAAGATGTTTCCAAGCGAGTGCAGGACATTCTAAAAAGGGCGGGAGAACAGCCAGTTGTCGTGGTGCACATTGGTACCAACGACATAGGTAAATAAAAAGGATGAGGTCCTACGAGACTAATTTAAGGAGCTAGGAGCTAAATTAAAAAGTAGGACCTCAAAAGTAGTAATCTCAGGATTGCTACCAGTGCCACGTGCTAGTCAGAGTAGGAATCGTAGGATAGCACAGATGAATACGTGGCTTGAGCAGTGGTGCAGCAGGGAGGGATTCAAATTCGTGGGGCATTGGAACAGGTTCTGGGGGAGGTGGGACCAATACAAACTGGACGGTCTGCACTTGGGCAGGACCGGAACCAATGTCCTAGGGGGAGTGTTTGCTAGTGCTGTTAGTGAGGAGTTAAACTAATATGGCAGGGGGATGGGAACCAATACAGGGAGACAGAGGGAAACAAAAATGAGACAAAAACAAAAGACAGAAAAGAGATGAGTAAAAGTGGAGGGCAGAGAAACCCAAGGCAAGAAACAAAAAGGGCCACTGAATATAAAAGGGCTGCAGGAAGGGTCAAATCTAAAAATCATGGTTTAAAAACTAGGATGAAAACACTCTACCTAAATGCACGCAGCATTCGAAATAAAGTAAATGAGTTGACGGCACAAATCATTACAAATGGGTATGATTTGGTGGCCATTACAGAAACATGGTTGCAAGGTGGCCAAGACTGGGAATTAAACATACAGGGGTATCTGACGATTCAGAAAGATAGGCAAGAAGGGAAAGGAGGTAGAATAGCTCTGTTAATAAAATATAATATCAGGGCAGTTGTGAGGGATGATATTGGCTCCAATGAACAAAATGTTGAATCATTGTGGGTGGAGATTAGCGATAGTAAGGGGAAAAAGTCACTGGTCGGCGTAGTTTATAGGCCCCCAAATAAGAACTTCATGGTGGGGCGGGCAATAATCAAGGGAATAATGGAGGCATGTGAAAAAGGAATGGCAGTAGTCATGGGGGATTTTAACCTACATATCAATTGGTCAAATCAAATCGCACGGGGTAGCCTGGAGGAGGAATTCATAGAATGCATATGGGATTGTTTCTTAGAACAGTATGTAACAGAACCTACAAGGGAGCAAGCCATCTTAGATCTGGTCCTGTGTAATGAGACAGGAAAAATAAACGATCTCCTCGTAAAAGATCTTCTCGGAATGAGTGATCACAATATGGTTGAATTTGTAATACAGATTGAGGATGAGGAAGTTGTGTCAGAAACAAGCGTACTATGCTTAAACAAAGGGGACTACAGTGGGATGAGGGCAGAGTTGGCTAAAGTAGACTGGAAACAAGGACTAAACGGTGGCACAATTGAGAAACAGTGGAGGACTTTTAAGGAGCTCTTTCATAGTACGCAACAAAAATATATTCCAGTGAAAAAGAAGGGCGGCAAGAGAAGGGATAACCAGCCGTGGATAACCAAGGAAATAAGAGAAAGTATCAAATCAAAGACCAATGCGTATAAAGTGGCCAAGGTTAGTGGGAAACTAGAGGATTGGGAAAATTTTAAGCAATAGCAAAGAATGACTAAAACAGCAATAAAGAAAGGATAGATAGATTACAAAGGTAAACTTGCACATAACATAAAAACAGATAGTAAAAGCTTTTACAGATATATAAAACAGAAAAGAGTGACTAAAGTAAATGTTGGTCCCTTAGAAGATGAAAAAGGGGATTTAATAATGGGAAATGTGGAAATGGCTGAGACCTTAAACAATTATTTTGCTTCCGTCTTCACAGTGGAAGACACAAAAACCATGCCAAAATTTGCAGGCCAGAGGAATGTGGGAAGGGAGGACCTTGAGATAATCACTATCACTAGGGGTGTAGTGCTGGACAGGCTAATGGGACTGAAGGTAGACAAGTCCCCTGGTCCTGATGAAATGCATCCCAGGGTATTAAAAGAGATGGCGGAAGTTATAGCAGATACATTCGTTATAATCTACCAAAATTCTCTGGACTCTGAGGAGGTACCAGCGGATTGGAAAGCAGCTAATGTAACGCCTCTGTTTAAAAAAGGGGGCAGGCAAAAGGCAGGTAACTATAGGCCAGTTAGTTTAACATCTGTAGTGGGGAAAATGCTTGAAACTATCATTAAGGAAGAAATAGCGGGACATCTAGATAGGAATAGTGCAATCAAGCAGACGCAACATGGATTCATGAAAGAGAAATCATGTTTAACTAACTTACTGGAATTCTTTGAGGACATAACGAGCATGGTGGATAGAGGTGTACCGATGGATGTGGTGTATTTAGATTTCCAAAAGGCATTCGATAAGGTGCCACACAAAAGGTTACTGCATAAGATAAAGGTACGCGGAGTCAGAGGAAATGTATGAGCATGGATAGAGAATTGGCTGGCGAACAGAAAGCAGAGAGTCGGGATAAATGGGTCCTTTTCCGGTTGGAAATCAGTGGTTAGTGGTGTGCCACAGGGATCAGTGCTGGGACCACAACTGTTTACAATATACATAGATGACCTGGAAGAGGGGACAGAGTGTAGTGCAACAAAATTTGCAGATGACACTAAGATTAGTGGGAAAGCGGGTTGTGTAGAGGACTCAGAGAGGCTGCAAGGAGATTTGGATAGGTTAAGCGAATGGGCTAAGGTTTGGCAGATGGAATACAATATCGGAAAGTGTGAGGTCATCCACCTTGGGAAAAAAAACAGTAAAAGGGAATATTATTTGAATGGGGAGAAATTACAACATGCTGTGGTGCAGAGGGACCTGGGGGTCCTTGTGCATGAATCCCAAAAGGTTAGTTTGCAGGTTCAGCAGGTAATCAGGAAGGCAAATGGAATGTTGACCTTCATTGCGAGAGGGATGGAGTACAAAAGCAGGGAGGTCTTGCTGCAACTGTATAAGGTATTGGTAAGGCCGCACCTGGAGTACTGCGTGCAGTTTTGGTCACCTTACTTAAGGAAGGATATACTAGCTTTGGAAAGGGTACAGAGACGATTCACTAGGCTGATTCCAGAAATGAGGGGGTTACCTTATGATGATAGATTGAATAGACTGGGTCTTTACTCGTTGGAGTTCAGAAGGATGAGGGGTGATCTTATAGAAACATTTAAAATCATGAAAGGGATAGACAAGATAGAGGCAGAGAGGTTGTTTCCATTGGTGGGGGAGACTAGAACTAGGGGGCACAGCCTCAAAATATGGAGGAGCCAATTTAAAACCGAGTTGAGAAAGAATTTCTTCTCCCAGAGGGTTGTGAATCTGTGGAATTCTCTGCCCAGGGAAGCAGTTGAGGCTAGCTCATTGAATGGTTTCAAGTCAAAGATAGATAGATTTTTAACCAAATGTGGAATTAAGGGTTACGGGGAGAGGGCGGGTAAGTGGAGCTGGGTCCACGACCAGATCAGCCATGATCTTATTGAATGGCGGAGCAGGCTCGAGGGGCTAGATGGCCTACTCCTGTTCCTAATTCTTATGTTCTTATGTTCTTAAATTAACTGCGCAGATAGCTGTTAACGGATATGATGTAATTGGGATTACAGAGACATGGCTTCAGAGTGACCAAGGCTGGGAACTCAACATCCAGGTGTATTCAGCATTCAGGAAGGATAGACAGAAAGGAAAAGGAGGTGGGGTAGCATTGCTGGTTAAAGAGGAAATTAACGCAATAGTAAGGAAGGACATTAGCTTGGATGATGTGGAATCTGTATGGGTAGAGCTGCGGAATACCAAAGGGCAGAAAACGCTAGTGGGAGTTGTGTACAGACCTTCAAACAGTAGTAGTGAGGTTGGGGACAGCATCAAACAAGAAATTAGAGATGCATGCAATAAGGGTACAGCAGTTATCATGGGCAACTTTAGTCTACATATAGATTGGGCTAACCAAGCTGGTAGCAATACGGTGGAGGAGGATTTCCTGGAGTGTATTCGGGATGGCTTTCTACATCAATATGTCGAGGAACCAACTAGAGGGCTGGCCATCCTAGACTGGGTGATGTGTAATGCGAAAGGACTAATTAGCAATCTTGTGCGAGACCCCTTGGGGAGGAATGACCATAATATGGTAGAATTCTTTATTAAGATGGAGAGTGACACAGTTAGTTCAGAGACTAGGGTCCTGAACTTAGGAAAAAGTAACTTCGATGGTATGAGACGTGAATTGACTAGAATAGACAGCGAATGATACTTAAAGTGTTGATGGTGGATAGGCAATGGCAGACATTTAAAGATCACATGGATGAACTTCAACAATTGTACATTCCGCTCTGGAGTAAAAATAAAACGGGGAAGGTGGCTCAACCGTGGCTAACAGGGGAAATTAAGGATAGTGTTAAATCCTAGGAAGAGGCATATAAATTGGCCAGAAAAAGCAGCAAACCTGAGGACTGGGAGAAATTTAAAATTCAGCAGAGGAGGACAAAGTTCAATTAGGAGAGGGAAAATAGAGTATGAGAGGAAGCTTGCTGGGAACATAAAAACTGACTGCAAAAGCTTCTATAGATGTGTGAAGAGAAAAAGATTAGTGAAAACAAACGTTCCCTTGCAGTCAGAATCAGGTGAATTTATAATGGGGAACAAGGAAATGGCAGACCAATTGAACAAATGCTTTGGTTCTGTCTTCATGAAGGAAGACACAAATAACCTTCCGGAAATACTGGGGGACAGAGGGTCTCGTGAGAAGGGAGAACTGAAGGAAATCCTTATTAGTCACGAAATTGTGTTAGGGAAATTGATGGGATTGAAGGCCGATAAATCCCCAGGGCCTGATAGTCTGCATCCCAGAGTACTTAAGGAAATGGCCCTAGAAATAGTGGATGCATTGTTGATCATTTTCCATCAGTCTATCGACTATGGATCAGTTCCTATGGACTGGAGGGTAGCTGATTTAACATCACTTTTTAAGAAAGGAGGGAGAAAGAAAACGGGATATTATAGACCGGTTAGCCTGACATTAGTGGTGGGGAAAATGTTGGAATCAATTATTAAAGATGAAATAGCAGCGCATTTGGAAAGCAGTGACAGGATCGGTTCAAATCAGCATGGATTTATGAAAGAGAAATCATGCTTGATAAATCTTCTCGAATTTGTTGAGGATGTAACTAGTGGAGTGGACAGGTGGAAAACCAGTGGATGTGGTGTATTTGGACTTTCAAAAGGCTTTTGACAAGGTCTCACACAAGAGATTGGTGTGCAAAATTAAAGCATACGATATTGGGGGTAATGTATTGACGTGGATAGAGAACTGGTTGGCAGACAGTAAGCAGAGAGTCGGGATAACGGGTCCTTTTCAGAATGGCAGTCAATGACTAGTGGGGTACCGCAGGGCTCAGTGCTGGGACCCCAGCTATTTGCAATATACATCAATAATTAAGATGAAGGAATTGAGTGCAATATCTCCAAGTTTGCAGATGACACTAAGCTGGGTGGCGGTGTGAGCTGTGAGGAGGATGCTGAGAGGCTGCAGGGTGACTTGGACAGGTTAGGTGAGTGGGCAAATGCATGGCAGATGCAGTATAATGTGGATAAATGTGAGCTTATCCACTTTGGTGGCAAAAACACGAAGGCAGAATATTATCTGAATGGCGGCAGATTAGGAAAAGGGGAGGTGCAACGAGACATGGGTGTCATGGTATATCAGTCATTGAAAGTTGGCATGCAGGTACAGCAGGCGGTGAAGAAGGCAAATGGCATGTTGGCATTCATAGCTAGAGGATTTGAGTATAGGAGCAGGGAGGTCTTAATGCAGTTGTACAGGGCCTTGGTGAGGCCTCACCTGGAATATTGTGTTCAGTTTTGGTCTCCTACTCTGAGGAAGGACGTTCTTGCTATTGAGGGAATGAAGGGAAGGTTCACCAGACTGATTCCCGGGATGGCAGGACTGACATATGAGGAGAGACTGGATCGACTGGGCCTGTATTCATTGGAGTTTAGAAGGATGGGAGGGGATCTCATAGAAACATATAAAATACTGACGGGACTGGACAGGTTAGGTGCAAGAAGAATGTTCCCGATGTTGAGGAAGTCCAGAACCAGGGCACACAGTCTAAGGATAAGGGGTAAGCAATTTAGGACCGAGATGAGGAGAAATCTCTTCACTCAGACAGTTGTTAACTTGTGGAATTCTCTGTCGCAGAGAGTTGTTGATACCAGTTCGTTGGATATATTCAAGAGGGAGTTAGATATGTTCCTTATGGCTAAAGAGATCAAGGGGTATGGAGTGAAAGCAGGAAAGGGGTACTGAGGTGAAGGACCAGCCATGATCTTATTGAATGGCGGTGCAGGCTCGAAGGGCCAAATGAGCTACTCCTGCACCTATTTTCTGTTTCTATGTTTCTCCGTGTTGGCGTTGTGGGGGAAATCATCAGCATCAGCAGTGCCGATTTAAGCAATATCGTTGCAAAGGCTGTCTGAGAGAGGGGCATCTCCAGCACAAGTGTCCGCAGATGAGCAAGCAAGCTGTGACATACCACATGGAGGATGAGAGTCTGACTAGCGCGGATCCGGATCGCAATCCGAGATGCCAGAGGAGGAAGGGTATGGCCTGTACTCTTTCATAACCAAGAGTAAACCAATTTTGATTAACGTGAAGTTTAACAGGATACCGGTATCGATGGAACTGGACACAGGGGCGAGTCAATCGATCATGAACGAGAGGGCATTTAATAAGACTGTGAGGCCCAGGCTGCGCCCGGTTAACGCCAAGCTCTGCACGTACACCAAAGAACTGATAAAAGTGATTGGCAGTGCACAAATTAACGTGTCGTATAACAGTGTGGTTCACGAGTTACCACTGTGGATTGTTCCAGGTAATGGCCCAACACTGCTCGGCAGGAGCTGGTTGGAGAAAATCCGATGCGACTGGAAAAACATAAAAGCATTGTCGTCGGAAGATACATGTGCCCAAGTATTGAGCAAGTTCCCCATGCTGTTCGAACCGGGTATCGGCAACTTCACGTGAGCCAAGGTGCAGATCCAGATGCAAAACCCGTCGATCATAAAGCTCGGGCAGTGCCGTATATGATGAGGAAGAAGATCAAAATTGAACTGGATAGACTCCAGCGTGAAGGGATCATATCACCAGTCGAATTTAATGAATGGGTCAGCCTCATTGTTCCTGTGCTGAAAAGTGATGGCATAGTCAGGATCCTTGGAGACTACAAGGCTACGATCAACAGGGTTTTGAAACAAGATCAGTATCTGATACCGAAGACTGATGACTTGTTTGCGATGCTAGCCGGAGGGAAGTTGTTCAGAAAACTGGACTTGACATCGGCCTGTGTGACGCATGAGTTCGTCAAGACATCGAAGAGACTTGCGTGCATTAACACGCACAAAGGACTGTTTATCTACCACAGGTGCCTGTTGGAATTCACTCAGCTGCAGCAATATTCCAGAGGAATATGGAAAGTCTACTGAAGTCCGTTCCCAGAACCGTCGTGGTCCAAGGTGACATCCTGATCACCGGTCGTGACTCCAAGGAACACCTGAACAACCTGGAAGAGGTTCTACTGCATTTGGACAGACTTGGACTCAGACTTAAATGCTTGAAGTGCGTCTTCATGGCACCAGAGGTCGAATTCCTTGGGAGGAAAATCGCCGCTGATGGCATCAGACCTACTGACGTGAAAACCAAAGCCATCAAGAATGCACCCAAGCCGCAGAACGTGACAGAGCTGCATTTGTTCCTGGGTGCACTCAACTAATTTGCTAACTTCCTACCTAAATTGAGCACCTTACTTGAATCACTGCACATGCTATTGAGAAAAGGCAATAACTGGGTGTGGGGCACATTGCAAGACAGAGCTTTCGAGAAAGCCACCAAGCTGCTATGCTCGAACAAGCTGCTGTTACATTATGACCCCCATGTAAACGTTTAGTTTTGGTTTGTGACACATCGTCATACGGAATTGGTTGCATGCTACAACAAGCCAATGAGTCGGGGAAACTTCAACCTGTCGTGTATGCATCCAAAAGTTTGTCTAAAGCAGAAAGAGCTGACAGTATGGTAGAAAAAGAAGCTTTAGCATGTGTGTACGGTGCTAAAAAGATGCATCAATACCTGTTCGGTCTGAGGTTTGAATTAAAGGCCGATCACAAGCCGCTCATTTTGTTGTTTTCCGAGAGCAAAGATATCAATACCAATGCTTCATCCCGCATCCAAAGGTGGGCACTGACATTATCTGCCTATGATTATGTCATTCGCCACGGACCTGGCACAGAAAATTGTGCCGATGCTTTGAGCCGGTTGCTGGTACCCACACTGGAGGTGGAAACGACACAATCGGCAGATTTAATGTGTAAGATTCGAAAATCCACGACCGCATTTTATTGGAACACCCTAAGGACAAGAAAACTAATATGGGATCGTCCTATACATTTTAAATGAACATTTTGGCCAAGTGACATCCTCAGACCAGGCAGGCTGGGAAACGTGTGGGCGGATACAGACATCGTGGAGTCTGGCTCAGAAGCGAGACAGAGGCACTGGCCAATGGGGGAAAAGTGCATTCTGGCAGGCCAATCAGGGGTCGAGTCAGGCCTGAAGTGGGGAAATCCTCAACCAATGGGGACTACCCGGCCCAGTTCGAAAATATGACTCATCCCTAATCAAATTATGAATGTGGACCATCATCTACCTGATTAATATGGACAGTGGACAATAGTCCTGAGATCACTGCGGTGATGGCCTATCAAAGGGGAGGCCCAAACCGATTGACTCCCAGGACTGTTACAATGGACCAGCAGACTTTGAGGCACCAATGTGGACTGAAACAATACCCCTGTCCTCACACCTACCTGTACCTGTGACATCTTCTGATTAAATATTCAAAGCTATCGCCCCGCCCAAACTTACACAATGGACCACCAACCGAGTTTAGGCGCGAAGAAGCCAAAACTAAATTGGATACAAATATAGGACATACAGAACCACCGAAAGGGGAGAAGCAGCTGGAATAGTAGGAGAAGGAGTCGATGAGCAGTAACAGTCACAGACAGACAGAAACCGAGAGAGAACGGAGATGGACTGTTACTGGCTGGGAAACCTACCATCGAACGGGCCCTGGACTCGACTTATGTGCAGAATATACAACCCAACCACCGAGAGGCCCAACATCATCTCAAGAAGCCGAGCCGCACACCGAACAACGCTCCGAGGCCAACCAGCTGAAGAACCAGAGACCGAAGTAACTGGGAGAGGCAACATTCACTCCAGCTACCCCGTAAACCAACCATCCTAAGGCTAAAAAAAAAACTGTCAAAAGGGATCGTAAGTATTATCCTGGGATTTCTTTTCCCAACTGTCAGCCTAGGTCAGTCAGGTAAAAAGGGGTGTGGGGGTGGTGTTGGAAATGTCTTGTAAAGATAAAATTCTGTAAAGTTCTCGTTGTGTCCGTTTCTTCCCATAGATTTTCATAGTTTATAAGTGTGTGTCAGATATGTGTTTTGATGAAGTTTGATCTTGTTGGAAACTTACTGTGGTTAATAAATTGGACTTACCCGTTTTTTTTTGTTCCAAGGACCACTTGTCCCTAAGTGTTTTGTTTTCCCTTGTGGAAACTCATAATCCACCAAAATTCTGAGGTTAGAACCAGATAGGGGTACTAGGGCGCTTCGAAACCGCCAGTTTAGTGGTCAGCGAGCCATAAGCTGCTGGACCGTCCCCTAGAAGGGACAGAGAGGCCCAATACACCAACAGCCACCAAAGACCCCCGTAATTGGGCAGAGCAAAAACCCCCAACACTCATGGCGAGCCACGTAGGCGCTCAGTGGGAGAATGAGCTTACTACCTCAGAGAGGGTGGTACTGGAAAAATCTAAACTGGAGGAGAGTATTAAGGTAATATGTTTTCTCCAAGGTCAATTTTGCCAAAACATGGGTTCAGAACCTGACCAGGGCGCCATGTCCAGCGGACACGGCAGCCCAGTGGACAGAAGGGCCTACACATGACAAAAGGGTAGAAAAGGCAATTTGACTGATATGTTTAACTAGGCAGGTTCGGGAGTTAGACCTCCAGGTAGGAAAATTACAGGAGGAATTAAAGGATGACGTTATCACCTCAACGACCAGGGGGCCCGCGGGTACTAAGCTCCCAGAAGAGTTAATAGAGGAAAGGAATAGAAGGGCACGATTAGAGGAAATGTTCCGCAACCATCAGGAGTAGCTGCAGAGTCAGATTACAGTGTCACGGGCTACGGAATAGAAGTACAGGGAGCAGAGTGCAGCTTACGCCCAGCAGGTCCAAGAGCTTCAGGTCCAATTAAGGGATTTGCGCACAGCCTATAAAGTTAACACCGAAATAAGCCATGAGAAGGCAGATCATGCGCCCTGCCATAAGCGGATCCAATCCCTCCTCCAGGCTCTGTCCCAGGTAAAGGGGGCAGTCTGTCTGTTGGGGCCCAGGGAGGCAACCAACGATCCAGGGTATTGGGGAGTGGAAGAGGATCCGGCGGCAGAGAACAGTCGACCGCCTCCTGAGGCACCGGTAGTGTGTCCGGCAGGCCTTATGGAGGATCAGAGGGTGCAGCCCAAGAAACCCACAGGGCATGGGATCGGCCAGGTAGAGCCGGTCCAGCCAAAGGGGTATGGGACACCCGCAGAAAGGGTCGAGTCTGTAGATTTAAATTCAGAGGCAGTTGAGGCTGAGTAAAGGGGGGAGCCAGTGGTGGTGTCTGCCGCGGGACCGATGTGCCTGGCTGTGCAGAAGAAGTACGGTCCCCCACAAGGTGCACAACCTGAAGGACCGCTGGACAGCGAGTTTATCATTCCGCATTCAGTTGCTGCATTAAAGGCCATGGTGTCACATATCCCAAAGCTCACTAGACTGGGAGATCCGTATGCTCACTTCCTGGAGATAGCGCAGGCAGTGGACACGAACACATGCGATAATGCGGAAGCAGTTAAAGTGCTCCTTTTTTCCATTGACGGGAAGATCTACCAGGCTCTTCCCCCAGATTGTCACGGGGGACAAAGCACCCTCGCATCACTACAAAGGGCTATCCTAGAGGCCATGGGGTGGAACGAAGGGAGTCCCTTTGAAAGGATACCGAAAACACACCAGTTAGCAGGAGAGGCCCCACAGATATACGTGGAAAGATTATGGCTGGTCTACAGCACAGCATGTGGTGGCCTGCTTGTCAGAAGCAATCTTAAGCGGAACAAAGGGAAGCATGGTTTCGCACCATAATTGAAAGGGCAGATCTCTGGTTCATCCCAGGAGACCCTAATCTCACCAAAGCCATCGTGATAGGCACACTGGCTGCCACACGGCGGCGGGATGGGGAGGAAGAGGGGAAGCCAGAGAAAACAGTAAAAGGCCGGGTGCATGCGGTGCAACCCAAACAAACCCCCAAGAGAGAGTGGCATCAGGAGGGTGGACATCCTCCCGATAGAAGGGGGGTGTGTTACGGTGCGGTAAGCCTGACCACTACCGCAACAACTGCAGGGCCAACCCCTATCGCGTGAAAGAAGTAAAAACATCCACGGAGGTGAAACCGGGTAATGAGAAAGCGGGTGCCACAACAGTGTTTGAAACTGCTGTAGAAACCCTCAGGCAACTGCTGACAGGTCCCGGCCGTATCAATGTAGCGGTGGGTAGAGAGATCCCCACAGCTCCCATACGGCAGGAACCATGACTAGCACCCACCAAGCCTGCCTACCTGTGTCCGCTGGACTATGACTCGTGGGGAAGACCATGGGTAAAAATGGAGGTGGAGGGGAACCAGGGAACTTACTTGTTGCACACGGGGGCTTCAAGCACCCTTGTCCACACAGAGGACCCGGCCTCCTCGCCCCTGTCCAGCAGTGTGCCCTACGAGCTAATCGGCTTCACGGGGAACGAAAAAACAGGGTATTTTTCGATTCCACTGACCCTTAAGTTGGGAGCACTGACCACCAAATGGAAGTGCATCCTGATAAGGTGGGAGCAGGCTAACAAAGGTATATTGGGGGCCGACTTCATTATAGCCCACCGGATCCTGGTGGATCTGCGAAATCACTGTTTATGGGGAACAGTAGACCCAGGTACAAACAATGAGGTCATGCTTATAGAAAGGATACAAGACAAAGGGGCTCTGTGTACTGTGAAGCCAAAAGGGGGTTATAACTTAGAGCTTCTGGTCAGTACAGGACCTATGTGCGAGCCAGTCTCACAGCATTTGCCACCCACTAACACGACTGTGGGAGAGTCACCGGAGTAGAGGTCAGGATAGATGGGGATCCCATGTCCCGACCTCAGAGGCAGTATAACTTCCCAAGAGAGGCAGAAGCCAACTTGGAAGCGTCACTGAGCTCACTGGCGGAGCAGGGTGTGTTGAGACCCATAGCCACGCACGTGAACTCTCCCCTGTGGCCAATTCGTGGAGGGCCACCGTGGACTACCGGGTGCTCAACAGAAACATCCCGGCTTGTGCTCCTACAGCGGCAGCAGTGGCAGACCAGATCAGAAAATCCCTGCGTCTGCAACCACCTTCACAGTCCTAGACATTTCAAATGGCTTCTGGTCTATCCCTGTGAGGAGAGAGGACCAGCACAAGTTTGCTTTCACCTTTAAGGAACAGCAATATACCTGGAGCTGCCTCCCTCAGGGATTCCACAACAGTCCCAGCATCTTCCACCAGTGCATGGCGAACTGTTTAAAGAGCTTCAGCCAGCCGCAACAGTTGGTGCAGTATGTGGACGAACTGCTCCTTTTTACTGACAACAGTAAAGAGCATGGTCCCCTGCTGGCAGAACTGTTGGCTGTGCTCAAGGAGGGGGGTTTTAAGGTCAACCCCAAGAAGGCCCAGATAGGGTTAAAGGAAGTAAAATTCCTGGGTCTAACACTCAGACCATGGGAACGAGGTATAGATGAGGCCCGAAGGCAAGCCGTGCAGGAACTCCTGGTATCCGGAGTCAGATCTTTTTTAGGGATCACAGGCTACTGCAGAGATTACATAGAAGATTATGCAGCAACCGCAGCCCCTCTACTCAGGCTCCTACACAAAGGGGTCGAGTGGGAGTTGGATCAAGGCTGCCAAGCTGCACATTGGTACCAACGATATAGGTAAAACATGGGATGAGGTCCTACGAGAAGAATTTAAGGAGCTAGGAGCTAAATTAAAAAGGAGGACCTCAAAAGTAGTAATCGCGGGATTGCTGCCAGTGCCACGTGCTAGTCAGAGTAGGAATCGCAGGATAGCTCAGATGAATATGTGGCTTGAGCAGTGGTGCAGCAGGGAGAGATTCAAATTCGTGGGGCATTGGAACCAGTTCTGGGGGAGGTGGGACCAGTATAAACCGGACGGTCTGCACCTAGGCAAGACCAGAACCAAGGCAGGACCAGAACCAATGCACTTGGCGGAGTGTTTGCTAGTGCTGTTGGGGAGGAGTTAAACTAATATGGCAGGGGGATGGGAACCAATGCAGGGAGACAGAGGGAAACAAAATGGAGACAGAAGCAAAAGACAGAAAGGAGATGAGTAAAAGTGGAGGACAGAGAAACCCAAGGCAAAAAACAAACAGGACCACTTTTCAGCAAAATTCTAAAGGGTCAAAGTGTGTTAAAAAGGCAAGCCTGAAGGCTCTGTGCCTCAATACGAGGAGTATTCGGAATAAGGTGGACGAATTAACTGTGCAGATAGCAGTTAACGGATACGATGTGGATGGTATCACGGAGACATGGCTCCAGGGTGACCAAGGCTGGGAACTCAACATCCAAGGGTATTCAACATTTAGGAAGGATAGACAGAAAGGAAAAGGAAGCGGGGTGGCTGATAGGTCCTTACTATACAGTACTCCAAGTGATGAAGGTGGGTGGAGCTTCCCCTTTTGTACCTGAAGGCCCAGGTTAGGAGTGTCTCCCACCTAGTGGTCATTGTTCTCACAGTGTACAACTTAGCTCAGATTATACATGGGTTACAATGCTGGTTGAATACATGGCATCACCTCCCCGCCAAAGTCTTATTTGTTTGATCCACGTGTTTGCGGCAGATTTGTCCATTGGTAAGTTTAACTACCAGAATCCTATTTCCCTCTTTGGCAATCACAGTGCCTGCGAGCCATTTGGGCCCTGCAGCATAGTTGAGGACAAAAACAGGATCATTTACATCAATATATCGCGCCTTCGCATTCCTGTCATGGTAATCATATTGTGGCTGGCGCCTGCTCTCGACAATTTCTTTCATGGTGGGGTGTATAAGGGATAACCAGGTTTTGAGCATCCTTTTCAATAGCAGCTCTGCGGGTGGAACCCCTGTGAGCGAGTGTGGTCGGGATCTATAGGCCAACAGGAGGCGTGATAAGCGTCTTTGTAGGGAACCCCCTTGGATTCTGAGCATCCCCTGTTTGATTATCTGCACTGCTCGTTCTGCCTGGCTGTTTGAGGCCGGCTTGAACTGTGCCGTTCTGACATGGTTAATTCCATTGCTGCCAAGAAGTCCTGGAATTCAGTGCTTGTGAAGCACGGGTCATTGTCGCTGACCAAAACATCCGGTAGACCGTGGGCGGCGAACATTGCCCGTAGACTTTCTACCGTGGCAGAGGATGTGTTTGAATTTAAAATGTCACACTCGATCCATTTGGAGTAGGCGTCTACTACAACCAAAAACATTTTTCCCATGAAAGGACCTGCGTAGTCCACATGGATGCGTGACCAAGGCTTGGCGGGCCACGCCAGGGGCTAAGGGGGGTTTCCCTGGATGCATTGCCCAGCTGGGCACACGTGTCGCACCTGCGAACACAAAGTTCCAGATCTGCGTCTATCCCTGGCCACCAAACGTGTGACCTGGCAATTGCCTTCATCATGACAATGCCCGGGTGCTCATTGTGGAGTTCTCTGATGAACACCTCTCTGCCCATCTGGGTCATGACTACGCGGTTTCCCCACAGAAGGCAATCAGCCTGAATCGAGAGTTCATCCCTGCGTCTGTGAAATGGTTTAAATTCCTCAGGGCATGCCCTGTACGTGGCTGCCCAGTCCCCATTCAGGACACATTTCTTGACTAGAGACAATAGCAGGTCTCTATTTGTCCAGACTTTAATCTGACGGGCTGTCACGGGTGAGCCTGCGCTTCCGAAAGCTTCAACAGCCATGACCATCTCAGCAGCATGCTCGGTAGCCCCTTCAGTGGTGGCTAGTGGGAGCCTGCTGAGTGCATCGGCGCAGTTTTCGGTGCCCGGTGTGTGCCGAATTGTATAGTCATAGGCGGCTAATGTAAGTGCCCACCTCTGTATGTGGGCCGATGCGTTTGCATTTATGGCCTTGTTGTCGGCCAAAAGGGACGTTAGGGATTTGTGATCTGTCTCCAGCTCAAATTTCCTGCCAACAGGTACTGGTGCATTTTCTTTACAGCATATACACATGCGAGCGCCTTTTTTTCTACCATCCCGTAACCTCTTTCTGCCTGGGACAGACTCCTGGAGGTATAAGCTACCGGCTGCAACTGACCCTTGGCATTGACATGCTGCAACACACACCCGACACCATAGGATGACGCATCGCACGTTAACACAAGTTTCTCACATGGGTCGTATAGTGTTAACAGAGTGTTGGAACATAACAAATTGTGTGCTCTATTAAAAGCCCTTTCCTGGCTGTCCCTCCAGACCCATTTGTGACCTTTGCGTAGGAGCACGTGTAGCAGCTCTAGCAGCGTGCTCAATTTGGGAAGAAAGTTACCAAAGTAGTTCAGGACCCCCAGGAACGAACGCAGCTCCGTCGTGTTACGGAATCTGGGTGCTCTCTGGATCGCTTCCGTCTTGGACGCAGTAGGGCTGATCCCGTCTGCTGCTACCCTCATCCCCAGGAATTCTACCTCTGGAGCTAGGAAGACGCACTTCGCCTTTTTCAGTCGCAGCCCTACCCGGTCCAGTCTGCGTAGCACCTCCTCCAGGTTGTGGAGGTGTTCTTCAGTATCATAACCAGTGATGAGGATGCGGTTCGACCCTACTAGGGCAGGAAAAAGGAAGGTTCCCACAGGTAAAAAAACCTCACGGGAGGCAGAGGACATTCTGGTGGATGTGGAGGCTGTAACAGAGGCCAACCCCAGCCCCGAAGCCCCACAACCCGGAATAGCCCACTGCCACAGTCGGACCATCACACAGCAAAGTGAAGTGGCACAGCCTGATAGGCAGGAAAGGGACTTAGCACAGGAGAAGGGAGTTCTGTGCAGTATAACGACAGGACAGATAGAGGAAGGGATAGACCAGTGGGAGGACCAAGGGGTGCAGCCCGTAGCATGGGACTCCACGCCCCTGGCTTGGCGTAGTTCCAGAATAGGGCAGCCTAGGATGCCTTGGTCCCCTGTATACCTTCCCGCCCGTCCCAGAGTCAAACGAGAAAAGAAGCACAAGAATGGTAGACTCTGTGCGGTAAAAAGCGACACCACCGAAAGACCCGGGAAAAATCCCAGACACCGAAGGGCTCACAGAAATGGAAGCAGGATATTTAAAAGAAGTCCTCCTGCAAGCCCTGCAAAAGGGGGCATCCAGCTCCTGGGGCAAGGTCAGCAAGATGGCCGACAAAAGCCAAGTCAGTATCAGAGACTGGCCTGGCCACCCAGAGACGGGTGGCATTGTATATAGCCCGGTGTTCTGTCTATAGTTTAGGGAGATTTTAAAGTGAGGGGATGGTGTTTTTTATTTTGTGATGTTACTCCAGTTGAGCCTGAAGAAGTCTCAGGCAAGACTGTGTTCAATCTTGTGTTTCAGAAGATGCTCCGGACCGTCGTGATGTTATTTACCTACCTGGGGACCTGCACCGGACAGAAACTCGACAACGAGATGTCTTTGACATATGGGTGCTCCGGGGGCAGGGCGCCAATCGTGACAACGGGAGAAGGGATCATGGAGGCAGAAGACCAGGCCACCTACTTCCACAAGGGGAGATGGCCTGGGTGGTTGGGTTCGAATTCCGCCCGGTATTCGAGCCACGAGAGTTTTACCTATGGGGAGGCCTCCATCCCTTGCCCCAAAATCGAGATGGCCACGTCCCGGGTTAGGGTGACAGAGGGAAGGAGAGTAGTGTTTAACGTGTGTTGGGGACATACCTTTGGGATGCTGGTGGTGTCGGGGACAGCAGCTCAGACTGGGAACGTCTGAGCAATGACACCTACCGGACGATCACGGGGTCACCGGGGAGGTCACAGTGTGTTGGGAGAAATGGTGGGCCTATGATCAGGGGATCTATACAACTCTTTTTGGAAACAAAAATAAACATTAAATCAAGTGTTCCCCCCCCCCCCCCCGATCTTCACTGCCGATCTGGGGGACACTCCAGACACTTTCAACTGCCCTTTTTTAAAAAAAATTTTTGGGGGGGTTTTTTGGGCTCTAAAATCAAAAATTTTACAAGTGCCCCCTATAAAAGGGGAGGGGGACACTAAAACCGGCAATAAAACAAATTAAACTTTAAAACATATAAAATTAAATTAAAATTTGGTTGCCGGGGGTGATGATGCACTCCAGTCCCTCCGGCGCCCACCTCTCGCGGAAGGCCGCGAGCGTACCGGTGGACACCGCATGCTCCATCTCCAAGGACACCCTGGCGCGGATGTACGCGCGGAAGAGAGGCAGGCACAGGGGATCTATATATGCCTAAAGGGGTCGGCCCAGGTGTGCCCAGCGGGTTTGTCAAAATCCTTTGCCAGATGGTGGTAGGACTCGGGGAAGGGGATGGAATGAGATCGCAGCAGGGAAGACTGTGTGCTCCCTCGCTTCCTGGTACCAGTCAACGCCACCAAGCTGCTGGCTCAGGTGAAAAAACCCCTGCCCACGCCCAAGCCCATTGACTGTTATGGATGTCCGCCCACCACGAGGGGACCTGGGAATGGGTTAGTGTTAGTACCGACAGATAAGTTAGTATACCAGGGAGTACATTATGCTGTTGCTTCAGTAATTCTAAACCTGACAGAAGTACGCCTACCTGTTTTCTGCCCCAGAGAAACAGAGTTGTTGTACCAAGCTCTGCTAAAGGAAATGTTCAGGAGCTTCTACAAGCTGGACTTTGGGGACGTCAATGTGGCGGATCTGTATAGACAAGAAGGTACAACCGAGCGGGGCCGATAACGCAGGGGGGTCATGAATGACGTTTTCACCGGATTTAACACTGGGGCAGCCTGGATGATGTGCAGCTGGCCCTACAGATCAATGGGTTAAAGTCACAGCTGCGCAGCATCCTAGGGAAAGAGAATAATGTGTTGGGTTCCACGCTTCACGAGGGGGTGGCTATGACTGTGCATCTGAAAGAAATTATTGCGCAGCTAGAGGCTCACGCCCGGACAATAGACACCTTGATCAAGGAGGACCGGCTGGCCTCGGATCAGGCTGCACAGAACGAGGTGTGTGTACTCTATGGGGCCTGGTTGCTGGGAGAGGGATGGAGCAATTTGGAAGACCTTAGGCAAGGTCGGGTCCCCTCCTGGATCAGCAACCAGCACCTGGAGGCACTACACCCATCCAGCAACACCCTCAGTCCCTGCCAACTCCACGTGGCGTCGGAAGCCTATCCTGTCACTGCTGACTGTGGGAAATCCAACCACACTATTATGGGTGTAGTTGTGCGAATGCCAGTGATGGGGCCATCCGCCAAGCCAGCACCCCTGTTCCGTGTGGAGAACATTGGAGTCATTCGCGGGGGGGTACACATCCGTTTCGCAATGGTCCCACCCTATGTCATTGTGTGGGAGCGCGCAATGAGGGGTACAGACCTATCTGGCTGCCGTAGCCGGGGAGCACAGGTCATCCTATGTCCCCAGCACTTGAACGCCTTCTGGAGGCCACAGTGCGGGTTTAGCACTGCTGGGGCAGAACCTATAAATTTCACGATGGAGGTGATGGCACCTGGCCATGTATCTCCACAGATAGCATATGTAGGTGGTGGGACGTATTATGTCGTCACGACTGCCCACCGGTATAGACACGGCCCGAGTAAGTGGTGTGATATTCCGGACAGCAGTTTTTGCTTTAAACCTAGGGCAGAAGTTCAAGTGGTCCAGGAAGGGATCATCCCAATCCCAGAACCCTCCACGGTCCACCTCACGGTACAGTATAACGCAAATGATCTGCAGAACTATGTTGCCCATTTTGGGTACCCCATACCCTTACTACCTGAGAAACTCACTGCCCTGTTGAAGGCAGTGGATCTCAGCCAAAAACATTATTACACCCTGCAGCAAAAGACCAAAGTCATAGCCCTCGAAATTGCGGACTTACAGTCACCAGCGTGGTGGGAATGGGGTACGAGAGTAGATATCCCGGTTTGGCTTCGCATGGCCTCCCACACACTGGTGATTGTACAACAGGTCATTGTCCTATGTCTCATCATCAATGCCTGCAGATCCAAAAGAGCCCGAATAGCACGGGGTTATCTTAAAATATTCCAGAAACAACAGAAGGACAGCCCAGTCTAACACACAAGAATGCCATTTTGTTTCCAGGTGGTTTTAAACAAAAGGGAACATTCTGGTTTACTGTAGCACCGCGAAAGCCCGTACCTGGAAACTGACTAGCACTGTCAACTACGTAAGCTGTTAAAACTATCCATGACAGAACACAATACGGACTTACTTATCACAGATATACATTTGCACAGTGTATATACATCTGTTCGATATGCTGTGATGGCGGAAAAATCTTTCAAGGAATGCAAGGAACACGCGACATGATGTGCTATAATTATGTACTTAACTCTATGTAACTAAAAGCACAATGGTACCTTGTTTGTAATTTACCTGTAAAGGAGCGTGGGTAGTGCACAAATTATGGATAGAAATATTGTTTGTGCACATTGGTTTATGCGGGTCTGTAGTTTAGAGTAATTATGGGGATGGCTGAAACTTGGGGAGCTCTAGGATTTTCTTGCAAACCTTTTGACACATTCCGTCTATATCTGGGTGTGTCAAGATGGGGGAGTGTAAGATTTAAAAATCCACGGCCGCGTTTTATTGGAACACCCCAAGGACAAGAAAACTAATATGGGATCGTCCTATACATTTTAAATGAAAACTTTTGGCCAAATAAAATCCTCAGACCAGGCAGGCTGGGAAACGTGTGGGCGGATACAGACATTGTGGAGTCTGGCTCACAAGCGAGACAGAGGCACTGGCCAATGGGGGAAAAGTGCATTCTGGTAGGCCAATCGGGTCGAGTCGGGCCTGAAGTGGGGAAATCCTCAACCAATGGGAATTACCCGGCCCAGTTCGAAAATATGACTCACCCCTAATCACATTATGAATGTGGACCATCATCTACCTGATTAATATGGACAGTGGACAATAGTCCTGAGATCACTACGGTGATGGCCCATCAAAGGGGAGGCTCAAACCGATTGACTCCCAGGACTGTTACAATGGACCAGCAGACTTTGAAACAATACCCCTGTCCTCACACCAGTGACATCTTCTGATTAAATATTCAAAGCTATCGCCCTGCCCAAACTTACACAATGGACCACCAACTGAGTTTGGGCGCGAAGAAGCCAGAACTAAATTGGATACAAATATAGGACCTACGGAACCACCGAGAGGGGAGAAGCAGCTGGAGCAGCAGGAGAAGGAGTCGAGGAGCAGTAACAGTCGCAGACAGACAGAAACCGAGAGAGAACGGAGATGGACTGTTACTGGCTGGGAAACCTACCATCGAACGGGCCCTGGACTCGACTTATGTGCAGAATATACAACCCAACTACCGAGAGGCCCAACATCGTCTCAAGAAGCCAAGCCACACACTGAACACCGCTCCGAGGCCAACCAGCTGAAGAACCAGAGACCGAAGTAATTGGGAGAGGCAACATTCACTCCAGCTACCCCGTAAACCAACCATCCTAAGGCTAAAAAAATAACTGTCAAAAGGGATCGTAAGTATTATCCTGGGGTTTCTTTTCCCAACTGTCAGCCTAGGTCAGTCAGGTAAAAAGGGGTGTGGAGGTGGTATTGGAAATGTCTTGTAAAGATAAAATTCTGTAAGGTTTTCGTTGTGTCCGTTTCTTCCCATAGATTTTCATAGTTTATAAGTGTGTGTCAGATATGTGTTTTGATGAAGTTTGACCTTGTTGGAAACTTACCGTGGTTAATAAATTGGACTTACCCATTTTTTTTTCGTTCCAAGGACCACTGTCCCTAAGTGTTTTGTTTTCCCTCGTGGAAGCTCATAATCCACCAAAATTCTGAGCTTAGAACCAGATAGGGGTACTAGGGCGCTTCGAAACTGCCAGTTTAGTGGTCAGAGAGCCATAAGCTGCTGGACCGTCCCCTAGAAGGGACAGAGAGGCCCAATACACCAACAGCCACCAAAGACCCCCGTAATTGAGCAGAGCAAAAACCCCCTACAAATGTTAATCATGGATGCTTTTGAGAGAGTGAAGGCACCCCTGTCACAGCTCAACAAATTAAGACCTGGTCCAGCCAGGACCCAATATTATCGGTGGTAAAGGGATGCATCCTCAAAGGGAATTGGCCTGCCATACTTAAGAAAATGTGGGAGGAGGCCAAACCATACATTCGTCGCAAGGACGAACTGTCTATTCAAGCAGATTGCATATTGTGGGGCAATCGAGTTGTAATGCCTAAGAAAGGGAGAGAGAAGTTTGTGCATGAGTTACGCAGCACACATCCTTGAATAGTGATGATGAAGGCCATCGCCAGGTCCCACGAAGGACGGTCAGGAATTGATTCTGAGCTGGAAGCATGCTCACATCAGTGCAACAGCTGCATGCAGCTTAGCAAAGCACCAGCGGAATCGCCGCTGAGTCTGTGGTCATGGCCATCCAAACCTTGGTCCAGGATCCATGTAGATTTTGCAGGTCCCTTCCTGGACAAGATGTTTTTAGTGGTGGTGGATGTTTATTCGAAGTGGATAGAATACATAATCATGTCATCCAGTATATCCACGGCAACCATAGAGAATCTCAATGTCATGTTTGTGACACATGGTCTGCCTGACATAGTGGTAAGCGACAATGGGTCATGCTTCACCAGTCAGGAGTTTGTAAAACTTAACGGCATAAAACATGTTAGGTGAGCACCGTTCAAGCCTGCAACCCATGGGCAAGCAGAACCTGTAGTACAAATTATCAAGCAAAGCATGAGGCAAGCAACCCAAGGGTCACTGCAGACCCACTTGTCCTGCATACTGCTGAGTTACAGGACAAGACCCAACACACTTACAGGGGTCTCGCCTGCTGAACTCATGATAAAAAGAGGTCTTAAGACCAAGTTATCTCTTGTACACCCAGATTTAAGTAATCATGTTGAATACAGAAGACAGAGTCAACATAGGTACCACTATCGCGCAACTGTGTCACATGAGATTTCTGTGAATGATCCTTATTATGTGTTCAATTATTGTCAGGGTCCCAAATGGATCGTTGGTATGGTCACGGCCAAGGAGGGCAACAGAGTATTTGTTATTAAGCTCAAGAATGGGCAAACTTGCAGGAAACACATGGATCATACAAAGCTGAGGCACACAGACGAGCCAGAGCAGTCAGACGAAGAAAGTGTCAACGACCAACCAACCTACCCGCAGCCTTCAGTGGACTCAAGGGTCACCAGTGAACCCGGAATTTCCATTACGGACTTGTTCAATAAAAATGGATTGCAATTCCGGACATGGCCACCACTGCCACCCCCAACAAGTCAGCCATCCAGCCACCAGCCACAACTGATTCCGCACATTCACCCAAGGTCAGAATCGAACTGAGACAGTCAACCCGAGAGCATAAAGCACCGGACTGTCTCAACCTGTGAAAGACTGTGATAAGATCTCAGAGGAGGGTATTGTCATGTATGTACATGCTGTTTGTAGCCACCAGATGGTGTCATTGTTGGAGGCCACTGAGCAACATGCACATGGTGCTGCTCTGGTATAAAAGTCCAGCCATTTTGTGAGTCAGGCACTTTGGTCCGTAATAAAGCAACGCCAAGGTTGTACCTTATTCAGTTAAACAGTACCCAGTTTGTACCTTTATTGCATACATAATACAGAGGAACGTAGGATTCCGGTCGGAGGCCTTCATTCGCTGCACAGCACGGGGGAAGATGTCTTCTATGTACAACACATCTGCTGGAATTACGTGGGCCTGAACCACCGATCATTATCTAGTATTTTCATTGATAAAAATGGGAGCTCTATTTGTACGGGCTCCCAATAACTATCTATGAGAATAACCCCCTAAAACAAGATACACAGCAGAATAAATAAAATAAAAACTCACATTTAATATTAATTGAAATTAAATGTAATTAAATGTTTTAGAAAAAAAAATATTTTTTGGAATTTAAAAAAAATGTGTTTTAATAAGGTTTTTAATATAAAAAGGAATGATTACATTTATTTTTTTCTCTGTCTTAAAAGTGTTACGCTGGTAAAAGTAGACTTTATGTCTGCTTTTAACCAGGCGTAAAAGTTTGAAGGACATTCGCTGAGCATGTGTTGGGCAAAAGCCCAATCTCTGCCCCGCAGATGTCATCCCTGCGGGGATGCATAGAATCTGTCTGAGGAAATTTTGACAGATCAGAAAAGCTGGCTCTCGACGCTTGCGCATCGCACGAGACTGGCTTTTGCGAGGCCTCGCCGGGCGTTTGCGCACTACGTACATACCTGGTGAGGCCGCAACTTTTATGATCACTGTTTCCCAAGTGCTTTCTCAATGAAATATGCTCCACTTGCCACACTTCATTCCCCAGCACTGCTTTCTTCATCATTGGCTGGAAACATACAGATCAAGAAAGGTCTCTTGTACACATTTCAGGAATTCCTTCCCCTCTTTATCCTTTGGTGTTATTTTCCAGTCTATATTAGGATAATTGAAGTCACCCATTATTACTATTATAAAGTTCTTGCATCTTTCTGCAATTTGCCTGAAAATTTGCTCCTCTATCTCCTTCCCACTATTTGGGGTACTACAGAATACACCCAGCAGCATAATAGCTCCTCGATTGCTCCTTAATTCTAACTAAATAGATTCAGTCTTTGAACCCTAAAGTGCATCATCCCTTCTAGTGCTGTAACAGTATCTTTGATCAATACTGCTACCCAATGTTCCCTGTAAGCTGCGTGGCTGTGCTCCAGGGATCCCACGTATTGTATTGAAAAGCTTGCTGGCTTTTCAATACAAAAATAGCGCATGCTCTATATTTTGAATGGCCCATGCAGCCCCTTAAAGGGGCTATGCAGCACCAAAAAAAATTAGAGGGAACATTGCTGCCACCCCTTTTTTTTTAGCAATACCCAATGTAATGTGTGTATGCTTCATGGGTTCTTTGCTTAACAATTCATAGCAACACATTGCTATTAAGAACTAGTTGGTTTATTAACAACAGTTTATCAAACTATACATCAGTTCATCCACTAGGCTCACAACTGCATACCTCATCGAGAATGACCTAGACTCAATTGACTGGGCTTTTATTGAGTCTTCTGAACATCATGTGACTGGCTAAGCCACTCTCAATGCAACAGCTCTACAACTATTTTAGTTGAGTTCATCAATCAAATGCCCCCTTATTAGAGGGGGCACTAAAACCAACAAGTAAACAAATTAAATTTTGGCCATCAACTTAATTCAAATTAAAATGTGGTTGCCAGGGATGATAATGCACTCCAGTCCCTCCGGCGCCCACCTCTCACGGAAGGCCGCGAGCATACCGTGTGCTCCATCTCCAGGGCCACCCTGGCTCGGATGTAACCGCAGAAAAGAGGCAGGCTTTCGGGCTGAACGACCCCCTCGACCGTCCACTGCCTGGACCGGGTGGTGGCCACCTTGGCTATGTCCAGGAGCAGTCCTACGAGGAGGCCTTCCGACCTGCCCGCTCCCCTCCGCACAGGGTGCCCACAGATCAGGAGTGTGAGACTGAAGTACAACCAGAATTTGAGGAGCAGCCCATTCAAATAATGGAAAAGGGGCTGCAACCTCGCACACTCTACATATACATGGAACATGGACTCTTCCAGACCGCAGAAATTACAGGCGGCCTGGGAGTCCATGGACCGACTTAGAAACCGATTGCACAGGACTGCTCCATGCAACACACTCCAGGCCAAGTCCCTAATAAATAAAGGGAGGAGTCCTGCTTAGAGAGTACTCCATTGGGGATCCCCACCTCCTCCGGATGGCAAGATGGTGCGCCATGGCGTGTCCGGACAGCAGACGAGGATGGCAAAGTGGAGAGTGTGCAAGAGCAGCCCGTGCAGGAATCCCCTCCGCGCAGAACTGAAAGGCATCGAGGGGATTTCCTGGAGGAAGCTCAAGCTGTGAGGCGCGGCTCCTGAGGGAGGTTTCGGGGCTTGGTGCCAATGAGGAATTCCATCCGGACGGGGATCAGCTCGGACGGGAACGCCCCACGTGCTTCAGCCTTCTTGACACACCTAATGGAGTCAGGGCCCAGCGCTGTTTTTAGCGACTCAATAGCATTGGCTGCGCGCGGGAATTCGGCCCAGGACAGGCGCCATGCCAGCTCCTCTGGCACCATCCAGCCCGCTCCTCCGCCGTCGAGAAGATCCCTGACCCTGGTCACCTTGCCAAACACAGCCCTCTCATCCGCTTGCCACCTAAAACTGCGGTC
This sequence comes from Pristiophorus japonicus, assembly GCF_044704955.1. Classification (NCBI taxonomy): domain Eukaryota; kingdom Metazoa; phylum Chordata; class Chondrichthyes; family Pristiophoridae; genus Pristiophorus; species Pristiophorus japonicus. Next base: position 276,732,895 of record NC_091978.1, on the reverse strand, counting down.
GTGGTGGTATGGATTCCTGAGCAGTGGCTCCCGAAAGACAGCCACCCACGCCAGATGGGGAAGAACTGCGCTTGGTGGCGACTCTGTTCCAGACACTGATGAGTACTTGGTAAAAGACAGGCAGCCCCCACATGGCGGTCCAGATGCCCCCCAGGTTCACAAACAGGAGCTGCATGTCATAATTACGCCAGTATTGCTGGCAGAAGAAATGCATCGCCTGCGCACACCATCTGTAAAGGATAAATTGTAAGAGTTGCAAATAAATGGTCAGAATTATGCTGAAGTATCAGTATTAGGGCGGTCTGTATAATTGCTTATGTATGTAATACTTGCTTATGTAGGTATAGCACAAATGTATAACGCATTAAACTGAATCCGTAATCTCTAATACTTAACAGCTAAATCAGCAGTTGTTGATCAGAGGTCTCTGAGGAAGAGATAAGGAAGCCAGTTTAGGTGCCTATTATACTGGGGCAAAGTGCAAGTTACAGAACAACACCATAGAAGATGGGCAATTGCATATATCACTCAGAGACAGCTTAATAAGAGTCGACAAATCAATGTAACTTCGCTGATAGAATTAGATCTATCGAGGATTTTGTAGGAGGATGCTCCTCTCTAAAACCTGTATAAAATTGTACTTGAAACCTGTTGTATTTCGGAGGTTCCACGACTGAACCTTCCTGTGCATTGCTCGTAATAAAACTAGTAAACCTGAGGTTTCGTTTGTTTACTTCCGTGTTCGTTATACAGTGGGAAGCTAGGCGAGATGTCGATTAACTATATCAGTTAGTCCACTTTGAAGAAGAGAAGCCTCCTTTTTATCCCAACACCATCTAGGAGGGTGCTCGACGTACAGGTATCTCTGCAGGGTCTGTAGACGGAAAGTTGCAGCCTGGGTGCTCACGCACACCAACGCCTGACTGCCCTCCCTAAGCGGGAGACTCAGAATCGCAGCAGAGACCCAGTACTTCTTGTTGTTCCAGAAGAAGTCAATCAGCTTCTTCTGTATCTTAGTGACAAACGCAGGGGGAGGGGTCAAAGTGACCAACCGTTACCACAGCATAGTGGCCACCAGCTGGTTTATGACTAGCGCTCGTCCCCTGTAGGACAGCACTCGGAGCAGTCCTGTCCAGCGGCAACTTTGGCCTCCAGCTCTTGCCAGTTCATTGGCCAGGCTTCCTCGTCGGGGCTAAGGTAGTCTCCCAGATAGAGGAGATGGGTCGTGCTCCAAGCAAAAGGCCTGAACTCCTCCGGCAGGGAGTCCACCCACCACTGACCCACCAGGAGTCCGGAACATTTCTCCCAGTTGATCCTGGCGGAGGATGTAACCGAATAAATCTTCTGGCACTCATGCATCCTCCACAGGTCAATGGGATGCAACTGTTCTACAACTATTTTGAGTAGAAACTTTAAAATCAATTGCCTGCAACAGCTCCACAATTATTTCTGTGAACTTATAAATAAGTGCCCCCTTGTTAACGGGAGGTGGGGGGCACTAAAACCGGCAAATTAAACAAATTAACTTTTAAACTTTAACGATCAAATTAAAATTTGGTTGCCGGGGGTGATGATGCACTCCAGTCCCTCCGGCGCCCACCTCTCACAGAAGGCCACAAACATACCGGTGGACACCGCGTGCTCCATCTCCAGGGACACCCTGGCTCGGATGTAAGCGCGGAAGAGAGACAGGCAGTCGGGCTGAACGACCCCCTCGACCGCCCGCTGCCTGGACTGTGCGATGGCCCCCTTGGCCATGCCCAGGAGCAGTCCTATGAGGAGGCCTTCTGACCTGCCCGCTCCTCTCTGCACAGGGTGCCCAAAGATCAGGAGTGTGGATCTGAAGTGCAACCAGAATTTGAGGAGCAGCCCCTTCAAATATTGCAAGAGGGGCAACAGCTCTACAACTCTTTTGTTGTAATCAATTAATCACGTGTCCCCATAAGGGGGGACACACCAAACATTTTCAAACAAGTGCCCTATTTTTTTTGCTTTTTTTGGGGGTTTTTTTCTGAGGGCACCGAGAGGCAAATTATACAAGTGCCCCCTAGCTAAAAGAGGGGGGGCACTAAAGCCCGGCAATAAAACAAATTAAACTTTAAAACATATAAAATCAAATTAAAATTTGGTTGCCGGGGGTGATGATGCACTCCAGTCCCTCCGGCACCCACCTCTCGCAGAAGACCGCGAGCGAACAGCTCTACAAACCTGTGAGCATACTCACAGGTGTATACATTACACCCAATAAGAGGACAAAAATAACTCCTGTCTGTTGTAAAATCTCTTTATTGTCATGCATTGGGTAAGCATTTCTTCTTTAAACATTAACGGAATTGAGAAAATACATAAGGACTGGAAATCAGATTGAGAAGCTTTCCACTCAGATTTGCTGCAAAATGAAACAGATCCGCATTAAAATTTTATACAAATCGTATTGCACCTGTCAAAAGCTAGTAAAAGATCTCATTGCAATATTTGAAGAACAGCAGTGGGTTCTCCTAGTTTCTAGCCAACATTTATCCCTCAACCAACATCAATAAAACAGGTTATCTGGTCATTTATCTCATTGCTGTTTGGGATGTCTTGAGTTCATGAAAGGTGCTTTGTAAATGCAAGTTCTTTAACCTGTTCTACAAAGAGTGAAACCAATACGGTCAGCATTATATTGTAGACCAAGTGGACAAACAGGATCTCGCCTTTCTATTAGCCTTCAGCTGCATTCCTTTGGAGTAATGGATGACAATCAAAACTGCAACTGTTTTAATTATTTCTGTTGACCTATTTTTGGTTTATTTATTTTCTCAACAAATAATGAGAACAGTTACTTCACAATCCTGTAGATTTTGTTGAAGAACGCTTCGTGAGAAACAATGTGCGGACGAAAGGGGAAAGTAAAAAGACGTAAAGACACAGGAATAGACCAGAAAAAAGTGGAGGAGAATGAGTAGGAATGAAGAAGGGAAAAAAAACGAAAAGGAAATAGAAATGAAGGAACATAAACAGGATTAAGGAAAAGGATACAAAATGAACGAAACAGAAGTGAAGGAGGAAAAAGAGATAAGCAGAAATGAAAAAGGAGAAAAAAGTGGAAAGAAACAAAAAGGTGAAGAAGGAGAGAGACAGACATTAAGGAGGAGAAATTTGGTTGGATAGTGCCCCTCGGTGCTAAAGGATTTGCAGCCGTGAGTGCCGGCATTAGTGCCGCTCAGCAAATTCAGTGTGCCGCTCCCGGCGACACTGAGGAGTACTGCCCGGGAGCGGAGCCGGTGTGCAACACCCCCGGTATCAACACGGATGCAAAATTTGGTTTGCAGTGCACCTGTAGAGCCCTGTAATGACACCGCCGGAGAAAGCTGGGGTGCTAAGGGAAGGAATGACTGCATGAGGTAAGTGTGATTGATATTTTTCTTTCTTTTTGTGATTTAACTTTATGTAAGGAATGTTGTGTGTTTTTTGTTCCGATTTTACTTTGCAGAGAGGCCTCCCTTAGGACACTGCGAAGCTGGCTCTTTAGCACGGGCTATTCAGTTGCTCACCCGGCCTAACGCCCTAAGAGAAGCTTCCCTTAGCGCTCCACTCCACTGTCAGGGCGCAACAACTGAATTTTGTGGCTCCCATCGCTAACCATTTTCCGGCGCTAAATTTAGCGACCGCGAGATATTAGCGCCTTAAGAACCCTCCAACCAAATCTCTAGCCCTGAAGATTTTATTTCTCTAACAAAATCTACAGGAATGGAAGATCCCTGTTTTCAGTATTTTTTCATTGTACTTCAGATTTGCCATGGCTTGCTCACAGCTAGACAAGGATTTGGAACACAGCTGTGAAGTTAGCTGCTAACCTGGCTTTAACAATTAAGGGCACTGGCAGTGTGGATACAAAATTGACTAAGGGACAGAAAGCAGAGAGTAGTGGTGAATGGTTACTTTTCAGACTGGAGGGAAGCATACAGTGGTCAGGGGTCAGTATTAGGACCACTGCTTTTTTTGATATATATTAATGATCTGGACTTGGGTATACAGGGCATAATTTCAAAGTTTTCAGATGACAAAACTCAGACCTTTAGTAAACAGAGGAGGATTGTAACAGACTTCGGGAGGACGTAAACAGACTGGTGAAATGGGCAGACCAATAGCAGATGCAATTTAACATTGAGAAGTGTGAAGGGATGCTGGAAAGTGGTAGGGAAATCCAGGAGACCAGGTTTCTTGCAGGCCCTGCCGAAATTAATGGCAAGGCCTGATTCGTATTTCAAAGCACTGATTCCCGCCTGCAGGTAGGCCTGCGGCACAAGGCCGCAGAGAGGAGGGAGGAATCAGCAAGGGACAGAAATTGGAGGCTGGAGAAGGATCGGGGGTGCCAGAGGGGGGAGGTCGGAAGGGGATTGGGGGCCAGTGGGCTGGGTGGGGTGGGGGGAGGGGCGGGGGGGATGTTGGAGGCCTTGGGGAGCAGATCGGATGCCTCTGAAGCGGGGGCTGGGTTTCGGAGGGCAGAATGGAGGCACCAGGGGCAGATCATAAGGGTCGGGGGGGGGGGGAGGTGTGGTCAGAGACCTCGGGGGCCAGAACAGAAGGGTGGGGGATGGTCAAAGGCCTCAAGGCAAGATCAGAAGAGCTGTGGGTGTGTCCGATTGTGGGGGGGGGGGGGGTGGGGGGTTGATGAGGCAGGGACACTGGATCCAGCAGGTAAGTGGAAATGCCCTTACCTCCTGGAGCTACTAGTTCTTGCCTTCCTTTAGCCAGTGGGTTCCCCGAGGCCCGGGAATCCTGACCAGCCAGAGTTAAATTTAAAATGGTGGAGCACAATGAGGCACGGAGCCTCATAATATTTAAAGTGCCAATCCGCCTCCTAGGAGTGGATTGACTGCCCGCCCCTTGCCCCCTCCAATTCCTCCCTCCCCCCCACCCCCCCTCTTCACACACACGCTAAAACCAGACGTGGGTGGGTTGGGATCGGGATTCAGGTTTTTATTTCTTTAACCTCCCACCCGACCCCAACTCACCCGTTTTTTGGGGTTAAAGTTCCTCCCATAGGAGTAGAAAACCAAGTTAGTTATGCTAAACCTTTATAAATCACTGGTTAGGCACCAACTGGAGTATTGTACCCAAATCTGGACACCACACTTTAGGAAGAATGTCAAGGCTTTAAAGAGGGATGTCAAAGCTGTAGAGATTTACTAGAGTACTATCAGGGATGCGGGACTTCAGTTACTTAGAGAGAATAGAGAAACTGCCGTTGTTTTCCTCTGAGGAGAAAAGGTTATGGGGAGATAAAAATCATGAAGGGTTTTGATAGAGTAAATAGGGAGAATTGGTTTTGGGTGGGAGAAGGGTTGGTAACCAGGGAATACAGATTGAAGATAATTGGCAAAAGAACCAGAAGCGAGATGAGGACAAATTTTTTTTCATGCAGCGAGTTATTATGATTTGTAATTCACTGCCTGAAAGGGTGGCGGAAGTAAATTCAGTAATAATTTTCAAAAGGGAAATGGATAAATACTTGAACATAAGAACATAAGAACATAAGAATTAGGAACAGGAGTAGGCCATCTAGCCCCTCGAGTCTGTTCCTCCATTCATTAAGATCATGGCTGATTTGGCCGTGGACTCAGCTCCACTTACCCGCCCGCTCCCTGTAACCCTTAATTCCCTTATTGGTTAAAAATCTATCTATCTGTGACTTGAATACATTCAATGAGCTAGCCTCAACTGCTTCCTTGGGCAGAGAATTCCACAGATTCACAACCCTCTGGGAGAAGGAATTCCTTCTCAACTCGGTTTTAAATTGGCTCCCTCGTATTTTGAGGCTGTGCCCCCTAGTTCTAGTCTCCCGACCAGTGGAAACAACCTCTCCACCTCTATCTTGTCTATCCCTTTCATTATTTTAAATGTTTCTATAAGATCACCCCTCATCCTTCTGAACTCCAACGAGTAAAGACCCAGTCTACTCAATGAAGGGGAAACATTTGCAGTGCTGAGAAGAGCAGAGTGTGGGACTGATTGGATAGCTCTTTCAAAAAGCCGGCACAGAAATGGCCTCCTTCTGTGCTGTATCATGCTATGATTCTATGGCTCTCAGTCCACCAATACCTCAAATTTAACATTTTCATGCTTGTATACAAATCCCTCCATGACCTCACACCTTCCCATCTCTATAACTTCCTCCACCCCTACAATCCTATTAGAACTCTGCATTCCTCCAACTCTGGCATCTTATGCTATCCCATTCCCTTTTCCTCAGCTTCACCTGTCTAGGTTCAAAGCTCTGGAATTCATGCTCAAAACCACTTCACCTCTCAACCTCTCTTTCCTCCTTTAAGACTCTCCTTAACTTATGTCTTTGACCAAGCTTTTTGGTCACTCATCCTAATATCTCCTTCTTTGATTCAATGTCAATTGTTGTCTGATTATGCTGTTGTGAAGCACCTGGAGCCCTTTCTTACATGGCATTATATGCTTGGACCTTCCCCATACAACCCAGAAGGTACTGTTATTGCAATGAGTGTTTTTTAATGATCTGGTGCACCGTGATGGCCAATCCCAATATATCCCAGGAAAATTTAGGATTGATATTGAGTAGGATGTCTGAAATTTGGATTGTGTATTTTAAGGCCTACTTTCTGTTACTATACAAATATGCTTGAAGAAGATAGTAAATGGTAAATCTGAATATGGCTCTTGGCTTAATATTATGATGATTCCAAGGTAAGAGGCATGAAAGTGTATGTGGAATTCTGTTTAAACAAACTGGTGATCCTAGAAAAATACCAAAGTTCATCAGACTTGAAAATTAAAACCTCAGACATCACTGGATGCTTCTTTAAAAGTGTATGAAAAATGACAAAACTATTATTTTTTGAGATTACTAATTCTGCTGTAACTGAAAATTCATCTATCAAGGCTAACCTTGACCCAAGAAACTATGTACAGTCTCCATGAATATATTTGCTCTGCTGTGTCTCTGATTTTGCACATTAAAAAAGTAAGCAATTCTTAACATACTCGTAAGCAAGGCACACTTAATAAAGCTTACCTTTTCCAGTGTTGTTTTCATCTCATTGCTCTTCTCTTTCAAACATACGGGCACTCGGATCAGTATCTCCAGTTTCATCATCATTCAGACGGACCACATGCATCTCAGGGATACTTTTGATTCCCTTAGAATTACTGTTACTGGACCAGTGTTGTGTTCTGTCATTAATGACTGTTTTGCTTGAACTGCTAGCCTCATCTGTTCGAACATCTGGATCTCGGAGATTTAAATTGTCAAAATCACTGTATTCCCCCAAGTTTGAAAAATCAGTTAAGTCACCAATGGTTGTACTTGTCTTGGTGTGAAATACACTACTACCAGTCTTGGATCCAACTGATTTTGTACCTGAACTTGGATGACTTTCAAAATTAGGAAAGTGATGTGTACTCGTCTTAGTCATACTACTAGTAGAAATATTCTTAGTGGAATGTAATGGCATTCTTAATTTATCGAATAAAGCTTCAAGTGAGAGAGAGGGGGAACCAGAGGTCGTGACTTTAGTAATTTTACCATCTCCTGAAATAGTCGTTTTAGTGGTTACAGAACCACTTGAAAAGTGTGTTTGGGAATGAGAACTATGGTGGGAATGTTCCCTGCCTGAGGTTCTTGTGAAATCTGTTTCTCCAGCATGACTGCTTCCCATCTGGTGCTGTCTACTATAACCTGCGCTGTCATAATCTTTTGATCTGCTGCCCACTCCACTTGCATCAGTCGTTTCATTTCTAACTGAAGATGAAATTGCAGTGACTCCATTATTATTGCTAAAGACATTATGAGCTTCACTTGGATTTTTAGTACTTGGTGCTAGGGTAAATATGTTGTATGATTCCTGCCAGATATGAGGATATTCATTGTTTATTTCGAGAGATTTAAATTTGCTGTCCAGTGGAACCTTCTTTTCTGTTGCCATTTTGAATATGTGTGTTGTTCTTCCATATTGAATTGACTCCACTTTGATGGAAGTCATTGATCTAAGATTTTTCTCCATTTGTGCATTACGTTCTCTATCAATGTTGTAAATAAATGATTTTGCACAAGATCCTTTGCAAGCCCGTATCTTGATATCAATGTCAACCTAATAAATAAGCATAATTTAGAGGTCTTTTAAAATCTTGCAAAATAAATTGAGAAATATATTATTATTATGAGATTTCAAAATGAAATCTTTTGCTTTGCCAACTTCCAAACTATAAAAAAAAAATGGCATTTAATTCCATTCAGATAAGCAAAGCTGCTGTTGCCAAAATATTATTATACTGGACCTGAAAATCTGTGATCCAGCTCTGCCACCATAAAAATAATAGAACAAAACTTCTATCTTACCTCGAATTTAAATGCTTGACTCTGTCTGAATTTACAGGATCAGACAATTAGCATACAATGGATAGGCGCTGCAACAGTATCATCGCAGTTGATAGACAGCAAAAGATAGAAAGAAGAAAAGTAAAAGTGGAGGGCAGAGAAACCCAAGGCAAAAAGCAAAAAGGGCCACATTACAGCAAACTTCTAAAGGGGCAAAGTGTGCTAAAAAGACAAGCCTAAAGGCTCTGTGTCTCAATGTGAGGAGTATTCGTAATAAAGTGGACGAATTAACTGCGCAGGCAGCAATTAATGAATATGATATAACTGGCATCACGGAGACATGGCTCCAGGGTGACCAAAGCTGGGAACTCAACATCCAGGGTTATTCAATATTCAGGAAGGATAGACAGAAAGGAAAAGGAGGTAACTGGCATCATGGAGACATGGCTCCAGGGTGACCAAGGCTGGGAACTCAACATCCAGGGGTATTCAACATTTAGGAAGGATAGACAGAAAGGAAAAGGAGGTGGGGTAGTGTTGCTGGTTAAAGAGGAAATTAACACAATAGTAAGGAAGGACATTAGCTTGGATGGTGTGGAATCTGTATGGGTGGAGCAGCGGAATACAAAAAGGCACAAAATGCTAGTGGGAGTTGTGTACAGACCACCAAACAGTAGTAGTGAGGTTGGGGACAGCATCAAACAAGAAATTAGGGATGTATGCAATAAAGATACAGCAGTTATCATGGGTGACTTTAATCTACATATAGAATGGGCTAACTAAGCTGGTAGCAACACGGTGGAGGAGGATTTCCTGGAGTGTATTAGGGATGGTTTTTTAGACCAATATGTCGGGAACCAACTAGAGGGCTGGCCATCCTAGACTGGGTGATGTATAATGAGAAAGGACTAATTAGCAATCTTGTTCTGCGAGGCCCCTTGGGGAGAAGTGACCATAGTATGGTAGAATTCTTTATTAAAATGGAGAGTGACAGTTAATTCAGAGACTAGGGTCCTGAACTTAAGGAAAGGTAACGTTGATGGTATGAGACGTGAATTGGCTAGAATAGACTGGTAAATGATACTTAAAGGGTTGACAGTGGATAGGCAATAGCAAACATTTAAAGATCACATGAATGAATTTCAACAATTGTACATCCCTGTCTGGGATGAGTAAAAATAAAACAGTGAAGGTGGCTCAACCATGGCTAACAAAGGAAATTAAGGATCGTGTTAAATCCAAGGAAGAGGCACATAAATTGGCCAGAAAAAGCAGCAAACCTGAGGAATGGGAGAATTTTAGAATTCAGCAGAGGAGGACAAAGGGTTTAATTAGGAGGGGGAAAATAGAGTATGAGAGGAAGCTTGCTGGGAACATAAAAACTGACTGCAAAAGCTTTTATAGATATGTGAAGAGAAAAAGATTAGTGAAGACAACTGTAGGTCCCTTGCAGTCAGAATCAGGTGAATTTATAATGGGGAACAAAGAAATGGCAGACCAGTTGAACAAATACTTTTGTTCTGTCTTCACGAAGGAAGACACAAATAACCTTCCGGAAATACTAAGGGACCAAGGGTCTAGTGAGAAGAAGGAACTGAAGGAAATCCTTATTAGGCGGGAAATTGTGTTAGGGAAATTGATGGGATTGAAGGTTGATAAATCCCCAGGGGCTGATAGTCTGAATCCCAGAGTACTTAAGGAAGTGGCCCTAGAAATAATGGATGCATTGGTGATCATTTTCTAACAGTCTATCGACTCTGGAACAGTTCCTATGGACTGGAGGGTAGTTAATGTAACACCACTTTTTAAAAAAGGAGGGAGAGAGAAAATGGGGAATTATAGACCGGTTAGCCTGACATCAGTAGTGGGGAAAATGTTGGAATCAATTATTAAAGATGAAATAGCAGCACATTTTGAAAGCAGTGACAGGATCGGTCCAAGTCAGCATGAATTTATGAAATAGAATTTGTTGAGGATGTAACTAGTAGAGTGGACAAGGGAGAACCAGTGGATGTGGTGTATTTGAACTTTCAAAAGGCTTTTAACAAGGTCCCACACAAGAGATTAGTGTGCAAAATTAAAGCACATGGTATTGGGGGTAATGTACTGATGTGGATAGAGAACTGGTTGGCAGACAGAAAGCAGAGAATCAGCATAAATGGTTTCTTCTCAGAATGGCAGGCAGTGATTGGTGGGGTGCCTCAGGGCTCAGTGCTGGGACCCCAGCTCTTTACAATATACATCAATGATTTAGATGAAGGAATTGAGTGTAATATCTCCAAGTTTGCAGATTACACTAAGCTGGGTGGTGGTGTGAGCTGTGAGGAGGATGCTGAGAGGCTGCAGGGTGACTTGGACAGGTTAGGTGCGTGGGCAAATGCATGACAGATGCAGTAGAATGTGGATAAATTTGAGGTTATCCACTTTGGTGGCAAAAACACGAAGGCAGAATATTATCTGAATGCATACCCTCATAAAAAGGATGAGCTATTTAAGGGATAGCAAAGCAAAAAAATAAATAAAAAAAGATAGTTTTGCTAATATGCCACAGAAATCATGAATTTAAGCAAGATAATCGAAAATATGAACTGAACCCCATCCTCAAAAGTAGAGGAATAAAATGAACACTGAGATGTTAAAGCAAATGAAGTGTTTACCTCCAATCTGGAGATTTCTGTGAATTGTTCTAATATACTTCTTTGTAGTAGTTTTAATTTGTAAATCTGTTTATTGATTCTGTTCTGCAAGATGGTAAGTCTGGAGTTCAGATGATCCACCAGCTGATAGTAGCTGCCCCCAAAGTCTAAAAATGCAATAAATGATACAAGACTTCTGTTAGAAATTATTGTGGTTGAAACAGGCTATAAATAAAGTTCTTCATTTTTTTCAAATTCTGAGAAAATATGAGATAAAGTTATAGTTTTCAGATGTAAAATTGAGTGAGAGGGAAGAACTCAAAGTTACAAAAACACTAAATAAGAACCTTTCCTACTAACTATTGTAATCTGATAGAGTTTTTCAATATTTATTGGCAGTTTTGTTTTATTTAGGTTATACAAAATCTTTATATAATTAAGCAGGTACGGGAGAGAAATGTAAAAAAAAACTATGGGTAGCTGCAGACACAGGAGAAAATTCTCACCAGTCAGAAAATCCTGAAATTTCAAAAACTTGAGTGAATTAGTAATTCAATTTTAAGGTGAAAATCTGTAATCACCAAAGAGGAACAATTTTAAATTTAGTTTATCAACAACAACAACTAGTATTTATATAGCACCTTTAATGTAATAAAATGTCATAAGGCGCTTCACAGGAATGTTGTAAAAAAATTGTTGACACAGAGCCACATGAAAGGAGAAATTAGGGCAGGTGACCAAAGAGGTAGGTTTTAAGGAGTGTGTTAAAGGAGGCAAGAGAACTGGAGAGACGGAGAGATTTAGGGAGGGAATTCCAGAGCTGAGGACGTAGGCAGCTGAAGGCACGACTGCCAATGGTGGAGCAGTTAAAATTGGGGATGTTCAAAATGCCAGACTAGGCAGAGCGCAGAGGTCTAGGGGGATTATAGGGCTGGAGGAGATTATGGAGATGAGGAATTTGATTTGAAGGTGAGAATTTTAAAATCAAGGCATTGCTTAACTGGGAGCCAATGTAGGTCCGATGGCTGAGCCGGACTTGGTGCAAGCTACCACACGGGTGGCAGAGTTTTGACTTACCTCAAGTTTATGGAGGGTAGAACTAGGGAGGCTGGTCAGGAGTGCATAGAAACATAGAAACATAGAAAATAGGTGTAGAAATAGGTCATTCGGCCCTTCGAGCCTGCACCACCATTCAATAAGATCATGGCTGATCCTTCACCTCAGTACCCCTTTCCTGCTTTCTCTGCATATTCCTTGATCCCTTTAGCCGTAAGGGCCATATCTAACTCCCTCTTGAATATATCCAATGAACTGCCATCAACAACTCTCTGCGGTAGGGAATTCCACAGGTTAACAACTCTCTGAGTGAAGAAGTTTCTCCTCCTCTCAGTCCTAAATGGCTTACCCCTTAACCTTAGATTATGTCCCCTGGTTCTGGACTTCCCCAACATCGGGAACATTCTTTCTGCATCTAACCTGTCCAGTCCCATCAGAATTTTATATGTTTCTATGAGATCCCCTCTCATCCTTCTAACCTCCAGTGAATCCAGTCTCTCCTCATATGTCAGTCCAGCTATCCCGGGAATCAGTCTCGTGAACCTTCGCTGCACTCCCTCAATAGCAAGAACGTCCTTCCTCAGATTAGGAGACCAAAACTGAACACAATATTCCAGGTGAGGCCTCACCAAGGCCCTGTACAACTGCAGTAAGACCTCCCTGTTCCTATATTCAAATCCCCTAGCTATGAAGGCCAGCATACCATTTGCCTTCTTCACCACCTGCTGTACCTGCATACCAACTTTCAATGACTCATGTGCCATGATACCCAGGTCTCGTTGCACCTCCCCTTTTCCTAATCTGCTGCCATTCAGATAATATTCTGCCTTCGTGTTTTTGCCCTCAAAGTGGATAACCTCACATTTATCCACATTATACTGCATCTGCCATCCATTTGCCCACTCACCTAATCTCTCCAAGTCACCCTGCAGCCTCTTAGTGTCCTCCTCACAGCTCACACCGCCACCCATTTTAGTGTAATCTGCAAACTTGGAGATATTACACTCAATTCCTTCATCTAAATCATTAATGTATATTGTAAATAGCTGGGGTCCCAGCACCGAGCCCTGCGGCACCCCACTACATTTGAATACTCAAGTCTAGAGATGATAAAGGCATGGATGAGGGCTTCAGCAGCAGATAAGTTGATGTAAGGGCAGAGACGGGCAATATTATGAAGGTGGAAATGAGCAGTCTTAGTGATAGAATGGCTACGAGGAAGGAAGCTCAATCCATGATCAAATATGACACCAAGGTTGCGAACAGATTGGGTCAGCGTTAAACAGTTGCCGGGGAGAGAGATCGAATCAGTGGACAGGGAATGGAGTTTGTGGTGTGAACGTAAGACAATGGGGGGAAAATTATTGTCAGAGGCTTCCTTAGTATGAATGCCTCTGACACGAAAAAAATCTACGAAAGTACCTGGTGTTCCTGGGGGAACGTAGGATCCCGGTCAGAAGCCTAGATTCACTGCACAGCGCATGGGGAAATGACTTTGAGGTACGTATGTACATGCTGGAGTCACGTGGGCCTGGTCCACCAATCACTGTGCAATATTCTCATTGATAAAAATGGGAACTCCGTTTGTACGAGTTCCCATTAATATCAGAAAAAACCCTAAAACACCGAAACACAGCATAATAAATAAATAAAGCACATCACATATATAAAATTAAATGTAATGAAATATTTTAGAAAAAAGTATTTCTTTTTCATATGTTTTAATGTTAAAAATAAACTTGCCTTAATGGACAGGGTTTTAATATAAATATGAGTGTTTAAATTTAATTTTTTCTGTGTTTTAAAACTCTTACGCTGTTAAAAATAAGCTATCTGCTTGCTTTTATCAGACGGAAAAGTTTGAAAGCCATTCGCTAGGCATGAGTTGGGCAAATAGCCCAATCTCTTCCACATGAATGTCCTTCTCCCGGGGATGCGGAGGATCCGTCTTTAGAAATCTTGACAGATTGGAAAAGCCGGTTTTTGGCACACGCGCATCGCACCCCGAAAACCGGATTTTGTGAGGCCTCACCGGGTCCGTGCGCACTTCTCGGCGAGGCCAGAATTTTCGTCCCCACAATGTGGAAACAAAAGCTGAAACCTTCTTTAAGAAACATACACACAGCAGTCACTCACTTCCTAATTCTTTCAGAGTCTGTCTGATTCTATTGACAGCTTCTGTCACACTAATGTGAGTATTCCCAAATGTCTTGGAGTAGTTTTCCAACATCTGTCGAATCTGTCGTACCCAGTCATCATTTTGTTGATTCTTGGTCTCTATTAATCCTTGCATTCTGCACCCAGATGGACATTTAGTGCCCTATTTGAATAATGCAGAAGTATATTAGTTTAGTTCTTTGTAATGTATCATTTTACATTAAACAGCAGACGACGGCACCACCTACCCACTCATCGTCTGTACAAGTCGGCCATTCCTTCTCTGAACACAGTTTAGAACTGTGTCGGTATCCTTGATTGACAGGCCGAGGACCGCGCGGTGCAAGGCTCTCTGACTGAATCTTCAATCGTGTATTTGTAAGAAATTAAAAAGGAAAGAAATGTAAGTATTGTTTTAATTATACAATACTGAGCCACAAGCATTTAACCCAACTAGGTTGGTTTGGACCAATAAACAAATTGAATTACTGAACTCGAATTTATTTTAATAGGTGCAAGAAGCAATTTAAGGAAATTAAAATATGCTGTTTTGACTTAGTGAACAGCTAAATTTGCATTTAGTTCTTGGCTAACGAAAGCAAACTTACCAAATTAATGAAGCACGCCAACAAACACAAGGCCAGTGTCGCTCTCATTTTAGCAGCTCTGCAGCAATGACTTGAAAAAATGTCCCTTCTCTCTCCTTTTCATCAAGTTTCAATCCTAAAATCAGCATCAGTCAGTGCGTGAACATCCTGTTTATCGAAATGTGAAGACCCTGTCAATTATTTACCACTCCACTATTGCACATTGCACTGTCCATGTCTTTGACCGTTCGGAATATCTGTTGACATATCAAAGATCAGAAGCCTTTCATGGCCAGAATACGCTTCTACAATTGCGACATTCGCCTCATAGAATTGGGGCGTGGAACATTGTATTCTGCAAATAGCATCTAGAGTGGAAAATAAATTAATGAAAAAAAGCCCTTGATAACACTCACTAAGTCATGTGTCATCCTCTGCACTATAGAAACATAGAAACATAGAAAATAGGTGCAGGAGTAGGCCATTCGGCCCTTCTAGCCTGCACCGCCATTCAATGAGTTCATGGCTGAACATTCAACTTCAGTACCCCATTCCTGCTTGCAATACACTCAGGTGGTCACTCATCACTGCACTGTGGGCTACTCCATAGATCAGGGGTGGGCAATTATTTGGGCTAGAGGGCTACTTAACAAGTTTTGGTGAGTTGTTGAGGGCCGTCCACCAATGCTCCACCAATCGCGCGGTCCTGCGCAAACCGCTTCCCAGCTTCTGCCGCTGGAAGAGACACTGCGCATGCGTGGCTGCGTAGTGGCCAGCTGCGCAACAAACTTAAAGAGACCACGCATGAATAAAATTAGAGGGAACATTGCATCAAAATATAAACATTGCATAAACATAAATTCAGATTGTAGCCAGATACTATTTTACATACATAACATGTATTCGATACTGCTTAGGAATGAATCGAAGATAAAAGTAAAAAATGTTGTATCTTCTGGTCTCTGTAAATCAGTGCTGAGAAATAGAACTGCACCCTCTTTAGAGCCGATGTCAGCATCAATTTCCCACCTCATTCATCCTTATGTCCCACTGCAAAGATTACTAATGCCGTCCCAATTGATGCCAAATGAGAATTCCCCTACTGTCATACACTGGATACCGGGAGAGGAAAGATGCAGCGTGGTCACTTTCTTCAGTAAAAGATTTGTGGAGATGATCAACCATGACTCCACAGCATATTCGAGTACACGCATTCTGGATACGGATGTCCGCCATTGGGGACCAGAATGACGGAACGGATCCTTTTAAGATCGGCCCAGGGAGAATCATTTTTGCGAATTATTAATTTGAATGAAGTATTCCTAAGTTTTTTCATTGGCTGCAGTTCGGGTCTGTCTCTGACGCATGAGAAGTGAAAGTAGATAGCCGAATGTACAGCTCGAGTTCATGCTCGCATTCTATTTCCATCCCATCCAGTGGCTTGGCAGGCCGGATATGGCCTGCGGGCCGTATTTTGCCCACCAATGTCATAGATGCTGGAAACTGTACTGGCTGCTTGGTATACTCTGAAAAGAATGCTTGAACTGCTGATGCTGAGCAACCGATCTGCATTAGTAGAAAGCCCTAGCAGGTTCAAATCTCTGAGCTCAGCAACTGCAGGAACTTTGAGGAAGCCTTCCACCCAGTACATTGTGGCATCTCTGATGTCACCTGCACTTGCTGCTCCTCACCATCTGCTCTGTCAGCTCAAGAACAACATCCGTCAGCTCAAGAACAACAAGGCATCAGGAGCAGATGGAATCCCTGCTGAGGCACTAAAGTATGGCGGAGAGGCACTATTGGCACGAATGCATGCTCTCATCTCTCTCATCTAGAAGGAGGAGTGCATGCTTGAAGATCTCAGAGATGCCGTAATCGTGACCATCTTTAAAAAAGGGGACAAGTCCGACAGTGGCAACTACAGAGGAATCTCCTTGCTGTTGGCCACTGGGAAAGTCATCGCTAGAATCCTCCTCAACCATCTTCTCCCTGTGGCTGAAGAGCTCCTCCCAGAGTCACAATGTGGATTCCGTCCACTAAGGGGTACAACAGACATGATCTTCACTGCGCGACAACTATATGAGAAAACCATATGAGGGAACAGCACCAGCCCTTGTATATGGGCTTCTTTGACCTCATAAAGGCCTTTGACACTGTCAACTGCGAGGGAATATGGAGCGTCCTCCATTTCGGCTGCCCCCAAAAGTTTGTCACCAACCTCTGCCTGCTCCACGACGACATGCAAGACATGATCCTGACCAGCGGATCCACCACAAACCCAATCCACGACTGAACTGGGGTCAAGCATGGCTGCGCATAGTGCCAAAGCTTTTCTTGATCTTCCTCGCTGCAATGTTCCATCTCACACGGAACAAGCTCCCCGCTGGAGTGAAATTAAACTATAGAACCAGTGGGAACCTGTTCAACCTTCATCGCCTCCAGGCTAGATCCAAGATCATCCCATCCTCTGTCATAGAACTACAGTACGCGGATGACACTTGCGTCTGCGCACATTCCAAGCCATCATCAACACCTTTACTGAGACGTACGAAAGCATGGGCCTTACACTAAATATCCATAAGACAAAGCTCCTCCACCAACCTGAGCCCGCCACACAGCACTGTCCCCGGTCATCAAAATCTACGGTGGGGCCTTGGACAACGTGGATCACTTTCCATACCTCGGGAGCCTACTATCAGCAAGGGCAGACATCGATGATGAGGTCCAACACTGCCTGCAGTGCGCCAGCACAGCCTTCGGTTGCCTGAGGAAGAGAGTGTTCAAAGATCAGGCCCTCAAATCTGGCACCAAGGTTATGGTCTACAGGGCAGTAGTGATACCCGCCCTCCGGTATGGCTCAGAGACGTGGATCATATACAGAAGACACCTCAAATCGCTGGAGAAATACGCACCAACGCTGTCTCTGCAAGACCCTGCAAATCCTCTGGGAGAATAGACTCACCGTCAGTGTTCTCGATCAGGCCAACATCCCCAGCATCGAAGCACTGACCACACTTGACCAGCTCCGTTGGGCGGGCCACATCATCCGCATGCCCGACACAAGACTCCCAAAGCAAGCGCTCTACTCGGAACTCCTACACGGCAAGCGATCCCCAGGTGGGCAGAGGAAACGTTTTAAGGACATCCTCAAAGCTTCCTTGATAAAGTGCAACATCCCCACTGACACCTGGAAATCCCTGGCCGAAGGCCGCCCTAAATGGAAGAAGGGTATCCAGGAGGGCGCTGAGCACCTCGAGTCTCGACGCCGAGAGCATGCAGAAAACAAGCGCAGGCAGCAGAAGGAACGTGCGGCAAACCAGACTCCCCACCCACCCTTTCCTTCAATGACTGTCTGTCCCACCTGTGACAGAGACTGTAATTCCTGCATTGGACTGTACAGTCACTTGAGAACTCACTTTTAGAATGGAAGCAAGTCTTCCTCGATTTCGAGGGACTGCCTATGATGATGGTGATGATATTTCACCAAGTGCTCCCTTCTGTAACTAAGTATCTGACCTCCCCCCTCCACAATGGTGCTGTCTCTGATGACAGTTGACACTGTAAAAGTGGGTGATGCAGGGTGTTGCGAGGTGCTCAGTTGAGGCTGCATAATGGGCTCAGCCAGCTCCTTCTCTTACACACCTATCTGAGCAGACAAGAATGCTGGCAGTAAGATTCCCCTTGGAAAAGAGCTTACATAGAATACATTCCATATTATTATGCTGCAGTGCAGCAAGGAATACCTATATGTGAAGAAACATAGGAAGAAGAATGAAAAACTAATTATGGTACTAGCTATGAGTTTGGGGAAGACCGCCAACCTTTTTCCTCACATCCTCTAATGCTTCCCTGCTCAATATCTGCAGAGCTTTCTCATGAAACCTGGAAGTAACTCAGCTCTAAAAAGGATTCACCTTCTTTTGTAGGATCTCTCCCAATGTTTGATTGACATCCCATCAATGACCTTAAACCTTCACTCCCGCCACCACTGATGTACCATGTCTGCAGAGTCTATCTCTACTGATGCACTGCAGCAACTCGCCAAGGCTTCTTCAACAGCACCTCCCAAACCCATAACATCTATCACCTGGAAGGACAAAGCAGCAGGCGCATGGGAGCACTAATGTCCTTTAGAGAAGGAAATCTGCCGTCCTTACCTGGTCTGGCCTATAAGTGACTCCAGACCAACAGCAATGTGGTTGACTCTTAACTGCCCTCTGAAATGGCCTAGCAAGTCACTCAGTTATAACAAACCGCTTTGAGAATAAGAATAAAACTGGACCGGCCACTCAGCATCGAGCTAGGCACCGGCTTCGGACACTACAACCCAGTCTAGTTGACCCGCTAAAGTCCTCCTCACTAACATGTGGGGACTTGTGCCAAAATTGG
Source organism: Pristiophorus japonicus (assembly GCF_044704955.1). Taxonomy (NCBI): domain Eukaryota; kingdom Metazoa; phylum Chordata; class Chondrichthyes; family Pristiophoridae; genus Pristiophorus; species Pristiophorus japonicus. The sequence goes on along the minus strand of NC_091978.1, from coordinate 276,713,738 downwards.
GACAACTGTCCTACAGACTAGTCAGGCAACAGCCTGACATAGCCATACTCACAGAATTATACCTTTCAGCCAATGTCCCAGACTCCTCCATCACCATCCCTGGGTATGTCCTGTCCAACCGGCAGGGCAGACCCATCAGAGGTGGCAGCACAGTGGTATACAGTCAGGAAGGAGTGGCCCTGAGAGTCCTCAATATTGACTCTGGAACCCATGAAGTCACAAGGCTTCAGGTCAAGTATGGGCAAGGAAAACTCCTGCTGATTACCACTGTCATGTATGTACTTTTGGGATCACTAGCCACTAGATGGCATCACTGTTGGAGGCCATTGGGCTGCATGCACGTGTTTGCAGCCCAAGTATAAAAGGCCAGCCATTTTGTTTATTAGTCACTTTTGGCCTTAATAAAGCAGAGCTAAGGTCATACCTCTTGGAGTTAAACAGTACTCAATCTAACAGTTATGGCATACACAACATTTGGCGACAAGGCAACAAGAACCTTTTCATGCAAAAATGAGCACAATTGGATTGTTGGAGCGATTTATGGAAGGAGAAGATTGGGCAGACTTTGTGAGCCGTTTGAACCAGTTCTTCATGGCCAAACAAAATGGAGGAGGTCCGCGATGCAGATCAGCGTCGGGTGGTGTTCCTCATGGTTTGCGGTCCAAAAATTTATGGTCTGATAAAGAATCTACTCTGCCTGTGAGTCCAACAAAGAAAACGTATGAAGAATTGTGTACACTGGTACAGGATCACCTTAAACCAGGCAAAGGCATTATCATCTCGAGATACAGATTTTACATGCATGTTCGCTCAGAGGGCCAGAATGTGGCAGAATTCATTGCTGACCTGAGATGTCTAGCGAGACCGTGTAAGTTCGGGGCTGTGTTGGCAGACATGCCGCGGGACTTCTTTGAAATTGGCATAAACTACTGGCGGTGAAGACGTTGGACTTGAACAGGGCCATCACGATCGCTCAGTCATGCATGACGATGGATCAAAGTCTAAATCGGATATCAGTGAAAAATTGAAATTCGGCAAGTACTGTAAATATGATTGATTCGACGTTCAGCAGAGCAGCACATGGCAGGGCCTACCCGACTGTGTTCGTGAAACCTGTGGCTGCCCAAAGTCTGCCAGCGGGAATGCATCCGATTTCTCCGTGTTGGCGTTGTGGGGGAAATCACCGGCACCAGCAGTGCCGATTTAAGCAATATAGTTGCAAAGGCTGTCTGAGAGTGGGGCATCTCCAGCGCAAGTGTCCGCAGATGAGCAAGCATGCTGTGACACACCACGTGGAGGATGATGGTCAGACTAGTGTGGATCCGAATACGCAATCTGAGATACCAGAGGTGGAAGTGTATGGACTGTACTTGTTCCTAACTAAGAACAAACCGATAATGGTCAACGTGAAATTTAAAGGGGTGCTGGTATCGATGGAACTTGACACGGGGGCGAGTCAATCGATAATGAGCGACAGGGCATTCGACAAGCTGTGGGATACTAAGGCTGTGAGGCCCAGGCTGAGTCCAGTCAATGCCAAGTTGCGCACATACACCAAAGAACTCATAATGGTGCCACAATTAAAGTGTTGTATGACGGTGCGGTTCATGAGTTTCCGCTATGGATTTCCCAACGCTGTACTGCAGGAACTGGCTTGAAAAAAATCAGTTGCAATTGGAACGACATCAAGGCATTGTCGTCGGAGAAAGATACATGTGCCCAATTACAAAGCAAGTTCCCCTCGCTGTTCGAACCAGGCATCGGCAACTTCACGTGAGCCAAGGTGCAGATCCACATGGACTTGAATGCAAGATCCATCCATCATAAAGGGCTCGGGCAGTTCCGTATATAATGAGGGAGAAGGTTGAAATCGAACTGGACAGACTCCAGCGTGAAGGGATCATATCACCGGTTGAATTTAATGAATGGGCCAGCCTCGTTGTTCCTGTGCTGAAAAGTAATGGCACAGTCAGATCTGTGGAGACTCCAAGGCTACGATCAACAGGATTTCGAAACAGGATCAGTACCCGTTACCGAAGGCTGATGACTTGTTTGCAACGCTAGCCGGGGGGAAGTCGTTCACCAAACTGGACTTCACATCGGCCTACATGACACAGGAGCTGGTTGAGACGTCGAAGAGACTTACGTGCACTAACACGCATAAAGGACTGTTTATTTATCATCAGTGCCCTTTTGGAATTCGCTCAACTGCAGCAATACTTCAGAGGAACATGGAGAGTCTACTGAAGTCCGTTCCCAGAACCGTCGTGTTCCAAGGTGACATCCTGATCACTGGTCGTGACTCCGAGGAACATCTGAACAACCTGGAAGAGGTTCTACATCGTCTGGACAAAGTGGGACTCAGACTGAAATGCTTGAAGTGCGTCTTCATGGCACCAGAGATCAAATTCTTGGGGAGGAAAATTGTTGCTGAGGGCATCAGGCCCAAGGATGCGAAAACCAAGACCATCAAGAATGCACCCAAGCCACAGAATGTGACGGAGCTGCGTTCGTTCCTGGGTCTTCTCAACTACTTTGGTAACTTCCTACCTAAAGTGAGCACCTTATTAGAACCACAGCACATGTTGCTAAGAAAAGGCGACAACTGGGTGTGGGGTGTGTCTCAAGACAGAGCTTTTGAAAAAGCCACTAATCTGCTTTGCTCTAACAAGCTGCTGGTACATTATGACTCATGTAAATGTTTAGTATTGGCCTGTGATGATTCCCGGGATGGCGGAACTGACCTATCAAGAAAGACTGGATCAACTGGGCTTGTATTCACTGGAATTCAGAAGAATGAGAGGGGACCTCATAGAAACATTTAAAATTCTGACGGGGTTAGACAGGTTAAATGCAGGAAGAATGTTCCCAATGTTGGGGAAGTCCAGAACCAGAGGTCAAAGTCTAAGGATAAGGGGTAAGCCATTTAGGACCGAGATGCGGAGGAACTTCTTCACCCAGAGAGTGGTGAACCTGTGGAATTCTCTACCACAGAAAGTTATTGAGGCCAATTCACTAAATATATTCAAAAAGGAGTTAGATGAGGTCCTTACTACTAGGGGGATCAAGGGGTATGGCGAGAAAGCAGGAATGGGGTACTGAAGTTGAATGTTCAGCCATGAACTCATTGAATGGCGGTGCAGGCTAGAAGGGCCGAATGGCCTACTCCTGCACCTATTTTCTATGTTTCTATGTCATATGGAATGGGTTGCGTACTCCAACAAGCTAATGAATCGGGTAAACTTCAACCAGTCGCGTATGCTTCAAAAGGTTTGTCTAAAGTGGAAAGAGGTACAGCATGGTAGAGAAAGAAGCACTAGCCTGTGTGTATGGGGTTAAAAAGATGCACCAGTACCTGTTTGCTCTTCGGTTTGAACTGGAGACAGATCACAAGCCGCTCATTTCACTGTTTTCTGAAAACAAAGGTATCAATACAAATGCTTCATCCCGCATCCAGAGGTGGGCACTGACATTATCCGCTTATGATTATGTCATTCGCCATAGACCTGGCACCGAGAATTGTGCCGGTGCTTTGAGCTGTCTGCCGTTGCCCACACCGGAGGTGGAAACGCCACAACTGGCAGACCTATTGTTAGTTATGGATGCTTTTGATAGTGAAGGAACCCCTGTCACGGCTCAACAAGTTAAGACCGGAACCAGCCAGGACCCAATTTTATCAGTGATGAAGAGTTGCATCCTCAAAGGTGATTGGTCTGCCATACCCAAGCAAATGTGTGAGGAAACCAAACCTTACATTCGTCACAAAGACGACCTGTCTATTCAGTGGAATTGTATACTGTGGGGCAATCGTGTTGTTATGCCCAAGAAAGGGAGAGAGAAATTTGTACGTGAACTACATAGCACACATCCCGGCATTGTAATGCTGAAAGCCATTGCCAGGTCTCATGTATGGTGGCCGGGAATTGACTCTGAACTGAAATCATGTGTGCATCAGTGCAACACTTGCATGCAGTTCAGCAAAGCACCAGCAGAATCGCCGCTGAGTCTGTGGTCGTGGCCGTCCAAACCATGGTCCAGGATCCACATAGACTTTGCAGGGCCCTTCCTGGGGAAGATGCTTTTACTTGTGGTGGATGCATATTCAAAGTGGATAGAGTGTATAGTCATGTCATCCAACACATCCACAGCTACCATTGAGAATCTGAATGTCATGTTCATGACACATGGTCTGCCTGACATCGTTGTTAGTGACAACGGATCATGCTTCACCAGTCAGGAGTTTCAAGATTTCATGAAACTCAATGGTATCAAACATGTAAGGTCAGTACCATTCAAACCTGCATCCAATGGGCAAGCAGAACGTGCTGTCCAAATCAAAAAGCCAAGTATGAAGCGAGTAACCCAAGGGTCACTGCATACCCGCCTGTCATGCATACTGCTTAGTTACAGGACAAGACCACACACACTTACTGGGGTCTCGCCTGCTGAACTAATGATGAAGAGAGGTCTTAAGACCAAGCTATCTCTTGTACACCCTGACTTGAATAATCATGTTGAATATCGAAGACAAAATCAGTAAAGGTATCACGATCGCGCAGCTGTGTCACGTGATATTTCTGTAAATGTTCCTGCATATATTCTGAATTATGGTCAGGGTCCCAAGTGGATCACTGGTACTGTCATTGCCAAGGAGGGCAACAGAATATTTATTGTCAAAAATGGGCAAACATGCAGGAAACATATGGATCAGACAAAACTGCGGCACACAGACGAACCGGAAGTCGGAGGAAGAGACAATCGACGACCAACTAAGTCATCAGAGGACACAGTGGTCATCAGTGAATCGGGATTTTCAGTCATTGACATGTTCAATGAAAATGGACTTTCAATCCATGACATGGCCATTGCCACTCCCACAAGGTCATCACCCAGCCCACCAGTCACAACAGACTTTGAACACTCACCCAAGGCTGGAGTTGAACTGAGACGGTCAACCCTGGAGTGTAAAACACCGGACCGTCTCAATTTGTAAAAGATTGCGTTAATATCTCAGAGGGGGGACATTGTCATGTATGTACTTTTGGGATCACTAGCCACTGGATGGTGTCACTGTTGGAGGCACGTGTGCAGCCCAAGTATGAAAGACTTGTATATTTTGTATATTAGTCACTTTGAGCTTTAATAAAGCAGAGCCAAGGTCATACCTCTTGGAGTTAAACAGTACTCAGTCTAACAGTTATTGCATACACAACAACCATCTACCGCCCTCAGCTGATAAATCAGCACTCCTCCATGTTGAACACCACTTGGAACAAGCACTGAGGGTAGCAAGGGCACAGAATGTACTCTGGTTGGGAGACTTCAATGTCCATCAAACAACACCAACAATAACTTGTAGTTATCTAGCGCCTTTAACGTAGTACAATGTCCCAAGGCGCTTCACAGGAGTGTTATAAGACAAAACAAATAAAATTGACACCGAGCCACATAAGAAGAAATTATGGCAGATGAGTTGGTTTTAACATAAGAACTTAAGAATTAGGAACAGATGTAGGCCATTCGGCCCCTCGAGCCTGCTCCGCCATTCAATAAGTTCATGGCTGATCTTCTACCTCAACTCCACTTTCTGCCACTATCGGGAGGAGTGGTCAGCATCGCGAGACCTGAGCGGGCGCAGGACTACTAAAGGGCGGTGGCAGTCAGAGGAGCCTGAGATCAGGAGGAGCCAGCTGCAGCAGCAACAACAGTAAGGGATAAAAAGTGAAAAGGATCAAAATTGAAGTGTGACGTCACAGCCAAGCAGGTAAGTGATTGGTTGGTTGATAGGTGAGTGTTTTTCTTTATTTATTTTAAAACCTTGGGCAATGGTGTAAGTTAGGAGCTGCAATTAAATAGATAAGTGATATTTGTTATCGAAAGAAAATGAATTAATTGAATCAGCTGTTTGCTGAGTAGTAGCTGGGTATGTTTTGCTATGGTTTAGAGTTTATTTCTACTTGATAGTTCTGAGTCGAACTAGAGGGATGGCAGGGCAGCTCAGTCCCATGGATTGCACATCCTGTAGCATGTGGGAAGTCCTGGACGGTTTGCGCAGCCGGGGCGACCATGTGTGCAGGAGGTGTCTCCAGCTGCAACAACTCGAGCTCTGCGTTTTGGAACTTGAGCGGCGGCTGGAGTCACTGCGGTGCATCCGCGAGACTGAGAGCTACGTAGATAGCACATTTCTAGAGGTGGTCACACCGCAGCTTAAGAGTGTGCAGGTAGAGAGGGAGTGGGTGACCGCTGGACAGAAGAGGAGGACTAGACAGATAGTGCAGGAGTCCCCTGAGTCCATCTCACTCTCCAACCGGTACTCTGTTCTGAGTACCGATGGGGGCGATGGTGCCTCTGGAGAGTGTAGGCAGAGGCAAATCTATGGCACCACAGTTGGCTCCGCTACACAGGGGAGGAAGAAGAATGGAAGCGCTATAGTGGTAGGGGATTCAATAGTCAGGGGAACAAACAGGCATTTCTGCGGCTGCTAGACGTGACTCCAGGATAATATGTTGCCTCCCTGGTGCCAGGGTCAAGGATGTCACCGAGTGGTTGCAGGGTATTCTGAGGGGAGGTGGGGGAGGGTGAACAGTCAGAGGTCCTGTCCATATCAGGACCAATGACATAAGTAGAAAGAGGGATGAGGTCTTGCAGGCAGAGTTTAGGGTGCTAGGAGAGAGATTAAAAAGCAGGACCTCAAAGGTAGTAATCTCCGGATTACTCCTGGTGCCACGAGTAGTGAGTACAGAAATAGGAGGATAGAGCAGATGAATACGTGGCTGGAGAGATGGTACAGAAGGAGGTCTTTAGTTTCCTGAGGCATTGGAACCGCTTCTGGGGGAAGTGGGACCTGTACAAGCCGGACGAGTTGCTCCTCACCAGAGCCGGGACCAATATCCTTGTGGATGGGGGGGGGGGGTTGTTAGTGCTGTTGGGGAGGGTTTAAACTAGCTTGGCAAGGGGATGGGAACCTGAAAATAGAGTCAATAGGGAGGGGAGTAAAGCTGGAATAAGAAAGCAAAAATGTAGAAAGTGAGTTTGAAATACAGAGGAAACAAGCAGGAAAAAAGGGTAAAAAGACAAATTTAAAAGCTTTTTGTCTAAATGCATGTAGCATTCGTAACAAAATAGATGAGTTGACGGCACAAATAGATACAAATGGGTATGATCTGATAGCTATTACAGAGGCGTTGCTACAAGGCGACCAGGACTGGGAACTAAACATTCAGGGGTATTTGACATTCTGGAAGGACAGACAGAAAGGAAAAGGAGGTGGGGTAGCACAGTTAATAAAGGATGGGATCAGTGCGTTAGTGAGAAATGATATTGCTCAGAGGATCAAGAGGTTGAATCAGTTTGGTTGGAGATAAGGAATAATAAAGGGAAAAAGTCGCTGATGGGCGTTGTCTATAGGTCCCCTAACAATAGCTACACGGTTGGACAGAGTATAAATCAAGAAATAATGGAGTCTTGGAAAAAAGAAATGGCAATAATCATGGGTGATTTTAACCTTCATATTGATTGGACAAAGCAAATTGGCCAGGGTAGCCTTGAGGAGGAGTTTGTAGAGTATCCGGGATAGTTTCCTTGAACAGTACATTGCGGAACCAACCAGGGAGCAGGCTGTCTTAGATCTAGTATTGTGTAATGAAACAGGATTAATAAATGATCTCGTGGTAAAAGAACTTCTCGGAATGAGTGACCATAATATGGTTGAATTTCAAGTTCAGTTGGAGAGAGAGAAAGTTGGTTCTCAAACCTGTGTCCTAAGCTTAAATAAAGGGGACTAAAAAGGTATGAGGGCAGAGTTTGCTAAAGTAGACTGGGAAAATAGATTAAAGTATGGGATGGTTGATGAACAGTGGCAGACATTTAAGGAGATATTTCATAACTTGCAACAAAAATATATCCCAATGAGAAGGAAAGGCTAAGAGAAGGGATAACTAAGGAAATAAGACATAGTACGAAATTGAAAACAAGGGCATACAATATGGCCAAGACTAGTGGGAGGCCAGAGGATTGGGACATTTTTAAAAGCAAGCAGAGAACGACTAGAAATATGATTAAAAGAGGGAAGATAGATTATGAAAGTAAACTAGCACAAAATATAAAAGCAGATAATAAGAGTTTCTACAGGTACATAAAAAGGAAAAGAGTGGCTAAAGTAAATGTTTGTCCCTTGGAGGATGAGACTGGGGAATTAATAATGGAGAACAGGGAAATGGCAGAGACGTTGAACAAATATTTTGTATCAGTCTTCGTAAAAGACACGAAAAACATCCCAATAGTGGATAATCAAGGGGCGATAGGGAGGGAGGAACTTAATACTATCACTAATGAAGTAGTACTAGGTAAAATAATGGGCCTAAAGGTGGAAAAGTCCCCTGAACCTGATGGTTTACATCCTAGGGTCTTAAGAGAAATGGCAGCAGAGATGGTGGATGCATTGGTCGTAATCTACCAAAATTCCCTCAATTTTGGGGCGGTCCCAGCGGATTGGAAAACCGGAAATATAACGCCCCTATTTAAAAAAGGAGGCAGACAAAAAGCAGGAAACTATAGACAATTTAGCCTAACATCTGTTGTTGGGAAAATGCTGGAGTCCATTATTAAGGAAGCAGTAGCAGGCCATTTGGGAAAGCATGATTTAATCAAGCAGCCAGCATGCTATTATGAAAGGGAAATCATGTTTGACAAATTTGCTGGAGTTCTTTGAGGATGTAACGAGCAGGGTAGATAAGGGGGAACCAGCGGATGTGGTGTATTTGGATTTCCACAAGGCATTCGATAAGGAGCCACAGAAAAGGTTACTGCACAAGATAAAAACTCACGGGGTTGGGGATAATATATTAGCATGGATAGAGGATTGGCTAACTAACAGAAAACAGAGAATCGAGATAAATGGATCATTTTCCGGTTGGCAAACAGTGATTAGTGGGGTGCTGCAGGGATCGGTGCTGGGTCCTCAACTATTTACAATCTATATTAATGACTTGGATGAAGGGACAGAGTGTAATGTAGCCAGGTTTGCTGATGATACAAAGATGGGTGGGAAAGTAAATTGTGAGGAGGACACAAAAAATCTTCAAAGGGATATAGGGCTAGACTTTCCTATCATTTTCGGCGGGTTCTTGGCGATTTTCTTGGTGGTACAGCTGTTTGTCCCCCTTAGTTTTTTAGTGGTATCGTCCAAATCTGAAAACGCCCGCTGGGACCAAACCATCGACATGCAACGGCGAGAAAATTGCCAGGTCGTAAGTTTGGACTCAACGGAAGCCCGTTCAGATAGCCGAGGGAACCGCCCTGTAAAAGCTGCTTAAACAGGGCGATAGGTGAGTACTCTGCAAAGAAAGGTAAGTTAAAGGTTCTTTATTTATTTATTTATTATTTTAAAACGGTGATTAAGTGTAAAAGTGTCTTGGGAATGTTTTTTTACGTTTTTAGTTTATTATTGAATTTTTTTTTAAGTTTTACCCCCCTCCCTAGGCCAACCACAGCCTCAGACAAAATTTTTTTTTAAATGCCCGTTTTATTTAGTTTCCCTTTAACCGCTGAGAAAACCGCCAAGAATAAAGGTGTAACACCCATTTTCTCGCCAGGTGATTAGCTTTAATTAGTTTTAACATAAAAGTGGAAATTCTCGCCAGCGTTACTCACCAAACGTTAGTGGTTTTTCTGAGCGGGCAATCAGGCATTGAGGGGCTCATAGGAAAGTCTAGCCCATAGTGGGCAAAAATTTGGCAGATGGAGTATAATGTGGGGAAATGTGAGGTTATCCATTTTGGCAGAAATAATAGAAAAGCAAATTATAATTTAAATGGAGAAAAATTGCAAAGTGCTGCAGTACAGAGAGACCTGGGGGTCCTTGTGCATGAAACACAAAACGTTAGTATACAGGTACAACAAGTAAACAGGAAGGCAAATGGAATGTTGGCCTTTATTGCAAGGGGGATAGAGTATAAAAGCAGAGAAGTCCTGCTACAACTGTTCAGGGTATTGGTGAGGCCACACCTGGAGTACTGCATACAGTTTTGGTCTCCGTATTTAAGGAAGGATATACTTGCATTAGAGGCTGTTCAGAGAAGGTTCACTGTTGATTCCGGAGATGAGGGGGTTGACTTATGAGGATAGATTGAGTAGGTTGGGCCTATACACATTGGAGTTCAGAAGAATGAGGAGTGATCTTTTTGAAACTTATAAGATAATGAGGGGGTTCGACAAGGTGGATGCAGAGAGGATATTTCCACTCATAGGGGAAACTAAAACTCGGGGACATAAGGCTAGATTTTACACTTTTTTTGCATGCATAATGTCCACAACGTCCATTTTACCGCTGAAATGAGGTATAACGCCCATATAGCGCACATTTAGCCACAAAATGAAAACTGTCGGCCATTTTTCAGACACCTATTGCCAAGCGTTACTTTCCCCATGTGCGTAACGTCGGGAAAAAATAATACTGCCCACCCACTTTTTTTGGGCAGAATCATCAGAATGGGTGAAACCAACGCCAATAATATTGGCCAGCGTTACTTTTCACACATAATTAACACCGAGATTCAATAACACTGACCGCCCACCTGTTTTTGTCGTAAAGATCACATTTGTTGAAACTAACGCCCAGGAGATTGCCCAGCGTTACTTTCACCACCTCGCACACATCTCGCCCACAATATCGCTCGCCCAAAACACCGCTCAGAGAAAGTGGAACTGTTTTGAACTAATCACAGCCGTGTGGGTGCCATTTTTAAAATTGCAGGTTGCTTCATTCAAAAGACTGCTTCAACTTCGGGGGAATTTGCATTGACTCTGGAATTCTTCTCAGGTGAAGTGACCATCTCAACAGACATATTTTCAGACTCTGGACGATTGGGGTTTACTGTAGGTGTATTTTAGTGTGGAAATTATTGCTTCTGATCAATCGCTATTAGACTTTCATTGGAATGAGGTCAGCTATTTCTCAGCCTGCATCGATTAATACGCAGATGCTGCAGAGTGCAAATGGCTCAATGTCTAATGCACATCATTATGTGCCCAATTTAAGACATGCCAGAATGAGGAGGAGGTCCAGACCATACACAACCCGCACTTCCAGGGAGAAGCGGTCTTACCTCGACGTGTCCGAACACACCTGCCTTCAGAGACTGCGTTTCTACAAGGTGGTGATCACTGAAATAAGTGAGCTCATTAGGCCACATATGCAGGCTGCCCTCAGGACATGAGTGTTGGTTGAGGTCAAGGTCACTGTGGCACTGACTTTCCAAGCGTCCAGTTTCTTTCGGGCCTCTGCGGTCGACATTTCCCCTCTGTCTCACCATGCCACGCATCGCTGCATTAGACAGGTCACGGAGGCTCTGTACATGCATAGGATGGACTTTATCAGCTTCTCCATGACCATGGAGGCTCAGACTGACAGGGACTGGAGCATTCTACTGCAATGCTAAGTTCCCCAGGGTGCAGGGAGCAATACAGTGCACTCACATCGCCATGCGGCCACCTTCTCAGGACCCTGAGCTTTTTTGTAACAGAAAAGGATTTCACTCCCTGAAGATCACAAATTGTCGACCACAACCAGATCATAATGGCAGTGAATGTCAAATGTCTGGTCAGCTTTGATGAGGCTCACATCCTGTGTGAGAGCGCTGTCTTTAACATGTTTAAGAGTCAGCCACAAGGACAATGCTGGATGCTTGGTGACAACTGATTATGGCCTAGCCACCCGGCTGATACCTTCCCTGCGTGACATCCACACCGAGGCTGAGAAGCGATACAACCAGAGCCACAGAGACACACGCAATGTGATCCACAAAACAATAACTGTGCTTAAGCAGCGCTTCAGATGCCTGGAGGAGAGCTACAGTATAACCCTGAGCAAGTAGCTCAATTTGTGGTTGTGTGCTCCATGTTGCACAACCTGGCTATCAGGAAGGGACAAGAATTGCCAGAAGGGACTGATGGTCCAACTCAGGAGAGAGAGGAAGAGGACAACAAGGGGCTGGACGCTGAACTAGGGCCAGACAATCAAGCTGACTATGCAACCATGCCCCCGCCCCCCTCCAGCCCATAGGAAAGGGCCCGTGGTGGCTACATAGCTGCAAGACTCTTACGTCAGGAGCGTATAACTGAACGATTTGCCTGAAAGAATCTTGCTGTGAGTGACACACTGCTGTATGTGTGCAGCTCGGACATTAATGGTGTGCATCACCTTGGTGCCAGTTAAAGTTTAAGTTGATTGAAGTTAAGTTTTATTTAACCCTTTCATGTTAAGGAATCACTAGTGTGTAACGGTCCAGCTATCTGAGACAATGCGGAACAAGGTTATGTTGAATACAATTTTTTTAATACGATCATTGATCTGAAATCATAAGTATCACGGGCGAAAACACCCCACGCCTGCCCCCTCGCCACTTTTTTGACCATTGACATCAATCAAATGGTCAACATGTCCAGCAACACAGAATACAAAGGCAAAGCAGGAGGGTGGCCACCTTCCCCCATACATTACAACAAATTGCATACACCCGGGTGGAGATATAACACAGCCATCACCTGTGGATATGCAACTCACTTTCCTTCCCCCCTCCTTTTCTTCTCCCCACCTCTACCCCTTCCCCTCCTCACTCCACGCCGCCTAGCCGAGGAGCTCCTCAAGTGGAACCTCATTGGGGGGGATGAAGGCAGAGGTGGTTGTTGAACAGATTCGGGAGCAGGGGATGCCGAGGGGGGAATATTCTCGGATCCAGAAGCAGGAACTTGGTCCTGCCTCTCATGTGTCATTTGCAGTGGTGGTGCAGAACCTAGGGGTGGAGTGCCACGCTCCGGGAAAACTATGCCAGCAGTGTTCCTGCCAATGCCTCCAGGACCTCCGTTATCCGCGGAACATACTCAGTCATGGTGGCCAGCTGTCGGGATATGCTCCCAATGCATCGAGGATCTGGTCATCAATGTCTACAGTCCTCCTGGACAACTGTACCATCTCTCCGCTCTCATGTGGCGCTCGTGGAAGAAACCTGCCGCGTCCACGAAACCTCTGCGGGGTCGGTGCTGTCCTGGGGATAAATGGGGTGCCCTGTGGGCAAGTTGCTTGGGGCTGGTACCTTCAGAGTGGAGGCGGGAATGACCGGAGGAGCACTAGGTGGCCTTGGGGTGGAATGGCTTCTGGAGCGTGGCGATGCAGGTTCCTCGAAGTCCGCGCTCTCATCTGCAGAGAGCAGACACAGCGGATTGACGGTCGAGAATCGGAGCTCCACAGCATCAGAGGTAGGATCGTCCGGCAAGTCTGGCCCCGCGACCCCAACTTCTGGCCTCTGTGGTCTTGCCTGGGGCCACACTGCTGGCTGAGCTGCAAAACACAAATGAGGTTATTAGAGGAGAAGGTGGTGCTAGGGTCACAAGGTGATTCCAGCGCTACACACAGCATATGCACGACAAAAGCACCACCACTATCAAAATCATCACAGACATTACATTTCATGACCATCAACACATTGTGCATTGCAATGATTTTCATTAGGCAAGCATTATTTCTAGGACAATTTTAGAAATCACCTATCAGATATGATTGTTCAGATATCAGTGGGTGTGGCATCTATTAGAAACATAGAAACATAGAAAATAGGTGCAGGAGTAGGCCATTCGGCCCTTCGAGCCTGCACCACCATTCAATAAGATCATGGCTGATCATTCACCTCAGTACCCCTTTCCCGCTTTCTCTCCATACCCCTTGATCCCTTTAGCTGTAAAGGCCATATCTAACTCCCTCTTGAATATATCCAATGAACTGGCATCAACAACACTCTGCGGTAGGGAATTCCACAGGTTAACAATTCTCTGAGTGAAGAAGTTTCTCCTCATCTCAGTCCTAAATGGCTTACCCCTTATCCTTGGATTATGTCCCCTGGTTCTGGACTTCCCCAACATCAGGAACATTCTTCCTACATCTAACCTGTCCAGTCCCATCAGAATTTTATATGTTTCTATGAGATTCCCTCTCATCCTTCTAAACTCCAGTGAATACAGGCCTTGTCGATCCAGTCTCTCCTCATATGTCAGTCCTGCTATCCCAGGAATCAATCTGGTGAACCTTCGCTGCACTCCCTCAATAGCAAGAACATCCTTCCTCAGATTAGGAGACCAAAACTGAACACAATATTCCAGGTGAGGCCTCACTAAGGCCCTGTACAACTGCAGTAAGACCTCCCTGTTCCTATACTCCAACATACATTTGCCTTCTTCACCGCCTGCTGTACCTGCATGCCAACTTTCAATGACTGATGTACCTTGACACCCAGGTCTCGTTGCACCTCCCCTTTTCCTAATCTTCCGCCATTCAGATAATATTCTGCCTTCGTGTTTTTGCCACCAGTGTAGATAACCTCACATTTATCCACATTATACTGCATCTGCCACGCGTTTGCCACTCACCTAACCTGTCCAAGTCACCCTGCAGCCTTTTAGCCTCCTCCTCACAGCTCACACCACCACCCAGTTTAGTGTCATCTGCAAACTTGGAGATATTACACTCAATTTCCTCATCCAAATCATTAATGTATATTGTAAATAGCTGGGGTCCCAGCACTGAGCCCTGCGGCACCCCACTAGTCACTGCCTGCCATTCTGAAAAGAACATCACGCAATGGTGTAAACTTTAATCACGTCGCATCACTTCAGGGTCTGCAGATACTTGCATGGCCGTCCGGGGGTGCTTCCCCACGAGTGTGAGCACCCGCTCCTCCATCTCAGTGATGTCGCTGGTGACTGGTGGCCCCCCACCCATTCGCCTCTGCACAGACCTCATCGGCGATAGCTTCCTCTGTAAAAGGTAACAGGACGACATGGCATGAGATCATTGCGTGATATCATTGCTAGGTACTGTCACAGAGATTGATACAACACATAACCGACCGATGTAATCATGATTATTATGATAATTAGCATTCTTTACCTAAAGACGTACACCGTGACCACAGGCTTTGAGTACAACATTCCCGGTAAAAGTGAAATACCTCACATCTGATGATAGTCACTCATGACTTGTACAAATCAAATTATATAAATACGTAAGTACATGTAAATAAATGTAATATTTACTCTTGCGGATCCAACAAGGTCGTTCCATCGTTTGCGACATTCCTCATGCACCTCGTTGGTCACTGACAAGACCACCTCTGCTATGTTGGCCCATATCTTCTGGTAGGCCTTTGGGATGGGCTTCCCACGCCCTCCCTGGGTCAAATCACCCCACGTAACTCGACCTCCTGCGAGAGGGAGGCATTTGCGTCGTCTGAGAACCTCCTCGCTCTTTTGCGCCCTCCAAAGTGCTCCTCTCCCAGCTCACTGCTCTCGCCAGCATCAGTCTCCACAATGTGCTGTGTCACCTCCTCCTCTCCCTCCATTATAGGCACCAAATTTGGGCAAATATCTGGCTAGTAACAGCTAATTTTTTTCCCCCAATTTGCTTAAAACTCGAAACTCTCCCTCCTTCCTCCCAAAGCAGCCACACCACACCCACACATGCCTTCACTCCCTCTCAGCTCCTCTCTATCTGTCTCCTCTTCTGCGCATGCCATGATGACCCTTGACCTGAATCGCGGGAATCAAGTGTTGTCATGCCGTTGCTATGGACGGCGACACTTTACGGCAGAAGGTCAGAGAGATTTCATATCGCTCGCCCATTTTCAAAATTGGAGACTTGGGGCTTTGAAAATGGGCAAAAAGACGGCGATCTGAAAACCCATTTTACCGCCAACGCCAGAAATGCCGCCCATTTTTGGGCGATCTGCACAAAAGTGTAAAATCTAGCCCATAGTCTTAGAATAAGGGGCCGCCCACTTAAAACTAAGATGAGAAATTTCTTCTCACAGAGGGTTGTAAATCTATGGCATTCTCTGTCCCAGAGAGCTGTGGAGGCTGGGTCATTGAATATATTTAAGGCAGAGATAGACAGATTTTTGAGCGATAAGTGAGTAAAGGGTCATGGGGAGCGGGCAGGGCAGTGGAGCTGAGTCCAAGATCAGATCAGCCATGACCTTATTGAAAGGCGGAGCAAGCTCGAGGGGCCAAATGGCCTACTCCTGCTCCTATTTCTTATGTTCTTATCCCCATATCCCTTGATTCCCTCAATATCCAAAAATCTATCGGTCTCTGTCTTGAATATACTCAAAGACTGAGTCTCCACAGCCATCTGGGATAGAGAATTCCAGAGATTCCCCACCCTCTGAGATAAGAAATTTCTCCTCATTTCAATCCTAAATTCCTGACCCCTTAATCTGAGACTGTGACCCCTGGTTCTAGACCCCTCAGCCAGAGGAAACATCCTCCCTGCATCTACCCTGTCAAGCCTGGTAAGAATTTTGTCAGTTTCAATGAGATCGCCTTTCATTTTTCTAAACACTCGCGAATATAGGCCTAGTCTACTCAATCTCTCCTCATAGGACAATCCCCCCATCCCAGGAATGCAGGTACCTGCATGTTAACTTTCAATGATTCGTTTACAAAGACACCCAGGGCTTTCTAACACCAAAACTTCCCAATCTCTCACCATTTAAAAAATACTGTGCTTTTCTATTTTTCCTACCAAAGTGGATAACTTCACATTTTTCCACATTATATTCCATTTGCCATGTTCTTGCCCATTCACTTAGCCTGTCTATATCCCCTTTAAGTCTTCTTTGTATCCTCTTCACAACTTACATTCCCACCTAGCTTTGTATCATCAGCAAACTTGGATGTATTGCATTTGGTCCCATCATCCAACTCATTGATATAGATTGTGAATAGCTGAGGCCCAGCACCGATCCTTGAGGTACCCCACTAGTTACAGCCCGCCAACCTGAAAATGACCCGTTTATTCCTACTCTTTGTTTCATGTCTGTTAACCATTCGTCAATCTATTCTAGTATATTATCCCCAATCTCATGAGTCCTAATTTTGTTCAATAACCTCTTGTGTGGCACCTTATCGAATAAGAACATAAGAACTTAAGAAATAAGAGCAGGAGTAGGCCATACGGCCCCTCGAATCTGCTCCGCCATTCAATAAGATCGTGGCTGCTCTGATCATGGACTCAGCTCCATTTCCCTGCCTGCTCCCCATAACCCCTTATGTCCTTATCGTCTATTTCTGTCTTAAATTTATTTAATGTCCCAGCTTCCACAACTCTCTGAGGCAGCGAATTCCACAGATTCACAACCCTCTGGGAGAAGAAATTTCTCCTCATCTCAGTTCTAAGTGGGCGGCCCCTTATTCTAAGATCATGCCCTCTAGTTCTCGTCTCCCCCACCAGTGGAAACATCCTCTCTGCATCCACCTTGTCAAGCCCCCTCATAATCTTATACGTTTCGATAAGATCACCTCTCATTCTTCTGAATTCTAATGAGTAGAGGCCCAACCTACTCAACCTTTCCTCATAAGTCAACCCCCTCATCCCCGGAATCAACCTAGTGAACCTTCTCTGAACTGCCTCCAAAGCAAGCATATCCTTTTGTAAATATGGAAACCAAAACTGCACACAGTATTCCAGGTGTGGTCTCACCAATACCTGTACAGCTGTAGCAAGACTTCCCTGCTTTTATACTCCATTCCCTTTGCAATAAAGGCCAAGATTCCATTGGCCTTCCTGATCACTTGCTGTACATGCATACTATCCTTCTGTGTTTCATGCACAAGTACCCCCAGGTCCCGCTGTATTGCAGCAAACTGTGAGGAACACCACCCGGCGCCGATCTGCGTTGCCGACCTCCTCCATTTTGTTGGCCAGAAGAACTGCTCACAAAGTCTGCCCAATCTTCTCCTTCCACAAATCGCTCCAACAATCCAATTGTGCTCATTTTTGCATGCAACGGTTCTTGTTGCCTCGTCGCCAAATCTTGTGTATGCAATAACTGTTAGACTGAGCACTGTTTAACTCCAAGAGGTATGACCTTGGCTCTGCTTTATTAAGGCCCAAAGTGCCCGATATACAAAATGGCTGGCCTTTTATACTTGGGCTGCACGCACGTGCGTGCAGCCCAATGGCCTCCAACAGTGATGCCATCTAGTGGCTAGTGTTCCCAAAAGTACATACATGACAAAAAGCATTTTCGAAATTTTCCTACTTACCTCGGCAACCTCCCATTGAACTTCCACCCCCGAAGCTCCTGGCCTCCCAAACAACGCCTCCTGCAACTGTCGGTGTTATCGCCCAGTGATGCTACAGGGAGCAGAACCGCAGTTTGAGTCCAGGGCACTACCGGGGTGCTGCGTAATTATGTCACGATCTCCTGGTGCAGGAGATCATGGCACAACATGTTACCGCCATTGCAAACCTCCTGGCCAAGTTAACGGGAGTCGTTCATCTCGCCACGTCCGGTCGGTAAGTCATTAGCGCCCTGATATCCCCCTCCCCCCGAAGGCGATAATGGGAGGCGCTAAGGAGGCCAATTTCTAGGCGTAAGGCCCTTGAATGTATGATTGCCATCCAACCTTTTCCACACCTCTCTAATCACTCCCTATTTAAATCTCTTCAATGTGGTTTCTGTCTCAATACCATGGGGGAGAAATTCGGGTCATTTGCATCTTCCGTTAGCACCCCCGGAGGGCTATGGTGTTGCATCCTGATCTCCTGCGCCTGGAGATCGTGACATCATTGCCGTGCGCAGTGCCCCATTCGCGCCCTGACCCTAAATTGGGTATCGCCCCTGAAGCTGCGCGGGGCAATGAGAGTGGCAGCTTCAGGGGATGCGAACTGGGCTGTCGGCCACTAGTGGGTCGAAAGTTAAAGGGGAGGTGGCCGGCTGCTTGCCAAAAAAAGTCTGCTTTCTTTTTCCCCACCACTGCCGCTTTGGATGTGGGGTTCGTGTTGCGATCATTCATCCCGGCATTCTACTTGAGTGCCGGGTTGATCACGTGGCACTCCTGCTTCTTGGCTGTCCAGGTTGGACCCTTTTTATTCTGCAGAATAAAATTGAATTCAGGGAAGAGCCCCTCCTACACAGCTGTGCTACGCAACCCAGTGCGTAACGCTGCATCCCACTCCCGAGCTTTGTGCTCCGCTACCGCCCCGTAGATAAAATGGAGCTCTTGATTTAGCGCTCCACTTCATTTGAGGGCTGTAACCCCAATTTCTTACGAGAGGCGAGATTTCTGCTCATGGAGCAATGTCTCGTGCCTCACGAGTGTTACTGCCCCCAAATCGGGCGCACCAAAATTTCTAGGCCTATGTATCTTCCTGATTCATCTTTGTGGCAACATCCTTTCATAGTTCTATTTCTACTGCCTCATTCCTATAGTCACCACATTTCCTGCAATGGCTTTTCCTATCATTCTCATATGGTCGCCTTTGCTATGCCACAATGGCATAGATCGGTGTACAGATGGAAACATTGGCAGCATTATTATAACATTATAGATTATGGGTGAAACTCCTCTCTTAACAAAGAACAGGAGAGTGCTGATATTTCTTGTTAATAATGGCCTGCCAATCAAATCTCAAGAACTTGTGGCTTTAAAGTGTACGATTTCTGAGAACACATTTAATTATGGACATTCATTAATTTTTGTTTAAAGGGATATTTCACCACCATATGTAAGATATAAGCTCTGAAGGATGTTTATCAAAGAAGCTTAACTATCAATATATTTGATTGCCAACTTCTTCCTGAACTGCGCTTTTCACATTAATTTAGAAACCAATGACCTTTGTTCTCTTGCTAAATACATTAATCAATGCTGTTTTAATCAAGTAAGAGGATTTGGGAAAGAAACATGAGCACAGGATGTAACTTTTAAATATTGACAAAATGTTGCATTTTAAAGTCTACACGAAAAGCAAATTTACCTTTGTTTGGTCACTGTTGTACAAACAAAGTGTCAGTTTCAAAATAGCTAAATACAAACATAACCTTGAAGGTTCTTCAACAATAATTACCAACATAATCTGCTAAACTCATAAATTTAATACTGTGCTTTTAGTGAAATAGTGGTTTGGTTGCAGTTTCAATTTTCATAGCCCCAATTTGAACACAAGGGAAAATCAGGGGTGCGGGGACCGAAGTTGCTCAAACTGAGCAAAGTAGTAGGACAAATATACTTTACAGGATCACCAAGTGTGGGCTTAGTGCTCATGTTCATTGCGAATAACAATCGATAAATCTAGATCTTATTAGGAACATAGGCCCCTATTTTCATCACGATTGTGCGCCATTTTTTTGACGTCCAAATGTTTTTTGGCGTGAAATACTCCCTTTTCAACTTTCGCCAATGTTTGGACGCTGGCGCCGACTGTGTGCACCAATATTTTTTGACGCCGACCTGAGTCAAAACGGGATCGGATGCTGTTTTTGTGCACTTAATCGATTTTGGCCATCCATGATTTTTTTCAGCGCGGCGCACACTGGCCAAAAGCAATGCCAAAAAAAAGCATTTGTGAAGTTAAGGAATCGGCACAACGCACAAGAGGACAGGAGCGAGGCAATAAGAATACAAAATAATATACTTTTTTTAACAGGGAACTCTTTTTGGAACAAGGGAAGAAGATTTCTGGACCGAAAGGACTGCTCCCCCCACTGCAATCCCAGGACATAGGACTGCTCCCCACCCGCTGGACCCGCTGCAATCCCGGACCAAACGCCCCCCCCGCCCTCTCAGTCCCACTTCCCCTGCGAGTTGAGATTGGAGAGCCATTTGGCCTGGGATTGCAGCACGTCCAGAGGGGGTGGGGAGCGAGGGGCGAGCGGTGGCCAAGGGTCCAGCCGGGGGTGGGGGGTAGGGGGGGCAGCAGTGGCCGCAGGTCCAGCGGGGGGAGAGATCCTTTCAGGCTCTTGCTTCAGCGTCTCTGGTTGCCCTGGCAACTTCAGCTTTAGCGCAGACATGAAGCTCCGCCCTCCCCCAGACTAACTTCGGAGAGCACGGCGCCAAATTCAAATATTTCTTTGGCGAAAGTCTCGATTTTTTTCCTGGCATGATTGTACACAAAAACCATACATTAACATGTGCAGGCGCCAAAAATCCAGCGTGGAAAATCAGCGCCATAGGAAGGAGCATAGAAACAGGAGAAGGTCATTCAGCCACTCGAGCCTGTTCCACCATTTAATTAGATCATGGCTGATCTGTATCTTAACTCTATCTACCTGCTTTGGTTCCATATCCTGTAATGCCCTTTCCTAACAAAAATCTATCAATCACAGTTTTGACATTTTCAATTGAGCCAGCCTCAACAACTTTTTGGGGGAGAGAGTTCCAGATTTTATTTTTATTTCCTCTTTGTACATAATCCTATCCTCTTTGTTGGATAGGATTATGGAAAGTGAATCATTGCTGGAAGGGGCGTAAAGGTCAACTTGAGTAGAGGGACAGTTTAGGTGTTCATATGGGAAACCAAAATTGGTCACAAGCAGGATGTGCCGATTGCTGGAAGTAGCTGTCTACTATAGAGATTGACTCCAATCTCTGCCATTTCAGCCGGTTACAACACGAATAGCCATTTATATTATTTTTAGTCAATATGACAATCATGAAATCCATCACGATGCTTACGAGGCACCAACCAAGCTACTGAGAAATCCACACAGTTAGATTTTCTATTTGTAGTACAGAGTCTCACCCTATAGGGACACGCATCATCTTCCAGGATGCATAAGGTACTCCATTAAATTTTTAAAAATTAATTCATGGGATTGGGCATCACTTATTTATTGTCATTTATTGTCTATTCCTAAATGTCCTTGAGAAGGTGGTGGTGAACCATCTTCTTGAACCGCTGCAGTTTGTGTGGTGAAGGTACTCCCATAGTGCTGTTAAGGAGTTCCAGGATATTGACTCAGCGACGATGAAGGAATGGCAATATTTTCCAAGTCAGGGTGGTGTGTAACATAGAGGGAAAGTTGCAGGTGCTGGTGTTTGCACGCTCCTGCTGCCCTTGTTCTTCTAGACGGTAGAGATCGCAGGTTTGGGAGGTACTGTCAAGAAGCCTTGGCGAGTTGCTGCAGTGCATCTTGTAGATGGTACACACTGTAGCCACGGACTGCTGGTGGTGGAAGGAGTGAATGTTTAAGGTGGTGGATGGGATGCCAATCAAGCGTGCTGCTTTGTCCTGGTGTTGAGTTCTTGAGTGTTGTTGGAGCTGCACTCATCCATGCAAGTGGACAGTATTCCATCGTATTCCTGACTTGTGCCTTGCAGATGGTGGAAAGGCTTTGGGGATTCAGGAGATAAGTCACCCATCGCAGAATACCAGCCTCTGACCTGCTCCTGTAGCCACAGTATTTATGTGGCTGGTCCAATTAAGTTTCTGGTCAATGGTGACCCCCCCAAAAGGTTGATGGTGGGGGATTCGGTGATGGCCGTTGAATGTCAAGGGGCGGTGGTTAGACTCTCTCTTGTTGGAAATGGTCATTGCCTGGCACTGGTGTGGTTCAAATGTTACTTGCCACTTATCAGCCCAAGCCTGAACGTTGTCCAGGTCTTACTGCATGTGGGCATGGACTGCTCCATTATCTGAGGAGTTGTGAATGGAATTAACACTGTAAAATCATCAGTGAACATTCCCACTTCTGACCTCATGATGGAGGAAAGGTTATTAATGAAGCAGCTGAAGATGTCTGGACCTAAGACACTTACCTGAGGAACTCCTGCAGCGATGTCCTAAGGCTGAAATGATTGGCCTCCAACAATCACAATGATCTTGCTTTGACTTCTCAGTGGAGCGCTTTCCCCTGATTCCCATTGACTTCAATTTTACTAGGGCTTCTTGATGCCACACTCAATCAAATGCTACCTTGATGTCATAGGAAGTCTCTCTTACCACACCTCTGGAAATCAGCTCTTTTGTCAATGTTTGGACCAAGGCTGTAATGAGCTCTGGAGCTGAGTGGTCCTGGCGGAACCCAAACTGAGCATCAGTGAGCAGGTTTTTGGTGAGTAAATGGCACTTAATAGCACTATTATTGGTTCAACCAATTGGCAGGGCAGAGCTTTACAACTGCGGGAGTATAATTTAGGGAAATGTGAGGTTATTCACTTTGGTAGGAAGAATAGAAAAACTCTGTTTAAATGGTGAGAAACTTTTAAATGTTAGTGTTCAGGGAGATTTGGGTGTCCTTGTGCAAGATACACAGAACGCTAGCATGCAGGTTCAGCAAGCAATTAGGGAGGCAAATGGCATGTTGTCCTTTATTGCAAGGGGGTTGAAGTATAAAGGAAGTCTTGCTACAATTGCTCAGGGCGTTGGTGAGACCACGCCTGGAGTACTGTGCACAGTTTTGGTCTCCTTATCTAAGGAAGGATAATTTTGCCTTGGAGGCAGTGCAATGAAGGTTCACTAGATTGATTCCTAGGATGAGAGGGCTATCTTATGATGAGAGATTGTGTAGACTGGACCTATACACTCTGGAGTTTAGAAGAAAGAGAGATGATCTCATTGAAAGATTCTGCAGCGGATTGACAGGGTAGATGCTGAGAGGTTGTTTCCCCTGGCTGGAGTATCTATTACAACAGTGACTACAGTTCAAAAGTATTTAATTGGCTGTAAAGTGCTTTTAGATATCCGATGGTCATGAAAGGCACTATACAAATGCAAGTCTTTCTTTCTTTCTTTCTTTCTTTCTTTCTTTCTTTCTTTCTTTCTTTCTTTCTTTCTTTCTTTCTTTCTTTCTTTCTTTCTTTCTTTCTTTCTTTCTTGAACGAGGGGGCATAGTCTCAGGATAAGGGGTAGGCCATTTAAGACAGAGATGAGGAGCAATTTTTTCTCTCAGAGGGTTGTGAATCTTTGGAATTTTCTGCCCCAGAGGGCTGTGGATGCTGAGTCTCTGAATATATTCATGGCTGAGATAGATAAATTTTTGGAGTCTAGGGGAATCAAGGGATTTGGAGATCGGGCGGGAAGTGGAGTTAAGGTCGACGATCAGCCATGATCTTATTGAATGGCGGAGCAGGCTCGAAGGGCCATATAGCCTACTCCTATTCTTATTTCTTATGTTCTTATGTTCTTATGCTGCTTGCTTTTTTGGAGCCCAATCATAGAACCCAATTGTGCTGCATACCAGGTTACTCATCACCAACTACGTCATGTAAGTGACTTTGTCAGACATGTGCCTGTTGTGAAGCTGATTCCCTTCCAGGGTACTCAATAGCAGGTCGGCAAAGGCCTGAACTCTCAGCCTCTGAAACTGCTTCTCTTTTTTGCCACAAATCCAGTTGCTAGTCTCTTCTGAATCTCACAGATGGGCGAAAGGCAGCCCTTCATAGAATAATAAAATCATAGAATGGTTACAGCATGGAAAAAGGCCATTCGGCCCAACGAGCCCGTGCCGGCTCTCAGCTAGTCCCACTCCCCTGCCCTTTCCCCGTATTCTTTCAATTTTTTTTCTTCAGATACTTATCCAACTCCCTTTTGAATGATAAAATTGAGTCTGCTTCTACCACCGTTTCAGGCAGTGCATTCCAAATCTTAACCACTTGCTGCGTAAAAACGTTTTTTCTTACATCGCCTTTGGTTCTTTTGTCAATCATGTTAAATTTGTGTCCTCTGGTTCTTGACCCTTCTGCCAATGGGAACAGTTTCTCTCTATCTACTCTGCCTAGACCCCTCATGATTTTGAACACCTCCATCAAATCTCCTCTCAATCTTCTCTGCTCCAAGGAGGACATCCCCAGCTACTCCAGTCTATCCATGTAACTGAAATCCCTCATTCTTGGAATCATTCTCGTAAATCTTTTCTGCACCTTCTGTTACATGCCTAGGAGCTCTGAAGGAGAACTGTTCAGACAATTATCTTATATGCCATCAGTTTAGTCTGCTGTTATTGACGACAGATGAAAAAGACCAAAATGCATTTTTTTGCCCCTTCTCAAGCTGGTACCAAAGGGCTTTGACTCAGCTGAAGTTGACATTCATCAGGACCTCAGGTGCAAATGAATCAACAGTGGGTCATTTGCCACATTGATCACAATTGTTTTAAACACCCAAAGGAGGTAATGTCCATGCCATAATAAAATACCAATTCGGCCAGACATAAACAAATCAATTTTATGATCGAAATGCCATTAAAATGACTCAAGAAGCCAGGTGAGGACACAACCCCATTTGGTTGTCATGTCCTCCATAGTTAGACAAGCTGCCAGTGTTCAGTGTCAAGGCTCATGCATGAAAAGTGACTACTTGAGTAAGATGCTAAAGGGTAGCTGACACCCATGGAACCATACCCCAGTGAGGAATACTACAACAACAATAAGAATAAAACCGGACAAACCATCAGGCATCGACACTACATATCCAGCCAAGTTGGCCCTGCAAATTCCTTCTCACCAATATCTGGGGACTTGTGTCAAAATTGGGCGAGCTGTCCCACAGACTAGTCAAGTAACAGCCTGACATAGTCATACCCACAGAATCATATCTTTCAGCCAATGTCCCAGATTCCTTCATCACTATCCCTGGGCATGCCCTGTCCCACCGGTGGGACTGACCCACCAGAGGTGGCAGTACAGTGGTATACAGTCGGGCAGGAGTGGCCCTGGGAGTCCTCAACATTGACTCCGGACCCCATGAAGCCTCATGGCTTCAAGTCAAGCATGGGAAAGGAAACCTCCTGCTGATTACCACCTACCTCCCTCCCTCATCTGATGAATCAATACTCCTCTATGTTGAACACCACTTAGAAGAAGCAATGAGAGTAGAAAGGGCACAGAATGTACTCTGGGTGCACGACTTCAATGTCCATCAGTAAGACTGCCTTGGTAGCACCACTACTGACTGAGCTGGCCAAGTCCTGAAGGACATAGCTGCCAGACTGGGCCTGCAGCAGGTGGCGAGAGAACCAATATGAGGGAAAAACCTTCTTGACCTCGTACTCACCAAATACCTGTTGCAGATGCACCTGTCCATGACAGCATTGGTAGCAGTAACCACAGCACAGTCATTGTCAAGGCGAATGACACCATCCTTCACACTAAGGACACCATCCATCTTGTTGTGAGGCACTCATCATTATCATAGGCAGTCCCTCAAAATCAAGGAAGATTTGCTTCCACTCTAAAAGTGAGTTCTCAGGTGACTGTACAGTTCAATATGGGAATTACAGTCTTTGTTGCAGGTGGGACAGACAGTCATTGAAGGAAAGGGTGGGTGGGGAGTCTGGTTTGCTGCATGCTCCTTCCGCTGTCTGCGCTTGTTTTCAGCATGCTCTCGGCGACGAAACTCGAGGTGCTCAGTGCCCTCCCGAATGTTCTTCCTCCACTTTGGGCGGTTTTGGGCCAAGGATTCCCAGTTGCTGGTGGGGTTGTTGCACTTTATCAAGGAGGCTTTGATGGTGTCCTTGAAATGTTTCCTCTGCCCACCTGGGGCTCGCTTGCCATGTAGAAGTTCCGAGTAGAGCGCTGGCTTTGGGAGTCTCGTGTTGGGCATGAGGACAATGTGTTCCGCCCAATGGAGCTGGTCGAGTGTGGTCAGTGCTTCGATGCTGGGGATGTTGGCCTGATTGAGAACACTTACGTTGGTGTGTCTATCCTCCCAGTGGATTTGCAGGATCTTGCGGAGGCAGCATTGGTGATATTTCTCCAGCGCTTTGAGATATCTATTGTATATGGTCCATGTCTCTGAGCCCTATAGGAGGGCAGGTATCACTACAGCCCTGTAGGCCATAATCTTGGTGCCAGATTTGAGGTCCTGGTCTTCGAACACTCTCTTCCTCAGGTGATCGAAGGCTGCGCTGGCGCACTGGAGGCAGTGCTGGACCTTGTCGCAATGCCTGGCCTTGCTGATAGTAGGCTCCCGAGGTATGGAAAATGGTTCACGCCATCCAAGGCCGTGCTGTGGATTTTGATGACCGGAGGACACTGCTGTGTGGCAGGGTCAGGTTGGTGAAGGACCTTGTCTTACGGATGTTTAGTGTAAGGCCCATGCTTTCGTATGCCTCGGTGAAGATGTTGATGATGGCTTGGAGTTCAGCCTCTAACTGTGCACAGATGAAGCGTCATCCGCGTACTGCAGTTCGATGACAAATGATGGGACAACCTTGGATCTAGCCTGGAGGCGATGAAGGTTGAACAGGTTCCCATTGGTTCTATAGTTTAGTTCCACTCCAGCGGGGAGCTTGTTGAGCGTGAGATGGAGCATTGCAGCGAGGAAGATCGAGAATAGCGTTGGCGTGATGACGCGGCGCTGCTTGACCCGGGTCCAGATGTCGATTGGGTCTGTGGTGGATCCGTTGGTCAGGATCACGGCTTGCCTGTCGTCATGGAGCAGGCGGAGGATGGTGACAAACTTTTGGGGGGCAGCTGAAACGGAGGCGGATTCTCCATAGCCCCTCGTGGTTGACTGTGTCAAAGGCCTTTGTGAGGTCAAGGAAGGCCATGTACAAAGGTTGGTGCTGTTCCTTGCATTTCTCTTGCAGTTGTCGCATGGTGAAGATCATGTTCGTTGTACCCCTAAGTGGACGGAATCCGCATTGTGACTCTGGGAGGAGCTCTTCAGCCACAGGGAGAAGATGGTTGAGGAGGATTCCCAGTGGCCAACAGTAGGGAGATTCTTCTGTAGTTGCCACAGTCGGACTTGCCTCCTTTTTCAAATTACGATTATGGCATCTCTGGCATGCTCTTCTCCTTCCAGATAAGAGAGATGAGGTCATGCATTCAAGCCAATAGTGCTTCTCCACCATACTTTAGTGCCTCAGCAGGGATTCCATCTGCTCCTGATGCCTTGTTCTTCTTGAGCTGACGGATGGCCTTTTCTACCTCATGCAGGGCTGGGGTTTTGCCAAGATGGTGGCAGGTAGCATGCTGCGGGATGGAGTCAAGGACACTTGTGTCAAAGGCAGAGTCTTGATTAAGGAGATCTTCAAAGTGCTCCTTTCAGCGGGCCCTGACTGCCTCAGTGCCCTTAATGAGTGTCTCCCCGTTCTTAGCCAGCAGTGGGGTGCTTGGGCCATAGGTGGACTTAACTGTGGTGAAGAATCCTCGCACGTCATGGCTGTCGGCCAGCTGCTGAATGTCCTGTGCTTTCTCCACCCACCATCAATTCTTTAAGTAGCGGGTTTTTTGTTGGATCTCGGCCTTCAGCTGTCTGTAGAGCTGCTTTGCTGCTCCAAAATTGGGTTGCTGCTTTAAGTTCAGAGTTGCCCTGTGCTTGCAGTTTATTATCTCCTGGTCATTCTCGTCAAACCAGTCCTGGTGTTTCCTGGTTGAGTGATCGAGCGCTGGTTATGGAGGCCTGGAGGGTAGACCAAGTGCTGTGGGCACTCTGTGTCTCGGGGTCATCGAGGGTCGCCAGGTTGGCAGTGAGCCGCTGGCTGTATAGGGCTATCTTAGCTGGGTCTTTGAGTGCCCCGGCGATGATTTTTCTGTGGCATTGATTCTGTTGCCATCGCTACTTTGGGCCTATATTAATGTTAATGATGGAACGGATTAGACATTGGTCCATTCAGCAGTCATCGACTCCTATCATGTCATGGGTGATGTGCACATCCTTGCGGTCCCTCGCTCGGACGATGATGTAGTCGAGCAAGTGCCAATGCTTGGAGCGAGGATGTTGCCACGATGCCTTGTACTTGTCCCTCTGGTGGAATAAGGTGTTGGTGATGACAAGGTCGTGTTCTAGGCATCTTGTCAGGAGCAGGGTACCACTGAAGTTGGTTTTCCCTACCCGCTCTCTGCCGATCACGCCTCGCAAGAGGTCTGTGTCCTTACCGACTTTGGCGTGGAGGTCGCCGAGGAGAATCAGTTTGTCGTCCGTAGGGACTTGGGACAGGGATTGTTCGAGGCTGGAGCAGAATTCCTCTTTGGCCTCATCTGTTGCGTCGAGTGTTGGGGCATATGCACTGATAACTGTGGCATACTGGTTCCAGGATAGGGTGAACCGGAGAGTCATGAGACGTTCGCTGATCCCACAGGAGGAGGCTCTGAGGCGGCCGACCAGCTCGGTCTTGTTGGCGAAGCCAACTCCATGGAGGCAGCGTTCTTCTTCTGGTTTGCCTTTCCACCACCTTGTTCATAGAGCTAGTCTTCCCCTGCCCGCCGGGTCTCACTTAGGGTGGCGATGTCGACATTGAAGCACCTGAGTTCCCGGGAAACTATGGCAGTATGGCATTCCGGTCTATCGCTGTTGGGGTTGTCCATGAGGGTTCTGACGTTACATGTCCCGAACTTTATTTTGAAGGGGTGAAAGATGCCTGTGCACGAGTTCTTTTAACGTGGGATGGTCGTCGCACACCGGCTACCGCTCGGGCCTAGCAGAGCAAGGTCTTGGTCCAGTGGCAAGGGGGTCCAAGACGACTGGAGACCAGGCACTGCTGTATGGGCCTAGTTGCTTACGGTGGGATGCGAGCCATAGGCTCGGCGCTGAGCAGCATCCTTCAATGAGATGGTGAGAATTCCTAGGCGTGGAAAGTGCGGGTGAAAGATTTGAGGTAATGCTTCCCTCTCACAGGTATCAGCTCTTGACTGAGGACAGGCATTGGGATGACCAGAGGTCCACTTTGGGGAAGGAGGAGAGGTCAGAGTGGCTACGGCCATTGTGTACACCACGTGCTCAACAGAGAGTTCGCAGTTGAGTGGGGCCAGTGGCTGGAGGGAGGCCAGGACATCGCCGGAGGGGTGGAGGCCCGAACGTTAGCAGAAGGTTGGGGGCCCGAACATTAGCGGAGGGGTGGGGGCCCGAACATCGCCGGAGGGGTTGAGGCCCGAACGTTAGCGGAGGGGTGGAGTCCCGAACGTTAGTGGAGGGGGGAGAGGCCCGAATGTTAGCGGAGGGAGGATGGCCCGAACGTTAGCGGAGGGGGGGAGGCCCGAACGTTAGCGGAGGGGTGGGGGCCCGAACATTGCCGGAGGGGTTGAGGCCCGAACGTTAGCGGAGGGGTGGAGGCCCGAATGTTAGTGGAGGGGGGAGAGGCCCGAACGTTAGCGGAGGGAGGATGGCCCGAACGTTAGCGGAGGGGGGGAGGCCCGAACGTTAGCGGAGGGGGGGAGGCCCGAACGTGAGCGGAGGGAGGATGGCCCGAATGTTAGCGGAGGGGGGGAGGCCCGAACGTTAGCGGAGGGGGGGAGGCCCGAATGTTAGCGGAGGGGGGGAGGCCCGAACGTGAGCGGAGGGGTGGAGGCCCGAACGTTAGCGGAGGGGGGAGAGGCTCGAACGTTAGCGGAGGGGGGGGAGGCCCGAACGTGAGCGGAGGGAGGATGGCCCGAACGTTAGCGGAGGGGGGGAGGCCCGAACGTTAGCGGAGGGAGGATGGCCCGAACGTTAGCGGAGGGGGGGAGGCCCGAACGTTAGCGGAGGGGGGGGAGGCCGGAACGTTAGCGGAGGGAGGATGGCCCGAACGTTAGCGGAGGGGGGGAGGCCCGAACGTGAGCGGAGGGGTGGAGGCCCGAACGTTAGCGGAGGGGGGGGAGGCCCGAACGTTAGCGGAGGGGGGGAGGCCCGAACGTTAGCGGAGGGGGGGGAGGCCCGAACGTGAGCGGAGGGGGGGAGGCCCGAACGTTAGCGGAGGGGGGGAGGCCCGAACGTTAGCGGAGGGAGGATGGCCTGAACGTGAGCGGAGGGGGGGAGGCCCGAACGTTAGCGGAGGGGGCGAGGCCGGAACGTTAGCGGAGGGGTGGAGGCCCGAACGTTAGCGGAGGGGGGGAGGCCCGAACGTGAGCGGAGGGGTGGAGGCCCGAACGTTAGCGGAGGGGGGGGGAGGCCGGAACGTTAGCGGAGGGGGGGAGGCCCGAACGTGAGCGGAGGGGTGGAGGCCCGAACGTTAGCGGAGGGGGGGGGAGGCCGGAACGTGAGCGGAGGGAGGATGGCCTGAACGTGAGCGGAGGGGTGGAGGCCCGAACGTTAGCGGAGGGGGGGGGACGCCGGAACGTTAGCGGAGGGGGGGAGGCCCGAACGTGAGCGGAGGGGGGGAGGCCCGAACGTTAGCGGAGGGGGGGAGGCCCGAACGTTAGCGGAGGGGGGGAGGCCCGAACGTTAGTGGAGGGGGGGAGGCCCGAACGTTAGCGGAGGGGGGGAGGCCCGAACGTTAGCGGAGGGGGGGAGGCCCGAACGTTAGCGGAGGGGGGGAGGCCCGAATGTTAGCGGAGTGGGGGAGGCCCGAACGTTAGCGGAGGGGGGGAGGCTCGAACGTTAGCGGAGGGGTGGTCACACGAACGTTAGCGGAGGGGTAGAGGCCCGTGCGTGAGGGCGGAGAGACAAGGTAGGGCCCAAACGTATGGTCGGAGGCTCACTGCCATCGGGGATCGGGTGGAGCAGCTGAATCGGCCACGTCCAGTGGGGAGCAAAAAATGAAGGTCCAGTTGGGAGACCTTGGCAGCAGGGAGGTTGATCTGGAAGATAAGTCTTGATTGGGGGATGGGCAGTGGGCCGAGGTAGCTGCCCTTGTAGCACGGGTTTTAGGGGTAAGGGATATATTTTAGGGGTCAGAAATGCACCCACTATTAGGGCCGGTGGGGGCTTAAACGGTGGGGGGTGGTGAGATTGAGGGAGAGAAGAGTGAAGGATGGCAACAGATGGCCAGGGGTGAAGTTTGTTCAGAGAGAACTCCCTTGGGAGCTGCCATCCCATCCGCTATCTTGGTTGTTGTTACGTATGTAAACATTACCAATGTGTAAGACTTGCCACCAGTGGGTACACCTGTGGGAAACCCAAGGGTCACCTGCACACCCTGGGCAAGCAGGTATAAAAGGCAGTCTACCATGCTGCCTCCTCACTCTGGAGTTACAATAAAGAGACCAAGGTCACAACAGTTTGAGCTTAAGATTTGCAATCTTGTGGAGTTATTCTAAACGTAACAATTGCCGCGAGTAACAGATCACGAACTTTCACGCAGTTATGGCTGCCATTGGTATTCTTGAGAGATTTGTTGAGGGTGATGATTGGGAAGCCTTCATTGAGAGTCTTGACTAGTACTTCGTGGCCAATGAACTAGAAAAGGAAGAAACCGCGGTCAAGCGCAGGGCGGTTCTCCTCACCGTTTGCAGGTCCACGATATATGGCCTCATCAAAAATCTGCTAGCACTGACGAAACCAACGGAGAAGCCATATGAAGAGCTGTGCACTCTGGTTCGGGAACACCTCAAGCCGAAGGAGAGCATCTTGATGGCCAGGTATCGCTTTTATATACACCATCACTCCGAGGGCCAGGACGTGGTGAGCTATGTTGCCGATGTAAGACGCCTTGTGGGACCGTGCGAATTTGCTGGATTTTTGGGGGAAATGTTGTGGGACTTTTTCATGCTTGGAATCGGCCACAAGGTCATTCTTCACAAACTGCTGTCTGCCGAATCCCTAGATCTGAGCAAGGCCATCACGATAGCCTAGACTTTTATGTCCACAATCGATAACACTAAACAGATATCATTGCAGCATCAGAACTCACTGGCAAGTACTGTGCATAAAATAACGCCTTCAGCAGACAGAACTGTACATGGCAGGACCTACACGCCCGCAGAGGCCAGACCTAGGATGACTCAGAATCCGCCGTGGGGTGTGAATGCGAATCCATTAGCACCATGTTGGCGCTGCGGGGATAATCATCGAGCCCATCAATGTCGATTCAAGCACTACATGTGCAAGGGCTGTGGAACAATGGGGCACCTCCAGTGAATGTGTAGACGTGCTGCGACTCACCACGTGGCAGAGTCAGCAGAAGATGACCGATCCGGCGTGGATCACGCTGAACGAGTAAGAGAGGCAACTCAACCCGAGGCTGAAGAGGAAGTGTATGGGGTACACACCTTCACCACCAAAAGCCCTCCGATAATGTTAAAAGTCAAATTAAACGGCATTCCAGTTTCCATGGAATTGGACACGGGGGCGAGTCAGTCAATTATAAGCCAGAAGGCTTTTGAGAAACTGTGGGGCAACAAGGCACAAAGGCCAAAACTAAGCCCGATCCACACCAAGCTGCGCACTTACACCAAAGAGCTCATACCAGTCATTGGCAGTGCGACAGTGAAGGTACCGTACGATGGAGCTGTGCATGATTGATCACTATGGATTGTACCAGGTAATGGCCCAACGCTGTTCGGCAGAAGCTGGCTAGGAAAGATCCGATGGAACTGGGACGACATCAAAGCACTGTCTTCGGAGGATGACGCTCGTGCGCCCAAGTGCTAAACAAATTCCCGTCGTTGTTCGAGCCAGGCATCGGCAACTTCACAGGCGCCAAAGTGCAGATCCATCTATTCCCTGATGCACAGCCCGTTCATCACAAAGCCCGAATGGTTCCATACATGATGCAAGAGAAAGTCGAGATTGAGCCGGACAGACTTCAACAAGAGGGAATCATATTGCCAGTCGAGTTCAACGAGTGGGCCAGTCCAATTGTTCTGGTGTTGAAGAGCGATAGGATGGTCAGAATCTGCGGGGACTACAAGGTAATGATCAACCAAGTCTCGTTACAGGCCCAGTACCCACTACCCAAAGCGGATGACTTGTTTGCAATGCTAGCAGGGGGGAAGTCATTCACCAAGCTGGATCTAACCTCTGCTTACATGACACAAAAGTTGGCTGAACTTTCGAAAAAATTGACGTCCATCAACACGCACAGAGAACTGTTCATGTACCACAGATGCCCCTTTGGGATTCGCTCGGCGGTGGCCATGTTCCAGAGGAATATGGAGAGTCTGCTGAAATCGGTTCCGAGACGACATCTTGATCACTGGTCGCAACACCACCGAACACTTGCACAACCTGGAAGAGGTTCTCAAGCGACTGGACAGAGTGGGACTCAGGCTGAAACACTCCAATGTGTTTTCCTGGTGCCAGAGGTCGAATTTCTGAGGAGAAAGATTGCGGCGGTTGGCATCAGACCCACGGACTCCAAGACGGAGGCCATCAAGAATGCACCGAGACCACAGAATGTGACGGAGCTGTGTTCGTTCCTGGGACTCCTCAATTATTTTGGTAACTTTCTACTAGGGTTGAGCACTTTGCTGGAACCATTGCATTTATTGCTACGCAAGGGTGACGACTGGGTTTGGGATAAAACTCAAGAGACAGTCTTTAACAAGGCCAGAAACCAGCTATGTTCTAACAAGTTACTTGTCTTGTATGACCTGTGTAAATGTTTAGTACTAGCTTGTGATGCATCTTGGTACGGGATCGGTTGTGTGTTACAGCAAGCTAATGTGTCAGGCAAACTGCAACCGGTTGCATATGTGTCCAGAAGTTTATCTAAGGCTGAAAGAGCCTACAGTATGGTTGAAAAAGAAGCATTAGCATGCGTATACGGGGTTAAGAAAATGCACCAATACCTATTTGGGCTCCGGTTCGAGCTTGAAACTGACCACAAGCCGCTCATTTTGTGGCTCCCAGAAAGGAAAGGTATTAACACTAATGCTTCGTCCCGCATCCAAAGATGGGCACTATCGTTATCTACGTATGATTATGTAATCCGTTACAGACCAGGCACGGAGAACTGTGCGGATGCCCTCAGTTGGCTACCATTGCCCACCACCGGGGTGGAAATGGCGCAACCCGCAGACTTGCTCCTTGTAATGGATGCTTTTGAGAGTGAGGGGTCACCCGTCACGGCTCGCCAGATCAGGACCTGGACTAGCCAGGACCCTGTGCTATCACTAGTAAAAAGCTGCATCCTCAATGGGAGCTGGTTTGCGGTCCCAGGGGAAATGCAAGACGAAATTAAGCCGTTCCACCGACACAAGGACAAAATGTCCATCCAATCGGACTGCCTCCTATGGGGGAATCATGTAACTTTGCCAAAAAAAGACAGGGAAACAGGTATACGCGACCTTCACAGTACCCACCCAGGCATAATCATGATGAAGGCTATCGCCAGGTCGCACGTTTGGTGACCCAGCATTGACTTGGAGTTGGAGTCATGCGTACACCAATGTAACACTTGCTCACAGTTGAGCAATGCACCAAGGGAGGCCCCACAGAGTCTGTGGTCATGGCCCTCCAAACCGTGGTCAAGGGTCCACGTAGATTTTGCTGGCCCTGTTCTAGGAAAGATGTTCCTAGTAGCAGTGGACGCTTACTCTAAATGGATTGAATGTATAATAATGTCGTCATGTACCATTGAAAGCCTCAGGGCCATGTTCGTCACCCATGGTTTGCCCGCGTCCTTGTTAATGACAATGGACCATGCTTTACCAGCTCGGAATTCAACGAGTTCATGACCTGCAATGGCATCAAGCATGTCAGGCCTACGCCGTTTATGCCCGCATTCAATGGTCAAGCGGAATGGGCAGTCCAAACCATCAAGCAGGGCTTGAAACACGTGATGGACGGTTCCCTGCAGACCCGGTTATGTCGGATTCTGCTCAGCTACCGCACGCGACCCCACTCACTTACCGGGGATCCCGCTGCAGAATTGCTAATGAAGAGAGCACTCAAAACCAGGCTCTCCTTAGTCCCCCCGGATCTCAATGATCATGTAGAAACCCGGCATCACCGGCATAACGTGTACCACGATCGCGCAGCTGAATCACGTGACATTGAGGTTAATGACCCCGTGTTTGTTCTTAATTATGGTCATTGTCCCAAATGGGTTGCTGGCACTGTGTTAGCCAAGGAGGGGAATAGAGTGTTTGTTGTCAAACTTTTGAACGGACAAACGTGCAGAAAGCACTTGGATCAGACCAAATTGCGGATCACTGATAACCAAGAACAGTTTGAAGAGGACATTACCATCATTGATCCACCCACACACACCCAACCAGCAATCGACCTCGCGGTCAACCACGAGGATGAACCCACCATGCCCGACAGTCCGATCAGACCAGCTGCGCGGCCGTGCAGCAATGATCCGACCAGCTCACTCATGCCAGGACTTCAACTCAGGCGATCAATCCAGGAACGCAGAGCCCTGGATCACCTCAACTTGTACATAAGACTTTGGGGGAGAATTATGTTATGTATGTAAACATTATCAATGTGTAAGACTTGCCACCAGGGGGTGCACCTGTGGGAGACCCAAGGGTCACCTGCACACACTGGGCAAGCAGGTATAAAAGGCAGTCTACCATGCTGCTCCTCACTCTGGAGTT
The DNA here is from genome assembly GCF_044704955.1 of Pristiophorus japonicus. Classification (NCBI taxonomy): domain Eukaryota; kingdom Metazoa; phylum Chordata; class Chondrichthyes; family Pristiophoridae; genus Pristiophorus; species Pristiophorus japonicus. The sequence continues at coordinate 276,677,780 of NC_091978.1, read as the reverse complement.
ACAATAAAGAGATCAAAGTCACAACAGTTTGAGCTTAAGATATACAGTCTTGTAGAGTTATTCTAAACATAACAGTAGTCACTCCCACCTTGTGAGGCACTACCTCCGTGCTAAATGGGATAGATTCAGAAAAGATCTAACATCTCAAAAATGGCATCCATGAGGTGCTGTGGGCCATCAGCAGCAGCAGAATTGTATTCCATCACAATCTGCAACCTCATGGCCTGGCATATCCCTCACTCTACCATTATCATCAAACCAGGGGACCAACCCTGGTTCAATGATGTGTGCAGAACAGTATACCAGGAGCAGCATCGGGTGTACCTAAAAATGAGATGCCAAACTGGGGAAGCTGCAACACAGGACTACATGCATGCTAAACAGCAGAAGCAGCATGGTATAGACAAGGTTAAGCGATCCCACAACCAATGGATCAGATTAAACCTCTGCAGTCCTGCCACATCCAGTCGTGAATGGTGGTGGACCATTAAACAAGTAACAGGAGGAGGTGGCTCCATGAGCATCCCCATCCTTAATGATGGTGGAGCCCAGTACATGAGCGCAAAAGACAAGGCTCAAGCGTTTACAACCATCTTCACCCAGAAGTGCCAAGTGGATGATCCTCCTCCTGTGGTCCACACCATCACAGAAGCCAGTCTTCAGCCAATTCGATTCATTCCACGTGCTATCAAGAAAAGGCTGAGTGCACGGAATACAGCAAAGGCTATGGTCCCCAACAATATCCTGGCTGTCGTGCAGACGATTTGTGCTCCAGAGCTAGCCCCACTACTAGCCAAGCTGTTCCAGTACAGCCACAACACTGGCATCTACCCGGCAATGTGAAAAACCGATCAGGTATGTCCTGTCCACAAAAAACAGGACAATTCCATTCTGGCCAATTATCATCCCATCAGACTACTCTCAATCATCAGCAAAGTGATGGAAGGTGTCGTCAAAAGTGCTACCAAGTAACACTTTACTCACTAATAACCTGCTCACCGATGCCCAGTTTGGGTTCCGCCAGGACCACTTGGCTCCAGATCTCATGACAGCCTTGGTCCAAATATGGACAAAAGAGCTGACATCCAGAGGTGAGGTCAGAGGGTTTGCTCTTGACATCAAAGCAGCATTTGACTGAGTGAGGTATCAAGGAACTTTAGTAAAACTGAAGTCAATGGGAATCAGGGGGCAAACTCTCTACTGGCTGGAGTCATACCTAGCACAAAGGAAGATGGTCATGGTGGTTGGAGGTCAATCATCACAGTCCCAGGACATCACTGCAAGAGTTCCTCGGGACAGTGTCCTAGGCCCAACCACCATCAGCTACTTCATCAATGACCTTCCCTCCATCATAAGGTCGGAAGTGGGGATGTTCGCTGATGACTGCACAGTGTTCAGTGTCATTCGCCACTCCTCAAATAATGGAGCAGTCCATGCCCGCATGCAGCAAGACCTGGACGACATTCAGGCTTCGGCTGACATGTGGCAAGTAACATTCGCATCACACAAGTGCCAGGCAATGACTATCTTTAACAAGCAAGAGTCTAACCACCGCCCCTTGACATTCAACAGCATTACCATCACTGAATCCCCCACCATCAACATCCTGGGGGTCACCATTGACCAGAAACTTAAAAGCCACATACATACTGTGGCAACAAGAGCAGGTCAGAGGCTGGATATTCTGTGGCAAGTATCTCACCTCCTGTCTCCCCAAAGCCTTTCCACCCTCTACAAGGCACAAGTCTGGAGTGTGTTGAAATTCTCTCCACTTGCCTGGATGTGTGCAGCTCAAGGAGCACGACCCCATCCAGGACAAAGCAGCCCATTTGATTAGCATCCCATCCACCACCTTAAACATTCACTCCCTCCATCACCAATGTACCGTGGCTGTAGTGTGTACCATCTACAAGTCACCAAAGCATCTTCGGCAGCACAGCCCAAATCCACGACCTCTACCACCTCGGAGGACAAGGGCAGCAGGCACATGGTAGCACCACTACCTCCACATTCCCCTCCAAGTCATACACCATCCTGACTTGGAAATATATCACCGTTCCTTCATCGTTGTTGGGTCAAATTCCTGGAACTCCCTCCCCAACAGCACTGTGGAAGTACCTTCACCACAAGGACTGCAGATGTTCAAGGAGGCGACTCACCACTATCTTCTCGAGAGCAATTAGGGATGGGCAATAAATGCTGGCCTTGCTAGTGACGCCCACACCCCATGAACTAATTTTTAAAACATTTAGGAGTGACGGGGAAGATGGAAAATTTTAATGAAAAAAGAGTCAAAATGCAATATTGCTCCTGTTCTTTCTCCAGATTGTCCTACAGTTGGTTTTATTTCCAATGATCAAAGCTATTAAAATGCAGGATTGCAAGGTTCTAGTCTTGAATGTTACTTTGACATATGCCACTCATGATTAAACCTTGACACAGTTTGTCGTTCATAAGTAGAATTTCATGATGCAGTTGGAAAAACACTTACCTCTTAATATTGTGCAATAAATCTTAGTCATTCTTGTAACAATGAATCATGTAGAATCATATTGTTCAGAACAGTAAATGTTTATTTAATGTTAGTACATGCTGATTGTCAAGGCAAACACTGACTGAGCTTTCATTGACCAGTTGAGTTTTATTGATTAGCAAACTAAAATGTGTTGTTTGAAGTAGAAAAATGTACTGGTACAGCAAGATGAAGCTTTTTTTTCATCGTTAAATGTCAACTGGCCAAGTGAAAAAATGACATAGCGCTGCTCTCTCAGCAAATATAGCGATCGTTTTGCTTCAAATTTATCAGTCTTGCTTAATGTGGCTCTGGCGTAATGATGGAAAACATTTACTGATGTGAAACTTCATTGATAACTTTCTGGTAAATCAGTTGCAAACAATGTCTATGTGGCAGAAGGAAAACATTTGTTGTGATTTGCCAATATCAAATGATGATACACTTTGATTTTATTTATGTCTTCAATGTACTTTATATTAAATTAAGTCTCATTTTAACAGATTGACATGAAACTATAGGAACAAACAGTTACTTTACCAGCAGTACAGCACATTAAGGATATTTAGTTTCTGATCTGTTAAGATTCTAATCAATAACCAATCAACCAATAATTAAACCCCAGTTAACTATAATTTGTGTTTCTTTATTTATACTACCTTTAGAATTCTGCCAAATAAAATCTCAACTTATTAACCCTGCACAAAATGCCAGTGCTTCACTTAACATTTTGCTGAGAAGAACTCTCCCAGACATTGACACTGTCTAGAACTCTTGCCTTGTATGCAGAAGTTAAAATTTAGAAGCATACTCAATCACTTGATGAGCTAGGATGATTGTAGCATGGAGTAGACTGTGAGAAATGTGAGCCCTACATTCATCCAGCTATAATATCTATAATTCTTGGAAATTACTGTGTGCAGTGTTATCATACAAAGGAAAATGAACTCGTATCAAATTATCTTTCTGCTTTTAATAGAACCATTTATTTGAAATAGTTTAATGTCTCTAAATACAATTACAGAGAAAAGAATTTGATATGAAGGTGTTAACTTTTCAGAGACTTACATTTCTTACAATTTGTATGTTTATTTGTGTCCACTAGGGTCAGTTTTAGGAAACATCTGTCCTGCTTCCAGTTGTCTCCAGATGCACCCATTGCTATGGTATCTTACATCAAAAGGTTCAGTTTGCAAAATGACAACGCTGTTTTTTTGTTTAAACATGTGTTTTTTTCCATTTGAACCATTCCTTGTGTTTGTAAAGTATTCTGTCATTTTTTGATGTGGAAGTAATTGGAACATACACTTTGTAACAAATGAAAAGGAATTAGAATGAATACATCTCATGCAGTGGAGGGTGTTAACATCTCCAAAATATTTGTGGCTCAAATAATGAGTGGGAAAGTTAATCTGACTTTTCGGTAGATCATCGGGGAGACCACATTTGTAACACCAGATGCAGCTTGGAGCACCTAAGGTAGAAAGGGTTCAGAGAAGAGCACAAAGTATGATTCTGAGACTTAGAATTCCAATGGGATGAAATTCTTCCTATCAATAATTTTATTGAAAAAGTTGGCATGGGTACTAAATAATGAAATATGGAAATAACATTGCGTCGTTTACTTCCACTTTTTACTTAGCAGCAGGGCTGATTTTGCAAAATCACACTCACAGTGCGCAAGGCTACCCACTTTGAGTGTGATGTTACAAAAACCAGGCCTGTTAATAATAAGTAAATTGGAGGAAAACAATGCAAATGAGGCACGTATCTTAATCACAATTCCAGTTACTACTTATCCATAAGTAAATCATGTGCAAGCAGCCAATTAATTGCATCTCGTTGAGTATTTTCTTTGAACGAATGCACTGAATTTCATGATGTACCGTCATTAACAGTGTACTGTTTTGAAGAGGTGTTTAAAAAAGCCATCCATGCAAGATTTTAATGTACAGTATTTGGAAAAGATATTTAGACCAGGTTACGAAATATACATTAATCAGTATTCAGTGTAATTGCACAGTTTATCAAATTAGGTTGCAAATACACATATCTATATCTGTATATATATCGTCATCATCATAGGCAGTCCCTCGGAATCGAGGAAGACTTGCTTCCACTCTAAAAATGAGTCCTTAGGTGGCCGAACAGTCCAATACGAGAACCACAGTCCCTGTCACAGGTGGGACAGATAGTTGTTGAGGGAAAGGGTGGGTGGGACTGGTTTGCCACACGCTCTTTCTGCTGCCTGCACTTGATTTCTGCATGCTTTCGGTGATGAGACTTGAGGTGCATCGGAGACCCGGATGCACTTCCTCCATTAGGGTGGTCTTTGGCCAGGTACTCCCACATGTCAGTGGGGATGTTGCACTTTATTAAGGAGGCTTTGAAGGTGTCCTTGTAAAGTTTCCTCTGCCCACCTTTGGCTCGTTTGCCATGATGGAGTTCCGAGTAGAGCGCTTGCTTTGGGAGTCTCATGTCTGGCATGCGAACAATGTGGTCTGCCCAGCGGAGCTGATCAAGTGTGGTCAGTGCTTCAATGCTGGGGATGTTGGCTAACGTTGGTGCGCCTGTCCTCCCAGGGGATTTGTAGGATCTTGCGGAGACATCGTTGGTGGTACTTCTCCAGCAACTTGAGGTGTCTGCTGTACATGGTTCATGTCTCTGAGCCATACAGGAGGGCGGTATTACTACAGCCCTGTAGACCATGAGTTTGGTGGCAGGTTTGAGGGCCTGGTCTTCAAACGCTCTTTTCCTCAGGTGGCCGAAGGCTGCACTGGCGCACTAGAGATGGTGTTGAATCTCGTCGTCAATGTCTGCTCTTGTTGATAAGAGGCTCCCGAGGTATGGGAAATGGTCCTTGTTGTCCAGGGCTGCACCGTGGATCTTAATAACCGGGGGGCAGTGCTGTGCGGCGAGGACGGGCTGGTGGAGGACCTTTGTCTTTCGGATGTTTAGCGTAAGGACCATGCTTTCGTACGCCTCAGTAAATACGTTGACTGTGACTTGGAATTCAGCCTCTGTATGTGCGCAGATGCAGGCGTTGTCCACGTACTGTAGCTCGACAACAGAGGTGGAGGTGGCCTTGGACCTGGCCTGGAGATGACGACGGTTGAACAGGTTCCCGCTGGTTCTATAATTTAGTTCCACTCCAGCGGGGAGCTTGTTGACTGTGAGGTGGAGCATGGCAGCGAGGAAGATTGAGAAGAGGATTGGGGCGATGATGCAGCCCTGTTTGACCCCGGTCCGGACGTGGATTGGGTCTGCAATGGATCCGTTGGTAAGGATCACGGCCTGCATGTCATCGTGGAGCAGACGGAGGATGGTGACGAACTTTTGGGGGCATTCTAAACGGAGAAGGATGCTCCATAGACCCTCGTGGATGACAGTGTCAAAGGCCTTTGTAAGGTCGAAGAAGGCCATGTATAAGGGCTGGTGCATATATATATGTATGAGCTTAAAGGAGTTTTACCTGATTGCTCAAGCTTTTTTTTGGAGTACTTGAAGAGTTACACCCATTTTGGGGGGCCCAAGTACGCCAAAAAAAATTTCCCAGTTTCCCCATTTGATTTCTTCATTTTGACGCAGCCTAGCCTGTCCTTTAGTTTTGGGGGTGGAGTCTTGATCTGTGCCAAAAAGATCGAGTTGCAATGGTAACCAGGGACACAATGCAGGCTGAGGCTGGAAAATGAAACATACAGCCTGCACAAGCACATTAAAATACATTGCAGCAACTACACAAGCACAATTATATTGCAGCAACTTACCTCTATTAAATTATTAAAGTCACCCCCCTCCCCCCCATGCCGATCTCCGCTCCTATCCCAGGCTGAAGGGCCTCCCGGTCCCGCTCCCCGCACCTAGCCCAGCCGAGTAGCCTCCTCCCTCCCAGGCCTGCACCTAGCCCTGGCCGAGTGGCCTCCTCCCTCCCGTTCCCGTACTTAGCCCTGGCCGAGTGGCTCCCCCACACCTAGCCCTGGCCGAGTGGCCTCCTCCCTCCCGTTCCCGTACTTAGCCCTGGCCGAGTGGCTCCCCCACACCTAGCCCTGGCCGAGTGGCCTCCTCCCTCCCGTTCCCGTACCTAGCCCTGGCCGAGTGGCCTCCTCCCTCCCGTTCCCGTACCTAGCCCTGGCCGAGTGGCCTCCTCCCTCCCGTTCCCGCACCTAGCCCTGGCCGAGTGGCCTCCCGGTCCACTCCCCCGCAACTATCCCAGACCGAATGGCCTCCTCCCTCCTGGTCCCCGCATCTAACTATACCCGAAAGGCTTCCCCGGCCCCTCTCTCCTCCTCTCTCTTACTTCTTCTGCTGCTGCTGTCCGGGCATCTGCTGCACTTACCTGCGCCGATTTCCTTAACTCACCAGAAGGTTTTTCTACAGAGGCCACATATACTGGCCTAAGAAGAACTGGAGTAACTCTCAGCTGGCCAAACTTGTCTAACCACTCAAATAAGTATGCTGCAACTGTTGCAACTGAAGTATTATTGGCCTGGATTTTGCGGTACAAATAAGAGTAAGGCTATCAGCGCTCACCATTATTAAAGTGTAAATCGGACAGCAAATTTAAATCATTTTAAAAATCTTTTTCTTTCTGTCTCTTTTATCGCTCTCTTTTAATCCCATCTTTCTTTCCCGCTCTTTATTCCACTTTCTGTACATGATTTGGCATTGCATTGAATATTCGAACTTGGACTTCCGAGTTCAGACTCTGCATGGCACAATAAGAATTCTTTAATCTGATTGGTGAAGGAGATCCATAGTTGCCCTGTTCACAAAGGCCCCAAATCCCCTGTAGAGAGCTCTGCACTGAAATGGCTTTCTAATCATAACAAGTTCCAATGCAAAATCCCGTAGGAAGTCTGTGGGCAGCTGTAAGTGTAATGAACCGCAAAATCCGGGCCTTTATATATTGTACTCAAAGGAGACTGAGGATAGAAAAGATTTTTAAAATGCTTTAGTAAAGAAAATGTTGACTTTACCAATAAAGGCTAATGGAAATATTGAGAAATGGGATATAATTTTAATCTTAATCACCCTGAAATGCTGTTAATTTATTGTTTTGTTACCTGGAACCTAAGTATATTTAGGCTATGCCAGTAGATGTGATATTATACATGGGGAATTTTATATATTTCATGTTACTGAAACAAAAGTAATCTTCAGGACCCTAAATATTTATCAAGTTACATTTTGTTTATGACAGATCGGTCATGTTACAATAGTGAAGGATGAAACAAGTGCTCTGTTCAACAATCTGATTATAGTAAACAAATGCTAATGTTTAAATATTAACTCACTGATAAAGATTGATGATGTGGCAACCAATTGCTCCAATCTCTATCCTCCATTCCCTAAGTCCGGTGGTTGAAACATATAAAAAAGACTTTGAGAGAAAGGAGAAGATGTATAGTGAGAAATCAGCAAAGAAAGCTCACTACTTAAGCACCATGAAGCTGATTTTAGTGCTTCTCTTCTGTATCTCAGTAGTTCAAGCGATGACTGTCATTTTAGATGACGATGACTATGAAACATCAGACACTGAGGTAAGAAATTTGACTTATGTTGTGCTGTAGTGTCTGTAGTGACTTCATTGCACAACACACATATTTGTACTTTAGTGCTCTTTTGCAAAATCCAAACATTTTTTTTTCCTGGCACTTAGAAATGAGGACAATGCCAATATCCTATAGCTTAGCAGGTTGAAATCCACAGAACTTTTAAGAAAAGAACAGTGATAGGTTGCCACTGTGTGAGATCATTTTTTTGCATTATATGGACCAGTCAATATGCAATTATACATTGCTGTGAAGTGGTTTAAGCTGTTCAATAATTCAGAATGGCATCTGAAATAGTGTGAATTGGGTTTTGACTTTGGGTGTGAAACCACCACCAGGTGTGAGTTTCAAACCACTTGGGGTTTCCACTGCTGCAATATATAACCAACAAGTGTGAGATGACAATTTAAAAAAAAATTAAAAGTTGAAAAATTCCCAGGGGCTGCAATTATATTGTGTTTTTAAACATTGGTAGTTGGTGCATTCATTTAAATAAATGGATTAACTCCCCTATTAAAATACCAAAGTAATCGCATGTGAGCACATCAACCATCCATCATACAGCTTAATTTCCAGCCTAATTCTTTAGCCCTAGTGAAGAGCTGACTGTTCTGCAAACCCTTTGCAGATATTAAAAATCACAATCAACATTCCAATGCTAGTTAGAAGATCCCTCTGTATGGGCCCAAGTTTCCACATGATTTGCGCCTGATTTTTAGGAGCAACTGGTGGAGAACGGACTATCTTAGAATTCGCAATTCTCCACATTTTTTTTTCTGCAGTTCTAGTCAGGTAGAACAGTTCTATTTTGGAACAGAATTTTTTCTTCAAAAGGGGGCGTGTCCGGCCACTGACACCTGATTTGAAAGTTTCCACAGTGAAAATGTACTCCAAACTAAAGTAGAATGGAGCAAGTGAAGATTTTTGTAGAACTGAAAAAACCTGTTCGACACATTAAAAAATCAGGCGCAGGTTACAAATTAGGCGTCCAGAACGAGGTGGGGAGGGGGGGGGGGGAAGGGAACTCATTAAATTCTACAATCAATCCTTATTTATACTTATACAAATATTATACAAATAAATCCAACCTGAATAAACAGTTATAAGCAAAGAAAAGATTAAATAAACCATCTTGCTACCTGTGTGAAAGTGCTTCAGCCAGGAAGAATGGTGCAGCAAGCCTCACAAAACAAGGGAACCGACCGAACGCGGGCGGGGGGGGAGGGAGCCGACCGAACGCAGGGGGGGGGGGGGGGGAGGGAGGGAGCCGACCAAACGCGGACGGTGGGGAGAGAGCCGACCGAACGCGGGGGGGAGGGGGAAGGGAATGGAGCCGTTCCAGACGGCTGGCGGGAAAGAGAGAAGGCTGCAGGAAGCCTCAGAAATTGAGGAGCCATTTCCCGACGGCAAAAGGGGGAGGTCGTCGGGAAACGGCTGCCTCAACTTTGAGGCTTCCTACAGCCTTCTCACTGCTACAAGACGCCTCTGTGCTGATGGCAATGTACTTTTATTAAAAAATGTTCAAAAACTAAACAGCTACAAAGAACTACAAAAATGGCCGAGTGCCAATGTTTTTTTCACACTGAGCATGCGCGAACGCTCCAACGCGCACGTGCAGCGTTGCCGGCAGGAAAAAAACTAATTTAAATAGTACCCGCCCCCTCCCACTTACAAAATCGGTGCGAGTGTAGGCTCCGCCCCCCTGGGCGCCGCGCCAAGCAGACAAGGAGCTGCAAAGCGCTCCAGAATCGCTCGTTTTTTTTCCAGCGCCGTTTTAGGCGCGAAAAACGGGCGCCCAGCTCGGAGGGGCGCCCGTTTTTTATCATGTAGAAACTTGGGCCCTATATGTTTAAATATTCCGGGACAGGGTTCCGATTAACCATGACAAAAGTAGTGTGGAGCAGGCAGTATAACTCAGTGCCGCTGATTTGCAGAGCTGTGGAAGGAAGCGCTGGTCTTACACACCTGCAGCATAATAGCAGCATTAGTTACCAGAGCCATTTCTGACTCCGAGGTTTCTGCTGTAAATTTTACGTAGTCACATCATACAGTTTTTCCTCACAGCTGTTGACAGCTCCTGAATGTTGGAAATACATTCTAATTAATTTTTTTCTTTCTGTGGAGCAATGAAAATCACAGATTTTAAGGCCTTGTGGCCATGTATTTAATATTTTATCCCCCACTGACAGGATATTCAAGATGTCAACCTGTTGCTGCTAGAAGTAATTCACATGAGCTAGAGATGAGTTTTAAAGCACTCGCTACGCTTGTAATAATCTACATTAAAGCTAAAATAAATTTTAAAAGTAAATGTTGGATATAATGTCATCATCAGTCATCAAAAGGGTGAAATACTTAAGAGCCTTTCCTCATGTCTGCAGTAAACCAAATTCATGCAATCTATCCAGACTGCAGGCTAAAATATATTTGTTCCCTACAAAAATGGTGATTATAATATAATCCATTAAAAACATTTGAGAAAGAACTATTCTCTCAAAATTGCCTTTATTACCCTATACACGATCTGATATTGACAAATAAATTATAATAATGTAATAGAGCTTGTGTAAGTATACCAAATTGACATTTTAATGTCAAGTTTCTTCAGCCTTAAATCCATATTGCAGTTTAGATTATGAACATAGTCAGGGTGATGTGGCGGCGGGGGTGGGGGGGATGGCCAGGCGTTTTGCAGGCGGAGGGGTCTGTGCCTGTATATGCACGACAAATGCGCTTGCCCCTATTGTGTTCCTAACACAGATGAGACTGCACACAGGGAGGTTAAAGTAACAGTGACCTCAGTCTTTATTAAGACACTCCAGAGTGAGGAACAGGCCTCAGGGGCCGGCTTATATACAGTGCTCCAAAGGGATGCTGGGGATCCCTTGGGACTTCAGGGGATGCGCTCCCTGGTGGCGGAACATGGGAGTGCATGCTTTGCAGATACACAACAGCCCTGACTGCCAGCTAGACATTCAGAGCAACACCATGTTGCTACAATGGCGAGTCTAAGGCCCTTGTAGAGCCGAAGAAAACAACCATGCGTATTTCGTAATTTACAGGAAGGCAAATTTGCCCATTAATTTTAAGGTAAACAGTGCCTTGCCAGGAAGCTTTTTTGAGTCTTAGTAAGACCCAGTAAGGAACCAATGTCTGCTGTCCCAGGTGGTGTAGGTCCCCCTGGACTACTTGGTGTCATACAGGGCAGAATTTCAGAGGTAGTCTTGGAAGGCACTTAGACATGTCCATAAAGCTATGCATCAAGGGTGGGGTGGGCGTGTGAGAGGGAATCTGGCAAATTTACAGTATAACTCATTTTGATTATCTATTGATTCTCATACCATGGAGTGAATTAAGTTTGAAATATTTTGCTCATATTAAACCATGTTAAAAACTTATTAACATAGAGGATGAAGCGAAAATAAGAGCTTGCATTTATGTAGCACCTTTCATGTCCTCAGGACGTCCCAAAACGCTTCACGTCCAATGAATTACTTTGGAAATTAATTACTGATATTACTTAGATAAACACATTAACCAATTTGCACACAAGGTCCCACAGACATGAATGATCATAACCTAGATTATTGGAAATGTTGGTTGAGAAACAAATGTTGTCTAGCACAGATGAATGGAAAATTCTCTTTCTGTGGCAGAGTTAAGCATGAGAAAATCAATGCTTTTCTTTTTGATTTAATTTCCTTGAACTAAAGAAGTAAATAAACATGAGGAAGAAATAAGTCAGAAAGGAGAAAGGCATATAAGTGGTGCTGTTGTGTCACTCAATGTTCTGATTATTATCCCACAGACTGGAATTTCTAATCCCCATGGCCACAGATCTGACTCCGAGGGCAATTACCAGACCAGCAACACTCAACCAGCTACCAGCAGTAGAAGATCTAGGTACCAAACCACTCCCAGTTCCAATCAACCAAAAGTTCTTGATGCTGACAGATATCCTGACCGAGGAGGATGCAAACATCTTTCTGCAGATAGGGTAAGGCGAGAAAGAATGAGACAGAAAATCATGAGAGTTTGTGAAAAGAGAAGTGTTTGAGAAAGAGAATGCAGAAATATAGGGCCAATTTTCCTCTGCTTTGAGCTCCAATTACATCTAATTTCGGGACACTGCAGAGGAAAATTGGGCCTATATTTCTGCAGTCTCTTTCTCAAACATTTCTGGGAATTTTTGCACCTTGATTGCAATACCTATCAAATTCTGGGTTTGATTTATTGTGCCTGAGACAGGCATTGCTACTGAAAGTATATACTTATCGGGTTAGGTCATTAAACCTATCACCACCATTCCTCCATTTCCACTGATCATAGGAGAGGTGCAGTTTACCCCTATTTCAGTGTGAGCTGGATCAGAGAATGCTGTATTTTCAGATCTACTTTCTCTTAAAGTGACAGGCTGTCAATTTTTCAAGACATGAAATCTTGCTGACGTTAATCAGCTTTGTTCCTGGAGGAGGGGAGTACTCAGACCCCAAATTTTAGGGGAAATCTGATGAGGGGTGGGTGCCCTCCATCCCCCTTTATTATTTTGGGAGTTCCATTTCGGATCCCATTCTTCCTGACATATGAGGAGGAAGAGGAGGAAATTGAAAATAAAGCATGTTTGGATCCAGGGAGTGTGAGGCATCATAGGAGGAGGAGGACACCGATCTGCCGTTACCCTGTCAGACTAATCTATTGGTCCTGCAGCACATTTCTTAAATTTACTACTACAACAACTTGCATTTAATGTAGAAAAAAATACCCCGAGTCATTTAACGGAGGCATAAAGCAAAAAAAAACAGATACCAAGCCAAGGATGAAGAGACGAGCAGGGGTAATCAAATACTTGGTCAAAGAGGTGTGTTTTAAGGAGGGTCATAATAGAGGAGAAGGAGTTGGAGAGATAGAAATGTTTAGGGAGGGAATTCAGGAATGTAGGGTCTAGATGATCGAAGGCATGGTCGCCAACAGAGTGCGGCAAAGGGATTGGTGATGTACAAGTGGTCGGAGTCAGAGAAACAGAGAGTTCAGAGATGGAATGTAGCACTGGTGGAAGTTATAGAATGAAGAAGGGGTGGGTTCAGATTTAAACATGAGAATGTGAATTTTAAATTTAGGAGACCATAAGCCAACATAGTACAGGAGTGCTGGGCAAGTGGGACTTGGTGTGGGATAGAATATGTGCAGCAGAGTTTTGGATGAGCTGAAGCTTGTGGAGGGTGTAGGATGAGAAGCTAGCCAGGAGAGCATAGGAATAGTTGAGTCTGGAAGTGGCAAAGGCATAAACAAAGATTTCAGTGGCAGCTGAAATAGAGGCAGAGGCAGGTGATGTTATGGTGTCTTTGTTATGGAGAGGATATGACTTTGGAAGCTCATCTCAGGGTTGAATAGGACACCGAGGTAGCTAACAATCTGGTACAGCTTGAGAGAGTAACTGAGGAAAAGGACGGATTAATGGAGTTTGGGACTGTGGCCAAAGATAGTAAGTTCGATCTTCACATTAGATAGCTGGAAGAAATTGCAGTTCATCCAAGACTGGATGTGAGGCAAGCAGTCTGTTGCAGTGGAGGGGTCGCGAGAGGTGGTAGAGAGATAGAGCTGGTTGTCAAGGTTCTAGGTGAGAGAAGGTTGCATGACAGATGTAAAAAAGTGATGTGGTCATTTTTATTACTGAAATAAACTGAGCTTCAGAAGACAAGTTGTAATTTCATTCTGAATGAAAGCTAAACAGGTTTTTACCTAAGATTATAATAATTAATTCAGTTTTCCTAACCATTCTGACATAAATCCTTGTTCATATCCTTTTAACTTTTCAATTTCCATTGAAGGGAGTGCTGTGCCCAAATGGTTGTGAACTGAGGACCAGTCTTGTGAAGGAGGAAAGAAATATGGAACCAATCATTGTAGACTTAAAATTGAAAGTTTCAAATCTTACAAAATCTACAAATACGATGCACATTTATGTGGAAAGGGTAGATTATGAGATGCAACAGAGACAATCGCAATACACAGGTACAAATGTCTTGGTTTTTAGTATGCAACTCATCCATTGTCTTGTTTATACAATCTGCAGTAATACACATATACATCTTTGCAGGTAACAATCAAATAGTGAGTTCATACAATACAGAATTGGAGGAACGTTTTGCATTGATAAAAGAAAAGGTAGAGACAACTCTTCCCTCGACTATCCGCATGATGCGTTCTCTTGTAGACCATCTCAAAGAGAAGCTGCAAAAGCTTGAACGAGCAGTAATGACACAGAAAGAGTACTGTAAAAGCCCATGCACAGTTTCCTGCAATATACCAGTAGTATCAGGCAAAGGTTCGTACATTTAAAAAATTATTCCAAATGTTCAACCTTTTCATTATATAATGTTCAGTTTTTCCTATTAAAAGACAAAATTGGTTGCATCTTTATTTTGCAGAATGTAACGACATTTTTGAAAAAGGTGGTAGAACATCTCAACTCTATTTAATCCAACCAGATTTTTTCAAATCACCCTATAAAATTTACTGCGACATGACAACTGCAGAAGGAGGTACCCATTTTGTGCTTCATAATGAATAACTTTAATTTCTGTATATCATTTAATGCTGCTCCTTTTGTATTTGTAACAATACAAATGTTTTCCAGGATGGGCACAGATTCAAAATAGACAAGATGGTAGTGTTGACTTTGGCAGATCCTGGGATGCCTACAAAAAAGGATTCGGTAACATAGCTTTTGATGTGGGAAAAGGTTTTTGTGATACTCCAGGTGAGATTGTAAAGGCGGTTTAGAAAACTTAGCCGCTCTTTCAAACAAGCATGACGTGGCTCACTGCAATACGGTAGCTACCTTACAGTGAAACATTTAAAGGGAAATCATCTACAATGATGATTCGGTTGCAGGGGTGTCCAAACTATGGTCCCTGGACCACATATGGTCATTGAGTTCTGGCAGCCAGCCTCATGAAAACCCAAGCAATTCAGGTTTACTTGCATTTATAGGAGTAATTTTATGGAAATTGTGCGCTCAGCCAGGAACCTTGCTCACGAGGAGAGCATATCAACAATTCAAGTGAATGCTCCTATGAAGGTCTGGCAGTAAGTTGCCTACTTGTCCATTCTTTTGTCCATAGATGCTCCGTAGCCTGGAAAGACAAGGGAAATTGGAAAAATACAAAATGTAATGGATTTTAACTGTGATTATCCATTATTATTGACAGCAAACATCAGGGCTCCGAAAACGAGCAGGCCATCTGGTGCACTCCTCTTATGACTTTAATGGGAGTGTGGCTGAAGGACCAGAAAATAGGCTGGCATGAGGATACACGGGGAGCTTGCACCGATAGTTTCCAAGAGGCCTTGTCTGGAGTGGAACCTCCATCCCCCCAAAACATGGCCTCCTGCATCTGAGGGAATGGGGCTGGGAGCAGGGATTCCTTATTCTGGGAGTTCTTGCTTCCTTGGCATCAGTGGGACTTGGATGTATGGTGGCGGCTGGTACACCTAGTGAGATGAGGTGTACCAACCTTCAGAAGGGTGCAAGTTGGCCCTAATGGGGGTTCCAAGTGGCCTGGACCCCCGAAGAATCAGTAAAAAAAAAATTCTGTATATTATCTTTAATGAGCGGTGTCCTTTCCTGGGGTTGGAAGGATTACCACAATGCTCCTCTGTCCCCCAGTTGTCAATAGGAGTTTCTGAATTGAGAAGGCTAGTGAGTACCTAGCAGTACGAGCACCCACTGACCCCATGCTAATTGGGTGCCTTCCCCTGACCCTGCATATCCTAACCGGGTCAGTGCTGGAGGGCGCCTGTGAGTTCAATACTGCAGTTAAGTTGCAGGATTGCTTCCCCGAAAAACTCCAGGGCCCAGTTTTCTTTTCAAACATTGGTTTGTCACAGTTATTGGGGCATGTTAAAAGACATTTGAAATCACCCTTCCTCAGAACTTCAGTAAATCTCATTACTCAACTGTATCATACAGCTTGTAAAATCTAGCAAGACTTTCAGCAGAGAAGGGAAGGGATTTGAAATTCTGAATGCTGAAAACCTGAAATAAAAACTGAAACTGCTAGAATTTCACAGCATCTGAAAGAGCAAGACAGGTTAATATTTCAGCTAGGGTTTTATCAAAACTGATAATCACTGAGTTCTGATTAAGGAATGCACCCAAAGTGTTAATTTATCATTCTCTTTCAGATACTGATTGACTTATCGTGAATTTTCTGCATTTTCTTTTTGAACTGAACCTTAAATACAGCTGCTGCTAGCAGCTAATGGTTGAACTCATTGCTTTGCTGTGTAGATTTTTTTTTAAACAAAAAAAAATCACACTGGAGTAAAATGACTCTTTTCATGTACAGAATATAGTGTCATGTCAGGGTCTGATAGAGTGGTGTCACCAGCTCTTAGATTCTGGAGGTATTATCAGTAAGGGGATTACTTGAACATGTTTTTATGTTCACCCTGTATTGTAAGCCATATTTATTTCAATATCTACTCACAGATAGAAAAGAAACAGTCAATGTACTCTGATTTACCTGTCTTTTCAAATGCTGATGGACCTGTTATGCATTCCAGCATTTTCAATTGTTTCAAGGTTTCCAGCATTTGGATTTTTTTCTTTTTATATCTTCTCACACAATTTATATTTTAAAATATTATTTCTTCCTGGAGATACTCATGATTAAATAGTAGGCTTTCAAATGGCATCTTCATTTTAATTTTAGGACCTTTTGACTTCAATCCTTCAAACCATGATATCAACTGTCCAACATGTCAAAAATATAATTAATGAAATAGAAATGATAATATATTTTTCTAAACCATTTTATTACATGTATTTGTTTTAACTGTTGTCGGTTTTCTTGCCTTCTTTTCTGAAGGTATTGACTACTTGCTATAGTATGGTTCTATAAGCATCATTTGTACCCTGGTACTCTGGCACTCACCCAAGTTGTCTTTATTCAATATGAATCTTGACCATTTATTCAACTGAAGGAAGCATTACAATCGGTCCAATCCTGTCCTCACCTGATGCCCACCCATTTACACCCTCCAATAGCCATGCCCAATTTTTCTTCCCAAATCCAGGTGTTTTAGGGCCAGTTACACCCCCACTGTTACACCTGTCAAGATCAGCTACCTTCAGCTGAAAACTGGATAAAGCTAATATATCAGCAGAGCAAAATGTTGTCTCACTTTGGAAAAGTGGGAATATTTTTAACTGAGATCCATTCCCCCCACACCCCCACCGAAAGTATTGATGTCTTTTGGGGTCATGGATCCATGAAACTCATTACCCTTTGCTAATTCACCCAAGTAGCTATACTTGACGTGTGAGCACTGCTAGGATATGCAGCTGCAGGAAGAGGCATCTAAGCTCAGCTTAATCCTATTCTCACCTGACGTCCCCACATATACACTTCCCAGGATGGGCCACTCATCTGTGATCAGGAGCACGAGCCCTGGATGATATTCCCCTCCCTAATCCAGGGGTGCTGAGCCCAACTGAGAACTGTTAACTCAGCCAAAATCAGTGATCAAAAGTTGGACCTTCCTGGTTTGCACTGAAACCTCTTTGGTAGAGCATAGTGCACTTTATTTTGCTAATATTCTGTCGATCACAGTTGCTCTTTTTATAACATTTTCTCCAGGTGAATATTGGCTTGGAAATGATCAAATCAGCCAATTGACAAAACAGAAACCTACAGAGCTCCTTTTTGAGATGCAGGACTGGAAGGATGATAAATTGACAGCTTATTATACCAAATTTTTAGTGCAATCTGAAATCAACAAATATCGACTGTCAGTTGACGGCTACTCAGGAATAGCTGGCAATACACTTATGGAAGGGGCTAAAATGCTCCTTGGGTTAAACCGAACAATGACAATCCATCAGAATATGATGTTCAGCACGTATGACAGAGACAATGATAGATGGTAAGTCTGGGAGAATAACTTGTTCCTATTTCATTGTTATTAATGTTTTTAATCAGTTTTTCCGGGATGATATTTTTATCTTAAGCATTTAAATGCAGAAATTTGCATGCCAGCAGCACATATCAGAAATTTAGCTGTGCACTTCCCCCGCAAAAAATTTCCATTAATTAATTTTACCATCGGTGGTATAGAAATCAGCCACCTCATGCTTGTACTCTAGAATTCTCTTCTAAAACCGCTTTGTCTCACTACCAATCTCCCCATCTTAAAAAACACTCCTCAAAACCCACCCTTCGACTGTTCCTTTCCCTAATTTTTCTTCCCTACTTCCCATTCAGTGTCCATCGCTTCTCATGTAAAGTGCCGTGGGTTGATTTGGTACATGACTTGTTGTGAATGTGGAACTCAATTTATATTCTGCAAGTTTAATGTGTTGATGTGTAGGTATTTTGGTTTCAAATTGATGTTAAACTTGCAGAATATCATGCAGTGAAGAGGAGTGAGGTCCTCTCCTCCAGGAAGCCTCAGTTCTCTTTGGTCTGGTTTCAGGTTGACCTTGACTCCAATCCAAGCTGCATTTACACTATAACTGCAGCGCCAATGGAAAATCAAATCGCTTTGCACAACACTACAGTTATAATATGATCCACCCTAAATGTGTCTTGCTTAATTTCTTCGACACTTAAAATGGCTTATTACAAAACCACATACACTTCAAGGTCATTATTTTTACATATTTATCAATCATTACATTTATAACATTTACCCAGCTTTCATTTTTCATTTAAGGTACTGCACATGGATTTTTGGATAAATTAGGAACATTGTGGGCTAGAAATTTGTTTTTTTTAGCAAAAATACCACTTTCGCTTTGCTACCACTAGTAGGCCGTAAATTCAAGCTTTAATTTGCGCAGAGGTAAAAATCAGCGTTGCACGAGGATTCGTGGCGCAAACCGCAAATTTCAGCAACTGTAGTCCAAGATCAATTGCGCTGCGAGCGAAGCCTTGGGAGGGGTAAAAAACATCCCGAAAAAATTGGAAAAAATTAAATTCACAAAACATTCACAAGACACTTATCTATCGAATTGCTGAAAAAGAATTAAAAAATAAAAACTTTAACTTACTTTTTTTGCAGGTCTTCATACTTACTGCTGCTCCAAGGGCTGCAACACAGCTTTTTACATGTCGATATTTTTCGTGCAAAATACATGTGCGCAGAGAGCCAAATTTAGGACGAAAGCGCTATTTCGGGTTTTGCACGGCGGCGCTCCTCTCCCCAGTGATACTTGAAAACTGCCGCCGCAAAACGTCATTGAAATTCCCACTGACCGGTTTTTCGCTAAATATGGTGAAATATCACCCAAAGAATGGCCACAAAGTCGACAAATTTCTAGCCCTTTGACTTTGAAATGATGCCATGCAATATAAACAAATGTGTGTTTAACATGTTCAGATTAAATTTAAAATAGAGGCTAACCCATTTAAAATAAATAAGTTAGGATCTCTGTTAAAAAAAGGCATTTTCTACAAACCAGTTAGCAACTGTATCTAACATTATACAGTACAATTTCAAGGCCATTATGTTTCAGAGAGAACCAAATCACCAATATTTTATATCCAAAGAGCTAAATTTCAAGCTGTCTCCAAAAATAATATATTTTCCAAAAGGAACATTAATATATTATTCCTCATACTCCAGTCTTTTTTTTTTGTTATATGTAACTTGATGGTAAATTGTAACATTGAAATGTATTTCAACATAAGGTGGGTAACTTAAACTGTTTTAACATTGACAGGGAACCTGGAGACCCAGCCAAACACTGTGCCAGAGAAGATGGCGGTGGTTGGTGGTACAACAGCTGTCATTCTTCAAATCCAAATGGTAGATATTATTGGGGTGGAGAATATACAAGTGAAATGGCAAAACATGGCACAGATGATGGGATTGTATGGATGGACTGGAAAGGGTCATGGTATTCTTTGAAGAAGATAAGCATGAAAATCCGACCGCCATTCACAACTACTTTAGTAACAGAAGAAGAAATTCCTCAAGCATTCCTTGAATATTAATAATAGACTCTAAAATTCAAAAATGCTATTAGCAAAAATAAACTTTACAAAGATTTCACACTACTATTTTATTGCTTTTTTATTTATGTTCTATCACTGAATTGTTAATAGAGGATTATGATATATGTATTCAAGAGGAAAATGTTTGTGAATTTCCCAATATATTAAACTACTAAAAATATTAAAATATCCAGTCAATAGGTTGGATTTGAAAATAATCTGCTTTATTGATCGAATCTTAATGGCGGAGTCTTCCATTAACAAGAGCCCCCATTTTAACCGAACCCACCTGATGGGAATAGGGCAGGCTCGGATTGGACAGCCTGATTTTACACTGACTTTAATGGAGAGTAAAATTGGGTTGTGTGGTTGTGTGCAAATTGGGCGTCCGACCTGAATCCACCCCATTCCTTCCACGTGGGTTAGGCTAAAATTATTCCGAACATTTATCAAGCTACAGCCCCTCCCTAACCAGACTAGCTTCCAGTTATATAGATGCTAATATAATGGATGCATTGAAATAGAGCTTGAGCCATCTTGAAGACATTCTATTCAGATTCAGGTTAAAATTGCATCCATGCACTGTCCTCCACATTCCTGATACGCTTGCAACTGCTGCCATTTTAACTGCTGGGTTTTCGGCATTGTGGGAGCGTCTGCCACAAGCAAGTGTGGATCTCATTAATATTTAAATATCAGGATCATATTACACAATTATGATATTTACTCCGGATCACAATTTTTATTCTCCATTACGGCAGTGCAGGAGCTGCCAGTGAAAGCTGGCAACAAGCAGGATCTGGACCAGAAAAAAACAGGAATATCAATATTTTACATTTCTTTCATGTTTCCTGTGGGCTAGGAGGAACATGAGCGCTTCTCTGGGACCCAGAAGGGAGCCTTGAGTCTTCCTTGTCATGGGTTTCTCTCCCTTTTCCCCAACCATAGAATCATAGAAGTTTACAGCACAGAAGGAGGCCATTCGGCCCATCATGTCCATGCCGGCTGACAAAGAGCTATCCAGCCTAATCCTACTTTTCAACTCTTGGTCCGTAGCCTTGTTTGTTACGGCACTTCAAGTGCATATTCAAGTACTTTTTAAATGCTATGAGGGTTTCTGCATTACCTTTTCAAGCAGTGAGTTCCAGTCCCCCACCACCGTATGGGTGAAAACAATTCTCCCCAAATCCCCTCTAAACCTCTTACCAATTACTTTAAATCTATGCTCCCTGGTTATTGACCCCTCTCCAAAGGAAATAGGTCCTTCCTAGCCACTCTATTTAGGCCCCTCATAATCTAATACACTTAGGTTTCCCCTTAGCCTCCTCAGTTCCAAAGAAAACAACCCTAGCCTATCCAATCTTTCCTCATAGCTAAAATGTTCTACTCCCGGCAACATCCTCTTAAATCTCCTCTGTACTCTCTCCAGTGCAATCACATCTTTCCTGGAATATGGTGACCAGAACTGCATGCAATACTCTAGCTGTGGTCTAACCAGTGTTTTATACATTTCAAGCATAACCTCTCTGCTCTTATATTCTATGCCTCAGCTAATAAAGGAAAGTATCCCGTATGCCTTCTTAACCACCTTATGTACCTGGTCTGCTACCTTCAGGGATCTGTGGACATGCACTCCAAGGTCCCTTTGTTCCTCTACACTTCAGTGTCCTATCATTTATTGTGTATTCCCTTGCCTTGTTGGCGCTCCCCAAATGCATTACCTCACACTTCTCGGGATTGAATTCCATTTGACACTGTTCTGCCCACCTGACCAGTCCATGATTTCCACAGATTCCCCGCCCCACCTCCCAACACTTACATTATGGCGGGGACTGTTCACTCAATCCCCGGCATTCCAAAATTGCACTCTGGCCTGCCGACCATGTAATGATTTCCACCAGGTTCGGGCAGGATCCAAGTTGGAATATTTAAGTAAGGCTTGCGAGTTAAAATCTCTGGTCCTCACATTGTGGGGCACTAGACAGTTTCCTGTCTGCCTTGGCCCCCACACACCTCATTCACACTGTAGGGGGTAGTGTGTGGAGTCAAGTTCACCTCTGACCTTCTGAGCGGTTCAAATCGCTCCCACTCCCTGGGTTCTAGACTCTGGATTTATTTGGGGGATGTGATAAAGTGCAAGAGACAACTAGTTTGGTGCAAAAGAACTTCGATTTTATTAAAGGCAAGAAAATACAATGTCAAACTTATAATCACTCAAGTAAAGAACAGTACATCACACATTCAAAGGGGTTACACCTCCCACCGCCTAAAACTGACTAGGTTAAACTCCAGGGCAAACAGGGACTATGCTCACCGATCCTTTACTAACAGTTGGCAGTGGTTCGCGATTTCGGGGTTCGCTGGATTCTGTTGGTTCTCCTTGCCATACCCCGAACGTCGTAGAAGAATTCTTACTGCGCAATCTTCAGCTGGGTGGTGTCCACTGATGCGGTAGAGCGTGTTTTGGACTTATGGGGTAAGTACCCGTTTTCTTTCGTTAGAAATAGGTTTCAAAGTCTTTTTAGATAATGTTTTCACCTGTTGGTAGTCAGGCCTAGGTTGTAGAGTGGAAACTTTCGATTCTTCAATTTTTTCCTTGTGGAGTTTTGTTTCGAAATTGGTCGATCGCGGTGCTTTTGGCGGTATCGCGTTGGCTGTGGTTGGTTGCTGCCGCAATGTTGATGTTCTTCCTTCCTTTTCAATTTCAGGACGTCGAGGCTGGAGAAGCTAGTTAATACTGCTGTGGTGGTCTTTCTCCCTTCTTGATCTGATGCATAGTATAGCATTGCCGAGCATAAGCATGTCCTTTGTTAAAGCAGGGCCCAGTTATACCTTTGGAGCTGTTCTAATCTTCACGCCAAATCAGCCTGGGTTCTTTGTTTAATTTTGGCGGGCTTGATATTGCTTTGTCATATTTTGGCGGGCTCATTAAATGTTAACCTGTCTCGGATGTGTCGATCTTTTAAATCTGTTTTCTTGATGGGAATATTAGCTTTGGTATTTGCAATGTCTGTCTGTGCTTAGGTTTTTCATGCGGGCTGGATGTGCCATTGTTATTATGTATGCGCTGGAATGGTTTTCCAGATTGGGATGATGGTTAGCTATCTCTGGGTCAATTCTTGCTATGTTAATGTCTCCTGGGGAGAAAGGTTTTAGAGTATCCACAATTCTCCAGATAATTTGCTTTAGTATCAATACTCCAAACAGCTTCAATACTCAAAACTGGCATTTTTGCAGGATAATTATCCTTTAGCTCTTAGTCCTGCCCACACAGACTCAATCTGCCTTGTAAAATCCCAAATTCGATTAAAGTTTGTAGTTTCTTTCATGTGCACTTTAGGATTTCAAACTTTCTGGTAGATAGTTCCAAATTAAATTTATTTTCGAATGAGTCCAAACACTCTGGGGGCGTGGCGGGGGGGTGGGGTGGGGGGAGGCGGGGGGTGGGGGGGGGGGGGTTCCCACAAATTTTGCAACCCTTCAACACCTGGAATTAAATCCAGATTTATGTTTATTAACTTTATTGTTTAGAGCAAATTAATTGTTTTACTTTTAAATGTAAATGTAGAGCAATGCCTTATTCAGAAAGACAATTGTCACTGCTATTGAACAGCTTGAGGAAGATCAGATAACTGTTTAAAATCTATAGTGAGAAGATGACCGCTGCCCACTATCAAATTAGGGAGGATAAAACCCCGTTATGGATGGATTGCATCTGCACATATTAAAATAAATTAGGGAAGAGATAGCAGAGGCAATATAACATATATATATATATATCAATATACATAAAATCATTAGAAAAGAGAATGGAGCCAGAGGACTAGCAAACAGCTAATGTGATTCCTATATTTCTAAATGAAACTAGAACCAATCCAGGGAATTATAGACCAAGTAGCTTAATGACAGTGGTAGGAAAGATTGTGAAATCTTTACTCAAAACATTAATTGAATCAACAAAGAAACGGAGAATATAATAAAGAGTAGTCAGCATGGATTTCAAAAGGGAATGCTTGACAAACTTTGAAGAAATAACAGAAAGAGTCGACAAGGGTAATGCAAGCGATGCAATATATTTTGATTTTCAAAAGGTAGTTCATAGTAGATTCATGACTCAGGTTAGAATATTTGGAGTCAGGGGACAGGTAGCAGAATGGATAGAAAGCTGGCTACAAAATAGAAAACAGAGCGTAGGACTTAAGGGTAGCTGCACAGAATGGCAAAAGGTAGGAAGTGGTGTTCCACAGGGATGAGACCACCGCTGTTCACAATTTACATTGGGCCCTAAATTGCGGCCTCTTCGGGTGTTCTTTTGACAGATTGTACGAATGCGAAAGTAAAGAGCCTCCGCGGGCGGAGATTTGGGCTATTTGCCCAACTCCAGCCCAGCAATTGTCCTTAGAACTCTTACGCATAGAAACATAGAAAATAGGTGCAAGAGTAGGCCATTCGGCTCTTCAAGCCTGCACCACCATTCAATATGATCATGCTGGTAAAAGCAGGCGTAAGGACTGTTTTTACCAGCATAAGAATTTTAAAACATAGAAAAATTTAATTTGATGACTAATTTTTTATATTAAAAACCTTGTCCATTAAGGTAAGTTTATTTTTGACACTATTAAAACATTTAAAAAAAATCAAAAAATCAAAAAAAAAAAAAAAATTTTTCTAAAACATTTAATTGAATTCACTTTCTATTAATTTTAAATAAGTGAGGTGCTTTTTTAATTTATGTAAAGTGTTTTCTTTGTTTTGGAGGTTATTTCCATTCATAGCAATGGTAGCTCTGTACAACAACTGTGGATTTTTTTAAAAGTTGGGGGTGTGGCCTATTCAATTTAACTTTTTGATAGGTCTTGTGTGTACTATAGGCTTCGCGAGTGCGGCGACCCGAGGCGACGTGACATCATGCGCCACCCAGGACTCTGCCGGTTCAAACCGGAATTCTCCGTGTGTGCAGGGACTGCAGGTAGGTGCGGATCATATTCAGTGGTCGGAGGCTTACGTCTGTGGGAAGGCTCCGACTACAATTTTTGGCCTATCAACAATTTGGACTCGGGGATTGGAAATACAGTTTCAAAACTTGCGGACAACACCAAATTGTGGAGTATAGTTAACACAAAATATTATGTTTTCAGTACGACTTCACAAACACACACAGGCTGTAAGATGGCTGATAACTTCAGGAAACCTGTCAGGTGACCTGACCCGTTTATTGACGTAAACAGCAATGACTGCAATGCCATAGTAATCCACTGGGTAGAGCTATATATATTACACTTCTCCCTCCTTAAAGAAGAAGTAATTATAACAAACAATCATCATATATAACTTGCATGGTTATACATAACGATAGATATGGACTTATCTTGCCATATTTACAAATCAAGATTAACCACTTGTTTTCTGATTCGAAGAGAAAACCTTCACTCTCGAACAAAACCTTCCAAACATGGTGACGAACTTAGACTTATTCGAGGCTGATCCTGAGGAAAGTTTCCCTCCAAGGGATTTACATTTGAACTCTCTACAACTTCAGACTGTTTGTCTGCCTGACTCGGACTCAGACTTAAATTCTGACTTTCTCTTGGATTTGTTTTCAGTACATTTGATGTAAGATATGCTACTGGTGTATCAAAACTATCTGATGAATCAGAAATAATTGAATCATTCCAACCTTCAACTCCTTCCATGTCTGTCAGTAAAATATGATCAATGTGAACAAATCTAACCTGTCCATGATCAAACATCTTGACCAAATATGTGCAAGGACCACATATCTTCACCACTCTTCCTGGTAACAACTTTAGCCATTTATGGTGATGGTTCTTCATTCTCACCTTCTGATTTAATTTCACACTTCTCTCTTTTACTCTACCTCTATCATGCTTCTCTTTCTGTCTTAATTGTTTCTCTTCTACAGATTGTGCCAAGTTTGGCTTTAACAACAAGAATCTGGTTTGTGGTTGTCGTTTGAGAAACAACTCTGCTGGTGTTCTTCATTTTCCTCATTTGGCCTCCCAGAAGAAATTGTTTCTGACAATGGACCACAATTTTGTTCAGAAGAATGAGGAGTATTATGATACGTAATTAGAAAATTAGCCAATTTGTGGCCCAATGACAACTGTCATTTCTTTGGATTTGGATCCAATATCTGTTTGATAAGGGCACGTTTTACAATGTGTACTCTGCGCACTGCTGCACCATTTGAAGCAAGGTGGTACAGTCGAACCTTGGTATGTTTCACACCATTTTTACTTGTGAACTGTGTAAATTCTTCTGAACAAAATTGTGGTCCATTGTCAGAAACAATTTCTTCTGGGAGGCCAAATGAAGAAAATAATCTTCGCAAAATGTTTAATGTTTTACTTGTTATTTTCCGCATTGCAAATACCTCAACCCACTTCAAATGGCTATCAATCACAATGAACAATTGTTGTCCTTCTAACTCAGAAAAATCGACATGTACCCTTTGTCACACCCTGGGAGGCCATTTCCATGGATGTAATGGTACTGATAGTGGTTTCTTGCTTTGCGATTGACATGTTGTACACTGACTGATGATGTACTCTATGGGCTAGACTTCCCACTTTTATGCAGATCGGCCAAAAATGGGCATTATTTCAATCATGGTGGTAAAAATGGGTTTTAAGATCGCCGGATTATTGCCCATTTTCAAAACCCTAACTTTCTATTTTGGAAAATGGGCATTATCACGAGCGATCTGAAATGGGCGTTCGTGTTAAATTTGTTTGATCTTCTGCCGTAAAGTGTCGCTGACTATAGCAACGACATGGCAACGTTCGTTTCCCGTGTTTCAGAAGGTCAGGGGTCATCATTACATGCGCATCAGAGGAGATAGAGAGAGAGGGAGCAGAGAGGGACTGAACACGTGTGTGGGTGTGGTGTGTGCTTCTTTGGCTGTTGTGGGAGGCATGAGGGAGATTCACCAGCAGCAAAAAGCCGACTAAGCACAAAGAAGGTAGTTGGAACCGAGTTTTTGTTAAAAAAATAATATTTGACATGAAAGGAATGGAGGAGGTGACCCAACACGCTGTAGAGACTGAGGACGCTGGTGAAAGCAATGAGTTGGAGAGGAGAAATTGGGAGGATGCAAAAGAGCAAGAAGATTCTCGGATGAGGCCAATGCCTCCCTCATGCAGGCGGTTGAATTACGCTTGGGTCAATTGACCCAGGGAGGGCATGGGAAGCCCACCCCAAAGGCCTACCAGCAGATATGGGCTGAGATAGCCGAGGTGGTCTCGTCGGCAACCAACGAGGTGCATGAGGGCAACCAATGCCGCAAGCGATGGAACGACCTTGTCGGATCCGCCAGAGTAAGTATTACATTTATTTACATGTACTTATATATTTATATAATTGTAATTGTAAGTGTAATGAGTGATTAAAATCAGATGTGATGTCTTGCACTTATACCGGGAAGGTTGTACTCAAAGCCTGCAGTCAAAGTGTACTTCTTTAGGTAAAGAATGATAATTTTCATTATAATCATGATTACATCTGTCCGTTATGTGTTGTTTAAGTCTCTGTGACAAAATCTAGCAATGATATCACGCAATGATCTCATGCCATGTGGTGCTGTTGTTACCTTTTACAGAAGAAGCTTTCGGGGAATAGGGCCGAACAGAGGCAAACGGGTGGAGGGGCCACTAGTCATCATCGACCTCACCGACATCGAGGAGTGGGTGTTGGCACGAGTGGGGACCCACCCACGGTCGGTCACGCATGCACAGCAGAGCCCGATGTGATGCCACGTGAGTAAAGTATACACCATTGCGTGATGTAAAGTCAATAGATGCCACACCCACTCATATCTGACCAATATTATATGATAGATGAATCATAAAATTCTTCTCTAAAAATAATGATGTCCTCATGAGAATCATTGCAATGCAGAATTTAGTGATGGTCATGAAATGTGATGTCTGTGGTGATCTTGATAGCAGTGTTGCTTTTGCCATGCATATGCTGTGTGTAGCGCTGGACTCACCTTGTGACCCTAGCACCCCCTTCTGCTCTAATAACCTCATTTATGTTTTGCAGCTCAGCCAGCATGCAACAACACCGAGCCTAGAAGGTGGGGGCGCGGGAATGGACTCGCCGGACTCTCCTCCATCAGGTGCTGAGGAGCACCGATTCTCACCGGTGCATCTGCTGGGTCCCTTCTCAATGGATGACAGTGCCGACTTCGAGGAGCCTGCATTCCCAACCTCCATAATCCATTTGACACCGATGACATCTAGTGCTCTTGGGGCCATTCCCACATCCACCGTGGAGGTACTGGGCCCAAGCACCTTGCCACAAGGCACCTCAGGTGTCTCCAGGAGGGCACCAACCAAGCGTAGGTTGGTTCAACGCGGCAGGTCTGCTCCATGAGCGGCAGATCTGAGCGGGGACATGGTACACTTGTCCAGGAGAAACGTTGACACTAGGTCAGCAGATCCAACAGACAATGGGGGGCATATCACTCCAGCTGGCCAGCATGTCTGCCACCATGACGGAGTACGTGCCACGGATGGCGGAGGCCCTGGAGCTGATAGCCAGGAATACTAGTGGCAGAGACCTCCCAGTGGTCCCGGAGCGCGGCACGGCACCCCATTGCCAATGACACATGAGAGCCAGGAGGAAGATCTTGCTTCTGGCCTGGAGGACATTCCCACCTCGGGACCATCCTCTCCCATATCCGTCCAAGCAGCGGTTCTGCCGTCATTCCCCGCAATGAAGCAGCACCTGAGGAGCTCCTCGGCCAGGCGGCTTTCTGTCAGGAGGGGAAGGGGAAGGGGTAGAGGTGCGGAGGAGAAGCGGGGGGTGGGGGGGGAAAGGAAAGTGAGGTGCTTGGCCACAGGTGTGGTCTTGGGCATATTTTTATGTTGTTGGTGCTATTTTGGTGGGAGAGTCTGGGAAAGGGTTGAGCAGGTTACCTTGCTGGTTTGCATTTGTGTTATGTGTTGCTGGAAATGATGACTAATCGAATGATGTAAATGTGATAAATTTGTTGTGGGATTGGGTGGGTGTGGGTTGGGGTGTTTTTTACTGTTATAATTATGATTTCACACAAATGGACGGATTAAATGTTTTTTATTTAACATAACCTTCTTGCGCATTGTCTCAGATAGCTGCACAGTTACACAATACTGATGATTCCTTAACATGAAAGGGTATAATTACACTTAACTTGAATCAACTTAAACTTTAACTGTCACCAAGGTGATGTCCATCATCATAGGTAGTCCCTCGGAATTGAGGAAGATTGCTTCCACTCTTAGCATGAATTCTTAGGTGGCTGTACAGTCCAATAGGAGAACAACAGTCTGTGTCACAGGTGGGACAAACAGTCATCAAGGGAAGAGGTGGGTGGGACTGGTTTGCTGCACGCTCTTTCCGCAGCCTTGATTTCTGCATGCTCTTGACGACGAGACTCGAGGTGCTCAACGCCCTTCCTGATGCACTTCCTCCACTTAGGGCGGCCTTTGGCCAGGGACTCCCATGTGTCAGTGGGGATGTTACACTTTATCAGAGAGGCTTTGAGGGTATCCCTCTAATGTTTCTGCTGCCCTTCTTTGGCTCATTTTCCGTGAAGTAGTTCCGAGTAGAGCGCTTGCTTTGGGAGTCTCGCGTCTGGCATGCGAACTATGTGACCTGCCCAGCGGAGCTGATCAAGTGTGATCAGTGCTTCAATGCTGGGGACGTTGGCCTGGACAAGGACACTGATGTTGGTGCATCTGTCCTCCCAGGGCATTTGTAGAATCTTGCGGAGACATCGTTGGTGGTATTTCTCCAGTGATTTGAGGTGTCTACTGTACATGGTCCATGTTTCTGAGCCATATAGGAGGGGGCTATAACTATAGGCCAGTTAGTTTAACATCTGTAGTGGGGAAAATGCTTGAAGCTATCATTAAGGAAGAAATAGCGGGACATCTAGATAGGAATAGTGCAATCAAGCAGACGCAACATGGATTCATGAAGGGAAAATCATGTTTAACTAATTTACTGGAATTCTTTGAGGATATAAAAAGCATGGTGGATAGAGGTGTACCGATGGATGTGGTGTATTTAGATTTCCAAAAGGCATTCGATAAGATGCCACACAAAAGGTTACTGCAGAAGATAAAGGTACGCGGAGTCAGAGGAAATGTATTAGCATGGATAGAGAATTGGCTGGCTAACAGAAAGCAGAGAGTCGGGATAAATAGGTCCTTTTCGGGTTGGAAATCGGTGGTTAGTGGTGTGCCACAGGGATCGGTGCTGGGACCACAACTGTTTACAATATACATAGATGACCTGGAAGAGGGGACAGAGTGTAGTGTAACAAAATTTGCAGATGACACAAAGATTAGTGGGAAAGCGGGTTGTGTAGAGGACACAGAGAGGCTGCAAAGAGATTTAGATAGGTTAAGCGAATGGGCTAAGGTTTGGCAGATGGAATACAATGTCGGAAAGTGTGAGGTCATCCACCTTGGAAAAAAAACAGTAAAAGGGAATATTATTTGAATGGGGAGAAATTACAACATGCTGCGGTGCAGAGGGACCTGGGAGTCCTTGTGCATGAATCCCAAAAAGTTAGTTTGCAGGTGCAGCAGGTAATCAGGAAGGCGAATGGAATGTTGGCCTTCATTGCGAGAGGGATGGAGTACAAAAGCAGGGAGGTCCTGCTGCAACTGTACAGGGTATTGGTGAGGCCGCACCTGGAGTACTGCGTGCAGTTTTGGTCACCTTACTTAAGGAAGGCTATACTAGCTTTGGAGGAGGTACAGAGACGATTCACTAGGCTGATTCCAGAGATGAGGGGGTTACCTTATGATGATAGATTGAGTAGACTGGGTCTTTACTCGTTGGAGTTCAGAAGGATGAGGGGTGATCTTATAGAAACATTTAAAATAATGAAAGGGATAGACAAGATAGAGGCAGAGAGGTTGTTTCCACTGGTCGGGGAGACTAGAACTCGGGGGCACAGCCTCAAAATACGGGGGAACCAATTTAAAACAGAGTTGAGAAGGAATTTCTTCTCCCAGAGGGTTGTGAATCTGTGGAATTCTCTGCCCAAGGAAGCAGTTGAGGCGAGCTCATTGAATGTATTCAAATCACAGCTCGATAGATTTTTAACCAATAAGGGAATGAAGGGTTATGGGGAGCGGGCGGGTAAGTGGAGCTGAGTCCACGGCCAGATCAGCCATGATCTTGTTGAGTGGCGGAGCAGGCTCGAGGGGCTAGATGGCCTGCTCCTGTTCCTAATTCTTAAGTTCTTATGTTCTTATGACCACAGACTCAGCGGCGATTCTGCTGGTGCTTTGCTGAGCTGCATGCAGGTGTTGCACTGATGCACGCATGCTTCCAGCTCAGAATTAATTCCTGGCCACCATACGTGGGACCTGGCGATGGCCTTCATCATCACTATACCAGGATGTGTGCTGTGTAACTCACGCACAAACTTTTCTCTCCCTTTCTTGGGCATTACAATGCGATTGCCCCACAATATGCAATCTGCTTGAATAGACAGTTCGTCCTTGCGACGAATGTACGGTTTGGTCTCCTCGCACATTTGCTTGGGTATGGCAGACCAATTCCCTTTGAGTATGCCACCCTTTCCCTTTACCACTGATAATATCGGGTCCTAGCTGGTCCAGGTCTTAACTTGTTGAGCCGTGACAGGGGTACCTTGACTCTCAAAAGCATCCATGATTAACATTTAATCTGCTGGTTGTGTCATTTCCACCTCTGGTGTGGGCAACGGCAACTGGCTCAAAACATTGGCACAATTCTCTGTGCCAGGCCTTTGGATGCGGGATGAAGCGTTGGTATTGATACCTTTGCTCTCAGAAAACAATGAAATGAGCGGCTTGTGATCGGTCTCTAATTCGAACCTCAGACCAAACAGGTATTGATGCATCTTTTTAACACCATACAGACATATTGTAGGATCTTTTTGCTTTAGACAAATTTTTGGATGCATACGCGACAGGTTGAAGTTTCCCCGACTCATTGGCTTGTTGTAATACGCAACCAATTCCATATGACAATGTGTCATAGGGCAAAACTAAACGTTTACATGGGTCATAATGTACCAGCAGCTTGTTCAAGCAAAGCAGATTGGTGGCTTTCTCAAAAGCTCTGTCTTGCAATGCGCCCCACACCGAGTTGTTGCCTTTTCTCAATAGCATGTGCAGTGGTTCAAGTAAGGTGCTCAATTTACGTAGGAAGTTACCAAAGTAGTTGAGTAGGCCCAGGAACGAACACAGCTCCATCATGTTCTGTGGCTTGGGTGCATTCTTGATGGCTTTGGTTTTCACGTCAGTAGGTCTGATGACATCAACGGCAATTTTCCTCCTGAGGAATTCGACCTCCAGTGCCATGAAGTCGCAACTCGAGCGTTTCAGTCTGAGTCCCACTCTGTCCAAACGCAGTAGAATCTCTTCCCGGTTGTTCAGGTGTTCCTTAGAGCCACGACCGGTGATCAGGATGTCACGGCGGTTCTAGGAACGAACTTCAATAGACTTTCCAGATTCCTCTGGAATATTGCTGCAGCCGAGCGAATTCCAAACGGGCACCTGTGGTAAATAAACAGTCCTTTTGCGTGTTAATGCACGTAAGTCTCTTCGACGTCTCGACCAACTCCTGCCTCATATAGACCGACGTCAAGTCCAGTTTTGTGAATGACTTCTCTCCGGCTAGCGCCACAAACAAGTCATCGACCTTCGGTAACGGGTACTGATCTTGTTTCGAAACCCTGTTGATCGTAGCCTTGTAGTCTCCACAGATTCTGACTGTGCCATCCTTTTTTAGCACAGGAACAATAGAGCTGGCCCATTCACTAAATTCGACCGGTGATATGATCCCTTCACGCTGGGGTCTGTCCAGTTCAATTTCGAACTTCTCCCTCATCATATACGGCACTGCCCGAGCTTTATAATGGACGGGTCTTGCATCTGAGTCCACGTGGATCTGAAACTTGGCTCCCGTGAAGTTGCCGATACCCGGTTCGAAAAGCATGGGAACTTGCTCAATACTTGGGCACATGTATCTTCCTCCGACGACAACGCCTTTATGTCGTTCCAGTCGCATCTGATTTTCTCCAATCAGCTCCTGCCGAGCAGTGTTGGGCCATTGCCTGGAACAATCCACAGCGGTAACTTGTGAACCGTACCGTCATATGACACTTTAGTTTGTGCACTGCCAATCACCTTTATCAGTTCTTTGGTGTACGTGCGTAGCTTGGCATTAACAGGGTTCAGCCTGGGCCTCACAGTCTTAGTATCCCACAACTTATTAAATGCTCTCTCGTTCATGATCGATTGACTCGCCCCTGTGTCCAGTTCCATCGATACCGGTATCCCGTTAAACTTCACGTTAATCAAAATTGGTTTACTCTTGGTTATGAAAGAGTACAGTTCATACACTTCCTCCTCTGGCATCGGATTGCGTATCCGGATCCGCGCTAGTCTGACTCTCATCCTCCACATGGTGTGTCGCAGCTCGCAATTGCACTGGAGATGCCCTACTCTCAGACAGCCTTTGCAACTATATTGCTTAAATCGGCACTGCAGGTGCCGATGATTTCCCCCACAACGCCAACACGGAGAAGTCGGATACATTCCCACTGACGGACTTTGGGCAGTTTGCGCGAATGCAG
This sequence comes from Pristiophorus japonicus, assembly GCF_044704955.1. NCBI lineage: Eukaryota > Metazoa > Chordata > Chondrichthyes > Pristiophoridae > Pristiophorus > Pristiophorus japonicus. The sequence goes on along the minus strand of NC_091978.1, from coordinate 276,644,066 downwards.
CCGGATAGGCGCTGCCATGTGCCGCTCTGCCAAACGCCGAATCAATCACATTTACAGTACTTGTCGAGGTTCGGTTCTTCACCGATATTTGCTTTTGACTCCTGTCCGTCGTCATACATGATTGAGCGATCTGGATGGCCCTTTTTAAATCCAACTCCTCCACTGCCAAAAGTTTGTGCAGTATCACCTCGTGGTTGATACTGATAAAAAAGAAGTCCCGCAGCATGTCTGCCAACACCGTCCCGAACTTGCACGGTCCCGCAGGTCGGCAACGAATTCTGCCGCGCTCTGGCCCTCTGATTGAACTTGTGTCTAAAACCTGTATCTCGAGATGACGATGCTGTTGTCTGGCTTGAGGTGCTCCTGTACCAATGTACACAACTCCTTGTACGTTTTCTCTGTTGGATCACTAGGCATGAGTAGATCCTTTATCAGACCGTAGATCTTTGAACCGCACACAGTGAGGAACACGGCCCGGCGCCGATCTGCATCGTCGAACCCCTTCATTTTGTTGGCCACAAAGTACTGGTTCAAATGGCTCACAAAGTCTGTCCAATCTTCTCCCTCCACGAATCGCTCTAAAAATCCAATTTTGCAAACAAAGGTTCTTGTATTCTCATCGCCAAATGTTATTTATGCAATAAAGGTTCAAACTGAGTACTGTTTAACTAAGCAAGGTACAACCTTGCTTCTGCTTTATTTGGGCCCACAGTGCCTGACTCCAAAATGGCTGGCCTTTTATACCAGAGCAGCACCCTCTGCGTGTTGCTTAGTGGCCTCCAACAATGACACCATCTGGTGGCTACAAACAGCATGTACATACATGACAGTACCTGACTCTCCTCCTCACGCCCTCTCCCTCTCTACATGGAGGTCTGCGGCCTTCTGCAGGGCCTTCTCTACGTTGCACAGCCATGGCTGCTGGCTCCCTTGGCGTCTGTCTCTGTACCCATTGCTGACGGCGCCACCTTCACCTGTGTGCCACCCTGACTCTCACAAGCAGGCCTCTGTGGAGCAGAGAATCAGGCCCACAGGCCACGACTAATCAGTGAGAGTGAAAAATTGTTCTAAACTCTCAAAAAGTTATCCAAAGTCCGCTGCAGGTTTAGACAATCCCCACTGAGAAACCCTAGAAAGTTTCCATTAAAAAAAAACAATCACACCACGTTATGTATGTAAACTTTATAATAGCGTAAGACTTGCCACCAGGGGGCGCACCTGCTGTAGCCCCAAGGGTCACCTGCACACCTCATGCAAGCAAATATAAAAGGTTGCCTGCCATGCTGCTTCTTCACTCTGGAGTTTGATTAAAGAGACTAAGGTCACATCAGTTTAAGCTTACAGCATAGTCTTGTGGAGGTATTCTGAACATAACAATTGGCGATGAGTAACAGATCACAAACTTTCACGCGGTTATGGCTGCCGCTGGTATTCTTGAAAGATTTTTTGAGGGTGATGATTGGGAAGCCTTCGTTGAGTGTCTTGACCAGTACTTCGTGTCCAACGAGCTGGATATGGACAGTAACGCGGTCAAGCGCATAGCGATTCTCCTCACCGTTTGTAGGTCCACATGGCCTCATCAAAAATCTGCTAGCACCGACGAAACTAACGGACAAGACATATGCAGAGTTGGGCACACTGGTTCGGGAACAACTCAAGCCGAAAGAGAGCATCTTTATGGCCAGGTATCGCTTTTATACACACCATCGCTCCGAGGGCCAGGATGTGGCGAGCTATGTCGCCAACCTAAAACGCCTTGCGGGACCATGCGAATTTGCTGGATTTTTGGAGGAAATATTGCGGGACTTTTTCGTGCTTGGAATCGGCCACGAGGTCATTCTTCGCAAACTGCTGACTGCCGAATCCCTAGATCTGAGCAAGGCCAACATGATAGCCCAGGTTTTCGTGTCCACAAACAATAACACTAAGCAGATGTCTTCTCAGCATCAAAGCTCACCGGGAAGTACTGTGCATAAAATAACGCCTTCAGCAGGCAGAACTGTACATGGCAGGGGCTATACGCCTGCAGAGGTCAGACCTAGGATAACTCAGAGTCCGCCGTGGGGCGTGAATGCGAATCCATTGACACCATGTTGGCATTGCGGGGGTAATCATAGAGCCCATCAATGTCGATGCCAACACTACGTGTGCAAAGGCTGCGGAACAATGGAAAACCTCCAGCAAACGTGCTGCGACTCACCACGTGGCAGAGTTGACAGAAGATGACCGATCCAGCACGGATCATGCTGAACGAGTAAGAGAGGCAACTCAACCCGAGGCTGGAGAAAGTGCATGGGGTTCACCACCAAAAGCCCTCTGATAATGTTGAAAGTCAAATCAAAGGGCATTCCAGGTTCCATGGAATTGGACACAGGGGGCGTCAGTCAATTATGAGCCAGAAGGCTTTTGAGAAACTGTGGGGCAACAAGGCACAAAGGCCAAAACTGAGCCCGATTCATACAAAGCTGCGCACCTACACCAAAGAGCTCATACCAGTCATTGGTAGTGCGGCAGTGAAGGTATCGTACGATGGAGCTGTGCATGATTTATCACTATGGATTGTACCAGACTATGGCCCAACGCTGTTCCGCAGAAACATAGAAACATAGAAAATAGGTGCAAGAGTAGGCCATTCGGCCTTTTGAGCCTGCACCACCATTCAATATGATCATGGCTGATCATGCAACTTCAGTACTCCATTCCTGCTTTCTCTCCATACCCCTTGATCCCGTAAGCCGTAAGGGCCATATCTAACTCCCTTTTGAATATATCTAACGAACTGGCCTCAACAACTTTCTGTGGTAGAGAATTCCACAGGTTCACAATTCTCTGAGTGAAGAAGTTTCTCCTCATCTCAGTCCTAAATGGCTTACCCCTTATCCTTAGACTGTGACCCCTGGTTCTGGACTTCCCCAACATCGGGAATATTCTTCCTGCATCTAACCTGTCCAATCCCGTCAGAATTTTATATGTTTCTATGAGATCCCCTCTCATTCTTCTAAATCCTAGTGAATATAAGCCTAGTCGATCCAGTCTTTCTTCATATGTCAGTCCTGCCATCCTGGGAATCAGTCTGGTGAACCTTCGCTGCACTCCCTCAATAGCAAGAATGTCCTTCCTCAGATTAGGAGACCAAAACTGTACATAATATTCAAGGTGTGGCCTCACCAAGGCCCTGTACAACTGCAGTAAGACCTCCCTGCTTCTATACTCAAATCCCCTAGCTATGAAGGCCAACATGCCATTTGCCTTCTTCACCGCCTGCTGTACCTGCATGCCAACTTTCAATAACTGATGTACCATGACACCCAGGTCTCGTTGCACCTCCCCTTTTCCTAATCTGTCACCATTCAGATAATATTCTGCCTTCGTGTTTTTGCCACCAAAGTGGATAACCTCACATTTATTTACATTATACTGCATCTGCCATGCATTTGCCCACTCACCTAACCTGTCCAATTCACCCTGCAGCCTCTTAGCATCCTCATATTGCCACCCAGCTTAGTGTCATCTGCAAACTTGGAGATATTGGAGATATTACATTCACTTTCGTCTAAATCATTAATGTATGTAGTAAATAGCTGGGGTCCCAGCACTGAACCTTGCGGTACCCCACGAATCACTGCCTGCCATTCTGAAAAGGACCAGTTTATTCCTACTCTTTGCTTCCTGTCTGCCAACCAGTTCTCTATCCACGTCAATACATTACCCCCAATACCATGTACTTTAATTTTGTGTAGTGGGTGGTGGGTTTGTCAGCTTTTTCTGACCTTGACCGTTCGAATCGGTCCCACTCCCTGGTTCTAGAGCTTGGAATTATTTAGGGGATGTGATAGATGTAGACAGTCACCACAGCCTAAAAGTCACCACCAAGTTATACCTGAGTGCACAATTGATTTTTGATGACTGCTTTTGTGCAATTTTGGCAGGCTGATCAACTCTAATGTGATTCCTTTATGAGAATTTTGGTACAAGATTCCAAAGGTGTTGATGGAGTTTTCGAATGGTGCTGTTAGAAGCATTAGCAGCTTGATACTGTCCATTGTGTGTTTTGCTGATGCATGGTTTTTTCTGTATAGCTGTTTTAAGAACTATCAAAATATGTATGTATCTGGGTCCCTGGTAAGTGGGCTTTTGTTAGACTGCTACTGTCTCCCTGGGGCCTGCCTCCCAGGTGGGTTAGCAGCCCTATGCAGATCCAGCATACAATTTAAAATGTCCAAATTCAATTGAAAAGGCCCTAGTTTAGTCCAAAAGTGCCTAATAGTGAGATATTTCTGTCCACATTTCTCCTCCAAAAGTCTAACACAGTTCCCTTTTAAATTCCAGACACATGTTCATTGAGTAGGGGGTCCCAGAATGTTGTAAATCCTACATTTGCACACTAATCTCTTGTGTGGGACCTTGTCAAAAGCCTTTTGAAAGTCCAAATACACCACATCCACTGGTTCTCCCTTGTTCACTCTATTAGTTACATCCTCAAAAAATTCTAGAAGATTTGTCAAGCATGATTTCCCTTTCATAAATCCATGCTGACTTGGACCGATCCTATCACTGCTTTCCAAATGCGCTGCTATTACATCTTCAAGAATTGATTCCAACATTTTCCCCACTCCCGATGTCAGGCTAACTGATCTATAATTCCCTGTTTTCTCTCTCCCTCCTTTTTTACAAAGTGGGGTTACATTAGCTACCCTCCAATCCATAGGAACTGATCCAGTGTCTATAGAATGTTGGAAAATGACCACCAATGCATTCACTATTTCAAGGGCCACTTCCTTAAGTACTCTGGGAAGCAGATTATCAGGCCCTGGGGATTTATCGGCCTTCAATCCCATCAATTTCCTTAACATAATTTCCTGACTAATAAGGATTTCCTTCAGTTCCTCCTTCTCGCTAGACCCTCGGCCCCCTAGTATTTCCGGAAGGTTATTTGTGTCTTCCTTAGTGAAGACAGAACCAAAGTATTTGTTCAATTGGTCTGCCATTTCTTTGTTCCCCATTATAAATTCACCTGAATCTGGCTGCAAGGGACCTACATTTGTCTTCACTAATTTTTTTCTCTTCACATATCTATAGAAGCTTTTGCAGTCAGTTTTTATGTTCCCGGCAAGCTTCCTCTCATACTCTATTTTCCCCCTACTAATTAAACCCTTTGTCTTCCTTTGCTGAATTCTAAATTTCTTCCAGTCCTCAGGTTTGCTGCTTTTTCTGGCCAATTTATATGACTCTTCCTTGGGTTTAACACTATCCCTAATTTCCCTTGTTCGTCACGGTTGAGCCACCTTCCCCGTTTTATTTTAAGCTGGCTAGGAAAGATCCGATGGAACTGGGACAACATCAAAGTGCTGTCTTCGGTGGATGACGCCTCGTGCGCTCAAGTGCTAAACAAATTTCCATCACGATTTGAGCCAGGCACCGGCAACTTCACAAGCGCCAAAGTGCAGATCCATCTAGTCCCTGATGCACAGCCAGTTCATCACAAGGCCCGAGCGGTTCCATATATGATGCGGAAGAAAGTCAAGATCGAACTATACAGACTTCAACGAGAGGAAATTATATTGCTAGTTGAGTTCAACGAGTGGGCCAGTCCAATTGTCTGGTGTTGAAAAGCGATGGTACGGTCAGAATCTGCGGAGACTACAAAGTAACGATCAACCGAGTCTCGTTACAGGACCAGTACCCACTACCCAAAGCGGAGGACCTATTCGCAACGTTAGCAGGGGGGAAGCCATTCACCAAGCTGGATCTAACCTCTGCTTACATGATGCAGGAGCTGGCTGAATCTTCGAAAAGATTGATGTGCATCAACATACACAAAGGGCTGTTCCTTTAACACAGATGCCCTTTTGGGATTCGCTCGGCTGCTGACAACTTCCAGAGGAACATGGAGAGTCTGCTGAAATCGGTTCCGCGCACCGTTGTGTCCCAAGACGACATCCTGATCACTGGTCGTGACACCACCGAACACTTGCACAACCTGGAAGAGGTTCTAAAGCGACTGGACAGAGTGGGACTCAGGCTGAAACGCTCCAAGCGTGTTTTCCTGGCGCCAGAGGTCGAATTTTTGGGGAGAAAGATTGCGGCAGACGGCATCAGACCCACAGACTCTAAGATGGAGGCCATCAATTGTGCACCCAGACCACAGAAAGTGACGGAGCTGCGTTCGTTCCTGGGGCTCCTCAACTATTTTTGTAACTTTCTACCCAGGTTGAGCACTTTGCTGGAACCTTTGCATTTATTGCTATATAAGGGTGACGACTGGGTTTGGGGTAAATCTCAAGAGACAGTCTTCAATAAGGCCAGAAACCTGCTATGTTTTAACAAGTTACTTGTATTGTATGGCCAGTGTAAACGTTTAGTACTAGCTTGTGATGCATCTTCGTACGGGATCGGTTGTGTGTTACAGCAAGCAAATGTATCAGGCAAACTGCAACTGGTTGCATATGCGTCCAGAAGTTTATCTAAGGCTGAAAGAGCCTACAGTATGGTTGAGAAAGAAGCATTAGCATGCATATACGGGGTTAAGAAAATGCACCAATACCTATTTGGACTCCGGTTCGAGCTCGAAACCGACCACAAACCGTTCATTTCGCTATTCTCAGAAAGCAAAGGTATTAACACCAATGCTTCGTCCCGCATCCAAAGATGGGCACTAACGTTATCTGCGTATGATTATGTAATCCGCCACAGACCAGGCACTGAGAACTGTGCGGCTGCCCTCAGTCAGCTACCATTGCCCACCACCGGGGTAGAAATGGCGCAACCCGCAGACTTGCTTCTTGTAATAGATGCTTTTGAGAGTGAGGAGTCACCAGATCAGGACCTGGACAAGCCAGGGCCCTGTACTATAACTAGTAAAAAACTGTGTCCTTAATGGGAACTGTTCAGCTGTTCCTGGGGAAATGCAAGATGAAATGAAGCCGTTTTACCGATGCAAGGATGAAATGTCCATCTAATCAGATTGTCTCCCATGGGGGAATTGCTAAAAAAGGCAGGGAAACGTTTATACGTGACCTACACAGTACCCACCCAGGCATAATCATGATGAAGGCTATCACCAGGTCACACGTTTGGTGGACCGGCATTGACGGAATTGGAGTCATGCGTACACCAATGTAACACTTGCTCACAGTTGAGCAATGCACTAAGGGAGGCCCCACTGAGTCTGTGATCATGGCCCTCCATACCGTGGTCCAGGGTCCACGTAGATTTTGCTGGTCCCTTTCGAGGAAAGATGTTCCTAGTGGCAGTGAACACTTACTCTAAATGGATTGAATGTGTAATAATGTCATCAGGTACGTCCACTGCCACCATTGAAAGCCTCAGGGCCATGTTCACCATCCATGGTTTGCCCGACGTCCTTGTTAGTGACAATGGACCATGTTTCGCCAGCTCGGAATTCAAGGAGTTCATGACCCGCAACGGCATCAAACATGTCAGGTCTGCCCCGTTTAAGCCCGCATCCAACGGTCAAGCGGAATGGGCAGTCCAAACTATCAAGCAGAGCTTGAAACGTGTGACGGACGGTTCCCTGCAGACCCGGTATTTCGGGTTCTGCTCAGCTGCCGGACGCGACCCCACTCGTTTAGCGGGTTCCCCCGGCAGAATTGTTAATGAAAAGAGCACTCAAAACCAGGCTGTCCTTAGTCCACCCGGATCTCAATGATCATGTAGAAACCCAGTGTCACCAGCATAAAATGTATCATGATCGCGCGGCTGAATCGCGTGACATTGAGGTTAATGACCCTGTATTTGTTCTTAATTATGGTCATGGTCCCAAATGGATTGCTGGCACTGTTTTAGCCATGGAGAGGAATAGAGTGTTTGTTGTCAAACTTCTGAATGGACAAACGTGCAGAAAGCATTTGGATCAGACCAAACTGCGATTCACTGACAACCAAGAACAGTTTGAAGAGGACATTATCATCATTGATCCACCAACACATACCCAACCAGCAATCGACCTCACTGTCAGCCACGAGGATGAACCCACCATGTCTGACAGTCCGATCAGACCAGCCGCGCCGCAGTGCAGCAATGATCCGACCAACTCACCCATGCCAGGACTTCAACTCAGGCGATCAACCCAGGAACGTAGAGCCCCTGATCGCCTCAACCTGTAAATAACTTGTATCTAAAACTTTGGCGGGGAGTGATGTTATGTATGTAAACTTTATAATAGTGTAAGATTTGCCACCAGGGCACGCACCTGTTGGAGACCCAAGGGTCACCTGCACACCTTGTGCAAGCAAGTATAAAAGGGTGAAAGGTTGTCTGCCATGCTGCTTCTTCACTCTGGAGTTTGATTAAAGAGACTAAGGCCACATCAGTTTGAGCTTATAGCATACAGTCTTCTGGAGTTATTCTGAACATAACACACCAAACATCCGTTCTTCTCCTCTGGCACTCTCGAGCAGTCCGGCAAAGTGCACCGACCCAAAAAGCTGGCAGGGGCACTGTCAGAAAAAATGCTGAGTTTTTTATAGTGAAAATCGATGCCGTGGCGAAACGGCAGCAGTGCGCACTTTAATGACATCCTTACGGCTGCAAGCCCCATACCGCAGCAGAAGTCTGGGGTTTGGGGCGGCAGTGGAAACTGCCACAAACACTCCCGCGCTGAACATGGGTCGTGGCAGCCAATGGACTGCAACTAGGCGGCCACTCGATTCTACCGCATGGCCACCGCAAAACGACAGTAACAGCCCTTATCCAGACCCTGAATTTCGGATCCCATATACTGTTTGGATAATAAGGGGCCAAAAATTATTGTTGTGCGCCTCCCGTTAGCGCCTTCTGTGGGCCTATTCAAATGAACTTTTTGACAGGTCTTGTGGGCGCCACAGGCTTCGCATGCTCAGCGATCCTGGGCGTCGAATTCCGTTTTGTTTTCACCCCGGGGAGGGGGGCACTACCAGCTCCCGCAAAATTATGTGGATATACGAAACCAGTAGTGCCGTACCTCCAGTAGAAGCGTCCCGGGCAGCTGCACCTCTGGCAATGATGTAATCGGTGTGTGCGGCAACCCCTTTTCGTCCCACGGCGGCCCGTTTATGCTTGTGGCAAAAATTGGGCAGTGCCCCATGAAGCTGCCACAGGCGATATAAGTGCCAGCCTCACGAGTCGCGAACCAGGCCACACATCGATCACGGGTCTGGAAATTAAAAGGTGTGGCGCACGCTGCCATGCACCGCCATTTATTTTTTGTTTTGCCGACTTAGCAGTCAGGCCTTTTTCTTCCGATATTGTGGGGTCCGTGCCGCACTCCGTTTCAGTGTCGGACTGTGGCCATGACAACCCATGTCCCCGGTGGCCAAGTGGAGGCCCATCAAAAGGTCTGCAGAACTTGCAACGTCCCTCCCCTTTAATGGAAGAGGAGGAGCCTTGAAACGCGTTTGCGCTACAGCTGCATAGCGCCCCCGATTCCGCCCCGAGAGGAAGTGGATTGCGCGACAGTGCACTTCACATCTTGTGAGCCACAGTAACCCCAATTTCGCATCGGGGCGGGACTTCTGCACCAAGCGCAGAATGTCCGGCCTCGAAAATGTTACCATCCCCAAACGGGATGCTCCAGAGTTTCGCGGCCTAAGCGCCTAAATGGGGTCTGTAGCCTTCTGCAGCCTAAGGCCAGCAGCCCCTTGAGAAGACAATCAGGCAGCTGGCATCGGAGGTGTCCAGCCCAGACCTGGGGAAGGAGGCCCTACCGTCAAAGGGCATACCGATGTCAGTTTTCATTCCTGGAGCTCAGTGGCGAGCAATGTCTGCGAAGGCTCAGATTTAAAAAGGACACCCAGAGGGAGCTGCACAATCTCCTGTGGGCAGATCTGCAGCCTCATATGGGATGTAGGTTAATGAGACCATAAAAAAGCAAACCAAGCACTGGGGTACATTTCTAGAGGGATAGAATTGAAAAGCAGAGAACTGTTAAACTTGTATCAAATCTTGATTAAACTTAAGAGTACAACTGTGCACAATTCTGGGGGCCGAAATTCAGGTTCCCGATAAGGCCCATTACCATGGGTTTGCGGCAGTCATGCGATGGAATCAAGTGGCAGCCGCATTCTAGTCGACTGGCCACCATGATCCATATTCAACGCGGGAGATTTTGGGGTCATTAGAGTGCGTACCGCTGCCGCGCGGCCACTCGGCCACCCATATTGAGTATAAAAAAACTATCTTTTTTCCTGACAGTGCCCCCACCAGCTTGTTGCGTCGGTGCACCTTGTGGGGCTGCTGTAGACTGCCAAAGGAGGAGAAAGGGAGAGTTTGTGCAATCGGGTATTTTTGGTCCAAACTTTTTCAGATTTCTCTGCTGTTTTGCTAAACTTGCAGCGAACTTTACAGAACTTTTTGTGAGTGTAGAAAACCTTTTTGACTCGCACTGATTAGTCATGGCCTGTGAACCTCATTCTCTGCTACACACAGGCCTGCTTGTGCGGGTCGAGCCTTCAGACAGAATGGGCTCAGTGTTGGCAGTGTTGTGCACCTTGTGAGAGGCAGGGCGGCATGCAGGAGAAGGCGACACTATCAGCAACAGGTGCAGAGGCAGCGGGCAAGGGAGGCAGCAGCCATGGCTGCCTGACAGAGAGAAGAGCCTGCAGAAGGCCACACACCTCCACGTAGAGAGGGTGGGCAGGAGGGCAATGGCATGAGGAGGAGGGTCAGGTACGTTGATCCCCCCGCAGCACATACTGGGCCAGAAGATTTGCCAGCAGCAGCCTGCAGAGGCTGAGGAACATCAGCAGGAACAGGGAGAAGGCAATCAGCCAGGTGACATTGGAGGGGCCCAGCACAGAGCTGGGGGAAGGAGGCCCTACCATCAAAGGGTGTACCGATGTCAGTTTTCCTTCCTGGAGCTCAGTGATGAGCAATGTCTGCGAAGACTCAGATATAGAAAGGACATACTGAGGGAGCTGTGAAATGTCCTGCGGGCAGATCTGCAGTCTCACACAAGGCTCAGGACAGCTCTCACGATTGAGACCAAGGTCACAATAACTCTCAACTTTTATATGACAGGGTCTTTCCAGTCTGCAACTGCAGACATATCGAACATCTCCCAATTCTCTGCCCATCGCACCATTTGACAGGTGACCAATGCTCTGTATAAGAGAAGAGTCAAATATATCTCTTTCCTGATGACCAGGGAGAAGCAGGGGGAGCGGCAGGCCGGATTTGTCTGGATTGTAGGGTTTCCTAGGGTGCAGGGTCCCATCGACTGCACACACATTGGCCTGAGGGTACCACAGCACCATCCCAAACTCTTTATCAACAGAAAGGGATTCCACTCCCTCAGTGTGCAGCTGGTATGTGACCACCAGCGCAGGATCCTGGCAGTTGATGCCAGGTATCCAGGCAGCAGCCATGATTCCTTCATCATGCGCCAGAGCAATGTGCCTGCCGTCTTCACCAGGCCAAATCAGGATTGTGGATGGCTGCTTGAAAACAAGGGATTTCCCCTGTCCACTTGGCTGCTGACTCCGCTTCGGAAGCCCAGGACTGCGGCCGAGCATGCCTACAATGATGCTCATTGTGTCACCAGGTGCATTATCGAGCATTGCATCAGGATCCTCAAACACCGGTCTGGTGGCACTTTGCAGTACTCTCCTGAACGGGTCTCCATATTCATGGTGGTCTGCTGCATGCTGCACAACCTGGCTCTCATGAGGGGCCAGCCGCTGGAGGTTGAGCCAGCAGTACCACCTGAGGAGGAGGCGCAGCAGCAAAAGGAGGAGCAGGAGGAGGAGGAAGAGGCACAGGAGGAGGAGGAGGAGGCGCAGGAGGAGGAGGAGGAGGCGCAGGAGGAGGAGGAGGAGGCGCAGGAGGAGGAGGAGGAGGCGCAGCAGGAGGAGGAGGATGTTGTTGCCATCCCAACCCTGCAAGGGAAGTGCAGACCCATCTGATTGCTGCTCGATTCTGATAATTTGAAGCCCACATGATCTTTCAATTTCTATTTTCCATGGCCATCCCAATGAGTGCTGAAGTGGAACCAAAATAAGGCTCAACACACAAGTCTAATAAAGAATAAAAATATGTTTATTTTCGAATACCTATAGCTTGGTCAAGAGAGAGCAGCAGTATGGTAGAGTTCACGCAACTCGTGCCGTGCCATCTCACCCCTTGGTTACCACCGTACAATATTTAAAGCCAAAAACCACAACGTGTCATCAATTCTTCTGGAATTTTTTGAGGATGTTTCCAGTAGAGTGGACAAGGGAGAACCAGTTGATGTGGTATATTTGGACTTTCAGAAGGCTTTCGACAAGGTCCCACACAAGAGATTAATGTGCAAAGTTAAAGCACATGGGATTGGGGGTAGTGTGCTGACATGGATTGAGAACTGGTTGTCCGACAGGAAGCAAAGAGTAGGAGTTAATGGGGACTTTTCAGAATGGCAGGCAGTGACTAGTGGGGTACCGCAAGGTTCTGTGCTGGGGCCCCAGCTGTTTACACTGTACATTAATGATTTAGACGAGGGGATTAAATGTAGTATCTCCAAATTTGCGGATGACACTAAATTGGGTGGCAGTGTGAGCTGCAAGGAGGATTCTATGAGGCTGCAGAGCGACTTGGATAGGTTAGGTGAGTGGGCAAATGCATGGCAGATGAAGTATAATGTGGATAAATGTGAGATTATCCACTTTGGTGGTAAAAACAGAGAGACAGACTATTATCTGAATGGTGACAGATTAGGAAAAGGGGAGGTGCAAAGAGACCTGGGTGTCATGGTACATCAGTCATTGAAGGTTGGTGTTGTAGAGAGTAGAAATATATATAGACTTAGGCATTAGGCACCTGCTGGATATTTAAAACTCACATAAGCTTAAATGGACACACACATAAAATGGCTGCCCAGGCATTATGGGAAATCAGGTAGTCAAACTGTGAACTGTTGAACGTTCACTGACCGAGCAATAACCCTGTGAGGCCCACTGTAGGAATGCCTGGGAAGACAGAGATAAGAAGGAAACCATCTCCTGTGAACAAGGCCATGAAACCAATTATTTCAGGAAGAAAGATAAGAGGGAAACCATTTGCTGTAAACAAGGCTATATACCAATTATTTCTCCCAGATGAAAGAACTAGGGAGAGAACCTATAAAGCCATCGATCAGCCCAAGCTGACAATAACCGAACATATGGTTCCCTGGATAGTAGGAGAATTCTATTGGGTTAAAGAACCTATATGTAATCTATAATCGTTGTGATTGGCTTGTGTCCAGCCGTGATGGGCTGTGTAACTGTAGTAAACTGTTTTGTAACTGTTGTGAAACATATAAAGGTACATGTAACTCTTTGTTCTGTGGAGAGAAACCTGGATACGGTCCTGTGTGTTTCCTCCCCGCTGAGCGTTATTAAATACCGTCAGGCGTTGGAACCGACTCTGAGTGTTGAGTGATTCTTCAGAGAAAACACTAACGCTAACAATGGCGTAGTCGACGGGATTCCCCGAAGTCGCTGAACGCACTTGGAGTAAACCCGGGTGAGTATAAACACAAACGATTTTTAAATTATAAAAGTGCGGAAGGTGGATGCTGGTTGATCGACACGAGGGAACGGTCTAATATCTCAAACACCTAGCCTGAGCCTGAATTAAGAGGACAGTAGTCCCACGTAACGGCCAGGAATTAAGTAAGTGCCGGGAACACACTTGGACCGTGGGATCGTGATACCGAAAGACACCTTCCGGACCCAGTAGTGTAATTGGAGATAAACCCCGGGGTAGAACCAAGCAGTGTGCAGCGGCTAACGGAATCCAAACCTGTGAACAGGGTCGGACCAACGGGCCGAGCGGTGGTAGGTAGTCGTTAAGGATATGTAGAGCACTGCGGGAATTGCTTAAACGCGTTTTTAAGAATTGTATAAGTTTGTGTAACAGCAGAACTTGTGACCTGACAGTAGCCAAGAGACAGTTTACTACAAGTCGCGCTAGAAAGAAAGCGGACCTCTGAGAGTAGATTCCTAACGGTACTAGTCCTACCCAGGAATGGCCATGGAAACGAATAAACTCGAGTGGGGACCAGAAGGGTCACTTACCCGCCACCTGGCGGAAAAACAAAAGAAGCTAATCGAAAAAATGATCAAAGCAGGGTGGAATCCTCAGGAACTACCAGCGAAGCAAAGGGAATGGTGGGAGAAGGAAAAGAAAGATAAAGAGGAAAAGGCAGTAATTTTGATATTGCGAGCACATATAAAGTTAACAGAAAAAGTTAACCGGTATGTGCAAATAAAAAGGAAGCAAGTAGAGGCTGATAACGGACAGACAGTTTTGCCAGTTCTGGCAATAAATAGCCCAAGTGCACCACCTAGTGAGGAAGACTGGGAAAGCCTAGAGAATGAAACAGATAGTTGCAACTCCATTAAAGGGGACGTCTTACCTCCCCCATATAATACTATTAACTCGGCTCCGGCTGCCCCGTTGAAGGTAGAACATATACCCAGGATCCCAGCCGGGACAAGACGTCATGACAGTCCCGCTATACCCGCGCAGACACGAGTAACATACTTATCGCTGACCCCAGGGGACACGATGCAGTTGTTAGAGAAACTGCCACCACTAGTGCCCCGCCATAACAACGCAACCTTTTGGCAGAAGCTCAAAGAAATGACAATTTGCCACCAGCTCCATAACCGAGATATCGCTGGTATAGTTAGGATTAAAATGCCAGAGAGTTACTGGGACAGACTAGATAATGATCACCAAGACGGTACCTGGTGTGCCGACCTGTCCTCTACAAAAGAGGAGCAGGAGGATTCCATGATAGAATTTAAAGCGAACGTGATACGCGTTTTAGGCCAGGTCCCCGTAAACTGGAACGTTATAGTGGGAGTAGTACAAAAGAAGGATGAACGGGCACCAGAATACGGGGCAAGGAAATTTGAGACGTTCTTAGCACACGGCGGAATACCCGGAGCCGACCGGCAGAACCCGGCTTTCATACAATTGTATAAGGACGGACTAAGCCCTGCACACCAAGCCATTTTAAAAACAGGCTTGGTGATGTACAATAACTTTGATGACCTGGAAAGATGGGTGACCTCGGTAGATAATCAACAAAGGTCCAAAGTAGCCGCAAATACAGCAGAGGTCTGTGCAGCCACTGACAAAAAGGCGGCTGAGACATGCTATAATTGTAACAAGACGGGGCATCGCCGCGCTGAGTGTAGAGCCCCAAAACGCAACGGACGAAAAAAGTGTAGTAATTGTGACCGACTAGGCCATGAGGCAAAGGACTGTTGGGCCAAGGGAGGTGGCAAAGAAGGGAAGGGACCTAGATCGGGAAAAACGATCAATGAAAAAGCCCCGGACGTTAGTGCCCTCGGGAACCAGCAGCTGCTGGACATCATACAGCAGCTGACCCAGAAGCAAGCGAGTCCTCAATGAATCGCATCGGCCCCCGGCCAAGAACCCGATCCCCGTATGTGGATCAACGCATCGTTAGGGGGCCGGCGATGCGATATGTTGATAGACACCGGGGCGTCGGTATCCATAACGAACCTCGACTTACCTACTACCCGAAGATCCATCACGATCCAAGGGGTAGGGGGGGACAGGACCACGGCATATCAAAGTGAAACCCAAGTGCTAGAGGTGGACGGTATAATGATGCCGGTCCAGTTCTGGGTATGTAAAAACTCAGAGGGAACTATACTAGGGATGGACCTACTCCGCGAATTAGGAACAATAGTGGATGCGCAGCGAAAACGGGTAACCTGGAAAGGTACGAAAGGGTATAAGGATAAAGTGGCCAGGAAATGGGCACTAGTAAAGAACATAGCCACATTAGGTAAAACGGATACTCTGACGAGAGACTGGTCTAAGGACGGGATGTTGGGATTACTGTGTCAGGCTATCCCGGGAGTTTGGGCAAAAAGTAAACAGGACTGCGGACTTGTTGACATGACACCGGAGAAGGTCACGGGACCGGTACACCCTCCCCACAAGCAGTACCCTATCAAACCAGAGGCCATGCGGGCCACTGAGGGGATAATACAAGCCCTGGTAGAACAGGGCATACTACGACAGACCGTGTCAGTCACAAACTCCCCGATGTGGCCAGTTAAAAAGCCGGATGAAAGCTACCGACTAACGATAGATTACACAGCCCTGAATAAAGTTACACCCAGGGAACACCCGATTGTGGCCAGCCCAGCGACTATCTTCAACGGTCTGAATCCGGAACATAGGATTTTCACCGTCTTAGATATCGCTAACGGATTTTGGTCAATCCCGCTGGACCCGGAGTCTCAGGAGAGATTCGCATTTACATCCAGAGATAGACAATACACATGGACCCGACTCCCTCAGGGATTCCATAACAGCCCGAACATTTTCCACCGAGTCATGAGTAACGCTTTGGAATCATGTAACCTAACCCCGTATAATAGTACAATCCTTCAGTACGTGGACGACATCCTAATAGCCTCATCAAGTGACCGAGAGCATTTAGGGGCCGTAGCCATGGTCCTAAGGACTCTAGATAAGGCAGGGTTTAAAATAAATCCAAAAAAGGCGCAGATCGGACAAGCCACGGTTCGATATCTGGGACACGATATCAGTCAGGGAAAAAAGACTCTTCCGACAGACCGAAAGACAGCCATCGTTGATATGCCCCGACCAACTACAGTCCGGGCAGTGCGGCGGGTGATGGGTTTGTTCAACTATTGCAGGAATTTCATTCCTCAATTTGCGAACATAGCCGAACCCATTCAGCGACTAGTGAAGGGAGGAAAACCAGGAACAGAGCAGGTAGACTGGGGATCGGAGCAAGAGGAAGCCTATGGGAAATTAAAAGCCGAATTGGTGGCAGCCCCAGCGCTGAAGCTACCGGATATGACAAAGCCGTTCCATGTACATTACGATCTCGATGGAGGTTTTTATAGCGCCATTATAACCCAGGAGAAAGGGGGGGTAATGAGACCAATAGCGTATTACTCAACACAAGAGTCCCCGGTAGTGAAGGGACTCCATCGGTGCGTGGCTGCCCTCGATTGTGCCGCTTGGGCTGCCAGGATATGCGAACCAGTCACAATGTCGGGGCAGATAATTTTACACACGAAGCACACCATAGTGGAATTGCTAAATACCGGGAGGTTAAAAACAGTGTCAGATGCGCGACGAGCTACCTGGGAGGCAGTACTATTACCCAAAGATCAGTCCATACAAATAATTAGGGATATAGGCTTTAATCCCGCGGAGGGAATAGTAACCGAAGGTGAACCCCATAGCTGCAAGACTGAGATAGACGAAGAAATAGAAGGGGGAATAGCCGACGAACCTCTGAGGGACCCCGATTTAACCCTTTACGTTGATGGGTCCCGACGATATGTCGACGGAAGATTCCGCACCGGGTGGGGCGTGGTAGATCAGGATGGTGTCACCCTCCTGCGAGGGGCACTGGAAGGAACAGTGTCCGCCCAAGTGGCGGAGTTGGTAGCGCTGACCGAAGCCCTCAAATGGGCACAGGGGAAGCGTGTAAATGTTTATACAGACAGCCGGTATGCATTCGGGGTAGTACACGATTATATGATAGCGTGGAGTAGACGCGGATATATAACCTCGGGGGGGGGACACATTAAACACGAGAATATAGTTCGGGAGCTGGTTGAAGCCGTTAAAAGGCCTACGACGGCAGCAGTAATAAAGATCAAGGCACATCAAAAGGTAGAGACCAGGGAACAACGGGGAAACATGCTGGCAGATCAAGCAGCTAGGAGCGCGGCAGAAGAAGATGAGCCCCAGATAATTAAAGTGGCCATGATAGGACCAGGAGAGCTAAGTGTCCGTAAGATACAGGAAGAAAGTAGCTCGGAGGAACGGTCACAATGGGAAAGCAAGGGGGCCAGCATTGGGGAGGATGGGGTGTGGAGGAAGGGATTACAAGTAGTCGCCCCGTCTTCAATCCAGACCGAACTACTCCGGCTACACCATGAGCCGGACCACACTGGGCGAGACGGAATGCTGAGCCGTCTGCTCAAAGACTGGTGGTGGGCCGGGGTCGGGCGAGATGTAGCCAAGCATTGCCAGCGCTGCATAGTATGTGCACAGCATAATCCAGGCAGACCCGTAAAGGTCAGAATGGCACATCAGACACGTCCCAGGGGCCCGTGGGAGAATCTACAAATTGATTTCACAGGACCCCTACCCCTCAGCCGGGGAAAGAAATACTGCCTGGTTATTGTAGATCAGTTTACCAGGTGGGTTGAGGTCTTTCCCACCCGGGATTGCGGAGCATCCACGGTAGCGCAGATTCTCGCATTCGACATAATCCCACGGTGGGGAGTGCCCCTTCAAATTGACTCGGACCAGGGGATGCACTTCACAGGACAGGTCATGAAGCGGGCATGCGGTCTGCTTGGAATCCGACAACGGTTCCACATCCCGTACCACCCCCAGAGCTCAGGAATGGTGGAGCGAATGAACCGTACCCTTAAGACAGCAATTGCCAAAGCTATAACAGAGACCGGGAAGGAATGGGTAGACGTTTTGCCCTGCATATTAATGAGACTTAGGGCTACCCCTAACCGAACCACAGGACTGACCCCCTTTGAATTAATGACAGGAAGAGCAATGAGACTTCCTGAAGGGATCATAACAGGGGGGGAGGAAATGGGGCCTCTACGAGATCGGATTAAACAATATGTAAAACAATTAGATTCACAGCTAAAGGAACTAAGGAAAGAGGTGGTAGAGCAACAGGCCCTACGGGACTTGGAGACCCAAAACAACGGGAAAGCCGACGCATCCCTTCCACAGGTAGGCGACAAAGTATTAGTACAGGTCACTCCAGGCAGGACGGGG
Organism: Pristiophorus japonicus; assembly: GCF_044704955.1. Taxonomy (NCBI): domain Eukaryota; kingdom Metazoa; phylum Chordata; class Chondrichthyes; family Pristiophoridae; genus Pristiophorus; species Pristiophorus japonicus. The sequence goes on along the minus strand of NC_091978.1, from coordinate 276,625,268 downwards.
TTTGCCCCGAGGTGGACCGGACCGTATGACATCATTTTGACAAGCGACACGTGTGCATGTGTCGATATGAAAGGAAAAGGCCGGTGGAAGCACTGGTCACAACTAAAAAGGTATAACCCAAAAGAATAATGGCCGAACCAAGGGTGATACGCCTAGACGAGACGGAATGGTATGCTGTAAAGTACCAGGAGTGGTTAGACACCCTTTCGGAAGGGGTGTTCGGAGGAATAGCTTTGGCTTTAATGTTAATAGGAGTTTGGGTAATATTTAAGTGGGTAAAGACACGGGCGAACGCCCCACATATTCAATTCGAAATGATTCAATTGTAACCCTGTGCTTCTGATTTTGCAGGGTGACCGGGACACTCGTAGAAAAACAAAAAAAAACTTTAACCCCTGGTGACGACCAGGCAGTCTGTTTAAAATTACAGATAATACTTACCGAGATGGGAATACGGACGACCCTACTCGTAATATGGATAGCCCTGCGACATACACGAACCCTGGGCAACACCGACGGACAACAGAGCACGCTGGAAATAAACAATTACATGAACTATGGAGTGTTGTTCAATTTGACGGACGGAATATGTGTTCCAGCGACTAAGGATTGGAGCAAGGACAGAACTTATTTTAATGCATGGTTACAAGTGAATCCTAATAAGGACCGGGTATGTGTACAGTGCTCCACGGGTATAAGGAGCAGCTGCATTAAACGGAGGGATGTCAAAGGGCCCGATGAATGCACTTTCGGCATAATTTGCGCGCCTCCGGGACAATCCCAGCAATCAGTCATCCGCAAAAAGGGCATGGGGCTGTGTGGGTATTACGAGGAGGTGGGGGCGGCTGCTATATCAATGTATGTATGTTTCTCACCCCCTCCAACACCGCGCCCCATAAGAACCACTACATTGCCCGAAGAACTGCCTTGTCCCATAACTACTAAGGGACCAGAAAATGGGATTGCAATGTACAACGAAGGGGAATTATTGTATGATAATGTTAAACATGAAATTGTGCCTGTTCTGATCAATATTTCAGGCATCCAGATGCCGGAATATTGTACCGAACAGTCAAGGAAGATGTACAATGTATTAAGTAAAGTCGTAATGCAGCAGGCTGCCGATGCCATGGGTGCCAGTAAGTTCCGGGGACAGGGGTTAGCACCCAGGGTGAAGAGGGAAATAGTAAATGATGTTGCTACCGTTTTCAATACAGGAACCTCCGTAGTGAACTCGATAGACATACAAGGGTTAAATGAGAGGGTAGAACAGCTTAAAGGGGTGATGAAGGGGTTATTGGAGAGGGTGGAGCAAAACCAGGAAGACCAGGCCAACCTAGGAAAGGAGGGTGCCGAAATCCAGTTGGATGGCATCTCAGTCCTGGAAGCTCACGCTAAAACAATTAATCACCTCATTGATAGAGAACAAGAAGATACAATAAAGCAAAGACAGGGGCAACTCTGTCATGCTTATGGTCTGTGGATGGTGGGACAGATCCGCCACAACCTCGACCAGATCCAACGCGGGGAGGTACCCGATTGGATAGACAGTTCACATTTAGCTCAGTTGGCGAACCAAAGGGGGACACTGGATAATTGTACTCTGAAGGGACTGACCCGAGTATACCCCGCAATTCCAGATTGCCAGATGGGTAGGACTACCGGGATAGGGATAGTCCTGTTGATCCCTATAGCAACGCCGGACTCAGGGCCGTTCCCCTTATACCACCTAGAGAATATCGGAGTAATCCGGGAAAATGTCTACATACGCTACTACCTAACCACCACCTTTGCCGTTCGTCGAAACAACATACTTACTGGGATTTCCCTAGCTGATTGCAAGCAAAGGGGGGAAATCACAGTATGCCCTCACCCGGTGGGCCGAGGGGAACTAGACGAGTGCGGGTTTAACCGAACCAATGGGTGTGTACTAGAAATAGTGCCCGCACACATGCACTTCGCGAGGGCAGGCTATGGAGGGAGGGGAAGATACTGCGTCTCTACCACAGAGCGTTCATACCAGTATAATGACCTACAGTGCCCTATACCGCAGCCCAACTTTTGCTTTACACCGCTACGACCTGTCGCGATCGGGCAAGCACATATCACCCAGGTTAGGCGCCGGAAGTCCGAAGTTATTGAAGTAACTGATCAGCTCCATGATCATTTGCAGGATTATGACGAGCCAGAGCAAGTCCCTATCCCACATCTAACCGAGGTATTACGGGAGTTAAGGCTCAGAGTGGGGCAATCCGTAAAACTCTATCACCAGATACAAACTAAAATCAAAGAACTGGAAGAAGATACCGAGGTAGACTTACAAAGTCAGAGTTGGTGGAGAAAAGTCTGGGACTGGGGAATAAATGTGAACATCCACCCATGGATCCGAATTATTTTACACACACTGGTCGGGATACAATTAATCTTAGCAATAACATGGGGCGTGATGGCCTGCCAGGTATGCAGGCGCCACAAACGGCGGAAGCGGACCAATCACCGTTCCCTGGATATTAAACAAGCCTGTTTGATAAGGGGACGGGAGGAGCTAGCCTTTGTTAATTTGATCTAAGCAACCGGGACTCCTGAAACCGCGTGACTGGCCAGCACGTTGAGGCAAGGAGTACCGGGCAGTGCACAAATATCAGATAAAGGCAGTACGGTCGGTTAAAAGGGGACTAGGACTAGTCCCTTTACCGAAAGGGGGGAATTGTTGTAGAGAGTAGAAATATATATAGACTTAGGCATTAGGCACCTGCTGGATATTTAAAACTCACATAAGCTTAAATGGACACACACATAAAATGGCTGCCCAGGCATTATGGGAAATCAGGTAGTCAAACTGTGAACTGTTGAACGTTCACTGACCGAGCAATAACCCTGTGAGGCCCACTGTAGGAATGCCTGGGAAGACAGAGATAAGAAGGAAACCATCTCCTGTGAACAAGGCCATGAAACCAATTATTTCAGGAAGAAAGATAAGAGGGAAACCATTTGCTGTAAACAAGGCTATATACCAATTATTTCTCCCAGATGAAAGAACTAGGGAGAGAACCTATAAAGCCATCGATCAGCCCAAGCTGACAATAACCGAACATATGGTTCCCTGGATAGTAGGAGAATTCTATTGGGTTAAAGAACCTATATGTAATCTATAATCGTTGTGATTGGCTTGTGTCCAGCCGTGATGGGCTGTGTAACTGTAGTAAACTGTTTTGTAACTGTTGTGAAACATATAAAGGTACATGTAACTCTTTGTTCTGTGGAGAGAAACCTGGATACGGTCCTGTGTGTTTCCTCCCCGCTGAGCGTTATTAAATACCGTCAGGCGTTGGAACCGACTCTGAGTGTTGAGTGATTCTTCAGAGAAAACACTAACGCTAACAGTTGGCATGCAGGTACAGCAGGCGGTTAGGAAAGCGAATGGCATGTTGGCCTTCATAGCGAGGGGATTTGAGTACAGGGGCAGGGAGGTGTTGCTGCAATTGTACAGGGCCTTGGTGAGGCCACACCTGGAGTATTGTGTACAGTTTTGGTCTCCTAACCTGAGGAAGGACATTCTTGCTATTGAGGGAGTGCAGCGAAGGTTCACCAGACTGATTCCTGGGATGGCGGGACTGACCTATCAAGAAAGACTGGATCAACTGGGCTTGTATTCACTGGAGTTCAGAAGAATGAGAGGGGACCTCATAGAAACGTTTAAAATTCTGACGGGGTTAGACAGGTTAGATGCAGGTAAAATGTTCCCAATGTTGGGGAAGTCCAGAACCAGGGGACACAGTCTAAGGATAAGGGGGAAGCCATTTAGGACCGAGATGAGGAGGAATTTCTTCACCCAGAGAGTGGTGAGCCTGTGGAATTCTCTACCACAGAAAGTTGTTGAGGCCAATTCACTAAATATATTCAAAAAGGAGTTAGATGAAGTCCTTACTACTAGGGGAATCAAGGGGTATAGTGAGAAAGCAGGAATGGGGTACTGAAATTGCATGTTCAGCCATGAACTCATTGAATGGCGGTGCAGGCTAGAAGGGCCGAATGGCCTACTCCTGCACCTATTTTCTATGTTTCTATGTTTCTAATTCCATTACATTAGGGGCTTTTTACATTTTTGCTATGAAGCACAGACCATGTTTCCAGTTATTCAACACCTAGCCTAACCGCAAGTCATATTCTGTTACTTTCGCTATGAAGCACAAGCCATGTTTTCTGTTATTCAATGTCTATCTTTGTCAAACTCGCCACCACATCCTCTTGCAGATAAACTGCTTTGTGATTGGCCTTGCGAGTTGTTGCCAGGCAAAACACTTTACCCAGACCACATCTGCTTACTGGCTTGTCCACTTTTCTGAACACATTTCCCAGACTGCAACACTTATTGCTCTATGGTGGGTTTCTAAAAATCCCACTTCAATTCCCCCTGGCTAACCCCAGTCCATGAGACCACTAGAGCTAAGCTTATCGAATGCTTTAGACTTCCCGCCCCATTTTGCGGTGATCTGCCGCCAAGTTTGGGAGGTTTATTGTGTAACCGGGGTTTAAATTCCCCCAGGCATCAACAGTCTATCTTTCTCTTGCATATGAGTGATTGCTTTAGCTTGCTGCCTATGTCTACGCTTCCAACAAGCTGCACATGTCATTATCAGCCAGCACAGTGGCAAAATCAGTTGAACTGCCACCAATATGTGAGAAATGATACGTATCCATGGATGGATATTAAGGTTCAGTACCCAGTTCCATGCCTTCTCGTACCAAGGGGTACGTTGAAGGTCTTTTGCAATGTCCTTGCCCAGTTCGCACAGCTCCTGTTTGAGCACGTGATATCGTTTCATGCTTGTCAGCAGAGGATCCTTTATGTCTCTCAGGTCCTCGGGCAGGTGGGGTATTGGTGCAGCCAGTTCACTTTCATATTGGTACAAATCTTGTTTAATTTCATCAGTCAGGTTCAGGGTAATGGTTTCTCGAGCATGGATATATGTCATTCATGCTCGTCCGATTGCAACCGGTAGCCTCGAGGTAAAGCAGAAGTTGGGGTTAGTGATATTACATTGATAAATACCATAGTCATCAGTTGGTTGGTTGGTTACCACATAGTATTCCCCCTTTCCGTGGTAGGCTGAGTGGGTGTTTTCGGATTCTGATGGGCTTATTTCTAAGACACACCCAATGGTTTGATTAAATCCGCACCCATCCTCGCTTCCCCAGCCGACTGAATGTGGACATATGTTTAGGCTTCCTACCCTGCGGCACCCTGATAATGAGACCCCTCGCATGGGTCCCTTCCGTTTGATCGCATATTGATCCATTGGGTAATACCGCATGTAATTCTCACCCAGGATTAGCCCCAAGTTTTCTAACTCAGACTCCCCCTTCACCATTACCGGAATCATTAGGACCATCCCCACCAGGGAAGAATGTGAATCTGTGCATCAGCCCATCACCGGAAAGACTCTTGTCATTCCTTTCATGATGCACGTGCCCAGTGACCCTGGGTGCTGTGCTTGGCGGAACAGGTGGGTGCTGTTAATCCAGTCCGGGACTTCGCCCCCGTGTATTTGGTCCAGGTTCTCCCTGACCTGCCCAATCATCCATCCCCCGTAAGCATGGCAGAGGTCTCGCTGAACCTCTGCCTTTTCCGCATTGAATTCTCAGTCAATCAGGGGGTTACTTGTGGCAGCATGGCCCTCTAGGAATGTAATCCCTTTGAATAAGCTCCCTGCTTGCAGCAACTTCCTGACTGTGTCTTTAAGGCTTTCCGATTGTTCCTGTATAGCTTGTATGTCTAGGGCATTTATAAACGAGGTTCCCGTGTTGACCCCTGTTAAGACATCATTGATCAGACCCTGTTTTTGTCTGTGGGTCTGACCCACTTTCAGAGGGCTCCAGTATCTGAACGCCCCTGAGGCGTCTCGGGATTCTTTCAACACTATCTTAAGCATTCGGGTGTACAATGCCCGTACCTTAGGGTCATATTTTTCTGGTAGCCCTATGTCCATCAGGTTTACTATTACAGGTAATATCTCATGCTGTACATTTTCATACAATTACATTCCCTCCGTTCTCAGGACCACCCTGCTTGGGGATCCCGTGGCATGTATGGGACATTCTAACGGTTTCGGTGGTGTAGGCGAGGCGGGCGGTGCCATCGCTAGTGGCCACTCACCTGCCAATCTCATCCATATTATTGGCGAGGGACATGACCCCTCTTTATAAATGCAATTGTAATACCTGGATCAAAATGTTCGTTCTGCCCTGACGCATACCGTAATGACATTAGGCTTATGATTTCTAACATGTGAATCTATGTCGTAGTATTCTTCCATTTTTTTTGCATAAGGTCCCTCAAAGTCCTTATGGTCATAATAATGGTCGCGATAATAGTTACGATCACTAAGGGGTGTCCATATAGAGACATTAGCAAGGTTACAGGATATCCATGCCGTTCTGTGGGATATCACAGAGATTCCTAGCATTTTCGGTTGGACCTCTTACATCTTCGAATGGTGCCATTCGGTGGCAGACCAAAGTCCACCAGACCTCCTTCTGACTGAAAGATCCCTGATATGTGGATTCCATCCCCCACAATTATTCGTCTGAATTCGGGATCCCTTGGGTCTTCCTCGTGGTGTTGATCCGTTGTCTGGATCATCCATAACAGTATCATCATCCGCCAGGCCATCCTGTAAAAGGGGTGGATGCCCTTGGGCTATCCACTACATGTCAGTGTAGCTTTTCAACTGGGACCAATTTTTCCACCATCCTACTCCATTCATATTCACACATGCACACGTGTCGCCACTGATCAATATCTCGTATGGTCCCGACCACCGCGACGCGAATCCGGTTCATCCCGGTAGCCCCTTAACCATTATTTTCTACTTGGGAAAGATCTACCAGGGACTCTAACTCTTCTTGTTTGTCCCAGCCTGCCTGTCATTCTCTTACTTCCTGTCTCATATCCTTAAGTTGTTTACTTAACTCAATTACATATCTCCTAATCTGATCCCGCAATGGGCCCACATCTGACCCTCCTGTGATTATACCTTCAGGTAATCGCATTGCCCGACCAGTCATGAGCTCATATGGAGTTAATCCTGTTGTTCGGTTAGGGGTTGCCCTTTGTCTCATCAGGATAACAGGCAGCAGCTCAGCCCAAGCCTGTCCGGTTTCTTGGATGGCTTTTGACAGGGCTGTCTTTATTGTCCGAGTCATCCGTTCTACCATCCCCGAATTCTGCGGGTGGTAGAGGATGTGAATTTTTTTTTAATACACAATGTGGTGCATAGTAATTTTAGCACCTGTCCTGTGAAGTGGGTTCTATGATCAGAGTCTATTTGAATGGGGATGCCCCAGTGGGGAATCACCTCCTCGGCTAAGATTCGAGCTACTGTGGTTGCAGTACAGTTTCGAGTAGCAAAAGCTTCCACCCACCGTGTAAACAAATCAATTATTACTCGACAGTATTTCTTTCCTCTAGAGCTTGGCAGTGGTCCCGTGAAATCAATTTGTATATTCTTCCATGGCCCTCGCTGCCGTGGTTGTTGGGCCATTCTAATTTTAATGGCCTTTCCCGGATTATGTTGGGCACATGTAATGGCAATAGTTAGCAATGTCTCGTCCCATGCCTGGCCACCACCAATCTCTAGAGACATTACTGATCATGGCATTTCGCCCGGCATGGTTGATGCCGTGATGCAGTTCCATGAGCATCTTATACAAGTGGAGGCTGCCGCCTTATCGTCCTTTCTCCACACGGAGTCTGGATCTGGTGCCCCTCCCTGTTTTTTCCATTCGGTCTTCTCTTCATCACTTATATCTGCATGTAATTTTACAATGTCGATATCTTCTTTAGTAATTATACTGCTTACTGATTCCTCCCTTACTTCAGACGAAACTGCTGCCTCCTGCGCTTTTTCCGCAGCCTCATTATCTCTCTAGACATCATCCACCACTCTCTGGTGGGCTTTGACCTTTATTACCGCCGCCTTGGCGGGTTTACTAGCCGCGTCTAATAGCAGCCTAATTCGGCCTTCATGTTTGATGGCCTTCCTGCCTGAGGTGACAAACCCCCGCCTACCCCAGGCGGTCATGTAGTCATGGACTACTCCAAAAGCATAGCGGCTGTCTGTGTAGATATTTGCCCGCTTGCCTTCAGCTAATTGGAGAGTTTCTATCAGGGCAGTGAGTTCTGCCACTTGTGCGGAAAGTCCTCCGTCCAGTCCCCCACTTAGGATGGTGTCAAGTGCTCCATTGACCACCACCCATCCTGTATATGGGGTCCCTTGGATATATTTGCGGGACCTGTCCACATAAATGATTAAATCGAGGTCGTCGAGTGGGATCTCACTTATATTACCGGGTGAGTCTTCCCACTCTCGGGTGTAGCACTCATGGGGTTCACCTGTGGCCAGGAGTTCCTCTGCAGGGTTCTTCCCTGTGTCTCGTACTATTTTCACGGACTCATCATGGGGGAGTAAAACTGCCTCCCATTTAGCCTTGCGTACATTGGACCCGGATCTTAGTTTCCCGGTGTTCAGCATTTCTACCAGAGTGTGTTTAGTGTACAGTACAATCTCCCCGGTCATCACTACCGGTTCACTGACTTTCACTGCCCACGTTGCACAGTCCAGAGCCGCCACACACCGGGACAGGCCAAGGGTGACTGTTGGGTTGAGTAATAGGCTAAAGATCACATCCTGTCCCCATGCATCTGAGTGACCACCGCCCCATAGAATCCTTCCTCATTTTCGCAGTAATGTGGAAAGGTATGTCCATGTTTGGGAGTCCTAGGCCGGGTGCAGACATTAAGGCTTCCTTCAGATTACCATATGCTGTTTCCTGCTCCGAGTCTCACTCCACACTTTCTAGGGAGGGTTTTCCCCCTTTCACCAGTTTCTGTATTGGTTCTGCAATTGCTGCGAAGTTGGCTATTAAAGTTTCTGCAGTAATTAAAGAGTCTCAGTACTTTCCGTACCCCTCGGACTGTCTTTAGGTGGGGCATGATTCTGATAGCTTCTTTCCTATCTTGAGACATTGTTCTAGTCCCCTGTGATATCTTATGTCCCAAATATTATGCCATTGTCTGTCCGATCTGGGCTTTCTTGGGATTGGCTTTAAATCCCACCCTTTGTAGGGTTTCTAAGATTTCTATGAGAGCGCCCATATGTCCCCATTCATCCTCTGAGGCAACCAGCAGATCATCCACATACTGGAGGACTGTGCTTCTGTAAGGGGTTAGGACCACCTTTTCTAGGACTCGACTCAGAACTCACTGCCCTGATAGAAACACTCCAATAAGCTGAAGGCAAGCGGGCAAATATCTACACAGACAGCCGCTATGCTTTTGGAGAAGTGAAATATTGCCGGGCTATTGTGGCATCCCTGTGGCACCCGTGTCCAGGTATACTGGCAGTCTCCTGCAGTAAAGGCAAACTTGTCCTATGATTCCAGAACCAGAGATATGGACCATAATCCATTGGCTATGTCAAGCACTGTGAACATCTTATGTTCGGGTTTCAATCCATTAAAGATTGTGGCTGGGCTGGCTACAATGGGATGCTGACGAGGTGTCACTTTATTCAAAGCCGAGTAATCTATAGTCAGCCAGTATGAGCCATCTGGTTTCTTTACCGGCCACATGGATAAATTAGTGGTACTCTCAGCTTCCCGGAGTATGCCATTGTCCAGCAGATCTTGTACAATTTGTTTGACTGCCTGCCTGGCTTCAGGTTTGATTGGATATTGTTTATGAGGGGTGTGCTTGGGTCCTGGGACAATGATTGGGTCGGTTTCTACCAGTCCATAATCTTATTTGGACCGACCGTGCCCACACTCCGTCAATCTGCAGACAAATGGGGCCATACCTTTTTAATGTATCCCAATCCCTGGTGAGGAGTTGTACACTCCCTACCTTCGCATGGTTGTCCAATTTATTTTGTTCCCCGAAGATAGTAGTTTTGCAACCATTTGGACGTCTCCAAACTATTTTCTTCCCCTGGGGATCAATCAATGCTCCTAATTGTTCCAGGAGATTGATTCCTAATATTGTACCCTCATTATTGGGACAAACATAAAATTGTGCGGGGATTAGAATCCCTGCCACGTCCAATAATATTACTTCGCTTAGGTGTGCCCTTGTGGCAGATCCCCCAACCCCTGTGATTAGAACTGTCCGTTTAGTTGTGGGCAGGGGGATATCTGTCACTGAGACAGAGGCGCCTGTATCCACTAACATGTCACATTTCCAGCCCCCTAATAATGCTGTAATGTGGATCCGAGGATCGCCTTTGCTCTGAGCGGGGGCCGCTGACTTTCAGTCCCTTGCCAGGTCCTTAAGGGCCTGGAAAAACTGATCCTAAAATTCCTTCTACCCCAGGAACAAATATTATCTTCAAATTAAGAAAATCTCCAGCATTCAAAAGGTATCGCCCACTGAATTAAAACCAAGTTCACAGCTGCCTGTGAAAGAGTTAACTTCCTTTGATTCGAAAGCCGATAAAAACAGGCACCATCAATCAATATCAACTTTCATTGCACAGTTTGCAGCCTTTTCAGTTTAAACCTCTCTTTTACACTTGAAGAAAAACATAATCTTCCCTTTATTCCTTTTCATTGAGTCATAACTATCCATTATTCACAATACACGTGAGTCACTAAAACGAGGACTTTCTCCTCTTTGTTTCTTTACTTCTTCCCTTGATCACCTTAATTCCTCAATTTTGGGTTTTATCTCGTCACTAAATTGTAAAAACTGTCGCACTATAATTATACTGGCTTTCTGGCCTCTCTTAGTTTTCTCTTTTTCCCACCAAGCCTTTTGTTCGGCTGGTTCTTGTGACGGGTCCCACCCGTCTTTTAACATTTTGTCGATTAACCCCTTCCGGTCATCTGCATAGAATTTAGTAAGGGAACTGTCCGAACCCCAGTCTAATCCTTTCCCCGATGCCATTATACGGTCTGACGATCTAAGTCACCTGTCCAATGACTTGACGTCTCTCCAATCGGTAGTTTAATCCAACCTCTATGTTAACTCTGAGCCTTATTCCACCGGTATACTTCTTGCACAACACATTTTTAATCAATGACTTTAAATTAAATCAATGACTTTAAACTAACTTATCATACTCAAGCACAACAAATTTGTTCTTTACCAAACTATTACAGTTCGGAATACTCAGTTGACAGACAGTCTTGTCATCACAGAAATCATGTAATTTTTGGAATGGTGCTTTAAACTTACTCATTCCGACATGTTCTGCCAACGATCGTCTGTCCATCTCCTGGCGTATCCCATCCTCGTCGCCAAATTTGAAGTGGAACCAAAATAAGACTCAACACACAAGTCTGATAAAGAATAAAAATATTGTTATTTTCGAATTTATATAGCTTGGCCAAGGAAGAACGGCAGTATGGTAGAGTTCACATAATTTATACCGTGCCGTCTCACCCCTTGGTTACCACCATACAATATTTAAAGCCAAAAACCGTAACGTGTCATCAATTCCATTACATTGGAGGCGTTTTACATTTTCGCTATGAAGCACAGACCATGTTATTCAACACCTAGCCTAACTGCAAGTCATATTCTGTTACTTTCACTATAAAAGCACAAGCCATGTTTCCTGTTATTCAATGTCTACCTTTGTCAAACTCGCCACCACATCCTCTTGCAGATAAACTGCTTTGTGATTGGCCTTGTGAGTTTTTGCCAGGCTAAATCACTTTACCCAGACTGCACCTGCTTACTGGCTTGTCCACTTTTCTGAACTCATTTCCCAGACTGCAACACTTATTGCTCTATGGTGGGTTTCTAAAAATCCCACTTCAAGTGCCTTCATACATAATTGCCCACTCTCAAATGAGACACCTGCCCAGAAAAAGGTGCAAAAAATAAAGATTTTCCAAGTAATCCAAATCAGTGCAAAAGATTAACAGAACACAAAACATACACAACATAATTTCTCACCCTTGTGCATTTCCTTATAACCCCTCTTACGCGTGCCTAATCTACTACTATGCCTCAGTGTCTCCCCTGTGGCTGCCTCATGGATCTGGGAAGGCTGCTGTGTTTCCTGTGTGGAAATGTCCTTCTCGGATGCCCTTGAGCAGGTTTGGGCCTGGAAGGACCGGTTGCAGATTGGTCAGCACCCTCCTGGGAGGGTTCAGTCTGGCTTGCCTCGGGCGAGGTCATGCGTGGAGGCACTGGCGTTGTGACAGGCCTGGGGACAGGAATGCTGCGTTCCTGAGGGAGCGCATCATCCATATCCTGGCCCGAGGAGCTTGAGTCATGCTACTACCACCACCAATCTGAGGGAGCTCAGGTTGCTGTTGTTGCGCAACACCGGAAGGCCCCCCCAAGGACCGTGGTGGACCCAGCCGCGAAGGCAACACTGAGATGTCGGGTGGCATCGAGCTGAGAGTGCATGAGAGCAGCCAGGGTCGCAAAGCCAGAAGAAATGGCAGCAGTTTGACACTCCATGGCCTGTTGGCCGCAGCATTCCGTGCTTCCAGGGCCACGGCAATATTCTCCAAACCAGCACCGATAAGCTCTTTCCCTCACGCCTGTGCTGCAATGGCAGCTGCCACATCATTTACTGGTTGTGACATCAGAGCTGGATCCACGTGGACAATCTGGGAGTCCACCATCGCCTGCACACTGGCAATGATGGGCTCCATGGAGTGTGTAGAACTGTCGACTATGCAGGAGGCGGACTCCTCCATGCTCCTCACCACTTCCGACAGGCTCTATGGCACCCTTGCCAGTGCCCCCAACATTTGAGAATGCACGTCCTCCACCCGTCTCTCATAAGCCGCTACATCGATGAGCTCGTCTGATTCCTCCTCAGCAGAATTCCAGTGCGGACTCGCCCCCTGGAGAGATGGCACCTAAGGTTGCCTAGCCCTGTCACCATGGTGCAGCCCTCTACGCCCTGGTGCAGCACCCAGTGCAGACCCCGGTACTATCTGCATGAGATCGGACCATCCACTCCCAGTATCTGAGCTGGCACGTGTGGGTGGAAGCAGTGATGCCCTGGTGCCAGCAGTGCCCTCCTCTTCCTCATCACTCAGGTCCCCAAAAGTTGGAATGCGTTCCAGGGTGTCAGCAAGGCTAGAGCCTTCAGTGTCCTCTATGCTGTCAATAAGCATATCGGAACTTATGTCCTCAAGGGTGTCATCGATGCCTGGCACTGGGCTGACAGCTGCTGGCTCTCTCTGACCTGTGCTGCCACAGGGCTCTGGAGGTTCTGTCTTGTTAGCTGCACATGATCAGAAGGCTGAATTTGCCCGGGGTTACTCCACTCCAATCAACCCACCCACAGAACTACAAACTCCCGATTCCCACCGGTCATTACTGCCGGTACCCATTTAAAAAAAAACGCTGAAAATCGATCGGCTGCCTGCCACAAAAATAGCGTCGGTAATGGTGCAAAAAAAATCAGTAGGTGTGCCAGGTTTATGGCAGCCCTGAATTTTGGCCCCCTGGTCTCCATATTACAAAAAGGATTTAGAAGCACTGGCAGAGGTATAAGAATAAATTTGCAAGGATGATGCCAGAATTGAGAGGATATATTTATCAGAAAGTCTGAGACCTAAAAATGCGATTAAGCGGTGCCACGATGGGGTGAGATTAACTCGCGCCAATAAAAAGAGCACAAGTAGCACCATTATTTTGCTGCTGTCTGCTGATTTAAATGAGCGCAGCACAGAACCAACGTGCAATGCGGTGTTTCAGGCAGTATGCTCAGCAGCAGGATAATGGTTGTGTCAAACTATCTTTGCTGCGTGATCAGAAAATCGTGATTTATGAAAGTGAAGTGCAATGTTTCCGGTTACATTTCTCATGTATTGTAAGTTGACAGAGAGATATGCATAATAATTCAAAGTCTTAAAATACACTAATCTGTCAGATTTTAAAGAATGCAATCTGCCGTGTAGCTGAATTCTACACTTAAATCCACTGCTGACACTCTCAAATGTTTAGCTGGCTAATTTGTCAAGTACAATTATTAATCAAAAAAGTCATCATTAACTGATTGAATGACTGCAATTTGGATGGAATCATTCTGGCAGGTTGCGATTCCAAATACTTGAAGTTATGCAAACTCATGCTACATGTGTCATAAAATTCCTGATTACACCATCTTGTGCAAACTGTGTCAAAATTAATTGAAACAGTGATCAATGAAGAATGCAAACTTGTCACACAGCCTGGGCTCGGTGGGGCTGCACATACTCTGCAGTTATTGAAGCCTGAGAGATCTATAGATCTTCTCCGCTTTCTCCCGGGTCTATGCGCTGGCAACGGCTGCACACAGGGGCGTGCTTTGGTGAAGGTATTAAAAGGAACGGTGACGTCCAAAATCGCTCTCCATGCATGAATTCGGTGATGCCAATTGACGTCACGCTGTTGATCATTAAAATATTTGAGGCGAGTGTCAGCAATGGCACCGCTGCCGACCTGCCCAATATGGCGGCCACCACGTTCTGCGCTGGAAGTAAGCGGAAGCGAGATGGCCGCCAATTTTTCTTCAAAATCAGCCTTAAAGGTCGGTCCTAAAGGTCACAATTTCTAGGCCTGTGGCTCTTTTCTTTATAAAAGAGAAGACTGAGGAGGCGACCTGGTAGAGCTCTTTAAGATAATGAAAGGGTTTGATAGGGTGATGTAGAGAAAATGTTTGTGGGGAGTTCAGAACATAAATATAAGATCATCACCAATAAATCCATAGGGGTTCAGGAGAAAATTCTTTACCCCAAGTGTAGCAAGATTGTGGAAGTCGTTACCACAAGGAGTATTTGAGGCGAATAGCAAAGATTTCTTTAAGGGGAAGCTAGATAAATACATGAGGGAGAAAGGAATAGAAGGATATGCTGATAGGGTTAGATGAAGATGGGTGGGTGGAGACTCAAGTGAAACATAAGCAATGGCATAGACCAGTTGGGCCAAATGGCCTGTTTCTGTGCTGCAGACTTGATCTAACTCGATGTAAATCTCCTTCCATCTCATCTCTATCTTTTGATGGCCCCAAATGCACTCGATTTGTGCTTGTCTGATGTTTGTAGATTCCACAGAGGATCACAAACCAAGGTAGCAGTCTCAGAGGATCCAACTCTTGAATCTTTGAGGTAAAATGAATGTATTACCCTGCCGGGGAATCGAGCATTAACCTGGATATTTGATTATGATAGCTGCACACAAGGTGAAAATTGATGAAATCTTTACAGTTCATGTGTGCTGAGCTATATTGGTGTGGCCAACAACAGCTTGGACTTTTGGGAATCTTGCCATTCAAAACAAAATAAAGGGCTCTGTCCTGTTGCTCTCTATTGTCCTTGAGAAACTGATATACTGGCTTGCTTTGGCAAACAAGGCATCAGACACCATTTTATTCAGTGATGCGCTACAGATTGATTAATGTTACTGACATCTCACTGGAATCCAAGGTAAAAAAGTACTATGCAATTGTCACCTTCAAGGCCACTGGCAGCACCACACCTGTCTGGAATTTGGGCAATCATAACTCTATCTGCCTTCCTAACCAATTGTAGGCACCGAAGGTATTGCTCATCTGTCAGGTCCAGGTAATTCCTTTGTGGCCGATATACTTGGTTCTAAGAGAGATGCTGGGACCAGAAAGTTGGAACGCTCAAGTTGTCTGCAAAAACTCCTGGAAAAAGTGCCCCTAACTGCAGTGAAAATAATTGAAATTTTCTCTATATTCAGCTCAAAAATCAATTTACCAGACACCAGCCTAAGGGACTGCTGCAACAAAGAAGGTTAAAAAAATTCTCTCTTTGGTATCTCAGGTACAGCCTAGCAACTTGGAATGTGCAAACTAAATGGGAGGTATTAGGTCACAACCAGTGACCATCATTAGAGGACAGACTGGTGTGACAGACAGATTCACAACACATCACATCCATCTCTTACATTTGATTTAGATATCTTGTTTTAAGCATGACCTTGCTTCCCCGCTGGATCTAAAACCAGAAATGCACACCAAATGCAGAGTCTAGACTAAAGGTTTCGAACCATCTTTTTTCTCTCCACTGTCCCAGAAATAGGTGCTTAAGGGTTGTTAGGTACAGCAAAATAAACTCCCAGAATGCAACTGCAACAAAGAAGAATCTTATGTGTGTTTGAATGACGTATGTATTTACATTCTTCGGCATTATCTGACCTTCTTTTGCACTCAACCTGTTTGTTTTTCTCCAGGGACTTCTGCAACTCATATAACTCCGAAATCATTGCAATTTTTCATGATCCCTTGCTGTAAATGATACTCTGGTTTATCTCTGATATTTGAGTTCTCTATCTCTGTCGCTCACCTTCATTGCTCCATGATACAAATAAACTTATCTCCCTGACCTAACTCTGAGTAGCGCATCGCTCGCCGTTATGTGCTGATTTAATGGAGCTCAGTGATGGCATGTGGTATGACAAGAGGCACAATGATTCCGCCTGGTTTGTGTTGCTGTCCCTGTCCAATTTCAACCCATTATCTCATTGCTGTTTGTGCGATCTTGTTGTATGTAGATTGGCTGCCATGTACAGTACAACAGTGACTACACTTCAAATTTACACAATTGGCTGTAAAGTGCTTTGGGTTGTGCTGAGGTCATGAAAAGTGCTATATAAATTCAAGTTATTTCTTGCTTTAAAGGACCCAATTTATCTCACTCCTTTCAATTCATAATGGCCGGAATTTCCCAGGGTGGTAGCAGGCACAACCGGTGGTGGGTCAGGTGGGAAAGTTGTTATTTTTTGCAGTGGGACAGGAACGCGCTGTCATCTCGCTCCCATGTGCCTTTCCGCCAGGCGCGCCTGTTGTAGCAGAGCCAACCTGATTAGCAGTGGCAGGTGACCCCATTGAAATCATTATCAGGTAGTTCATGGGAACTTTAGAGCCTTTTTTCACTTACTTTTTAAATTTCACTGCATAGCCATGGGATTCACACAGCTCGGGAACCATGTCTGTCAACCTGAGGCAGGATTTCCCTGGCCATTGCTCCAGCTGATTACTTGACAGCATCAAATGTACAGTAAAAGCTCCCACCTGACAGATGATCACTTTCCTCAGGCAGAAGCTGTTGCTCAGTCCAATTCCAGCACAAATTCTGCAGCCTGCAAGTGATTCCAGCAAAGTTTCCATACAGTGTCGTCTCATTGGAAGAACTCTCTCACCATTGGCAGAATGTTTCTGTCATCTGTATTTTACCTGCCATCTATCTCATCAACATGGGTGCCATTTATACTGTCTCACCTTATTCCTCAGAATTGGACTATAATAAGCCCCAAAAGCAGCAGTACCAGACACACCAGCAACACCAACAACACCACCCTTTTCGCAATCACCTGATACTGTGCAGGACAGAGGGCATCAGCACCCAAGCACATTGTTGCCCGGGAGACCAGGGGTGGCCTTATCATGACCAGATTTAGTTAACTTTATGCTGTACACCCATAAGGCTGACACATGACGCACCAGGTTTGCACCACCCCACATTAACACCATAAAGCATCCCTACAATGACCAAGCCATTCCTTTCACACTCAGGGAGCAGGATAGTTAGAATAAATACGTGGATTGAGCAGTGGTGCAAGAGGGAGGGATTCAAATTCCTGGGAAATTGGAACCAGTTCTGGGGGAAGTGGGACCTGTACAAAAGGGACGGTCTGCACTTGGGCAGGACTGGAACTGATGTCCTGGGGATAACATTTGCTACTGCAATCTGGAAGTGTTTAAACTAATATGGCAGGGGGATGGGAACCTATGCAGCGAGACAGGGCGAAGTAATATGGAGTCAGAAACAGATGGTAGAAAGGTAAAAAGCAAAAGTGGAAGGCCGAGTAAACAAAGGCAAGAAACAAAAAGGGCCACACTACATCATAATTCTAAAAGGACAAAGGTTGTTAAAAAAACAAGCCTGAAGGCTTTGTGTCTTAATGCAAGGATTATCCGTAATAAGATGGATGAATTAACTGTGCAAATAGATGTTAACAAATATGATGTGATTGTGATTACAGAGACGTGGCTCTAGGATGATCAGGGCTTGGAACTCAATATCCAAGGGTATTCAACATTCAGGAAGGATATAATAAAAGGAAAATGAGGTGGGGTAGCATTGCTGGTTAAAGAGGAGATTAATGCAATAGTTAGGAAGAACATTAGCTTGGATGATGTGGAATCTATATGGGTAGAGCTGCAGAACACCAAAGGGCAAAAAACGTTAGTGGGAGTTGTGTACAGACCTCCAAACAGTAGTACTGATGTCGGGGAGGGCATCAAACAGGAAATTAGGGGTGCATGCAATAAAGGTGCAACAGTTATCATGGGTGACTTTAATATGCATATAGATTGGGCTAACCAAACTGGTGGCAATACGGTGGAGGAGGATTTCCTGGAGTGCATAAGAGATGGTTTTCAAGACCAATATGTCGAGGAACCAGCTAGGGGGGAGGCCATCTTAAACTGGGTGTTGTGTAATGAGAGAGGATTAATTAGCAATCTCGTTGTGTGAGGCCCCTTGGGGAAGAGTGACCATAATATGGTGGAATTCTAATTTAGGATGGAGAATGAAACAGTTAATTCAGAGACCATGGTCCAGAACTTAAAGAAGGGTAACTTTGAAGGTATGAGGCGTGAATTGGCTAGGATAGATTGGCGAATGATACTTAAGGGGTTGACAGTGGATGGGCAATGGCAGACATTTAGAGACCGCATGGATGAACTACAACAATTGTACATCCCTGTCTGGATTAAAAATAAAAAAGGGAAGGTGGCTCAACTGTGGCTATCAAGGGAAATCAGGGATAGTATTAAAGCTAAGGAAGTGGCATACAAATTGGCCAGAAATAGCAGCGAACCCGGGGACTGGGAAAAATTTAGAACTCAGCAGAGGAGGACAAAGAGTTTGATTAGAGCAGGGAAAATAGAGTACGAGAGGAAGCTTGCAGGGAACATTAAGATGGACTGCAAAAGCTTCGATAGATATGTAAAGAGAAAAAGGTTAGTAAAGACAAACGTAGGTCTCCTGCAGTCAGAATCAGGGGAAGTCATAACGGGGAACAAAGAAATGGCAAACCAATTGGTTCGGTATTCACTAAGGAGGACACAAACAACCTTCCGGATATAAAAAGGGTCAGAGGGTCTAGCAAGAAGGAGGAACTGAGGGAAATCATTATTAGTCGGGAAATTGTGTTGGGGAAATTGATGGGATTGAAGGCCGATAAATCCCCAGGGCCTGATGGTCTGCATCCCAGAATACTTAAGGAGGTGGCCTTGGAAATAGCGGATGCATTGACAGTCATTTTCCAACATTCCATAAACTCTGGATCAGTTCCTATGGAGTGGAGGGTAGCCAATGTAACCCCACTTTTTAAAAAAGGAGGGAGAGAGAAAACAGGGAATTATAGACCGGTCAGCCTGACATCAGTAGTGGGTAAAATGATGGAATCAATTATTAAGGATGTCATAGCAGCACATTTGGAAAGAGGTGATATGATAGGTCCAAGTCAGCATGGATTTGTGAAAGGGAAATCATGCTTGACAAATCTTCTGGAATTTTTTGAGGATGTTTCCAGTAGAGTGGACAAGGGAGAACCAGTGGATGTGGTGTATTTGGACTTTCAGAAGGCTTTCTACAAGGTCCCACACAAGAGATTAATGTGCAAAGTTAAAGCACATGGGATTGGGGGTAGTGTGCTGATGTGGATTGAAAACTGGTTGGCAGACAGGAAGCAAAGAGTAGGAGTAAATGGGGACTTTTCAGAATGGCAGGCAGTGACTAGTGGGGTTCCGCAAGGTTCTGTGCTGGGGCCCCAGCTGTTTATATTGTACATTAATGATTTAGACGAGGGGATTAAATGTAGTATCTCCAAATTTGCGGATGACACTAAGTTGGATGGCAGTGTGAGCTGTGAGGAGGATGCTATGAGGCTGCAGAGTGACTTGGATAGGTTAGGTAGTGGGCAAATGCATGGTAGATGAAGTATAATGTGGATAAAGGTGAGGTTATCCACTTTGGTGGTAAAAACAGAGAGACAGACTATTATCTGAATGGTGACAGATTAGGAAAAGGGAAGGTGCAACAAGACCTCGGTGTCATGGTACATCAGTTATTAAAGGTTGGCATGCAGGTACAGCAGGCGGTTAAGAAAGCAAATGGCATGTTGGCCTTCATAGCGAGGGGATTTGAGTACAGGGGCAGGGAGGTGTTGCTACAGTTGTACAGGGCCTTGGTGAGGCCACACCTGGAGTATTGTGTACAGTTTTGGTCTCCTAACTTGAGGAAGGACATTCTTGCTATTGAGGAAGTGCAGCAAAGGTTCACCAGACTGATTCCCGGGATGGAGGGACTGACATATCAAGAAAGACTGGATCAACCGGGCTTGTATTCACTGGAGTTCAGAAGAATGAGAGGGGATCTCATAGAAACGTTTAAAATTCTGACGGGTTTAGACAGGTTAGATGCAGGAAGAATGTTCCCAATGTTGGGGAAGTCCAGAACCAGGGGTCACAGTCTAAGGATAAGGGATAAACCATTTAGGACCGAGATGAGGAGAAACTTCTTCACCCACAGAGTGGTGAACCTGTGGAATTCTCTACCACAGAAAGTTGTTGAGGCCAATTCACTAAATATATTCAAAAAGGAGTTAGATGTAGCCCTTACTACTAGGGGGATCAATGGGTATGGCGAGAAAGCAGGAATAGGGTACTGAAATTGCATGTTCAGCCATGAACTCATTGAATGGCGGTGCAGACTCGAAGGGCCGAATGGCCTACTCCTGCACCTATTTTTTATGTTTCTATGTTTCTATTGAGCATTGTGAAATATCTCTTTAAATGTACACTACTGTTCATCAACCGTCCCACACTGCAATCTGTTTTCCCAGTCCACTTTAGCCAACTCTGCCCTCATACCTTTATAGTCTCCTTTATTTCAGCTAAGTACGCTGGTTAGAGATCCAACTTTCTCACCCTCCATCTGAATTTGAAACTCAATCATGCTATGATCACTCAGTCCAAGGGGATCCTTTACTAAGAGATTGTTTATTAATCCTGTCTCATTACACAGGACCAGATCTAGGATAGCCTGCCCCCGGTTGGTTCCGTTACATACTGCTTAAGCAACCCATCCCTTATGCACTCTATGAACTCTTCCTCAAGGTTACCCTGACCAATTTGATTTGTTCAATCAATATGGAGGTTAAAATCACCCATGATTATTGCTGTTCCCTTTTTACAAGCCCCCACTATTTCCTGGTTTATGCCCCGACCAACAGAGTTGCTACTGTTGGGGGCCTATATACTACGCCCACCAGTGACTTTTCCCCCTTATGCCTTATCTCCACCCAAACTGTTTCAACATCCTGATCCTTTGAGCATATATCATTTCTCACTATTGCAGTGATTCCATCTTTTATAAATAGAGCTACCCCACCTCCTTTTCCTTTCTGTCTGTCCTTCCGGATTGTCAAATACCCCTGAATATTTAATTCCCAGTCCTGGTCACCTTGCAACCATGTCTCTGTAATGGCTATCAGATCATACTCATTTGTCTTAATTTGTGCCGTCAACTCATCTCTTTTGTTACAAATGCTTTGTGCATTTAGACAAAATGCCTTTAAATTTGTTCTTTTATCTTTTTTCCTGCTTGTTTCCTCTCTCCTTCAAACTCACTTTCTTTATTTTTGCTTTCTAATTTCTGCTTTTCTCCCCTCCCTACTCAAACATCTCTCAGGTTCCCATCCCCCTGCCAAGCTAGTTTAAACCCTCCCCAACAGTACTAGCAAACCCCCCCCCCCAGCGAGGATATTGGTCCCTGCTCGGGGGTTGAGGTGCAACCCGTCCGGCTTGTACAGGTCCCACCTCCCCCAGAAGCGGTTCCAATGTCTCAGGAATCTAAAGCCCTCCCGCCTACACCATCTCTCCAGCCACGTATTCATCTGCTCTATCTTCCTATTTCTGTAGTCACTAGCTCGTGGCACTGGGAGTAATCCAGAGATTACTACCTTTGAGGTCTTGCTTTTTAATCTCTCTCCAAGCTCCCTAAACTCTGCCAGCAGGACCTCATCCCTCTTCCTACCTTTGTCATTGGTACAGATGTGGACCACGACCTCTGGCTGTTCACCCTCTCCCCCCAGAATGCCCTGCAGCCGCTCAGTGACATCCTTGACCCTGGCACCTGGAAGGCAACATACCATCCCATACCAGACACTGTAGCTAAGATCAATTTTGGGTTAATTAGAAATGAGGGCTTACTATGGGAGCAGTATTTTGTGCTGAACACAACAAATAGAATCAGAACACTGTGATTGAAACCATTTCAAGAGAATTGTTCTATTAAATGCTCAAAATTATTACAATTAGTTACAAGTTTTTTACTTTCAATTATCTCCTCCCTAAAATTACCTGTTTCTTTCTGTCATACGCTTCCATGGGCACTTGCAGATTCTGGTACCTGTCCCAGGCTGCCATTATTCATATGTAAGTCTAGGCAGAGTGTCAGAAGCTATTCTAGTAGTGAGGCCTCACAGCTAAGGCCAATCCTGTCCTCACTTACATCCCACTTTCTAGAAGGAATCACAAGATATTAATCACAAATGACAATCTTGGTTGATTTTACTCTCTCTCGGGCAAGGGTGTTGAGGCTAATTGTTGTATCATAACTGTTACCCCAGCTGAAATCAGCAAACTCTATATAGACCAGGCATTGAATCAAAGACCTTTCTCGACTTCATGGTTCAGTACTACATCTGAGATATTGGAGGTGGTGGGTGGGAGGGCTAAAATTGCCCACCGCTGGAAACGAGACGCACCTACGGTGTTTCTGTAGGTTTTACCAGCGCAGTGCATGCAGTGGCCTCTTAAGTGAAATTCTGCTCTTTGGCTTTTTTTTTTCAGCGGACTGGAAGTTGGTCATAATGGGGGTGGATGTGTGGCGGTGGGTGGAAGTTTGCAGTCTAGCGGGGTGAAAGTTGGGGGCGGGTGTAGTGTTCGCCTCTGTCAGTCATCAGCGCAGCACTGATGACGTCATCATGGTGCCGCATCACCACGGCTAAAGGGGAGAGCCTGCGCGATTCTTTAAGTTTGATCCACTCGGACACCAGGGAGGGTTTTGGCCGGGCCAGTGGCCTGGCCAAACCCGGGGACATAATTATTGGCCCGACATGGCAGTCAGTCGACAAAAAAAAACATGGCTGCAGTGCCAGTAGGTCCTCCCCTTTAATGGGAGCTGCACTGTCATTTTAGAAGGACTCCAAACTCAGTGCACTGGCAGAAAAACCTGCCCTTGGCACCGTCGTGTGGCGGGAGCAAGATTTTTTTGGTGGAATTTCGCCATGGGGGGGGGAACATCGGTGGTGCGCGCTCTGATGACTCACTTAGGATGGATCAACAGCAGCGGAGCGGTAGTGGGGGGAGCGGGTCACCGTCAGGATACTGCAGGAGTGGAATTTTCAAAATGTCAGCCATTACACGAAAAATCGGTGACCATTGCACTCCGTCGCATGGCCGCCAATTTCCGGCGTTAACAGTCCTTAATGGAAGGGGCAATTTCGGCCCCGGGATGTCCAATTACACATTTACTTAAATTTGGCTACATATTCTTGATTGCATTCAAATTAAAAACAAATGAATGAATGAATACGACATCTGTTCCTGGTTAACTATTAGATGAAATATTATGGTCACCCATTTATTCAGTATTGGTGCAGATCTTCCAACAGATTGTTCACGTGTTGAGACATTACAAATGAAATTTATGCAAAGAGGTAGATTTTTGATGTAACGAAGCATAAAACTTCCAATAACGTTTATGCAACTATTAACAGAAATTCTTCGTCTAAATTGAAGGAATTGTTCGGATTTTCACCTTTACCACCTTAAGTGAGTAGTCAATACCCTTGAAAGGGACCCATATCACTCCATTTTCTATTTCATATGGCATGTTATTACGAGGATCATACAGTCCACCATGGTAGTAAATCCCATTTAGATTAGCTGTCTGACAACTATTGTACCACCAACCCCCTCCATAAAATTGTGCACAGTTCTCCTCCCATTTATCATTATCTCTATCATAAGTGCTAAATTTCATGTTTGCATGGGAAGTATGTTTCCTATCCAGTGCTAACCCTGTTATTAATGCATCCCCAGCATTACCATTATAATTGGCAATTTTCAGCATGTAACTTTCTGATTCGGAGCCTATAGTTACAGTATATTCAGCATATGCCTCATTCCCTGACCAATCCTCTAGCTCTACACGAAGGATACTTTCCTTTTTTGTGAGTAAATGGAGGATTTCATTTCCCAGCCAGATATCTCCTTGGCCTTGATCATCAATGCTACCAAATCCCCTCTTGTACTCATCCCATGATCGGTTAAAGTGAACTGATTCACCCGTTCGCTGCTGAATCAGGACCCAACCACCCAGACCAGTACTCTGATCACAGTAAACAGTCACAACATCAGCAGAGCCAGTTGGTTTTATCTTGAATAAACCATCTTCATGACCCAATGCATGTTTTTGTATGATGTCGTCACAATCTAAAAAAGATGTCAAGAAAAGATACATGTTAAATTAGAAATGCTCTAGAGTAGTTGAACCATTTGAGTTAGACACAAATAAAAAAGCTAATGTTGTAACTATTAGATATATTACGTGCACTTTCTGTAATTGTCACACAACACTTTCCCCAGGACGTCTCTTGGAAAGTAACAAACATATAATATGATCAAATTCAAGACTTATCCTTCATTAAGACATACGGCTTCCACCTGACTAGCATATGAAATGTGTTTAAATGAATATGCTTCTAGACTACAAATTATGCCTGTAAAACAGGTTATCAAAAAACCTGCCCATAAAACAATGTATAATCACAACTCATTGATTTCATCTGCATATTGACTTGGTTTTACCAAAAAAAAGCAAACTTTTTTAATTTAAATGACACTTAAACCTACTTTTCCCAATGTAGCCTTTAATCTTCTGCACTTCTTCCATGTTAAAGCTGCGAGCATGTATATCAGGAAAATCCGCTCCACTTTTATCATCGAAGAATAAGCTTGGGTCGAAAGAAGGTTGCATGGTATTTGAGATTTTGGGAAACCCCTCAGAATCCTCTATATTAGTGGACCTATGGATACTGCTAACGCTAAAAGATTCTGTGTGAGATGCACTGTCTTTGGAATCTGTCACCTCTTTGGCTGAAGAGAAGACACGTTCTCTGTTGTCAATTGTATTAGAGTCATCAAAATGCCCTAAATTTGAATAATCAGTGAAATTGCCAGAGTTGCTGGTCTTCGTGTGAGTTGAATTTCCAGAAAAACCTTTACTTACTTGCGACAATGATATTTTCTTAAAGCCTATATGTTCCGAATTGAAGAATGATGGATCAGGAAAATGATCACGATTGATTGTCTGTATGTCACTGTCTTTGCTAAAAGTCTGGTTTATGAGAGTTTTGGAACCAGTTATGGATTGAGATATTTTCGTGGTATGAGAACTATATGAGGAGCTTGCTTTGACTGAGTCTTTTGTGAAATGTCGCTCTTCAGTGCTAATATCTGCATTACCATGAATTAAAGATGTCTCAGCTTTTCTTGTGCTGTTTACTCCATGGGTTAAGGGTGTATTGCCCCTTCTTGTGCTGCTAGTTCCGTTAGGAGTGGCAAACACATCACTACTCTCTATGCCAATTGTATGAGTGTCTACACCTTTGTCAGTGGAGACAGTAATTGTAGTCATAGGGGTAGGAGTTAAGAATGAACCTTCATAATAGTAAGAATCTAGATGGGAATTTGCATGTGGTATATCATTTTCTAGGCTAATTAACCTTGTGTGTATTTCTTCCCAAAACTTAGGATATTCATGATCAACATCAGGTGCAGATTTGTAGCCAGTAAGTACATCAGATTTCTTCACCGAACTCAGTTTGAGTGTATGTATTGGCTTGTGAGATTCGATCCTATCCAGTCTCATACCAGTCATTGATCTGAGAGATTTCTCCATTTGGGCATTACTTTCTTTGTTGATATTGTAAACAACTGACTTGGTACAAGATCCTTTGCAAGATCGTATCTTGATGTCAATGTCAACCTAACAAAGAAATAATATCTTCATCAAACAGCGGTTATCATTACTAGAGAAAAAAAATAATTTGGTGACCTCCCCCCTTCCCCCCACCCCCTGCGCCCATCACCCCATGGGCCATGCAGTTCCCAAAGACCAAGTAGATTGTGTAAGGGATAATGGTTTGCGTTACATAATTCTCATGGATGAGCTGCACTGCTTAGATGTTTGTGGAGGCATGAGTACATAAGCTGTGGAGCAATCAGATGCTTGAATGCAACATCGACTGAATCAGGGATTCTTAGGGTAAAATTAGTCTTCGGCATTAGTGCAAAATAGTCGACAACAAATTGGCAGCCAGTGTTATACAATGCCCGATATTCTTTTCCATTGACTGGCCTCTAGAATAAGGGGGCCATAGATACAAAATTAAATGGAAGCAATTTAGAACAGAGAGCAAAAGGATCTTTTTACACAGAGAGTTGTGAGGCTGTGGAAGACACTTACAGGGTTAGCGGATGAGGCAAAAACGATCTCAACATTAAAGATAAGATTAGATCAGGGATGAAGGAAAAGGGGATGAAGGGATATGGGAATGGGGTGGGGGGTGGGGGGAGGCAAATTGTGACGAGGACTCGCATGGAGGATAAATGCCAGCACAGACTGAGTGGGCAGAATGGCCTAGTTCCCTGTTGTAACTTTAATGTTTTTCTATGTCTTTCTTAACTAACAACAAAACCTGAAACTGTCCCCCACCCCCAAAAAAAACAGCTTGACAATAAAAACTAATTTTAATGATTCTTGGACTGAAAGTACTAATCAGATGACCAGTTGTCATCCAAGATCAATGATTTACTAGTAAAGATATACATATATATCGTAAATACAATAGATGACATACAAATTGTAACATCTTGTGCCATTTATGTGTTTGTTAAAGGCACAAGATTCCTAAGAAGACCATAAGATAACCCAATCAGAAAGTGGTTATCGTCAATAGAAGCTTTGAGTGCTAAAATAGCAAGCAAAATGCCCCCAGCACTGAAAATGGCAGTAATACTGCTGTTAACTAAAGAGGGACTGGAAACCATGATGACTGATTAGGATTTGAATAGATTAAGGGACGGTGGAAACAGAGGCAGCACCTAGCCAACTGCGGCTGAGCTGAGTTGAAACCTATGCTGCTAAATACATCATAATCATGCCATCTGGTTTGCACCTTCCCTGTTAGCATGGAGTGCAGCAGCACAGAGTGGGAAACTTGAGAGTTTGGAAAGTGGGAGAGTTTGGTGAAGTGGGGGGCGGGAGGTGTTGCTTTGCTTTGTTTTTCCTAACTTCTTTCACAGAGTGGAGGCATACCTGAGCAGGAGCAGACCGAGGCCTGAGGGTGGGGATAAAAGCTGCAGCAGGCCTGCAACTTCAAGGAATCTAATATGGCCAGTGTGATCACCTGGAGTAGTTTTGATTGCCTGGTTGGGTTGGAGAAGAATTTTACCAGATTTTTTTCCCCAATTGGCCTGGATTTTTACCTGTTTTTTGACTCAGGAGATTGCACGGCTCCAGGTGGGGAGAACTCTGCAGTGGACATCACAGGTAAGGCAGGTAAGTGATTGGTAATGACTGTGGGCTAAGGTTTTCTTTTAAGTTAACATATAGTATATAACTAAATTCTAAAAACTAATCTTTATTTATTTAACTAATTTAATAAACTATCTGAGGTAAATACTTTGATTAACACTAAACTAATTAATTAAATAAAATAATGGGAAAACAGGAGATGTGTTGCTGCTGCAATATGTGGGAGCTTCTGGATGTTTTGGTTCAGGGCGACTACATCTGCGGTAAGTGTCTGCGACTTGACGAACTTCAAATCCGTGTTGAGGTGCTGGAGTCCGAGCTGCAGACATTGCGAGACATCAGGGAGGGAGAAAGTTATCTGGACCTTTTGCTCCAGGAGGCAGCCACACCCTCTAGATTAAATACTTTAGAATTGACACGTGGTCAGGGACAGGAGGGTGTGACTGCGAGTGAGGCAGATATGGGGATCCAGGAGGTAGTATTGCAGGAGCCTCAGTCCCTGCACATGTCCAGTAGATTTGAGGTTCTTGCAACCCTTGTGGACAAGTGTGCAGGCTGCGGGGTGGATGAGCAGACTGACTAAGGCATGGTGGTGCAGAAAGCCGTTCAAGTGGGGGAGTAAAGAGGAAGGTGATTGTAGTAGGGGACAATATAGCTAGGGGGATGAATAAGGTTCTCTGTTGCCGAGAGTGTGGGTCCCAAAGGCTGTGTTGCCTACCCAGTGCCAGGGTAAAGGACATCTCTTCTGGGCTGGAGAAGAACTTGGAGGAAGAGGATCCAGTTGTCATGGTACACGTAGATACCAATGACATAGGTAGGACTAAAAAAAAGGTTCTGCTGAGAGAGTTTGAGCAGCTAGGGACTAAATTGAAAAGCAGAACCACAAAGGTAACAATCTCTGGATTATTACCTGAGCCACGAGCAAATTGGCATAGGGTCAATAGAATCAGTGAGATGAATGCATGGTTCAGAGGTTGGTGTGGGGGAAGTGGGTTTCAATTCATGGGGTGCTGGCACCAATACTCGGGAAAGAGAGAGCTGTTCCGTGGGAACGGACTACACCTGAACTATCAGAGTTCTAGCGAATTGAATGACTAGTGAGGTAGATAGGGCTTTAAACTAAATAAGGGTGGGGGGGGGGTGGGGGCGGGAGTGGGGAGGGTCCCAGTGGAGAGAAATCTAGAAAGCTAAAGTGATTGTGGTAAGGGTAACCAGATTATGTCAGGAAGGGACAGAGCATACAAACAAGAGAGTGCACTAACAAATAAGGTCCAGGTGAGAAAAAATAGCGATAAGACAAATAGCGCTATAGTACAAAAAAAGACAAATCTAAAAACACTATATCTGAATGCACGAAGCATTCGTAATAAGGTAGATGAACTAACAGCGCAAATAGATGTAAACGGATACGATATAGTTGCAATTACGGAGACATGGTTGCAGAGTGACCAGGGTTAGGAACTGAATATCCACGGATATTCGATATTTAGGAAGGACAGGTAAAAAGGAAAAGGGGATGGTGTAGCGTTGCTAGTAAAGAATGAAATCAGATCAATAATGAGAAAGGATATTGGCTCAGAAAATTAAGATGTAGAATCAGCCTGGGTGGAGCTAAGGAGCACCAAGAGGCAGAAAACATTGGTGGGAACTGTAATAATGTTGGGGACGGCATCAGACAGGAAATTAGAGATGTATGTAACAAGGGTACTACAATAATCGTAAGTGACTTTAATATACATATAGACTGGCCAAACTAAACTAGTAATAATACTGTGGAGGATGAAATCCTGGAGTGTGTATGAGATGGTTTTTTAGACCAGTACATTGAGAAGCCTATTAGGGAACAGGCTATCCTAGATTGGGTATTGTGCAATGGGAAGGGGTTAATTAATAGTCTTGTTGTGCGGGGTCCTTTAGGGAAGAGTAACCATAACATGATTGAATTCTTTATTAAGATGAAAAGTGAAGTAGTACAATCTGAAACTAAGGTCCTAAATCTAAACAAAGGAAACTACGAAGATATGAGGAATGAATTGGCTATGATAGATTGGGAAGATTCAGGAAAAGGCATGACGATGGATAGGCAATGGCTAACATTTAAGGAATGAATGCATTAATTGCAACAGTTATACATTCCTTTCTGACACAAAAACACAAAAGGAAAAGTGGCCCAACCATGGCTAACATCATCATCATCATAGGCAGTCCCTCGAAGCGAGGATGACTTGCTTCCATGCCAAAAATGGATGAGTTCACAGGTGTTTCAATGAAAGACCTAATATTTCAGATCCTGAACTACATCGTGAAGGGTGGAAGATGCCTGCACTTGGATTTTTTTAACGTGTAGTGACCTTTGCACACCAGCCACCACACGGGTTTGACAGAGCTAGGTCTTGGTCCAGTGGCAAGGATTACCCAAGACTAACTGGAGACAGGCTCTGCTGCACAGACAGAGCACGCACACATATCGCAGTGTGGGCTGGCCCGTGCTGCCTCTGGGCCCTCGTCTCTTCTGGGCCCCGGATTCACGCCTCTCCTGGGCCCAGGTCACATCTCTCTATGGACTCATGGCTAACAAAATAAATTAAGGATAGTATTAGATCCAAACAGGACTTGTACAAAGTTGCCAGAAAAAGTAACACGCCTGAAGATTGGGTACAGTTTAGAATTCAGCAAAAAAGAACCAAGAGATTGATTAAGAGGGGAAAAATAGAGTATGAGAGTAAACTTGCAAGGAACAAAAAAACTGACTGCAAAAGTTTCTACAAATATGTAAAAAGAAAAAGATTATTGAAGACAAATGTAGGTCCTTTACAGTCAGAAACGGGAGAATTTATAATGAGGAACAAGGAAATCATAGAACAATTAAATAAATACTTCGGTTCTGTCTTCACGGAAGAGGACACAAATAACGTCCCAGAAATGCTCGGGAACCAAAGGTCGAGTGAGCAAGAAGAATTAAAGGAAATGATTATTAGTAAGAACATAGTGCTGGAGAAACTAATGGGACTGAAGGCAGATGAATCCCCAGGGCCTGATGATCTGCATCCCAGAGTACTAAAAGAGGTAGCGATGGAAATAGTGGATGCATTGGTTGTCATCTTTCAAAATTCTATAGATTATGGAACAGTTCCTGCAGATTGGAGGGTGGCAAATGTAACCCCGCTATTTATAAAAGGAAGGAGAGAGAAAACAGGGAACTACAGACCGGTTAGCCAGACATCAGTAGTAGGGAAAATACTAGTCTATTATAAAGGATATGATAACCGGAACTTAGAAAATATCAATGGGATTAGACAAAGTCAATATGGATTTATGAAAGGAAAATCATGTTTGACAAACCTACTGGAGTTTTTTGAGGATGTAACTGATAGAAAGATAAGGGAGAACTAGTGGATGTAGTGTATTTAGATTTTCAGAAAGCCTTTGATAAAGTCCCACATAAGAGGTTAGTGTGTAAAATTAAAGCACATAGGATTGGTGGTAATATACTGGCATGGATTGAAAATTGGTTAACTGACAGAGAGTAGGAATAAATGAGTCTTTTTCGGAGTGGCGGGCAGTGACTAGTGGGGTACCACAGGGATCAGTATTTGGGCCCCAGCTATTCACAATATATATAAATGATTTGGATGAGGGAACCAAATGTAATATTTCCAAGTTTGCTGACGACACAAAACTAGGTGGGATTGTGAGTTGTGAGGAGGATGCAAAGATGCTGCAAGGTGATTTAGATAGGTTGAGTGAGTGGGCAAACACATGGCAGATGCAGTATAATGTGGATAAATGTAAAGTTATCCACTTTGGAGGGAAAAACATAAAGACAAAGGGCCCAAGTTTCCACATGATTTGCGCCTGATTTTTAGGAGCAACTGATGGAGAACGGACTATCTTAGAAATCGCAATTCTCCACATTTTTTTTTCTGCAGTTCTAGTCAGGTAGAACAGTTCTACTTTGGAACAGAATTTTTTCTTCAAAAGGGGGCGTGTCCGGCCACTGACGCCTGATTTCAAAGTTTCCACAGTGAAAACGTACTCCAAACTAAGTTAGAATGGAGCAAGTGAAGATTTTTGTAGAACGGAAAAAACCTGTTCTACACATTAAAAAATCAGGCGCAGGTTACAAATTAGGTGTCCAGAACGAGGTGGGGGGGGAGGGGAGGAGGGGGGGGAAGGGAAGTCATTAAATTCTACAATAAATCCTTATTTATACTTCTACAAATATTATACAAATAAATCCAACCTGAATAAACATTTATAAGCAAAGAAAAGATTAAATAAACCATCTTCCTACCTGTGTGAAGGCACGTAGAATGCTGCAGTCAGCCTGAGGCGCCCGTTCTTCCCGCGGGGGGGGGGAGGAGGCGCCCGTTCTTCCCGCGGGGGGCGGGGGGGAGAGGAGGCGCCCGTTCTTCCCGCGGGGGGCGGGGGGGGAGAGGAGGCGCCCGTTCTTTCCTGCGGTGGGGGGGTGGCGCCCGTTCTTCCCGCGGGGGGCGGGGGGGGAGAGGAGGCGCCCGTTCTTTCCTGCGGTGGGGGGGGGGCGCCCGTTCTTTCCCGCGGGGGGGGAGGCGCCCGTTCTTCCCGCGGGGGGCGGGGGGGGAGAGGAGGCGCCCGTTCTTCCCGCGGGGGGAGAGGAGGCGCCCGTTCTTTCCCGCGGGGGGCGAGGAGGCGCCCGTTCTTCCCGCGGGGGGAGGGGGGAGGAGACAGTGAGAAGGCTGCAAGTGCTGATGTGCTGATGGCAATGTGCTTTTATTAAAAAAATGTTCAAAAATTAAACAGCTACAAAGAACTACAAAAATGGCCGAGTGCCAATGTTTTTTTCACACTGCACGTGCGCGAACACTCCAACGCGCACGCGCAGCGTTGCCGGCAGGAAAAAAACTAATTTAAATAGTACCCGCCCCCTCCCACTTAAAAAATCGGCGCGAGTGTAGGCTCCGCCCCCCTGGGCGCCGTGCCAGGCAGAACGCTCCAGAATCGCGAGTTTTTTTTAGGCGCCGTTTTAGGCGCGAAAAACGGGCGCCCAGCTCAGAGGGGCGCCCGCTTGTTATCGTGTGGAAACTTGGGCCCAAAGTATTATTTAAATGGTGATAGCTTGGGAAATGTCAATGTGCAAAGGGACCTGGGTGTTCTTGTCATTGAAAGCAAACATGCAGATGCAGCAAGCAGTTAGGAAGGCAAATGGTATGTTGGCCTTCATTGCAAGAGGATTTGAGTACAGGAGCAAGGATGTCTTACTACAGTTATACAGGGCCTTGGTGAGACCGCACCTGGAGTATTGTGTTCAGTTTTGGTCTCCTTACCTAAGAAAAGATATACTTGCCATAGTGGGAGTGCAGCGAAGGTTCATCAGACTTATTCCTCGGATGGCAGCACTATGTTATGAGGAGAGATTGGATCGACTCGGCCTGTATTCACTAGAGTTTAGAAGAATGAGAGTGGATCTCATTGAAACGTATAAAATTCTGACAGGGCTGGACAGACTGGATGCGGGGAGGATGTTTCCCCTGGTTGGGAAGTCTAGAAAAAGGGATCACAGTCTCAGGATATGGGGTAGGAAATTTAGGACTGAGATGAGAAATTTCTTCACTCAGAGGGTGGTGAACCTGTGGAGGCCAAGTCACTGAATATATTTGAGGAGTTAGATAGATTTCCAGACACAAAAGGCATCAAGGGGAATGGAGAGAAAGCGTGAATATGGTGTTGAGATAGAGGATCAGCCATGATCATATTGAATGGTGGTGCAGGCTCGAAGGGCCGAATGGCCTACTGCTGCTCCTTTTTTCTATGTTTCTATGTTTCCCCAGAGAGTGCAATTTAAAAGATTGCGGGAGAAGCGTAAGGAGACATTTGTAGAGTAGAGGGAAAAGCACAGAACTTACAGAGGAACAGAAGGAGCAGACCAACTGG
This sequence comes from Pristiophorus japonicus, assembly GCF_044704955.1. Classification (NCBI taxonomy): domain Eukaryota; kingdom Metazoa; phylum Chordata; class Chondrichthyes; family Pristiophoridae; genus Pristiophorus; species Pristiophorus japonicus. The sequence continues at coordinate 276,591,707 of NC_091978.1, read as the reverse complement.
AATTCTTTAGGAAATAACTACCCATGTAAATTGTGGTCGTAACCTTTGTTTTTTAGCAGGAAGGTGCGAGGGCAGGAGTGAGACCAAAATTGAAAAATTGACATGGCATAATGAGGGTCCTGCCTGTTCCTGCCCACTCTGATTTTCGAGCCAGAAACAAGTAGGACCCTAATTATGCCATGAACCTCGATCTCCAATGATGTAGTTGGGACCCCAATGCCATTTCAGTAAAGTACAACACAATACCGATGCGTATTGGACCCAACAACTATACAGAGTGGGAAATGGCCAGAACCAGCATGCATGAAAGAACTAATGGAAGCAAAAAGTGCCATATAAAATGCATTTTATATGGCACTTTCTGGCCTTGAAGTATAAGTATAAGTATAAGTATAAGTGCTGGCCCTGCTCCATCCTCATCATACTCTGTATCTTTTGTCTTGATTTCTGTGCCCTTTCGCTGATCTGCAGGCTGGTGCTCTGTGCTGGAGTTACTGCCCCTCAACATGGCAAGTTCAATGTAAGTGAGGTCCAACTATCAAAAGGGGTCGAGCCCCTCACTGGCATCATTGGGCCGGCTCCACCCATTATCTGTCCAAAGTACATCGAAAGTGAAAAATGATCCCTATATATTTATGTATGTTGCAAATACACATTTACATGTACAAACATATTACACATCCACAAACAGATCATCCTTAATATGACACTTCAGCATAATTATTTACTATTTACAATCTATATTAACGACTTGGAAGAAGGGACTGAGTGTAATGTAGCCAAGTTTGCTGACGATACAAAGATGGGAGGAAAAGCAATGAGTGAGGAGGACACAAAAAACCTGCAAAAGGACATAGACAGGCTAAGTGAGTGGGCAAAAATTTGGCAGATGGAGTATAATGTTGGAAAGTGTGAGGTCATGCACTTTGGCAGAAAAAAATCAAAGAACAAGTTATTATTTAAATGGAGAAAGATTGCAAAGTGCTGCAGTACAGCGGGGCACGGAGGTACGTGTGCATGAAACACAAAAGGATAGTATGCAGGTACAGCAAGTGATCAGGAAAGCCAATGGTATCTTGGCCTTTATTGCAAAGGGGATGGAGTATAAAAGCAGGGAAGTCTTACTACAGTTTTTTAAGGTATTAGTGAGGCCACACCTGGAATACTGCGCGCAGTTTTGGTTTCCATATTTACGAAAGGATATACTTGTTTTGGAGGCAGTTTAGAAAAGGTTCACTAGGTTGATTCCGGAGATGAGGGGGTTGACATGAGGAAAGGTTGAGTAGGTTGGGCTTCTACTCATTAGAATTCAGAAGACTGAGAGGTGATCTTATTGAGATGTATAAGATTATGAGGGGACTTGACAGGGTGGATGCAGAGAGGATGTTTCCACTGATGGGGGAGACTCGAACTAGAGGGCATGATCTTAGAATAAGAGGCCGCCCATTTAAAACAGAGTTGAGGAGAAATTTCTTCTCTCAGAGGATTGTGAATCTGTGGAATTCACTGCCTCAGAGAGCTGTGGAAGCTGGGACATTGAATAAATTTAAGACAGAAATAGACGGTTTCTTAATCAATAAGGAAATAAGGGGTTATGGGGAGCCGGCAGGGAAGTGGAGCTGAGTCCATGATCAGATCAGCCATGATCTTATTGAAAGGTGGAGCAGTCTCAAGGGTCCGTATGGCCTACTCCTGCTCCTATTTCTTATGTTCTTATGTTCTTATAATGTTTGATTTTAATCATTTGTGACTTTGAAAAGGGTCATTTCGGTTCTGTGGAAGAGATGAAAATCAGATTAGGGAGATTCAAACTGGGAGTTGCGAGAAAGACGGGCATGGATAGAGGAGAAGGGAGGTTGGAGATGGGGTGGTAGGTTGCAAAGACAGAAGGGTCAATGATGGGTTTTTTGAGGGAGGTGTAGGGGGTGGGCATTTTTTCCCTGGAGTTGACTCAGAAGGAAATGGGATTGGAAGTGGGGATGTGGATGGTGAGGAATCGGAGGAAGTGTTTCGAGATGGCCTTGTCTGTGATTGAAACCAAGGGAGTAGAGAGGTCATGGGAGATAGCAAGATTGAGAGGGTGGCCGTGAATATGAGTAGAAGAGGTTAACTAAGTGTAGCAACCTAAGTGGAAAATAGTTGACGGCTTTTAAAAACAATTGAAAGCGAAAAAGCCCAACCTCCAAAAATATTTATGGATGATACCACAAGCTGCCAGGAAATGAATCACTTCACTTCAATTATCATTACAGTTCTCATAGTCAGTGGTAATGATATCTGTAAAATTGCAGCATTGTGGGAGCAGCATTGCCACAAGGACTGCAATGATTCAAGGGAAAGGCCCACCACCATGTTCTTATGGCAGCTAGTGATGGGCAATAAATGTGTCCTTGCCAGCATCACCCACATCCTGAGAACAAATTAACAAGTAGCTGCCAACCTTAAAGAAGTTCTTTCTCTGAATGGACTTCAATGCTGCCAAAACAATTCAATATTCAGAAAAGTTAGAATTTTGGGAAGATATTCAAACACGTGTGAAGAAGATACAAAAATACAATCATATCCAAACAATTCTGTCAAATATTTTCATCTACAAATGATTAAGTTAATGACAAAAATGTAACAATATTAATAATTAGGATTTTTTGTAAATAAGGCTCACAAACTTCTATACCTCCTATAGTCAGAATAAAAATACTGCAATTTCAAAATAAGTAAAGTCTTTACCTCCAGTCTTGAGACATCTTTGAATTGTTCTAATATACTATTTTGTAGTAGTTTTATTTTGAGATTTTGATCATTGATTTTATTCTGCAAGATGGTAAGTCTGGCATTCAGATGATCCACCAGCTTATAGTAGGTGTCCCCAAACCCTAAAAATAACACAAGAATCCTGCTAGAAATGGATATGGTTCCAAATGGTTTTATATATTTCTCCATGTACATTTTTTTCAACGAACTAAAAAAAAACTAAATCCAAATGAATGTTGGGGAAAGTGTTGCATTTTCTGATGCAAAATTGAAAGAGGGGAAAAGTTATAAAATGCTCAGAAATATGCAATATTTTGAAAACTCGAGTGAGTTAGTAATTCAATTTTAAAATGAAAACCAGTAAAAGCCAAATAGGAACAATTTTAAAATAAGTTTATCTGTGGAAACAAAAGCTGAAACCTTCTTTAAGAAACATACACATAGCAATCACTCACTTCCTATTCCGTTCAGAGTCTGTCTGATTCTATTGACAGCTTCTGTCACACTAATGTGAGTATTCCCAAATGTTTTGGAACAGTTTTCCAACATCCGTCGAAGCTCTTGTACCCGGTCATCATTTTGTTGATTCTTGGTCTCTATTAATCCTTGCATTCTGCACCCAGATGGACATTTAGGGCCCTATTTGAATAATGCAGAAGTATATTAGTTTAGTTATTTGTAATGTATCATTTCACAATAAAGAGATGAAATGGCACCACCTACCCACTCATCATCTGTACAAGTCAGCCATTCCTTCTCTGAACACTGTTTCGATCTGTATCGGTCACCTGGATTGACAGGCTGAGGAGGGCACGGTGCAAAACCTCCGGTCTCTGACTGAATCTTCAATCGTGTAAGAAATTAAAGGAAAGGGCATTGGTTTTACATATACAATACTGAGCCACAAGTATTTAACCCAACTAGGTTTTATTAAAAAGGGAGGACTTTAGTATGAAGGATAAAATGCTCCCTTTAGTAACCGTTTCAATTGTTTCACTGAATCTATAATCATGATCACACAAAGCATTTATGGCACGGTTCAGTACACCTTACATAATAAGAATACACAATATTTTTGGAACATTTGAGGTATTTTTGTGTTTTCACAGTTGTGACATCAAAACAAGCAAGTTTTTGAAAAAAGCAAAAAATCAATCTATGGTAGAAACAGAATATGTCACTGTCAGCAGTGAGATATAAATGCCTTTACTTGGGAGGGTGACAATAAGGGGTGCTCTATTACAGATATGGGGTCGACTTTTACCTTCACCACCTCGGTGCTAATCTGGCAAAGTCTGTTATAGAACCATTGATTTCAAATATATAGAAATAGAAGCAACATAAGAACACAAAATCTACCCCATGATCTCAGACTAATATATTTAGAATGTGACTCTCTGAGAAGCAAATTAAAGCTATACTGCTGGGCGACTCCCTGCCAATTCTATGAGGTAAGTGACCAAGGAGCACTGCATGGACATCCAAACTCCATGATCCCTAATTTGTAATGTCAGGAAACAGCGGGTGGGAGTGTCCACTTTTTCCTAACATTAACGTTTTAGACGAGGTTCAGTCTACCACCTTGGCTTTGTACCAGGATGGAGTTATACTGCACTTGGTGCAAAGCCAGACTATTATGAAACTACCTCTAGATTTTGTCTCTACCTTAGTGCACTTGATAGCCACATTGGAACCTGACTTCCATGTTATACTGCCATTTTCAGATTAATATGCACCCAAAACTACTTTGTATTTGTGTGAAACTAGCTGTATAACTGAAGCCCTGACTACTAATGGGCTAATCATTGCTTAGTTTTCAGGCGCACCTCACTGGAGATTATAATAATTATATCATGTCTGATAATAACCTTTCAATTGAATATTTTTGCATTACATGAAGATGTTGTCATTACATTCAAATGATAGGAATTGTTTTTCCTTCAAAGATTAATTCTAAATGTTCCAACGCCACATCATACAGCAATTCCCAATCACAGTGCCTCTAGATGCACAATGATCAATCTGCAGAGCACTATAGCACAACTCTTTACTTGATTAAATTTACCTAATTCTTTACAGATTAATTTTTAACATGCTATAGAAACAACAGTACATCCAAAGAGTAATGAGATTTGATTTATATCCTATTCTTGTTACTGTTCGCAACTCCTTTGTGACTTTATTACTCAGGAGTTATTAGGACGGCCTACTCTAAGGATATAAATCACAGCCCATGGGTCTTCATGATGTATCCTCTATGTGTATGACGTATTCATAAGGAAAACTTACCCAGTCAATTAACATGAAGCAGACAAACAAACCAAAGGCCTGTGCAACTCTCATCTTTCTAGCTCTGCAGCAAACGTTTGAGGAAATGTCACTTCTCTCTGCCTTTCATCAAATTTCAACCCTACAAAATCAGGATCAGTCAGTGTTAGTGGGAAACCTGTTTACCCACACTGTGGAGACCCTGTTGATCATTTACCACCCAGGTCTTGCCGAAATTCTTGGATTTTTTCTGATGCTTTGTTGACATATCAAAGGTCAGTAGCCTCTAAAGTCTGTAAAAGTCTATTATGCAAATACAGCATGGAATTTATGTGGTGACTCCACTGAGATGTTTTTAATGCAGATGATCCCCAAAAAGCCAAGAAAATTAATGAAAATGGCATGCACACCTTTGAGATAGATGGTCATGAGTTCAGACGGCACACCAAAGACTTGTGCTCATATTCTAGGCGCTGTGTTTTGGATGGCACCTTAGATTGATACCCTTTCTGCCCTCTGAGGTGGATGTAAAAGATTCTATGGCACAGAAGATGTGTCCTGGCCAATATTTGTCCCTCAGCTAACTGCACTATAAAAGGTTATCTGGACATTTATCGCATTGCTGTTTCTGGGATCTTTCATTGCACAAATTGGTGGCTGCACTCTGACATTACATCAGTGACTATGCCCCATTGGCTGTGAAGCGCTTTAGGATGGTCTGTGGTCATGAAAAGTCCTTTATTAAGTTCTTTCTTTTCAAACACTTTTTATGTCAATGTATTCATAATGTGATGGGATATCAAGGCTAATTCTGTTGCCTGGCCAACAAAATGACTGTTGATACCTGTGCTAATATGTGCACCTGTGCTAGTTGAGTGGCAGCCCAACCGCGACAGATTCTGCATGTGTAGTTTAAATATGCTGCATGCCCAGCTTTCCCCATTAGCAGAGTGCATTGTTGGACCTGTGGAAGTGCCAACTTCAGTGTACTGCATCTCTTAAAGGGCCGTTTAGTGAAGAGAGTCTGGAAATCTTTTTGGAGGAGATGGCCTGAGAAAAGTTGTAGCAGGGAGGTGATAAAACGAGACCCATGCCAGCACCAGAGTTAGTGTGGAGCATATTGTAGGCATTCTGAAGCAAAACTTTGGTTATTTGGACCAGTCATTAGGGGTGTTGCTGTAAAGTCCAGCACAGACAAGCAAGATTATCACTGTTGTCATGTATCTTACATTATTAGATATAACTGTATCCTAACATGCTATACATGACTGTAATAAGATATGACCTGTAACCACCAGCATACCTTACCACCAGGGGTGCACTTGCAAGAGACAGGTATATAAGGGCAGGTCTCAGGCAAGTGCAGCATTCCAGAGCTGTGAAATAAAGGTGCAGGTCCAGCGTGACCTTGAATTCACTGCATGCCTCATGTGAATCTGTACTGAGGGGACAGGACTTTACAATGGCGACGAGGATGGGATTACAGAATCCACAGAATGGCGAACAACGGATCAGATGAAAAGTACAATGCGGGAGATAATTGGGAGGACGTGAAAGAAAGGCTCCAGCAAAGCTTTGTAACCAAAGACTGGTTAGGCGACGATAAGGCAGACAAGAGAAGAGCCCATCTCTTGACCAGCTGTGGGTCGAAAACATACGCTTCAATGAAGGATATGTTGGCACCCGAGAAACCAGCAAGCAAGTCGTTTGAAGAATTGAGCACACTGGTAAGAGACCACCTGAAGCCAGCGAACAGCCTACACATGGCCAGACACAGGTTCTACAACTACAGACGCTGTGTGGGCCAGAGCATACCCGCCTTTGTGGCAGAAATTCGGAGGTTGGCTAGTTTATGTGAGTTCCCCGATGAACTGAGGAGAGAAATGCTGAGAGACTTTTTCATTGAAGGAATAGGCCACGCAGGCATATTCCGAAAGCTCATAGAGACCAAGAATCTGAACTTAGAGGCAGCAGCACTGGTTGCACAGACATTCTTGGTAGGGGAAGAAGAAACGAGGTTGATTTACAATGCAGGTGTGACAACTAACGAAATATTGGAACAAGAAGTTCACAGCACTAAACAAGCTGCTACCCCCACACACAGACAAATCGGGGAGAACAGGTTCTCGACAGCAGGCAGAAGCCATCAAGGGCCACAGGAACGGCCGTTCACACCTCATCAACCCACATTGCGAGCAATCAACTACAAACTGAGAGAAGCTCAAGAGAGATCAGCCAGACGCAGCTCATTCTTTGGAAACTCTTTGAACAATGGAACAGGTCTGTGCTGGAGGTGTGGGGGTGGGCACTCACCAAGCAGATGTCGATTTCAGCAGGCTGTTTGCAGAAATTGTGAAGATACAGGGCATTTGGACCGCATGTGCAAAAAAATAGCAGCTCGACTGGTATACGAATCGGATGCGTCGGAAAGCGGACCAGAAGATGGTGGGGACAGTACCCGGGACACCGGTGTACAGCGGGTCAACACGATCAATGGCCGCTGCTCCTACAACAGTTCGCCTCCTATAATGATGAGGGTCCTACTCAACGTATATCTGTCAACATGGAGCTGGATACGGGAGCGAGTCAATCTCTCATGGGCGCTCAACAATTTGAACAACTGTGGCCGCATAAAAGAGACAGACCAAAACTCACAAGGGTCGACACCAAACTAAGGACCTATACCAAAGAAATCATACCAGTCCTCGGCAGCACCATGCTCTCTGTCACACACAAAGGGACAGTGAACCGACTTCCCCTGTAGATTGTCCCCAGAGATTTGAACATCTCTTTCAGCCAGGTGTGGGCACTTTCAAAGGGGCCAAAGTCAAAATCTACATCACACAGGATGCTAGACCGGTCCATCACAAGGCCAGAGCTGTAACCTATGTGATGAGGGAAAAGATTGAACACCAACTAGACAGGCTTCTGCGGGAAGGCATTATATCACCTGTGGAATTTAGTGACTGGGCAAGTCACATCGTCAGTCATGAAGCCTGATGGATCCGTACGAATCTGTGGGGACTACAAATCTACCATAAACAGAGTCTCCCTACAGGACCAGTACCCGCTGCCCAGAGTGGAGGACTTATTTGCCACATTGGTTGGAGGTAAACTTTTCTCAAAATTAGACCTCACATCTGCGTATATGACGCAAGAATTGACCAAGGAATCCAAGCTACTCACCACCATCAACACACATTGAGGCCTGTTCATGTACAATCGATGCCCATTCGGCATCAGGTCGGCAGCTGCTATATTCCAGCGCAACAAGGAGAGTCTGCTCAAGTCCATCCCGGGGACGGTTGTATTTCAAGACGACATACTTATCACGGGCAGGGACACCGACTCCCATCTCTGTAATTTGGTGGAAGTACTAAAACGGTTGGTTCGGGTAGGCCTACGAGTCAAGAAATACAAGTGCCTGTTTCTCGCACCCGAGGTTGAATTTTTGGGCAGAAGGATTGCCGCTGATGGAATCCGCCCAACAGAGTCCAAAACAGAAGCAATTCGCCTGGCACCCAGGCCTCGGAATGTCTCAGAACAGTGCGCCTTTCTCGGGCTACTCAATTACTTTGGGAACTTTATGCAGAACTTAAGCACGCTGCTGGAGCCTCTCCACGTGCTACTCAGGAAGGGGTGCGATTGGTTTTGGGTGAACGCCCAGGAACGCGCCTTCAATAAGGCACGCAACTTTCTGTGTTCCAACAGTGTTTTGACTTTCTTTGACCCAGGTAAAAAGCTAGTTCTCACATGCGATGCGTCAGCGTATGGGGTCGGGTGCGTTTTGCAACATGTCAATAGTGCGGGCAAATTACAACCCATAGCTTATGCCTCCAGGTCACTTTCGCGGGCGGAGCGCGGGTACGGAATGGTAGAGAAAGAGGCGCTCGCATGCGTGTACGGTGTCAAAAAGATGCACCAATACCTTTCGGGGCCAAGTTCATGTTAGAAACTGACCACAAGCCCCTCAACTACCTCCTATCGGAGAGCAAAGCAATAAACGCCAACGGCTCGGCGCGAATTCAACGGTGGGCACTCATGCTGGCATCCTACGACTATACCATAAGGCACAGACCAGGCACAGACAACTGTGCCGATGCGCTCATCAGGCTACCCCTGGTGACCACGGAAGGGTCTGACAAACAGGACTGTGAGACAGTCATGGCACTCAATGCCTTTGAGTCCACAGGTTCGCCCATGACGGCTCGCCAAATCAGAGCCTGGATGGCCAGCGACCCCACGTTATCCTTAGTGTCCTAACTGGTGACTGGGCAGAGGCTCGCGATGCCTGCCCAGAGGAATTAAAACCCTTTCACAGGCGCATGCATGAGCTATCACTACAAGCAGACTGCCTGATGTGGGGCAGCCGAGTAGTCATGCCTCTGCGATGCAGAGAGGCATTTGTCCGGGAGCTCCACCGCGAGCACCCGGGGATCGTTCTCATGAAGGCCATAGCCAGATCCCACGTCAGGTAGCCTGGTATTGACGCGGACTTGGAGCTCTGCGCCCAAAGGTGCACCATTTGTGCCCAACTCAGCAATGCCCCCAGGGAGGTTCCACTGAGCCCCTGGCCTACCAAACCGTGGTCGCAGGTGCACGTAGACTATGTGGGCCCATTCATGGGCAAAATGTTCCTCGTAGTTGTAGATGCATTTTCAAAGTGGATCAAATGCACTATTTTAAACTCGAGCACAACCTCCACCACTGTGGAGAGCCTCACAACCATGTTTGCAACGCACGGAATCTCTGACATATTGGTCAGTGACAATGGTCCGTGTTTCACCAGCGCAGAATTCCAAGACTTTATAATTGACCACAGCATAAATCACATCAAGATGGCACCGTTCAAGCCGGCCTCCAACGGCCAGGTGGAGAGAGCAGTGCAAATCATTAAACAAGGCATGCTTAAAATCCAAGGTCCCACGCTGCAGGGTTGCCTGTCGCGACTGCTGCGGGCATACAGATCTCGTCCGCACTCATTGACTGGGATCCCCCCCACACAACTGTTGATTAAAAGGTCTTTAAAACAAGGCTCTCATTAATCCTCCCAGACATGCACAAAATCGTTGGGGCAAAGCGCTGTAAGCTGACTGAGTACCATGACAGAAATTCGAGGGGGAGATGGAATGAAATAGGGGACAAAGTGTTTGTACTAAACGATGGCAGGGGTCCCAAATGGCTTGCAGGGACAGTAATGGGCAAGGAAGGAAACAGGCTACTGGTAGTACAAATGGACAATGGCAAAACCTGCCAGAGGCATGTAGACCAAGTCAAAAGCAGATTTACCAAAAACACTGCGGAACCAGGGCAGACTACAATGTGGAACTCGCACCACACCTGGTGGACAGACAGAGGGAACAATCTTAGGAAAGGGCAATCCCAACATACAGCCCAGGTGACTCAACAATAATCACACCAATCGAAACAGACAGCCCAGGTGAAATATCAGCAACCACACTCAAAGAAAAACAGACACCAAGGCAAACAACTGAATCTCAACGCACACGCTCCACACGAAAGCGTAGACCACCTGAGAGACTGAACCTATAAAGCCATAGAAACATAGAAACATAGAAAATAGGTGCAGGAGTAGGCCATTCGGCCCTTCTAGCCTGCACCGCCATTCAATGAGTTCATGGCTGAACATGCATTCCTGCTTTCTCACCATACCCCTTGATCCCCCTAGTAGTAAGGACTTCAACTAACTCCTTTTTGAATATATTTAGTGAATTGGCCTCAACAACTTTCTGTGGTAGAGAATTCCACAGGTTCACCACTCTCTGGGTGAAGAAATTCCTCCGCATCTCGGTCCTAAATGGCTTACCCCTTATCCTTAGACTGTGTCCCCTGGTTCTGGACTTCCCCAACATTGGGAACATTCTTCCTGCATCTAACCTGTCTAACCCCGTCAGAATTTTAAACGTTTCTATGAGGTCCCCTCTCATTCTTCTGAACTCCAGTGAATACAAGCCCAGTTTATCCAGTCTTTCTTGATAGGTTAGTCCCGCCATCCCGGGAATCAGTCTGGTGAACCTTCGCTGCACTCCCTCAATAACAAGAATGTCCTTCATCAGGTTAGGCGACCAAAACTGTACACAATACTCCAAGTGTGGCCTCACCAAGGCCCTGTACAACTGTAGCAACACCTCCCTGCCCCTGTACTCAAATCCCCTCGCTATGAAGGCCAACATACCATTTGCTTTCTTAACCGCCAGCTGTACCTGCATGCCAACCTTCAATGACTGATGTACCATGACGCCCAGGTCTCTTTGCACCTCCCCTTTTCCTAATCTGTCACCATTCAGATAATAGTCTGTCTCTCTGTTTTTACCACCAAAGTGGATAACCTCACATTTATCCACATTATACTTCATCTGCCATGCATTTGCCCACTCACCTAACCTATCCAAGTCGCTCTGCAGCCTCATAGCATCCTCCTCGCAGCTCACACTGCCACCCAACTTAGTGTCATCCGCAAATTTGGAGATACTACATTTAATCCCCTCGTCTAAATCATTAATGTACAGTGTAAACGGCTGGGGCCCCAGCACAGAACCTTGCGGTACCCCACTAGTCACTGCCTGCCATTCTGAAAAGTCCCCATTTACTCCTACTCTTTGCTTCCTGTCTGACAACCAGTTCTCAATCCATGTCAGCATACTACCCCCAATCCCATGTGCTTTAACTTTGCACATTAATCTCTTGTGTGGGACCTTGTCGAAAGCCTTCTGAAAGTCCAAATATACCACATCAACTGGTTCTCCCTTGTCCACTCTACTGGAAACATCCTCAAAAAAATTCCAGAGGATTTGTCAAGCATGATTTCCCTTTCACAAATCCATGCTGACTTGGACCTATCATATCACCTCTTTCCAAATGCACTGCTATGACATCCTTAATAATTGATTCCATCATTTTACCCACTACCGATGTCAGGCTGACCGGTCTATAATTCCCTGTTTTCTCTCTCCCTCCTTTTTTAAAAAGTGGGGTTACATTGGCTACCCTCCACTCCATAGGAACTGATCCAGAGTCAATGGAATGTTGGAAAATGACTGTCAATGCATCCACTATTTCCAAGGCCACCTCCTTAAGTACTCTGGGATGCAGTCCATCGGGCCCTGGGGATTTATCGGCCTTCAATCCCATCAATTTCCCCAACACAATTTCCCGACTAATAAAGATTTCCCTCAGTTCCTCCTCCTTACTAGACCCTCCGACCCCTTTTATATCCGGAAGGTTGTTTGTGTCCTCCCGGAAGGTTGTTTGTGTCCTTGGGGGAGGGTGATGTCATGTATCTTACATTATTATATATAACTGTATCCTAACATGCTATACATGACTGTAATAAGATATGACCTGTAACCACCAGCATACCTTACCACCAGGGGTGCACTTGCAAGAGACAGGTATATAAGGGCAGGTCTCAGGCAAGTGCAGCATTCCAGAGCTGTGAAATAAAGGTGCAGGTCCAGCATGACCTTGACTTCACTACATGCCTCGTGTGAATCTGTGCTGAGGGGACAGGACTTTACAACTGTGTGCTGCATCCATCACAATGTCATAATTGCACATTCCATCCAAACACTCAAACTGAATTGCTCTGGTCCTGCCCCATGCTATCACTTAGAAACTATCAACCCACTTGCCCAGAAAACACACTACATGCAACTGGAAAATAGAAATGGATTTATTGTTGGCTTCACATACAACAGATCAGCCATGATCTTATTGAATGGTGGAGCAGGCTCGAGAGGCCAAATGGCCTACTCCTGCTCCTATTTTTTATAACCCAGCCTTCTCTCAAACCTTTTCCTGTGCTTCCTGTGTCAGCTGTAGCTCAATGGGTAGCATTCTTGCTGTTGAGTCAGAAGATTGTGGGTTCAAGTCCCACTCTAGGGACTTGAGCACAAAAATCTAGGTGTAGTGCTGAGGGAGTGCTGCATTGTTGGAGTTGACGTCTTTTGGATGAGCTGTTAAACCGAGGCCCTGTCTGCTCTCTCAAGTGGACGTAAAAGATCCCATGGCACTATTTCGAAGAAGAGCAGTGAAATTATCCCCGGTGCCCTGGCCAATATTTATCCCTTAATCTACATAACAAAAACAGATTATCTGGTCATTATCATTGCTGTTTGTGGGAGCTTGCTTGTGTGCAAATTGGTTGCCACGTTTCCCACATTGCAACAGTGACAACACTCTAAAAGTACTTAATTGGCTGTTAAGTGCTTTGAGACATCCGGTAGTTGTGAAAGGCTCTATGTAAATCCAAGTCTTTCTTTCTTTCCCTTTGGTGTCCTTATAAAGTGGATTGGTGCTCATCCTTAACCTAGGATCATGACACTGCTGGAGCCACAGCAGTGGTCATCAGTTTCTGCCAGCACTTTGACAACTCCTCAATCTTTTGAAGGGTTTGGCTGGAGAGAGACTTGTGCAACGTCCCACGACCATGCCCTCAGTGTCAGGCCTTCCAGCTGGATGCTCCACATCTGTATGGGAGCAGTCAGTGGGGTAAGTCTAATGTGGATGAAATATGCCTTCTCTGCTGTTTCTAAATGATCACCCAGACTGTGAATCTGGCAGTGATGTCTTCTTTTAACTTGGTGTCCAATCTTTCAATTATGCAGTCACAGCACATTGAGAGAACAATGAGAGGACTGTATATCGTTCCATGGTACTCTGCATTGGGGCAAATCCCTCCTGCAGAACTGTAGTGATGTCAGAAGTGCACTGCTGCATATTCTGTGACAGCTGCTGAAGGTTGATGATTGTGCAGTGAGGATTTTCCAAAAGCCCTCTGCGTCTGCTCCTGCACTAACTCTGTAGGAACATAGGAATCGGAGTCACTTGAGCCTGTTCCACCATTCAATTAGATCATGGCTGATCTGTGCCACAACTCATTTGCCACCTTTGATCCATATCCCTTGATACCCTTACCTAATAACAAATCCATCATTCACAGTCTTGAAAATTTCAATTGACGCAGCATCCACAGCCTGTTGTTTTTCTATGATGGTTAAGGAGCTCCTTTATCAGGACTGCTTTCCTCTCCAACATATTGGTTATTTTCTGAGTAGTGGTTTATGTGCTTTATAAATGTGCCTGCACATATAAACATTTTTTCTATTCCCTTTTTTCTCCCCTTTTCTTCTAAAGGCACTGACTCATGATGGGATATGGTTCCATGGGCACCCACAGGCCTCCAATATGTGAGTCAGGTGCCCATTCATAATGTGTGAATCTAATGGCGGCAAGTGATTAAACTGTTGGAATATCACAAATGAGCCTGATCCTGCATAGAACCACAAAAATTTTAAATGCAATTGGAGGCCATTCAGCCCATCATGTCTGTGCTGGTTCATTGTTAGAGCAATCCAAAACTAATCACACTGCCGCAATAGCGTTGTATAAAACCATGACCTCACCTGAAGCCACATGCACACTTTATAGCAGGAGTTGTTGGATACCAATTAGAAGCAGAAACCCTAACTGATTAATCTTACTCTCCAACCTGGGACCACTGGGACCAATTATAGCATAGTCACCATTGCTCCAGTTTAGAACAGCAGCTCATCGCCACTGAGAGACTAGTCTATGATCCTTCCTCGCTCAGCAGCTCACCAGAAGGTGCACTTTTCCATTCATCATCCCTTGAATGAGGAAGACTTGCTTCCACGAGTTCACAGGTGTTTTGATGAAGGACCCGATGTTCCAGTCCTGAACTCAATTGAGTGGGTGGAAGATGCCTGTGCGTGAATTTTTTAAATGTGTGGTGACTGTTGCACACCAGCCACTGCACAGGCTTGACAGAGCTAGGTCTTGGTCCAGTGGCAAGGATTAACCAAGACAACTGGAGACCTGCTCTGCTGCACGGACCTAGCACGCACACATAGCGCAGTGTAGGCTGGCCCATGCTGCCCGTGGGCCCTCGGCTCTTCTGCCCCGTATCATCCTCTACAGTCTCAGTGCCCCATTAGCGCCCCCGCCAGTTGCTATGGTATCAAATGTTTCCCCCTTTGTTCGCACCAATAAAACCAAATCAAATTATATTAGCCTTTTAATTTGTTAGGGTAAATTCATATTCCAAACTCCCAGTAGGGAGCCATGTTTCAATGGAGCATGAAATGGAGATCGACCTAAAACATTGTGATGCGGTTTCCTTCAATGTGGCTTTTAACTGGGAGCATGTGGTCAGGGAATATACATTGTTGTGTATACATGTGTAATATTTTCTGTTCCAGTACATATTATCATATGCCATGTACGCTATTTTTCCAGGATTCTCGTGACTCTTCCACCAAAGTTACGATGGGTGAGTGGGATAGCCCCCCATGGAATGATGCCATGACCTGGTTCATTCTGTCATGAGTCAATTTTAGTGCAACTATAATTTTAATCAAAACAGATACTCCATGTACAAATTGTTTCTTTCCTTCATGCATTCCCAATTGTGTGCTCTCTTAAACCTTAAACCTAGCCTCATGCTTCTCCTAGGTGCATCTGCCTGTTGTGTTTCTCAAAGGTAGTAATCTCAGGATTGCTACTGGTGCCACGTGCTAGTCAGAGTAGGAATCGCAGGATAGCTCAGATGAATACGTGGCTTGAGCAGTGGTGCAGAAGGGAGGGATTCAAATTCCTGGGGCATTGGAACCGGTTCTGGGGGAGGTGGGACCAGTACAAACCGGATGGTCTGCACCTGGGCAGGACCGGAACCAATGTCCTTGGGGGAGTGTTTGCTAGTGCTGTTGGGGAGGAGTTAAACTAATATGGTAGGGGGAGGGGAACCTATGCAAGGAGAGAGGGGGAAATAAAATGGAGTCAGAAGCAAAAGATAAAAAGGAGAATAGTAAAAGTGGAGGGCAGAGAAACCCAAGGCAAAAATCAAAAAAAGGGCCACATTACACCAAAATTCTAAAGGGGCAAAGTGTGTTAGAAAGACAAGCCTGAAGGCTCTGTGCCTCAATGCGAGGAGTATTCGGAATAAGGTGGATGAATTAACTGTGCAGATAGCAGTTAACAGGTATGATGTCATTGGCATCACGGAGACATGGCTCCAGGGTGACTAAGGCTGGGAATTCAACATCCAAGGGTAGTCAGCATTTAGGAAAGATAGACAGAAAGGGAAAGGAGGCGGGGTGGCGTTGCTAGTTAAAGAGGAAATTAATGCAATAGTAAGGAGGGACATTAGCCTGGATGATGTGGAATCTGAATGGGTGGAGCTGCAGAATTCCAAAGGGCAGAAAACGCTAGTGGGAGTTGTGTACAGACCACCAAACAGTAGTAGTGAGGTTGGGGACAGCATCAAACAAGAAATAAGGGATGTGTGCAATAAAGGTACAGCAGTTATCATGGGCGACTTTAATCTGCATATTGATTGGGCTAAACAAACTGGTAGCAATGCAGTGGAGGAGGATTTCCTGGAGTGTATTAGGGATGGTTTTCTGGACCAATATGTCGAGGAACCAACTCGAGAGCTGGCCATCCTAGACTGGGTGATGTGTAATGAGAAAGGACTAATTAGCAATCTTGTTGTGCAAGGTCCCTTGGGGAAGAGTGACCATAATATGGTAGAATTCTTTATTAAAATGGAGAGTGACACAGTTAATTCGGAAACTAGGGTCCTGAACTTAAGGAACGGTAACTTCGACGGTATGAGGTGTGAATTGGCTAGAATAGACTGACAAAGGATACTTAAAGGGTTGACGATGGATAAGCAATGACAAACATTTAAAGATCACATGGATGAACTTTAGCAATTGTACATCCCTGGAGTAAAAATAAAATGGGGAAGGTGGCTCAAACATGGCTAACAAGGGAAATTAAGGATAGTGTTAAAGCCAAGGAAGAGACATATAATTTGGCTAGAAAAAGCAACAAACCTGAGGACTGGGAGAAATTTAGAATTCAACAGAGGAAGACCAAGGGTTTAATTAAGAGGGGGAAAATAGAGTACGAGAGGAAGCTTGCAGGGAACATAAAAATTGACTGTAAAAGCTTCGATAGATATGTGAAGAGAAAAAGATTAGTGAAGACAAACGTAGGTCCCTTGCAGTCAGATTCAGGTGAATTTATAATGGGGAACAAAGAAATGGCAGACCAGATGAACAAATACTTTGGTTCTGTCTTCACAAAGGAAGACACAAATAACCTTCCGGAAGTACTAGGGGACCGAGGGTCTAGTGAGAAGGAGGTACTGAAGAATATCCTTATTAGGCGGGAAATTGTGTTAGGGAAATTGATGAGATTGAAGGACGATAAATCCCTGGGGTCTGATAGTCTGCATTCCAGAGTACTTAAAGAAGTAGCCCAAGAAATAGTGAATGCATTGGTGATCATTTTCCAACAGTCTATTGACTCTGGATCAGTTCCTATGGACTGGAGGGTAGCTAATGTAACACCACTTTTTAAAAAAGGAGGGAGAGAGAAAACGGGTAATTATAGACCCGTTAGCCTGACATCAGTAGTGGGGAAAATGTTGGAATCAATCATTAAGGATGAAATAGCAGTGCATTTGGAAAGCAGTGACAGGATCGGACCAAGTCAGCATGGATTAATGAAAGGAAAATCATGCTTGACAAATCTTCTGGAATTTTTTGAGGATGTAACATGCAGAGTGGACAAGGGAGAACCAGTGGATGTGGTGTATTTGGACTTTCAAAAGGCTTTTGACAAGGTCCCGCACAAGCGATTGGTGTGCAAAATCAAAGCGCATGGTATTGGGGGTAATGTACTGGCGTGGATAGAGAATTGGTTGGCAGACAGGAAGCAGAGAGTCGGGATAAACGGATCCTTTTCAGAATGGCAGGCAGTGACTAGTGGAGTGCCGCAGGGCTCAGTGCTGGGACCCCAGCTCTTTACAATATACATTAACGATTTAGATGAAGGAATTGAGTGTAATATCTCCAAGTTTACGGATGACACTAAAATGGGTGGCGGTGTGAGCTGTGAGGAGGACGCTAAGAGGCTGCAGGGTGACTTGGACAGGTTAGGTGAGTGGACAAATGCATGGCAGATGCAGTATAATGTGGATAAATGTGAGGTTATCCATTTTTGGGGCAAAAACACTAAGGCAGAATATTATCTGGATGGCGGCAGATTAGGAAAAGGGGAGGTGCAACTAGACCTGGGTGTCATGGTTCATCAGTCACTGAAAGTGGGCATGCAGGTACAGCAGGCGGTGAAGAAGGCAAATGGTATTGTAAAGTCCTGTCCCCTCAGTACAGATTCACACGAGGCATATAGTGAAGTCAAGGTCACTCTGGACCTGCACCTTTATTTCACAGCTCTGGAATGCTGCACTTGCCTGTATTTCACAGCTCTGGAACGCTGCACTTGCCTGAGACCTGTCCTTATATACCTGTCTCTTGCAAGTGAACCCCTGGTGGTAAGGTATGCTGGTGGTTACAGGTCATATCTTATTACAGTCATGTATAGCATGTTAGGATACAGTTATATATAATAATGTAAGATACATGACATCACCCTCCCCCAAGGTCTTATTGTCTTTATAGGTTTGGTCTCTCAGGTGATCTACGCTCTTGCATGGAGCATCTGAGTTGTGGTTCAGTTGTTTGCCTTGGTGTCTGTTTTTCTTTGGGTGTGGTTGCTGGCATCTCGCCTGGGCTGTCTGTTTCGATTGGTGTGATTGTTGTTGACTCGCCTGGGCTGTCTGTTGGGATTGCCTTTTCCTCAGGTTGTTCCCTCTGTCTGTCCACCAGGTGTGGTGCGAGTTCCACATTGCAGTCTGCCTCTGGTTCCGCAGTGTTGTTGGTAAATCTGCTTTTGACTTGGTCCACATGCCTCCAGCAGGTTTTTTCATTGTCCATTTGTACTACCAGTAGCCTGTTTCCTTCCTTGCCCGTTACTGTCCCTGCAAGCCATTTGGGACCCCTGCCATAGTTTAGTACAAACACTTTGTCCCCTATCTCATTCCATCTTCCCATCGAATTTCTGTCATGGTACTTAGTTAGCTTACAGCGCTTTGCCTCAACGATTTCATGCATGTCTGGGAGGATTAATGAGAGCCTTGTTTAATGATTTGCACTGCTCTCTCCGCCTGGCCATTGGAGGCTGCCTTGAACGGTGCCGTCTTGACGTGATTTATGCTGTGGTCAATTATAAAGTCTTGGAATTCTGCGCTGGTGAAGCACGGACCATTATCACTGACCAATATATCAGGGATTCCGTGCATTGCAAACATGGTTGCGAGGCTCTCCACAGTGGTGAAGGTTGTGCTCGAGTTTAAAGTGGTGCATTCGATCCACTTTGAAAATGCATCTACAACTACGAGGAACATTTTGCCCATGAATGGGTCCGCATAGTCTACGTGCACCCGCGACCATGGTTTGGTAGGCCAGGGCCAGGGGCTCAGTGGAGCCTCCCCGGGGGCATTGCTGAGTTGGGCACAAATGGTGCACCTTCGGACGCAGAGCTCCAAGTCCGCGTCAATACCAGGCCACTAGACGTGGGATCTGGCTATGGCCTTCATGAGAACGATCCCCGGGTGCTCGCGGTGGAGCTTCCGGACAAATGCCTTTCTGCCTCACAGAGACATGACTACTCAGCTGACCCACATCAGGCAGTCTGCTTGAAGTGATAACTCCTGCATGCGCCTGTGAAAGGTTTTTAATTCCTCGGGGCAGGCATCGCGAGCCTCTGCCCAGTCACCGGTTAGGTCACATATTTTTATGAAGAATAACGTGGGGTCGCTGGCCGTCCAGGCTCTGATTTGGCGAGCTGTCATAGGCAAACCTGTGGACTCAAAGGCATTGATTGCAATGACTATCTCACAGTCCTGTTCGTCAGACCCTTCCGTGGTCGCCAGGGGTAGCCTGCTGAGTGCATCGGCACAGTTGTCTGTGCCTGGTCTGTGCCTTATGGTATAGTCGTAGGATGCCAGCATGAGTGCCCACCGTTGAATTCGCGCCGAGGCGTTGGCGTTTATTGCCTTGCTCTCGGAAATGAGGGACGTGTGGGGCTTGTGGTCGGTTTCTAACGCGAACTTGGCACCGAAAAGGTATTGGTGCATCTTTTTGACACCGTACACGCACGCGAGCGCCTCCTTCTCTACCATTTCGTACCCGCTCTCTGCCCGCGAAAGTGACCTGGAGACATAAGCTATGGGTTGTAATTTGCCCGCACTATTGACATGTTGCAAAATGCACCCGACCCCATACGCTGACGCATCGCAAGTGAGAACTAGCTTTTTACCTGGGTCAAAGAAAGTGAAAACACTGTTGGAACACAGAAGGTTGCGTGCCTTATTGAAGGCACGTTCCTGGGCGTCCCCCCAAAACCAATCGCATCCCAATAGCGTATGGAGAGGCTCCAGCAGCCTGCTTAAGTTCTGCATAATGTTCCCAAAGTAATTGAGTAGCCCGAGAAAGGCGCGCAGTTCTGACATTCCGGGGCCTGGGTGCCAGGCGAATTGCTTCTGTTTTGGACTCTGTTGGGCGGATTCCATCAGCGGCAATCCTTCTGCCCAAAAATTCAACCTCGGGTGCGAGAAACAGGCACTTGGATTTCTTGACTCATAGGCCTACCCGATCCAACCGTTTTAATACTTCCACCAAATTACGGCGATTGGAGTCGGTGTCCCTGCCCGTGATAAGTATGTCGTCTTGAAATACAATCGTCTCCAGGATGGACTTGAGCAGACTCTCCATGTTGCGCTGGAATATAGCAGCTGCCGACCTGATGCCGAATGGGCATCTATTGTACATGAAAACGCCTCGATGTGTGTTGATGGTGGTGAGTAGCTTGGATTCCTCGGTCAATTCTTGTGTCATATACGCAGATGTGAGGTCTAATTTTGAGAAAAGTTTACCTCCAGCCAATGTGGCAAATAAGTCCTCCGCTCTGGGCAGCGGGTACTGGTCCTGTAGGGAGACTCTGTTTATGGTAGATTTGTAGTCCCCACAGATTCGTACGGATCCATCAGGCTTCATGACTGGGACAATGGGACTTGCCCAGTCGCTAAATTCCACAGGTGATATAATGCCTTCCCGCAGAAGCCTGTCTAGTTCGTGTTCAATCTTTTCCCTCATCACATAGGATACAGCTCTGGCCTTGTGATGGACCGGTCTAGCATCCTGTGTGATGTAGATTTTGACTTTGGCCCCTTTGAAAGTGCCCACACCTGGCTGAAAGAGATGTTCAAATCACTTTATAACTGTTGAGCAGGAGGTCCATTCCTCTAATGACATTGCATGGACATCATCCCATTTCCAGTTTAGTTTTGCCAGCCAGCTTCTCCCCAGCAGTGCTGAGTGGTCTCCGGGGACAATCCACAGGGGAAGTCGGTTCACTGTCCCTTTGTGTGTGACAGAGAGCATGGCGCTGTCGAGGACTGGTACGATTTCTTTGGTATAGGTCCTTAGTTTGGTGTCGACCCTTGTGAGTTTTGGTCTGTCTCTTTTATGCGGCCACAGTTGTTCAAATTGTTGAGCGCCCATGAGAGATTGACTCGCTCCCATATCCAGCTCCATGTTGACAGATATCCCATTGAGTAGGACCCTCATCATTATAGGAGGCGTCCTGTTGTAGGAGCAGCAGCCATTGACCGTGTTGACCCGCTGTACATCGGTGTCCCTGGTACTGTCCCCACCATCTTCTGGTCCGCTTTCTGACCCATCCGATTCGTATACCAGCCAAGCTGCCGTTTTTTTGCACATGCGGGCCAAATGCTCTGTATATTCACAATTTCTGCAAACAGCCTGCTGAAATCGACACCCCTTGATGAGTGCCCACCCCCACACCTCCAGCACAGACCTGTTCCATTTTTCCAAGTGTTTCCAAAGAATGAGCTGCGTCTGGCTGATCTCTCTTGAGCTTCTCTCAGTTTGTAGTTGATTGCTCGCATTGTGGGTTGATGAGGTGTGAACAGCCATTCCTGATGGCTTCTGCCTGCTGTCGAAAGCCTGTTCTCCCGGTTTTGTCTGTGTTTGGGGGTAGCAGCTTGTTTAGTGCTGTGAACTTCTTGTTCCGATATTTCGTTAGTTGTCGTACCTGCATTGTAAATCAACCTCGTTTCTTCTTCCCCTACCAAGAATGTCTGTGCAACCAGTGCTGCTGCCTCTAAGGTCAGATTCTTGGTCTCTATGAGCTTTCGGAATATGCCTGCATGGCCTATTCCTTCAATGAAAAAGTCTCTCAGCATTTCTCTCCTCAGTTCATCGGAGAACTCACATAAACTAGCCAACCTCCGAATTTCTGCCACGAAGGCGGGTATGCTCTGGCCCACACAGCGTCTGTAGTTGTAGAACCTGTGTCTGGCCATGTGTAGGCTGCTCGCTGGCTTCAGGTGGTTTCTTACCAGTGTGCTCAATTCTTCAAACGACTTGCTTGCTGGTTTCTCGGTTGCCAACAGATCCTTCATTGAAGCGTATGTTTTCAAGCCACAGCTGGTCAAGAGATGGGCTCTTCTCTTGTCTGCCTTATCGTCGCCTAACCAGTCTTTGGTTACAAAGCTTTGCTGGAGCCTTTGTATAAAGTCCTCCCAATTGTCTCCCGCATTGTACTTTTCATCTGATCCGTTGTTTGCCATTCTGTAGATTCTGTAATCCCGTAACTCGTCACCACTTTAAAGTCCTGTCCCCTCAGTACAGATTCACACGAGGCATGTAGTGAAGTCAAGGTCACTCTGGACCTGCACCTTTATTTCACAGTTCTGGAATGCTGCATTTGCCTGAGACCTGTCCTTATATACCTGTCTCTTGCAAGTGCACCTGGTGATAAGGTATGCTGGTGGTTACAGGTCATATCTTATTACAGTCATGTATAGCATGTTAGGATACAGTTATATATAATAATGCAAGATACATGACAGGTATGTTGGCCTTCATTGCTAGGGGATTTGAGTATCGGAGCAGGGAGGTCTTACTGCAGTTGTACAGGGCCTTAGTGAGCCTTCACCTGGAATATTGTGTACAGTTTTGGTCTCCTAATCTGAGGAAGGACGTTCTTGCTATTGAGGGAGTGCAGCGAAGGTTCACCAAACTGATTCCAGGGATGGCTGGACTGTCATATGAGGAGAGACTGGATCAACTGGGCCTTTATTCACTGGAGTTCAGAAGGATGAGAGGGGATCTTATAGAAATGTATAAGATTCTGATGGGGCTGGACAGGTTAGATGCGGGAAGAATGTTCCCGATGTTGGGGAAGTCCAGAACCAGGGGACATAGTCTTAGGATAAGGGGTATGCCATTTAGGACTGAGATGAGGAGAAACTTCTTCACTCAGAGAGTTGTTAACCTGTGGAATTCCCTGCTGCAGAGAGCTGTGGATGCCAGTTCATTGGATATATTCAAGAGGGAGTTAGATATGGCCCTTACAGCTAAGGGGATCAAGGGGTATGGAGAGAAAGCAGGAAAGGGGTACTGAGGGAATGATCAGCCATGATCTTATTGAATGGCAGTGCAGGATCGAAGGGCCGAATGGCCTACTCCTGCACCTATTTTCTATGTTTCTATGTTTCTCTAGGACTCTCTCTTAGGGATGAGGCATCTCTTGTCTCAAAGCAGCTAAGTCTTGAGCTGGTTCAGCACACTTACATTGGAGGCTGAGGGGAGGCACAATGGCATCTCAGCAGGGAGCCTGGGTGATTTGTGTATTTGTACTGTGAGATCCCTTTGTTCCTCTACACCACCTAGACTCAAACATTCCAAGTAACAAGTGCCCTCCCTATTCTTCCTACCAAAATGTAATACTTCACATTTATCTGTGTTGAACTTCATTTGTCAATTTTATGCCCATTCCGCAAGTTTATTAATGTCCTCTGTAATTTCTTACAGTCCTTCTCAGTATTGACTGTACACCACGCCTCCCCGACGCCCCCCCCCCCCCCGCCCCCACCACCACAACCAATTTGGTGTCATCCACAAATTTAGAAATTGCATTTTTGATTCTACATCGTTAATATAAATTGGTCCCAGCACTGATCTTTGTGGACCACCACTACCCACCTTCTGTCACTGTGAATAGTTACATTTTACCCCTACTCTCTGCTTTCTGTCTTGAAGCCAGCTAGATATCTATTCTGTTACTTGTCCCCTGACTCTGCATTTTCTGACCTTGTTCATCAGTCTATTATGTGATACCTTATCAAAGGTCTTTTGAAAATCTTGATAAATGACATCTATTGCACTACCATTGTCTTCTCTCTCAGTTACCTCTTCAAAAAATTCAATGAGGTTGGTCAAGCAAGACTTTACCTTTCAAAATCATTTTTGGTTTCTAGATGTTCTTCTATTTTCTCCTTTAGTAGGATTCCATTTTTTGTCAATTATCTTAAATCTGTGTCCTTTGACATTTATTTTTATTTTGTTAAACACAAACTCCCCTTCCCAAAATTCAATTATACTATCCACATGGTTTTATTCATCCATGGAGTCTCATTAGTGTTTAGTTTGTTCTTTCCTTTTAGCAGAATATATTGTACTCTTTTGAACACCAGTTTAAATGTTTCCCATCGCTGCTCTACATCGGTTTTTATCAATATTGTTTCCCATTTTATTTTCCCGAGTTCTATTCTCAACCCCTCAGTTTTCTCCAATCTATTACCTTGGTTTTCATCATACTTATGTTCTTTTCAATTATCATCTTAAAGCATATTATATTATGGTCACTATTGCCTAGATGTTCCCCCTACTTTTAATCCTATTATCTGCCCTAGTTCATTCCCCATTACTAGATCCAATAGCGAATCCTCCATTGTTGGGCTTTTTACATATTGGGTTAGAAAGAACTCCTGTACACACTGTAGGAACTCCATTCCCTTATCTCTATTACCTACCTCTTCTCTGCAATTAATATCGGAGTCGTTGAAATCCCCCATGATTATTATTCTATGGAGGAAACTTTCGCCTTTATTTTCAGTATTTTTTTTGGAAGAGAAATTGCCTGGCGAAAGTTTTCTGCTTACTTTTTAAGTAGAACCACTCACAATTCAAAAAGACTGCCGGGAAGCAAACTGCTCACATGCACTTCTGAGAAAAGCGCCAGGATCGAAGTTTGGCCTCAACGGAAGCCCGTACAGATTGCCAAGGAAACCGCGCACGGAAAGCATCCTGAAACAGGGCGGTAGGTGAGTACCCTGCAAAGAAAGGTAAGTTAAAAGTTTCTTTTAATTTATTCTTTTAATTCTAAAATGGCGATTACATTTAAAACTATCTTGGGAATGTTTTTTAACTTTTAATTTTTTTTAAGTGAAAAAATATTTTTGAGTTTTCCTCCCTCCCTAGGCCCGACTGTAGCCTCAGACTAAATTTTAAATACTTACCATCCATTCCGGTAAGAACCACCCATTTTCCCTAGTTTCAGCTTTAACCCCCGAGAAGCCGCCGAGAATCTTGGTGCAAGATCCATTTTCTCGCCTGGCGGGATTTCTTACCTCATTAACAGAAATTTTCACCGGCGTTAGTTGCAGAAGCTTAGTGGTCTTTTCTGAATGGTAATCGGGTGGTGGGGGCTTTGGGGAAAGTCTAATCCTATGTGTTTTACTCATTTCCCTAATTTTCCTGCATATTTCTTCCTCCACCTCCATTCCACTATTAGGTGGTCTGTAGACGACACCTATTAGTGTGATTGATCCTTTATTGGGCCTGAAATTGCAGCCCCTATGGGCGCGTATGAGGTGCACACGTGCCTGTAGGGGCTACAAAACTTCCGGGTTTAGGCATTCACTGCACATGCGTCTAAACCTGGAACTTGTGATCTGTCAAAAGGACAGATCGCAGGCTTCCCCAGGAGAAGGGCCTCCACGGGTTGAGCTATTTACCATTCTCCCGCCCAGCAAATTCTTAAGTCTGGTAACCAGCGTAAGAGTTTTAAAATATATATAAATAAAATGTTATCACTAATTTTTATATTAAAAACCCTGTCCATTAAGGTACGTTTACCCCTGCTAAAACATATATTTTTTAATTTCAATAAAATACATTTTTGTCTAAAACATTTAATTAAATTCAATTTCAATTAATTTTAAATATGTGATGTGTTTTTTTATTTAGTTAATGTGTTTTTATGTTTTGGGGGGGTATCCCCATTCATCATCATCATAAGCAGTCCCTCGAATCGAGGAAGACTTGCTTCCACTCTAAAAATGAGTTCTTAGGTGACTGAACAGTCCCATATGAGAACCACAGTCCCTGTCACAGATGGGACAGACAGTTGTTGAGGGAAAGGGTGGGTGGGACTGGTTTGCCGCACGCTCTTTCCGCTGTCTTCGCTTGATTTCTGTATGTTCTCAGCGATGATAATACCCACCCTCCTGTATCCCTATTCATAGTAATAGCAGCTCCGTACAAATGGAGCTCACCATCACTATCAATGGGAATACTCCATTTTGATAGATTTGTCCGGCCCACGTGATCCCAGTGTTTCAATATGAAGCACATATGCTGATGGGATACATGGGCCTCTGCGCCCCGCTGCACATCTAGACCCAGAACCAGAAGTTTTCATACCTCTGGGACTACCAGGTATTTTTGTAAAAAAAATTGCTGTTGGAGGCATCCGCTCATGGGAAGCCTTCGACCGCAATTTCAGGGCCACGGGGCTAGACTTTCCACATTGAAAAATAGCTCCGTACTTTGGCGCTATTTCCGATTAACATACGATTTTTTAATGTCGAAATAGTGGCAAAAAAATAAGGGCTAAGTTTCGCCAAAAGTTTTTAAAGTTTTGGCGTAGCGCTAAAACACCTTCGTTTTTAAGGATGGAGCTAAAATTTTTCACGATAAAAACAATCCCCATTTTGCGCACGCGCAAAAAAAGAAAAAAAAAATCGGCAGTTTTCCATGTGACGGGTGTGCCCGTGCATGCGCAGTACACTTCCCGGTCTGGATCGGCTATTTTTAAAGACTATTGTAACTTGCAGGAGATTTCCACACAGGAGCTCAAAAACAAAAAATCGACCGTGAATTGGAAAGGAAAAGGGCCAGGATGTTCATCCAAGACGCCAAATGATGCCGTGGTAGTCGCTGTGGAAAGTGGATGGCGACAGATTGACAAGAAGGGAGCTGGTAAACTGAAACCTGTAGCAATGGCTCAAGTTTCGGATCATGTTGCAGAGCAGGTTTCGGCAGTGGGGTCCTTCCAGAGGGATGGCAAGCAGTGCCAGAAGTGGTGGCAGGGGACTTTTGTCAAGTAGTTAGAATAAGTAATCTTTTTATTTATGCACTACAATTACTTGAATTGTAAATGTGATTATCTGTGTGTGCCATGACAGCAGGAGGCCCCTCTCTTAAAAATTTCTGTTGCCATCTTTGCAGAAGAAGTTGTCCAACAACCACCGAGAGCAGCCGAAAACCGGTCGAGGTCCAGCAAGACTGCAGCCACTAACACCCCTGGAAATGAGGGTCGCAGGTATTATTGGTGGCACCAGAAGATTGACCACCCGTGCAGAAGCTGGACCAAGGTTGCAGAGAGAGGGTAAGTCCTGCAAAATCCAGTGTCTGGGTTGGCTCAATGTTAAGTACTGTGTGGACTACGCTTCAGTTTATGCGATGTCCTCTCCGTCGGATACGCTTCGGTTTATGTGACGTGCTATCATTTGTCGTGGTCCTTCAAATGAGCCTGCGCTATGTGAGCCTACTCATGTCACCCTGTCCCCTTCCCAGCTGCTAACCATTTGTCTGTTCTGTTATATTTTGCAGAGGTTGCACACACATCCAATAATGAAGCAGAAGGCCCCACCACCCTGACACTAACGGAATTGAATGGGCCTGCCGACCTTGGCTATATTGAAGAAGTTATAGAGGCCGATCAGGACGAGGACAAGAATGAGGAGGAGCAGGAAGTCGACAATATTTTTAAGAATGTGTTTATTATTACTAATTGAATGGCAGCCGTTTCTCTGATTGGCTCTCCATTATCACATAACATATTGCTGATTGGTCCCCTTGGAGGATAAGCCACATGCTGAAGTTTCTCTGGAATGTGTAAATGGAACCGCCCAGCCTAACGATGCAAATTGCAACATGATCCATTTGGACTTTAGAAGTCAAAAAGGACACATGCCTTCCGCAGACAAAGTCCCTCCTTACCCCAGTGCAAGTGCATCCCTCCCCAAGGAAAATCATTTACCCCAGTTCAATTATACCCCTCCCCGAGCCTAAGTCCCTTACCCAAACGCAAGTGCATGATTTTACTCCCACCCTCGCCATAGATGGGGTAGTGTGTGCGGATTGTTAACAGGTTTATTGGATATGAAGTAACAGTGTTGTGACTTCCGAACTTCAGCCACTCCAACGATGTTGGGTGTGGTGCAAAGGGGGTTGGAAGAACGTGATTTGTCTTCCCTGAGTTCCCTCTCTTCCCCCCACCCCCCACCCTGTCTCTCTCTCCCTGCCCCCCACAACCAGATTCTCTCCCTGCCCCCCACAACCAGACTCTCTCTCCCTGCCCCCCACAACCAGACTCTCTCTCCCTGCCCCCCACAACCAGACTCTCTCTCCTGCTACCCCCCCCCACCACCCCAACAACCAGGCTCTCTCTCCCGTGCTCCCCCACCCCACAATCAGGCTCCCTCTCTTCCCCCACAACCAGACTCTCTCCCTACCCCCCACAACCAGGCTCTCTCTCCTGCTACCCCCCCCCACCACCCCCACAACCAGGCTCTCACTCCCGTGCTCCCACACCCCACAACCAGACTCTCTCCCTACCCCCCACAACCAGACTCTCTCCCTACCCCCCACAACCTGACTCTCTCCCTACCCCCCACAACCTGACTCTCTCTTCCCGCCCCCCACAACCAGACTCTCTCCCTGCCCCCCACAACCAGACTCTCTCCCTACCCCCCACAACCTGACTCTCTCCCTACCCCCCACAACCAGACTCTCTCCCTACCCCCCACAACCAGACTCTCTCCCTACCCCCCACAACCTGACTCTCTCCCTACCCCCCACAACCTGACTCTCTCTTCCCGCCCCCCACAACCAGACTCTCTCCCTGCCCCCCACAACCAGACTCTCTCCCTGCCCCCCACAACCAGACTCTCTCTCCCTACCCCCCACAATCAGGCTCCCTCTCTTCCCCCACAACCAGACTCTCTCCCTACCCCCCACAACCAGACTCTCTCCCTGCCCCCCACAACCAGACTCTCTCTCCCTGCCCCCCACAACCAGACTCTCTCTCCCTACCCCCCACAACCAGACTCTCTCTCCCTGCCCCCCACAACCAGACTCTCTCTCCCTACCCCCCACAATCAGGCTCCCTCTCTTCCCCCACAACCAGACTCTCTCCCTACCCCCCACAACCAGACTCTCTCCCTAACCCCCACAACCAGACTCTCTCTTCCTGCCCCCCACAACCAGACTCTCTCCCTGCCCCCCACAACCAGACTCTCTCTCCCTACCCCCCACAACCAGACTCTCTCTCCCTGCCCCCCACAACCAGACTCTCTCCCTACCCCCCACAACCAGACTCTCTCTCCCTGTCCCCCACAACCAGACTCTCTCCCTGCCCCCCCACAACCAGACTCTCTCTCCCTACCCCCCACAACCAGACTCTCTCTCCCTGCCCCCCACAACCAGACTCTCTCTCCCTACCCCCCACAACCAGACTCTCTCTCCCTACCCCCCACAACCAGACTCTCTCTCCCTGCCCCCCACAACCAGACTCTCTCCCTACCCCCCACAACCAGACTCTCTCTCCCTGCCCCCCACAACCAGACTCTCTCCCTACCCCCCACAACCAGACTCTCTCTCCCTACCCCCCACAACCAGACTCTCTCCCTACCCCCCACAACCAGACTCTCTCTCCCTACCCCCCACAAACAGACTCTCTCTCCCTGCCCCCCACAACCAGACTCTCTCTCCCTGCCCCCCACAACCAGACTCTCTCTCCCTACCCCCCACAAACAGACTCTCTCTCCCTGCCCCCCACAACCAGACTCTCTCTCCCTGCCCCCCACAACCAGACTCTCTCTCCCTGCCCCCCACAACCAGACTCTCTCTCCCTGCCCCCCACAACCAGACTCTCTCTCCCTGTCCCCCACAACCAGACTCTCTCTCCCTGCCCCCCACAACCAGACTCTCTCTCCCTACCCCCCACAACCAGACTCTCTCTCCCTACCCCCCACAACCAGACTCTCTCTCCCTACCCCCCACAACCAGACTCTCTCTCCCTACCCCCCACAACCAGACTCTCTCCCTGCCCCCCACAACCAGACTCTCTCTCCCTACCCCCCACAACCAGACTCTCTCTCCCTACCCCCCACAACCAGACTCTGTCTCCCTGCCCCCCACAACAAGACTCTCTCTCCCTGCCCCCCACAACCAGACTCTCTCTCCCTACCCCCCACAACCAGACTTTCTCTCCCTACCCCCCACAACCAGACTTTCTCTCCCTATCCCCCACAACCAGACTCTCTCCCTGCCCCCCACAACCAGACTCTCTCTCCCTGCCCCCCACAACCAGACTCTCTCTCCCTGCCCCCCACAACCAGACTCTCTCTCCCTGCCCCCCACAACAAGACTCTCTCTCCCTGCCCCCCACAACAAGACTCTCTCTCCCTGCCCCCCACAACCAGACTCTCTCTCCCTACCCCCCACAACCAGACTCTCTCTCCCTGTCCCCCACAACCAGACTCTCTCTCCCTGTCCCCCACAACCAGACTCTCTCCCTGCCCCCCACAACCAGACTCTCTCTCCCTACCCCCCACAACCAGACTCTCTCTCCCTACCCCCCACAACCAGACTCTCTCTCCCTACCCCCCACAACCAGACTCTCTCTCCCTGCCCCCCACAACCAGACTCTCTCCCTACCCCCCACAACCAGACTCTCTCTCCCTGCCCCCCACAACCAGACTCTCTCCCTACCCCCCACAACCAGACTCTCTCTCCCTACCCCCCACAACCAGACTCTCTCTCCCTACCCCCCACAACCAGACTCTCTCTCCCTACCCCCCACAACCAGACTCTCTCCCTACCCCCCACAACCAGACTCTCTCTCCCTACCCCCCACAACCAGACTCTCTCTCTCTACCCCCCACAACCAGACTCTCTCTCCCTGCCCCCCACAACCAGACTCTCTCTCCCTGCCCCCCACAACCAAACTCTCTCTCCCTGCCCCCCACAACCAGACTCTCTCTCCCTACCCCCCACAACCAGACTCTCTCTCCCTGCCCCCCACAACCAGACTCTCTCTCCCTGCTTCCCAAAAATGGCTCTCTCCTTCCCCTCCCCCCCAAACAGGCTCTGTCTCTCTCCTTCCCCAAGCAGGCTCTCTCTCTCCACCCCCCCCCACCCCCTGCAAACAGGCTCTCTCTCTCCCCCCCCCCCCCAACAACAGGGCTCTCTCTCTCTCTCCCCCCAAAACAGGCTCGCTCTCCCCTCCCCCAAACAGGCTCTCTTTCTCCCTCCAATCAGGCTCTCTCTTCTCTCCCCCACCCCGCCAACAACCAGGCTCTCACTTTCCCCCCGAATAGGCTCTCTCTCTTCTCCCCAAAAGGACTCTCTCTCTCCATCCCCCCCAAACCAGGCTCTCTTCCCCACCTCCCCGCACCCTGCCCTAAACCAGGCTCTTTCTCGCGCTCCCTCTCCTCTCCCCGGTCGCCCGCCGATTCTCTGCTCCCTGCTCTCCCCCCGGCTCAGGGCTTGGCGGCCGGCGGCTCAGCGATGAGCTTGGGGCTTGGAGGCCCAGCGGACAACGTGGTGTTCGGGGCCGGTTCCGACACATGTGCAGAAAAGGGTTAGTGTAAATTGCGCTGGGAGTGGGAGGGGGGGGGGCCGGTGCGGAGTCGGAGACTATTTGTCCTAACTCGCTTTTGCACATGCGTCAGGAGATGCATGCGCAGAAGCATGAGTAAGGACAAATAGTCACTGCGTATTTTTATTCAGGCGGGGAGGAGGATTTAGAGGATAAGACAGTGACATTGCAATTGGAGGTGGTGCAGGACACACATGTACCAAGCGCTTTCGGCAGCTCTACGCACGATGGAACATTTCATGGTTGTACACACTCCGAGATCGCGGCGGGTCCTAGTGGATTGCAGCAAAGCACACCCAGTGCATCAGTAGCAGATCCGTCTGCATGGGTGAGGAGGAGGAGACCTGAACAGCACTCTCCTGAAATGCAGGCTACACGGGAGGTGTTAGAGCTCATGGGAATGAGTGGGGAGAGCGTTGAGCTTAACAGATTCCTCTTGGAGGCTATGAGTAGGATCAAGGGAGGAACAGCAGTGTGCAGGTTGATCTGCAGGCTGATGAGTCCCAAGCCAGGCCTTCTGCAGCCTGAGGTTTTCAAGGGTTTCCATTGCCGTCTCCTGGGTCTGTCCCCGCCCAACAAGCAGAGCGCCGTACCCGAGACACTAACAAAAACCTTGGGCTCACTGGGAATAGGGCTAAGGGCAAGGTCAAGGGCAGAAGAGCGGGCGGGGGTGCGGCTGTGTTTGAATAAAGGGGGAGAGAGATGGCTGCAGCTGAAGTTTGTTTGCTGTTGTTGTTGTTGTTTTGCTGTTCTTTTGTTCTTCTTTTATTGTCATTTAAGTGATGCTAATTGAAAAGTTTAAAGTTTAATATAAAAAATTTTATTAAAGTTAAGTGCCAAGTGTACAAATGTTTAATAAACTGCAAGATATTTTTTCAACTAAACCAAAATTATGTGCATCATTTTTTCAACTAAACCAGACTTAGATAGTGTCTCATTTCATTGACAAAATAATAGGTGGAAATAGTCAACATGGTGGGATACAATGATCAAATGTGCCGCTCAGCTTTGATGCAAAGTGGTGAAATATCAGCTGCTGATGCAAGGCTCCTGCAATGGTATAATGTGATATCTTCACAGAGCACAGCACACACAGCTTTCTAACAAGCCTCCGCAACATGCCTGGTTCTGTTTATTATTAACTCTGTAGTAGCAGTACACAATACGTCCACATCCACAGTGTGGAGCTACAAACATTATAAGCTTACAGACAGTACACTGCTCCCTCTTTAATGAAGAAGTTATTATAACAACATCATATATAACTTTCATGTTTATACATAACACAGGATATAGACTTATTTTTTTCATACTTACAAATTTAACTTAACCACTTGTTTTCTGTTTCGAAGAGGATACCTTCGCTCTCGAACAGAACCTTCCAAACATGGTGTCGAATTTAAACTCATTCGAAGTTCATCCTGAGGAATGTTTTCCTCCATGGAATTTCCTTGATTTTCATTTGAACTCACTTTAACTTCAGGCTGTTTGTTTTCTTGACTCGGACTCAGACTTACATTCTGATTTTCTCTTGGATTTGTTTCCAGTACACTAGGTGTAGGATTTGCTGCTGGTATATCAAAACTATCTGATGAGTCAGAAATAATTGAATCATTCCCACTATCAACTCCTTCCATGTCTGTAGATAAAATATGATCAATATGAACAAACCTAACCTGTCCATTATCAAACATCTTTTCCAAATATGTGCGAGGACCACATATCTTCACCACTCTTCCTAGTAACTACTTTACCCATATATGGTGATGGTTCTTCACTCTCACCTTCTGGTTTAATTTCAAACTTCTCTCTTTTACTCTACCTCTATCATGATTCTGTTTCTGTCTTAATTGTGTCTCTTCTATGGACTGTGCCAAATTTGGCACAACGAGAATCTGGTTCGTGGCTGTCGTTTGAGAAACAATTCTGCTAGAGTTCTACCAGTAGTTGTATGAGGAGTATTACGATACGTAATCAAAACAATTAGCCAATTTGTGATTCAATGATAACTGTCGTTTCTTTGGATTTGGATCTAACATTTGTTTTATGAGGGCACGTTTTACCATTTGTACAGTGCGCTCTGCTGCACCATTCGAAGCAGGGTAGTATGGTGGAACCTTGGTATGTTTCACACCATTTTTGTTCGTGAACTGTGCAAATTCTTCGCAACGAAATTGTGGTCCATTATCCGAAACAATCTCTTCAGGGAGGCCAAATGAAGAAAGTAATCTTTGCAAAATGTCTAATGTTTTATTTGTTGTTATTTTCCATATTGGAAACACCTCAACCCACTTCGAATGGCTATCAATCAGAATGAACAATTGTTGTCCTTCTAATCCAGCAAAATCAATATGTAGCCTTTGCCACACCCTGGGAGGCCATTTCCATGGCTGTAATGGTACTGATGGTGGTTGCTTGCTTACCGATTGACATGTCGTACACTGACTCATGATGTACTCTATATCTTTATCAAGACCTTGCCACGATAAATAACTGTGTGCAAAACTCTTGGTCAAGCACATTCCCAGGTGCTGGTCATGGAGGTCTCCTAATAATTTGGACCTGAATTTATTTAGTATAACCACTCTTGCACTCCACATGATACAATCTTTATCAACTGATAATTAAGTCCTACGAATGAAGAATGGATGAATATCTTTGTCTGTTACCTGATTTGGCCATCCATTTGCAATATAATCATACACCTTTGACATCACTGGATCACGTTTGGTTGCTCTACCAATCTCTTCAGCTGTGACTGGCAGTTCATCAATGTATGAAAAATAAAACACTTCTTCCCTATCCGGTGTAACTTGTGATGGGGAAGGCAATCTAGACATTGCATCAGCATTACTGTGATCAGCTGATCATCTGTATTCAATATCATTTGTATATGCTGACAAAATCAAAGCCCATCTCTGCATTCGGGCTGCTAATGTTGGAACTGGGGACTTTGGATGGAGGATTGCTGTTAGAGGCTTATGGTCCGTAACAATGGTAAACTTACGACCATACAAGTATTTGTGGAATTTCTTGACCCCAAAAATTAATGCCAAAGCTTTCCTTTCAATTTGCGCATAATTACTCTCACTGGCACTGAGAGTGCATGAAGCAAAAGCAATTGGTCTCTCCTCCCCACTACGTAATACATGAGAGATCACTGCCCCAACTCTATACAGAGGGGCATCACATGCTAGCTTGCTCTTCTTAGATATGTCATAGTGAACTAACATGGTGCTCTCTACCAATTTGCTTTTACACTCCTTGAATGCTGTATCGCATTCTTTTGACCACTTCCAATGGACCTGTTTTTTTCAATAGTTTATTCAGTGGCTGTAATACTGTAGCCAAATTTGGTAGGAACTTCCCATAATAGTTCAAAAGACCCAAGAATGAACAAAATTCAATGACATTTCTGGGAGTGGGTGCATTTCTGATTGCATCCAATTTCCCCATGATTGGATGTAAACCATCTTTGACTACTCTGTACCCTAAGTACTCCACAGAGTTTTTTAATAACTCACACTTACGAGCAGACACTCGTAATCTGTGCTTCTCTAGCCGTTTGAGGATTGCATTCAATATGAATTTGCCTATTTGGTGCTGAAATTAGTATGTCATCCAAATAACATACTACCCCTTCAATACCTTGCAAAATCTGGTTCATCACCCCTTGGAATATGACAGGGGCGGAAGACACTCCAAACGGTAGCCTATTAATTGATATAGGCCTAGATGAGTATTTATAATCAAACATGACTTGGACTCCTCACCTAGTTCAAGCTGTAAGTAGGCATTCGTAAGATCCAGTTTTGAGAAGATCTGACCACCTGTCAGTATTGTGAACAAATCTATATTTGGCAATGTATTGGGGACATTTACCCTCTAGAACCTGGTTTACGGTTACTTTATAATCACTACATAATCTTACCTTACCATCAGACTTAGGTACAACAACAATGGGTGTAGCCCAATTACATCGATCAATCTTACAAATAATGTTCTCAGTCTCTACTCTTCTGAGTTCTTGCTCAACTTTCTCCTTGAGTGCATATGGTACAGAACGTGGCTTGTAGTAAACCGATCTAGCGTCCTTCTGTACCGTGACACTCGCCTTGAAGCCTTGGAGCCGTTTCGCAGAACACCTTTGGATACTTCTTGATAACCTCATCCGTTGATGCAAATCTCGTTTCCACACGGAAAATCTCACTCCAATCCAGCTTCAGTGATCTCAACCAATTTCTTCATAGTAAGGAAGGCTTGTCTCCTTTCATTACTATTAGAGGCAAGTTCGTAAATTGAACCTTGTATTTCAGCGGTACGGTGATACGACCTACCACAGGAATTTTCTCTCCCGAGTAGCCTCGCAGCTCTATCTTGGATTTCTCCAGTTGGAAATCCCGCAATTTGTCGCGGTATAGTGACTCTGGTACTACACTCACAGATGCACCAGTGTCGAATTCCATTGGTATCTTGAATCCCACAATAGCTATTTGGATTTTGATACTTTCCGAATCGCTGTCCGTTAACCTCGTGTTCCTGATGACGTGTAACTCTAACATCTCCTCGTCCTGTTGTTGTTCTTCCATGCTATGTAGTCTCTGGGGATTTCTACTCATAGCTTTGAACGCTGGACTCATAGCTTTGAAAGCTGGTTTACCCTTCAGTCAGCATGCCTTCGCAAGATGCCCAGTCTTTCTGCAGAAGAAACACTCTGCTTTCCTACATGGACAACTTTGAGCAATGTGTTGTCCCAGGCACCAAGCATGACTTCGACGTTCTTTTAGAATTTCCAGTTTCTGAGACTTTGGGCCCCCACCGCCTTTTACTTTGAACCTGCAAGCAATTTACCTCGGTTGACTGTTGACCGGAATTATTATGAAATTCTCAGGAATATTGTTCGGCCATGCCCATCGACCTCGCTGTCTGATCAGCAATCCCAAAAGTCAAGTCATCCGTCGTCAATAATTTCCTTCTGATCACATCATTTTTCACTCCACAAACAAAACAATCCCGCAATGCTCGGTTTTGAAAGTTTCTGAAATCACAGTGAATAGATAGCTTTTTTAATGCTACAATATAATCACTGATACATTCATCAGACTTTTGATTCCGTATCCCAAAATGATAGCTTTTTAGCAATTTCTAACGGCTTCGGGTTATAGTGTTGTTCCAGCTTCATTAAAATCTCTTTAAGCATTGTGTCCTTTGGCTCGTCAGGCACAAGCAGGTTTACCAGAGTTTCAAACAATTCCGGTCCAGCTTCCAATAAGAAAATCGCTTTCTTATGTTCCAATATCAACTGATTCTGGAACTTCAATTATGTTATTTGCAGTGAAATACATGTCTCACCGATCCACATACGCTTTAAAACGTTCCCGGTCGTGTCTATATTCATCCAAATGTCCCATTACACCTGCGGGTGCTGCCATTTTAATTTCTAGCTGTTCACAAAGTGTGCTGTATTTTACCTTGGATTTTGTAGCTTTTTCCAAAGACAGAGAAGTTCCCAAAGTCTCTCTGTCAGCTGGCTGAATCCTTTTTTTCAACAAAATTTCAGCTTTAAATCATCCAAAAAATCCCATTTCGCCGCCAAATGTGATATCTTCACAGAGCACGCACACACAGTTTCCTACATGCCAGGCAGCTCTGTCAGAAGCCTCCGGAACATGCCTGGTTCTGCTTATTATTAACTCTGTAGTTGCAGTACACAATACGTCCACATCCACAGTGTGGAGCTACAAACATTACAAGCTTATAGACATTACATATAACTTCCACGAGGCCTCCTCCCCCGTCGTCCTGCGGGTTGTAGTGGTGCCATGGGTTCCTCATCCTCATCCTCATCCCCACATCCCCCTCGCCCTTTGCCTGAGTTGGTTCTGCAATGTCCTCCAGTGGGAATATCTGTTCCCTCATGATGGCTAAGTTGTGTAGCAAGGAATATTGCAGGTATCCTCCAGAGTGGTCCAGGCATTAGAAATGCTGCTTGAGCACTCCAATTACCTTCTCGACGATGTTGCGTGTGGCTATATGGCTGTCATTATAGCGATGCTCAGATTCTGTCTGAGGGTTCCGGAGGCAGGTGGCAAGCCCGTAGCCTTTGTCCCTGAGCATCCAACTCTGCCCTTCTGGCTGCTGCTGAAACATCTGTGCCACATTGCTCTCACGCAAGATGAAAGCATCATGGATGCTTCCTGCATATTTAGCATCTACTGCCATGATATGCTGCATATAGTCGCAGATCATCTGCGCGTTCAGCGAATGGAATCCTTTTATGTTTCGGTAAAGCTCCGGATCGTCTAAAGGTGCTCGCAGGGCAATGTGCGTACAGTTTGTGCAAAGGCCAGCAATTTGTGCAAAGCCTCAAGCCCTCTCATTTTGTGCCTCCACAGTCATTGGGAAGTTTATGAAGTCCATCCTGCGTGCGTACAGCGCAGCTGTCACCTGACAAATACAGCTATGTGTAGCGTGCTGCGAGATGCAGCATATGTCCCCAAACGATGCCTGAAATGAGCTGGAGGCATAGAAGGAAAGAGCCGCAGTTACCTTCACCTCGATGGGCAGTGCAGTCCTCCTGCTTCTAGGCTGAATGTCTGCCTTCATGAGCTGGCATATCGCTGTGACCACCTCTTTTCAAAAGCCCAGACTTCAGATCCACTGTCGCTTAGTCATATGCAGGTATGAACGCCTCTCCCTGTAACCTTGTTCAGGGTAAAGCCTCCTCCCCATACGTCTGTAACCTCTTTGGTCACGCAGATAATGCTGCCAATTAAGCCTTCCTCAATGATAAGACAGGACAGCATAAGCACGCTCCACATATGGCAAAGATAGAATAGCCCTCATTCTTTAAATGTTCTTCAATGCCCTTAAAATGCCCTTAAAAACGAATTATAAACTCACAAAAAGCTCAATCTGTAAATGCAGCCTTCCCCCCAAATGCTTTCACTTAGCACCATTTTCCAAGATGGCGTCATTGACGTTTTACAACTCTGAAAACTTTTCAGACAAAACCTGTTTCAATACCCAACCTGCAAAGGGTGCTGAAGCAAACTGACTTTCTGAAGTCACAGTTGTACTTGTTTTTTTTGGAACAACCCGGTGTTTTAAAAGAGGAACATTGCTGCTTTGAAATTGCAGAGAACTAAAAATAATTTCTCCTAAAATAAAGTTATGGGGCTAGAACCTCCACATTTTTTGCCTGTTTAACATCCACTTAATGCCCATTTTGCCACTGAAATGACGTATAACACCCATATATCGCCCATTTTATCACAAACTGGAAACTGGCGGGCATTTTTAGGAAACTTATCGCCGAGTGATTCTTTCCCCATGTGGTTAACGCCGAGAAAAAATATTACTGCCACCCACTTTTTTGGGGGTGGAATCAGCAGGGTGGGTGAATTCAACGCCCATAATATCGCCCAGCATTACTTTCCGCATGGAATTAACGCCGAGATTCAATATTAACGCCCGCCCAGTTTTTTTGTCGTAAAGAGCATATTTACCCAAACTAGCGGCCATGAGATCACCCATTGTCAATTTCACCACCTCGCACACATATCGCCCACAATATCGCTCGCTCAAAAAACCACCCACACAAAGTGGAACTAACCGGACGAATCACAGTGTTATGGACGCCATGTTGTAGATCACATTTCGCGTCCTTTAAAAGGCTGCTGTGCTTCAACCTCGGCGGAGTTCATACTCTGCAGGTCGTTGGAGTTGATGTGAACATCTCTAAAAACATCTTGACCATACCTTGACTGATTGGAATTGAAGAGGTGTGTTCATAGGGACATTCCTTGCTTGTGTGCAATTGGTGGAAAACAGAGAACTACTGCAATGGGGCCTGTCCTTTCTCACCCTCTCTTGGTGACCAAATACATGCAGCAGACTCGACATCCGCCGAAGGAACGCTGCACTGCATTATGTGCCCAATGTACAAAGTGACAGACAGACGAGGAGGACCAGACATTACAGCTCCCGCAAGTACAGGGAGAAGCAGTCTTACCTCGACTTGCCCGACACCACCTGCCTTCGGAGACTGCGCTTCCACAAAGAGGTTATCACTGAGGTATGCCAGCTGATGGGGGCAGACCTGCAGCCTGCCAGCACCATCGGAACTGCACTGTCCATCAAGGTCAAAGTCACCACGGCACTGTCGTTATATGCCTCGAGTTCTTTTCAGGCCACAGCTGGCGACATTTGCGGACTTCCTCAGCATGCCACACATCGCTACATTAGACAGGGCACTGAAGCCCTGTTTGCATGCAGGAGGGACTTGATCAGCTTCCCTATGACCAGGGAGGCACAGAGTGAGAGGGCTCTAGGTTTCTCCAGAACTGCAAACTTCACCAAGTTGCAAGGAGCAATAGACTGTACGCACATTGCGATGCGGGCACCTTTTCAGGATGCTGAGATTTTCAGGAACCGCAAGGGATTCCACTCCCTGAATGTCCAGCTGGTTGTCGACCATCAGCAAATTATACTGGCAGTGACTGCTCAATTTCCGGGCAGCAGCCATGATGTGCACATCCTGCGTGAGAACACTGTATTTGACTTGTTTAACAATGAGCCACAAGGTCAATGCTGGATGCTTGGGGACAAAGGATATGGCCTTGACACCCGGCTGATGAACCCCCTGCGTGAAACCCACACCGAGGCGGAGAGGCAATGCAACTAGAGCCATAGAGCCTCTCACAATATTGTGGAAAAAACCATTGGAGTGCTGAAGCAGCGCTTCAGATGCCTGGACCACGCAGGAAGTGAGCTCCAATGCCACCCTGAGCAGGTAGCTCAATTTGTGGTGGCCTGCTCTGTAATGTCCTTACTCTACAGTATGAAACCACATGAGGCACATTCTGGGGACAAGGTAACTCTGTGACCTTAACTCTTCATTCACAGGACTCCAAAGATGATGACCCTGCATGGGACCTCCCTTTTTATACCTGTGTGATCAGGTAAGGAGTGTCTCCCACAAGTTCACCCCTTGTGGTCAAGGTGTGCATCTAGGTTGAGTGTATACAGTAAAAAGTGGTGTTACATTGTGGTTACATACATGACATCACTTCCGCCTCCCCCCACCGCCCCCCCACCCCAAAGTCTTATTGGGATCATAGGTTTAGTCTTTCAGGTGGTCTACGCTCCCTCGTGGAGCGCCGCAGTTGGGGCTCTGGTTGTTGGACACTGACTTGAGTTTTTGTCACCTGTGGTGATTCCAGCCTGTCCGGGCTGACCGCAGGGACTGTGCATTCTTCTGATTGCTCTTGTTGCTCATTCACTTGCGGTGTTGTGAGCTCCATCTCATGGTCTTCTTCAGGTTCCTCCGTGTCGATGCTGAACATTTTTTTTACTTGGTCCAGATGCTTACGGCATATCTGACCATTGTTGAGTTTTACCACGATGACCCTATTCCCCTCTTTGTCAAGTACAGTGCCCTCAAGCCATTTGGGCCCCATGGCATGATTGAGGACGAATACAGGATCATTTATTTCTATACATCTTCCCCTCGCATTACGGTCATGGTACTCGTTTTGTGACTTGCGCTTGCCCTCAACTATGTCGGTCAGGACTATGTGAATGAGGGACAACTGAGTTTTGAGTGTCCGTTTCATTAGTAGATCTGCGGGCAGGACCCCCGTGAGCGAGTGCGGTCGGGATCTATAGGCCAGCAGGAGACACGATAGGCGAAATTATAGGAAGGGTCCTTGAATCCTGAGCATACCTTGCTTAATGATTTGGACTGCACGTTCCGCCTGGCCATTGGAGGCCGACTTGAATGGCGCAGTCCTGACGTGGTTGATGCCATTGCCCGACATAAACTCTCGGAATATGTAGCTTGTGAAACATGGGCCATTATCACTAACCAGGATGTCCAGCAAGCCATGGGTTGCAAAGATCGCACGTAGGCTTTCCACGGTGGTGGATGACGTGCATGAATTCAGAATGATGCACTCGATCCATTTTGAGTACGCATCTACCACAATAAGGAACAGCTTACCCATGAACGGGCCTGTGTAGTCAACATGAATGCGTGACCATGGCCTGGTGGGCCAGGGCCACGGGCTGAGCGGGGCCTCACTGGGGGCATTACCCAGCTGGGTACATGTCGTGCACCTGCGAATCCAGTATTCCAGGTCTGAATCAATTCCAGGCCACCAAATGTGTGACCGGGCAATGGCCTTCGTCAGCACAATGCCTGGGTGCTCGCTGTAGAGTTCCCTGATGAATGCCTCCCTGCCCCTCTGGGGCATAACACCCGGCTGCCCCATAGTAGGCAGTCGGCTTGGATGGAGAGCTCATCCATCCGTCTGTGGAACGGTCTGACCTTCTCAGGGCATGCTTCGTGTGCGGGCGCCCAATCCCCAGTCAGGACACATTTCTTAATCAGGGATAGGAGGGGATCTCTGTTTGTCCAGATTTTGATCTGGCGGGCTGTGATGGGGGAGCCTGCGTTGTCAAAGGCATCGACAGCCATGACCATCTCGGCACTTTACTTCGCTGTCCCTCAGTGGTGACCAGTGGAAGCCTGCTGAGCGCATCAGCGCAATTTTCAGTGCCGGGCCGGTGCCGGATGGAGTAGTCATAAGCAGCCAGCATGAGAGCCCATCGCTGTATGCGAGCTGATGCGTTGGCATTGATAGCCTTGCTGTCTGACAACAGGGATGTTAATGGCTTGTGGTCCGTCTCTAATTCAAACTTCCTACCAAAGAGGTACTGATGCATTTTTTTTTACACCATAGACACTTCCTTCTCGAACATCCCATATCCCTGTTTTGCTTGAGAGAGGACCTGGAGGCATAAGCCACAGGCTGTAGTTGACCCTCAGCATTGCCCTGCTGCAACACACACCCAACCTCATAGGACGATGCATCACATGTCAGAACCAATTTTTTACAGGGGTTGTACAGGGTCAACAAAGTTTGAACAAAGTAGGTTTCGCGCCCGATCAAAAGCCCGTTCCTGACAGTCCCCACAAAACCAATCGCAACCCTTACACAGGAGCACGTGTAGCGGTTCCAACAACGTGCTCAAGTTCAGCAGAAAGTTCCCGAAATAGTTCAACAGTCCCAGGAATGAACGCGACTCCGATTTGTTGCAGGGCCTGGGTGCTCATCGAATCGCCTCTGTTTTGGATTCAGTGGGCCGAATCCCATCTGCAGCAACCCTCCTGCCCAGAAACTCAACATCAGGAGCTAAGAACACACATTTAGACTTCTTGAGTCGCAGGCCTATGCGGTCCAGTCGGCTTAGCACCTCCTCCAGGTTGTGGAGGTGTTCCTCGGTGTCTCGACCCATGATGAGGATGTCGTCCTGGAATACGATCGTTCTAGGAATGGATTTAAGCAGGCTTTCCATGTTTCATTGAAAAATCGCGGACGCTGATCGAATGCCAAACGGGCACCTGTTATAAACAAACAGTCCCTTGTGTGTGGTGATGGTGGTCAGTAGTTTAGATTCGTCGGCCAGTTCCTGGGTCATATAGGCTGAAGTGAGGTCCAACTTGGTGAACAGCTTGCCGCCTGCCAGCGTGGCGAAGAGGTCCTCTGCTCTCGGGAGCGGGTATTGATCTTGTAGGGACACCCAATTGATTGTGGCCTTGTAGTCGCCACAGATCCCGACAGAGCCATCTGCTTTTAGGACGGGAACGATGGGGCTCGCCCAGTCGCTGAATTCAACAGGCAAGATGATGCCCTCTCTCAACAGCCGGTCCAATTCGCTCTCGATCTTTTCCCGCATCAGATACCGCACCGCTCTGGCTTTGTGGTGCACTGACCTGGCGTCCGGGGTGATGTGTATCACTACTTTAGTGCCTTTGAAAGTCCCGACGCCAGGTTGGAATAGTGAATCGAATTGTTGTAGGACTTGTGA
Organism: Pristiophorus japonicus; assembly: GCF_044704955.1. Taxonomy (NCBI): domain Eukaryota; kingdom Metazoa; phylum Chordata; class Chondrichthyes; family Pristiophoridae; genus Pristiophorus; species Pristiophorus japonicus. The sequence goes on along the minus strand of NC_091978.1, from coordinate 276,548,105 downwards.
GCACGAACTTCGCTCCACAGATGACATTGCGTGAACATCCCCCATTTCCAGTTCATCTGGGCTAACCAGCTCCTCCCCAACAATGCGGGACCATTGCCCAGGACAATCCAGAGTGGCAGCCGATTCACTAACCCATTGTGTGTGACAGCCAACATTGCATTGCCTAGCACCAGAATGATTTCTTTAGTGTAAGTCCGTAATTGTGTCTCAATACGTGCTAATTTGTGTCTACTGGCTTTAAGTGGCCATAGCTTCTCAAATTGCTAAACGCCCATGAGTGACTGGCTAGCCCTAGTGTCCAGCTCCATGCGTACAGGGATACCAGTTAATAAAACCCTCATCATCACTGGTGGCATTTTGGTGTATGAACTGTGAATATTCGCCACATGGATCCGCTGAACCTCGGCGTCCATCGATTTGCCCCAAAAGTCATCCTGCCTCAAAGAACCCTCTTCTGATCCATCCACCTCATATATTAGTCTGGTTGCAGACTTCCTGCACATTCGAGCTCAGTGGCCACTGAGATTGCAGTTCCTGCAGACAACCTGTTGAAATTTGCAAGATCTAGCTGAGTGTCTTCCCCCACACCTCCAACATGAGTTAAAGTTTCCATTGTTTGGAACAAAGGGACTATGGCCAGACATTCCACGCTGACTGTCCCTTTGACTGCTCTTAAGTACCCTATTAGTGGGTGTCAATGGCCCCATCCCGGGCCGCGTCATCCACTGTGATGGCGTGAATGTCCGTTCAGCCTGCCATTGTCTCTGTTGAAGTCCTACTCTGGGGTCATTTGCTGCCTGGGGAGTGTTGGACTGCCCCTGCCTGCCTGGGGGCTCTGGTTCACATTGATGGTATTGACTCTGCGTTAGAGGCAGAATTGCGCGCGTATATTATTTTCGTCTCTTCCTCCCCCGCCATGAAAGTTTGAGCTGTCGACGCCGCAGCTTCCAAGGTCAAATCCTCGGTCTCAATTAATTTGTGTAAAATTCCCGCATGATGATAAAGAAGTCCCTTAGCATCTCCCCCCTGCAGGCGTCTGCGAACTTACAAAGGCTGGACAAACGCCGGAGGTCCGCTACGAAGTTCGGTATGCTCTGTCCTTCACAACGTCGGTGGGTGCAGAATCTGTGTCGGGCCATATGTATGCTACTCGCTGGTTTGAGGTGCTCCCCGATCAATTTGCTAAGTTCTTCAAAGGTTTTGTCCGCCGGCTTTTGGGGTGCTAATAAGTCCTTCATGAGCGCGTAAGTCTTTGGTCCGCAGCTGGTCAAAAGATGAGCCCTTCACTTGTCGGCCGCTGCATCCTCCAGCCATTCTTTTGTAACGAAGCTTTGCTGAAGCCTCTCAACAAAACCATCCCTGTCTTCCCCAACACAGTACCGTTCCTCTGTGCTACCAGTGGCCATTCTCGTGGGTCGTGAATTCCCATTTCTCGTCACCAATGTAAAGTCCTTACTCTGCAATATGAAACCACACGAGGCACATTCTGGGGACAAGGTCACTCTGTGACCTTAACTCTTTATTCACAGGATTCCAAAGACGATGACCCTGCTTGGGACCTCCCTTTTTATACCTATGTGATCAGGTAAGGAGTGTCTCCCACAAGTTCACCCCTTGTGGTCAAGGTGTGCATCGAGGTTGAGTGTATACAGTAATACAGTGGTGTTACATTGTGGTTACATACATGACATGCTCCATGCTACATAACTTGGCTATCAGGAGGGGACACGAATTGCCTGATGAGTCTGACAGTCCACCTTACCAGAGAGAGGAAGAGGAGGATGAGGAGGCGGACGCTGACATCGGCCCAGACAATCAGGCTGATGCTAAAGCCATGTCCCTGCCCCCCTGTAGACCACATGAAAGGGCCCGTGGTGGCATGATAGCTGCAAGAGACTTATGTCAGGAGCTCATCAATGAATGCTTTGCCTGAAAGAATGTTGGTGTTATTTACAAGGCTGACACACTGCTGGGTGTGCAGGTCATATATCAATGGTGGGCATCACCTTGGTGACAGTTGAGGTTTAAGTTGATTGAAGTTAAGTGTGATTATACCCTTTTAGGTTAAGGAATCACCAGCGTGTAATGGTGCAGCTATCTGAACCAATGTGCTACAAGGTTTTGTTAAATAAAAAACATTTAAACCAAACATTAGTCTGAAATCATCAGTATCTCTGCACAAACCAACACTTCCCCCGCCCCCACCACAACCCCCCCTCCCCCCGCCGCCCCACCACTTCTCCTCCCCACCTCTACACCTTCCCCTTCCGCTCCTGACTCCAAGCCACCTGGCCGAGGAGGTCCTCAGGCGATACTTCAATTGGGGGGGGGGGTGCAGGGGGTGATGGCCGAAGGGAGAGGACGGTCCCAAGGTGGGAGCGTGCACTGAGCCATAAACATGATGTTGCTATGTTGCTGCTGGCTCTCATGTGTGGTTGGCAATGGGGATGCGTCACCTTGGGGTGCAGTGCGGCGCTCCGGGACCACTTGGAACCCTCTGCCACCAGTGTTCCTGGCTACCAGCTCCAGGGCCTCCTCCATCCCTTCCATGTTATATCTTATTTGTTGGAAAAAAACTCAGTGCCAACTATGTTCTTGGCTTTTTGCTGCTGGTGAATCTCCGTCGTTCCTCCCATAACAGCCAAACAAGCACACACCACAGCCACACACCCGTTCAGTGCTGCTGAGCTCCCTCTCTCTCTGTCTCCTCTTCTGCGCATGTCATGAGGACCCCTGACCTCCTGAATCGTGGGAATCGAGCGTTGCCATGCCATTGCTAAGGACAGCCACACTTAACGGCAGAAGGTCAGAAAAATTTCACGTGACCGCCCATTTGATATCGCTCGCGGTAACGCCCATTTTCAAAAATTTAAACGAGGTGTATTGAGTATGGGTGCGAAACCGGCGATCTGAAAACCCCTTTTTAAGGCCCATTTTTTGGCAATAAGCTCAAAAGTGGAGGTTCTAGCCCATTATTTTCTGCACAATGGCGATTAAAAAAAATAGAATGCATAAGGGACTGGTTCCTTGAGCAGTATGTAACGGAGCCAAACAGGGGGCAGGCTATCTTAGATCTGGTCCTGTGTAATGAGACAGGATTAATAAACAATCTCCTAGTAAAGAATCCCCTTGGAATGAGTGATCATAGCCTGGTTGAATTTCAAATTCAGATGGAGGGTGAGAAAGTTGGATCTCTAACCAGCGTACTAAGCGTAAATAAAAGAGACTATGAAGGTATGAGGACTGAGTTGGCTAAAGTGGACTGGGAAAATTGATTAAAGTGTAGGACGGTTGATGAACAGTTGTGTACATTTAAGGAGATATTTCACAACTCTCAAGAAAAATATATTCCAGTAAGGAGGAAAGGGCGTAACACAAAAGATAGCCATCTGTGGGTAACTGAAGAAATAAAGGACGGTATCCAATTAAAAATAAGGGCATACAATGTGGCCAAAACAATGGGAGGACAGAAGATTAGGAAGCATTTAAAAGCCAATAAAGAATGACTAAAAAAATGATTAAGAAAGGGAAGATAGACGATGAAAGTAAACTAGCACGAAATATAAAAACAGATGGCAAGAGTTTCAATAGGTATATAAAAAGGAAAAGGGTGGCTAAAGTAAATGTTGGTCCCTTAGAGGATGAGACCGGGGAATTAGTAATGGGGAACATGGAGATGGTAGAAACTCTGAACAAATATTTTGTATCAGTCTTTACGGTAGAGGGCACTAATAATATTCAAACAGTGGATAGTCAAGGGGCTATAGCGGGGGAGGAACTTAACACAATCACAATCACTAAGGAGATGGTACTCATTAAGATAATGGGACTAAAGACAGATAAATCCCCTGGGCCTGATGGCTTGCATCCTAGGGCCTTAAGAGAAGTAGCGGCAGGGATAGTGGATGCATTGGTTGTAATTTACCAAAATTCCCTGGATTCTGGGGAGGTCCCAGCAGATTGGAAAACTGCAAATGTAACACCCCTATTTAAAAAATGAGGCAGACAAAAACCAGGAAACTATAGACCAGTTAGCCAAACATCTGTGATTGGGAAGATGTTGGAGTCCATCATTAAAGAAGCAGTAGCAGGACATTTGGAAAAGCAAAATTCGGCCAGGCAGTCAGCATGGATTTATGAACGGGAAGTCATGTTTGACAAATTTGCTAGAATTCTTTGAGGATGTAACGAACAGGGTGGATAAAGGGGAACCAGTGGATGTGGTGTATTTAGACTTCCAGAAGGCATTTGACAAGGTGTCACATAAAAGGTTACTGCGCAAGATAAAAGTTCACAGCGTTGGGGGTAATACATTAGCATGGATAGAGGATTGGCTAACGAACAGAAAACAGAGAGTAGGGATAAATGGTTCATTCTTGGGTTGGCAATCAGTAACCAGTGGGGTGCCACAGGGATCAGTGCTGAGACCTCAACTATTTACAATCTATATTAACGACCTGGAGGAAGGGACCGAGTGTAACGTAGTCAAGTTTGCCGACGATACAAAGATGGGAGGAAAAGCAATGTGTGAGGAGAACACAAAAAATCTGCAAAAGGACATAAACAAGCTAAATTTTGGGCAAAAATTTGGCAGATGGAGTATAATGTTGGAAAGTGTGAGGTCATACAGAAAAAATTAAAGAGCAAGTTATTATTTAAATGAAGAAAGATTGCAAAGTTCTGCAGTACAGCGGGACCTGGGGGTACTTGTGCATTAAACACAAAAGGATAGTATGCAGGTAGAGCAAGTGATCAGGAAGGTCAATGGTATCTTGGCCTTTATTGCAAAGGGGATGGAGTATAAAAGCAGGGAAGTCTTGCTACAGTTGCACAAGATATTGGTGAGGCCACACCTGGAATACTGCGCGCAGTTTTGATTTCCATATTTACAAATGGAAATACTTGCTTTGGAGACAGTTCAGAGAAGGTTCACTAGGTTAATTCCGGTGATGAGAGGGTTGACTTATGAGGAAAAGTTGAGTAGGTTGGGCCTCTACTCATTGGAATTCAGAAGAATGAGAGGTAATCTTATCGAAGCGTATAAGATTATGAGGGTGCTTGACAAGGTGGATGCAGAGAGGATGTTTCCACTGATAGGGGAGACTAGAACTAGAGGGCATAATCTTAGAATAAGGGGCCGTCCATTTAAGACTGAGATGAGGCAAAATTTCTTCTCTCAGAGGGTTGTAAATCTGTCGAATTTGCAGTCTCAGAGACCTGTGGAAGCTGGGACATTGAATAAATTTATGACAGAAATAGACAGATTGTTAAACGATAAGGGAATAAGCGGTTATGGAGAGCGGGCAGGGAAGTGGACCTGAGTCCATGATCAGATCAGCCATGATCGTATTAAATGGTGGAGCAGGCTCGAGGGGCCGTATGGCCTACTCCTGCTCCTATTTCTTATGTTCTTATGTTTATGTTTAACCATTTTTTTAGATGCCTGTCTATGGGCCCAATTTTGGCCATGACTGCATCAATTCTTTTGGAGTAAGTTGTTTTTTCTGGCGTAAGTTAAAAAATGCCATTTTCCCCCCCAAAATTTGCTCCAGTGTAAGTTAGTTAGGTACGATTTCTTTTAGTTCAGTTTTATTTTTCAAAAGGGGGCGTTCCCAGACACTTACGCCATTTTTGGCCATTTATGTTACTTTGGCCAGCTAAAACTTACTCCAAATCGACTTAGGTCAGCGGATGTGGCCAGCTCTGAAAAACATTGCTGGCAGTTAAGAATGCGGCGCAGGTTAGTACATTTAAAGCACCAAGACTTACAAAGCACGAAACAAAGCACAAAAAGTAATCAGCAATCAATCAATAACAAATAAAAAATAGAAGTCCTACCTGAATGCCAGAATCAAGTTTTTTTATCGTTCCCCGCCCCCCCCCCACCGCCCCATCAAAACACGCTTTCTCCCCTCCCCCCATCAAAACACTCTTTCTCCCCTCCCCCCATCAAAACACTCTTTCTCCCCACCACCCCCCACCAAAACACTCTTTCTCTCACCCGCCACACCCCCACCCCCTAAAACACTCCTCTTCCCCCCCGCCCCAATCAAAACTCTCAAGCACAACCATCAATATAAAATGACAATGAAGTCCTACCTCGGCCTGGGAAGTCAACGGGCCGGCCGGCCGGTGCAGGAAGCCACTCGGCCAGGGATAGCATGCGGCGAAGGTCGGGGGGTACCTTCGGCCGGGGATAGGGGCTGCGAGCATCGGGCCCTGCTCACAGCCCGCAGGACACGCTGGGAGGGCAAGAAGCATGTGAGCAGACCCCACTGCGCATGCACGCAGCTGCCGGCAGTGTTTTCTGCGCTGGCCTGTTGCTCCACCCCCCACTTACATAGAAACATAGAAAATAGGTGCAGGAGTAGGCCATTCGGCCCTTCGAGCCTGCACCACCATTCAATACGATCATGGCTGATCATTCCCTCAGTACCCCTTTCCTGCTTTCTCTCCATACCCCTTGAACCCTTTAGCCGTAAGGGCCATATCTAACTCCCTCTTGAATATATCCAATGAACTGGCATCAACAACTCTCTGCGGCAGGCAATTCCACAGCTTAATAACTCTCTGAGCGAAGAAGTTTCTCCTCATCTCAGTCCTAAATGGCTTACCTCTTATCCTAAGCCTGTGTCCCTTGGTTCTAGACTTCACCATCATTGGGAACATTCTTCCCGCATCTAACCTGTCCAGTCCCGTCAGAATCTTATAAGTTTCTATGAGATCCCCTCTCATCCAACTAAACTCCAGTGTATAAAGGCCCAGTTGATCCTGTCTCTCCTCATGTGTCAGTCCCGCCATCCCAGGAATCAGTCTAGTGAATCTTCGTTGTACTCCCTCAATAGCAAGAACTTCCTTCCTCAGATTAGGAGACCAAAACTGAACACAATATTCCAGGTGAGGCCTCACCAAGGCCCTATACAACTGCAGTAAGACCTCTCTGCTCCAATACTCAAATCCCCTAGCTATAAAGGCCAAATACCATTTGCCTTCTTCACCGCCTGCTGTACCTGCATGCCAACTTTCAATGACTGATGAACCATGACACCCAGGTCTCGTTGCACCTCCCCCTTTCCTAATCTGTCACCATTCAGATAATATTCTGCCTTCGTGTTTTTTCCCCCAAAGTGGATAACCTCACATTTATCCACATTATACTGCATCTGCCATGCATTTGCCTACTCATCTAACCTGTCCAAGTCACCCTGCAGCCTCTTAGTGTCCTCCTCACAGCTCACACCGCCACCCAGTTTAGTATCATCGCAAATTTGGAGCTATTACAATCAATTCCTTCATTTAAATCATTGATGTATATTGTAAAGAGCTGGGGTCCCAACACTAAGCCCTGCAGCACTCCACTAGTCACTGCCTGCCATTCTGAAAAGGACCCGTTTATCCCAACTCTCTGCTTCCTGTCTGCCAACCAGTTCTCTATCCACGTCAATACATTACCCCCAATACCATGCGCTTTGAGTTTGCACATCAATCTCTTGTGTGGGACCTTGTCAAATGCCTTTTGAAAGTCCAAATACACCACATCCACTGGTTCTCCCTTGTTCACTCTACTAGTTACATCCTCAAAAAATTCCAGAAGATTTGTCGAGCATGATTTCCCTTTCATAAATCCATGCTGACTTGGATCGATCCTGTTACTGCTTTCCAAATGTGCTGCTATTTCATCTTTAATAATTGATTCCAACATTTTCCCCACTACTGATGTCAGGCTAACCGATCTATAATTCCCCGTTTTCTCTCTCCCTCCTTTTTTAAACAGTGGTGTTACATTAGCTGCCCTCCAGTTCATAGGAACTGATCCAGAGTCGATAGACTGTTGGAAAATGATCACCAATGCATCACTATTTCTATGGCCACTTCCTTAAGTACTCTGGGATGCAGACTATCAAGCCCTGGGGATTTATCGGCCTTCAATCCCATCAATTTCCATAACACAATTTCCTGCTTTATAAGGATATCATTCAGTTCCTGCTTCTCACTAGACCCTCGTCCCCGAGTATTTCCGGAAGGTTATTTGTGTCTTCCTTCGTGAAAACAGAACCAATGTATTTGTTTAACGAGTCTGCCATTTCTTTGTCCCCCATTATAAATTCACCTGAATCTGACTATGTTTGTTTTCACTAATCTTTTTCTCTTCACATATCTATAAAAGCTTTTGCAGTCAGTTTTTATGTTCCCAGCAAGCTTCCTCTCATACTCGATTTTCCCCCGCCTAATTAAACCCTTTGTCCCCCTCTGCTGTATTATAAAATTCTCCCAGTCCTCAGGTTTGCTGCTTTTTCTGGCCAATTTATATGCCTCTTCCTTGGATTTAACACTATCCTTAATTTCCCTTGTTAGCCACGGTTGAGCCACCTTCCCCATTTTATTTTTACTCCAGACAGGGATGTACAATTGTTGAAGTTCATCCATGTGATCTTTAAATGTTTGCCATAACCTATCCACCATCAACACTTTAAGTATCACTCACCTATTCATGTCTCCTATTCTAACCAATTCATGTCTCATACCATTGAAGTTACCTTTCCCCAAGTTCAGGACCCTAGTCTCTGAATTAACTGTGTCACTCTCCAGCTTAATAAAGAATTCTACCATATTATCGTCACTCTTCCCCAAGGGACGTCGCACAACAAGATTGTTAATTAGTCCTTCTCATTACACATCACCCAATCTAGGATGGCCAGCCCTCTAGTTGGTTCCTCGACATATTGGTCAAGAAAACCATCCCCAATACACTCCAGGAAATCCTCCTCCACTGCATTGCTACCAGTTTGGTTAGCCCAGTCAATATGTAGATTAAAGTCACCCATGGTAACTGCTGTACCTTTATTGCATGCATCCCTAATTTCTTGTTTGATGCTGTCCCCATCCTCATTACTACTGTTTGGTGGTCTGTACACAACTCCCACTAGCGTTTTCTGCCCCTTGGTATTCCGTAGCTCCACCCATACAGATTCCAAGCTAATGTCCTTCCTTACTATTGCATTAATTTCTTCTTTAAACAGCAACGCCACCCAAGCTCCTTTTCCTTTTTGTCTATCCTTCCTAAATGTTGAATATCCCTGGATGTTGAGTTCCGAGCCCTGGTCACCCTGGAGCCATGTCTCCGTGATGCCAATTACATCATATCCGTTATAACTGCTATCTGCACAGTTAATTCTTCCACCTTATTCCGAATACTCTTCGCATTGAGGCACAGAGCCTTCAGGCTTGTCTTCTTAACACCCTTTGCCCCTTTAGGATTTTGCTGTAATGTGGCCCTTTTTGCATTTTGCCTTGGGTTTCCCTGCCCTCCACTTTTACTTTTCTTCTTTCTATCTTTTGCTTCTGCCCCCATTCTACTTCCCTCTGTCTCCCTGCATAGGTTCCCATCCCCCTGCCATATTAGTTTAACCCCTCCCCAACAGCACTAGCAAACACTCCCCCTGGGACATTGGTTCCGGTCCTGCCCAGGTGTAGACCGGCCGATTTGTACTGGTCCCACCTCTCCCAGAACCGGTTCCAATGTCCCAGGAATTTGAATCCCTCCCTTCTGCACCATTCCTCAAGCCACGTATTCATCTGAGCTATCCTGCGATTCCTACTCTGACTAGCACGTGGCACCAGTAGCAATCCTGAGATTACTACTTTTGAGGTCCTACTTTTTAATTTAGCTCCTAGCTCCCTAAATTCATCTTGTAGGACCTCATCCCATTTTTTTACCTATATCATTGGTATCTATATGCACCATGACAACTGGCTGTTTACCCTCCCCCTTCAAAATGTCCTGCACCCGTTCCGAGACATCCTTGACCCTTGCACCAGGGAGGCAACATACCATCCTAGAGTCACAGTTGCGGCCACAGAAACATCTATCTATTCCCCTTACAATAGAATCCGCTATCACTATAGTTCTCCCACTCTTTTTCCTGCCCTCTTGTGCAGCAGAGCCACCCACGGTGCCATGGACTTGGCTGCTGCTACCCTCTCCTGATGAGTCGTCCCCCTCAACAGTACCCAAAGCGGTGTATCTGTTTTGCAGGGGGATGACTGCAGGGGACCTCTGCCCTACTTTCCTTCCACTGCTCTTTCCTGTTGGTCACCCATCCCCTATCTGGCTGTGTAATCTTTACCTGCGGTAAGACCATCTCACTAAATGTGCTATTCACGTCATTCTCAGCATCGTGGATGCTTCAGAGTGAATCCACCTGCAGCTTCAGTGCCTCAATGCGGTCTGTCAGGAGCTGCAGCCAGATACACTTCCCTCATATGTAGTCGTCAGGGACACTGGAAGCGTACCTGACTTCCCACATAATACAGGAGGAGCATATCACGTGTCCGAGCTCTCCTGCCATGACTTAACCCCTAGATTAACTTAATTTGGCAACAGTAATACTAAAGGTTACTTACTGATAAAGAAAAAGAAAAACCTACTCACCAATCACCAGCCAATCACTTAACCCCTTGGCTATGACGTTACCTTTTGATTTCTTTCTACTTCTTTTTTGCCTTCTCTCCATGCTGCAGCTGCACCAGCTGGGCCTTTATAGGCCACTCCGACATCCCCGAACCTTTGGCTGTGACATCACACTTTGTTTTCTTTTCCTCCCAGGTCAGGGAGTCAGCACTGGTGGGGAAAACAAGACAAAGCAATACCTCCAGCTCCCACTTGCCCGAAGTCTCCCACTTACCAAACTCTTACCTTTGCACTCTGACCTGCCGCTGCACTCCGAGCAAGACTGCACCAATCCCCCTCTTTTTATACTGTTCCTAGCTGACTCACCACTGGCCTGTTTAGGGAACCAGTTTTTACTAGCTGTCCAATTAATTAAGCTCGCTTGCTTGTTTGTCTCTGCTTAAACCTACAAGAATCCTATCTGTTTAATATTGCAGTTTTACTTAAATTTGTAATCTTATTTTACCTTTAGAAGCTACTGGAAATTGTCACCAGTAATTTACACCAACCTTAAAATGGTTTAAAAGGGATTAACTCTTAAAGTTCTCCCACTTACCAAACTCTTACCTTTGCACTCTGACCTGCCGCTGGGACACCGGAGACTCAGCAGAGCGGGCAGGATGGGGCCGCTTTTTTTCGGCGCCAATTGCAGGTACGCAAAGTCGGCACATTTAAGGTATGTGCGCCGAAAAGAGTGGTTGGGGAAAATTGGGCCCCTATAACTCTACTTATTCCCTTGCAATCAATGTCATAAGAACATAAGAAATAGGAGCAAGAGTAGGCCATCTGGCCCCTCGAGCCTGCTCTGCCATTTAATAAGATCATGGCTGATCTGATCATGGAGTCAGCTCCACTTCCCTGCCCGCTGCCCATAATCCTTTATTCCTTATCGCTGACAAATCTGATTATCCGCTTTAAATATATTCAATGACCCAACCTCCACAGCTCTCTGGGGCAGAGAATTCCATAGATTTACAACCCTCTGAGAGAAGAAATTCCTCCTCATCTCAGTTTTAGAAACATAGAAACATAGAAAATAGGTGCAGGAGTAGGCCATTCGGCCCTTCGAGCCTGCACCACCATTCAATAAGATCATGGCTGATCATTCCCTCAGTACCACTTTCCTGTTTTCTCTCCATAACACTTGATCCCTTTAGCTGTAAGGGCCATATCTAACTTCCTCTTGAATATATCCAATGAACTGGCATCAACAACTCTCTGCGGTAGAGAATTCCACAGGTTAACAACTCTCTGAGTGAAGAAGTTTCTCCTCATCTCAGTCCTAATGGCTTACCCCTTATCCTTAGACTGTGTCCCCTGGTTCTGGACTTCCCCAACATCGGGAACATTCTTCCTGCATCTAACCTGTCCAGTCCCATCAGAATTTTATATGTTTCTATGAGATCCCCACTCATCCTTCTAAACTCCAGTGAATACAGGCCCAGTCAATCCAGTCTCTCCTCATATGTCAGTTCTGCCATCCCGGGAATCAATCTGGTGAACCTTCGCTGCACTCCCTCAATAGCAAGAACGTCCTTCCTCAGATTAGGGGACTAAAACTAACACAATATTCCAGGTGAGGCCTCACCAAGGCCCTGTACAACTGCTCCTATACTCAAATCCCCTAGCTATGAAGGCCAACATACCATTTGCCTTCTTCACCGCCTGCTGTACCTGCATGCCAACTTTCAATGACTGATGTACCATGACACCCAGGTCTTGTTGCACCTCCCGTTTTCCTAATCTGCCACCGTTCAGATAATATTCTGCCTTCGTGTTTTTGCCACCAAAGTGGATAACCTCACATTTATCCACATTATACTGCATCTGCCATGCATTTGCCCACTCACCTAACCTGTCCAAGTCACCCTGCAGCCTCTTAGTGTCCTCCTCACAGCTCACACCTCCACTCAGCTTAGTGTCATCTGCAAACTTGGAGATATTACATTCAATTCCTTCATCTAAATCATTGATGCATATTTTAAATAGTCGGGGTCCCAGCACTGAGCTCTGTGGCACCCCACTAGACACTGCCTGCCATTCTAAAAAGGACCCGTTTATCCCAACTCTCTGCTTCCTGTCTGCCAACCAGTTCTCTATCCACGTCAGTACATTACCCCCAATACCATGTGCTTTAATTTTGCACACCAATCTCTTGTGTGGGACCTTGTCAGAAGCCTTTTGAAAGTCCAAATCCACCACATCCACTGGTTCTCCCTTGTCCACTCTACTAGTTACATCCTCAAAAAATTCCAGAAGATTTGTTAAGCATGATTTCCCTTTTAAAAATTGTTGGGCGGGCCCTTATTCTGAGACTATGTTCCCTAGTTTTAATTTTCCCTATATCTTCTCTGTATCCACCTTGTCGAGCCCTCACATTATCTTATATATTTTGATAAGATCACCTCTCATTCTTCAGAACTCCAATGTGTATAGGCCCAAGCTACTCAACCTATTTTCATAAGTCAACCCCCTCATCTCCGGAATAAACCTAGTGAACCTTCTCTGAACAGCCCCGAATGCAAGAATATCATGTCTTAAATACAGAGACTAAAACTGTACGCAGTACTCCAGGTGTGATCTCACCAATACCCTGCACAGTTGCAGCAGTACTTCCCTGCTTTTATACTCTATCCATCTTGCAATAAAGGCCAACATTCCATTTGCCTTCCAATTACTTGCTGTACCTGCACACTAACTTTCTGTGTTTCATGCACAAGGACCCCCAGGTCCCTCTGTACTGCAGCACTTTGCAATTTTTTTCCATTTAAATTATGATTTGCTTTTCTATTTTTTCTGCCAAAGTGGATAACCTCACATTTTCCCACATTATACTCCATCAGCCAAATTTTTGCTCATTAGCCTCTCTGGAACCCATTGCAGATTTTTTGTATCCTCCTCACAATTTGTTTTCCCACCCATTTTTGTATCATCAGCAAACTTGGCTACATTACATTCGGTCTCTTCATCCATGTCATTAATATAGATTGTAAATACTTGAGGACCCAGCACCGATCCCTGCGACACCCCACTAGTTACTGGTTGCCAACCGGAGAATGAACCATTTATCCCAATTCTCTTTACTGTTAGTTAGCCAATCCTCTATCCATGCTAATATATTACCCCCAACCTGTGAACTTTTATCTTGTGCAGTAACCTTTTATGTTGCACCTTCTCGAATGCCTTCTGGAAATCCAAATATACCACATCCACTGGTTCCCCCTCTGCACCCTACTTGTTACATCCTTAAAGAATTCCAGCAAATTTGTCAAACATGATTTCCCTTTCATAAAACCATGCTGACTCGGCTTGATTGAATTATGCTTTTCTAAATGTCCCACTACTGCTTCCTTAATAATGGACACCAGCATTTTCCCACAAACAGATTTTAGGCTAACTGGTCTATAGTTTCCTACTTTTTGTCTGCCTCTTTTTTAAAATAGGGGCGTTATATTTGCGCTTTTCCAATCCGCTGGGACCGCCCCAAATTCCAGAGAATTTTGGTAGATTAAAACCAATGCATCCACTATCTCTGCAGCAACTTCTTTTCAGACCCTAGGATGTAAGCCATCAAGTCCAGGGGACTTGTCCGCTTTTAATCCCATTTTTTTTACCGAATACTACTTCATCAGTGATAGTGATTGTATTAAGTTCCTCCCTCCCTATTGCCCCTTGATTATCCACTATTGGGATGTTATTAAGTGTCTTCTACCATGAAGTCCGACACAAAATATTTGTTCAACGTCTCTGCCATTTCCCTGTTCTCCATTATTAATTCCCCAGTCTCATCCTCTAGGGGACCAACATTTACTTTAGCCACTCTTTTCCTTCTTATGTACCTGTAGACACTCTTACTAACTTTTTATATTTCATGCTAGTTTAGTTTCAAAATATATCTTCTGTTTCTTTATCATTTTTTTAGACATTCTTTGCTGGCTTTTAAAAGTTTCCCAATCCTCTGGCCTCCCACTAGTCTTGGCCACATTGTATGTCCTCCCTTACTTAATTCTTTCCTATATTCTTTTTTCCTGTTTTGTTTATATTCAGACTCGTTATGTTTCTTGTAGATCCCTCCCCCCATCTTACTAGTTTAAAGCCTTTCCCCCCTCCAGATTTAACATTTCTGCTAGGAGACTTGTCCCATCGCAGTTCAGGTGGAGCCTGTCCCATCGATACAGCTCTTTCCTGTCCCAGAACTGGTGCCAGTGTTTCCTAATACCTCTTTCCAACATCAGCCCTTTAGCCACATGTTAATTCTTCTAAACTGTCTACTTCTATGCCAATTTGCACATGGCTCTGGCAATAGTCCAGAGGTTATTACCCTCGAGGTCCTGCTATTTAATTTAGAGCCTTACTCCTGATTCTCTTCCAGCAGGACCACGACAACTGGATTTATCCCCTCCATTTCCAAATTCTGGTCCAGCTGCCATGCTATCCCTTACCCTGGCACCGAGTAGGCAACACACCTTTTGGGATTCTTGTTCTTGGCTGCAGAGAACGCTATCTATCCCCCTAATTATAGAGTCCCCTATCACTGCCACATTTCTATTTTGCTCTTCTCCCCCTTGAATAGCCTTCTGAGCCATGGTGTCTTTGTCTGCATTGTGGCTGTCCTCCCTGCAGTCTTTCTCCTTGTCCTCATTGGTAGCAAGTACATCGTACCTGTTGGATAGGATCAGTGTCTACGGAACCTCCTTTTCAACCTCTCCTAAATTCTCGCTACCCGGCTCCCTAATAGTCACATCTTCCCTTTCCTGAACCTGTACTTTCCTCTGGGATATGACTGTATTCTGGATAAGACAGTCCAGAAATTCTCTCCCTCCCTTATGTTTTGGAATGTCTCCCACTCGCATTCCAGCTCAATGACTCTGAGCCGGTGAGATTCGAGATGGAGACATCTCCTGCAGACATGTTTTCTCGGGACCGATTCGTTGTCCACAAACTCCCACATACTGCAGTCCAGACACACAACCTGTTCTGCCATATCTTAGTCAAGTCTTGTTTTATTTATTTATTTAATTAAAATCTTTATTCAATGAGTATTTATAGTTATATTAATTTGTTTATCTAGTTTTGTTTTTAATTTAATAAAGTATGTTATAGTTTCCTGTTTTTGGTTTAAACCACTATCTTAGCTTAGAGAAAAAAAAACTTTGGGATCGAAATTCATGATAGCCGTTTTTGAGGCGGTGTCACCGCCTGAGTGCTAATTTTAGCGCCGTACGTTAGGGGCAGCCTCAAAGTCCTAAATTCAGTTTTCACGCTCAAAGATGAGACAGCAGCGCTAAAAAGTGGCGTTGCACACTCATCCTTGAGTGGCAGCTCAGGAGGACTGCTGAATTTCCCGACGGGAGGCTGCTGCCATGCAAGAAAAAAACAGGAAAAAAAAAGAACTAAAACTTCTCTGATCCACATACGCACTTCCCCATTCTTAAAACTAATGAAAACATGTAGAAATAAATAAAGGGAAAAACTTACCATCCTTTGTGGGTGATTCTGCTCGAGATCCGCTCTTTTACGACCACTTTTTTCAGGTTGTACAGCCGCCTCCTGTTATGACAGCCGTACAAAGCAAATATTGCGACAGAGGCATCAAAGTGGCATTGTACGCTAGACGACATCACCACATGGATGGCGTTAGCCGGCGCAGCTACTGTCTCTTGGCGCCTCTGCCAAAGAGCTGACTGAATTTAGTAAGTGCCGTCGACACCGCTTAACATTGAAAGTAGGTCTTTACCGCTCGTTAGCCAGTGTTAATGGGCAGTGTTATCGAGTGAATTTCAACCGCTTTATGTGTAGTTCAATAAGGAGCAATAGAAAAATATGATCAACTGCAGCTGGCACCTGGCTTCGAACTTCCCTGTACCTGACACCCTCTGCTGTCTGTCACTCCAGAAGCTCCAACTCTTCAAAGTGTATCAGAGGCCGAGGATGGAGGACTCACCATCTGTGGTATGGGCTGCCTTCTCCTTTAAGAACAATCCCTGGTTCAATGAAATGCAATCACGCCCAGGGGTGAGCAGATAGTCTAAATATGGAGAATGATGAGTTGAGGGTCAATTATTTTCCCGACCAGTGCATTCTCAGATCATTGCACATCACTGGGAATGTTCTGTCAGAAATTCAACTTTTCAATATCGAATATTTCTTGCCCATTTTATGCTGCAGTTATATTGCTGTAAAGCTAATGATGAGAATCCTTTCAAAAGTTATGCAAGCCTCTAATTCCAATAATTTATTTACAAAACTTCTTGCATCAGTATAAAAGCATTTAAGCTTCTGTGTCAACAAAATCGTATTTCCAACACATTTCCATTTCTTTCATCACTATGACCATTTGCCGCTTTGTACCCTTTTGCTATTTTCTCATCTACAGCTGCTTTTACATTGTAGTAGCATTGCTGGTTCCTGTGCCTGGGTCCCATGCAGTTAATGGCACTATCAATTGTAAACCGATCACGCTACTTTGATGCTGCTGTAGCAGACACCCACTTTTTCCTAGATCTGCCAGAACTCAGAGCTCTCTTTGCTGCCTTCTAAACAGCTTAAGCCAGTTTGATGCTTATTTTATGACATAAGTGTACTGGCACACTGGGCAAGCTCAGCATCAGGTTGGTAGCATTAGTGACTATTTGTACAAACACTTTTCTCTTCCTTCTGTGCCTGCGTCCTCCGGACCCCACCCCTGATGCCTCCTGCCTGAAACCGGAACTGTAAGTGAGGTCCGAACCGGATGTGGGGCCCCGCAATTGGCTATGTTGTTCCTCACTTGACCACGTTGTCCGATTGAGCCGCTGATCATCCAACCGACTGAGGCCCTGATCCTCTGACTGACGGAGCCCCTGATCTTCCGACTGAGCTGCTGATTCTCCGACCGACAGAGCCCCTGATCCTCCGACCGACTGAGCCCCTGATCCTCCGACTGACTGAGCCCCTGATCTTCCGACTGAGCTGCTGATACTCCGACCGAGTGAGCCCCTGATCCTCCGACCGACTGAGCCCCTGATTCTCCGACCGACTGAGCCCCTGATCCTCCGACTGACTGAGCCCCTGATTCTCCGACCGACTGAGCCACTGATCCTCCGACTGACTGAGCCCCTGATCCTCCGACTGAGCCGCTGATCCTCCGACCGACTGAGCCCCTGATCCTCCGACTGACTGAGCCCCTGATTCTCCGACCGACTGAGCCCCTGATCCTCCGACTGACTGAGCCCCTGATTCTCCGACCGACTGAGCCCCTGATCCTCCGACCGACTGAGCCCCTGATTCTCCGACCGACTGAGCCCCTGATCCTCCGACCGACTGAGCCCCTGATTCTCCGACCGACTGAGCCCCTGATCCTCCGACTGACTGAGGTCCTGATCTTCCGACAGACTGAGCCCCTGATCCTCCGACCGACTGAGCCCCTGATCCTCCGACCGACTGAGGCCCTGATCCTCCGACCGACTGAGGCCCTGATCCTCCGACCGACTGAGCCCCTGATCCTCCGACCGACTGAGCCCCTGATCCTCCGACTGACTGAGCCCCTGATTCTCCGACCGACTGAGCCCCTGATCCTCCGACCGACTGAGCCCCTGATTCTCCGACCGACTGAGCCCCTGATCCTCCGACCGACTGAGCCCCTGATTCTCCGACCGACTGAGCCCCTGATCCTCCGACTGACTGAGGTCCTGATCTTCCGACAGACTGAGCCCCTGATCCTCCGACCGACTGAGCCCCTGATCCTCCGACCGACTGAGGCCCTGATCCTCCGACCGACTGAGGTCCTGATCTTCCGACAGACTGAGCCCCTGATCCTCCGACCGACTGAGGCCCTGAACTTCCGACCGACTGAGGCCCTGATCCTCCGACCGACTGAGCCGTTGATCCTCCGACTGACTGAGCTGCTGATCCTCCGACCGACTGAACCCCTGATCCTCCGACCGACTGAGGCCCTGATCCTCCGACCGACTGAGGCCCTGATCCTCCGACCGACTGAGGCCCTGATCCTCCGACCGACTGAGGCCCTGATCCTCCGACCGACTGAGCCCCTGATCCTTCGACCGACTGAGGCCCTGATCCTCCGACCGACTGAGGCCCTGATCCTCCGACAGACTGAGCCCCTGATCCTCCGACCGACTGAGGCCCTGATCCTCCGACCGACTGAGGCCCTGATCCTCCGACCGACTGAGCCCCTGATCCTTCGACCGACTGAGGCCCTGATCCTCCGACCGACTGAGGCCCTGATCCTCCGACCGACTGAGGCCCTGATCCTCCGACCGACTGAGGCCCTGATCCTCCAACCGACTGAGGCCCTGATCCTCCGACCGACTGAGCCGTTGATCCTCCGACCGACTGAGGCCCTGATCCTCCGACCGACTGAGCCCCTGATCCTTCGACCGACTGAGGCCCTGATCCTTCGACCGACTGAGGCCCTGATCCTCCGACCGACTGAGGCCCTGATCCTCCGACCGACTGAGCCACTGATCCTCCGACCGACTGAGGCCCTGATCCTCCGACCGACTGAGGCCCTGATCCTCCGACCGACTGAGCCGTTGATCCTCCGACCGACTGAGGCCCTGATCCTCAGACCGACTGACCCACTGATCCTTCGACCGACTGAGGCCCTGATCCTCCGACCGACTGAGGCCCTGATCCTCCGACCGACTGAGCCCCTGATCCTCCGACCGACTGAGCCCCTGATCCTCCGACCGACTGAGCCCCTGATCCTCCGACGGACTGAGGCCCTGATCCTCCGACCGACTGAGCCGTTGATCCTCTGACCGACTGAGCCCCAGATCCTCAGACCGACTGAGCCCCTGATCCTCCGACTGACTGAGCCCCTGATCCTCCGACCGATTGAGCCCCGGATCCTCCGACTGACTGAGCCCCTGATCCTCCGACCGACTGAGCCCCTGATCCTCCGACCGACTGAGGCCCTGATCCTCCGACTGACTGAGCCCCTGATCCTCTGACTGGGCCACTGATCCTCCGACCGACTGAGAGCCTGATCCTCCGACCGACTGAGCCGCTGATCCTCCGACCGACTGAGCCCCTGATCCTCCGATCGACTGAGCCCCTGATCCTCCGACCGACTGAGCCCCTGATCCTCCGACTGACTGAGCGCCTGATACTCCGACTGACTGAGCCGCTGATCCTCCGACCGATTGAGCCCCGGATCCTCCGTCCGACTGAGCCCCTGATCCTCCGACCGACTGAGGCCCTGATCCTCCGACCGACTGAGGCCCTGATCCTCCGACCGACTGAGCCCCTGATCCTCCGACCGACTGAGCCGTTGATCCTCTGACCGACTGAGCCCCTGATCCTCCGACCGACTGAGCCCCTGATCCTCCGACTGACTGAGCCCCTGATCCTCCGACCGAGTGAGCCCCTGATCTTCCGACTGACTGAGCCCCTAATCCTCCGACTGACTGAGCCCCTGATCCTCTGACTGAGCCACTGATCCTCCGACCGACTGAGAGCCTGATCCTCCGACCGACTGAGCCGTTGATCCTCCGACCGACTGAGCCGCTGATCCTCCGACTGACTGAGCCCCTGATCCTCTGACTGAGCCACTGATCCTCCGACCGACTGAAAGCCTGATCCTCCGACTGACTGAGCCGCTGATCCTCCGACTGACTGAGCCCCTGATCCTCTGACTGAGCCACTGATCCTCCGACCGACTAAGAGCCTGATCCTCCGACCGACTGAGCCGTTGATCCTCCGACCGACTGAGCCGCTGATCCTCCGACTGACTGAGCCCCTGATCCTCTGACTGAGCCCCTGATCCTCCGACTGACTGAGCCCCTGATCCTCCGATCGACTGAGCCCCTGATCCTCTGAATGAGCCCCTGATCCTCCGACTGACTGAGCCCCTGATCATCCGACCGACTGAGCCCCTGATCCTCCGACCGACTGAGACCCTGATCCTCCGACCGACTGAGCCCCTGATCATCCGACCGACTGAGCCCCTGATCCTCCGACCGACTGAGACCCTGATCCTCCGACTGAGCTGCTGATCCTCTGACCGACTGAGCCCCTGATCCTCCGACCGACTGAGCCCCTGATCCTCTGACCGACTGAGGCCCTGATCCTCCGACCGACTGAGGCCCTGATCCTCCGACCGACTGAGGCCCTGATCCTCCGACCGACTGAGCCCCTGATCCTCCGACTGACTGAGCCCCTGATCCTCCGACCGACTGAGCCCCTGATCCTCCGACTGACTGAGCCCCTGATCCTCCGACCGACTGAGCCCCTGATCCTCCGACCGACTGAGCCGCTGATCCTCCGACTGACTGAGCCCCTGATCCTCCGACAGACTGAGCCCCCGATCCTCCGACCGACTGAGCCCCTGATCCTCCGACCGACTGAGCCCCTGATCCTCCGACAGACTGAGCCCCCGATCCTCCGACCGACTGGGCCCCTGATCCTCCGACCGACTGAGGCCCTGATCCTCCGACCGACTGAGCCACTGATCCTCCGACCGACTGAGCCGTTGATCCTCTGACCGACTGAGCCCCTGATCCTCAGACCGACTGAGCCCCTGATCCTCCGACTGACTGAGCCCCTGATCCTCCGACCGACTGAGCCCCTGATCCTCCGACCGACTGAGCCGTTGATCCTCTGACCGACTGAGCCCCTGATCCTCCGACCGACTGAGCCCCTGATCCTCCGACCGACTGAGCCCCTGATCCTCCGACTGACTGAGCCCCTAATCCTCCGACTGACTGAGCCCCTAATCCTCCGACTGACGGAGCCCCTGATCCTCTGACTGAGCCACTGATCCTCCGACTGACTGAGCCCCTGATCCTCTGACTGGGCCACTGACCCTCCGACCGACTGAGAGCCTGATCCTCCGACCGACTGAGCCGCTGATCCTCCGACCGACTGAGCCCCTGATCCTCCGATCGACTGAGCCCCTGATCCTCCGACTGACTGAGCCCCTGATACTCCGACTGACTGAGCCGCTGATCCTCCGACCGATTGAGCCCCGGATCCTCCGTCCGACTGAGCCCCTGATCTTCCGACCGACTGAGCCCCTGATCCTCCGACCGACTGAGGCCCTGATCCTCCGACCGACTGAGGCCCTGATCCTCCGACCGACTGAGCCCCTGATCCTCCGACCGACTGAGCCGTTGATCCTCTGACCGACTGAGCCCCTGATCCTCCGACCGACTGAGCCCCTGATCCTCAGACCGACTGAGCCCCTGATCCTCCGACCGACTGAGCCCCTGATCCTCCGACCGACTGAGACCCTGATCCTCCGACTGACTGAGCCCCTAATCCTCCGACTGACTGAGCCCCTAATCCTCCGACTGACTGAGCCCCTGATCCTCTGACTGAGCCACTGATCCTCCGACCGACTGAGAGCCTGATCCTCCGACCGACTGAGCCGCTGATCCTCCGACCGACTGAGCCCCTGATCCTCCGATCGACTGAGCCCCTGATCCTCCGACCGACTGAGCCCCTGATCCTCCGACTGACTGAGCGCCTGATACTCCGACTGACTGAGCCGCTGATCCTCCGACCGATTGAGCCCCGGATCCTCCGTCCGACTGAGCCCCTGATCCTCCGACCGACTGAGGCCCTGATCCTCCGACCGACTGAGGCCCTGATCCTCCGACCGACTGAGCCCCTGATCCTCCGACCGACTGAGCCGTTGATCCTCTGACCGACTGAGCCCCTGATCCTCCGACCGACTGAGCCCCTGATCCTCCGACTGACTGAGCCCCTGATCCTCCGACCGAGTGAGCCCCTGATCTTCCGACTGACTGAGCCCCTAATCCTCCGACTGACTGAGCCCCTGATCCTCTGACTGAGCCACTGATCCTCCGACCGACTGAGAGCCTGATCCTCCGACCGACTGAGCCGTTGATCCTCCGACCGACTGAGCCGCTGATCCTCCGACTGACTGAGCCCCTGATCCTCTGACTGAGCCACTGATCCTCCGACCGACTGAAAGCCTGATCCTCCGACTGACTGAGCCGCTGATCCTCCGACTGACTGAGCCCCTGATCCTCTGACTGAGCCACTGATCCTCCGACCGACTAAGAGCCTGATCCTCCGACCGACTGAGCCGTTGATCCTCCGACCGACTGAGCCGCTGATCCTCCGACTGACTGAGCCCCTGATCCTCTGACTGACTGAGCCCCTGATCCTCCGATCGACTGAGCCCCTGATCCTCTGACTGAGCCCCTGATCCTCCGACTGACTGAGCCCCTGATCATCCGACCGACTGAGCCCCTGATCCTCCGACCGACTGAGACCCTGATCCTCCGACCGACTGAGCCCCTGATCATCCGACCGACTGAGCCCCTGATCCTCCGACCGACTGAGACCCTGATCCTCCGACTGAGCTGCTGATCCTCTGACCGACTGAGCCCCTGATCCTCCGACCGACTGAGCCCCTGATCCTCTGACCGACTGAGGCTCTGATCCTCCGACCGACTGAGCCGTTGATCATCTGACCGACTGAGCCCCTGATCCTCCGACCGACTGAGCCCCTGATCCTCAGACCGACTGAGCCCCTGATCCTCCGACCGACTGAGCCCCTGATCCTCCGACCGACTGAGACCCTGATCCTCCGACTGACTGAGCCCCTAATCCTCCGACTGACTGAGCCCCTAATCCTCCGACTGACTGAGCCCCTGATCCTCTGACTGAGCCACTGATCCTCCGACCGACTGAGAGCGTGATCCTCCGACCGACTGAGCCGCTGATCCTCCGACCGACTGAGCCCCTGATCCTCCGATCGACTGAGCCCCTGATCCTCCGACCGACTGAGCCCCTGATCCTCCGACTGACTGAGCGCCTGATACTCCGACTGACTGAGCCGCTGATCCTCCGACCGATTGAGCCCCGGATCCTCCGTCCGACTGAGCCCCTGATCCTCCGACCGACTGAGGCCCTGATCCTCCGACCGACTGAGGCCCTGATCCTCCGACCGACTGAGCCCCTGATCCTCCGACCGACTGAGCCGTTGATCCTCTGACCGACTGAGCCCCTGATCCTCCGACCGACTGAGCCCCTGATCCTCCGACTGACTGAGCCCCTGATCCTCCGACCGAGTGAGCCCCTGATCTTCCGACTGACTGAGCCCCTAATCCTCCGACTGACTGAGCCCCTGATCCTCTGACTGAGCCACTGATCCTCCGACCGACTGAGAGCCTGATCCTCCGACCGACTGAGCTGTTGATCCTCCGACCGACTGAGCCGCTGATCCTCCGACTGACTGAGCCCCTGATCCTCTGACTGAGCCACTGATCCTCCGACCGACTGAAAGCCTGATCCTCCGACTGACTGAGCCGCTGATCCTCCGACTGACTGAGCCCCTGATCCTCTGACTGAGCCACTGATCCTCCGACCGACTAAGAGCCTGATCCTCCGACCGACTGAGCCGTTGATCCTCCGACCGACTGAGCCGCTGATCCTCCGACTGACTGAGCCCCTGATCCTCTGACTGACTGAGCCCCTGATCCTCCGATCGACTGAGCCCCTGATCCTCTGACTGAGCCCCTGATCCTCCGACTGACTGAGCCCCTGATCATCCGACCGACTGAGCCCCTGATCCTCCGACCGACTGAGACCCTGATCCTCCGACCGACTGAGCCCCTGATCATCCGACCGACTGAGCCCCTGATCCTCCGACCGACTGAGACCCTGATCCTCTGACTGAGCTGCTGATCCTCTGACCGACTGAGCCCCTGATCCTCCGACCGACTGAGCCCCTGATCCTCTGACCGACTGAGGCCCTGATCCTCCGACCGACTGAGGCCCTGATCCTCCGACCGACTGAGGCCCTGATCCTCCGACCGACTGAGCCCCTGATCCTCCGACTGACTGAGCCCCTGATCCTCCGACCGACTGAGCCCCTGATCCTCCGACCGACTGAGCCCCTGATCCTCCGACCGACTGAGCCCCTGATCCTCCGACCGACTGAGCCGCTGATCCTCCGACTGACTGAGCCCCTGATCCTCCGACAGACTGAGCCCCCGATCCTCCGACCGACTGAGCCCCTGATCCTCCGACCGACTGAGCCCCTGATCCTCCGACAGACTGAGCCCCCGATCCTCCGACCGACTGAGCCCCTGATCCTCCGACCGACTGAGCCCCTGATCCTCCGACTGACAGAATCCCTGATCCTCCGACCGACTGAGCCCCTGATCCTCCGACCGACTGAGCCCCTGATCCTCCGACCGACCGAGCCCCTGATCCTCCGACCGACTGAGCCCCTGATCCTCCGACCGACGCAGCCCCTGATCCTCCGACTGACTGAGCCCCTGATCCTCCGACCGACAGAATCCCTGATCCTCCGACCGACTGAGGCCCTGATCCTCCGACCGACTGAGCCCCTGATCCTCCGACCGACTGAGCCCCTGATCCTCCGACCGACTGAGCCGTTGATCCTCCGACCGACTGAGCCCCTGATCCTCCGACCGACTGAGCCCCTGATCTTCCGACCGACTGAGCCACTGATCCTCAGACCGACTGAGCCCCTGATCCTCCGACCGACTGAGTCCCTGATCCTCCGACCGACTGAGGCCCTGATCCTCCGACCGACTGAGCCCCTGATCCTTCGACCGACTGAGGCCCTGATCCTCCGACCGACTGAGGCCCTGATCCTCCGACCGACTGAGCCACTGATCCTCCGACCGACTGAGGCCCTGATCCTCCGACCGACTGAGGCCCTGATCCTCCGACCGACTGAGCCGTTGATCCTCCGACCGACTGAGGCCCTGATCCTCAGACCGACTGAGCCACTGATCCTTCGACCGACTGAGGCCTTGATCCTCCGACCGACTGAGGCCCTGATCCTCCGACCGACTGAGCCCGTGATCCTCCGACCGACTGAGCCCCTGATCCTCCGACCGACTGAGCCCCTGATCCTCCGACGGACTGAGGCCCTGATCCTCCGACCGACTGAGCCGTTGATCATCTGACCGACTGAGCCCCTGATCCTCCGACCGACTGAGCCCCTGATCCTCAGACCGACTGAGCCCCTGATCCTCCGACCGACTGAGCCCCTGATCCTCCGACCGACTGAGACCCTGATCCTCCGACTGACTGAGCCCCTAATCCTCCGACTGACTGAGCCCCTAATCCTCCGACTGACTGAGCCCCTGATCCTCTGACTGAGCCACTGATCCTCCGACCGACTGAGAGCCTGATCCTCCGACCGACTGAGCCGCTGATCCTCCGACCGACTGAGCCCCTGATCCTCCGATCGACTGAGCCCCTGATCCTCCGACCGACTGAGCCCCTGATCCTCCGACTGACTGAGCGCCTGATACTCCGACTGACTGAGCCGCTGATCCTCCGACCGATTGAGCCCCGGATCCTCCGTCCGACTGAGCCCCTGATCCTCCGACCGACTGAGGCCCTGATCCTCCGACCGACTGAGGCCCTGATCCTCCGACCGACTGAGCCCCTGATCCTCCGACCGACTGAGCCGTTGATCCTCTGACCGACTGAGCCCCTGATCCTCCGACCGACTGAGCCCCTGATCCTCCGACTGACTGAGCCCCTGATCCTCCGACCGAGTGAGCCCCTGATCTTCCGACTGACTGAGCCCCTAATCCTCCGACTGACTGAGCCCCTGATCCTCTGACTGAGCCACTGATCCTCCGACCGACTGAGAGCCTGATCCTCCGACCGACTGAGCCGTTGATCCTCCGACCGACTGAGCCGCTGATCCTCCGACTGACTGAGCCCCTGATCCTCTGACTGAGCCACTGATCCTCCGACCGACTGAAAGCCTGATCCTCCGACTGACTGAGCCGCTGATCCTCCGACTGACTGAGCCCCTGATCCTCTGACTGAGCCACTGATCCTCCGACCGACTAAGAGCCTGATCCTCCGACCGACTGAGCCGTTGATCCTCCGACCGACTGAGCCGCTGATCCTCCGACTGACTGAGCCCCTGATCCTCTGACTGACTGAGCCCCTGATCCTCCGATCGACTGAGCCCCTGATCCTCTGACTGAGCCCCTGATCCTCCGACTGACTGAGCCCCTGATCATCCGACCGACTGAGCCCCTGATCCTCCGACCGACTGAGACCCTGATCCTCCGACCGACTGAGCCCCTGATCATCCGACCGACTGAGACCCTGATCCTCTGACTGAGCTGCTGATCCTCTGACCGACTGAGCCCCTGATCCTCCGACCGACTGAGCCCCTGATCCTCTGACCGACTGAGGCCCTGATCCTCCGACCGACTGAGGCCCTGATCCTCCGACCGACTGAGGCCCTGATCCTCCGACCGACTGAGCCCCTGATCCTCCGACTGACTGAGCCCCTGATCCTCCGACCGACTGAGCCCCTGATCCTCCGACCGACTGAGCCTCTGATCCTCCGACCGACTGAGCCCCTGATCCTCCGACCGACTGAGCCGCTGATCCTCCGACTGACTGAGCCCCTGATCCTCCGACAGACTGAGCCCCCGATCCTCCGACCGACTGAGCCCCTGATCCTCCGACCGACTGAGCCCCTGATCCTCCGACAGACTGAGCCCCCGATCCTCCGACCGACTGAGCCCCTGATCCTCCGACCGACTGAGCCCCTGATCCTCCGACTGACAGAATCCCTGATCCTCCGTCCGACTGAGCCCCTGATTCTCCGACCGACTGAGCCCCTGATCCTCCGACCGACCGAGCCCCTGATCCTCCGACCGACTGAGCCCCTGATCCTCCGACCGACGCAGCCCCTGATCCTCCGACTGACTGAGCCCCTGATCCTCCGACCGACAGAATCCCTGATCCTCCGACCGACTGAGGCCCTGATCCTCCGACCGACTGAGCCCCTGATCCTCCGACCGACTGAGCCCCTGATCCTCCGACCGACTGAGCCGTTGATCCTCCGACCGACTGAGCCCCTGATCCTCCGACCGACTGAGCCCCTGATCTTCCGACCGACTGAGCCACTGATCCTCAGACCGACTGAGCCCCTGATCCTCCGACCGACTGAGTCCCTGATCCTCCGACCGACTGAGGCCCTGATCCTCCGACCGACTGAGCCCCTGATCCTTCGACCGACTGAGGCCCTGATCCTCCGACCGACTGAGGCCCTGATCCTCCGACCGACTGAGCCACTGATCCTCCGACCGACTGAGGCCCTGATCCTCCGACCGACTGAGGCCCTGATCCTCCGACCGACTGAGCCGTTGATCCTCCGACCGACTGAGGCCCTGATCCTCAGACCGACTGAGCCACTGATCCTTCGACCGACTGAGGCCTTGATCCTCCGACCGACTGAGGCCCTGATCCTCCGACCGACTGAGCCCCTGATCCTCCTACCGACTGAGCCCCTGATCCTCCGACCGACTGAGCCCCTGATCCTCCGACGGACTGAGGCCCTGATCCTCCGACCGACTGAGCCGTTGATCCTCTGACCGACTGAGCCCCTGATCCTCCGACCGACTGAGCCCCTGATCCTCCGACCGACTGAGCCGTTGATCCTCTGACCGACTGAGCCCCTGATCCTCCGACCGACTGAGCCCCTGATCCTCAGACCGACTGAGCCCCTGATCCTCCGACCGACTGAGCCCCTGATCCTCCGACCGACTGAGCCCCTGATCCTCCGACTGACTGAGCCCCTAATCCTCCGACTGACTGAGCCCCTAATCCTCCGACTGACTGAGCCCCTGGTCCTCTGACTGAGCCACTGATCCTCCGACTGACTGAGCCCCTGATCCTCTGACTGGGCCACTGATCCTCCGACCGACTGAGAGCCTGATCCTCCGACCGACTGAGCCCCTGATCCTCCGACCGACTGAGCCCCTGATCCTCCGATCGACTGAGCCCCTGATCCTCCGACCGACTGAGCCCCTGATACTCCGACTGACTGAGCCGCTGATCCTCCGACCGATTGAGCCCCGGATACTCCGACCGACTGAGCCCCTGATCCTCCGACTGACTGAGCCCCTGATACTCCGACTGACTGAGCCGCTGATCCTCCGACCGATTGAGCCCCGGATCCTCCGTCCGACTGAGCTGCTGGTCCTCCGACCGACTGAACCCCTGATCCCCCGACCGACTGAGCCGTTGATCCTCCAAACGACTGAGCCCCTGATCCTCCGACCGACTGAGGCCCTGATCCTCCGACCGACTGAGGCCCTGATCCTCCGACCGACTGAGCCCCTGATCCTCCGACCGACTGAGCCGTTGATCCTCTGACCGACTGAGCCCCTGATCCTCCGACCGACTGAGCCCCTGATCCTCCGACTGACTGAGCCCCTGATCCTCCGACCGAGTGAGCCCCTGAACTTCCGACTGACTGAGCCCCTAATCCTCCGACTGACTGAGCCCCTGATCCTCTGACTGAGCCACTGATCCTCCGACCGACTGAGAGCCTGATACTCCGACCGACTAAGCCGTTGATCCTCCGACCGACTGAGCCGCTGATCCTCCGACTGACTGAGCCCCTGATCCTCTGACTGAGCCACTGATTCTCCGACCGACTGAGAGCCTGATCCTCCGACTGACTGAGCCGCTGATCCTCCGACTGACTGAGCCCCTGATCCTCTGACTGAGCCACTGATCCTCCGACCGACTAAGAGCCTGATCCTCCGACCGACTGAGCCGTTTATCCTCCGACCGACTGAGCCGCTGATCCTCCGACTGACTGAGCCCCTGATCCTCTGACTGAGCCCCTGATCCTCCGACTGACTGAGCCCCTGATCCTCCGATCGACTGAGCCCCTGATCCTCTGACTGAGCCCCTGATCATCCGACCGACTGAGCCCCTGATCCTCCGACCGACTGAGACCCTGATCCTCCGACCGACTGAGACCCTGATCCTCCGACTGAGCTGCTGATCCTCTGACCGACGGAGCCCCTGATCCTCCGACCGACTGAGCCCCTGATCCTCTGACCGACTGAGGCCCTGATCCTCCGACCGACTGAGGCCCTGATCCTCCGACCGACTGAGGCCCTGATCCTCCGACCGACTGAGCCCCTGATCCTCCGACCGACTGAGCCCCTAATCCTCCGACCGACTGAGCCCCTGATCCTCCGACCGACTGACCCCTGATCCTCCGACCGACTGAGCCCCTGATCCTCCGACCGACTGAGCCGCTGATCCTCCGACTGACTGAGCCCTTGATCCTCCGACAGACTGAGCCCCCGATCCTCCGACCGACTGAGCCCCTGATCCTCCGACCGACTGAGCCCCCGATCCTCCGACAGACTGAGCCCCCGATCCTCCGACCGACTGAGCCCCTGATCCTCCGACCGACTGAGGCCCTGATCCTCCGACTGACAGAATCCCTGATCCTCCGACCGACTGAGCCCCTGATCCTCCGACCGACTGAGCCCCTGATCCTCCGACCGACCGAGCCCCTGATCCTCCGACCGACTGAGCCCCTGATCCTCCGACCGACGCAGCCCCTGATCCTCCGACTGACTGAGCCCCTGATCCTCCGACCGACAGAATCCCTGATCCTCCGACCGACTGAGCCCCTGATCCTCCGACCGACTGAGGCCCTGATCCTCCGACCGACTGAGCCCCTGATCCTCCGACCGACTGAGCCCCTGATCCTCCGACCGACTGAGCCCCTGATCCTCCGACCGACTGAGCCGTTGATCCTCCGACCGACTGAGCCCCTGATCCTCCGACCGACTGAGCCCCTGATCTTCCGACCGACTGAGCCACTGATCCTCAGACCGACTGAGCCCCTGATCCTCCGACCGACTGAGGCCCTGATCCTCCGACCGACTGAGCCCCTGATCCTCCGACCGACTGAGCCGCTGATCCTCCGACTGACTGAGCCCCTGATCCTCCGACTGACTGAGCCCCTGATCCTCCGACCGACTGAGCCCCTGATCCTCCGACCGACTGAGGCCCTGATCCTCCGACCGACTGAGCCCCTGATCCTCCGACCGACTGAGGCCCTGATCCTCCGACCGACTGAGCCCCTGATCCTCCGACCGACTGAACCCCTGATCCTCCGACCGACTGAGCCCCTGATCCTCCGACCGACTGAGCCCCTGATCCTCCGACCGACTGAGCCCCTGATCCTCCGACTGACTGAGCCCCTGATACTCCGACCGACTGAGCCGCTGATCCTCCGACCGATTGAGCCCCGGATCCTCCGACCGACTGAGCCCCTGATCCTCCGACTGACTGAGCCCCTGATACTCCGACTGACTGAGCCGCTGATCCTCCGACCGATTGAGCCCCGGATCCTCCGTCCGACTGAGCTGCTGGTCCTCCGACCGACTGAACCCCTGATCCCCCGACCGACTGAGCCGTTGATCCTCCAAACGACTGAGCCCCTGATCCTCCGACCGACTGAGCCCCTGATCCTCCGACCGACTGAGCCGCTGATCCTCCGACCGATTGAGCCCCGGATCCTCCGTCCAACTGAGCTGCTGGATCTCCGACCGACTGAACCCCTGATCCCCCGACCGACTGAGCCGTTGATCCTCCAAACGACTGAGCCCCTGATTCTCCGACCGACTGAGCCCCTTATCCTCCGACCGACTAAGCCCCGGATCCTCCGACCGACTGAGCCCCGGATCCTCCGACCGACTGAGCCGTTGATCCTCCGACCGACTGATCCCCTGATCCTCCGACCGACTGAGCCCCTGATCCTCCGACCGACTGAGCTGCTGATCCTCCGGCCGACTGAGCCGTTGATCCTCCGACCGACTGAGTCCCTGATCCTCCGACCGACTGAGCCCCTGATCCTCCGACCGACTGAACCCCTGATATTCCGACCGTCTGAGTCCCTGATCCTCCGACCGACTGAGCCCCTGATCCTCCGACCTACTGAACCCCTGATCCTCCGACCGACTGAGCCGTTGATCCACCGACCGACTGAGGCCCTGATCCTCCGACCGACTGAGGCCCTGATCCTCCGACCGACTGAGGCCCTGATCCTCCGACCGACTGAGCCCCTGATCCTCAGACCAACTGAGCCCCTGATCCTCTGACTGACTGAGCCCCTGATCCTCCGACCGACTGAGCCCCTGATCCTCAGACCAACTGAGCCCCTGATCCTCCGACCGACTGAGCCCCTGATCCTCCGACCGACTGCTCCGTTGATCCTCCGACCGACTGAGCCCCTGATCCTCCGACTGACTGAGCCCCTGAACCACCGACCGACTGAGCCGTTGATCCTCCGAACGACTGAGCCCCTGATCCTCCGACCGACTGAGCCCCTGATCCTCCGACCGACTGAGCCGTTGATCCTCCGAACGACTGAGCCCCTGATCCTCCGACTGACTGAGCCCCTGAACCTCCGACCGAGTGAGCCCCTGATCCTCCGACTGACTGAGCCCCTGATCCTCCGACTGACAGAACCCCTGATCCTCCGACGGACTGAGCCCCTGATCCTCCGACCGACTGAGCCCCTGATCCTCTGACTGACTGAGCCCCTGATCCTCCGACTGACAGAACCCCTGACCCTCCGACCGACTGAGCCCCTGATCCTCCGACTGACTGAGCCCCTGATCCTC
Organism: Pristiophorus japonicus; assembly: GCF_044704955.1. NCBI lineage: Eukaryota > Metazoa > Chordata > Chondrichthyes > Pristiophoridae > Pristiophorus > Pristiophorus japonicus. Next base: position 276,516,221 of record NC_091978.1, on the reverse strand, counting down.
CGACTGACTGAACCCCTGATCCTCTGACCGACTGAGCCCCTGATCCTCCGACTTACAGAACCCCTGATCCTCCGACCGACTGAGCCCCTGATCCGCCGACCGACTGAGCGCCTGATCCTCCGACCGACTGAGCCACTGATCCTCCGACCGACTCAGCCCCTGATCCTCCGACCGACTGAGCCCCTGATCCTCCGACCGACTGAGGCCCTGATCCTCCGACTGAGCCGTTGATCCTCCAAACGACTGAGCCCCTGATCCTCCGACCGACTGAGGCCCTGATCCATTACCGACTGAGGCCCTGATCCTCCGACCGACTGAGCCCCTGATCCTCCGACCGACTGAGGCCCTGATTCTCCGACCGACTGAGCCCCTGATCCTCCGACCGACTGAGGTCCTGATCCTCCGACGGACTGAGGCCCTGATCCTCCGACCGACTGAGCCCCTGATCCTCCGACCGTCTGAGCACCTGATCCTCCGACTGACTGAGCCCCTGATTCTCCGTCCGACTGAGCCCCGGATCCTCCCACCGACTGAGCCGTTGATCCTCCGACCGACTCAGCCCCGATCCTCTGACTGAGCCCCGGATCCTCCGACCGACTGAGCCGTTGATCCTCCGACCGACTCAGCCCCGATCCTCTGACTGAGCCCCGGATCCTCCGACCGACTGAGCCCCTGATCCTCTGACCGACTGAGCCCCAGATCCTCCGTCCGACTGAGCCGTTGATCCTCCGACCGACTGAGCCCCTGATCCTCCGACCGACTGAGCCCCTGATCTTCCGACCGACTGAGCCACTGATCCTCAGACCGACTGAGCCCCTGATCCTCCGACCGACTGAGGCCCTGATCCTCCGACCGACTGAGCCCCTGATCCTCCGACCGACTGAGCCGCTGATCCTCCGACTGACTGAGCCCCTGATCCTCCGACTGACTGAGCCCCTGATCCTCCGACAGACTGAGCCCCGATCCTCCGACCGACTGAGCCCCTGATCCTCCGACCGACTGAGCCCCTGATCCTCCGACTGACTGAGCCGTTGATCCTCCGACCGACTCAGCCCCGATCCTCTGACTGAGCCCCGGATCCTCCGACCGACTGAGCCCCTGATCCTCTGACCGACTGAGCCCCAGATCCTCCGTCCGACTGAGCCGTTGATCCTCCGACCGACTGAGCCCCTGATCCTCCGACCGACTGAGCCCCTGATCTTCCGACCGACTGAGCCACTGATCCTCAGACCGACTGAGCCCCTGATCCTCCGACCGACTGAGGCCCTGATCCTCCGACCGACTGAGCCCCTGATCCTCCGACCGACTGAGCCGCTGATCCTCCGACTGACTGAGCCCCTGATCCTCCGACTGACTGAGCCCCTGATCCTCCGACAGACTGAGCCCCGATCCTCCGACCGACTGAGCCCCTGATCCTCCGACCGACTGAGCCCCTGAACCTCCGACCGACTGAGCCCCTTATCCTCCGACCGACTAAGCCCCGGATCCTCCGACCGACTGAACCCCGGATCCTCCGACCGACTGAGCCGTTGATCCTCCGACCGACTGATCCCCTGATCCTCCGACCGACTGAGCCCCTGATCTCCGACCGACTGAGCTGCTGATCCTCCGGCCGACTGAGCCGTTGATCCTCCGACCGACTGAGTCCCTGATCCTCCGACCGACTGAGCCCCTGATCCTCCGACCGACTGAACCCCTGATATTCCGACCGTCTGAGTCCCTGATCCTCCGACCGACTGAGCCCCTGATCCTCCGACCGACTGAACCCCTGATCCTCCGACCGACTGAGCCGTTGATCCACCGACCGACTGAGGCCCTGATCCTCCGACCGACTGAGGCCCTGATCCTCCGACCGACTGAGGCCCTGATCCTCCGACCGACTGAGCCCCTGATCCTCAGACCGACTGAGCCCCTGATCCTCTGACTGACTGAGCCCCTGATCCTCCGACCGACTGAGCCCCTGATCCTCAGACCAACTGAGCCCCTGATCCTCCGACCGACTGAGCCCCTGATCCTCCGACCGACTGCTCCGTTGATCCTCCGACCGACTGAGCCCCTGATCCTCCGACTGACTGAGCCCCTGAACCACCGACCGACTGAGCGTTGATCCTCCGACCGACTGAGCCCCTGATCCTCCGACCGACTGAGCCCCTGACCCTCCGACCGACTGAGCCGTTGATCCTCCGAACGACTGAGCCCCTGATCCTCCGACTGACTGAGCCCCTGAACCTCCGACCGAGTGAGCCCCTGATCCTCCGACTGACTGAGCCCCTGATCCTCCGACTGACAGAACCCCTGATCCTCCGACGGACTGAGCCCCTGATCCTCCGACCGACTGAGCCCCTGATCCTCTGACCGACTGAGCCCCTGATCCTCCGACTGACAGAACCCCTGATCCTCCGACCGACTGAGCCCCTGATCCTCCGACTGACTGAGCCCCTGATCCTCCGACTGACTGAGCCCCTGATCCTCCGACCGACTGAGCCCCTGATCCTCCGACTTACAGAACCCCTGATCCTCCGACCGACTGAGCCCCTGATCCGCCGACCGACTGAGCCCCTGATCCTCCGACCGACTGAGCCCCTGATCCTCCGACCGACTGAGCCCCTGATCCTCCGACCGACTGAGGCCCTGATCCTCCGACTGAGCCGTTGATCCTCCAAACGACTGAGCCCCTGATCCTCCGACCGACTGAGGCCCTGATCCATTACCGACTGAGGCCCTGATCCTCCGACCGACTGAGCCCCTGATCCTCCGACCGACTGAGGCCCTGATTCTCCGACCGACTGAGCCCCTGATCCTCCGACCGACTGAGGTCCTGATCCTCCGACGGACTGAGGCCCTGATCCTCCGACCGACTGAGCCCCTGATCCTCCGACCGTCTGAGCACCTGATCCTCCGACTGACTGAGCCCCTGATTCTCCGTCCGACTGAGCCCCGGATCCTCCCACCGACTGAGCCGTTGATCCTCCGACCGACTCAGCCCCGATCCTCTGACTGAGCCCCGGATCCTCCGACCAACTGAGCCGTTGATCCTCCGACCGACTCAGCCCCGATCCTCTGACTGAGCCCCGGATCCTCCGACCGACTGAGCCCCTGATCCTCCGACCGACTGAGCCCCAGATCCTCCGTCCGACTGAGCCCCGGATCCTCCGACCGACTGAGGCCCTGATCCTCCGACCGACTGAGCCCCTGATCCTCCGACCGACTGAGCCCCTGATCCTCCGACCGACTGAGCCCCTGATCCTCCGACCGACTGAGCCGTTGATCCTCCGACCGAATGAGCCGTTGATCCTCCGACCGACTGAGACCCTAATCTTCCGACCGACTGAGGTCCTGATCCTCCGACCGACTGAGGCCCTGATCCTCCGACCGACTGAGGCCCTGATCCTCCGACCGACTGAGGCCCTGATCCTCCGACCGACTGAGCCCCTGATCCTCAGACCGACTGAGCCCCTGATCCTCAGACCGACTGAGCCCCTGATCCTCCGACCGACTGAGGCCCTGATCCTCCGACCGACTGAGGCCCTGATCCTCCGACCGACTGAGCCCCTGATCCTCAGACCAACTGAGCCCCTGATCCTCCGACTGACTGGGCCCCTGATCCTCCGACCGACTGAGCCGTTGATCCACCGACCGACTGAGCCCCTGATCCTCAGACCGACTGAGCCCCTGATCCTCCGACCGACTGAGGCCCTGATCCTCCGACCGACTGAGGCCCTGATCCTCCGACCGACTGAGCCCCTGATCCTCAGACCAACTGAGCCCCTGATCCTCCGACCGACTGAGGCCCTGATCCTCCGACCGACTGAGCCGTTGATCCTCCGACCGACTGGGCCCCTGATCCTCCGACCGACTGAGGCCCTGATCCTCCGACCGACTGAGGCCCTGATCCTCCGACCGACTGAGCCCCTGATCCTCAGACCAACTGAGCCACTGATCCTCCGACTGACTGGGCCCCTGATCCTCCGACCGACTGAGCCGTTGATCCTCCGACCGACTGAGCCCCTGATCCTCCGACCGACTGCTCCGTTGATCCTCCGACCGACTGAGCCCCTGATCCTCCGACTGACTGAGCCCCTGAACCACCGACCGAGTGAGCCCCTGATCCTCCGACTGACTGAGCCACTGATCCTCCGACCGAGTGAGCCCCTGATCCTCCGACTGACTGAGCCCCTGATCCTCCGACTGACTGGGCCCCTGATCCTCCGACCGACTGAGCCGTTGATCCTCCGAACGACTGAGCCCCTGATCCTCCGACTGACTGAGCCCCTGATCCTCCGACTGAGCCGTTGATCCTCCAAACGACTGAGCCCCTGATCCTCCGACCGACTGATCCCCTGATCCTCCGACCGACTGAGGCCCTGATCCATTACCGACTGCGGCCCTGATCCTCCGACCGACTGAGGCCCTGATCCTCCGACCGACTGAGGCCCTGATTCTCCGACCGACTGAGCCCCTGATCCTCCGACCGACTGAGGCCCTGATCCTCCGACGGACTGAGGCCCTGATCCTCCGACCGACTGAGCCGTTGATCCTCCGACCGACTCAGCCCCAATCCTCTGACTGAGCCCCGGATCCTCCGACCGACTGAGCCGTTGATCCTCCGACCGACTCAGCCCCGATCCTCTGACTTAGCCCCGGATCCTCCGACCGACTGAGCCCCTGATCCTCCGACCGACTGAGCCCCAGATACTCCGTCCGACTGAGCCCCGGATCCTCCGACCGACTGAGCCGTTGATCCTCCGACCGACTCAGCCCCGATCCTCTGACTGAGCCCCGGATCCTCCGACCGACTGAGCCCCTGATCCTCCGACCGACTGAGCCCCTGATCCTCCGACCGACTGAGCCCCTGATCCTCCGACCGACTGAGCCCCTGATCCTCCGACCGACTGAGCCCCTGACCCTCCGACCGACTGAGCCCCTGACCCTCCGACCGACTGAGCCCCTGATCCTCCGACCGACTGAGCCCCTGATCCTCCGACCGACTGAGCCCCTGATCCTCCGACCGACTGAGCCCCTGATCCTCCGACCGACTGAGCCCCTGATCCTCCGACTGACTGAGCCCCTGATCCTACGACTGACTCAGCCCCGATCCTCTGACTGAGCCACTGATCCTCCGACCGACTGAGCGTTGATCCTGTGACCGACTGAGCCGTTGATCCTCCGACCGACTGAGCGTTGATCCTCCGACCGACTGAGCCCCTGATCCTCCGACCGACTGAGCCCCTGATCCTCCGACCGACTGAGCCCCTGATCCTCTAACTGACTGAGCCCCTGATCCTCCGACCGACTGAGCCCCTGATCCTCCGACGAATGAGCCCCTGATCCTCCGACCGACTCAGCCCCGATCCTCTGACTGAGCCCCTGATCCTCCGACCGACTCAGCCCCGATCCTCTGACAGAGCCGCTCATCCTCCGACTGACTGAGCCGTTGATCCTCCGACCGACTGAGCCCCTGATCCTCCGACCGACTGAGCCGTTGATCCACCGACCGACTGAGCCGTTGATCCTCCGACTGCCTGAGCCCCTGATCCTCCGACCGACTGAGCCCCTGATCCTCCGACCGACTGAGCCGTTGATCCTCCGACCGACTGAGGCCCTGATCCTCCGACCGACTGAGCCCCTGATCCTCAGACCAACTGAGCCCCTGATCCTCCGACTGACTGGGCCCCTGATCCTCCGACCGACTGAGCCGTTGATCCACCGACCGACTGAGCCCCTGATCCTCAGACCGACTGAGCCCCTGATCCTCCGACCGACTGAGGCCCTGATCCTCCGACCGACTGAGGCCCTGATCCTCCGACCGACTGAGCCCCTGATCCTCAGACCAACTGAGCCAATGATCCTCCGACTGACTGGGCCCCTGATCCTCCGACCGACTGAGCCGTTGATCCTCCGACCGACTGAGCCCCTGATCCTCCGACCGACTGCTCCGTTGATCCTCCGACCGACTGAGCCCCTGATCCTCCGACTGACTGAGCCCCTGAACCTCCGACCGAGTGAGCCCCTGATCCTCCGACTGACTGAGCCACTGATCCTCCGACCGAGTGAGCCCCTGATCCTCCGACCGACTGAGCCCCTGATCCTCCGACTGACTGGGCCCCTGATCCTCCGACCGACTGAGCCGTTGATCCTCCGAATGACTGAGCCCCTGATCCTCCGACTGACTGAGCCCCTGATCCTCCGACTGAGCCGTTGATCCTCCAAACGACTGAGCCCCTGATCCTCCGACCGACTGATCCCCTGATCCTCCGACCGACTGAGGCCCTGATCCATTAACGACTGCGGCCCTGATCCTCCGACCGACTGAGGCCCTGATCCTCCGACCGACTGAGGCCCTGATTCTCCGACCGACTGAGCCCCTGATCCTCCGACCGACTGAGGCCCTGATCCTCCGACGGACTGAGGCCCTGATCCTCCGACCGACTGAGCCGTTGATCCTCCGACCGACTCAGCCCCGATCCTCTGACAGAGCCGCTCATCCTCCGACTGACTGAGCCGTTGATCCTCCGACCGACTGAGCCCCTGATCCTCCGACCGACTGAGCCGTTGATCCACCGACCGACTGAGCCGTTGATCCTCCGACTGCCTGAGCCCCTGATCCTCCGACCGACTGAGCCCCTGATCCTCCGACCGACTGAGCCGTTGATCCTCCGACCGACTGAGGCCCTGATCCTCCGACCGACTGAGCCCCTGATCCTCAGACCAACTGAGCCCCTGATCCTCCGACCGACTGAGCCGTTGATCCACCGACCGACTGAGCCCTTGATCCTCAGACCGACTGAGCCCCTGATCCTCCGACCGACTGAGGCCCTGATCCTCCGACCGACTGAGGCCCTGATCCTCCGACCGACTGAGCCCCTGATCCTCAGACCAACTGAGCCCCTGATCCTCCGACCGACTGAGCCACTGATCCTCCGACCGACTGAGCCGTTGATCCTCCGACCGACTGGGCCCCTGATCCTCCGACCGACTGAGGCCCTGATCCTCCGACCGACTGAGGCCCTGATCCTCCGACCGACTGAGCCCCTGATCCTCAGACCAACTGAGCCACTGATCCTCCGACTGACTGGGCCCCTGATCCTCCGACCGACTGAGCCGTTGATCCTCCGACCGACTGAGCCCCTGATCCTCCGACCGACTGCTCCGTTGATCCTCCGACCGACTGAGCCCCTGATCCTCCGACTGACTGAGCCCCTGAACCACCGACCGAGTGAGCCCCTGATCCTCCGACTGACTGAGCCACTGATCCTCCGACCGAGTGAGCCCCTGATCCTCCGACCGACTGAGCCCCTGATCCTCCGACTGACTGGGCCCCTGATCCTCCGACCGACTGAGCCGTTGATCCTCCGAACGACTGAGCCCCTGATCCTCCGACTGACTGAGCCCCTGATCCTCCGACTGAGCCGTTGATCCTCCAAACGACTGAGCCCCTGATCCTCCGACCGACTGATCCCCTGATCCTCCGACCGACTGAGGCCCTGATCCATTACCGACTGCGGCCCTGATCCTCCGACCGACTGAGGCCCTGATCCTCCGACCGACTGAGGCCCTGATTCTCCGACCGACTGAGCCCCTGATCCTCCGACCGACTGAGGCCCTGATCCTCCGACGGACTGAGGCCCTGATCCTCCGACCGACTGAGCCGTTGATCCTCCGACCGACTCAGCCCCGATCCTCTGACTGAGCCCCGGATCCTCCGACCGACTGAGCCGTTGATCCTCCGACCGACTCAGCCCCGATCCTCTGACTGAGCCCCGGATCCTCCGACCGACTGAGCCCCTGATCCTCCGACCGACTGAGCCCCAGATACTCCGTCCGACTGAGCCCCGGATCCTCCGACCGACTGAGCCGTTGATCCTCCGACCGACTCAGCCCCGATCCTCTGACTGAGCCCCGGATCCTCCGACCGACTGAGCCCCTGATCCTCCGACCGACTGAGCCCCTGATCCTCCGACCGACTGAGCCCCTGATCCTCCGACCGACTGAGCCCCTGATCCTCCGACCGACTGAGCCCCTGACCCTCCGACCGACTGAGCCCCTGATCCTCCGACCGACTGAGCCCCTGATCCTCCGACCGACTGAGCCCCTGATCCTCCGACCGACTGAGCCCCTGATCCTCCGACCGACTGAGCCCCTGATCCTCCGACTGACTGAGCCCCTGATCCTACGACCGACTCAGCCCCGATCCTCTGACTGAGCCACTGATCCTCCGACCGACTGAGCGTTGATCCTGTGACCGACTGAGCCGTTGATCCTCCGACCGACTGAGCGTTGATCCTCCGACCGACTGAGCCCCTGATCCTCCGACCGACTGAGCCCCTGATCCTCCGACCGACTGAGCCCCTGATCCTCCGACCGACTGAGCCCCTGATCCTCCGACCGACTGAGCCCCTGATCCTCTGACTGACTGAGCCCCTGATCCTCCGACCGACTGAGCCCCTGATCCTCCGACCGAATGAGCCCCTGATCCTCCGACCGACTCAGCCCCGATCCTCTGACTGAGCCCCTGATCCTCCGACCGACTCAGCCCCGATCCTCTGACAGAGCCGCTCATCCTCCGACTGACTGAGCCGTTGATCCTCCGACCGACTGAGCCCCTGATCCTCCGACCGACTGAGCCCCTGATCCTCCGACCGACTGAGCCGTTGATCCACCGACCGACTGAGCCGTTGATCCTCCGACTGCCTGAGCCCCTGATCCTCCGACCGACTGAGCCCCTGATCCTCCGACCGACTGAGCCGTTGATCCACCGACCGACTGCTCCGTTGATCCACCGACCGACTGAGCCCCTGAACCTCCGACCGAGTGAGACCCTGATCCTCCGACCGACTGAGCCTCTGATCTTCCGACCGACTGAGCCCCTGATCCTCCGACCGACTGAGTTCCTGATCCTCCAACTGAGCCCCTGATCCTCCGACCGACTGAGCTGCTGATCCTCCGACCAACTGAGCCGTTGATCCTCCGACCAACTGAGCCCCTGATCCACCGACCAACTGAGCCCCTGATCCACCGACCAACTGAGCCCCTGATCATCCGACCGACTGAGCCCCTGAACCTCCGGCCGACTGAGCCGTTGATCCTCCGACCGACTGAGTTCCTGATCCTCCGACCGACTGAGCCCCTGATCCTCCGACCAACTGAGCCCCTGATCCACCGACCAACTGAGCCCCTGATCCTCCGACCGACTCAGCCCGATCCTCCGACTGAGCCCCTGATCCTCCGACCGACTCAGCCCCGATCCTCTGACTGAGCCGCTGATCCTCCAAATGACTTTGCCGCTCATCCTCCGACTGACTGAGCCCCTGATCCTCCGACCGACTGAGCCGTTGATCCTCCGACCGACTGAGCCGTTGATCCTCCGACCGACTGAGCCCCTGATCCTCCGACCAACTGAGCCGTTGATCCTCCGACCGACTGAGCCCCTGATCCTCCTACTGACTGAGCCCCTGATCCTCCGACTGACTGAGCCCCTGGTCCTCCGACCGACTGAGCCCCTGATCCTCCTACTGACTGAGCCCCTGATCCTCCGACTGACTGAGCCCCTGATCCTCCGACCGACAGAACCCCTGATCCTCCGACCGACTGAGCCCCTGATCCTCCGACCGACTGAGCCCCTGATCCTCTGACTGACAGAACCCCTGATCCTCCGACTGAATGAGCCCCTGATCCTCTGACCGACTGAGCCCCTGATCCTCCGACTGACTGAGCCGTTGATCCTCCGACTGACTGAGCCCCTGATCCTCCGACTGACTGCTCCGTTGATCCTCCGACCGACTGAGCCCCTGATCCTCCGACTGACTGAGCCCCTGAACCACCGACCGACTGAGCCGTTGATCCTCCGACTGACTGAGCCCCTGAACCTCCGACCGAGTGAGACCCTGATCCTCCGACCGACTGAGCCTCGTATCTTCCGACCGACTGAGCCCCTGATCCTCCGACCGACTGAGTTCCTGATCCTCCAACTGAGCCCCTGATCCTCCGACCGACTGAGCTGCTGATCCTCCGACCGACTGAGCCGTTGATCCTCCGACCGACTGAGCCCCTGATCCTCCGATTGACTGAGCCCCTGATCCTCCGACCGACTGAGCCCCTGATCCTCCGACCGACTGAGCCGCTGATCCTCCGACTGACTGAGCCCCTGATCCTCCGACCGACTGAGCCCCTGATCCTCCGACCGACTGAGCCCCTGATCCTCCTACTGACTGAGCCCCTGATCCTCCGACCCACTGAGCCCCTGATCCTCCGACCGACTGAGCCCCTGATCCTCCGACTGACTGAGGCCCTGATCATCTGACCGACTGAGCCCCTGATCCTCCAACCGACTGAGCCCCTGATCCTCCGACTGACTGAGGCCCTGATCCTCCGACCGACTGAGCCCCTGATCCTCCGACCGACTGAGCCCCTGATCCTCCGACCGACTGAGCCCCTGATCCTCCGACCGACTGAGCCCCTGATCCTCTGACTGACTGAGGCCCTGATCATCCGACTGAGCGACTGATCTTCCGACCGACTGAGCCCCTGATCCTCCGACCGACTGAGCCGTTTATCCACCGACCGACTGAGCCCCTGATCCTCTGACTGAGCGACTGATCCTCCGACCGACTGAGCCCCTGATCCTCTGACTGACTGAGCCCCTGATCCTCCGACCGACTGAGCCCCTGATCCTCCGACCGAATGAGCCCCTGATCCTCCGACCGACTCAGCCCCGATCCTCTGACTGAGCCCCTGATCCTCCGACCGACTCAGCCCCGATCCTCTGACAGAGCCGCTCATCCTCCGACTGACTGAGCCGTTGATCCTCCGACCGACTAAGCCCCTGATCCTCCGACCGACTGAGCCGTTGATCCACCGACCGACTGAGCCGTTGATCCTCCGACTGCCTGAGCCCCTGATCCTCCGACCAACTGAGCCCCTGATCCTCCGACCGACTGAGCCGTTGATCCACCGACCGACTGCTCCGTTGATCCACCGACCGACTGAGCCCCTGAACCTCCGACCGAGTGAGACCCTGATCCTCCGACCGACTGAGCCTCTGATCTTCCGACCGACTGAGCCCCTGATCCTCCGACCGACTGAGTTCCTGATCCTCCAACTGAGTCCCTGATCCTCCGACCGACTGATCTGCTGATCCACCGACCAACTGAGCCCCTGATCCTCCGACCGACTGAGCCGTTGATCCTCCGACCGACTGAGCCGTTGATCCTCCGACCGACTGAGCCGTTGATCCTCCGACCGACTGAGCCTCTGATTCTCCGACCAACTGAGCCGTTGATCCTCCGACCGACTGAGCCGTTGATCCTCCGACTGACTGAGCCCCTGATCCTCCGACTGACAGAATCCCTGATCCTCCGACTGACTGAGCCCCTGATCCTCCGATTGACTGAGCCCCTGATCCTCCGACCAACTGAGCCGTTGATCCTCCGACCGACTGAGCCGTTGATCCTCCGACTGACTGAGTCCCTGATCCTCCGACTGACAGAAACCCTGATCCTCCGACTGACTGAGACCCTGATCCTCCGATTGACTGAGCCCCTGATCCTCCGACCGACTGAGCCCCTAATCCTCCGACCGACTGAGGCCCTGATCCTCCGACCGACTGAGCCCCTGATCCTCCGACTGACAGAACCCCTGATCCTCCGACTGAATGAGCCCCTGATCCTCTGACCGACTGAGCCCCTGATCCTCCGACTGACAGAACCCCTGATCCTCCGACTGACTGAGCCCCTGATCCTCCAACCGACTGAGCCCCTGATCCTCCGACTGACAGAACCCCTGACCCTCCGACCGACTGAGCCCCTGATCCTCCGACTGACTGAGCCCCTGATCCTCCGACCGACTGAGCCCCTGATCCTCCTACTGACTGAGCCCCTGATCCACCGACTGACTGAGCCCCTGGTCCTCCGACCGACTGAGCCCCTGATCCTCCTACTGACTGAGCCCCTGATCCTCCGACTGACTGAGCCCCTGATCCTCCGACCGACAGAACCCCTGATCCTCCGACTGACTGAGCCGTTGATCCTCCGACTGACTGAGCCCCTGATCCTCCGACTGACTGCTCCGTTGATCCTCCGACCGACTGAGCCCCTGATCCTCCGACTGACTGAGCCCCTGAACCACCGACCGACTGAGCCGTTGATCCTCCGACTGACTGAGCCCCTGAACCTCCGACCGAGTGAGACCCTGATCCTACGACCGACTGAGCCTCTGATCTTCCGACCGACTGAGCCCCTGATCCTCCGACCGACTGAGTTCCTGATCCTCCAACTGAGCCCCGGATCCTCCGACCGACTGAGCTGCTGATCCACCGACCAACTGAGCCCCTGATCCTCCGACCGACTGAGCCGTTGATCCTCCGACCGACTGAGCTGCTGATCCTCCGACTGACTGAGCCGTTGATCCTCCGACCGACTGAGCCCCTGATCCTCCGATTGACTGAGCCCCTGATCCTCCGACCGACTGAGCCCCTGATCCTCCGACCGACTGAGCCGCTGATCCTCCGATTGACTGAGCCCCTGATCCTCCGACCGACTGAGCCCCTGATCCTCCGACCGACTGAGCCCCTGATCCTCCTACTGACTGAGCCCCTGATCCTCCGACCAACTGAGCCCCTGATCCTCCGACCGACTGAGCCCCTGATCCTCCGACCGACTGAGGCCCTGATCATCTGAACGACTGAGCCCCTGATCCTCCAACCGACTGAGCCCCTGATCCTCCGACTGACTGAGGCCCTGATCCTCCGACCGACTGAGCCCCTGATCCTCCGACCGACTGAGCCCCTGATCCTCCGACCGACTGAGCCCCTGATCCTCCGACCGACTGAGCCCCTGATCCTCTGACTGACTGAGGCCCTGATCATCCGACTGAGCGACTGATCTTCCGACCGACTGAGCCCCTGATCCTCCGACCGACTGAGCCGTTTATCCACCGACCGACTGAGCCCCTGATCCTCTGACTGAGCGACTGATCCTCCGACTGACTGAGCCCCTGATCCTCCGACCGACTGAGCCGTTGATCCTGTGACCGACTGAGTTCCTGATCCTCCGACCGACTGAGCCCCTGATCCTCCGACCGACTGAGCCGTTGATCCTCCGACCGACTGAGATCCTGATCCTCCGACCGACTGAGCCCCTGATCCTCCGACCAACTGAGCCCCTGATCCACCGACCAACTGAGCCCCTGATCCACCGACCAACTGAGCCCCTGATCATCCGACCGACTGAGCCCCTGAACCTCCGGCCGACTGAGCCGTTGATCCTCCGACCGACTGAGTTCCTGATCCTCCGACCGACTGAGCCCCTGATCCTCCGACCAACTGAGCCCCTGATCCACCGACCAACTGAGCCCCTGATCCTCCGACCGACTCAGCCCGATCCTCCGACTGAGCCCCTGATCCTCCGACCGACTCAGCCCCGATCCTCTGACTGAGCCGCTGATCCTCCAAATGACTTTGCCGCTCATCCTCCGACTGACTGAGCCCCTGATCCTCCGACCGACTGAGCCCCTGATCCTCCTACTGACTGAGCCCCTGATTCTCCGACTGACTGAGCCCCTGGTCCTCCGACCGACTGAGCCCCTGATCCTCCTACTGACTGAGCCCCTGATCCTCCGACTGACTGAGCCCCTGATCCTCCGACCGACTGAGCCCCTGATCCTCCGACCGACTGAGCCCCTGATCCTCCGACCGACTGAGCCCCTGATCCTCCGACTGACAGAACCCCTGATCCTCCGACTGAATGAGCCCCTGATCCTCTGACCGACTGAGCCCCTGATCCTCCGACTGACTGAGCCGTTGATCCTCCGACTGACTGAGCCCCTGATCCTCCGACTGACTGCTCCGTTGATCCTCCGACCGACTGAGCCCCTGATCCTCCGACTGACTGAGCCCCTGAACCACCGACCGACTGAGCCGTTGATCCTCCGACTGACTGAGCCCCTGAACCTCCGACCGAGTGAGACCCTGATCCTCCGACCGACTGAGCCTCTGATCTTCCGACCGACTGAGCCCCTGATCCTCCGACCGACTGAGTTCCTGATCCTCCAACTGAGCCCCTGATCCTCCGACCTACTGAGCTGCTGATCCTCCGACCGACTGAGCCGTTGATCCTCCGACCGACTGAGCCCCTGATCCTCCGATTGACTGAGCCCCTGATCCTCCGACCGACTGAGCCCCTGATCCTCCGACCGACTGAGCCGCTGATCCTCCGACTGACTGAGCCCCTGATCCTCCGACCGACTGAGCCCCTGATCCTCCGACCGACTGAGCCCCTGATCCTCCTACTGACTGAGCCCCTAATCCTCCGACCAACTGAGCCCCTGATCCTCCGACCGACTGAGCCCCTGATCCTCCGACTGACTGAGGCCCTGATCATCTGACCGACTGAGCCCCTGATCCTCCAACCGACTGAGCCCCTGATCCTCCGACTGACTGAGGCCCTGATCCTCCGACCGACTGAGCCCCTGATCCTCCGACCGACTGAGCCCCTGATCCTCCGACCGACTGAGCCCCTGATCCTCCGACCGACTGAGCCCCTGATCCTCTGACTGACTGAGGCCCTGATCATCCGACTGAGCGACTGATCTTCCGACCGACTGAGCCCCTGATCCTCCGACCGACTGAGCCGTTTATCCACCGACCGACTGAGCCCCTGATCCTCTGACTGAGCGACTGATCCTCCGACCGACTGAGCCCCTGATCCTCTGACTGACTGAGCCCCTGATCCTCCGACCGACTGAGCCCCTGATCCTCCGACCGAATGAGCCCCTGATCCTCCGACCGACTCAGCCCCGATCCTCTGACTGAGCCCCGATCCTCCGACCGACTCAGCCCCGATCCTCTGACAGAGCCGCTCATCCTCCGACTTACTGAGCCGTTGATCCTCCGACCGACTGAGCCCCTGATCCTCCGACCGACTGAGCCGTTGATCCACCGACCGACTGAGCCGTTGATCCTCCGACTGCCTGAGCCCCTGATCCTCCGACCAACTGAGCCCCTGATCCTCCGACCGACTGAGCCGTTGATCCACCGACCGACTGCTCCGTTGATCCACCGACCGACTGAGCCCCTGAACCTCCGACCGAGTGAGACCCTGATCCTCCGACCGACTGAGCCTCTGATCTTCCGACCGACTGAGCCCCTGATCCTCCGACCGACTGAGTTCCTGATCCTCCAACTGAGCCCCTGATCCTCCGACCGACTGAGCTGCTGATCCACCGACCAACTGAGCCCCTGATCCTCCGACCGACTGAGCCGTTGATCCTCCGACCGACTGAGCCGTTGATCCTCCGACCGACTGAGCCGTTGATCCTCCGACCGACTGAGCCCCTGATCCTCCGACCAACTGAGCCGTTGATCCTCCGACCGACTGAGCCGTTGATCCTCCGACTGACTGAGCCCCTGATCCTCCGACTGACAGAATCCCTGATCCTCCGACTGACTGAGCCCCTGATCCTCCGATTGACTGAGCCCCTGATCCTCCGACCAACTGAGCCGTTGATCCTCCGACCGACTGAGCCGTTGATCCTCCGACTGACTGAGCCCCTGATCCTCCGACTGACAGAATCCCTGATCCTCCGACTGACTGAGCCCCTGATCCTCCGATTGACTGAGCCCCTGATTCTCCGACCGACTGAGCCCCTAATCCTCCGACCGACTGAGGCCCTGATCCTCCGACCGACTGAGCCCCTGATCCTCCGACTGACAGAACCCCTGATCCTCCGACTGAATGAGCCCCTGATCCTCTGACCGACTGAGCCCCTGATCCTCCGACTGACAGAACCCCTGATCCTCCGACTGACTGAGCCCCTGATCCTCCAACCGACTGAGCCCCTGATCCTCCGACTGACAGAACCCCTGACCCTCCGACCGACTGAGCCCCTGATCCTCCGACTGACTGAGCCCCTGATCCTCCGACCGACTGAGCCCCTGATCCTCCTACTGACTGAGCCCCTGATCCTCCGACTGACTGAGGCCCTGGTCCTCCGACCGACTGAGCCCCTGATCCTCCTACTGACTGAGCCCCTGATCCTCCGACTGACTGAGCCCCTGATCCTCCGACCGACAGAACCCCTGATCCTCCAACCGACTGAGCCCCTGATCCTCCGACTGACTGAGGCCCTGATCCTCCGACCGACTGAGCCCCTGATCCTCCGACCGACTGAGCCCCTGATCCTCCGACCGACTGAGCCCCTGATCCTCCGACCGACTGAGCCCCTGATCCTCTGACTGACTGAGGCCCTGATCATCCGACTGAGCGACTGATCTTCCGACCGACTGAGCCCCTGATCCTCTGACCGACTGAGCCCCTGATCCTCCGACTGACTGCTCCGTTGATCCTCCGACCGACTGAGCCCCTGATCCTCCGACTGACTGAGCCCCTGAACCACCGACCGACTGAGCCGTTGATCCTCCGACTGACTGAGCCCCTGAACCTCCGACCGACTGAGCCGTTGATCCTCCGACCGAGTGAGACCCTGATCCTCCGACCGACTGAGCCTCTGATCTTCCGACCGACTGAGCCCCTGATCCTCCGACCGACTGAGTTCCTGATCCTCCAACTGAGCCCCTGATCCTCCGACCGACTGAGCTGCTGATCCTCCGACCGACTGAGCCGTTGATCCTCCGACCGACTGAGCCCCTGATCCTCCGATTGACTGAGCCCCTGATCCTCCGACCGACTGAGCCCCTGATTCTCCGACCGACTGAGCCGCTGATCCTCCGACTGACTGAGCCCCTGATCCTCCGACCGACTGAGCCCCTGATCCTCCGACCGACTGAGCCCCTGATCCTCCTACTGACTGAGCCCCAGATCCTCCGACCAACTGAGCCCCTGATCCTCCGACCGACTGAGCCCCTGATCCTCCGACTGACTGAGGCCCTGATCCTCCAACCGACTGAGCCCCTGATCCTCCGACTGACTGAGGCCCTGATCCTCCGACCGACTGAGCCCCTGATCCTCCGACCGACTGAGCCCCTGATCCTCCGACCGACTGAGCCCCTGATCCTCCGACCGACTGAGCCCCTGATCCTCTGACTGACTGAGGCCCTGATCCTCCGACCGACTGAGCCCCTGATCCTCCGACCGACTGAGCCGTTTATCCACCGACCGACTGAGCCCCTGATCCTCTGACTGAGCGACTGATCCTCCGACCGACTGAGCCCCTGATCCTCTGACTGACTGAGCCCCTGATCCTCCGACCGACTGAGCCCCTGATCCTCCGACCGAATGAGCCCCTGATCCTCCGACCGACTGAGCCCCTGATCCTCCGACTGACTGAGCCCCTGAACCACCGACCGACTGAGCCGTTGATCCTCCGACTGACTGAGCCCCTGAACCTCCGACCGAGTGAGACCCTGATCCTCCGACCGACTGAGCCTCTGATCTTCCGACCGACTGAGCCCCTGATCCTCCGACCGACTGAGTTCCTGATCCTCCAACTGAGCCCCTGATCCTCCGACCGACTGAGCTGCTGATCCTCCGACCGACTGAGCCGTTGATCCTCCGACCGACTGAGCCCCTGATCCTCCGATTGACTGAGCCCCTGATCCTCCGACCGACTGAGCCCCTGATCCTCCGACCGACTGAGCCGCTGATCCTCCGACTGACTGAGCCCCTGATCCTCCGACCGACTGAGCCCCTGATCCTCCGACCGACTGAGCCCCTGATCCTCCTACTGACTGAGCCCCTAATCCTCCGACCAACTGAGCCCCTGATCCTCCGACCGACTGAGCCCCTGATCCTCCGACTGACTGAGGCCCTGATCATCTGACCGACTGAGCCCCTGATCCTCCAACCGACTGAGCCCCTGATCCTCCGACTGACTGAGGCCCTGATCCTCCGACCGACTGAGCCCCTGATCCTCCGACCGACTGAGCCCCTGATCCTCCGACCGACTGAGCCCCTGATCCTCCGACCGACTGAGCCCCTGATCCTCTGACTGACTGAGGCCCTGATCATCCGACTGAGCGACTGATCTTCCGACCGACTGAGCCCCTGATCCTCCGACCGACTGAGCCGTTTATCCACCGACCGACTGAGCCCCTGATCCTCTGACTGAGCGACTGATCCTCCGACCGACTGAGCCCCTGATCCTCTGACTGACTGAGCCCCTGATCCTCCGACCGACTGAGCCCCTGATCCTCCGACCGAATGAGCCCCTGATCCTCCGACCGACTCAGCCCCGATCCTCTGACTGAGCCCCGATCCTCCGACCGACTCAGCCCCGATCCTCTGACAGAGCCGCTCATCCTCCGACTGACTGAGCCGTTGATCCTCCGACCGACTGAGCCCCTGATCCTCCGACCGACTGAGCCGTTGATCCACCGACCGACTGAGCCGTTGATCCTCCGACTGCCTGAGCCCCTGATCCTCCGACCAACTGAGCCCCTGATCCTCCGACCGACTGAGCCGTTGATCCACCGACCGACTGCTCCGTTGATCCACCGACCGACTGAGCCCCTGAACCTCCGACCGAGTGAGACCCTGATCCTCCGACCGACTGAGCCTCTGATCTTCCGACCGACTGAGCCCCTGATCCTCCGACCGACTGAGTTCCTGATCCTCCAACTGAGCCCCTGATCCTCCGACCGACTGAGCTGCTGATCCACCGACCAACTGAGCCCCTGATCCTCCGACCGACTGAGCCGTTGATCCTCCGACCGACTGAGCCGTTGATCCTCCGACCGACTGAGCCGTTGATCCTCCGACCGACTGAGCCCCTGATCCTCCGACCAACTGAGCCGTTGATCCTCCGACCGACTGAGCCGTTGATCCTCCGACTGACTGAGCCCCTGATCCTCCGACTGACAGAATCCCTGATCCTCCGACTGACTGAGCCCCTGATCCTCCGATTGACTGAGCCCCTGATCCTCCGACCAACTGAGCCGTTGATCCTCCGACCGACTGAGCCGTTGATCCTCCGACTGACTGAGCCCCTGATCCTCCGACTGACAGAATCCCTGATCCTCCGACTGACTGAGCCCCTGATCCTCCGATTGACTGAGCCCCTGATCCTCCGACCGACTGAGCCCCTAATCCTCCGACCGACTGAGGCCCTGATCCTCCGACCGACTGAGCCCCTGATCCTCCGACTGACAGAACCCCTGATCCTCCGACTGAATGAGCCCCTGATCCTCTGACCGACTGAGCCCCTGATCCTCCGACTGACAGAACCCCTGATCCTCCGACTGACTGAGCCCCTGATCCTCCAACCGACTGAGCCCCTGATCCTCCGACTGACAGAACCCCTGACCCTCCGACCGACTGAGCCCCTGATCCTCCGACTGACTGAGCCCCTGATCCTCCGACCGACTGAGCCCCTGATCCTCCTACTGACTGAGCCCCTGATCCTCCGACTGACTGAGGCCCTGGTCCTCCGACCGACTGAGCCCCTGATCCTCCTACTGACTGAGCCCCTGATCCTCCGACTGACTGAGCCCCTGATCCTCCGACCGACAGAACCCCTGATCCTCCAACCGACTGAGCCCCTGATCCTCCGACTGACTGAGGCCCTGATCCTCCGACCGACTGAGCCCCTGATCCTCCGACCGACTGAGCCCCTGATCCTCCGACCGACTGAGCCCCTGATCCTCCGACCGACTGAGCCCCTGATCCTCTGACTGACTGAGGCCCTGATCATCCGACTGAGCGACTGATCTTCCGACCGACTGAGCCCCTGATCCTCTGACCGACTGAGCCCCTGATCCTCCGACTGACTGCTCCGTTGATCCTCCGACCGACTGAGCCCCTGATCCTCCGACTGACTGAGCCCCTGAACCACCGACCGACTGAGCCGTTGATCCTCCGACTGACTGAGCCCCTGAACCTCCGACCGACTGAGCCGTTGATCCTCCGACCGAGTGAGACCCTGATCCTCCGACCGACTGAGCCTCTGATCTTCCGACCGACTGAGCCCCTGATCCTCCGACCGACTGAGTTCCTGATCCTCCAACTGAGCCCCTGATCCTCCGACCGACTGAGCTGCTGATCCTCCGACCGACTGAGCCGTTGATCCTCCGACCGACTGAGCCCCTGATCCTCCGATTGACTGAGCCCCTGATCCTCCGACCGACTGAGCCCCTGATTCTCCGACCGACTGAGCCGCTGATCCTCCGACTGACTGAGCCCCTGATCCTCCGACCGACTGAGCCCCTGATCCTCCGACCGACTGAGCCCCTGATCCTCCTACTGACTGAGCCCCAGATCCTCCGACCAACTGAGCCCCTGATCCTCCGACCGACTGAGCCCCTGATCCTCCGACTGACTGAGGCCCTGATCCTCCAACCGACTGAGCCCCTGATCCTCCGACTGACTGAGGCCCTGATCCTCCGACCGACTGAGCCCCTGATCCTCCGACCGACTGAGCCCCTGATCCTCCGACCGACTGAGCCCCTGATCCTCCGACCGACTGAGCCCCTGATCCTCTGACTGACTGAGGCCCTGATCCTCCGACCGACTGAGCCCCTGATCCTCCGACCGACTGAGCCGTTTATCCACCGACCGACTGAGCCCCTGATCCTCTGACTGAGCGACTGATCCTCCGACCGACTGAGCCCCTGATCCTCTGACTGACTGAGCCCCTGATCCTCCGACCGACTGAGCCGTTGATCCACCGACCGACTGCTCCGTTGATCCACCGACCGACTGAGCCCCTGAACCTCCGACCGAGTGAGACCCTGATCCTCCGACCGACTGAGCCTCTGATCTTCCGACCGACTGAGCCCCTGATCCTCCGACCGACTGAGTTCCTGATCCTCCAACTGAGCCCCTGATCCTCCGACCGACTGAGCTGCTGATCCACCGACCAACTGAGCCCCTGATCCTCCGACCGACTGAGCCGTTGATCCTCCGACCGACTGAGCCGTTGATCCTCCGACCGACTGAGCCGTTGATCCTCCGACCGACTGAGCCCCTGATCCTCCGACCAACTGAGCCGTTGATCCTCCGACCGACTGAGCCGTTGATCCTCCGACTGACTGAGCCCCTGATCCTCCGACTGACAGAATCCCTGATCCTCCGACTGACTGAGCCCCTGATCCTCCGATTGACTGAGCCCCTGATCCTCCGACCAACTGAGCCGTTGATCCTCCGACCGACTGAGCCGTTGATCCTCCGACTGACTGAGCCCCTGATCCTCCGACTGACAGAATCCCTGATCCTCCGACTGACTGAGCCCCTGATCCTCCGATTGACTGAGCCCCTGATCCTCCGACCGACTGAGCCCCTAATCCTCCGACCGACTGAGGCCCTGATCCTCCGACCGACTGAGCCCCTGATCCTCCGACTGACAGAACCCCTGATCCTCCGACTGAATGAGCCCCTGATCCTCTGACCGACTGAGCCCCTGATCCTCCGACTGACAGAACCCCTGATCCTCCGACTGACTGAGCCCCTGATCCTCCAACCGACTGAGCCCCTGATCCTCCGACTGACAGAACCCCTGACCCTCCGACCGACTGAGCCCCTGATCCTCCGACTGACTGAGCCCCTGATCCTCCGACCGACTGAGCCCCTGATCCTCCGACTGACTGAGCCCCTGATCCTCCGACCGACAGAACCCCTGATCCTCCTACTGACTGAGCCCCTGATCCTCCGACTGACTGAGCCCCTGATCCTCCGACCGACAGAACCCCTGATCCTCCAACCGACTGAGCCCCTGATCCTCCGACTGACTGAGGCCCTGATCCTCCGACCGACTGAGCCCCTGATCCTCCGACCGACTGAGCCCCTGATCCTCCGACCGACTGAGCCCCTGATCCTCCGACCGACTGAGCCCCTGATCCTCTGACTGACTGAGGCCCTGATCATCCGACTGAGCGACTGATCTTCCGACCGACTGAGCCCCTGATCCTCTGACCGACTGAGCCCCTGATCCTCCGACTGACTGCTCCGTTGATCCTCCGACCGACTGAGCCCCTGATCCTCCGACTGACTGAGCCCCTGAACCACCGACCGACTGAGCCGTTGATCCTCCGACTGACTGAGCCCCTGAACCTCCGACCGACTGAGCCGTTGATCCTCCGACCGAGTGAGACCCTGATCCTCCGACCGACTGAGCCTCTGATCTTCCGACCGACTGAGCCCCTGATCCTCCGACCGACTGAGTTCCTGATCCTCCAACTGAGCCCCTGATCCTCCGACCGACTGAGCTGCTGATCCTCCGACCGACTGAGCCGTTGATCCTCCGACCGACTGAGCCCCTGATCCTCCGATTGACTGAGCCCCTGATCCTCCGACCGACTGAGCCCCTGATTCTCCGACTGACTGAGGCCCTGATCCTCCAACCGACTGAGCCCCTGATCCTCCGACTGACTGAGGCCCTGATCCTCCGACCGACTGAGCCCCTGATCCTCCGACCGACTGAGCCCCTGATCCTCCGACCGACTGAGCCCCTGATCCTCCGACCGACTGAGCCCCTGATCCTCTGACTGACTGAGGCCCTGATCCTCCGACCGACTGAGCCCCTGATCCTCCGACCGACTGAGCCGTTTATCCACCGACCGACTGAGCCCCTGATCCTCTGACTGAGCGACTGGTCCTCCGACCGACTGAGCCCCTGATCCTCTGACTGACTGAGCCCCTGATCCTCCGACCGACTGAGCCCCTGATCCTCCGACCGAATGAGCCCCTGATCCTCCGACCGACTCAGCCCCGATCCTCTGACTGAGCCCCTGATCCTCCGACCGACTCAGCCCCGATCCTCTGACAGAGCCGCTCATCCTCCGACTGACTGAGCCGTTGATCCTCCGACCGACTGAGCCCCTGATCCTCCGACCGACTGAGCCGTTGATCCACCGACCGACTGAGCCGTTGATCCTCCGACAGCCTGAGCCCCTGATCCTCCGACCAACTGAGCCCCTGATCCTCCGACCGACTGAGCCGTTGATCCACCGACCGACTGCTCCGTTGATCCACCGACCGACTGAGCCCCTGAACCTCCGACCGAGTGAGACCCTGATCCTCCGACCGACTGAGCCTCTGATCTTCCGACCGACTGAGCCCCTGATCCTCCGACCGACTGAGTTCCTGATCCTCCAACTGAGCCCCTGATCCTCCGACCGACTGAGCTGCTGATCCACCGACCAACTGAGCCCCTGATCCTCCGACCGACTGAGCCGTTGATCCTCCGACCGACTGAGCCGTTGATCCTCCGACCGACTGAGCCGTTGATCCTCCGACCGACTGAGCCCCTGATCCTCCGACCAACTGAGCCGTTGATCCTCCGACCGACTGAGCCGTTGATCCTCCGACTGACTGAGCCCCTGATCCTCCGACTGACAGAATCCCTGATCCTCCGACTGACTGAGCCCCTGATCCTCCGATTGACTGAGCCCCTGATCCTCCGACCAACTGAGCCGTTGATCCTCCGACCGACTGAGCCGTTGATCCTCCGACTGACTGAGCCCCTGATCCTCCGACTGACAGAATCCCTGATCCTCCGACTGACTGAGCCCCTGATCCTCCGATTGACTGAGCCCCTGATCCTCCGACCGACTGAGCCCCTAATCCTCCGACCGACTGAGGCCCTGATCCTCCGACCGACTGAGCCCCTGATCCTCCGACTGACAGAACCCCTGATCCTCCGACTGAATGAGCCCCTGATCCTCTGACCGACTGAGCCCCTGATCCTCCGACTGACAGAACCCCTGATCCTCCGACTGACTGAGCCCCTGATCCTCCAACCGACTGAGCCCCTGATCCTCCGACTGACAGAACCCCTGACCCTCCGACCGACTGAGCCCCTGATCCTCCGACTGACTGAGCCCCTGATCCTCCGACCGACTGAGCCCCTGATCCTCCTACTGACTGAGCCCCTGATCCTCCGACTGACTGAGCCCCTGGTCCTCCGACCGACTGAGCCCCTGATCCTCCTACTGACTGAGCCCCTGATCCTCCGACTGACTGAGCCCCTGATCCTCCGACCGACAGAACCCCTGATCCTCCGACCGACTGAGCCCCTGATCCTCCGACCGACTGAGCCCCTGATCCTCCGACCGACTGAGCCCCTGATCCTCCGACCGACTGAGCCCCTGATCCTCCGACTGACAGAACCCCTGATCCTCCGACTGAATGAGCCCCTGATCCTCTGACCGACTGAGCCCCTGATCCTCCGACTGACTGAGCCGTTGATCCTCCGACTGACTGAGCCCCTGATCCTCCGACTGACTGCTCCGTTGATCCTCCGACCGACTGAGCCCCTGATCCTCCGACTGACTGAGCCCCTGAACCACCGACCGACTGAGCCGTTGATCCTCCGACTGACTGAGCCCCTGAACCTCCGACCGAGTGAGACCCTGATCCTCCGACCGACTGAGCCTCTGATCTTCCGACCGACTGAGCCCCTGATCCTCCGACCGACTGAGTTCCTGATCCTCCAACTGAGCCCCTGATCCTCCGACCGACTGAGCTGCTGATCCTCCGACCGACTGAGCCGTTGATCCTCCGACCGACTGAGCCCCTGATCCTCCGATTGACTGAGCCCCTGATCCTCCGACCGACTGAGCCCCTGATCCTCCGACCGACTGAGCCGCTGATCCTCCGACTGACTGAGCCCCTGATCCTCCGACCGACTGAGCCCCTGATCCTCCGACCGACTGAGCCCCTGATCCTCCTACTGACTGAGCCCCTGATCCTCCGACCAACTGAGCCCCTGATCCTCCGACCGACTGAGCCCCTGATCCTCTGACTGACTGAGGCCCTGATCATCTGACCGACTGAGCCCCTGATCCTCCAACCGACTGAGCCCCTGATCCTCCGACTGACTGAGGCCCTGATCCTCCGACCGACTGAGCCCCTGATCCTCCGACCGACTGAGCCCCTGATCCTCCGACCGACTGAGCCCCTGATCCTCCGACCGACTGAGCCCCTGATCCTCTGACTGACTGAGGCCCAGATCATCCGACTGAGCGACTGATCTTCCGACCGACTGAGCCCCTGATCCTCCGACCGACTGAGCCGTTTATCCACCGACCGACTGAGCCCCTGATCCTCTGACTGAGCGACTGATCCTCCGACTGACTGAGCCCCTGATCCTCCGACCGACTGAGCCGTTGATCCTGTGACCGACTGAGTTCCTGATCCTCCGACCGACTGAGCCCCTGATCCTCCGACCGACTGAGCCGTTGATCCTCCGACCGACTGAGTTCCTGATCCTCCGACCGACTGAGCCCCTGATCCTCCGACCAACTGAGCCCCTGATCCACCGACCAACTGAGCCCCTGATCCACCGACCAACTGAGCCCCTGATCCTCCGACCGACTGAGTTCCTGATCCTCCGACCGACTGAGCCCCTGATCCTCCGACCAACTGAGCCCCTGATCCACCGACCAACTGAGCCCCTGATCCTCCGACCGACTCAGCCCCGATCCTCTGACTGAGCCCCTGATCCTCCGATCGACTCAGCCCCGATCCTCTGACTGAGCCGCTGATCCTCCAAATGACTTTGGCGCTCATCCTCCGACTGACTGAGCCCCTGATCCTCCGACCGACTGCTCCATTGATCCTCCGACTGACTGAGCCCCTGATCCTCTGACTGACTGAGCCCCTGAACCTCCGACCGACTGAGCGTTGATCCTGTGACCGACTGAGCCCCTGATCCTCCGACCGACTGAGCGTTGATCCTGTGACCGACTGAGCCCCTGATCCTCCGACCGACTGAGCCCCTGATCCTCCGACCGACTGAGCGTTGATCCTGTGACCGACTGAGCCCCTGATCCTCCGACCGACTGAGCATTGATCCTGTGACCGACTGAGCCGTTGATCCTCCGACTGACTGAGCCCCTGATCCTCTGACTGAGCCGCTGATCCTCCGACCGAATGAGCCCCTGATCCTCCGACCGACTGAAACCCTGATCCCCCGACCGACTGAGCCCCTGTTCCTCCGACTGAGCCGTTGATCCTCCAAACGACGGAGCCCCTGATCCTCCGACCGACTCAGCCCCGATCCTCTGACTGAGCCCCTGATCCTCCGACCGACTCAGCCCCGATCCCCTGACTGAGCCCCTGATCCTCTGACTGAGCCGTTGATCCTCCAAACGACTGAGCCCCTGATCCTCCGACCGACTGAGCCACTGTTCCTCCGACTGAGCCGTTGATCCTCCAAATGACTGAGCCCCTGATTCTCCGACCGACTGAGCCCCTGATCCTCCGACCGACTGAGGCCCTGATCCTCCGACCGACTGAGGCCCTGATCCTCCGACCGACTGAGCCCCAGATCCTCCGTCCGACTGAGCCCCGGATCCTCCGACCGACTGAGCCGTTGATCCTCCGACCGACTGAGCCCCTGATCCTCCGACCGACTGAGGCCCTGATCCTCCGACCGACTGAGGCCCTGATCCTCCGCCGACTGAGCCCCAGATCCTCCGTCCGACTGAGGCCCTGAGCCTCCGACCGACTGAGCCGTTGATCCTCCGACAGACTGAGCCCCTGATCCTCCGACCGACTGAGCCCCTGATATTCCGACCGTGTGAGTCCCTGATCCTCCGACCGACTGAGCCCCTGATCCTCCGACCGACTGAGCCCCTGATCCTCCGACCGACTGAGGCCCTGATCCTCCGACCGACTGAGCCGTTGATCCTCCGACCGACTGAGCCGTTGATCCTCCGACCGACTGAGCCCCTGATATTCCGACCGTCTGAGTCCCTGATCCTCCGACCGACTGAGCCCCTGATCCTCCGACCGACTGAGCCCCTGATCCTCCGACCGACTGAGCCCCTGATATTCCGACCGTCTGAGTCCCTGATCCTCCGAGCGACTGAGCCCCTGATCCTCCGACCGACTGAGCCCCTGATCCTCCGACCGACTGAGGCCCTGATCCTCTGACCGACTGAGCCGTTGATCCTCCGACCGACTGAGCCGTTGATCCTCCGACCGACTGAGCCCCTGATCCTCCGACCGACTGAGCCCCTGATCCTCCGACCGACTGAGCCCCTGATCCTCCGACCGACTGAGCCGTTGATCCTCCGACCGACTGAGCCCCTGATCCTCCGACCGACTGAGCCCCTGATCCTCCGACCGACTGAGCCGTTGATCCTCCGACCGACTGAGCCCCTGATCCTCCGACCGACTGAGCCCCTGATCCTCCGACTGACTGAGCCCCTGATCCTCTGACTGAGCGACTGATCCTCCGACCGACTGAGCCCCTGACCCTCCGACCGACTGAGCCCCTGATCCTCCGACCGACTGAGCCCCTGATCCTCTGACTGAGCCACTGATCCTCCGACTGACTGAGCCCCTGATCCTCCGACCGACTCAGCCCCGATCCTCTGACTGAGCCCCTGATCCTCCGACTGACTGAGCCCCTGATCCTCCGACCGACTCAGCCCCGATCCTCTGACTGAGCCCCTGATCCTCCGACTGACTGAGCCCCTGATCCTCCGACCGACTGAGCCCCTGATCCTCCGACCGACTGAGGCCCTGATCCTCCGACCGACTGAGCCATTGATCCTCCGACCGACTGAGCCATTGATCCTCCGACTGACTGAGCCCCTGATCCTCTGACTGAGCCACTGATCCTCCGACCGACTGAGCCACTGATCCTCTGACTGAGCCATTGATCCTCCGACTGACTGAGCCACTGATCCTCCGACCGACTGAGCCCCTGATCCTCTGACCGAGCCACTGATCCTCCGACCGACTGAGCCACTGATCCTCCGACTGACTGAGCCCCTGATCCTCTGACTGAGCCACTGATCCTTCGACCGACTGAGCCACTGATCCTCCGACCGACTGAGACCCTGATCCTCCGACCGACTGAGCCCCTGATCCTCTGACCGAGCCACTGATCCTCCGACCGACTGAGCCACTGATCCTCCGACCGACTAAGCCCCCGATCCTCCGACCGACTGAGCCCCTGATCCTCCGACCGACGGAGCCCCTGATCCTCCGACTGACAGAATCCCTGATCCTCCGATCGACTGAGCCCCTGATCCTCCGACCGACTGAGCCCCTGATCCTCCGACCGACCGAGCCCCTGATCCTCCGACCGACTGAGCCCCTGATCCTCCGACCGACGCAGCCCCTGATCCTCCGACTGACTGAGCCCCTGATCCTCCGACCGACAGAATCCCTGATCCTCCGACCGACTGAGCCCCTGATCCTCCGACCGACTGAGGCCCTGATCCTCCGACCGACTGAGCCCCTGATCCTCCGACCGACTGAGCCCCTGATCCTCCGACCGACTGAGCCCCTGATCCTCCGACCGACTGAGCCCCTGATCCTCCGACTGACTGAGCCACTGATCCTCCGACCGACTGCTCCGTTGATCCTCCGACCGACTGAGCCCCTGATCCTCCGACCGATTGCTCCGTTGATCCTCCGACCGACTGAGCCCCTGATCCTCCGACCGACTGCTCCGTTGATCCTCCGACCGACTGAGCCCCTGATCCTCTGACCGACTGCTCCGTTGATCCTCCGATCGACTGAGCCCCTTATCCTCCGACTGACTGAGCCCCTGATCCTCCGACCGACTGAGCCGTTGATCCTCCGACTGACTGAGCCCCTGATCCTCCGACTGAGCCCCTGATCCTCCGACCGACTGAGCCCCTAATCCTCCGACCGACTGAGCCCCTGATCCTCCGACTGACTGAGCCCCTGATCCTCCGACAGACTGAGCCCCCGATGCTCCGACCGACTGAGCCCCTGATCCTCCGAACGACTGAGCCCCTGATCCTCCGACTGACAGAATCCCTGATCCTCCGACTGACTGAGCTCCTGATCCTCCGACCGACGCAGCCCCTGATCCTCCGACCGACTGAGCCCCTGATCCTCCGACCGACTGAGCCCCTGATCCTCCGACCGACTGAGGCCCTGATCCTCCGACTGACTGAGCCCCTGATCCTCCGACCGACAGAATCCCTGATCCTCCGACCGACTGAGCCCCTGATCCTCCGACCGACTGAGCCCCTGATCCTCCGACCGACTGAGCCCCTGATCCTCCGACCGACTGAGCCCCTGATCCTCCGACCGACTGAGCCCCTGATCCTCCGACCGACTGAGCCCCTGATCCTCCGACCGACTGTGACCCTGATCCTCCGACCGACTGAGCCCCTGATCCTCCGACCGACTGAGCCCCTGATCCTCCGACCGACTGAGCCCCTGATACTCCGACCGACTGAGCCGGTGATCCTCCGACCGATTGAGCCCCGGATCCTCCGTCCGACTGAGCTGCTGGTCCTCCGACCGACTGAACCCCTGATCCCCCGACCGACTGAGCCGTTGATCCTCCAAACGACTGAGCCCCTGATCTTCCGACCGACTGAGCCCCTGATCCTCCGACCGACTGAGGCCCTGATCCTCCGACCGACTGAGGCCCTGATCCTCCGACCGACTGAGCCCCTGATCCTCCGACCGACTGAGCCGTTGATCCTCTGACCGACTGAGCCCCTGATCCTCCGACCGACTGAGCCCCTGATCCTCCGACTGACTGAGCCCCTGATCCTCCGACCGAGTGAGCCCCTGATCTTCCGACTGACTGAGCCCCCAATCCTCCGACTGACTGAGCCCCTGATCCTCTGACTGAGCCACTGATCCTCCGACTGACTGAGCCACTGATCCTCTGACTGAGCCACTGATCCTCCGACCGACTGAGAGCCTGATCCTCCGACCGACTGAGCCGTTGATCCTCCGACCGACTGAGCCGCTGATCCTCCGACTGACTGAGCCCCCGATCCTCCGACTGACTGAGCCCCTGATCCTCCGATCGACTGAGCCCCTGATCCTCCGACCGACTGAGCCCCTGAACCTCCGACCGACTGAGCCCCTGATCATCCGACCGACTGAGCCCCTGATCCTCCGACCGACTAAGACCCTGATCCTCCGACTGAGCTGCTGATCCTCTGACCGACTGAGGCCCTGATCCTCCGACCGACTGAGGCCCTGATCCTCCGACCGACTGAGCCCCTGATCCTCCGACCGACTGAGCCCCTGATCCTCCGACCGTCTGAGCCGTTGATCCGCCGACCGACGGAGCCCCTGATCCTCCGACCGACTGAGCCACTGATCCTCAGACCGACTGAGCCCCTGATCCTCCGACCGACTGAGGCCCTGATCCTCCGACCGACTGAGGCCCTGATCCTCCGACCGACTGAGCCCCTGATCCTCCGACCGACTGAGCCCCTGATCCTCCGACCGACTGAGCCCCTGATCCTCCGACCGACTGCTCCGTTGATCCTCTGACCGACTGCTCCGTTGATCCTCCGATCGACTGAGCCCCTGATCCTCCGACCGACTGAGCTGTTGATCCTCCGACTGACAGAATCCCTGATCCTCCGACCGACTGAGCCCCTGATCCTCCGACCGACTGAGCCCCTGATCCTCCGACCGACCGAGCCCCTGATCCTCCGACCGACTGAGCCCCTGATCCTCCGACCGACTGAGCCCCTGATCCTCCGACTGACTGAGCCCCTGATCCTCCGACTGACAGAATCCCTGATCCTCCGACCGACTGAGCCCCTGATCCTCCGACCGACTGAGGCCCTGATCCTCCGACCGACTGAGCCCCTGATCCTCCGACCGACTGAGCCCCTGATCCTCCGACCGACTGAGCCCCTGATCCTCCGACCGACTGAGCCCCTGATCCTCCGATCGACTGAGCCCCTGATCCTCCGACCGACTGAGCCCCTGATCCTCCGACCGACTGAGCCCCTGATCTTCCGACCGACTGAGCCCCTGATCCTCCGACCGACTGAGCCCCTGATCCTCCGACCGACTGAGCCCCTGATCCTCCGACTGACTGAGCCCCTGATCCTCCGACTGACAGAATCCCTGATCCTCCGACTGACTGAGCCCCTGATCCTCCGATTGACTGAGCCCCTGATCCTCCGACCGACTGAGCCCCTAATCCTCCGACCGACTGAGGCCCTGATCCTCCGACCGACTGAGCCCCTGATCCTCCCACTGACAGAACCCCTGATCCTCCGACTGAATGAGCCCCTGATCCTCTGACCGACTGAGCCCCTGATCCTCCGACTGACAGAACCCCTGATCCTCCGACTGACTGAGCCCCTGATCCTCCAACCGACTGAGCCCCTGATCCTCCGACTGACAGAACCCCTGACCCTCCGACCGACTGAGCCCCTGATCCTCCGACTGACTGAGCCCCTGATCCTCCGACCGACTGAGCCCCTGATCCTCCTACTGACTGAGCCCCTGATCCTCCGACTGACTGAGCCCCTGGTCCTCCGACCGACTGAGCCCCTGATCCTCCTACTGACTGAGCCCCTGATCCTCCGACTGACTGAGCCCCTGATCCTCCGACCGACAGAACCCCTGATCCTCCGACCGACTGAGCCCCTGATCCTCCGACCGACTGAGCCCCTGATCCTCCGACCGACTGAGCCCCTGATCCTCCGACCGACTGAGCCCCTGATCCTCCGACTGACAGAACCCCTGATCCTCCGACTGAATGAGCCCCTGATCCTCTGACCGACTGAGCCCCTGATCCTCCGACTGACTGAGCCGTTGATCCTCCGACTGACTGAGCCCCTGATCCTCCGACTGACTGCTCCGTTGATCCTCCGACCGACTGAGCCCCTGATCCTCCGACTGACTGAGCCCCTGAACCACCGACCGACTGAGCCGTTGATCCTCCGACTGACTGACCCCCTGAACCTCCGACCGAGTGAGACCCTGATCCTCCGACCGACTGAGCCTCTGATCTTCCGACCGACTGAGCCCCTGATCCTCCGACCGACTGAGTTCCTGATCCTCCAACTGAGCCCCTGATCCTCCGACCGACTGAGCTGCTGATCCTCCGACCGACTGAGCCGTTGATCCTCCGACCGACTGAGCCCCTGATCCTCCGATTGACTGAGCCCCTGATCCTCCGATCGACTGAGCCCCTGATCCTCCGACCGACTGAGCCGCTGATCCTCCGACTGACTGAGCCCCTGATCCTCCGACCGACTGAGCCCCTGATCCTCCGACCGACTGAGCCCCTGATCCTCCTACTGACTGAGCCCCTGATCCTCCGACCAACTGAGCCCCTGATCCTCCGACCGACTGAGCCCCTGATCCTCTGACTGACTGAGGCCCTGATCATCTGACCGACTGAGCCCCTGATCCTCCAACCGACTGAGCCCCTGATCCTCCGACTGACTGAGGCCCTGATCCTCCGACCGACTGAGCCCCTGATCCTCCGACCGACTGAGCCCCTGATCCTCCGACCGACTGAGCCCCTGATCCTCCGACCGACTGAGCCCCTGATCCTCTGACTGACTGAGGCCCAGATCATCCGACTGAGCGACTGATCTTCCGACCGACTGAGCCCCTGATCCTCCGACCGACTGAGCCGTTTATCCACCGACCGACTGAGCCCCTGATCCTCTGACTGAGCGACTGATCCTCCGACTGACTGAGCCCCTGATCCTCCGACCGACTGAGCCGTTGATCCTGTGACCGACTGAGTTCCTGATCCTCCGACCGACTGAGCCCCTGATCCTCCGACCGACTGTGCCGTTGATCCTCCGACCGACTGAGTTCCTGATCCTCCGACCGACTGAGCCCCTGATCCTCCGACCAACTGAGCCCCTGATCCACCGACCAACTGAGCCCCTGATCCACCGACCAACTGAGCCCCTGATCCTCCGACCGACTGAGCCCCTGATCCTCCGACCGACTGAGCCGTTGATCCTCCGACCGACTGAGTTCCTGATCCTCCGACCGACTGAGCCCCTGATCCTCCGACCAACTGAGCCCCTGATCCACCGACCAACTGAGCCCCTGATCCTCCGACCGACTCAGCCCCGATCCTCTGACTGAGCCCCTGATCCTCCGACCGACTCAGCCCCGATCCTCTGACTGAGCCGCTGATCCTCCAAATGACTTTGGCGCTCATCCTCCGACTGACTGAGCCCCTGATCCTCCGACCGACTGCTCCATTGATCCTCCGACTGACTGAGCCCCTGATCCTCTGACTGACTGAGCCCCTGAACCTCCGACCGACTGAGCGTTGATCCTGTGACCGACTGAGCCCCTGATCCTCCGACCGACTGAGCGTTGATCCTGTGACCGACTGAGCCCCTGATCCTCCGACCGACTGAGCCCCTGATCCTCCGACCGACTGAGCGTTGATCCTGTGACCGACTGAGCCCCTGATCCTCCGACCGACTGAGCATTGATCCTGTGACCGACTGAGCCGTTGATCCTCCGACTGACTGAGCCCCTGATCCTCTGACTGAGCCGCTGATCCTCCTACCGAATGAGCCCCTGATCCTCCGACCGACTGAAACCCTGATCCCCCGACCGACTGAGCCCCTGTTCCTCCGACTGAGCCGTTGATCCTCCAAACGACGGAGCCCCTGATCCTCCGACCGACTCAGCCCCGATCCTCTGACTGAGCCCCTGATCCTCCGACCGACTCAGCCCCGATCCCCTGACTGAGCCCCTGATCCTCTGACTGAGCCGTTGATCCTCCAAACGACTGAGCCCCTGATCCTCCGACCGACTGAGCCCCTGTTCCTCCGACTGAGCCGTTGATCCTCCAAACGACTGAGCCCCTGATTCTCCGACCGACTGAGCCCCTGATCCTCCGACCGACTGAGGCCCTGATCCTCCGACCGACTGAGGCCCTGATCCTCCGACCGACTGAGCCCCAGATCCTCCGTCCGACTGAGCCCCGGATCCTCCGACCGACTGAGCCGTTGATCCTCCGACCGACTGAGCCCCTGATCCTCCGACCGACTGAGGCCCTGATCCTCCGCCGACTGAGCCCCAGATCCTCCGTCCGACTGAGGCCCTGAGCCTCCGACCGACTGAGCCGTTGATCCTCCGACAGACTGAGCCCCTGATCCTCCGACCGACTGAGCCCCTGATATTCCGACCGTGTGAGTCCCTGATCCTCCGACCGACTGAGCCCCTGATCCTCCGACCGACTGAGCCCCTGATCCTCCGACCGACTGAGGCCCTGATCCTCCGACCGACTGAGCCGTTGATCCTCCGACCGACTGAGCCGTTGATCCTCCGACCGACTGAGCCCCTGATATTCCGACCGTCTGAGTCCCTGATCCTCCGACCGACTGAGCCCCTGATCCTCCGACCGACTGAGCCCCTGATCCTCCGACCGACTGAGCCCCTGATATTCCGACCGTCTGAGTCCCTGATCCTCCGAGCGACTGAGCCCCTGATCCTCCGACCGACTGAGCCCCTGATCCTCCGACCGACTGAGGCCCTGATCCTCTGACTGACTGAGCCCCTGATCCTCCGACCGACTGAGCCCCTGATCCTCCGACCGACTGAGCCCCTGATCCTCCGACCGACTGAGCCCCTGATCCTCCGACCGACTGAGCCGTTGATCCTCCGACCGACTGAGCCCCTGATCCTCCGACCGACTGAGCCCCTGATCCTCCGACTGACTGAGCCCCTGATCCTCTGACTGAGCGACTGATCCTCCGACCGACTGAGCCCCTGACCCTCCGACCGACTGAGCCCCTGATCCTCCGACCGACTGAGCCCCTGATCCTCTGACTGAGCCACTGATCCTCCGACTGACTGAGCCCCTGATCCTCCGACCGACTCAGCCCCGATCCTCTGACTGAGCCCCTGATCCTCCGACTGACTGAGCCCCTGATCCTCCGACCGACTCAGCCCCGATCCTCTGACTGAGCCCCTGATCCTCCGACTGACTGAGCCCCTGATCCTCCGACCGACTGAGCCCCTGATCCTCCGACCGACTGAGGCCCTGATCCTCCGACCGACTGAGCCATTGATCCTCCGACCGACTGAGCCATTGATCCTCCGACTGACTGAGCCCCTGATCCTCTGACTGAGCCACTGATCCTCCGACCGACTGAGCCACTGATCCTCTGACTGAGCCATTGATCCTCCGACTGACTGAGCCACTGATCCTCCGACCGACTGAGCCCCTGATCCTCTGACCGAGCCACTGATCCTCCGACCGACTGAGCCACTGATCCTCCGACTGACTGAGCCCCTGATCCTCTGACTGAGCCACTGATCCTCCGACCGACTGAGCCACTGATCCTCCGACCGACTGAGACCCTGATCCTCCGACCGACTGAGCCCCTGATCCTCTGACCGAGCCACTGATCCTCCGACCGACTGAGCCACTGATCCTCCGACCGACTAAGCCCCCGATCCTCCGACCGACTGAGCCCCTGATCCTCCGACCGACGGAGCCCCTGATCCTCCGACTGACAGAATCCCTGATCCTCCGATCGACTGAGCCCCTGATCCTCCGACCGACTGAGCCCCTGATCCTCCGACCGACCGAGCCCCTGATCCTCCGACCGACTGAGCCCCTGATCCTCCGACCGACGCAGCCCCTGATCCTCCGACTGACTGAGCCCCTGATCCTCCGACCGACAGAATCCCTGATCCTCCGACCGACTGAGCCCCTGATCCTCCGACCGACTGAGGCCCTGATCCTCCGACCGACTGAGCCCCTGATCCTCCGACCGACTGAGCCCCTGATCCTCCGACCGACTGAGCCCCTGATCCTCCGACCGACTGAGCCCCTGATCCTCCGACTGACTGAGCCACTGATCCTCCGACCGACTGCTCCGTTGATCCTCCGACCGACTGAGCCCCTGATCCTCCGACCGATTGCTCCGTTGATCCTCCGACCGACTGAGCCCCTGATCCTCCGACCGACTGCTCCGTTGATCCTCCGACCGACTGAGCCCCTGATCCTCTGACCGACTGCTCCGTTGATCCTCCGATCGACTGAGCCCCTTATCCTCCGACTGACTGAGCCCCTGATCCTCCGACCGACTGAGCCGTTGATCCTCCGACTGACTGAGCCCCTGATCCTCCGACTGAGCCCCTGATCCTCCGACCGACTGAGCCCCTAATCCTCCGACCGACTGAGCCCCTGATCCTCCGACTGACTGAGCCCCTGATCCTCCGACAGACTGAGCCCCCGATGCTCCGACCGACTGAGCCCCTGATCCTCCGAACGACTGAGCCCCTGATCCTCCGACTGACAGAATCCCTGATCCTCCGACTGACTGAGCTCCTGATCCTCCGACCGACGCAGCCCCTGATCCTCCGACCGACTGAGCCCCTGATCCTCCGACCGACTGAGCCCCTGATCCTCCGACCGACTGAGGCCCTGATCCTCCGACTGACTGAGCCCCTGATCCTCCGACCGACAGAATCCCTGATCCTCCGACCGACTGAGCCCCTGATCCTCCGACCGACTGAGCCCCTGATCCTCCGACCGACTGAGCCCCTGATCCTCCGACCGACTGAGCCCCTGATCCTCCGACCGACTGAGCCCCTGATCCTCCGACCGACTGAGCCCCTGATCCTCCGACCGACTGTGACCCTGATCCTCCGACCGACTGAGCCCCTGATCCTCCGACCGACTGAGCCCCTGATCCTCCGACCGACTGAGCCCCTGATACTCCGACCGACTGAGCCGGTGATCCTCCGACCGATTGAGCCCCGGATCCTCCGTCCGACTGAGCTGCTGGTCCTCCGACCGACTGAACCCCTGATCCCCCGACCGACTGAGCCGTTGATCCTCCAAACGACTGAGCCCCTGATCTTCCGACCGACTGAGCCCCTGATCCTCCGACCGACTGAGGCCCTGATCCTCCGACCGACTGAGGCCCTGATCCTCCGACCGACTGAGCCCCTGATCCTCCGACCGACTGAGCCGTTGATCCTCTGACCGACTGAGCCCCTGATCCTCCGACCGACTGAGCCCCTGATCCTCCGACTGACTGAGCCCCTGATCCTCCGACCGAGTGAGCCCCTGATCTTCCGACTGACTGAGCCCCTAATCCTCCGACTGACTGAGCCCCTGATCCTCTGACTGAGCCACTGATCCTCCGACTGACTGAGCCACTGATCCTCTGACTGAGCCACTGATCCTCCGACCGACTGAGAGCCTGATCCTCCGACCGACTGAGCCGTTGATCCTCCGACCGACTGAGCCGCTGATCCTCCGACTGACTGAGCCCCCGATCCTCCGACTGACTGAGCCCCTGATCCTCCGATCGACTGAGCCCCTGATCCTCCGACCGACTGAGCCCCTGAACCTCCGACCGACTGAGCCCCTGATCATCCGACCGACTGAGCCCCTGATCCTCCGACCGACTAAGACCCTGATCCTCCGACTGAGCTGCTGATCCTCTGACCGACTGAGCCCCTGATCCTCCGACCGACTGAGCCCCTGATCCTCTGACCGACTGAGGCCCTGATCCTCCGACCGACTGAGGCCCTGATCCTCCGACCGACTGAGCCCCTGATCCTCCGACCGACTGAGCCCCTGATCCTCCGACCGTCTGAGCCGTTGATCCGCCGACCGACGGAGCCCCTGATCCTCCGACCGACTGAGCCACTGATCCTCAGACCGACTGAGCCCCTGATCCTCCGACCGACTGAGGCCCTGATCCTCCGACCGACTGAGGCCCTGATCCTCCGACCGACTGAGCCCCTGATCCTCCGACCGACTGAGCCCCTGATCCTCCGACCGACTGAGCCCCTGATCCTCCGACCGACTGAGCCCCTGATCCTCCGACCGACTGCTCCGTTGATCCTCTGACCGACTGCTCCGTTGATCCTCCGATCGACTGAGCCCCTGATCCTCCGACCGACTGAGCTGTTGATCCTCCGACTGAGC
The DNA here is from genome assembly GCF_044704955.1 of Pristiophorus japonicus. Taxonomy (NCBI): domain Eukaryota; kingdom Metazoa; phylum Chordata; class Chondrichthyes; family Pristiophoridae; genus Pristiophorus; species Pristiophorus japonicus. The sequence continues at coordinate 276,478,634 of NC_091978.1, read as the reverse complement.
CGCTGATCTTCTGAACGACTGAGCCCCTGATCCTCCGACTGAGCCCCTGATCCTCCGATCGACTGAGCCCCTAATCCTCCGACCGACTGAGCCCCTGATCCTCCGACTGACTGAGCCCCTGATCCTCCGACCGACTGAGCCCCTGATCCTCCGACCGACTGAGCCGCTGATCCTCCGACAGACTGAGCCCCCGATCCTCCGACCGACTGAGCCCCTGATCCTCCGACCGACTGAGCCCCTGATCCTCCGACTGACAGAATCCCTGATCCTCCGACCGACCGAGCCCCTGATCCTCCGACCGACTGAGCCCCTGATCCTCCGACCGACCGAGCCCCTGATCCTCCGACCGACTGAGCCCCTGATCCTCCGACCGACTGAGCCCCTGATCCTCCGACTGACTGAGCCCCTGATCCTCCGACTGACAGAATCCCTGATCCTACGACCGACTGAGCCCCTGATCCTCCGACCGACTGAGGCCCTGATCCTCCGACCGACTGAGCCCCTGATCCTCCGACCGACTGAGCCCCTGATCCTCCGACCGACTGAGCCCCTGATCCTCCGACCGACTGAGCCCCTGATCCTCCGACCGACTGAGCCCCTGATCCTCCGACCGACTGAGCCCCTGATCCTCCGACCGACTGAGCCCCTGATCTTCCGACCGACTGAGCCCCTGATCCTCCGACCGACTGAGCCCCTGATCCTCCGACCGACTGAGCCCCTGATCCTCCGACCGACTGAGGCCCTGATCCTCCGACCGACTGAGCCCCTGATACTCCGACTGACTGAGCCGCTGATCCTCCGACCGATTGAGCCCCGGATCCTCCGACCGACTGGGCCCCTGATCCTCCGACTGACTGAGCCCCTGATACTCCGACTGACTGAGCCGCTGATCCTCCGACCGATTGAGCCTCGGATCCTCCGTCCGACTGAGCTGCTGGTCCTCCGACCGACTGAACCCCTGATCCCCCGACCGACTGAGCCGTTGATCCTCCAAACGACTGAGCGCCTGATCTTCCGACCGACTGAGGCCCTGATCCTCCGACCGACTGAGGCCCTGATCCTCCGACCGACTGAGCCCCTGATCCTCCGACCGACTGAGGCCCTGATTCTCCGACCGACTGAGCCCCTTATCCTCCGACCGACTAAGCCCCGGATCCTCCGACCGACTGAGCCCCGGATCCTCCGACCGACTGAGCCCCTGATCCTCAGACCGACTGAGCCCCTGATCCTCCGACCGACTGAGCCCCTGATCCTCCGACCGACTGAGCCCCTGATCCTCCGACCGACTGAGCCCCTGATCCTCCGACCGACTGAGCCCCTGATCCTCCGACCGACTGAGCCCCTGATCCTCCGACTTACAGAACCCCTGATCCTCCGACCGACTGAGCCCCTGATCCTCCGACCGACTGAGCCCCTGATCCTCCGACCGACCGAGCCCCTGATCCTCCGACCGACCGAGCCCCTGATCCTCCGACCGACTGAGCCCCTGATCCTCCGACCGACTGAGCCCCTGATCCTCCGACTGACTGAGCCCCTGATCCTCCGACTGACAGAATCCCTGATCCTCCGACCGACTGAGCCCCTGATCCTCCGACCGACTGAGGCCCTGATCCTCCGACCGACTGAGCCCCTGATCCTCTGACCGACTGCTCCGTTGATCCTCCGATCGACTGAGCCCCTTATCCTCCGACTGACTGAGCCCCTGATCCTCCGACCGACTGAGCCGTTGATCCTCCGACTGACTGAGCCCCTGATCCTCCGACCGACTGAGCCCCCGATGCTCCGACCGACTGAGCCCCTGATCCTCCGAACGACTGAGCCCCTGATCCTCCGACTGACAGAATCCCTGATCCTCCGACTGACTGAGCTCCTGATCCTCCGACCGACGCAGCCCCTGATCCTCCGACCGACTGAGCCCCTGATCCTCCGACCGACTGAGCCCCTGATCCTCCGACCGACTGAGGCCCTGATCCTCCGACTGACTGAGCCCCTGATCCTCCGACCGACAGAATCCCTGATCCTCCGACCGACTGAGCCCCTGATCCTCCGACCGACTGAGCCCCTGATCCTCCGACCGACTGAGCCCCTGATCCTCCGACCGACTGAGCCCCTGATCCTCCGACCGACTGAGCCCCTGATCCTCCGACCGACTGAGCCCCTGATCCTCCGACCGACTGTGACCCTGATCCTCCGACCGACTGAGCCCCTGATCCTCCGACCGACTGAGCCCCTGATCCTCCGACCGACTGAGCCCCTGATACTCCGACCGACTGAGCCGCTGATCCTCCGACCGATTGAGCCCCGGATCCTCCGTCCGACTGAGCTGCTGGTCCTCCGACCGACTGAGCCCCTGATACTCCGACCGACTGAGCCGCTGATCCTCCGACCGATTGAGCCCCTGATACTCCGACCGACTGAGCCGCTGATCCTCCGACCGATTGAGCCCCTGATCCCCCGACCGACTGAGCCGTTGATCCTCCAAACGACTGAGCCCCTGATCTTCCGACCGACTGAGCCCCTGATCCTCCGACCGACTGAGGCCCTGATCCTCCGACCGACTGAGGCCCTGATCCTCCGACCGACTGAGCCCCTGATCCTCCGACCGACTGAGCCGTTGATCCTCTGACCGACTGAGCCCCTGATCCTCCGACCGACTGAGCCCCTGATCCTCCGACTGACTGAGCCCCTGATCCTCCGACCGAGTGAGCCCCTGATCTTCCGACTGACTGAGCCCCTAATCCTCCGACTGACTGAGCCCCTGATCCTCTGACTGAGCCACTGATCCTCCGACTGACTGAGCCACTGATCCTCTGACTGAGCCACTGATCCTCCGACCGACTGAGAGCCTGATCCTCCGACCGACTGAGCCGTTGATCCTCCGACCGACTGAGCCGCTGATCCTCCGACTGACTGAGCCCCCGATCCTCCGACTGACTGAGCCCCTGATCCTCCGATCGACTGAGCCCCTGATCCTCCGACCGACTGAGCCCCTGAACCTCCGACCGACTGAGCCCCTGATCATCCGACCGACTGAGCCCCTGATCCTCCGACCGACTAAGACCCTGATCCTCCGACTGAGCTGCTGATCCTCTGACCGACTGAGCCCCTGATCCTCCGACCGACTGAGCCCCTGATCCTCTGACCGACTGAGGCCCTGATCCTCCGACCGACTGAGGCCCTGATCCTCCGACCGACTGAGCCCCTGATCCTCCGACCGACTGAGCCCCTGATCCTCCGACCGTCTGAGCCGTTGATCCTCCGACCGACTGAGCCCCTGATCCTCCGACCGACTGAGCCACTGATCCTCAGACCGACTGAGCCCCTGATCCTCCGACCGACTGAGGCCCTGATCCTCCGACCGACTGAGGCCCTGATCCTCCGACCGACTGAGCCCCTGATCCTCCGACCGACTGAGCCCCTGATCCTCCGACCGACTGAGCCCCTGATCCTCCGACCGACTGAGCCCCTGATCCTCCGACCGACTGCTCCGTTGATCCTCTGACCGACTGCTCCGTTGATCCTCCGATCGACTGAGCCCCTGATCCTCCGACCGACTGAGCTGTTGATCCTCCGACTGAGCCGCTGATCTTCTGAACGACTGAGCCCCTGATCCTCCGACTGAGCCCCTGATCCTCCGATCGACTGAGCCCCTAATCCTCCGACCGACTGAGCCCCTGATCCTCCGACTGACTGAGCCCCTGATCCTCCGACCGACTGAGCCCCTGATCCTCCGACCGACTGAGCCGCTGATCCTCCGACAGACTGAGCCCCCGATCCTCCGACCGACTGAGCCCCTGATCCTCCGACCGACTGAGGCCCTGATCCTCCGACCGACTGAGCCCCTGATCCTCCGACCGACCGAGCCCCTGATCCTCCGACCGACTGAGCCCCTGATCCTCCGACCGACTGAGCCCCTGATCCTCCGACTGACTGAGCCCCTGATCCTCCGACTGACAGAATCCCTGATCCTCCGACCGACTGAGCCCCTGATCCTCCGACCGACTGAGGCCCTGATCCTCCGACCGACTGAGCCCCTGATCCTCCGACCGACTGAGCCCCTGATCCTCCGACCGACTGAGCCCCTGATCCTCCGACCGACTGAGCCCCTGATCTTCCGACTGACTGAGCCCCTGATACTCCGACTGACTGAGCCGCTGATCCTCCGACCGATTGAGCCCCGGATCCTCCGACCGACTGGGCCCCTGATCCTCCGACTGACTGAGCCCCTGATACTCCGACTGACTGAGCCGCTGATCCTCCGACCGATTGAGCCTCGGATCCTCCGTCCGACTGAGCTGCTGGTCCTCCGACCGACTGAACCCCTGATCCCCCGATCGACTGAGCCGTTGATCCTCCAAACGACTGAGCGCCTGATCTTCCGACCGACTGAGGCCCTGATCCTCCGACCGACTGAGGCCCTGATCCTCCGACCGACTGAGCCCCTGATCCTCCGACCGACTGAGGCCCTGATTCTCCGACCGACTGAGCCCCTTATCCTCCGACCGACTAAGCCCCGGATCCTCCGACCGACTGAGCCCCGGATCCTCCAACCGACTGAGCCCCTGATCCTCAGACCAACTGAGCCCCTGATCCTCCGACCGACTGAGCCCCTGATCCTCCGACCGACTGAGCCCCTGATCCTCCGACCGACTCAGCCCCTGATCCTCCGACCGACTGAGCCCCTGATCCTCCGACTTACAGAACCCCTGATCCTCCGACCGACTGAGCCCCTGATCCTCCGACCGACTGAGCCCCTGATCCTCCGACCGACTGAGCCCCTGATCCTCCGATCGACTGAGCCCCTGATCCTCCGACCGACTGAGCCCCTGATCCCCGACCGACGCAGCCCCTGATCCTCCGACTGACTGAGCCCCTGATCCTCCGACTGACAGAATCCCTGATCCTCCGACCGACTGAGCCCCTGATCCTCCGACCGACTGAGGCCCTGATCCTCCGACCGACTGAGCCCCTGATCCTCCGACCGACTGAGCCCCTGATCCTCCGACCGACTGAGCCCCTGATCCTCCGACTGACTGAGCCCCTGATACTCCGACTGACTGAGCCGCTGATCCTCCGACCGATTGAGCCCCGGATCCTCCGACCGACTGAGCCCCTGATCCTCCGACTGACTGAGCCGCTGATCCTCCGACCGATTGAGCCTCGGATCCTCCATCCGACTGAGCTGCTGGTCCTCCGACCGACTGAACCCCTGATCCCCCGACCGACTGAGGCCCTGATGCTCCGACCGACTGAGCCCCTGATCCTCCGACCGACTGAGCCCCTGATCCTCCGACCGACTGAGCCCCTGATCCTCCGACCGACTGAGACCCTGATTCTCCGACCGACTGAGCCCCTTATCCTCCGACCGACTAAGCCCCGGATCCTCTGACCGACTGAGCCCCGGATCCTCCGACCGACTGAGCCGTTGATCCTCCGACCGACTGAGCCCCTGATCCTCCGACCGACTGAGACCCTGATCCTCCGACCGACTGAACCCCTGATATTCCGACCGTCTGAGTCCCTGATCCTCCGACCGACTGAGCCCCTGATCCTCCGACCGACTGAGTCCCTGATCCTCCGACCGACTGAGCCCCTGATCCTCCGACCGACTGAGCCCCTGATCCTCCGACCGACTGAGCCCCTGATCCTCCGACCGACTGAACCCCTGATCCTCCGAGCGACTGAGCCGTTGATCCACCGACCGACTGAGCCCCTGATCCTCAGACCGACTGAGCCCCTGATCCTCCGACCGACTGAGCCCCTGATCCTCCGACCGACTGAGCCCCTGATCCTCGACCGACTGAGCCCCTGATCCTCCGACCGACTGAGCCCCTGATCCTCCGACCGACTGCTCCGTTGATCCTCCGACCGACTGAGCCCCTGATCCTCCGACCGACTGCTCCGTTGATCCTCCGACCGACTGAGCCCCTGATCCTCCGACTGACTGAGCCCCTGAACCACCGACCGACTGAGCGTTGATCCTCCGACCGACTGAGCCCCTGATCCTCCGACCGACTGAGCCCCTGATCCTCCGACCGACTGAGCCGTTGATCCTCCGAACGACTGAGCCCCTGATCCTCCGACTGACTGAGCCCCTGAACCTCCGACCGAGTGAGCCCCTGATCCTCCGACTGACTGAGCCCCTGATCCTCCGACTGACAGAACCCCTGATCCTCCGACGGACTGAGCCCCTGATCCTCCGACCGACTGAGCCCCTGATCCTCCGACTGACTGAGCCCCTGATCCTCCGACTGACAGAACCCCTGATCCTCCGATCGACTGAGCCCCTGATCCTCCGACTGACTGAGCCCCTGATCCTCCGACTGACAGAACCCCTGATCCTCCGACCGACTGAGCCCCTGATTCTCCGACTTACAGAACCCCTGATCCTCCGACCGACTGAGCCCCTGATCCTCCGACCGACTGAGCCCCTGATCCTACGACCGACTGAGCCCCTGATCCTCCGACCGACTCAGCCCGTGATCCTCCGACCGACTGAGCCCCTGATCCTCCGACCGACTGAGGCCCTGATCCTCCGACGGACTGAGGCCCTGATCCTCCGACCGACTGAGCCCCTGATCCTCCGACCGTCTGAGCACCTGATCCTCCGACTGACTGAGCCCCTGATTCTCCGTCCGACTGAGCCCCTGATATTCCGACCGTCTGAGTCCCTGATCCTCCGACCGACTGAGCCCCTGATCCTCCGACCGACTGAGCCCCTGATCCTCCGACCAACTGAGCCCCTGATCCTCCGACCGACTGAGCCCCTGATCCTCCGACCGACTGAACCCCTGATCCTCCGACCGACTGAGCCGTTGATCCACCGACCGACTGAGCCCCTGATCCTCAGACCGACTGAGCCCCTGATCCTCCGACCGACTGAGCCCCTGATCCTCCGACCGACTGAGCCCCTGATCCTCCGACCGACTGAGCCCCTGATCCTCCGACCGACTGCTCCGTTGATCCTCCGACCGACTGAGCCCCTGATCCTCCGACCGACTGCTCCGTTGATCCTCCGACCGACTGAGCCCCTGATCCTCCGACTGACTGAGCCCCTGAACCACCGACCGACTGAGCGTTGATCCTCCGACCGACTGAGCCCCTGATCCTCCGACCGACTGAGCCCCTGATCCTCCGACCGACTGAGCCGTTGATCCTCCGAACGACTGAGCCCCTGATCCTCCGACTGACTGAGCCCCTGAACCTCCGACCGAGTGAGCCCCTGATCCTCCGACTGACTGAGCCCCTGATCCTCCGACTGACAGAACCCCTGATCCTCCGACGGACTGAGCCCCTGATCCTCCGACCGACTGAGCCCCTGATCCTCCGACTGACTGAGCCCCTGATCCTCCGACTGACAGAACCCCTGATCCTCCGACCGACTGAGCCCCTGATCCTCCGACTTACAGAACCCCTGATCCTCCGACCGACTGAGCCCCTGATCCTCCGACCGACTCAGCCCCTGATCCTACGACCGACTGAGCCCCTGATCCTCCGACCGACTCAGCCCCTGATCCTCCGACCGACTGAGCCCCTGATCCTCCGACGGACTGAGGCCCTGATCCTCCGACGGACTGAGGCCCTGATCCTCCGACCGACTGAGCCCCTGATCCTCCGACCGTCTGAGCACCTGATCCTCCGACTGACTGAGCCCCTGATTCTCCGTCCGACTGAGCCCCGGATCCTCCGACCGATTGAGCCGTTGATCCTCCGACCGACACAGCCCCGATCCTCTGACTGAGCCCCGGATCCTCCGACCGACTGAGCCCCTGATCCTCCGACCGACTGAGCCCCAGATCCTCCGACCGACTGAGCCCCTGATCCTCCGACCGACTGAGCCCCTGATCCTACGACCGACTCAGCCCCGATCCTCTGACTGAGCCACTGATCCTCCGACCGACTGAGCGTTGATCCTGTGACCGACTGAGCCGTTGATCCTCCGACCGACTGAGACCCTGATCCTCCGACCGACTGAGCCCCTGATCCTCCGACCGACTGAACCCCTGATCCTCCGACCGACTGAGCCGTTGATCCTCCGACCGACTGAGGCCCTGATCCTCCGACCGACTGAGCCCCTGATCCTCCGACCGACTGAGCCCCTGATTCTCCGACCGGCTGAGGCCCTGATCCTCCGACCGACTGAGGCCCTGATCCTCCGACCGACTGAGCCCCTGATCCTCCGACCGACTGAGCCCCTGATATTCCGACCGTCTGAGTCCCTGATCCTCCGACCGACTGAGCCCCTTATCCTCCGACCGACTGAGCCCCTGATCCTCCGACCGACTGAGCCCCTGATCCTCCGACCGACTGAGCCCCTGATCCTCCGACCGACTGAGCCGTTGATCCTCCGACCGACTGAGCCCCTGATCCTCCGACCGACTGAGCCCCTGATCCTCCGACCGACTGAGCCCCTGATCCTCCGACCGACTGAGCCGTTGATCCTCCGACCGCCTGAGCCCCTGATCCTCCGACCGACTGAGCCCCTGATCCTCCGACTGACTGAGCCCCTGATCCTCTGACTGAGCGACTGATCCTCCGACCGACTGAGCACCTGATCCTCCGACCGACTGAGCCCCTGATCCTCCGACCGACTGAGCCCCTGATCCTCTGACTGAGCCACTGATCCTCCGACTGACTGAGCCCCTGATCCTCCGACCGACTCAGCCCCGATCCTCTGACTGAGCCCCTGATCCTCCGACTGACTGAGCCCCTGATCCTCCGACCGACTCAGCCCCGATCCTCTGACTGAGCCCCTGATCCTCCGACTGACTGAGCCCCTGATCCTCCGACTTACAGAACCCCTGATCCTCCGACCGACTGAGCCCCTGATCCTCCGACCGACTGAGCCCCTGATCCTCCGACCGACTGAGCCCCTGATCCTCCGATCGACTGAGCCCCTGATCCTCCGACCGACTGAGCCCCTGATCCTCCGACCGACGCAGCCCCTGATCCTCCGACTGACTGAGCCCCTGATCCTCCGACTGACAGAATCCCTGATCCTCCGACCGACTGAGCCCCTGATCCTCCGACCGACTGAGGCCCTGATCCTCCGACCGACTGAGCCCCTGATCCTCCGACCGACTGAGCCCCTGATCCTCCGACCGACTGAGCCCCTGATCCTCCGACCGACTGAGCCCCTGATCCTCCGACTGACTGAGCCCCTGATACTCCGACCGACTGAGCCGCTGATCCTCCGACCGATTGAGCCCCGGATCCTCCGACCGACTGAGCCCCTGATCGTCCGACTGACTGAGCCCCTGATACTCCGACTGACTGAGCTGCTGGTCCTCCGACCGACTGAACCCCTGATCCCCCGACCGACTGAGCCGTTGATCCTCCAAACGACTGAGCCCCTGATCTTCCGACCAACTGAGCCCCTGATCCTCCGACCGACTGAGGCCCTGATTCTCCGACCGACTGAGCCCCTTATCCTCCGACCGACTAAGCCCCGGATCCTCTGACCGACTGAGCCCCGGATCCTCCGACCGACTGAGCCGTTGATCCTCCGACCGACTGAGCCCCTGATCCTCCGACCGACTGAGCCCCTGATCCTCCGACCGACTGAACCCCTGATATTCCGACCGTCTGAGTCCCTGATCCTCCGACCGACTGAGCCCCTGATCCTCCGACCGACTGAGTCCCTGATCCTCCGACCGACTGAGCCCCTGATCCTCCGACCGACTGAGCCCCTGATCCTCCGACCGACTGAGCCCCTGATCCTCCGACCGACTGAACCCCTGATCCTCCGACCGACTGAGCCGTTGATCCACCGACCGACTGAGCCCCTGATCCTCAGACCGACTGAGCCCCTGATCCTCCGACCGACTGAGCCCCTGATCCTCCGACCGACGGAGCCCCTGATCCTCCGACCGACTGAGCCCCTGATCCTCAGACCAACTGAGCCCCTGATCCTCCGACTGACAGAGCCCCTGATCCTCCGACCGACTGAGCCCCTGATCCTCCGACCGACTGAGCCCCTGATCCTCCGACCGATTGAGCCGTTGATCCTCCGACCGACACAGCCCCGATCCTCTGACTGAGCCCCGGATCCTCCGACCGACTGAGCCCCTGATCCTCCGACTGACAGAGCCCCTGATCCTCCGACCGACTGAGCCCCTGATCCTCCGTCCGACTGAGCCCCGGATCCTCCGACCGATTGAGCCGTTGATCCTCCGACCGACACAGCCCCGATCCTCTGACTGAGCCCCGGATCCTCCGACCGACTGAGCCCCTGATCCTCCGACCGACTGAGCCCCAGATCCTCCGACCGACTGAGCCCCTGATCCTCCGACCGACTGAGCCCCTGATCCTACGACCGACTCAGCCCCGATCCTCTGACTGAGCCACTGATCCTCCGACCGACTGAGCGTTGATCCTGTGACCGACTGAGCCGTTGATCCTCCGACCGACTGAGCCCCTGATCCTCCGACCGACTGAGCCCCTGATCCTCCGACCGACTGAACCCCTGATCCTCCGACCGACTGAGCCGTTGATCCTCCGACCGACTGAGGCCCTGATCCTCCGACCGACTGAGCCCCTGATCCTCCGACCGACTGAGCCCCTGATTCTCCGACCGGCTGAGGCCCTGATCCTCCGACCGACTGAGGCCCTGATCCTCCGACCGACTGAGCCCCTGATCCTCCGACCGACTGAGCCCCTGATATTCCGACCGTCTGAGTCCCTGATCCTCCGACCGACTGAGCCCCTTATCCTCCGACCGACTGAGCCCCTGATCCTCCGACCGACTGAGCCCCTGATCCTCCGACCGACTGAGCCCCTGATCCTCCGACCGACTGAGCCGTTGATCCTCCGACCGACTGAGCCCCTGATCCTCCGACCGACTGAGCCCCTGATCCTCCGACCGACTGAGCCCCTGATCCTCCGACCGACTGAGCCGTTGATCCTCCGACCGCCTGAGCCCCTGATCCTCCGACCGACTGAGCCCCTGATCCTCCGACTGACTGAGCCCCTGATCCTCTGACTGAGCGACTGATCCTCCGACCGACTGAGCACCTGATCCTCCGACCGACTGAGCCCCTGATCCTCCGACCGACTGAGCCCCTGATCCTCTGACTGAGCCACTGATCCTCCGACTGACTGAGCCCCTGATCCTCCGACCGACTCAGCCCCGATCCTCTGACTGAGCCCCGGATCCTCCGACTGACTGAGCCCCTGATCCTCCGACCGACTCAGCCCCGATCCTCTGACTGAGCCCCTGATCCTCCGACTGACTGAGCCCCTGATCCTCCGACTTACAGAACCCCTGATCCTCCGACCGACTGAGCCCCTGATCCTCCGACCGACTGAGCCCCTGATCCTCCGACCGACTGAGCCCCTGATCCTCCGATCGACTGAGCCCCTGATCCTCCGACCGACTGAGCCCCTGATCCTCCGACCGACGCAGCCCCTGATCCTCCGACTGACTGAGCCCCTGATCCTCCGACTGACAGAATCCCTGATCCTCCGACCGACTGAGCCCCTGATCCTCCGACCGACTGAGGCCCTGATCCTCCGACCGACTGAGCCCCTGATCCTCCGACCGACTGAGCCCCTGATCCTCCGACCGACTGAGCCCCTGATCCTCCGACCGACTGAGCCCCTGATCCTCCGACTGACTGAGCCCCTGATACTCCGACTGACTGAGCCGCTGATCCTCCGACCGATTGAGCCCCGGATCCTCCGACCGACTGAGCCCCTGATCGTCCGACTGACTGAGCCCCTGATACTCCGACTGACTGAGCTGCTGGTCCTCCGACCGACTGAACCCCTGATCCCCCGACCGACTGAGCCGTTGATCCTCCAAACGACTGAGCCCCTGATCTTCCGACCAACTGAGCCCCTGATCCTCCGACCGACTGAGGCCCTGATTCTCCGACCGACTGAGCCCCTTATGCTCCGACCGACTAAGCCCCGGATCCTCTGACCGACTGAGCCCCGGATCCTCCGACCGACTGAGCCGTTGATCCTCCGACCGACTGAGCCCCTGATCCTCCGACCGACTGAGCCCCTGATCCTCCGACCGACTGAACCCCTGATATTCCGACCGTCTGAGTCCCTGATCCTCCGACCGACTGAGCCCCTGATCCTCCGACCGACTGAGTCCCTGATCCTCCGACCGACTGAGCCCCTGATCCTCCGACCGACTGAGCCCCTGATCCTCCGACCGACTGAGCCCCTGATCCTCCGACCGACTGAACCCCTGATCCTCCGACCGACTGAGCCGTTGATCCACCGACCGACTGAGCCCCTGATCCTCAGACCGACTGAGCCCCTGATCCTCCGACCGACTGAGCCCCTGATCCTCCGACCGACGGAGCCCCTGATCCTCCGACCGACTGAGCCCCTGATCCTCAGACCAACTGAGCCCCTGATCCTCCGACTGACAGAGCCCCTGATCCTCCGACCGACTGAGCCCCTGATCCTCCGACCGACTGAGCCCCTGATCCTCCGACCGACTGCTCCGTTGATCCTCCGACCGACTGAGCCCCTGATCCTCCGACCGACTGCTCCGTTGATCCTCCGACCGACTGAGCCCCTGATCCTCCGACTGACTGAGCCCCTGAACCACCGACCGACTGAGCGTTGATCCTCCGACCGACTGAGCCCCTGATCCTCCGACCGACTGAGCCCCTGATCCTCCGACCGACTGAGCCGTTGATCCTCCGAACGACTGAGCCCCTGATCCTCCGACTGACTGAGCCCCTGAACCTCCGACCGAGTGAGCCTCTGATCCTCCGACTGACTGAGCCCCTGATCCTCCGACTGACAGAACCCCTGATCCTCCGACGGACTGAGCCCCTGATCCTCCGACCGACTGAGCCCCTGATCCTGCGACTGACTGAGCCCCTGATCCTCCGACTGACAGAACCCTTGATCCTCCGATCGACTGAGCCCCTGATCCTCCGACCGACTGAGCCCCTGATCCTCCGACTTACAGAACCCCTGATCCTCCGACCGACTGAGCCCCTGATCCTCCGACCGACTGAGCCCCTGATCCTCCGACCGACTGAGCCCCTGATCCTCCGACCGACTCAGCCCCTGATCCTCCGACCGACTGAGCCCCTGATCCTCCGACCGACTGAGCCCCTGATCCTCCGACCGACTGAGCCCCTGATCCTCCGACCGACTGAGCCCCTGATCCTCCGACCGTCTGAGAACCTGATCCTCCGACTGACTGAGTCCCTGATTCTCCGTCCGACTGAGCCCCGGATCCTCCGACCGACTGAGCCGTTGATCCTCCGACCGACTCAGCCCCGATCCTCTGACTGAGCCCCGGATCCTCCGACCGACTGAGCCCCTGATCCTCCGACCGACTGAGCCCCAGATCCTCCGTCCGACTGAGCCCCGGATCCTCCGACCGATTGAGCCGTTGATCCTCCGACCGACTCAGCCCCGATCCTCTGACTGAGCCCCGGATCCTCCGACCGACTGAGCCCCTGATCCTCCGACCGACGGAGCCCCTGATCCTCCGACCGACTGAGCCCCTGATCTTCCGACCGACTGAGCCCCTGATCCTACGACCGACTCAGCCCCGATCCTCTGACTGAGCCACTGATCCTCCGACCGACTGAGCGTTGATCCTGTGACCGACTGAGCCGTTGATCCTCCGACCGACTGAGCCCCTGATCCTCCGACCGACTGAGCCCCTGATCCTCCGACCGACTGAACCCCTGATCCTCCGACCGACTGAGCCGTTGATCCTCCGACCGACTGAGGCCCTGATCCTCCGACCGACTGAGCCCCTGATCCTCCGACCGACTGAGCCCCTGATCCTCCGACCGACTGAGGCCCTGATCCTCCAACCGACTGAGGCCCTGATCCTCCGACCGACTGAGCCCCTGATCCTCCGACCGACTGAGCCCCTGATATTCCGACCGTCTGAGTCCCTGATCCTCCGACCGACTGAGCCCCTTATCCTCCGACCGACTGAGCCCCTGATCCTCCGACCGACTGAGCCCCTGATCCTCCGACCGACTGAGCCCCTGATCCTCCGACCGACTGAGCCGTTGATCCTCCGACCGACTGAGCCCCTGATCCTCCGACCGACTGAGCCCCTGATCCTCCGACCGACTGAGCCCCTGATCCTCCGACCGACTGAGCCGTTGATCCTCCGACCGACTGAGCCCCTGATCCTCCGACCGACTGAGCCCCTGATCCTCCGACCGATTGAGCCGTTGATCCTCCGACCGACTGAGCCCCTGATCCTCCGACCGACTGAGCCCCTGATCCTCCGACTGACTGAGCCCCTGATCCTCTGACTGAGCGACTGATCCTCCGACCGACTGAGCCCCTGATCCTCCGACCGACTGAGCCCCTGATCCTCCGACCGACTGAGCCCCTGATCCTCTGACTGAGCCACTGATCCTCCGACTGACTGAGCCCCTGATCCTCCGACCGACTCAGCCCCGATCCTCTGACTGAGCCCCTGATCCTCCGACTGACTGAGCCCCTGATCCTCCGACCGACTCAGCCCCAATCCTCTGACTGAGCCCCTGATCCTCCGACTGACTGAGCCCCTGATCCTCCGACTGACAGAACCCCTGATCCTCCGACCGACTGAGCCCCTGATCCTCCGACTTACAGAACCCCTGATCCTCCGACCGACTGAGCCCCTGATCCTCCGACCGACTCAGCCCCTGATCCTACGACCGACTGAGCCCCTGATCCTCCGACCGACTCAGCCCCTGATCCTCCTACCGACTGAGCCCCTGATCCTCCGACGGACTGAGGCCCTGATCCTCCGACGGACTGAGGCCCTGATCCTCCGACCGACTGAGCCCCTGATCCTCCGATCGACTGAGCCCCTGATCCTCCGACCGACTGAGCCCCTGATCCTCCGACCGACGCAGCCCCTGATCCTCCGACTGACTGAGCCCCTGATCCTCCGACTGACAGAATCCCTGATCCTCCGACCGACTGAGCCCCTGATCCTCCGACCGACTGAGGCCCTGATCCTCCGACCGACTGAGCCCCTGATCCTCCGACCGACTGAGCCCCTGATCCTCCGACCGACTGAGCCCCTGATCCTCCGACCGACTGAGCCCCTGATCCTCCGACTGACTGAGCCCCTGATACTCCGACTGACTGAGCCGCTGATCCTCCGACCGATTGAGCCCCGGATCCTCCGACCGACTGAGCCCCTGATCGTCCGACTGACTGAGCCCCTGATACTCCGACTGACTGAGCTGCTGGTCCTCCGACCGACTGAACCCCTGATCCCCCGACCGACTGAGCCGTTGATCCTCCAAACGACTGAGCCCCTGATCTTCCGACCAACTGAGCCCCTGATCCTCCGACCGACTGAGGCCCTGATTCTCCGACCGACTGAGCCCCTTATGCTCCGACCGACTAAGCCCCGGATCCTCTGACCGACTGAGCCCCGGATCCTTGACTGAGCCCCTGATACTCCGACTGACTGAGCCGCTGATCCTCCGACCGATTGAGCCCCGGATCCTCCGACCGACTGAGCCCCTGATCGTCCGACTGACTGAGCCCCTGATACTCCGACTGACTGAGCTGCTGGTCCTCCGACCGACTGAACCCCTGATCCCCCGACCGACTGAGCCGTTGATCCTCCAAACGACTGAGCCCCTGATCTTCCGACCAACTGAGCCCCTGATCCTCCGACCGACTGAGGCCCTGATTCTCCGACCGACTGAGCCCCTTATGCTCCGACCGACTAAGCCCCGGATCCTCTGACCGACTGAGCCCCGGATCCTCCGACCGACTGAGCCGTTGATCCTCCGACCGACTGAGCCCCTGATCCTCCGACCGACTGAGCCCCTGATCCTCCGACCGACTGAACCCCTGATATTCCGACCGTCTGAGTCCCTGATCCTCCGACCGACTGAGCCCCTGATCCTCCGACCGACTGAGTCCCTGATCCTCCGACCGACTGAGCCCCTGATCCTCCGACCGACTGAGCCCCTGATCCTCCGACCGACTGAGCCCCTGATCCTCCAACCGACTGAACCCCTGATCCTCCGACCGACTGAGCCGTTGATCCACCGACCGACTGAGCCCCTGATCCTCAGACCGACTGAGCCCCTGATCCTCCGACCGACTGAGCCCCTGATCCTCCGACCGACGGAGCCCCTGATCCTCCGACCGACTGAGCCCCTGATCCTCAGACCAACTGAGCCCCTGATCCTCCGACTGACAGAGCCCCTGATCCTCCGACCGACTGAGCCCCTGATCCTCCGACCGACTGAGCCCCTGATCCTCCGACCGACTGCTCCGTTGATCCTCCGACCGACTGAGCCCCTGATCCTCCGACCGACTGCTCCGTTGATCCTCCGACCGACTGAGCCCCTGATCCTCCGACTGACTGAGCCCCTGAACCACCGACCGACTGAGCGTTGATCCTCCGACCGACTGAGCCCCTGATCCTCCGACCGACTGAGCCCCTGATCCTCCGACCGACTGAGCCGTTGATCCTCCGAACGACTGAGCCCCTGATCCTCCGACTGACTGAGCCCCTGAACCTCCGACCGAGTGAGCCTCTGATCCTCCGACTGACTGAGCCCCTGATCCTCCGACTGACAGAACCCCTGATCCTCCGACGGACTGAGCCCCTGATCCTCCGACCGACTGAGCCCCTGATCCTGCGACTGACTGAGCCCCTGATCCTCCGACTGACAGAACCCTTGATCCTCCGATCGACTGAGCCCCTGATCCTCCGACCGACTGAGCCCCTGATCCTCCGACTTACAGAACCCCTGATCCTCCGACCGACTGAGCCCCTGATCCTCCGACCGACTGAGCCCCTGATCCTCCGACCGACTGAGCCCCTGATCCTCCGACCGACTCAGCCCCTGATCCTCCGACCGACTGAGCCCCTGATCCTCCGACCGACTGAGCCCCTGATCCTCCGACCGACTGAGCCCCTGATCCTCCGACCGACTGAGCCCCTGATCCTCCGACCGTCTGAGAACCTGATCCTCCGACTGACTGAGTCCCTGATTCTCCGTCCGACTGAGCCCCGGATCCTCCGACCGACTGAGCCGTTGATCCTCCGACCGACTCAGCCCCGATCCTCTGACTGAGCCCCGGATCCTCCGACCGACTGAGCCCCTGACCCTCCGACCGACTGAGCCCCAGATCCTCCGTCCGACTGAGCCCCGGATCCTCCGACCGATTGAGCCGTTGATCCTCCGACCGACTCAGCCCCGATCCTCTGACTGAGCCCCGGATCCTCCGACCGACTGAGCCCCTGATCCTCCGACCGACGGAGCCCCTGATCCTCCGACCGACTGAGCCCCTGATCTTCCGACCGACTGAGCCCCTGATCCTACGACCGACTCAGCCCCGATCCTCTGACTGAGCCACTGATCCTCCGACCGACTGAGCGTTGATCCTGTGACCGACTGAGCCGTTGATCCTCCGACCGACTGAGCCCCTGATCCTCCGACCGACTGAGCCCCTGATCCTCCGACCGACTGAACCCCTGATCCTCCGACCGACTGAGCCGTTGATCCTCCGACCGACTGAGGCCCTGATCCTCCGACCGACTGAGCCCCTGATCCTCCGACCGACTGAGCCCCTGATCCTCCGACCGACTGAGGCCCTGATCCTCCAACCGACTGAGGCCCTGATCCTCCGACCGACTGAGCCCCTGATCCTCCGACCGACTGAGCCCCTGATATTCCGACCGTCTGAGTCCCTGATCCTCCGACCGACTGAGCCCCTTATCCTCCGACCGACTGAGCCCCTGATCCTCCGACCGACTGAGCCCCTGATCCTCCGACCGACTGAGCCCCTGATCCTCCGACCGACTGAGCCGTTGATCCTCCGACCGACTGAGCCCCTGATCCTCCGACCGACTGAGCCCCTGATCCTCCGACCGACTGAGCCCCTGATCCTCCGACCGACTGAGCCGTTGATCCTCCGACCGACTGAGCCCCTGATCCTCCGACCGACTGAGCCCCTGATCCTCCGACCGATTGAGCCGTTGATCCTCCGACCGACTGAGCCCCTGATCCTCCGACCGACTGAGCCCCTGATCCTCCGACTGACTGAGCCCCTGATCCTCTGACTGAGCGACTGATCCTCCGACCGACTGAGCCCCTGATCCTCCGACCGACTGAGCCCCTGATCCTCCGACCGACTGAGCCCCTGATCCTCTGACTGAGCCACTGATCCTCCGACTGACTGAGCCCCTGATCCTCCGACCGACTCAGCCCCGATCCT
The DNA here is from genome assembly GCF_044704955.1 of Pristiophorus japonicus. Lineage (NCBI taxonomy): Eukaryota > Metazoa > Chordata > Chondrichthyes > Pristiophoridae > Pristiophorus > Pristiophorus japonicus. Next base: position 276,460,445 of record NC_091978.1, on the reverse strand, counting down.
CTGACTGAGCCCCTGATCCTCCGACTGACTGAGCCCCTGATCCTCCGACCGACTCAGCCCCAATCCTCTGACTGAGCCCCTGATCCTCCGACTGACTGAGCCCCTGATCCTCCGACTGACAGAACCCCTGATCCTCCGACCGACTGAGCCCCTGATCCTCCGACTTACAGAACCCCTGATCCTCCGACCGACTGAGCCCCTGATCCTCCGACCGACTCAGCCCCTGATCCTACGACCGACTGAGCCCCTGATCCTCCGACCGACTCAGCCCCTGATCCTCCGACCGACTGAGCCCCTGATCCTCCGACGGACTGAGGCCCTGATCCTCCGACGGACTGAGGCCCTGATCCTCCGACCGACTGAGCCCCTGATCCTCCGACCGTCTGAGCACCTGATCCTCCGACTGACTGAGCCCCTGATTCTCCGTCCGACTGAGCCCCGGATCCTCCGACCGATTGAGCCGTTGATCCTCCGACCGACACAGCCCCGATCCTCTGACTGAGCCCCGGATCCTCCGACCGACTGAGCCCCTGATCCTCCGACCGACTGAGCCCCAGATCCTCCGACCGACTGAGCCCCTGATCCTCCGACCGACTGAGCCCCTGATCCTACGACCGACTCAGCCCCGATCCTCTGACTGAGCCACTGATCCTCCGACCGACTGAGCGTTGATCCTGTGACCGACTGAGCCGTTGATCCTCCGACCGACTGAGCCCCTGATCCTCCGACCGACTGAGCCCCTGATCCTCCGACCGACTGAACCCCTGATCCTCCGACCGACTGAGCCGTTGATCCTCCGACCGACTGAGGCCCTGATCCTCCGACCGACTGAGCCCCTGATCCTCCGACCGACTGAGCCCCTGATTCTCCGACCGGCTGAGGCCCTGATCCTCCGACCGACTGAGGCCCTGATCCTCCGACCGACTGAGCCCCTGATCCTCCGACCGACTGAGCCCCTGATATTCCGACCGTCTGAGTCCCTGATCCTCCGACCGACTGAGCCCCTTCTCCTCCGACCGACTGAGCCCCTGATCCTCCGACCGACTGAGCCCCTGATCCTCCGACCGACTGAGCCCCTGATCCTCCGACCGACTGAGCCGTTGATCCTCCGACCGACTGAGCCCCTGATCCTCCGACCGACTGAGCCCCTGATCCTCCGACCGACTGAGCCCCTGATCCTCCGACCGACTGAGCCGTTGATCCTCCGACCGCCTGAGCCCCTGATCCTCCGACCGACTGAGCCCCTGATCCTCCGACTGACTGAGCCCCTGATCCTCTGACTGAGCGACTGATCCTCCGACCGACTGAGCACCTGATCCTCCGACCGACTGAGCCCCTGATCCTCCGACCGACTGAGCCCCTGATCCTCTGACTGAGCCACTGATCCTCCGACTGACTGAGCCCCTGATCCTCCGACCGACTCAGCCCCGATCCTCTGACTGAGCCCCTGATCCTCCGACTGACTGAGCCCCTGATCCTCCGACCGACTCAGCCCCGATCCTCTGACTGAGCCCCTGATCCTCCGACTGACTGAGCCCCTGATCCTCCGACTTACAGAACCCCTGATCCTCCGACCGACTGAGCCCCTGATCCTCCGACCGACTGAGCCCCTGATCCTCCGACCGACTGAGCCCCTGATCCTCCGATCGACTGAGCCCCTGATCCTCCGACCGACTGAGCCCCTGATCCTCCGACCGACGCAGCCCCTGATCCTCCGACTGACTGAGCCCCTGATCCTCCGACTGACAGAATCCCTGATCCTCCGACCGACTGAGCCCCTGATCCTCCGACCGACTGAGGCCCTGATCCTCCGACCGACTGAGCCCCTGATCCTCCGACCGACTGAGCCCCTGATCCTCCGACCGACTGAGCCCCTGATCCTCCGACCGACTGAGCCCCTGATCCTCCGACTGACTGAGCCCCTGATACTCCGACTGACTGAGCCGCTGATCCTCCGACCGATTGAGCCCCGGATCCTCCGACCGACTGAGCCCCTGATCGTCCGACTGACTGAGCCCCTGATACTCCGACTGACTGAGCTGCTGGTCCTCCGACCGACTGAACCCCTGATCCCCCGACCGACTGAGCCGTTGATCCTCCAAACGACTGAGCCCCTGATCTTCCGACCAACTGAGCCCCTGATCCTCCGACCGACTGAGGCCCTGATTCTCCGACCGACTGAGCCCCTTATCCTCCGACCGACTAAGCCCCGGATCCTCTGACCGACTGAGCCCCGGATCCTCCGACCGACTGAGCCGTTGATCCTCCGACCGACTGAGCCCCTGATCCTCCGACCGACTGAGCCCCTGATCCTCCGACCGACTGAACCCCTGATATTCCGACCGTCTGAGTCCCTGATCCTCCGACCGACTGAGCCCCTGATCCTCCGACCGACTGAGTCCCTGATCCTCCGACCGACTGAGCCCCTGATCCTCCGACCGACTGAGCCCCTGATCCTCCGACCGACTGAGCCCCTGATCCTCCGACCGACTGAACCCCTGAACCACCGACCGACTGAGCGTTGATCCTCCGACCGACTGAGTCCCTGATCCTCCGACCGACTGAGCCCCTGATCCTCCGACCGACTGAGCCCCTGATCCACCGACCGACTGAGCCCCTGATCCTCAGACCGACTGAGCCCCTGATCCTCCGACCGACTGAGCCCCTGATCCTCCGACCGACGGAGCCCCTGATCCTCCGACCGACTGAGCCCCTGATCCTCAGACCAACTGAGTCCCTGATCCTCCGACTGACAGAGCCCCTGATCCTCCGACCGACTGAGCCCCTGATCCTCCGACCGACTGAGCCCCTGATCCTCCGACCGACTGCTCCGTTGATCCTCCGACCGACTGAGCCCCTGATCCTCCGACTGACTGAGCCCCTGAACCACCGACCGACTGAGCGTTGATCCTCCGACCGACTGAGCCCCTGATCCTCCGACCGATTGAGCCCCTGATCCTCCGACCGACTGAGCCGTTGATCCTCCGAACGACTGAGCCCCTGATCCTCCGACTGACTGAGCCCCTGAACCTCCGACCGAGTGAGCCTCTGATCCTCCGACTGACTGAGCCCCTGATCCTCCGACTGACAGAACCCCTGATCCTCCGACGGACTGAGCCCCTGATCCTCCGACCGACTGAGCCCCTGATCCTGCGACTGACTGAGCCCCTGATCCTCCGACTGACAGAACCCTTGATCCTCCGATCGACTGAGCCCCTGATCCTCCGACCGACTGAGCCCCTGATCCTCCGACTTACAGAACCCCTGATCCTCCGACCGACTGAGCCCCTGATCCTCCGACCGACTGAGCCCCTGATCCTCCGACCGACTGAGCCCCTGATCCTCCGACCGACTCAGCCCCTGATCCTCCGACCGACTGAGCCCCTGATCCTCCGACCGACTGAGCCCCTGATCCTCCGACCGACTGAGCCCCTGATCCTCCGACCGACTGAGCCCCTGATCCTCCGACCGTCTGAGAACCTGATCCTCCGACTGACTGAGTCCCTGATTCTCCGTCCGACTGAGCCCCGGATCCTCCGACCGACTGAGCCGTTGATCCTCCGACCGACTCAGCCCCGATCCTCTGACTGAGCCCCGGATCCTCCGACCGACTGAGCCCCTGATCCTCCGACCGACTGAGCCCCAGATCCTCCGTCCGACTGAGCCCCGGATCCTCCGACCGATTGAGCCGTTGATCCTCCGACCGACTCAGCCCCGATCCTCTGACTGAGCCCCGGATCCTCCGACCGACTGAGCCCCTGATCCTCCGACCGACGGAGCCCCTGATCCTCCGACCGACTGAGCCCCTGATCTTCCGACCGACTGAGCCCCTGATCCTACGACCGACTCAGCCCCGATCCTCTGACTGAGCCACTGATCCTCCGACCGACTGAGCGTTGATCCTGTGACCGACTGAGCCGTTGATCCTCCGACCGACTGAGCCCCTGATCCTCCGACCGACTGAGCCCCTGATCCTCCGACCGACTGAACCCCTGATCCTCCGACCGACTGAGCCGTTGATCCTCCGACCGACTGAGGTCCTGATCCTCCGACCGACTGAGCCCCTGATCCTCCGACCGACTGAGCCCCTGATCCTCCGACCGACTGAGGCCCTGATCCTCCAACCGACTGAGGCCCTGATCCTCCGACCGACTGAGCCCCTGATCCTCCGACCGACTGAGCCCCTGATATTCCGACCGTTTGAGTCCCTGATCCTCCGACCGACTGAGCCCCTTATCCTCCGACCGACTGAGCCCCTGATCCTCCGACCGACTGAGCCCCTGATCCTCCGACCGACTGAGCCCCTGATCCTCCGACCGACTGAGCCGTTGATCCTCCGACCGACTGAGCCCCTGATCCTCCGACCGACTGAGCCCCTGATCCTCCGACCGACTGAGCCCCTGATCCTCCGACCGACTGAGCCGTTGATCCTCCGACCGACTGAGCCCCTGATCCTCCGACCGACTGAGCCCCTGATCCTCCGACCGATTGAGCCGTTGATCCTCCGACCGACTGAGCCCCTGATCCTCCGACCGACTGAGCCCCTGATCCTCCGACTGACTGAGCCCCTGATCCTCTGACTGAGCGACTGATCCTCCGACCGACTGAGCCCCTGATCCTCCGACCGACTGAGCCCCTGATCCTCCGACCGACTGAGCCCCTGATCCTCTGACTGAGCCACTGATCCTCCGACTGACTGAGCCCCTGATCCTCCGACCGACTCAGCCCCGATCCTCTGACTGAGCCCCTGATCCTCCGACTGACTGAGCCCCTGATCCTCCGACCGACTCAGCCCCAATCCTCTGACTGAGCCCCTGATCCTCCGACTGACTGAGCCCCTGATCCTCCGACCGACTGAGCCCCTGATCCTCCGACCGACTGAGGCCCTGATCCTCCGACCGACTGAGGCCCTGATCCTCCGACCGACTGAGCCATTGATCCTCCGACTGACTGAGCCCCTGATCCTTTGACTGAGCCACTGATCCTCCGACTGACTGAGCCACTGATCCTCTGACTGAGCCACTGATCCTCCGACTGACTGAGCCACTGATCCTCCGACCGACTGAGCCCCTGATCCTCTGACTGAGCCACTGATCCACCGACTGACTGAGCCACTGATCCTCTGACTGAGCCACTGATCCTCCGACTGACTGAGCCACTGATCCTCCGACCGACTGAGCCCCTGATCCTCCGACCGACTGAGCCCCTGATCCTCTGACCGAGCCACTGATCCTCCGACTGACTGAGCCACTGATCCTCCGACCGACTGAGCCCCTGATCCTCCGACCGACTGAGCCCCTGATCCTCCGACCGACTGAGCCGTTGATCCTCCGACAGACTGAGCCGTTGATCGTCCGACCGACTGAGCCGTTGATCCTCTGACCGACTGAGCCCCTCATCCTCCGACCGACTGAGCCCCTGATCCTCCGACCGACTGAGCCCCTGATCCTCTGACCGACTGAGCCCCTGATCCTCCGACCGACTGAGGCCCTGATCCTCCGACCGACTGAGGCCCTGATCCTCCGACTGACTGAGCCCCTGATCCTCCGACCGACTGAGCCCCTGATCCTCCGACTGACTGAGCCCCTGATCCTCCGACCGACTGCTCCGTTGATCCTCCGACCGACTGAGCCCCTGATCCTCCGACCGACTGCTCCGTTGATCCTCCGACCGACTGAGCCCCTGATCCTCCGACCGACTGCTCCATTGATCCTCCGACCGACTGAGCCCCTGATCCTCCGACCGACTGCTCCGTTGATCCTCCGACCGACTGAGCCCCTGATCCTCTGACCGACTGCTCCGTTGATCCTCCGATCGACTGAGCCTCTGATCCTCCGACCGACTGAGCCGTTGATCCTCCGACTGACTGAGCCCCTGATCCTCCGACTGAGCCGCTGATCCTCCGAACGACTGAGCCCCTAATCCTCCGACCGACTGAGCTCCTGATCCTCCGACTGACTGAGCCCCTGATCCTCCGACAGACTGAGCCCCCGATGCTCCGACCGACTGAGCCCCTGATCCTCCGAACGACTGAGCCCCTGATCCTCCGACTGACAGAATCCCTGATCCTCCGACTGACTGAGCCCCTGATCCTCCGACCGACTGAGCCCCTGATCCTCCGACCGACCGAGCCCCTGATCCTCCGACCGACTGAGCCCCTGATCCTCCGACCGACTGAGCCCCTGATCCTCCGACCGACTGAGGCCCTGATCCTCCGACTGACTGAGCCCCTGATCCTCCGACTGACAGAATCCCTGATCCTCCGACCGACTGAGCCCCTGATCCTCCGACTGACTGAGCCCCTGATCCTCCGACCGACTGAGCCCCTGATCCTCCTACCGACTGAGCCCCTGATCCTCCGACCGACTGAGCCCCTGATCCTCCGACCGACTGAGCCCCTGATCCTCCGACCGACTGAGCCCCTGATCCTCCGACTGACTGAGCCCCTGATACTCCGACTGATTGAGCCGCTGATCCTCCGACCGATTGAGCCCCGGATCCTCCGTCCGACTGAGCCCCTGATCCTCCGACCGACTGAGCCCCTGATCCTCCGACCGACTGAGCCCCTGATCCTCCGACCGACTGAGCCCCTGATCCTCCGACTGACTGAGCCCCTGATACTCCGACTGACTGAGCTGCTGGTCCTCCGACCGACTGAACCCCTGATCCCCCGACCGACTGAGCCGTTGATCCTCCAAACGACTGAGCCCCTGATCTTCCGACCGACTGAGCCCCTGATCCTCCGACCGACTGAGGCCCTGATCCTCCGACCGACTGAGGCCCTGATCCTCCGACCGACTGAGCCCGTGATGCTCCGGCCGACTGAGCCCCTGATCCTCCGACTGAGCTGCTGATCCTCTGACCGACTGAGGCCCTGATCCTCCGACCGACTGAGGCCCTGATCCTCCGACCGACTGAGCCCCTGATCCTCCGACCGACTGAGCCCCTGATCCTCCGACCGTCTGAGCCGTTGATCCTCCGACCGACTGAGCCCCTGATCCTCCGACCGACTGTGCCACTGATCCTCAGACCGACTGAGCACCTGATCCTCCGACCGACTGAGGCCCTGATCCTCCGACCGACTGAGGCCCTGATCCTCCGACCGACTGAGCCCCTGATCCTCCGACCGACTGAGCCCCTGATCCTCCGACCGACTGAGCCCCTGATCCTCCGACCGACTGAGCCCCTGATCCTCCGACCGACTGCTCCGTTGATCCTCTGACCGACTGCTCCGTTGATCCTCCGATCGACTGAGCCCCTGATCCTCCGACCGACTGAGCTGTTGATCCTCCGACTGAGCCGCTGATCTTCTGAACGACTGAGCCCCTGATCCTCCGACTGAGCCCCTGATCCTCCGACCGACTGAGCCCCTAATCCTCCGACCGACTGAGCCCCTGATCCTCCGACTGACTGAGCCCCTGATCCTCCGACAGACTGAGCCCCCGATCCTCCGACCGACTGAGCCCCTGATCCTCCGACCGACTGAGCCCCTGATCCTCCGACTGACAGAATCCCTGATCCTCCGACCGACTGAGCCCCTGATCCTCCGACCGACTGAGCCCCTGATCCTCCGACCGACCGAGCCCCTGATCCTCCGACTGACTGAGCCCCTGATCCTCCGACCGATGCAGCCCCTGATCCTCCGACTGACTGAGCCCCTGATCCTCCGACTGACAGAATCCCTGATCCTCCGACCGACTGAGCCCCTGATCCTCCGACCGACTGAGGCCCTGATCCTCCGACCGACTGAGCCCCTGATCCTCCGACTGACTGAGGCCCTGATCCTCCGACAGACTGAGCCCCCGATCCTCCGACCGACTGAGCCCCTGATCCTCCGACAGACTGAGCCCCCGATCCTCCGACCGACTGAGCCCCTGATCCTCCGACCGACTGAGCCCCTGATCCTCCGACTGACAGAATCCCTGATCCTCCGACCGACTGAGCCCCTGATCCTCCGACCGACTGAGCCCCTGATCCTCCGACCGACCGAGCCCCTGATCCTCCGACTGACTGAGCCCCTGATCCTCCGACCGATGCAGCCCCTGATCCTCCGACTGACTGAGCCCCTGATCCTCCGACTGACAGAATCCCTGATCCTCCGACCGACTGAGCCCCTGATCCTCCGACCGACTGAGGCCCTGATCCTCCGACCGACTGAGCCCCTGATCCTCCGACCGACTGAGCCCCTGATCCTCCGACCGACTGAGCCCCTGATCCTCCAACCGACTGAGCCCCTGATCCTCCGATTGACTGAGCCCCTGATACTCCGACGGACTGAGCCGCTGATCCTCCGACCGATTGAGCCCTGGATCCTCCGACCGACTGAGCCCCTGATCCTCCGACTGACTGAGCCCCTGATACTCCAACTGACTGAGCCGCTGATCCTCCGACCGACTGAACCCCTGATCCCCCGACCGACTGAGCCCCTGATCCTCCGACCGACTGAGCCCCTGATCCTCCGACCGACTGAGCCCCTGATCCTCCGACCGACTGAGCCCCTGATCCTCCGACCGACTGAGCCCCGGATCCTCCGACCGACTGAGTCGTTGATCCTCCGACCGACTCAGCCCCGATCCTCTGACTGAGCCCCGGATCCTCCGACCGACTGAGCCCCTGATCCTCCGACCGACTGAGCCCCAGATCCTCCGTCCGACTGAGCCCCGGATCCTCCGACCGATTGAGCCGTTGATCCTCCGACCGACTCAGCCCCGATCCTCTGACTGAGCCCCGGATCCTCCGACCGACTGAGCCCCTGATCCTCCGACCGACTGAGCCCCTGATCCTCCGACCGACTGAGCCCCTGATCCTCCGACCGACTGAGCCCCTGATCCTACGACCGACTCAGCCCCGATCCTCTGACTGAGCCACTGATCCTCCGACCGACTGAGCGTTGATCCTGTGACCGACTGAGCCGTTGATCCTCCGACCGACTGAGCCCCTGATCCTCCGACCGACTGAGCCCCTGATCCTCCGACCGACTGAACCCCTGATCCTCCGACCGACTGAGCCGTTGATCCTCCGACCGACTGAGGCCCTGATCCTCCGACCGACTGAGCCCCTGATCCTCCGACCGACTGAGCCCCTGATCCTCCGACCGACTGAGGCCCTGATCCTCCGACCGACTGAGGCCCTGATCCTCCGACCGACTGAGCCCCTGATCCTCCGACCGACTGAGCCCCTGATATTCCGACCGTCTGAGTCCCTGATCCTCCGACCGACTGAGCCCCTTATCCTCCGACCGACTGAGCCCCTGATCCTCCGACCGACTGAGCCCCTGATCCTCCGACCGACTGAGCCCCTGATCCTCCGACCGACTGAGCCGTTGATCCTCCGACCGACTGAGCCCCTGATCCTCCGACCGACTGAGCCCCTGATCCTCCGACCGACTGAGCCCCTGATCCTCCGACCGACTGAGCCGTTGATCCTCCGACCGACTGAGCCCCTGATCCTCCGACCGACTGATCCCCTGATCCTCCGACCGATTGAGCCGTTGATCCTCCAACCGACTGAGCCCCTGATCCTCCGACCGACTGAGCCCCTGATCCTCCGACTGACTGAGCCCCTGATCCTCTGACTGAGCGACTGATCCTCCGACCGACTGAGCCCCTGATCCTCCGACCGACTGAGCCCCTGATCCTCCGACCGACTGAGCCCCTGATCCTCTGACTGAGCCACTGATCCTCCGACTGACTGAGCCCCTGATCCTCCGACCGACTCAGCCCCGATCCTCTGACTGAGCCCCTGATCCTCCGACTGACTGAGCCCCTGATCCTCCGACCGACTCAGCCCCGATCCTCTGACTGAGCCCCTGATCCTCCGACTGACTGAGCCCCTGATCCTCCGTCCGACTGAGCCCCTGATCCTCCGACCGACTGAGGCCCTGATCCTCCGACCGACTGAGGCCCTGATCCTCCGACCGACTGAGCCATTGATCCACCGACCGACTGAGCCATTGATCCTCCGACTGACTGAGCCCCTGATCCTCTGACTGAGCCACTGATCCTCCGACTGACTGAGCCACTGATCCTCTGACTGAGCCACTGATCCTCCGACTGACTGAGCCACTGATCCTCCGACCGACTGAGCCCCTGATCCTCTGACTGAGCCACTGATCCTCCGACTGACTGAGCCACTGATCCTCTGACTGAGCCACTGATCCTCCGACTGACTGAGCCACTGATCCTCCGACCGACTGAGCCCCTGATCCTCCGACCGACTGAGCCCCTGATCCTCTGACCGAGCCACTGATCCTCCGACTGACTGAGCCAATGATCCTCCGACCGACTGAGCCCCTGATCCTCCGACCGACTGAGCCCCTGATCCTCCGACCGACTGAGCCGTTGATCCTCCGACCGACTGAGCCGTTGATCGTCCGACCGACTGAGCCATTGATCCTCTGACCGACTGAGCCCCTCATCCTCCGACCGACTGAGCCCCTGATCCTCCGACCGACTGAGCCCCTGATCCTCTGACCGACTGAGCCCCTGATCCTCCGACCGACTGAGGCCCTGATCCTCCGACCGACTGAGGCCCTGATCCTCCGACTGACTGAGCCCCTGATCCTCCGACCGACTGAGCCCCTGATCCTCCGACTGACTGAGCCCCTGATCCTCCGACCGACTGCTCCGTTGATCCTCCGACCGACTGAGCCCCTGATCCTCCGACCGAATGTTCCGTTGATCCTCCGACCGACTGAGACCCCTGATCCTCCGACCGACTGCTCCGTTGATCCTCCGACCGACTGAGCCCCTGATCCTCCGACCGACTGCTCCGTTGATCCTCCGACCGACTGAGCCCCTGATCCTCTGACCGACTGCACCGTTGATCCTCCGATCGACTGAGCCTCTGATCCTCCGACCGACTGAGCCGTTGATCCTCCGACTGACTGAGCCCCTGATCCTCCGACTGAGCCGCTGATCTTCTGAACGACTGAACACTGATCCTCCGACTGAGCCCCTGATCCTCCGACCGACTGAGCCCCTAATCCTCCGACCGACTGAGCCCCTGATCCTCCGACTGACTGAGCCCCTAATCCTCCGACAGACTGAGCCCCCGATGCTCCGACCGACTGAGCCCCTGATCCTCCGAACGACTGAGCCCCTGATCCTCCGACTGACAGAATCCCTGATCCTCCGACCGACTGAGCCCCTGATCCTCCGACCGACTGAGCCCCTGATCCTCCGACCGACCGAGCCCCTGATCCTCCGACCGACTGAGCCCCTGATCCTCCGACCGACTGAGCCCCTGATCCTCCGACCGACTGAGGCCCTGATCCTCCGACTGACTGAGCCCCTGATCCTCCGACTGACAGAATCCCTGATCCTCCGACCGACTGAGCCCCTGATCCTCCGACTGACTGAGCCCCTGATCCTCCGACCGACTGAGCCCCTGATCCTCCTACCGACTGAGCCCCTGATCCTCCGACCGACTGAGCCCCTGATCCTCCGACCGACTGAGCCCCTGATCCTCCGACCGACTGAGCCCCTGATCCTCCGACTGACTGAGCCCCTGATCCTCCGACCGACTGAGCCCCTGATCCTCCGACTGACTGAGCCCCTGATCCTCCGACCGACTGCTCCGTTGATCCTCCGACCGACTGAGCCCCTGATCCTCCGACCGACTGCTCCGTTGATCCTCCGACCGACTGAGCCCCTGATCCTCCGACCGACTGCTCCATTGATCCTCCGACCGACTGAGCCCCTGATCCTCCGACCGACTGCTCCGTTGATCCTCCGACCGACTGAGCCCCTGATCCTCTGACCGACTGCTCCGTTGATCCTCCGATCGACTGAGCCTCTGATCCTCCGACCGACTGAGCCGTTGATCCTCCGACTGACTGAGCCCCTGATCCTCCGACTGAGCCGCTGATCTTCTGAACGACAGAACCCTGATCCTCCGACTGAGCCCCTGATCCTCCGAACGACTGAGCCCCTAATCCTCCGACCGACTGAGCTCCTGATCCTCCGACTGACTGAGCCCCTGATCCTCCGACAGACTGAGCCCCCGATGCTCCGACCGACTGAGCCCCTGATCCTCCGAACGACTGAGCCCCTGATCCTCCGACTGACAGAATCCCTGATCCTCCGACTGACTGAGCCCCTGATCCTCCGACCGACTGAGCCCCTGATCCTCCGACCGACCGAGCCCCTGATCCTCCGACCGACTGAGCCCCTGATCCTCCGACCGACTGAGCCCCTGATCCTCCGACCGACTGAGGCCCTGATCCTCCGACCGACTGAGCCCCTGATCCTCCGACCGACTGAGGCCCTGATCCTCCGACTGACTGAGCCGTTGATCGTCCGACCGACTGAGCCATTGATCCTCTGACCGACTGAGCCCCTCATCCTCCGACCGACTGAGCCCCTGATCCTCCGACCGACTGAGCCCCTGATCCTCTGACCGACTGAGCCCCTGATCCTCCGACCGACTGAGGCCCTGATCCTCCGACCGACTGAGGCCCTGATCCTCCGACTGACTGAGCCCCTGATCCTCCGACCGACTGAGCCCCTGATCCTCCGACTGACTGAGCCCCTGATCCTCCGACCGACTGCTCCGTTGATCCTCCGACCGACTGAGCCCCTGATCCTCCGACCGAATGTTCCGTTGATCCTCCGACCGACTGAGCCCCTGATCCTCCGACCGACTGCTCCATTGATCCTCCGACCGACTGAGCCCCTGATCCTCCGCCCGACTGCTCCGTTGATCCTCCGACCGACTGAGCCCCTGATCCTCTGACCGACTGCACCGTTGATCCTCCGATCGACTGAGCCTCTGATCCTCCGACCGACTGAGCCGTTGATCCTCCGACTGACTGAGCCCCTGATCCTCCGACTGAGCCGCTGATCTTCTGAACGACTGAACACTGATCCTCCGACTGAGCCCCTGATCCTCCGACCGACTGAGCCCCTAATCCTCCGACCGACTGAGCCCCTGATCCTCCGACTGACTGAGCCCCTGATCCTCCGACAGACTGAGCCCCCGATGCTCCGACCGACTGAGCCCCTGATCCTCCGAACGACTGAGCCCCTGATCCTCCGACTGACAGAATCCCTGATCCTCCGACGACTGAGCCCCTGATCCTCCGACGACTGAGCCCCTGATCCTCCGACCGACTGAGCCCCTGATCCTCCGACCGACTGAGCCCCTGATCCTCCGACCGACTGAGCCCCTGATCCTCCGACCGACTGAGCCCCTGATCCTCCGACCGACTGAGGCCCTGATCCACCGACTGACTGAGCCCCTGATCCTCCGACTGACAGAATCCCTGATCCTCCGACCGACTGAGCCCCTGATCCTCCGACTGACTGAGCCCCTGCTCCTCCGACCGACTGAGCCCCTGATCCTCCTACCGACTGAGCCCCTGATCCTCCGACCGACTGAGCCCCTGATCCTCCGACCGACTGAGCCCCTGATCCTCCGACCGACTGAGCCCCTGATCCTCCGACTGACTGAGCCCCTGATCCTCCGACCGACTGAGCCCCTGATCCTCCGACTGACTGAGCCCCTGATCCTCCGACCGACTGCTCCGTTGATCCTCCGACCGACTGAGCCCCTGATCCTCCGACCGACTGCTCCGTTGATCCTCCGACCGACTGAGCCCCTGATCCTCCGACCGACTGCTCCATTGATCCTCCGACCGACTGAGCCCCTGATCCTCCGACCGACTGCTCCGTTGATCCTCCGACCGACTGAGCCCCTGATCCTCTGACCGACTGCTCCGTTGATCCTCCGATCGACTGAGCCTCTGATCCTCCGACCGACTGAGCCGTTGATCCTCCGACTGACTGAGCCCCTGATCCTCCGACTGAGCCGCTGATCTTCTGAACGACAGAACCCTGATCCTCCGACTGAGCCCCTGATCCTCCGAACGACTGAGCCCCTAATCCTCCGACCGACTGAGCTCCTGATCCTCCGACTGACTGAGCCCCTGATCCTCCGACAGACTGAGCCCCCGATGCTCCGACCGACTGAGCCCCTGATCCTCCGAACGACTGAGCCCCTGATCCTCCGACTGACAGAATCCCTGATCCTCCGACTGACTGAGCCCCTGATCCTCCGACCGACTGAGCCCCTGATCCTCCGACCGACCGAGCCCCTGATCCTCCGACCGACTGAGCCCCTGATCCTCCGACCGACTGAGCCCCTGATCCTCCGACCGACTGAGGCCCTGATCCTCCGACTGACTGAGCCCCTGATCCTCCGACTGACAGAATCCCTGATCCTCCGACCGACTGAGCCCCTGATCCTCCGACTGACTGAGCCCCTGATCCTCCAACCGACTGAGCCCCTGATCCTCCTACCGACTGAGCCCCTGATCCTCCGACCGACTGAGCCCCTGATCCTCCGACCGACTGAGCCCCTGATCCTCCGACCGACTGAGCCCCTGATCCTCCGACTGACTGAGCCCCTGATACTCCGACTGATTGAGCCGCTGATCCTCCGACCGATTGAGCCCCGGATCCTCCGTCCGACTGAGCCCCTGATCCTCCGACCGACTGAGGCCCTGATCCTCCGACCGACTGAGCCCCTGATCCTCCGACCGACTGAGCCCCTGATCCTCCGACCGACTGAGCCCCTGATCCTCCGACCGACTGAGCCCCTGATCCTCCGACTGACTGAGCCCCTGATACTCCGACTGACTGAGCTGCTGGTCCTCCGACCGACTGAACCCCTGATCCCCCGACCGACTGAGCCGTTGATCGTCCAAACGACTGAGCCCCTGATCTTCCGACCGACTGAGCCCCTGATCCTCCGACCGACTGAGGCCCTGGTCCTCCGACCGACTGAGGCCCTGATCCTCCGACCGACTGAGCCCCTGATGCTCCGGCCGATTGAGCCGTTGATCATCCGACCGACTGAGACCCTGATCCTCCGACTGAGCTGCTGATCCTCTGACCGACTGAGGCCCTGATCCTCCGACCGACTGAGGCCCTGATCCTCCGACCGACTGAGCCCCTGATCCTCCGACCGACTGAGCCCCTGATCCTCCGACCGTCTGAGCCGTTGATCCTCCGACCGACTGAGCCCCTGATCCTCCGACCGACTGAGCCACTGATCCTCAGACCGACTGAGCCCCTGATCCTCCGACCGACTGAGGCCCTGATCCTCCGACCGACTGAGGCCCTGATCCTCCGACCGACTGAGCCCCTGATCCTCCGACCGACTGAGCCCCTGATCCTCCGACCGACTGAGCCCCTGATCCTCCGACCGACTGAGCCCCTGATCCTCCGACCGACTGCTCCGTTGATCCTCTGACCGACTGCTCCGTTGATCCTCCGATCGACTGAGCCCCTGATCCTCCGACCGACTGAGCTGTTGATCCTCCGACTGAGCCGCTGATCTTCTGAACGACTGAGCCCCTGATCCTCCGACTGAGCCCCTGATCCTCCGACCGACTGAGCCCCTAATCCTCCGACCGACTGAGCTCCTGATCCTCCGACTGACTGAGCCCCTGATCCTCCTACCGACTGAGCCCCTGATCCTCCGACCGACTGAGCCCCTGATCCTCCGACCGACTGAGCCCCTGATCCTCCGACCGACTGAGCCCCTGATCCTCCGACTGACTGAGCCCCTGATACTCCGACTGATTGAGCCGCTGATCCTCCGACCGATTGAGCCCCGGATCCTCCGTCCGACTGAGCCCCTGATCCTCCGACCGACTGAGCCCCTGATCCTCCGACTGACAGAATCCCTGATCCTCCGACTGACTGAGCCCCTGATCCTCCGACCGACTGAGCCCCTGATCCTCCGACCGACCGAGCCCCTGATCCTCCGACCGACTGAGCCCCTGATCCTCCGACCGACTGAGCCCCTGATCCTCCGACCGACTGAGGCCCTGATCCTCCGACTGACTGAGCCCCTGATCCTCCGACTGACAGAATCCCTGATCCTCCGACCGACTGAGCCCCTGATCCTCCGACTGACTGAGCCCCTGATCCTCCGACCGACTGAGCCCCTGATGCTCCGGCCGACTGAGCCGTTGATCATCCGACCGACTGAGCCCCTGATCCTCCGACCGACTGAGACCCTGATCCTCCGACTGAGCTGCTGATCCTCTGACCGACTGAGGCCCTGATCCTCCGACCGACTGAGGCCCTGATCCTCCGACCGACTGAGCCCCTGATCCTCCGACCGACTGAGCCCCTGATCCTCCGACCGTCTGAGCCGTTGATCCTCCGACCGACTGAGCCCCTGATCCTCCGACCGACTGAGCCACTGATCCTCAGACCGACTGAGCCCCTGATCCTCCGACCGACTGAGGCCCTGATCCTCCGACCGACTGAGGCCCTGATCCTCCGACCGACTGAGCCCCTGATCCTCCGACCGACTGAGCCCCTGATCCTCCGACCGACTGAGCCCCTGATCCTCCGACCGACTGAGCCCCTGATCCTCCGACCGACTGCTCCGTTGATCCTCTGACCGACTGCTCCGTTGATCCTCCGATCGACTGAGCCCCTGATCCTCCGACCGACTGAGCTGTTGATCCTCCGACTGAGCCGCTGATCTTCTGAACGACTGAGCCCCTGATCCTCCGACTGAGCCCCTGATCCTCCGACCGACTGAGCCCCTAATCCTCCGACCGACTGAGCTCCTGATCCTCCGACTGACTGAGCCCCTGATCCTCCGACCGACTGAGCCCCTGATCCTCCGACCGACTGAGCCGCTGATCCTCCGACAGACTGAGCCCCTGATCCTCCGACTGACTGAGGCCCTGATCCTCCGACAGACTGAGCCCCCGATCCTCCGACCGACTGAGCCCCTGATCCTCCGACCGACTGAGCCCCTGATCCTCCGACTGACAGAATCCCTGATCCTCCGACCGACTGAGCCCCTGATCCTCCGACCGACTGAGCCCCTGATCCTCCGACCGACCGAGCCCCTGATCCTCCGACTGACTGAGCCCCTGATCCTCCGACCGATGCAGCCCCTGATCCTCCGACTGACTGAGCCCCTGATCCTCCGACTGACAGAATCCCTGATCCTCCGACCGACTGAGCCCCTGATCCTCCGACCGACTGAGGCCCTGATCCTCCGACCGACTGAGCCCCTGATCCTCCGACCGACTGAGCCCCTGATCCTCCGACCGACTGAGCCCCTGATCCTCCAACCGACTGAGCCCCTGATCCTCCGACTGACTGAGCCCCTGATACTCCGACGGACTGAGCCGCTGATCCTCCGACCGATTGAGCCCTGGATCCTCCGACCGACTGAGCCCCTGATCCTCCGACTGACTGAGCCCCTGATACTCCAACTGACTGAGCCGCTGATCCTCCGACCGACTGAACCCCTGATCCCCCGACCGACTGAGCCCCTGATCCTCCGACCGACTGAGCCCCTGATCCTCCGACCGACTGAGCCCCTGATCCTCCGACCGACTGAGCCCCTGATCCTCCGACCGACTGAGCCCCTGATCCTCCGACCGACTGAGCCCCTGATCCTCCGACCGACTGAACCCCTGATCCTCCGACCGATTGAGCCCCTGATCCTCCGACCGACTGAGCCCCTGATCCTCCGACCGACTGAGCCGTTGATCCTCCGACCGACTGAGCCCCTGATCCTCCGACCGACTGAGCCCCTGATCCTCCGACCGATTGAGCCGTTGATCCTCCTACCGACTGAGCCCCTGATCCTCCGACCGACTGAGCCCCTGATCCTCCGACTGACTGAGCCCCTGATCCTCTGACTGAGCGACTGATCCTCCGACCGACTGAGCCCCTGATCCTCCGACCGACTGAGCCCCTGATCCTCCGACCGACTGAGCCCCTGATCCTCTGACTGAGCCACTGATCCTCCGACTGACTGAGCCCCTGATCCTCCGACCGACTCAGCCCCGATCCTCTGACTGAGCCCCTGATCCTCCGACTGACTGAGCCCCTGATCCTCCGACCGACTCAGCCCCGATCCTCTGACTGAGCCCCTGATCCTCCGACTGACTGAGCCCCTGATCCTCCGTCCGACTGAGCCCCTGATCCTCCGACCGACTGAGGCCCTGATCCTCCGACCGACTGAGGCCCTGATCCTCCGACCGACTGAGCCATTGATCCACCGACCGACTGAGCCATTGATCCTCCGACTGACTGAGCCCCTGATCCTCTGACTGAGCCACTGATCCTCCGACTGACTGAGCCACTGATCCTCTGACTGAGCCACTGATCCTCCGACTGACTGAGCCACTGATCCTCCGACCGACTGAGCCCCTGATCCTCTGACTGAGCCACTGATCCTCCGACTGACTGAGCCACTGATCCTCTGACTGAGCCAATGATCCTCCGACCGACTGAGCCCCTGATCCTCCGACCGACTGAGCCCCTGATCCTCCGACCGACTGAGCCGTTGATCCTCCGACCGACTGAGCCGTTGATCGTCCGACCGACTGAGCCATTGATCCTCTGACCGACTGAGCCCCTCATCCTCCGACCGACTGAGCCCCTGATCCTCCGACCGACTGAGCCCCTGATCCTCTGACCGACTGAGCCCCTGATCCTCCGACCGACTGAGGCCCTGATCCTCCGACCGACTGAGGCCCTGATCCTCCGACTGACTGAGCCCCTGATCCTCCGACCGACTGAGCCCCTGATCCTCCGACTGACTGAGCCCCTGATCCTCCGACCGACTGCTCCGTTGATCCTCCGACCGACTGAGCCCCTGATCCTCCGACCGAATGTTCCGTTGATCCTCCGACCGACTGAGCCCCTGATCCTCCGACCGACTGCTCCGTTGATCCTCCGACTGACTGAGCCCCTGATCCTCTGACCGACTGCACCGTTGATCCTCCGATCGACTGAGCGTCTGATCCTCCGACCGACTGAGCCGTTGATCCTCCGACTGACTGAGCCCCTGATCCTCCGACTGAGCCGCTGATCTTCTGAACGACTGAACACTGATCCTCCGACTGAGCCCCTGATCCTCCGACCGACTGAGCCCCTAATCCTCCGACCGACTGAGCCCCTGATCCTCCGACTGACTGAGCCCCTGATCCTCCGACAGACTGAGCCCCCGATGCTCCGACCGACTGAGCCCCCGATCCTCCGAACGACTGAGCCCCTGATCCTCCGACTGACAGAATCCCTGATCCTCCGACCGACTGAGCCCCTGATCCTCCGACCGACCGAGCCCCTGATCCTCCGACCGACCGAGCCCCTGATCCTCCGACCGACTGAGCCCCTGATCCTCCGACCGACTGAGCCCCTGATCCTCCGACCGACTGAGGCCCTGATCCTCCGACTGACTGAGCCCCTGATCCTCCGACTGACAGAATCCCTGATCCTCCGACCGACTGAGCCCCTGATCCTCCGACTGACTGAGCCCCTGATCCTCCGACCGACTGAGCCCCTGATCCTCCTACTGACTGAGCCCCTGATCCTCCGACCGACTGAGCCCCTGATCCTCCGACCGACTGAGCCCCTGATCCTCCGACCGACTGAGCCCCTGATCCTCCGACTGACTGAGCCCCTGATACTCCGACTGATTGAGCCGCTGATCCTCCGACCGATTGAGCCCCGGATCCTCCGTCCGACTGAGCCCCTGATCCTCCGACCGACTGAGCCCCTGATCCTCCGACCGACTGAGCCCCTGATCCTCCGACCGACTGAGCCCCTGATCCTCCGACTGACTGAGCCCTTGATACTCCGACTGACTGAGCTGCTGGTCCTCCGACCGACTGAACCCCTGATCCCCCGACCGACTGAGCCGTTGATCCTCCAAACGACTGAGCCCCTGATCTTCCGACCGACTGAGCCCCTGATCCTCCGACCGACTGAGGCCCTGATCCTCCGACCGACTGAGGCCCTGATCCTCCGACTGAGCCCCTGATCCTGCGGCCGACTGAGCCGTTGATCATCCGACCGACTGAGCCCCTGATCCTCCGACCGACTGAGCCGTTGATCGTCCGACCGACTGAGCCATTGATCCTCTGACCGACTGAGCCCCTCATCCTCCGACCGACTGAGCCCCTGATCCTCCGACCGACTGAGCCCCTGATCCTCTGACCGACTGAGCCCCTGATCCTCCGACCGACTGAGGCCATGATCCTCCGACCGACTGAGGCCCTGATCCTCCGACTGACTGAGCCCCTGATCCTCCGACCGACTGAGCCCCTGATCCTCCGACTGACTGAGCCCCTGATCCTCCGACCGACTGCTCCGTTGATCCTCCGACCGACTGAGCCCCTGATCCTCCGACCGAATGTTCCGTTGATCCTCCGACCGACTGAGCCCCTGATCCTCCGACCGACTGCTCCGTTGATCCTCCGACTGACTGAGCCCCTGATCCTCTGACCGACTGCACCGTTGATCCTCCGATCGACTGAGCCTCTGATCCTCCGACCGACTGAGCCGTTGATCCTCCGACTGACTGAGCCCCTGATCCTCCGACTGAGCCGCTGATCTTCTGAACGACTGAACACTGATCCTCCGACTGAGCCCCTGATCCTCCGACCGACTGAGCCCCTAATCCTCCGACCGACTGAGCCCCTGATCCTCCGACTGACTGAGCCCCTGATCCTCCGACAGACTGAGCCCCCGATGCTCCGACCGACTGAGCCCCCGATCCTCCGAACGACTGAGCCCCTGATCCTCCGACTGACAGAATCCCTGATCCTCCGACCGACTGAGCCCCTGATCCTCCGACCGACTGAGCCCCTGATCCTCCGACCGACCGAGCCCCTGATCCTCCGACCGACTGAGCCCCTGATCCTCCGACCGACTGAGCCCCTGATCCTCCGACCGACTGAGGCCCTGATCCTCCGACTGACTGAGCCCCTGATCCTCCGACTGACAGAATCCCTGATCCTCCGACCGACTGAGCCCCTGATCCTCCGACTGACTGAGCCCCTGATCCTCCGACCGACTGAGCCCCTGATCCTCCTACTGACTGAGCCCCTGATCCTCCGACCGACTGAGCCCCTGATCCTCCGACCGACTGAGCCCCTGATCCTCCGACCGACTGAGCCCCTGATCCTCCGACTGACTGAGCCCCTGATACTCCGACAGATTGAGCCGCTGATCCTCCGACCGATTGAGCCCCGGATCCTCCGACCGACTGAGACCCTGATCCTCCGACTGAGCTGCTGATCCTCTGACCGACTGAGGCCCTGATCCTCCGACCGACTGAGGCCCTGATCCTCCGACCGACTGAGCCCCTGATCCTCCGACCGTCTGAGCCGTTGATCCTCCGACCGACTGAGCCCCTGATCCTCCGACCGACTGAGCCACTGATCCTCAGACCGACTGAGCCCCTGATCCTCCGACCGACTGAGGCCCTGATCCTCCGACCGACTGAGGCCCTGATCCTCCGACCGACTGAGCCCCTGATCCTCCGACCGACTGAGCCCCTGATCCTCCGACCGACTGAGCCCCTGATCCTCCGACCGACTGAGCCCCTGATCCTCCGACCGACTGAGCCGCTGATCCTCCGACTGACTGAACCCCTGATCCTCCGACTGACTGAGCCCCCGATCCTCCGACAGACTGAGCCCCCGATCCTCCGACCGACTGAGCCCCTGATCCTCCGACCGACCGAGCCCCTGATCCTCCGACTGACAGAATCCCTGATCCTCCGACCGACTGAGCCCCTGATCCTCCGACCGACTGAGCCCCTGATCCTCCGACCGACCGAGCCCCTGATCCTCCGACTGACTGAGCCCCTGATCCTCCGACCGATGCAGCCCCTGATCCTCCGACTGACTGAGCCCCTGATCCTCCGACTGACAGAATCCCTGATCCTCCGACCGACTGAGCCCCTGATCCTCCGACCGACTGAGGCCCTGATCCTCCGACCGACTAAGCCCCTGATCCTCCGACCGACTGAGCCCCTGATCCTCCGACCGACTGAGCCCCTGATCCTCCAACCGACTGAGCCCCTGATACTCCGACTGACTGAGCCGCTGATCCTCCGACCGATTGAGCCCCGGATCCTCCGACCGACTGAGCCCCTGATCCTCCGACTGACTGAGCCCCTGATACTCCAACTGACTGAGCCGCTGATCCTCCGACCGATTGAGCCCCGGATCCTCCGTCCGACTGAGCCGCTGGTCCTCCGACCGACTGAGCCGTTGATCCTCCGACCGACTGAGCCCCTGATCCTCCGACCGACTGAGCCCCTGATCCTCCGACCGACTGAACCCCTGATATTCCGACCGTCTGAGTCCCTGATCCTCCGACCGACTGAGCCCCTGATCCTCCGACCGACTGAGCCCCTGATCCTCCGACCGACTGAGCCCCTGATCCTCCGACCGACTGAGCCCCTGATCCTCCGACCGACTGAGCCCCTGATCCTCCGACCGACTGAACCCCTGATCCTCCGACCGACTGAGCTGTTGATCCACCGACCGACTGAGCCCCTGATCCTCAGACCGACTGAGCCCCTGATCCTCCGACCGACTGAGCGCCTGATCCTCCGACCGACTGAGCCCCTGATCCTCCGACCGACTGAGCCCCTGATCCTCAGACCAACTGAGCCCCTGATCCTCCGACTGACTGAGCCCCTGATCCTCCGACCGACTGAGCCCCTGATCCTCCGACCGACTGAGCCCCTGATCCTCCGACCGACTGCTCCGTTGATCCTCCGACCGACTGAGCCCCTGATCCTCCGACCGACTGCTCCGTTGATCCTCCGACCGACTGAGCCCCTGATCCTCCGACTGACTGAGCCCCTGATCCTCCGACCGACTGCTCCGTTGATCCTCCGATCGACTGAGCCCCTGATCCTCCGACCGACTGAGCCCCTGATCCTCCGACCGACTGAGCCGTTGATCCTCCGAACGACTGAGCCCCTGATCCTCCGACTGACTGAGCCCCTGAACCTCCGACCGAGTGAGCCCCTGATCCTCCGACTGACTGAGCCCCTGATCCTCCGACTGACAGAACCCCTGATCCTCCGACGGACTGAGCCCCTGATCCTCCGACCGACTGAGCCCCTGATCCTCCGACCGACTGAGCCCCTGATCCTCCGACTGACAGAACCCCTGATCCTCCGACCGACTGAGCCCCTGATCCTCCGACTGACT
The DNA here is from genome assembly GCF_044704955.1 of Pristiophorus japonicus. Taxonomy (NCBI): domain Eukaryota; kingdom Metazoa; phylum Chordata; class Chondrichthyes; family Pristiophoridae; genus Pristiophorus; species Pristiophorus japonicus. The sequence continues at coordinate 276,437,440 of NC_091978.1, read as the reverse complement.
GAGCCCCTGATCCTCCGACTGACAGAACCCCTGATCCTCCGACCGACTGAGCCCCTGTCCTCCGACTTACAGAACCCCTGATCCTCCGACCGACTGAGCCCCTGATCCTCCGACCGACTGAGCCCCTTATCCTCCGACCGACTGAGCCCCAGATCCTCCGTCCGACTGAGCCCCGGATCCTCCGACCGACTGAGCCGTTGATCCTCCGACCGACTCAGCCCTGATCCTCTGACTGAGCCCCGGATCCTCCGACCGACTGAGCCCCTGATCCTCCGACCGACTGAGCCCCTGATCCTCCGACCGACTGAGCCCCTGATCCTCCGACCGACTGAGCCCCTGATCCTACGACCGACTCAGCCCCGATCCTCTGACTGAGCCACTGATCCTCCGACCGACTGAGCGTTGATCCTGTGACCGACTGAGCCGTTGATCCTCCGACCGACTGAGCCCCTGATCCTCCGACCGACTGAGCCCCTGATCCTCCGACCGACTGAACCCCTGATCCTCCGACCGACTGAGCCGTTGATCCTCCGACCGACTGAGCGTTGATCCTGTGACCGACTGAGCCGTTGATCCACCGACCGACTGAGCCCCTGATCCTCCGACCGACTGAGGCCCTGATCCTCCGACCGACTGAGGCCCTGATCCTCCGACCGACTGAGGCCCTGATCCTCCGACCGACTGAGGCTCTGATCCTCCGACCGACTGAGCCGTTGATCCTCCGACCGACTGGGCCCCTGATTCTCCGACCGACTGAGGCCCTGATCCTCCGACCGACTGAGGCCCTGATCCTCCGACGGACTGAGCCCCTGATCCTCCGACCGACTGAGCCCCTGATCCTCCGGCCGACTCAGCCCCTGATCCTCCGACCGACTGAGCCCCTGATCCTCCGACCGACTGAGGCCCTGATCCATTACCGACTGAGGCCCTGATCCTCCGACCGACTGAGCCCCTGATCCTCCGACCGACTGAGGCCCTGATCCATTACCGACTGAGGCCCTGATCCTCCGACCGACTGAGCCCCTGATCCTCCGACCGACTGAGGCCCTGATCCTCCGACTGGCAGAACCCCTGATCCTCCGACCGACTGAGCCCCTGATCCTCCGACTGACTGAGCCCCTGATCCTCCGACTGACAGAACCCCTGATCCTCCGACCGACTGAGCCCCTGATCCTCCGACCGACTGAGCCCCTGATCCTCCGACCGACTGCTCCGTTGATCCTCCGACCGACTGAGCCCCTGATCCTCCGACCGACTGCTCCGTTGATCCTCCGACCGACTGAGCCCCTGATCCTCCGACTGACTGAGCCCCTGATCCTCCGACCGACTGCTCCATTGATCCTCCGACCGACTGAGCCCCTGATCCTCCGACCGACTGAGCCCCTGATCCTCCGACCGACTGAGCCGTTGATCCTCCGAACGACTGAGCCCCTGATCCTCCGACCGACTGCTCCGTTGATCCTCCGACCGACTGAGCCCCTGATCCTCTGACCGACTGCACCGTTGATCCTCCGATCGACTGAGCCTCTGATCCTCCGACCGACTGAGCCGTTGATCCTCCGACTGACTGAGCCCCTGATCCTCCGACTGAGCCGCTGATCTTCTGAACGACTGAACCCTGATCCTCCGACTGAGCCCCTGATCCTCCGACCGACTGAGGCCCTGATCCTCCGACTGACTGAGCCCCTGATCCTCCGACAGACTGAGCCCCCGATGCTCCGACCGACTGAGCCCCTGATCCTCCGAACGACTGAGCCCCTGATCCTCCGACTGACAGAATCCCTGATCCTCCGACCGACTGAGCCCCTGATCCTCCGACCGACTGAGCCCCTGATCCTCCGACCGACTGAGGCCCTGATCCTCCGACCGACTGAGCCCCTGATCCTCCTACCGACTGAGCCCCTGATCCTCCGACCGACTGAGCCCCTGATCCTCCGACCGACTGAGCCCCTGATCCTCCGACCGACTGAGCCCCTGATCCTCCGACTGACTGAGCCCCTGATACTCCGACTGATTGAGCCGCTGATCCTCCGACCGATTGAGCCCCGGATCCTCCGTCCGACTGAGCCCCTGATCCTCCGACCGACTGAGCCCCTGATCCTCCGACCGACTGAGCCCCTGATCCTCCGACCGACTGAGCCCCTGATCCTCCGACTGACTGAGCCCCTGATACTCCGACTGACTGAGCTGCTGGTCCTCCGACCGACTGAACCCCTGATCCCCCGACCGACTGAGCCGTTGATCCTCCAAACGACTGAGCCCCTGATCTTCCGACCGACTGAGCCCCTGATCCTCCGACCGACTGAGGCCCTGATCCTCCGACCGACTGAGGCCCTGATCCTCCGACCGACTGAGCCCCTGATCCTCCGGCCGACTGAGCCGTTGATCATCCGACCGACTGAGCCCCTGATCCTCCGACCGACTGAGACCCTGATCCTCCGACTGAGCTGCTGATCCTCTGACCGACTGAGGCCCTGATCCTCCGACCGACTGAGGCCCTGATCCTCCGACCGACTGAGCCCCTGATCCTCCGACCGTCTGAGCCGTTGATCCTCCGACCGACTGAGCCCCTGATCCTCCGACCGACTGAGCCACTGATCCTCAGACCGACTGAGCCCCTGATCCTCCGACCGACTGAGGCCCTGATCCTCCGACCGACTGAGGCCCTGATCCTCCGACCGACTGAGCCCCTGATCCTCCGACCGACTGAGCCCCTGATCCTCCGACCGACTGAGCCCCTGATCCTCCGACCGACTGAGCCCCTGATCCTCCGACCGGCTGCTCCGTTGATCCTCTGACCGACTGCTCCGTTGATCCTCCGATCGACTGAGCCCCTGATCCTCCGACCGACTGAGCTGTTGATCCTCCGACTGAGCCGCTGATCTTCTGAACGACTGAGCCCCTGATCCTCCGACTGAGCCCCTGACCCTCCGACCGACTGAGCCCCTAATCCTCCGACCGACTGAGCCCCTGATCCTCCGACTGACTGAGCCCCTGATCCTCCGACCGACTGAGCCCCTGATCCTCCGACCGACTGAGCCGCTGATCCTCCGACTGACTGAGCCCCTGATCCTCCGACTGACTGAGCCCCCGATCCTCCGACAGACTGAGCCCCCGATCCTCCGACCGACTGAGCCCCTGATCCTCCGACCGACTGAACCCCTGATCCTCCGACTGACAGAATCCCTGATCCTCCGACCGACTGAGCCCCTGATCCTCCGACCGACTGAGCCCCTGATCCTCCGACCGACCGAGCCCCTGATCCTCCGACTGACTGAGCCCCTGATCCTCCGACCGATGCAGCCCCTGATCCTCCGACTGACTGAGCCCCTGATCCTCCGACTGACAGAATCCCTGATCCTCCGACCGACTGAGCCCCTGATCCTCCGACCGACTGAGGCCCTGATCCTCCGACCGACTAAGCCCCTGATCCTCCGACCGACTGAGCCCCTGATCCTCCGACCGACTGAGCCCCTGATCCTCCAACCGACTGAGCCCCTGATACTCCGACTGACTGAGCCGCTGATCCTCCGACCGATTGAGCCCCGGATCCTCCGACCGACTGAGCCCCTGATCCTCCGACTGACTGAGCCCCTGATACTCCAACTGACTGAGCCGCTGATCCTCCGACCGATTGAGCCCCGGATCCTCCGTCCGACTGAGCCGCTGGTCCTCCGACCGACTGAACCCCTGATCCCCCGACCGACTGAGCCGTTGATCCTCCGAACGACTGAGCCCCTGATCTTCCGACCGACTGAGGCCCTGATCCTCCGACCGACTGAGGCCCTGATCCTCCGACCGACTGAGCCCCTGATCCTCCGACCGACTAAGCCCCGGATCCTCCGACCGACTGAGCCCCTTATCCTCCGACCGACTAAGCCCCGGATCCTCCGACCGACTGAGCCCCGGATCCTCCGACCGACTGAGCCGTTGATCCTCCGACCGACTGAGCCCCTGATCCTCCGACCGACTGAGCCCCTGATCCTCCGACCGACTGAACCCCTGATATTCCGACCGTCTGAGTCCCTGATCCTCCGACCGACTGAGCCCCTGATCCTCCGACCGACTGAGCCCCTGATCCTCCGACCGACTGAGCCCCTGATCCTCCGACCGACTGAGCCCCTGATCCTCAGACCGACTGAGCCCCTGATCCTCCGACTGACTGAGCCCCTGATCCTCCGACCGACTGAGCCCCTGATCCTCCGACCGACTGAGCCCCTGATCCTCCGACCGACTGCTCCGTTGATCCTCCGACCGACTGAGCCCCTGATCCTCCGACCGACTGCTCCGTTGATCCTCCGACCGACTGAGCCCCTGATCCTCCGACTGACTGAGCCCCTGATCCTCCAACCGACTGCTCCGTTGATCCTCCGATCGACTGAGCCCCTGATCCTCCGACCGACTGAGCCCCTGATCCTCCGACCGACTGAGCCGTTGATCCTCCGAACGACTGAGCCCCTGATCCTCCGACTGACTGAGCCCCTGAACCTCCAACCGAGTGAGCCCCTGATCCTCCGACTGACTGAGCCCCTGATCCTCCGACTGACAGAACCCCTGATCCTCCGACGGACTGAGCCCCTGATCCTCCGACCGACTGAGCCCCTGATCCTCCGACCGACTGAGCCCCTGATCCTCCGACCGACAGAACCCCTGATCCTCCGACCGACTGAGCCCCTGATCCTCCGACTGACTGAGCCCCTGATCCTCCGACTGACAGAACCCCTGATCCTCCGACCGACTGAGCCCCTGATCCTCCGACTTACAGAACCCCTGATCCTCCGACCGACTGAGCCCCTGATCCTCCGACCGACTGAGCCCCTTATCCTCCGACCGACTGAGCCCCAGATCCTCCGTCCGACTGAGCCCCGGATCCTCCGACCGACTGAGCCGTTGATCCTCCGACCGACTCAGCCCTGATCCTCTGACTGAGCCCCGGATCCTCCGACCGACTGAGCCCCTGATCCTCCGACCGACTGAGCCCCTGATCCTCCGACCGACTGAGCCCCTGATCCTCCGACCGACTGAGCCCCTGATCCTACGACCGACTCAGCCCCGATCCTCTGACTGAGCCACTGATCCTCCGACCGACTGAGCGTTGATCCTGTGACCGACTGAGCCGTTGATCCTCCGACCGACTGAGCCCCTGATCCTCCGACCGACTGAGCCCCTGATCCTCCGACCGACTGAACCCCTGATCCTCCGACCGACTGAGCCGTTGATCCTCCGACCGACTGAGCGTTGATCCTGTGACCGACTGAGCCGTTGATCCTCCGACCGACTGAGGCCCTGATCCTCCGACCGACTGAGGCCCTGATCCTCCGACCGACTGAGGCTCTGATCCTCCGACCGACTGAGCCGTTGATCCTCCGACCGACTGGGCCCCTGATTCTCCGACCGACTGAGGCCCTGATCCTCCGACCGACTGAGGCCCTGATCCTCCGACCGACTGAGCCCCTGATCCTCCGACCGACTGAGGCCCTGATCCTCCGACCGACTGAGGCTCTGATCCTCCGACCGACTGAGCCGTTGATCCTCCGACCGACTGGGCCCCTGATTCTCCGACCGACTGAGGCCCTGATCCTCCGACCGACTGAGGCCCTGATCCTCCGACCGACTGAGCCCCTGATCCTCCGACCGACTGAGCCCCTGATCCTCCGGCCGACTCAGCCCCTGATCCTCCGACCGACTGAGCCCCTGATCCTCCGACCGACTGAGGTCCTGATCCATTACCGACTGAGGCCCTGATCCTCCGACCGACTGAGCCCCTGATCCTCCGACCGACTGAGGCCCTGATCCTCCGACTGGCAGAACCCCTGATCCTCCGACCGACTGAGCCCCTGATCCTCCGACTGACTGAGCCCCTGATCCTCCGACTGACAGAACCCCTGATCCTCCGACCGACTGAGCCCCTGATCCTCCGACCGACTGAGCCCCTGATCCTCCGACCGACTGCTCCGTTGATCCTCCGACCGACTGAGCCCCTGATCCTCCGACTGACTGAGCCCCTGATCCTCAGACCGACTGAGCCCCTGATCCTCCGACCGACTGAGGCCCTGATCCTCCGACCGACTGAGGCTCTGATCCTCCGACCGACTGAGCCGTTGATCCTCCGACCGACTGGGCCCCTGATTCTCCGACCGACTGAGGCCCTGATCCTCCGACCGACTGAGCCCCTGATCCTCCGACCGACTGAGCCCCTGATCCTCCGGCCGACTCAGCCCCTGATCCTCCGACCGACTGAGCCCCTGATCCTCCGACCGACTGAGGTCCTGATCCATTACCGACTGAGGCCCTGATCCTCCGACCGACTGAGCCCCTGATCCTCCGACCGACTGAGGCCCTGATCCTCCGACTGGCAGAACCCCTGATCCTCCGACCGACTGAGCCCCTGATCCTCCGACTGACTGAGCCCCTGATCCTCCGACTGACAGAACCCCTGATCCTCCGACCGACTGCTCCATTGATCCTCCGACCGACTGAGCCCCTGATCCTCCGACCGACTGAGCCCCTGATCCTCCGACCGACTGAGCCGTTGATCCTCCGAACGACTGAGCCCCTGATCCTCCGACTGACTGAGCCCCTGAACCTCCGACCGAGTGAGCCCCTGATCCTCCGACTGACTGAGCCCCTGATCCTCCGACTGACAGAACCCCTGATCCTCCGACGGACTGAGCCCCTGATCCTCCGACCGACTGAGGCCCTGATCCTCCGACCGACTGAGCCCCTGATCCTCCGACCGACTGAGGCCCTGATCCTCCGACTGAGGCCCTGATCCTCCGACCGACTGAGCCCCTGATCCTCCGACCGACTGAGGCCCTGATCCTCCGACTGACAGAACCCCTGATCCTCAGACCGACTGAGCCCCTGATCCTCCGACTGACTGAGCCCCTGATCCTCCGACTGACAGAACCCCTGATCCTCCGACCGACTCAGCCCCGATCCTCTGACTGAGCCCCTGATCCTCCGACCGACTCAGCCCCGATCCTCTGACTGAGCCGCTGATCCTCCAAATGACTTTGGCGCTCATCCTCCGACTGACTGAGCCCCTGATCCTCCGACCGACTGCTCCGTTGATCCTCCGACTGACTGAGCCCCTGATCCTCTGACTGACTGAGCCCCTGAACCTCCGACCGACTGAGCGTTGATCCTGTGACCGACTGAGCCCCTGATCCTCCGACCGACTGAGCGTTGATCCTGTGACCGACTGAGCCCCTGATCCTCCGACCGACTGAGCCCCTGATCCTCCGACCGACTGAGCGTTGATCCTGTGACCGACTGAGCCCCTGATCCTCCGACCGACTGAGCGTTGATCCTGTGACCGACTGAGCCGTTGATCCTCCGACTGACTGAGCCCCTGATCCTCTGACTGAGCCGCTGATCCTCCGACCGAATGAGCCCCTGATCCTCCGACCGACTGAAACCCTGATCCCCCGACCGACTGAGCCCCTGTTCCTCCGACTGAGCCGTTGATCCTCCAAACGACGGAGCCCCTGATCCTCCGACCGACTCAGCCCCGATCCTCTGACTGAGCCCCTGATCCTCCGACCGACTCAGCCCCGATCCTCTGACTGAACCCCTGATCCTCCGACTGAGCCGTTGATCCTCCAAACGACTGAGCCCCTGATCCTCCGACCGACTGAGCCCCTGTTCCTCCGACTGAGCCGTTGATCCTCCAAACGACTGAGCCCCTGCTTCTCCGACCGACTGAGCCCCTGATCCTCCGACCGACTGAGGCCCTGATCCTCCGACCGACTGAGGCCCTGATCCTCTGACCGACTGAGCCCCAGATCCTCCATCCGACTGAGCCCCGGATCCTCCGACCGACTGAGCCGTTGATCCTCCGACCGACTGAGCCCCTGATCCTCCGACCGACTGAGGCCCTGATCCTCCGACCGACTGAGGCCCTGATCCTCCGACCGACTGAGCCCCTGATCCTCCGTCCGACTGAGGCCCTGAGCCTCCGACCGACTGAGCCGTTGATCCTCCGACAGACTGAGCCCCTGATCCTCCGACCGACTGAGCCCCTGATATTCCGACCGTGTGAGTCCCTGATCCTCCGACCGACTGAGCCCCTGATCCTCCGACCGACTGAGCCCCTGATCCTCCGACCGACTGAGGCCCTGATCCTCCGACCGACTGAGCCGTTGATCCTCCGACCGACTGAGCCCCTGATATTCCGACCGTCTGAGTCCCTGATCCTCCGACTGACTGAGCCCCTGATCCTCCGACCGACTGAGCCCCTGATCCTCCGACCGACTGAGCCCCTGATCCTCCGACCGTCTGAGTCCCTGATCCTCCGAGCGACTGAGCCCCTGATCCTCCGACCGACTGAGCCCCTGATCCTCCGACCGACTGAGGCCCTGATCCTCTGACCGACTGAGCCGTTGATCCTCCGACCGACTGAGCCGTTGATCCTCCGACCGACTGAGCCCCTGATCCTCCGACCGACTGAGCCCCTGATCCTCCGACCGACTGAGCCCCTGATCCTCCGACCGACTGAGCCGTTGATCCTCCGACCGACTGAGCCCCTGATCCTCCGACCGACTGAGCCCCTGATCCTCCGACCGACTGAGCCGTTGATCCTCCGACCGACTGAGCCCCTGATCCTCCGACCGACTGAGCCCCTGATCCTCCGACTGACTGAGCCCCTGATCCTCTGACTGAGCGACTGATCCTCCGACCGACTGAGCCCCTGACCCTCCGACCGACTGAGGCCCTGATCCTCCGACCGACTGAGCCCCTGATCCTCTGACTGTGCCACTGATCCTCCGACTGACTGAGCCCCTGATCCTCCGACCGACTCAGCCCCGATCCTCTGACTGAGCCCCTGATCCTCCGACTGACTGAGCCCCTGATCCTCCGACCGACTCAGCCCCGATCCTCTGACTGAGCCCCTGATCCTCCGACTGACTGAGCCCCTGATCCTCCGACCGACTGAGCCCCTGATCCTCCAACCGACTGAGGCCCTGATCCTCCGACCGACTGAGGCCCTGATCCTCCGACCGACTGAGCCATTGATCCTCCGACCGACTGAGCCATTGATCCTCCGACTGACTGAGCCCCTGATCCTCTGACTGAGCCACTGATCCTCCGACCGACTGAGCCACTGATCCTCTGACTGAGCCATTGATCCTCCGACTGACTGAGCCACTGATCCTCCGACCGACTGAGCCCCTGATCCTCTGACTGAGCCACTGATCCTCCGACCGACTGAGCCACTGATCCTCCGACCGACTGAGCCCCTGATCCTCCGACCGACTGAGCCCCTGATCCTCTGACCGAGCCACTGATCCTCCGACCGACTGAGCCACTGATCCTCCGACCGACTGAGCCCCCGATCCTCCGACCGACTGAGCCCCTGATCCTCCGACCGACGGAGCCCCTGATCCTCCGACTGACAGAATCCCTGATCCTCCGACCGACTGAGCCCCTGATCCTCCGACCGACTGAGCCCCTGATCCTCCGACCGACCGAGCCCCTGATCCTCCGACCGACTGAGCCCCTGATCCTCCGACCGACGCAGCCCCTGATCCTCCGACTGACTGAGCCCCTGATCCTCCGACCGACAGAATCCCTGATCCTCCGACCGACTGAGCCCCTGATCCTCCGACCGACTGAGGCCCTGATCCTCCGACCGACTGAGCCCCTGATCCTCCGACCGACTGAGCCCCTGATCCTCCGACCGACTGAGCCCCTGATCCTCCGACCGACTGAGCCCCTGATCCTCCGACTGACTGAGCCACTGATCCTCCGACCGACTGCTCCGTTGATCCTCCGACCGACTGAGCCCCTGATCCTCCGACCGATTGCTCCGTTGATCCTCCGACCGACTGAGCCCCTGATCCTCCGACCGACTGCTCCGTTGATCCTCCGACCGACTGAGCCCCTGATCCTCTGACCGACTGCTCCGTTGATCCTCCGATCGACTGAGCCCCTTATCCTCCGACTGACTGAGCCCCTGATCCTCCGACCGACTGAGCCGTTGATCCTCCGACTGACTGAGCCCCTGATCCTCCGACTGAGCCCCTGATCCTCCGACCGACTGAGCCCCTAATCCTCCGACCGACTGAGCCCCTGATCCTCCGACTGACTGAGCCCCTGATCCTCCGACAGACAGAGCCCCCGATGCTCCGACCGACTGAGCCCCTGATCCTCCGAACGACTGAGCCCCTGATCCTCCGACTGACAGAATCCCTGATCCTCCGACTGACTGAGCTCCTGATCCTCCGACCGACGCAGCCCCTGATCCTCCGACCGACTGAGCCCCTGATCCTCCGACCGACTGAGCCCCTGATCCTCCGACCGACTGAGGCCCTGATCCTCCGACTGACTGAGCCCCTGATCCTCCGACCGACAGAATCCCTGATCCTCCGACCGACTGAGCCCCTGATCCTCCGACCGACTGAGCCCCTGATCCTCCGACCGACTGAGCCCCTGATCCTCCGACCGACTGAGCCCCTGATCCTCCGACCGACTGTGACCCTGATCCTCCGACCGACTGAGCCCCTGATCCTCCGACCGACTGAGCCCCTGATCCTCCGACCGACTGAGCCCCTGATACTCCGACTGACTGAGCCGCTGATCCTCCGACCGATTGAGCCCCGGATCCTCTGTCCGACTGAGCTGCTGGTCCTCCGACCGACTGAACCCCTGATCCCCCGACCGACTGAGCCGTTGATCCTCCAAACGACTGAGCCCCTGATCTTCCGACCGACTGAGCCCCTGATCCTCCGACCGACTGAGGCCCTGATCCTCCGACCGACTGAGGCCCTGATCCTCCGACCGACTGAGCCCCTGATCCTCCGACCGACTGAGCCGTTGATCCTCTGACCGACTGAGCCCCTGATCCTCCGACCGACTGAGCCCCTGATCCTCCGACTGACTGAGCCCCTGATCCTCCGACCGAGTGAGCCCCTGATCTTCCGACTGACTGAGCCCCTAATCCTCCGACTGACTGAGCCCCTGATCCTCTGACTGAGCCACTGATCCTCCGACTGACTGAGCCACTGATCCTCTGACTGAGCCACTGATCCTCCGACCGACTGAGAGCCTGATCCTCCGACCGACTGAGCCGTTGATCCTCCGACCGACTGAGCCGCTGATCCTCCGACTGACTGAGCCCCCGATCCTCCGACTGACTGAGCCCCTGATCCTCCGATCGACTGAGCCCCTGATCCTCCGACCGACTGAGCCCCTGAACCTCCGACCGACTGAGCCCCTGATCATCCGACCGACTGAGCCCCTGACCCTCCGACCGACTGAGGCCCTGATCCTCCGACCGACTGAGCCCCTGATCCTCTGACTGTGCCACTGATCCTCCGACTGACTGAGCCCCTGATCCTCCGACCGACTCAGCCCCGATCCTCTGACTGAGCCCCTGATCCTCCGACTGACTGAGCCCCTGATCCTCCGACCGACTCAGCCCCGATCCTCTGACTGAGCCCCTGATCCTCCGACTGACTGAGCCCCTGATCCTCCGACCGACTGAGCCCCTGATCCTCCAACCGACTGAGGCCCTGATCCTCCGACCGACTGAGGCCCTGATCCTCCGACCGACTGAGCCATTGATCCTCCGACCGACTGAGCCATTGATCCTCCGACTGACTGAGCCCCTGATCCTCTGACTGAGCCACTGATCCTCCGACCGACTGAGCCACTGATCCTCTGACTGAGCCATTGATCCTCCGACTGACTGAGCCACTGATCCTCCGACCGACTGAGCCCCTGATCCTCTGACTGAGCCACTGATCCTCCGACCGACTGAGCCACTGATCCTCCGACCGACTGAGCCCCTGATCCTCCGACCGACTGAGCCCCTGATCCTCTGACCGAGCCACTGATCCTCCGACCGACTGAGCCACTGATCCTCCGACCGACTGAGCCCCCGATCCTCCGACCGACTGAGCCCCTGATCCTCCGACCGACGGAGCCCCTGATCCTCCGACTGACAGAATCCCTGATCCTCCGACCGACTGAGCCCCTGATCCTCCGACCGACTGAGCCCCTGATCCTCCGACCGACCGAGCCCCTGATCCTCCGACCGACTGAGCCCCTGATCCTCCGACCGACGCAGCCCCTGATCCTCCGACTGACTGAGCCCCTGATCCTCCGACCGACAGAATCCCTGATCCTCCGACCGACTGAGCCCCTGATCCTCCGACCGACTGAGGCCCTGATCCTCCGACCGACTGAGCCCCTGATCCTCCGACCGACTGAGCCCCTGATCCTCCGACCGACTGAGCCCCTGATCCTCCGACCGACTGAGCCCCTGATCCTCCGACTGACTGAGCCACTGATCCTCCGACCGACTGCTCCGTTGATCCTCCGACCGACTGAGCCCCTGATCCTCCGACCGATTGCTCCGTTGATCCTCCGACCGACTGAGCCCCTGATCCTCCGACCGACTGCTCCGTTGATCCTCCGACCGACTGAGCCCCTGATCCTCTGACCGACTGCTCCGTTGATCCTCCGATCGACTGAGCCCCTTATCCTCCGACTGACTGAGCCCCTGATCCTCCGACCGACTGAGCCGTTGATCCTCCGACTGACTGAGCCCCTGATCCTCCGACTGAGCCCCTGATCCTCCGACCGACTGAGCCCCTAATCCTCCGACCGACTGAGCCCCTGATCCTCCGACTGACTGAGCCCCTGATCCTCCGACAGACAGAGCCCCCGATGCTCCGACCGACTGAGCCCCTGATCCTCCGAACGACTGAGCCCCTGATCCTCCGACTGACAGAATCCCTGATCCTCCGACTGACTGAGCTCCTGATCCTCCGACCGACGCAGCCCCTGATCCTCCGACCGACTGAGCCCCTGATCCTCCGACCGACTGAGCCCCTGATCCTCCGACCGACTGAGGCCCTGATCCTCCGACTGACTGAGCCCCTGATCCTCCGACCGACAGAATCCCTGATCCTCCGACCGACTGAGCCCCTGATCCTCCGACCGACTGAGCCCCTGATCCTCCGACCGACTGAGCCCCTGATCCTCCGACCGACTGAGCCCCTGATCCTCCGACCGACTGTGACCCTGATCCTCCGACCGACTGAGCCCCTGATCCTCCGACCGACTGAGCCCCTGATCCTCCGACCGACTGAGCCCCTGATACTCCGACTGACTGAGCCGCTGATCCTCCGACCGATTGAGCCCCGGATCCTCCGTCCGACTGAGCTGCTGGTCCTCCGACCGACTGAACCCCTGATCCCCCGACCGACTGAGCCGTTGATCCTCCAAACGACTGAGCCCCTGATCCTCCGACCGACTGAGCCCCCGATCCTCCGACCGACTGAGCCCCTGATCCTCCGACTGAGCCGTTGATCCTCCAAACGACTGAGCCCCTGCTTCTCCGACCGACTGAGCCCCTGATCCTCCGACCGACTGAGGCCCTGATCCTCCGACCGACTGAGGCCCTGATCCTCCGACCGACTGAGCCCCAGATCCTCCATCCGACTGAGCCCCGGATCCTCCGACCGACTGAGCCGTTGATCCTCCGACTGACTGAGCCCCTGATCCTCCGACCGACAGAATCCCTGATCCTCCGACCGACTGAGCCCCTGATCCTCCGACCGACTGAGCCCCTGATCCTCCGACCGACTGAGCCCCTGATCCTCCGACCGACTGAGCCCCTGATCCTCCGACCGACTGTGACCCTGATCCTCCGACCGACTGAGCCCCTGATCCTCCGACCGACTGAGCCCCTGATCCTCCGACCGACTGAGCCCCTGATACTCCGACTGACTGAGCCGCTGATCCTCCGACCGATTGAGCCCCGGATCCTCTGTCCGACTGAGCTGCTGGTCCTCCGACCGACTGAACCCCTGATCCCCCGACCGACTGAGCCGTTGATCCTCCAAACGACTGAGCCCCTGATCTTCCGACCGACTGAGCCCCTGATCCTCCGACCGACTGAGGCCCTGATCCTCCGACCGACTGAGGCCCTGATCCTCCGACCGACTGAGCCCCTGATCCTCCGACCGACTGAGCCGTTGATCCTCTGACCGACTGAGCCCCTGATCCTCCGACCGACTGAGCCCCTGATCCTCCGACTGACTGAGCCCCTGATCCTCCGACCGAGTGAGCCCCTGATCTTCCGACTGACTGAGCCCCTAATCCTCCGACTGACTGAGCCCCTGATCCTCTGACTGAGCCACTGATCCTCCGACTGACTGAGCCACTGATCCTCTGACTGAGCCACTGATCCTCCGACCGACTGAGAGCCTGATCCTCCGACCGACTGAGCCGTTGATCCTCCGACCGACTGAGCCGCTGATCCTCCGACTGACTGAGCCCCCGATCCTCCGACTGACTGAGCCCCTGATCCTCCGATCGACTGAGCCCCTGATCCTCCGACCGACTGAGCCCCTGAACCTCCGACCGACTGAGCCCCTGATCATCCGACCGACTGAGCCCCTGACCCTCCGACCGACTGAGGCCCTGATCCTCCGACCGACTGAGCCCCTGATCCTCTGACTGTGCCACTGATCCTCCGACTGACTGAGCCCCTGATCCTCCGACCGACTCAGCCCCGATCCTCTGACTGAGCCCCTGATCCTCCGACTGACTGAGCCCCTGATCCTCCGACCGACTCAGCCCCGATCCTCTGACTGAGCCCCTGATCCTCCGACTGACTGAGCCCCTGATCCTCCGACCGACTGAGCCCCTGATCCTCCAACCGACTGAGGCCCTGATCCTCCGACCGACTGAGGCCCTGATCCTCCGACCGACTGAGCCATTGATCCTCCGACCGACTGAGCCATTGATCCTCCGACTGACTGAGCCCCTGATCCTCTGACTGAGCCACTGATCCTCCGACCGACTGAGCCACTGATCCTCTGACTGAGCCATTGATCCTCCGACTGACTGAGCCACTGATCCTCCGACCGACTGAGCCCCTGATCCTCTGACTGAGCCACTGATCCTCCGACCGACTGAGCCACTGATCCTCCGACCGACTGAGCCCCTGATCCTCCGACCGACTGAGCCCCTGATCCTCTGACCGAGCCACTGATCCTCCGACCGACTGAGCCACTGATCCTCCGACCGACTGAGCCCCCGATCCTCCGACCGACTGAGCCCCTGATCCTCCGACCGACGGAGCCCCTGATCCTCCGACTGACAGAATCCCTGATCCTCCGACCGACTGAGCCCCTGATCCTCCGACCGACTGAGCCCCTGATCCTCCGACCGACCGAGCCCCTGATCCTCCGACCGACTGAGCCCCTGATCCTCCGACCGACGCAGCCCCTGATCCTCCGACTGACTGAGCCCCTGATCCTCCGACCGACAGAATCCCTGATCCTCCGACCGACTGAGCCCCTGATCCTCCGACCGACTGAGGCCCTGATCCTCCGACCGACTGAGCCCCTGATCCTCCGACCGACTGAGCCCCTGATCCTCCGACCGACTGAGCCCCTGATCCTCCGACCGACTGAGCCCCTGATCCTCCGACTGACTGAGCCACTGATCCTCCGACCGACTGCTCCGTTGATCCTCCGACCGACTGAGCCCCTGATCCTCCGACCGATTGCTCCGTTGATCCTCCGACCGACTGAGCCCCTGATCCTCCGACCGACTGCTCCGTTGATCCTCCGACCGACTGAGCCCCTGATCCTCTGACCGACTGCTCCGTTGATCCTCCGATCGACTGAGCCCCTTATCCTCCGACTGACTGAGCCCCTGATCCTCCGACCGACTGAGCCGTTGATCCTCCGACTGACTGAGCCCCTGATCCTCCGACTGAGCCCCTGATCCTCCGACCGACTGAGCCCCTAATCCTCCGACCGACTGAGCCCCTGATCCTCCGACTGACTGAGCCCCTGATCCTCCGACAGACAGAGCCCCCGATGCTCCGACCGACTGAGCCCCTGATCCTCCGAACGACTGAGCCCCTGATCCTCCGACTGACAGAATCCCTGATCCTCCGACTGACTGAGCTCCTGATCCTCCGACCGACGCAGCCCCTGATCCTCCGACCGACTGAGCCCCTGATCCTCCGACCGACTGAGCCCCTGATCCTCCGACCGACTGAGGCCCTGATCCTCCGACTGACTGAGCCCCTGATCCTCCGACCGACAGAATCCCTGATCCTCCGACCGACTGAGCCCCTGATCCTCCGACCGACTGAGCCCCTGATCCTCCGACCGACTGAGCCCCTGATCCTCCGACCGACTGAGCCCCTGATCCTCCGACCGACTGTGACCCTGATCCTCCGACCGACTGAGCCCCTGATCCTCCGACCGACTGAGCCCCTGATCCTCCGACCGACTGAGCCCCTGATACTCCGACTGACTGAGCCGCTGATCCTCCGACCGATTGAGCCCCGGATCCTCCGTCCGACTGAGCTGCTGGTCCTCCGACCGACTGAACCCCTGATCCCCCGACCGACTGAGCCGTTGATCCTCCAAACGACTGAGCCCCTGATCCTCCGACCGACTGAGCCCCCGATCCTCCGACCGACTGAGCCCCTGATCCTCCGACCGACTGAGGCCCTGATCCTCCGACCGACTGAGCCCCTGATCCTCCGACTGAGCCGTTGATCCTCCAAACGACTGAGCCCCTGCTTCTCCGACCGACTGAGCCCCTGATCCTCCGACCGACTGAGGCCCTGATCCTCCGACCGACTGAGGCCCTGATCCTCCGACCGACTGAGCCCCAGATCCTCCATCCGACTGAGCCCCGGATCCTCCGACCGACTGAGCCGTTGATCCTCCGACCGACTGAGCCCCCGATCCTCCGACCGACTGAGCCCCTGTTCCTCCGACTGAGCCGTTGATCCTCCAAACGACTGAGCCCCTGCTTCTCCGACCGACTGAGCCCCTGATCCTCCGACCGACTGAGGCCCTGATCCTCCGACCGACTGAGGCCCTGATCCTCCGACCGACTGAGCCCCAGATCCTCCATCCGACTGAGCCCCGGATCCTCCGACCGACTGAGCCGTTGATCCTCCGACCGACTGAGCCCCTGATCCTCCGACCGACTGAGGCCCTGATCCTCCGACCGACTGAGGCCCTGATCCTCCGACCGACTGAGCCCCTGATCCTCCGTCCGACTGAGGCCCTGAGCCTCCGACCGACTGAGCCGTTGATCCTCCGACAGACTGAGCCCCTGATCCTCCGACCGACTGAGCCCCTGATATTCCGACCGTGTGAGTCCCTGATCCTCCGACCGACTGAGCCCCTGATCCTCCGACCGACTGAGCCCCTGATCCTCCGACCGACTGAGGCCCTGATCCTCCGACCGACTGAGCCGTTGATCCTCCGACCGACTGAGCCCCTGATATTCCGACCGTCTGAGTCCCTGATCCTCCGACTGACTGAGCCCCTGATCCTCCGACCGACTGAGCCCCTGATCCTCCGACCGACTGAGCCCCTGATCCTCCGACCGACTGAGCCCCTGATCCTCCGAGCGACTGAGCCCCTGATCCTCCGACCGACTGAGGCCCTGATCCTCTGACCGACTGAGCCGTTGATCCTCCGACCGACTGAGCTGTTGATCCTCCGACCGACTGAGCCCCTGATCCTCCGACCGACTGAGCCCCTGATCCTCCGACCGACTGAGCCCCTGATCCTCCGACCGACTGAGCCGTTGATCCTCCGACCGACTGAGCCCCTGATCCTCCGACCGACTGAGCCCCTGATCCTCCGACCGACTGAGCCGTTGATCCTCCGACCGACTGAGCCCCTGATCCTCCGACCGACTGAGCCCCTGATCCTCCGACCGACTGAGCCCCTGATCCTCTGACTGAGCGACTGATCCTCCGACCGACTGAGCCCCTGACCCTCCGACCGACTGAGGCCCTGATCCTCCGACCGACTGAGCCCCTGATCCTCTGACTGTGCCACTGATCCTCCGACTGACTGAGCCCCTGATCCTCCGACCGACTCAGCCCCGATCCTCTGACTGAGCCCCTGATCCTCCGACTGACTGAGCCCCTGATCCTCCGACCGACTCAGCCCCGATCCTCTGACTGAGCCCCTGATCCTCCGACTGACTGAGCCCCTGATCCTCCGACCGACTGAGCCCCTGATCCTCCAACCGACTGAGGCCCTGATCCTCCGACCGACTGAGGCCCTGATCCTCCGACCGACTGAGCCATTGATCCTCCGACCGACTGAGCCATTGATCCTCCGACTGACTGAGCCCCTGATCCTCTGACTGAGCCACTGATCCTCCGACCGACTGAGCCACTGATCCTCTGACTGAGCCATTGATCCTCCGACTGACTGAGCCACTGATCCTCCGACCGACTGAGCCCCTGATCCTCTGACTGAGCCACTGATCCTCCGACCGACTGAGCCACTGATCCTCCGACCGACTGAGCCCCTGATCCTCCGACCGACTGAGCCCCTGATCCTCTGACCGAGCCACTGATCCTCCGACCGACTGAGCCACTGATCCTCCGACCGACTGAGCCCCCGATCCTCCGACCGACTGAGCCCCTGATCCTCCGACTGACGGAGCCCCTGATCCTCCGACTGACAGAATCCCTGATCCTCCGACCGACTGAGCCCCTGATCCTCCGACCGACTGAGCCCCTGATCCTCCGACCGACCGAGCCCCTGATCCTCCGACCGACTGAGCCCCTGATCCTCCGACCGACGCAGCCCCTGATCCTCCGACTGACTGAGCCCCTGATCCTCCGACCGACAGAATCCCTGATCCTCCGACCGACTGAGCCCCTGATCCTCCGACCGACTGAGGCCCTGATCCTCCGACCGACTGAGCCCCTGATCCTCCGACCGACTGAGCCCCTGATCCTCCGACCGACTGAGCCCCTGATCCTCCGACCGACTGAGCCCCTGATCCTCCGACTGACTGAGCCACTGATCCTCCGACCGACTGCTCCGTTGATCCTCCGACCGACTGAGCCCCTGATCCTCCGACCGATTGCTCCGTTGATCCTCCGACCGACTGAGCCCCTGATCCTCCGACCGACTGCTCAGTTGATCCTCCGACCGACTGAGCCCCTGATCCTCTGACCGACTGCTCCGTTGATCCTCCGATCGACTGAGCCCCTTATCCTCCGACTGACTGAGCCCCTGATCCTCCGACCGACTGAGCCGTTGATCCTCCGACTGACTGAGCCCCTGATCCTCCGACTGAGCCCCTGATCCTCCGACCGACTGAGCCCCTAATCCTCCGACCGACTGAGCCCCTGATCCTCCGACTGACTGAGCCCCTGATCCTCCGACAGACAGAGCCCCCGATGCTCCGACCGACTGAGCCCCTGATCCTCCGAACGACTGAGCCCCTGATCCTCCGACTGACAGAATCCCTGATCCTCCGACTGACTGAGCTCCTGATCCTCCGACCGACGCAGCCCCTGATCCTCCGACCGACTGAGCCCCTGATCCTCCGACCGACTGAGCCCCTGATCCTCCGACCGACTGAGGCCCTGATCCTCCGACTGACTGAGCCCCTGATCCTCCGACCGACAGAATCCCTGATCCTCCGACCGACTGAGCCCCTGATCCTCCGACCGACTGAGCCCCTGATCCTCCGACCGACTGAGCCCCTGATCCTCCGACCGACTGAGCCCCTGATCCTCCGACCGACTGTGACCCTGATCCTCCGACCGACTGAGCCCCTGATCCTCCGACCGACTGAGCCCCTGATCCTCCGACCGACTGAGCCCCTGATACTCCGACTGACTGAGCCGCTGATCCTCCGACCGATTGAGCCCCGGATCCTCTGTCCGACTGAGCTGCTGGTCCTCCGACCGACTGAACCCCTGATCCCCCGACCGACTGAGCCGTTGATCCTCCAAACGACTGAGCCCCTGATCTTCCGACCGACTGAGCCCCTGATCCTCCGACCGACTGAGGCCCTGATCCTCCGACCGACTGAGGCCCTGATCCTCCGACCGACTGAGCCCCTGATCCTCCGACCGACTGAGCCGTTGATCCTCTGACCGACTGAGCCCCTGATCCTCCGACCGACTGAGCCCCTAATCCTCCGACTGACTGAGCCCCTGATCCTCCGACCGAGTGAGCCCCTGATCTTCCGACTGACTGAGCCCCTAATCCTCCGACTGACTGAGCCCCTGATCCTCTGACTGAGCCACTGATCCTCCGACTGACTGAGCCACTGATCCTCTGACTGAGCCACTGATCCTCCGACCGACTGAGAGCCTGATCCTCCGACCGACTGAGCCGTTGATCCTCCGACCGACTGAGCCGCTGATCCTCCGACTGACTGAGCCCCCGATCCTCCGACTGACTGAGCCCCTGATCCTCCGATCGACTGAGCCCCTGATCCTCCGACCGACTGAGCCCCTGAACCTCCGACCGACTGAGCCCCTGATCATCCGACCGACTGAGCCCCTGACCCTCCGACCGACTGAGGCCCTGATCCTCCGACCGACTGAGCCCCTGATCCTCTGACTGTGCCACTGATCCTCCGACTGACTGAGCCCCTGATCCTCCGACCGACTCAGCCCCGATCCTCTGACTGAGCCCCTGATCCTCCGACTGACTGAGCCCCTGATCCTCCGACCGACTCAGCCCCGATCCTCTGACTGAGCCCCTGATCCTCCGACTGACTGAGCCCCTGATCCTCCGACCGACTGAGCCCCTGATCCTCCAACCGACTGAGGCCCTGATCCTCCGACCGACTGAGGCCCTGATCCTCCGACCGACTGAGCCATTGATCCTCCGACCGACTGAGCCATTGATCCTCCGACTGACTGAGCCCCTGATCCTCTGACTGAGCCACTGATCCTCCGACCGACTGAGCCACTGATCCTCTGACTGAGCCATTGATCCTCCGACTGACTGAGCCACTGATCCTCCGACCGACTGAGCCCCTGATCCTCTGACTGAGCCACTGATCCTCCGACCGACTGAGCCACTGATCCTCCGACCGACTGAGCCCCTGATCCTCCGACCGACTGAGCCCCTGATCCTCTGACCGAGCCACTGATCCTCCGACCGACTGAGCCACTGATCCTCCGACCGACTGAGCCCCCGATCCTCCGACCGACTGAGCCCCTGATCCTCCGACCGACGGAGCCCCTGATCCTCCGACTGACAGAATCCCTGATCCTCCGACCGACTGAGCCCCTGATCCTCCGACCGACTGAGCCCCTGATCCTCCGACCGACCGAGCCCCTGATCCTCCGACCGACTGAGCCCCTGATCCTCCGACCGACGCAGCCCCTGATCCTCCGACTGACTGAGCCCCTGATCCTCCGACCGACAGAATCCCTGATCCTCCGACCGACTGAGCCCCTGATCCTCCGACCGACTGAGGCCCTGATCCTCCGACCGACTGAGCCCCTGATCCTCCGACCGACTGAGCCCCTGATCCTCCGACCGACTGAGCCCCTGATCCTCCGACCGACTGAGCCCCTGATCCTCCGACTGACTGAGCCACTGATCCTCCGACCGACTGCTCCGTTGATCCTCCGACCGACTGAGCCCCTGATCCTCCGACCGATTGCTCCGTTGATCCTCCGACCGACTGAGCCCCTGATCCTCCGACCGACTGCTCCGTTGATCCTCCGACCGACTGAGCCCCTGATCCTCTGACCGACTGCTCCGTTGATCCTCCGATCGACTGAGCCCCTTATCCTCCGACTGACTGAGCCCCTGATCCTCCGACCGACTGAGCCGTTGATCCTCCGACTGACTGAGCCCCTGATCCTCCGACTGAGCCCCTGATCCTCCGACCGACTGAGCCCCTAATCCTCCGACCGACTGAGCCCCTGATCCTCCGACTGACTGAGCCCCTGATCCTCCGACAGACAGAGCCCCCGATGCTCCGACCGACTGAGCCCCTGATCCTCCGAACGACTGAGCCCCTGATCCTCCGACTGACAGAATCCCTGATCCTCCGACTGACTGAGCTCCTGATCCTCCGACCGACGCAGCCCCTGATCCTCCGACCGACTGAGCCCCTGATCCTCCGACCGACTGAGCCCCTGATCCTCCGACCGACTGAGGCCCTGATCCTCCGACGGACTGAGCCCCTGATCCTCCGACCGACAGAATCCCTGATCCTCCGACCGACTGAGCCCCTGATCCTCCGACCGACTGAGCCCCTGATCCTCCGACCGACTGAGCCCCTGATCCTCCGACCGACTGAGCCCCTGATCCTCCGACCGACTGTGACCCTGATCCTCCGACCGACTGAGCCCCTGATCCTCCGACCGACTGAGCCCCTGATCCTCCGACCGACTGAGCCCCTGATACTCCGACTGACTGAGCCGCTGATCCTCCGACCGATTGAGCCCCGGATCCTCCGTCCGACTGAGCTGCTGGTCCTCCGACCGACTGAACCCCTGATCCCCCGACCGACTGAGCCGTTGATCCTCCAAACGACTGAGCCCCTGATCTTCCGACCGACTGAGCCCCTGATCCCCCGACCGACTGAGGCCCTGATCCTCCGACCGACTGAGGCCCTGATCCTCCGACCGACTGAGCCCCTGATCCTCCGACCGACTGAGCCGTTGATCCTCTGACCGACTGAGCCCCTGATCCTCCGACCGACTGAGCCCCTGATCCTCCGACTGACTGAGCCCCTGATCCTCCGACCGAGTGAGCCCCTGATCTTCCGACTGACTGAGCCCCTAATCCTCCGACTGACTGAGCCCCTGATCCTCTGACTGAGCCACTGATCCTCCGACTGACTGAGCCACTGATCCTCTGACTGAGCCACTGATCCTCCGACCGACTGAGAGCCTGATCCTCCGACCGACTGAGCCGTTGATCCTCCGACCGACTGAGCCGCTGATCCTCCGACTGACTGAGCCCCCGATCCTCCGACTGACTGAGCCCCTGATCCTCCGATCGACTGAGCCCCTGATCCTCCGACCGACTGAGCCCCTGAACCTCCGACCGACTGAGCCCCTGATCATCCGACCGACTGAGCCCCTGATCCTCCGACCGACTGAGACCCTGATCCTCCGACTGAGCTGCTGATCCTCTGACCGACTGAGCCCCTGATCCTCCGACCGACTGAGCCCCTGATCCTCTGACCGACTGAGGCCCTGATCCTCCGACCGACTGAGGCCCTGATCCTCCGACCGACTGAGCCCCTGATCCTCCGACCGACTGTGCCCCTGATCCTCCGACCGTCTGAGCCGTTGATCCTCCGACCGACTGAGCCCCTGATCCTCCGACCGACTGAGCCACTGATCCTCAGACCGACTGAGCCCCTGATCCTCCGACCGACTGAGGCCCTGATCCTCCGACCGACTGAGGCCCTGATCCTCCGACCGACTGAGCCCCTGATCCTCCGACCGACTGAGCCCCTGATCCTCCGACCGACTGAGCCCCTGATCCTCCGACCGACTGAGCCCCTGATCCTCCGACCGACTGCTCCGTTGATCCTCTGACCGACTGCTCCGTTGATCCTCCGATCGACTGAGCCCCTGATCCTCCGACCGACTGAGCTGTTGATCCTCCGACTGAGCCGCCGATCTTCTGAACGACTGAGCCCCTGATCCTCCGACTGAGCCCCTGATCCTCCGATCGACTGAGCCCCTAATCCTCCGACCGACTGAGCCCCTGATCCTCCGACTGACTGAGCCCCTGATCCTCCGACCGACTGAGCCCCTGATCCTCCGACCGACTGAGCCGCTGATCCTCCGACAGACTGAGCCCCCGATCCTCCGACCGACTGAGCCCCTGATCCTCCGACCGACTGAGCCCCTGATCCTCCGACCGACAGAATCCCTGATCCTCCGACCAACTGAGCCCCTGATCCTCCGACCGACAGAGCCCCTGATCCTCCGACCGACCGAGCCCCTGATCCTCCGACCGACTGAGCCCCTGATCCTCCGACCGACTGAGGCCCTGATCCTCCGACCGACTGAGCCCCTGATCCTCCGACTGACTGAGCCCCTGATCCTCCGACTGACAGAATCCCTGATCCTCCGACCGACTGAGCCCCTGATCCTCCGACCGACTGAGGCCCTGATCCTCCGACCGACTGAGCCCCTGATCCTCCGACCGACTGAGCCCCTGATCCTCCGACCGACTGAGCCCCTGATCCTCCGACCGACTGAGCCCCTGATCTTCCGACTGACTGAGCCCCTGATACTCCGACTGACTGAGCCGCTGATCCTCCGACCGATTGAGCCCCGGATCCTCCGACCGACTGGGCCCCTGATCCTCCGACTGACTGAGCCCCTGATACTCCGACTGACTGAGCCGCTGATCCTCCGACCGATTGAGCCTCGGATCCTCCGTCCGACTGAGCTGCTGGTCCTCCGACCGACTGAACCCCTGATCCCCCGACCGACTGAGCCGTTGATCCTCCAAACGACTGAGGCCCTGATCCTCCGACCGACTGAGGCCCTGATCCTCCGACCGACTGAACCCCTGATATTCCGACCGTCTGAGCCCCGGATCCTCCGACCGACTGAGCCCCTGATCCTCCGACCGACTGAGCCCCAGATCCTCCGACCGACTGAGCCCCTGATCCTCCGACCGACTGAGCCCCTGATCCTACGACCGACTCAGCCCCGATCCTCTGACTGAGCCACTGATCCTCCGACCGACTGAGCGTTGATCCTGTGACCGACTGAGCCGTTGATCCTCCGACCGACTGAGCCCCTGATCCTCCGACCGACTGAGCCCCTGATCCTCCGACCGACTGAACCCCTGATCCTCCGACCGACTGAGCCGTTGATCCTCCGACCGACTGAGCCCCTGATCCTCCGACCGACTGAGGCCCTGATCCTCCGACGGACTGAGGCCCTGATCCTCCGACCGACTGAGCCCCTGATCCTCCGATCGACTGAGCCCCTGATCCTCCGACCGACTGAGCCCCTGATCCCCGACCGACGCAGCCCCTGATCCTCCGACTGACTGAGCCCCTGATCCTCCGACTGACAGAATCCCTGATCCTCCGACCGACTGAGCCCCTGATCCTCCGACCGACTGAGGCCCTGATCCTCCGACCGACTGAGCCCCTGATCCTCCGACCGACTGAGCCCCTGATGCTCCGACCGACTGAGCCCCTGATCCTCCGACCGACTGAGCCCCTGATCCTCCGACTGACTGAGCCCCTGATACTCCGACTGACTGAGCCGCTGATCCTCCGACCGATTGAGCCCCGGATCCTCCGACCGACTGAGCCCCTGATCCTCCGACTGACTGAGCCGCTGATCCTCCGACCGATTGAGCCTCGGATCCTCCATCCGACTGAGCTGCTGGTCCTCCGACCGACTGAACCCCTGATCCCCCGACCAACTGAGGCCCTGATGCTCCGACCGACTGAGCCCCTGATCCTCCGACCGACTGAGCCCCTGATCCTCCGACCGACTGAGCCCCTGATCCTCCGACCGACTGAGGCCCTGATTTTCCGACCGACTGAGCCCCTTATCCTCCGACCGACTAAGCCCCGGATCCTCTGACCGACTGAGCCCCGGATCCTCCGACCGACTGAGCCGTTGATGCTCCGACCGACTGAGCCCCTGATCCTCCGACCGACTGAGCCCCTGATCCTCCGACCGACTGAACCCCTGATATTCCGACCGTCTGAGTCCCTGATCCACCGACCGACTGAGCCCCTGATCCTCCGACCGACTGAGTCCCTGATCCTCCGACCGACTGAGCCCCTGATCCTCCGACCGACTGAGCCCCTGATCCTCCGACCGACTGAGCCCCTGATCCTCCGACCGACTGAACCCCTGATCCTCCGACCGACTGAGCCGTTGATCCACCGACCGACTGAGCCCCTGATCCTCCGACCGACTGAGCCCCTGATCCTCCGGCCGACTGAGCCCCTGATCCTCCGACCGACTGAGCCCCTGATCCTCCGACCGACTGAGCCCCTGATCCTCCGACCGACTGCTCCGTTGATCCTCCGACCGACTGAGCCCCTGATCCTCCGACCGACTGCTCCGTTGATCCTCCGACCGACTGAGCCCCTGATCCTCCGACTGACTGAGCCCCTGATCCTCCGACCGACTGCTCCGTTGATCCTCCGATCGACTGAGCCCCTGATCCTCCGACCGACTGAGCCCCTGATCCTCCGACCGACTGAGCCGTTGATCCTCCGAACGACTGAGCCCCTGATCCTCCGACTGACTGAGCCCCTGAACCTCCGACCGAGTGAGCCCCTGATCCTCCGACTGACTGAGCCCCTGATCCTCCGACTGACAGAACCCCTGATCCTCCGACGGACTGAGCCCCTGATCCTCCGACCGACTGAGCCCCTGATCCTCCGACTGACTGAGCCCCTGATCCTCCGACTGACAGAACCCCTGATCCTCCGATCGACTGAGCCCCTGATCCTCCGACTGACTGAGCCCCTGATCCTCCGACTGACAGAACCCCTGATCCTCCGACCGACTGAGCCCCTGATCCTCCGACTTACAGAACCCCTGATCCTCCGACCGACTGAGCCCCTGATCCTCCGACCGACTGAGCCCCTGATCCTACGACCGTCTGAGCACCTGATCCTCCGACTGACTGAGCCCCTGATTCTCCGTCCGACTGAGCCCCGGATCCTCCGACCGGTTGAGCCGTTGATCCTCCGACCGACTCAGCCCCGATCCTCTGACTGAGCCCCGGATCCTCCGACCGACTAAGCCCCGGATCCTCTGACCGACTAAGCCCCGGATCCTCAGACCGACTGAGCCCCTGATCCTCCGACCGACTGAGCCCCTGATCCTCCGACCGACTGAGCCCCTGATCCTCCGACCGACTGAGCCCCTGATCCTCCGACCGACTGAGCCCCTGATCCTCCGACCGACTGCTCCGTTGATCCTCCGACCGACTGAGCCCCTGATCCTCCGACCGACTGCTCCGTTGATCCTCCGACCGACTGAGCCCCTGATCCTCCGACCGACTGAGCCCCTGATCCTCCGACCGACTGAGTCCCTGATCCTCCGACCGACTGAGCCCCTGATCCTCCGACCGACTGAGTCCCTGATCCTCCGACCGACTGAGCCCCTGATCCTCCAACCGACTGAGCCCCTGATCCTCCGACCGACTGAGCCCCTGATCCTCCGACCGACTGAACCCCTGATCCTCCGACCGACTGAGCCGTTGATCCACCGACCGACTGAGCCCCTGATCCTCAGACCGACTGAGCCCCTGATCCTCCGACCGACTGAGCCCCTGATCCTCCGACCGACTGAGCCCCTGATCCTCCGACCGACTGAGCCCCTGATCCTCCGACCGACTGAGCCCCTGATCCTCCGACCGACTGCTCCGTTGATCCTCCGACCGACTGAGCCCCTGATCCTCCGACCGACTGCTCCGTTGATCCTCCGACCGACTGAGCCCCTGATCCTCCGACTGACTGAGCCCCTGAACCACCGACCGACTGAGCGTTGATCCTCCGACCGACTGAGCCCCTGATCCTCCGACCGACTGAGCCCCTGATCCTCCGACCGACTGAGCCGTTGATCCTCCGAACGACTGAGCCCCTGATCCTCCGACTGACTGAGCCCCTGAACCTCCGACCGAGTGAGCCCCTGATCCTCCGACTGACTGAGCCCCTGATCCTCCGACTGACAGAACCCCTGATCCTCCGACGGACTGAGCCCCTGATCCTCCGACCGACTGAGCCCCTGATCCTCCGACGGACTGAGCCCCTGATCCTCCGACTGACAGAACCCCTGATCCTCCGACCGACTGAGCCCCTGATCCTCCGACTTACAGAACCCCTGATCCTCCGACCGACTGAGCCCCTGATCCTCCGACCGACTCAGCCCCTGATCCTACGACCGACTGAGCCCCTGATCCTCCGACCGACTCAGCCCCTGATCCTCCGACCGACTGAGCCCCTGATCCTCCGACCGACTGAGGCCCTGATCCTCCGACGGACTGAGGCCCTGATCCTCCGACCGACTGAGCCCCTGATCCTCCGACCGTCTGAGCACCTGATCCTCCGACTGACTGAGCCCCTGATTCTCCGTCCGACTGAGCCCCGGATCCTCCGACCGATTGAGCCGTTGATCCTCCGACCGACACAGCCCCGATCCTCTGACTGAGCCCCGGATCCTCCGACCGACTGAGCCCCTGATCCTCCGACCGACTGAGCCCCAGATCCTCCGACCGACTGAGCCCCTGATCCTCCGACCGACTGAGCCCCTGATCCTACGACCGACTCAGCCCCGATCCTCTGACTGAGCCACTGATCCTCCGACCGACTGAGCGTTGATCCTGTGACCGACTGAGCCGTTGATCCTCCGACCGACTGAGCCCCTGATCCTCCGACCGACTGAGCCCCTGATCCTCCGACCGACTGAACCCCTGATCCTCCGACCGACTGAGCCGTTGATCCTCCGACCGACTGAGCCCCTGATCCTCCGACCGACTGAGGCCCTGATCCTCCGACCGACTGAGCCCCTGATCCTCCGACCGACTGAGCCCCTGATTCTCCGACCGACTGAGGCCCTGATCCTCCGACCGACTGAGGCCCTGATCCTCCGACCGACTGAGCCCCTGATCCACCGACCGACTGAGCCCCTTATATTCCGACCGTCTGAGTCCCTGATCCTCCGACCGACTGAGCCCCTTATCCTCCGACCGACTGAGCCCCTGATCCTCCGACCGACTGAGCCCCTGATCCTCCGACCGACTGAGCCCCTGATCCTCCGACCGACTGAGCCGTTGATCCTCCGACCGACTGAGCCCCTGATCCTCCAACCGACTGAGCCCCTGATCCTCCGACTGACTGAGCCCCTGATCCTCTGACTGAGCGACTGATCCTCCGACCGACTGAGCACCTGATCCTCCGACCGACTGAGCCCCTGATCCTCCGACCGACTGAGCCCCTGATCCTCTGACTGAGCCACTGATCCTCCGACTGACTGAGCCCCTGATCCTCCGACCGACTCAGCCCCGATCCTCTGACTGAGCCCCTGATCCTCCGACTGACTGAGCCCCTGATCCTCCGACCGACTGCTCCGTTGATCCTCCGACCGACTGAGCCCCTGATCCTCCGACCGACTGCTCCGTTGATCCTCCGACCGACTGAGCCCCTGATCCTCCGACCGACTGAGCCCCTGATCCTCCGACCGACTGAGTCCCTGATCCTCCGACCGACTGAGCCCCTGATCCTCCGACCGACTGAGTCCCTGATCCTCCGACCGACTGAGCCCCTGATCCTCCAACCGACTGAGCCCCTGATCCTCCGACCGACTGAGCCCCTGATCCTCCGACCGACTGAACCCCTGATCCTCCGACCGACTGAGCCGTTGATCCACCGACCGACTGAGCCCCTGATCCTCAGACCGACTGAGCCCCTGATCCTCCGACCGACTGAGCCCCTGATCCTCCGACCGACTGAGCCCCTGATCCTCCGACCGACTGAGCCCCTGATCCTCCGACCGACTGAGCCCCTGATCCTCCGACCGACTGCTCCGTTGATCCTCCGACCGACTGAGCCCCTGATCCTCCGACCGACTGCTCCGTTGATCCTCCGACCGACTGAGCCCCTGATCCTCCGACTGACTGAGCCCCTGAACCACCGACCGACTGAGCGTTGATCCTCCGACCGACTGAGCCCCTGATCCTCCGACCGACTGAGCCCCTGATCCTCCGACCGACTGAGCCGTTGATCCTCCGAACGACTGAGCCCCTGATCCTCCGACTGACTGAGCCCCTGAACCTCCGACCGAGTGAGCCCCTGATCCTCCGACTGACTGAGCCCCTGATCCTCCGACTGACAGAACCCCTGATCCTCCGACGGACTGAGCCCCTGATCCTCCGACCGACTGAGCCCCTGATCCTCCGACGGACTGAGCCCCTGATCCTCCGACTGACAGAACCCCTGATCCTCCGACCGACTGAGCCCCTGATCCTCCGACTTACAGAACCCCTGATCCTCCGACCGACTGAGCCCCTGATCCTCCGACCGACTCAGCCCCTGATCCTACGACCGACTGAGCCCCTGATCCTCCGACCGACTCAGCCCCTGATCCTCCGACCGACTGAGCCCCTGATCCTCCGACCGACTGAGCCCCTGATCCTACGACCGACTCAGCCCCGATCCTCTGACTGAGCCACTGATCCTCCGACCGACTGAGCGTTGATCCTGTGACCGACTGAGCCGTTGATCCTCCGACCGACTGAGCCCCTGATCCTCCGACCGACTGAGCCCCTGATCCTCCGACCGACTGAACCCCTGATCCTCCGACCGACTGAGCCGTTGATCCTCCGACCGACTGAGCCCCTGATCCTCCGACCGACTGAGGCCCTGATCCTCCGACCGACTGAGCCCCTGATCCTCCGACCGACTGAGCCCCTGATTCTCCGACCGACTGAGGCCCTGATCCTCCGACCGACTGAGGCCCTGATCCTCCGACCGACTGAGCCCCTGATCCACCGACCGACTGAGCCCCTGATATTCCGACCGTCTGAGTCCCTGATCCTCCGACCGACTGAGCCCCTTATCCTCCGACCGACTGAGCCCCTGATCCTCCGACCGACTGAGCCCCTGATCCTCCGACCGACTGAGCCCCTGATCCT
This sequence comes from Pristiophorus japonicus, assembly GCF_044704955.1. NCBI lineage: Eukaryota > Metazoa > Chordata > Chondrichthyes > Pristiophoridae > Pristiophorus > Pristiophorus japonicus. The sequence goes on along the minus strand of NC_091978.1, from coordinate 276,407,006 downwards.
CCGACCGACTGAGCCGTTGATCCTCCGACCGACTGAGCCCCTGATCCTCCAACCGACTGAGCCCCTGATCCTCCGACTGACTGAGCCCCTGATCCTCTGACTGAGCGACTGATCCTCCGACCGACTGAGCACCTGATCCTCCGACCGACTGAGCCCCTGATCCTCCGACCGACTGAGTCCCTGATCCTCCGACCGACTGAGCCCCTGATCCTCCAACCGACTGAGCCCCTGATCCTCCGACCGACTGAGCCCCTGATCCTCCGACCGACTGAACCCCTGATCCTCCGACCGACTGAGCCGTTGATCCACCGACCGACTGAGCCCCTGATCCTCAGACCGACTGAGCCCCTGATCCTCCGACCGACTGAGCCCCTGATCCTCCGACCGACTGAGCCCCTGATCCTCCGACCGACTGAGCCCCTGATCCTCCGACCGACTGAGCCCCTGATCCTCCGACCGACTGCTCCGTTGATCCTCCGACCGACTGAGCCCCTGATCCTCCGACCGACTGCTCCGTTGATCCTCCGACCGACTGAGCCCCTGATCCTCCGACTGACTGAGCCCCTGAACCACCGACCGACTGAGCGTTGATCCTCCGACCGACTGAGCCCCTGATCCTCCGACCGACTGAGCCCCTGATCCTCCGACCGACTGAGCCGTTGATCCTCCGAACGACTGAGCCCCTGATCCTCCGACTGACTGAGCCCCTGAACCTCCGACCGAGTGAGCCCCTGATCCTCCGACTGACTGAGCCCCTGATCCTCCGACTGACAGAACCCCTGATCCTCCGACGGACTGAGCCCCTGATCCTCCGACCGACTGAGCCCCTGATCCTCCGACGGACTGAGCCCCTGATCCTCCGACTGACAGAACCCCTGATCCTCCGACCGACTGAGCCCCTGATCCTCCGACTTACAGAACCCCTGATCCTCCGACCGACTGAGCCCCTGATCCTCCGACCGACTCAGCCCCTGATCCTACGACCGACTGAGCCCCTGATCCTCCGACCGACTCAGCCCCTGATCCTCCGACCGACTGAGCCCCTGATCCTCCGACCGACTGAGCCCCTGATCCTACGACCGACTCAGCCCCGATCCTCTGACTGAGCCACTGATCCTCCGACCGACTGAGCGTTGATCCTGTGACCGACTGAGCCGTTGATCCTCCGACCGACTGAGCCCCTGATCCTCCGACCGACTGAGCCCCTGATCCTCCGACCGACTGAACCCCTGATCCTCCGACCGACTGAGCCGTTGATCCTCCGACCGACTGAGCCCCTGATCCTCCGACCGACTGAGGCCCTGATCCTCCGACCGACTGAGCCCCTGATCCTCCGACCGACTGAGCCCCTGATTCTCCGACCGACTGAGGCCCTGATCCTCCGACCGACTGAGGCCCTGATCCTCCGACCGACTGAGCCCCTGATCCACCGACCGACTGAGCCCCTGATATTCCGACCGTCTGAGTCCCTGATCCTCCGACCGACTGAGCCCCTTATCCTCCGACCGACTGAGCCCCTGATCCTCCGACCGACTGAGCCCCTGATCCTCCGACCGACTGAGCCCCTGATCCTCCGACCGACTGAGCCGTTGATCCTCCGACCGACTGAGCCCCTGATCCTCCAACCGACTGAGCCCCTGATCCTCCGACTGACTGAGCCCCTGATCCTCTGACTGAGCGACTGATCCTCCGACCGACTGAGCACCTGATCCTCCGACCGACTGAGCCCCTGATCCTCCGACCGACTGAGCCCCTGATCCTCTGACTGAGCCACTGATCCTCCGACTGACTGAGCCCCTGATCCTCCGACCGACTCAGCCCCGATCCTCTGACTGAGCCCCTGATCCTCCGACTGACTGAGCCCCTGATCCTCCGACCGACTCAGCCCCGATCCTCTGACTGAGCCCCTGATCCTCCGACTGACTGAGCCCCTGATCCTCCGACCGACTGAGCCCCTGATCCTCCGACTTACAGAACCCCTGATCCTCCGACCGACTGAGCCCCTGATCCTCCGACCGACTGAGCCCCTGATCCTCCGACCGACTGAGCCCCTGATCCTCTGACCGACTGAGCCCCGGATCCTCCGACCGACTGAGCCCCTGATCCTCCGACCGACTGAGCCCCTGTTCCTCCGACCGACTGAACCCCTGATATTCCGACCGTCTGAGTCCCTGATCCTCCGACCGACTGAGCCCCTGATCCTCCGACCGACTGAGTCCCTGATCCTCCGACCGACTGAGCCCCTGATCCTCCGACCGACTGAGCCCCTGATCCTCCGACCGACTGAGCCCCTGATCCTCCGACCGACTGAACCCCTGATCCTCCGACCGACTGAGCCGTTGATCCACCGACCGACTGAGCCCCTGATCCTCAGACCGACTGAGCCCCTGATCCTCCGACCGACTGAGCCCCTGATCCTCCGACCGACTGAGCCCCTGATCCTCCGACCGACTGAGCCCCTGATCCTCAGACAACTGAGCCCCTGATCCTCCGACTGACAGAGCCCCTGATCCTCCGACCGACTGAGCCCCTGATCCTCCGACCGACTGAGCCCCTGATCCTCCGACCGACTGCTCCGTTGATCCTCCGACCGACTGAGCCCCTGATCCTCCGACCGACTGCTCCGTTGATCCTCCGACCGACTGAGCCCCTGATCCTCCGACTGACTGAGCCCCTGAACCACCGACCGACTGAGCGTTGATCCTCCGACCGACTGAGCCCCTGATCCTCCGACCGACTGAGCCCCTGATCCTCCGACCGACTGAGCCGTTGATCCTCCGAACGACTGAGCCCCTGATCCTCCGACTGACTGAGCCCCTGAACCTCCGACCGAGTGAGACTCTGATCCTCCGACTGACTGAGCCCCTGATCCTCCGACTGACAGAACCCCTGATCCTCCGACGGACTGAGCCCCTGATCCTCCGACCGACTGAGCCCCTGATCCTGCGACTGACTGAGCCCCTGATCCTCCGACTGACAGAACCCCTGATCCTCCGATCGACTGAGCCCCTGATCCTCCGACTGACTGAGCCCCTGATCCTCCGACTGACAGAACCCCTGATCCTCCGACCGACTGAGCCCCTGATCCTCCGACTTACAGAACCCCTGATCCTCCGACCGACTGAGCCCCTGATCCTCCGACCGACTGAGCCCCTGATCCTCCGACCGACTGAGCCGTTGATCCTCCGAACGACTGAGCCCCTGATCCTCCGACTGACTGAGCCCCTGAACCTCCGACCGAGTGAGCCTCTGATCCTCCGACTGACTGAGCCCCTGATCCTCCGACTGACAGAACCCCTGATCCTCCGACGGACTGAGCCCCTGATCCTCCGACCGACTGAGCCCCTGATCCTGCGACTGACTGAGCCCCTGATCCTCCGACTGACAGAACCCCTGATCCTCCGATCGACTGAGCCGTTGATCCTCTGACCGACTGAGCCCCTGATCCTCCGACCGACTGAGCCCCTGATCCTCCGACTGACTGAGCCCCTGTGGAAATGTATTTTTATCCAAGCTGATACCAAACGGTATTTGTGTGCCTTTTGATTAAAATGGAGTCCTGGCCCTTCCAGAACTTTCTGCATTTTAGCAGCCAGCTTATTATGAACAGCTAAACCTGCTGTTAGATGGCTGATGGTTATCAGACAGCTAGGAGACAAGTCATGCTGAGACAAGTAACCCCCCATGGTACTCTCCTATTGTCTACACTACAGGAGTTCCATGTCACCCCACCCTTATCTTCTAACCATTATCTCTTTCCTTTACCTCATCCATTTGAAGCAAACAGGTAAACTGACCAGGAAATTGGATAATCCTGATACAATACAAGACAGGTGATAGCCCATTACCTATGACTCATGGAGTAATGGCCGTTTGGCTTTCTGATAACCCTGACAAAAGGAAATATCTTGACACCATTTCAGTAACAGGATATAGTAATTAACTCTTCATCTGTATTCACTGACTGTGAGACAGAGCAATACACAGGGAGAGGCCAGAACTTGGGTTTTACTGTATAAATATCTTGTGAAGCTGTACCATTGCGGAGGTTTCATTTTAGCCCTTGACTGAGTGAAACCTACCCCTTGCGAGCAAGTAAATTAAAAGGGAAACTTCCATCGGAGCTGTAAGTGTCGGAGTCATTCTTTTCTGAGGTCGAGATTTCGACAGTTATTGGAGGTTCCACCGAGATGCATACTCTCTGTTCTGTGAGTAAAACGGATACAGGCATAGTGCCTCTCCAGTGAAAGGCTTCGGTGGCCAAACAAGGTGAGCCTTTGCTCACAAGAGGTTTCTTCACTGTTGAATCGCAGATGTAATCTGTTGTCCACAGCTGAGGTACTGCATCTACAAGACTCGGCATTTAAAAGTTAAAGGTATTTTTTTTATAACCATTTCTTTCTCAGCTCGCCAGCAGAAGAGAACAGGTTCTGGAAAAAATCTCGAGACAGCCCGGGGAAGGTTTCAGTAGGTAAAAGAAAGCGCTAGTCGATCGAAAAGGGTTCCAGGTTCTTATATGATAAGATTTTTATTGTTTTTAATTCGGAAGGGGTTCTTATGTGATAAGACTATTAAAAGAAAAGAAAAAAAAGAAAGCGCTAATAATCGATCGAAGGTTCTTATGTGATAAGATTTTTATTGTTTTTAATTCGGAAGGGGTTCTTATGTGATAAGACTATTAAAAAAAAAGAGCGCAATCGATCAAAGAGTTTGGGTACGGAACCTTAAGTTTTATCAGCTGTTATTAGGATAAGTTAAGGACTCGGTCTGTAGTGGCGTACAACGCAGACTGAGAATTTGTTTAGAGGTTATGATTTGTGTACTCACGGGAATATTGTTTGTTGTCCTTGTATTACTGTTGGTTGCAATACCTTTGTGAGTCATTGCCATTAGAGAAACGGGAAGAGTCACTAGGGAAAATTGTGATTCGGGAAAAAAAAAAACACAAGGATTGATTAAGAAAAGAAACAGTAACTGATTGATCAACTACGATTGGTTCGTGCCAACATATCTCACACACCCAGACTGAGCCCGAATTAAGAGCCTTTTCAGGCCACGTAACGGCCAGGAGAAGTGGGCGTAGAGAACTCGGTTGGCCGAAAGGATTGTGAGATCAGAAACTGTGGGAAAATCTTAATCATCCAGAATGGGTGCCGGAGCAAGTTAAAACACCACAAAAGGCACACCAGCCTATGTCATGCTCTAGAATTGTGGTCAGTCTTCAATTGACCAAAGAAACAAAAACCAGTAAAGTGGACTAAGGGTGAAAACAGGCCATTTCCACCCGATGGTTCATTTAATTTAGAGAGAACAACGTGTCTAGAGGAATGTCTTATAAACAGAGATCCAGGTAGAGAAAAAAAAAGGAAAGTAATAGAAAAGGCCTGGGTTCCGATTCTTCAAGTCCATGTAAAATTAACAGAGGAAGTAAATCAAATGAAAAAAAAAAGAGAACCTGATAGTGACTTATGAACAAAAAATGAAGCTAGTAAAAGAAAAAGCTTTATTGAATGGAGAGAGACTTGTGAATGTCTTGTCTTTGAATGAGAGTGCGTGAATGTCTTGTCTTTGAATGAGAGTGCTTCTGTCTTTTTTCCTTGTGTCTGGAAACCTGTTTGGAAAAGTTGTGGAGCTGCCTGTTTGTTTTAGCTCCACCCACTTTTTCAAACAAAGTGAAGTTTTTTTTAACCCTTCATAGTGTTGTCCTGTATGTGGGAAGTTTAAGACATTTTAAGTTAGAAGCGCAGGGGTGGATTTATTCGGATGAGAGGTTACGGAGCTAGGAAATGCACAAAGGATAGGTTTGTTGAGACACGGTGGTTAAAAGTTGTAATGCCTTTTTTTTTAAAAAAGCCTTTGTGGGTCTCTCGAGGTGCAGGCTGGGGGAGTACACTCTCATTGTCCTTGGTGTAAATTCTTGGTACAAAAGCTTCTAGCTCAGTAAGAGGATTTTTTTTTGATAAAGAGTGGCAGTACAATAATTGAATTGGGATTTTGAGATATTTCAGGTGATCTCCTTGATCAACATTTTGAGTGTATTGGAAAAATCTTGGGTTTGGAGGCCTTTTAATAAGATTAGAAAACAAGTACTTTACATTCTGTGATCTGTGAATCACTATAAGCATAAATGAGAAGTCCGTGTAACACACAGATTCGTCCAGTTCAGAAGCCCACACAAATGGAGGTTTGTCCATGACCTACGAGCTGTGAATGAATCTACTATATTCTCACAATGCTTAAAGGATGTGGAATGAAGTATCCCGGAATGCTTTCCAGAACCTTAAGCAGTCCCTCACTTCAGCACCAGCCTTGGGATTACCAGATTACACTAAGCTATTCAACTTATTTGTGCATCACAAGTCGGGTTTTGCACAATCTGTTTTGACTCAGTTACATGGGGACAGGCATTTCAGTACCCAACTAGACCCAGTGGCACGCGGACTATCAGGATGGCTTCCTTCGTTGGCAGCAGCTTATTATGCTATGCAACAGGCTCAGACAATCAAAAATGCAGAACAAGTGGAAAATCTCCTGCGAGCCATTCAATGCCCCTTAAAACTTGCCATTATCAAATACCAAGCACATACAGGCCAGTCGAATGAGGTGGCACTTGGGAATGCCAGAGCTGATAATGCAGCTAAGTCAGCAGCTCTGTCGAAAGGGGGGATGCAGGTGTCATTGTTCCCACTAAGGAAAAATAATTGCTCAGACCCGCCACCCACTATTAATGACGTGCTGGCCTTTCAGACACAGGCCAGTACGGAGGAGGTGGTGACCTGGACGAAGGATCAATGTTATAAAAATCCAGAAGGAATATGGGTTCACCATGACGGCCGCGTGGTGGCCCCTAGATCCTTACTTCCATGGATTGCCCGATGTGTTCATACATTCACACATGCAGGCAAAGGGGGATTGGCAGATTATATTTTGGCAACTTGGTATGCACCAGGTATTTCGGCAATTGCAAAACAAATCTGTGAAAATTGTGTTACCTGTCAGACAATGAATCCGGGTAAGACGGAAAAAGTAGAATCTGCCTCCCACCCAAATCCAGTCGGGCCTTTTGTACATTTACAAATGGATTTTATTGAATTACCTATGTGTATGGGATCCAAGTATGTATTAGTTATTGTAGATGTGTTCTCTAGATGGATTGAAGCCTTTCCATGTAAAAAGGCCGATGCCACTACTGTTGCTAAATGTTTGTTAAAAGAAATTGTACCGCGCTTCGGAATCCCTGCTAAGCTTTCCAGTGATAACGGGTCACATTTCACGGGAACTGTCATAAGAGAAATGTGTAAAGCTTTACAGATTAATCAACGTTTTCATTGCAGTTATCATCCACAATCAGCTGGACTTGTTGAAAGATATAATGGAATGCTTAAAAATAAGCTGGCAAAACTATGCAATGACACTGGACTGAAATGGACAGAACTGCTGCCCTTAGCTTTGATGGTAATGCGATCTGCAACCAACAGAACAACAGGCCTGTCACCGCATGAGATAGTTATGGGACGTCCCCAACGACTACCTTTTACAGCACCATTTACTGCAAAACAGATGGACATCCACAAAATGGAGGAAAATATGTTGAATTATTGTATTGCACTAACCAAATGTATTTCCAGCTTTCATTCACAGGTAAAGGAAGCCCAAGTCAAGCCAGCGGAAGGGAAGTGTCATAACCTGGAGCCAGGGGAATTCGTTTACATCAAGATTTTTAAAAGGAAAAGCAATCTACAGCCAAGATTCGAAGGACCATACCAGGTCCTGCTGGCGACCAATACTGCAATCAAGGTAAAGGAAAGACCAACATGGATCCACGCATCCCATTGCAAACGGGCACCCGACCAGGAGGAAGGGACGAAGGAATCAGAGGAACAGAAAAAGGAAGACTGAATAAAGAACTGTATGGACTATGGGGACTGATGGTGCTGGGCTTGACAGGGTTTTACTTCGCATTATTGATTACACCAGGGGTACAGACCCACCACCGAAGGGAATTGCACGTAAACGTATTTATGGCACTGAGTCATAGGTATGCTCAAGAAAGAAACTTGTCGAGTTGCTGGATATGTTCCCATGTACCTGTCCACTCCAGGGGGGGTATTCCCCTGAGATCTGTCCCCTTTAACGAATCAGAAATGGTAGAATGGTTGACAGTGCAAAACAGGACAAAACTAACTAAGGGGCCAGAAACAAAGGAGCAAACAGAATGGAGGTCGGCAGGGTATAAACTTACAGCCTTCCAGGGATGGTACCAGCCCAATTATGATAATAACCATCAGCCTCCCTTCCTAAGCATTACTCCCAGAATAGGAAATCCTGAGGGTATAATATGCCTAGTGAGTAATGAAACTAAAAGAAATGGAAATGGAGAGACTGTACAAGATCAGAATGGATTGAGTTGTCCTTGTGAAGGACAAAATGGGGGAATGTGGAAATGTATTTTTATCCAAGCTGATACCAAACGGTATTTGTGTGCCTTTTGATTAAAATGGAGTCCTGGCCCTTCCAGAACTTTCTGCATTTTAGCAGCCAGCTTATTATGAACAGCTAAACCTGCTGTTAGATGGCTGATGGTTATCAGACAGCTAGGAGACAAGTCATGCTGAGACAAGTAACCCCCCATGGTACTCTCCTATTGTCTACACTACAGGAGTTCCATGTCACCCCACCCTTATCTTCTAACCATTATCTCTTTCCTTTACCTCATCCATTTGAAGCAAACAGGTAAACTGACCAGGAAATTGGATAATCCTGATACAATACAAGACAGGTGATAGCCCATTACCTATGACTCATGGAGTAATGGCCGTTTGGCTTTCTGATAACCCTGACAAAAGGAAATATCTTGACACCATTTCAGTAACAGGATATAGTAATTAACTCTTCATCTGTATTCACTGACTGTGAGACAGAGCAATACACAGGGAGAGGCCAGAACTTGGGTTTTACTGTATAAATATCTTGTGAAGCTGTACCATTGCGGAGGTTTCATTTTAGCCCTTGACTGAGTGAAACCTACCCCTTGCGAGCAAGTAAATTAAAAGGGAAACTTCCATCGGAGCTGTAAGTGTCGGAGTCATTCTTTTCTGAGGTCCTCCGTCCGACTGAGCCCCGGATCCTCCGACCGATTGAGCCGTTGATCCTCCGACCGACTCAGCCCCGATCCTCTGACTGAGCCCCGGATCCTCCGACCGACTGAGCCCCTGATCCTCCGACCGACTGAGCCCCTGATACTCCGACCGACTGAGCCCCTGATCTTCCGACCGACTGAGCCCCTGATCCTACGACCGACTCAGCCCCGATCCTCTGACTGAGCCACTGATCCTCCGACCGACTGAGCGTTGATCCTGTGACCGACTGAGCCGTTGATCCTCCGACCGACTGAGCCCCTGATCCTCCGACCGACTGAGCCCCTGATCCTCCGACCGACTGAACCCCTGATCCTCCGACCGACTGAGCCGTTGATCCTCCGACCGACTGAGGCCCTGATCCTCCGACCGACTGAGCCCCTGATCCTCCGACCGACTGAGCCCCTGATCCTCCGACCGACTGAGGCCCTGATCCTCCGACCGACTGAGGCCCTGATCCTCCGACCGACTGAGCCCCTGATCCTCCGACCGACTGAGCCCCTGATATTCCGACCGTCTGAGTCCCTGATCCTCCGACCGACTGAGCCCCTTATCCTCCGACCGACTGAGCCCCTGATCCTCCGACCGACTGAGCCCCTGATCCTCCGACCGACTGAGCCCCTGATCCTCCGACCGACTGAGCCGTTGATCCTCCGACCGACTGAGCCCCTGATCCTCCGACCGACTGAGCCCCTGATCCTCCGACCGACTGAGCCCCTGATCCTCCGACCGACTGAGCCGTTGATCCTCCGACCGACTGAGCCCCTGATCCTCCAACCGACTGAGCCCCTGATCCTCCGACCGATTGAGCCGTTGATCCTCCGACCGACTGAGCCCCTGATCCTCCGACCGACTGAGCCCCTGATCCTCCGACTGACTGAGCCCCTGATCCTCTGACTGAGCGACTGATCCTCCGACCGACTGAGCCCCTGATCCTCCGACCGACTGAGCCCCTGATCCTCCGACCGACTGAGCCCCTGATCCTCTGACTGAGCCACTGATCCTCCGACTGACTGAGCCCCTGATCCTCCGACCGACTCAGCCCCGATCCTCTGACTGAGCCCCTGATCCTCCGACTGACTGAGCCCCTGATCCGCCGACCGACTCAGCCCCGATCCTCTGACTGAGCCCCTGATCCTCCGACTGACTGAGCCCCTGATCCTCCGACCGACTGAGCCCCTGATCCTCCGACCGACTGAGGCCCTGATCCTCCGACCGACTGAGGCCCTGATCCTCCGACCGACTGAGCCATTGATCCACCGACCGACTGAGCCATTGATCCTCCGACTGACTGAGCCCCTGATCCTTTGACTGAGCCACTGATCCTCCGACTGACTGAGCCACTGATCCTCTGACTGAGCCACTGATCCTCCGACTGACTGAGCCACTGATCCTCCGACCGACTGAGCCCCTGATCCTCTGACTGAGCCACTGATCCACCGACTGACTGAGCCACTGATCCTCTGACTGAGCCACTGATCCTCCGACTGACTGAGCCACTGATCCTCCGACCGACTGAGCCCCTGATCCTCCGACCGACTGAGCCCCTGATCCTCTGACCGAGCCACTGATCCTCCGACTGACTGAGCCACTGATCCTCCGACCGACTGAGCCCCTGATCCTCCGACCGACTGAGCCCCTGATCCTCCGACCGACTGAGCCGTTGATCCTCCGACAGACTGAGCCGTTGATCGTCCGACCGACTGAGCCGTTGATCCTCTGACCGACTGAGCCCCTCATCCTCCGACCGACTGAGCCCCTGATCCTCCGACCGACTGAGCCCCTGATCCTCTGACCGACTGAGCCCCTGATCCTCCGACCGACTGAGGCCCTGATCCTCCGACCGACTGAGGCCCTGATCCTCCGACTGACTGAGCCCCTGATCCTCCGACTGACTGAGCCCCTGATCCTCCGACTGACTGAGCCCCTGATCCTCCGACCGACTGCTCCGTTGATCCTCCGACCGACTGAGCCCCTGATCCTCCGACCGACTGCTCCGTTGATCCTCCGACCGACTGAGCCCCTGATCCTCCGACCGACTGCTCCGTTGATCCTCCGACCGACTGAGCCCCTGATCCTCCGACCGACTGCTCCGTTGATCCTCCGACCGACTGAGCCCCTGATCCTCTGACCGACTGCTCCGTTGATCCTCCGATCGACTGAGCCTCTGATCCTCCGACCGACTGAGCCGTTGATCCTCCGACTGACTGAGCCCCTGATCCTCCGACTGAGCCGCTGATCTTCTGAACGACAGAACCCTGATCCTCCGACTGAGCCCCTGATCCTCCGAACGACTAAGCCCCTAATCCTCCGACCGACTGAGCCACTGATCCTCCGACTGACTGAGCCCCTGATCCTCCGACAGACTGAGCCCCCGATGCTCCGACCGACTGAGCCCCTGATCCTCCGAACGACTGAGCCCCTGATCCTCCGACTGACAGATCCCTGATCCTCCGACTGACTGAGCCCCTGATCCTCCGACCGACCGAGCCCCTGATCCTCCGACCGACTGAGCCCCTGATCCTCCGACCGACTGAGCCCCTGATCCTCCGACCGACTGAGCCGTTGATCCTCCGACCGACTGAGCCCCTGATCCTCCGACCGACTGAGCCCCTGATCCTCCGACCGACTGAGCCCCTGATCCTCCGACCGACTGAGCCGTTGATCCTCCGACCGACTGAGCCCCTGATCCTCCAACCGACTGAGCCCCTGATCCTCCGACCGATTGAGCCGTTGATCCTCCGACCGACTGAGCCCCTGATCCTCCGACCGACTGAGCCCCTGATCCTCCGACTGACTGAGCCCCTGATCCTCTGACTGAGCGACTGATCCTCCGACCGACTGAGCCCCTGATCCTCCGACCGACTGAGCCCCTGATCCTCCGACCGACTGAGCCACTGATCCTCTGACTGAGCCACTGATCCTCCGACTGACTGAGCCCCTGATCCTCCGACCGACTCAGCCCCGATCCTCTGACTGAGCCCCTGATCCTCCGACTGACTGAGCCCCTGATCCTCCGACCGACTCAGCCCCGATCCTCTGACTGAGCCCCTGATCCTCCGACTGACTGAGCCCCTGATCCTCCGACCGACTGAGCCCCTGATCCTCCGACCGACTGAGGCCCTGATCCTCCGACCGACTGAGGCCCTGATCCTCCGACCGACTGAGCCATTGATCCACCGACCGACTGAGCCCCTGATCCTCCGACTGACTGAGCCCCTGATCCTCCGACCGACTGAGCCCCTGATCCTCCGACCGACTGAGGCCCTAATCCTCCGACCGACTGAGCCATTGATCCTCCGACTGACTGAGCCCCTGATCCTTTGACTGAGCCACTGATCCTCCGACTGACTGAGCCACTGATCCTCTGACTGAGCCACTGATCCTCCGACTGACTGAGCCACTGATCCTCCGACCGACTGAGCCCCTGATCCTCTGACTGAGCCACTGATCCACCGACTGACTGAGCCACTGATCCTCTGACTGAGCCACTGATCCTCCGACTGACTGAGCCACTGATCCTCCGACCGACTGAGCCCCTGATCCTCCGACCGACTGAGCCCCTGATCCTCTGACCGAGCCACTGATCCTCCGACTGACTGAGCCACTGATCCTCCGACCGACTGAGGCCCTGATCCTCCGACCGACTGAGCCATTGATCCACCGACCGACTGAGCCATTGATCCTCCGACTGACTGAGCCCCTGATCCTTTGACTGAGCCACTGATCCTCCGACTGACTGAGCCACTGATCCTCTGACTGAGCCACTGATCCTCCGACTGACTGAGCCACTGATCCTCCGACCGACTGAGCCCCTGATCCTCTGACTGAGCCACTGATCCACCGACTGACTGAGCCACTGATCCTCTGACTGAGCCACTGATCCTCCGACTGACTGAGCCACTGATCCTCCGACCGACTGAGCCCCTGATCCTCCGACCGACTGAGCCCCTGATCCTCTGACCGAGCCACTGATCCTCCGACTGACTGAGCCACTGATCCTCCGACCGACTGAGCCCCTGATCCTCCGACCGACTGAGCCCCTGATCCTCCGACCGACTGAGCCGTTGATCCTCCGACAGACTGAGCCGTTGATCGTCCGACCGACTGAGCCGTTGATCCTCTGACCGACTGAGCCCCTCATCCTCCGACCGACTGAGCCCCTGATCCTCCGACCGACTGAGCCCCTGATCCTCTGACCGACTGAGCCCCTGATCCTCCGACCGACTGAGGCCCTGATCCTCCGACCGACTGAGGCCCTGATCCTCCGACTGACTGAGCCCCTGATCCTCCGACTGACTGAGCCCCTGATCCTCCGACTGACTGAGCCCCTGATCCTCCGACCGACTGCTCCGTTGATCCTCCGACCGACTGAGCCCCTGATCCTCCGACCGACTGCTCCGTTGATCCTCCGACCGACTGAGCCCCTGATCCTCCGACCGACTGCTCCGTTGATCCTCCGACCGACTGAGCCCCTGATCCTCCGACCGACTGCTCCGTTGATCCTCCGACCGACTGAGCCCCTGATCCTCTGACCGACTGCTCCGTTGATCCTCCGATCGACTGAGCCTCTGATCCTCCGACCGACTGAGCCGTTGATCCTCCGACTGACTGAGCCCCTGATCCTCCGACTGAGCCGCTGATCTTCTGAACGACAGAACCCTGATCCTCCGACTGAGCCCCTGATCCTCCGAACGACTAAGCCCCTAATCCTCCGACCGACTGAGCCACTGATCCTCCGACTGACTGAGCCCCTGATCCTCCGACAGACTGAGCCCCCGATGCTCCGACCGACTGAGCCCCTGATCCTCCGAACGACTGAGCCCCTGATCCTCCGACTGACAGATCCCTGATCCTCCGACCGACTGAGCCCCTGATCCTCCGACCGACTGAGCCCCTGATCCTCCGACCGACCGAGCCCCTGATCCTCCGACCGACTGAGCCCCTGATCCTCCGACCGACTGAGCCCCTGATCCTCCGACCGACTGAGCCGTTGATCCTCCGACCGACTGAGCCCCTGATCCTCCGACCGACTGAGCCCCTGATCCTCCGACCGACTGAGCCCCTGATCCTCCGACCGACTGAGCCGTTGATCCTCCGACCGACTGAGCCCCTGATCCTCCAACCGACTGAGCCCCTGATCCTCCGACCGATTGAGCCGTTGATCCTCCGACCGACTGAGCCCCTGATCCTCCGACCGACTGAGCCCCTGATCCTCCGACTGACTGAGCCCCTGATCCTCTGACTGAGCGACTGATCCTCCGACCGACTGAGCCCCTGATCCTCCGACCGACTGAGCCCCTGATCCTCCGACCGACTGAGCCCCTGATCCTCTGACTGAGCCACTGATCCTCCGACTGACTGAGCCCCTGATCCTCCGACCGACTCAGCCCCGATCCTCTGACTGAGCCCCTGATCCTCCGACTGACTGAGCCCCTGATCCTCCGACCGACTCAGCCCCGATCCTCTGACTGAGCCCCTGATCCTCCGACTGACTGAGCCCCTGATCCTCCGACCGACTGAGCCCCTGATCCTCCGACCGACTGAGGCCCTGATCCTCCGACCGACTGAGGCCCTGATCCTCCGACCGACTGAGCCATTGATCCACCGACCGACTGAGCCCCTGATCCTCCGACCGACTGAGGCCCTGATCCTCCGACCGACTGAGGCCCTGATCCTCCGACCGACTGAGCCATTGATCCTCCGACTGACTGAGCCCCTGATCCTTTGACTGAGCCACTGATCCTCCGACTGACTGAGCCACTGATCCTCTGACTGAGCCACTGATCCTCCGACTGACTGAGCCACTGATCCTCCGACCGACTGAGCCCCTGATCCTCTGACTGAGCCACTGATCCACCGACTGACTGAGCCACTGATCCTCTGACTGAGCCACTGATCCTCCGACTGACTGAGCCACTGATCCTCCGACCGACTGAGCCCCTGATCCTCCGACCGACTGAGCCCCTGATCCTCTGACCGAGCCACTGATCCTCCGACTGACTGAGCCACTGATCCTCCGACCGACTGAGCCCCTGATCCTCCGACCGACTGAGCCCCTGATCCTCCGACCGACTGAGCCGTTGATCCTCCGACAGACTGAGCCGTTGATCGTCCGACCGACTGAGCCGTTGATCCTCTGACCGACTGAGCCCCTCATCCTCCGACCGACTGAGCCCCTGATCCTCCGACCGACTGAGCCCCTGATCCTCTGACCGACTGAGCCCCTGATCCTCCGACCGACTGAGGCCCTGATCCTCCGACCGACTGAGGCCCTGATCCTCCGACTGACTGAGCCCCTGATCCTCCGACTGACTGAGCCCCTGATCCTCCGACTGACTGAGCCCCTGATCCTCCGACCGACTGCTCCGTTGATCCTCCGACCGACTGAGCCCCTGATCCTCCGACCGACTGCTCCGTTGATCCTCCGACCGACTGAGCCCCTGATCCTCCGACCGACTGCTCCGTTGATCCTCCGACCGACTGAGCCCCTGATCCTCCGACCGACTGCTCCGTTGATCCTCCGACCGACTGAGCCCCTGATCCTCTGACCGACTGCTCCGTTGATCCTCCGATCGACTGAGCCTCTGATCCTCCGACCGACTGAGCCCCTGATCCTCCGACCGACTGAGCCCCTGATCCTCCGACCGACTGCTCCGTTGATCCTCCGACCGACTGAGCCCCTGATCCTCCGACTGACTGAGCCCCTGAACCACCGACCGACTGAGCGTTGATCCTCCGACCGACTGAGCCCCTGATCCTCCGACCGACTGAGCCCCTGATCCTCCGACCGACTGAGCCGTTGATCCTCCGAACGACTGAGCCCCTGATCCTCCGACTGACTGAGCCCCTGAACCTCCGACCGAGTGAGCCTCTGATCCTCCGACTGACTGAGCCCCTGATCCTCCGACTGACAGAACCCCTGATCCTCCGACGGACTGAGCCCCTGATCCTCCGACCGACTGAGCCCCTGATCCTGCGACTGACTGAGCCCCTGATCCTCCGACTGACAGAACCCCTGATCCTCCGATCGACTGAGCCCCTGATCCTCCGACTGACTGAGCCCCTGATCCTCCGACTGACAGAACCCCTGATCCTCCGACCGACTGAGCCCCTGATCCTCCGACTTACAGAACCCCTGATCCTCCGACCGACTGAGCCCCTGATCCTCCGACCGACTGAGCCCCTGATCCTCCGACCGACTGAGCCCCTGATCCTCCGACCGACTCAGCCCCTGATCCTCCGACCGACTGAGCCCCTGATCCTCCGACCGACTGAGGCCCTGATCCTCCGACGGACTGAGGCCCTGATCCTCCGACCGACTGAGCCCCTGATCCTCCGACCGTCTGAGCACCTGATCCTCCGACTGACTGAGCCTCTGATCCTCTGACTGAGCGACTGATCCTCCGACCGACTGAGCACCTGATCCTCCGACCGACTGAGCCCCTGATCCTCCGACCGACTGAGCCCCTGATCCTCTGACTGAGCCACTGATCCTCCGACTGACTGAGCCCCTGATCCTCCGACCGACTCAGCCCCGATCCTCTGACTGAGCCCCTGATCCTCCGACTGACTGAGCCCCTGATCCTCCGACCGACTCAGCCCCGATCCTCTGACTGAGCCCCTGATCCTCCGACTGACTGAGCCCCTGATCCTCCGACCGACTGAGCCCCTGATCCTCCGACTTACAGAACCCCTGATCCTCCGACCGACTGAGCCCCTGATCCTCCGACCGACTGAGCCCCTGATCCTCCGACCGACTGAGCCCCTGATCCTCCGATCGACTGAGCCCCTGATCCTCCGACCGACTGAGCCCCTGATCCTCCGACCGACGCAGCCCCTGATCCTCCGACTGACTGAGCCCCTGATCCTCCGACTGACAGAATCCCTGATCCTCCGACCGACTGAGCCCCTGATCCTCCGACCGACTGAGGCCCTGATCCTCCGACCGACTGAGCCCCTGATCCTCCGACCGACTGAGCCCCTGATCCTCCGACCGACTGAGCCCCTGATCCTCCGACCGACTGAGCCCCTGATCCTCCGACTGACTGAGCCCCTGATACTCCGACTGACTGAGCCGCTGATCCTCCGACCGATTGAGCCCCGGATCCTCCGACCGACTGAGCCCCTGATCGTCCGACTGACTGAGCCCCTGATACTCCGACTGACTGAGCCCCTGATCCTCCGACTGACTGAGCCCCTGATACTCCGACTGACTGAGCCGCTGATCCTCCGACCGATTGAGCCCCGGATCCTCCGACCGACTGAGCCCCTGATCGTCCGACTGACTGAGCCCCTGATACTCCGACCGATTGAGCCCCGGATCCTCCGTCCGACTGAGCTGCTGGTCCTCCGACCGACTGAACCCCTGATCCCCCGACCGACTGAGCCGTTGATCCTCCAAACGACTGAGCCCCTGATCTACCGACCGACTGAGCCCCTGATCCTCCGACCGACTGAGCCCCTGATCCTCCGACCGACAGAGGCCCTGATTCTCCGACCGACTGAGCCCCTTATCCTCCGACCGACTAAGCCCCGGATCCTCTGACCGACTGAGCCCCGGATCCTCCGACCGACTGAGCCGTTGATCCTCCGACCGACTGAGCCCCTGATCCTCCGACCGACTGAGCCCCTGATCCTCCGACCGACTGAACCCCTGATATTCCGACCGACTGAGCCCCTGATCCTCCGACCGACTGAGCCCCTGATCCTCCGACCGACTGAGCCCCTGATCCTCAGACCGACTGAGCCCCTGATCCTCCGACCGACTGAGCCCCTGATCCTCCGACCGACTGAGCCCCTGATCCTCAGACCAACTGAGCCCCTGATCCTCCGACTGACAGAGCCCCTGATCCTCCGACCGACTGAGCCCCTGATCCTCCGACCGACTGAGCCCCTGATCCTCCGACCGACTGCTCCATTGATCCTCCGACCGACTGAGCCCCTGATCCTCCGACCGACTGCTCCGTTGATCCTCCGACCGACTGAGCCCCTGATCCTCCGACTGACTGAGCCCCTGAACCACCGACCGACTGAGCGTTGATCCTCCGACCGACTGAGCCCCTGATCCTCCGACCGACTGAGCCCCTGATCCTCCGACCGACTGAGCCGTTGATCCTCCGAACGACTGAGCCCCTGATCCTCCGACTGACTGAGCCCCTGAACCTCCGACCGAGTGAGCCTCTGATCCTCCGACTGACTGAGCCCCTGATCCTCCGACTGACAGAACCCCTGATCCTCCGACGGACTGAGCCGTTGATCCTCTGACCGACTGAGCCCCTGATCCTCCGACCGACTGAGCCCCTGATCCTCCGACTGACTGAGCCCCAGATCCTCCGACCGACTGAGCCCCTGATCCTCCGACCGACTGAGCCGTTGATCCTCCGACCGACTGAGCCCCTGATCCTCCAACCGACTGAGCCCCTGATCCTCCGACCGATTGAGCCGTTGATCCTCCGACCGACTGAGCCCCTGATCCTCCGACCGACTGAGCCCCTGATCCTCCGACCGACTGAGCCCCTGATCCTCCGACCGACTGAGCCCCTGATCCTCCGACCGACTGAGCCCCTGATCCTCTGACTGAGCCACTGATCCTCCGACTGACTGAGCCCCTGATCCTCCGACCGACTCAGCCCCGATCCTCTGACTGAGCCCCTGATCCTCCGACTGACTGAGCCCCTGATCCTCCGACCGACTCAGCCCCGATCCTCTGACTGAGCCCCTGATCCTCCGACTGACTGAGCCCCTGATCCTCCGACCGACTGAGCCCCTGATCCTCCGACCGACTGAGGCCCTGATCCTCCGACCGACTGAGGCCCTGATCCTCCGACCGACTGAGCCATTGATCCACCGACCGACTGAGTCATTCATCCTCCGACTGACTGAGCCCCTGATCCTTTGACTGAGCCACTGATCCTCCGACTGACTGAGCCACTGATCCTCTGACTGAGCCACTGATCCTCCGACTGACTGAGCCACTGATCCTCCGACCGACTGAGCCCCTGATCCTCTGACTGAGCCACTGATCCACCGACTGACTGAGCCACTGATCCTCTGACTGAGCCACTGATCCTCCGACTGACTGAGCCACTGATCCTCCGACCGACTGAGCCCCTGATCCTCCGACCGACTGAGCCCCTGATCCTCTGACCGAGCCACTGATCCTCCGACTGACTGAGCCACTGATCCTCCGACCGACTGAGCCCCTGATCCTCCGACCGACTGAGCCCCTGATCCTCCGACCGACTGAGCCGTTGATCCTCCGACAGACTGAGCCGTTGATCGTCCGACCGACTGAGCCGTTGATCCTCTGACCGACTGAGCCCCTCATCCTCCGACCGACTGAGCCCCTGATCCTCCGACCGACTGAGCCCCTGATGCTCTGACCGACTGAGCCCCTGATCCTCCGACCGACTGAGGCCCTGATCCTCCGACCGACTGAGGCCCTGATCCTCCGACTGACTGAGCCCCTGATCCTCCGACTGACTGAGCCCCTGATCCTCCGACTGACTGAGCCCCTGATCCTCCGACCGACTGCTCCGTTGATCCTCCGACCGACTGAGCCCCTGATCCTCCGACCGACTGCTCCGTTGATCCTCCGACCGACTGAGCCCCTGATCCTCCGACCGACTGCTCCGTTGATCCTCCGACCGACTGAGCCCCTGATCCTCCGACCGACTGCTCCGTTGATCCTCCGACCGACTGAGCATCTGATCCTCTGACCGACTGCTCCGTTGATCCTCCGATCGACTGAGCCTCTGATCCTCCGACCGACTGAGCCGTTGATCCTCCGACTGACCGAGCCCCTGATCCTCCGACTGAGCCGCTGATCTTCTGAACGACAGAACCCTGATCCTCCGACTGAGCCCCTGATCCTCCGAACGACTAAGCCCCTAATCCTCCGACCGACTGAGCCACTGATCCTGCGACTGACTGAGCCCCTGATCCTCCGACAGACTGAGCCCCCGATGCTCCGACCGACTGAGCCCCTGATCCTCCGAACGACTGAGCCCCTGATCCTCCGACTGACAGAATCCCTGATCCTCCGACTGACTGAGCCCCTGATCCTCCGACCGACCGAGCCCCTGATCCTCCGACCGACTGAGCCCCTGATCCTCCGACCGACTGAGCCCCTGATCCTCCGACCGACTGAGCCGTTGATCCTCCGACCGACTGAGCCCCTGATCCTCCGACCGACTGAGCCCCTGATCCTCCGACCGACTGAGCCCCTGATCCTCCGACCGACTGAGCCGTTGATCCTCCGACCGACTGAGCCGTTGATCCTCCGACCGACTGAGCCCCTGATCCTCCGACCGACTGAGCCCCTGATCCTCCGACCGACTGAGCCCCTGATCCTCCGACCGACTGAGCCGTTGATCCTCCGACCGACTGAGCCCCTGATCCTCCGACCGACTGAGCCCCTGATCCTCCGACTGACTGAGCCCCTGATCCTCCGACTGACAGAATCCCTGATCCTCCGACCGACTGAGCCCCTGATCCTCCGACTGACTGAGCCCCTGATCCTCCGACCGACTGAGCCCCTGATCCTCCTACCGACTGAGCCCCTGATCCTCCGACCGACTGAGCCCCTGATCCTCCGACCGACTGAGCCCCTGATCCTCCGACCGACTGAGCCCCTGATCCTCCGACTGACTGAGCCCCTGATACTCCGACTGATTGAGCCGCTGATCCTCCGACCGAATGAGCCCCGGATCCTCCGTCCGACTGAGCCCCTGATCCTCCGACCGACTGAGCCCCTGATCCTCCGACCGACTGAGCCCCTGATCCTCCGACCGACTGAGCCCCTGATCCTCCGACTGACTGAGCCCCTGATACTCCGACTGACTGAGCTGCTGGTCCTCCGACCGACTGAACCCCTGATCCCCCGACCGACTGAGCCGTTGATCGTCCAAACGACTGAGCCCCTGATCTTCCGACCGACTGAGCCCCTGATCCTCCGACCGACTGAGGCCCTGATCGTCCGACCGACTGAGGCCCTGATCCTCCGACCGACTGAGCCCCTGATGCTCCGGCCGACTGAGCCGTTGATCATCCGACCGACTGAGCCCCTGATCCTCCGACCGACTGAGACCCTGATCCTCCGACTGAGCTGCTGATCCTCTGACCGACTGAGGCCCTGATCCTCTGACCGACTGCTCCGTTGATCCTCCGATCGACTGAGCCCCTGAACCTCCGACCGACTGAGCTGTTGATCCTCCGACTGAGCATCTGATCTTCTGAACGACTGAGCCCCTGATCCTCCGACTGAGCCCCTGATCCTCCGAACAACTGAGCCCCTAATCCTCCGACCGACTGAGCCCCTGATCCTCCGACTGACTGAGCCCCTGATCCTCCGACCGACTGAGCCCCTGATCCTCCGACCGACTGAGCCGCTGATCCTCCGACAGACTGAGCCCCTGATCCTCCGACTGACTGAGCCCCTGATCCTCCGACAGACTGAGCCCCCGATCCTCCGACCGACTGAGCCCCTGATCCTCCGACCGACTGAGCCCCTGATCCTCCGACTGACAGAATCCCTGATCCTCCGACCGACTGAGCCCCTGATCCTCCGACCGACTGAGTCCCTGATCCTCCGACCGACCGAGCCCCTGATCCTCCGACTGACTGAGCCCCTGATCCTCCGACCGATGCAGCCCCTGATCCTCCGACTGACTGAGCCCCTGATCCTCCGACTGACAGAATCCCTGATCCTCCGACCGACTGAGCCCCTGATCCTCCGACCGACTGAGGCCCTGATCCCCCGACCGACTGAGCCCCTGATCCTCCGACCGACTGAGCCCCTGATCCTCCGACCGACTGAGCCCCTGATCCTCCGACCGACTGAGCCCCTGATCCTCCGACCGACTGAGCCCCTGATCCTCCGACCGACTGAGCCCCTGATCCTCCGACCGACTGAACCCCTGATCCTCCGACCGACTGAGCCGTTGATCCACTGACCGACTGAGCCCCTGATCCTCAGACCGACTGAGCCCCTGATCCTCCGACCGACTGAGCGCCTGATCCTCCGACCGACTGAGCCCCTGATCCTCCGACCGACTGAGCCCCTGATCCTCCGACTGACTGAGTCCCTGATCCTCCGACCGACTGAGCCCCTGATCCTCCGACCGACTGAGCCCCTGATCCTCCGACCGACTGCTCCGTTGATCCTCCGACCGACTGAGCCCCTGATCCTCCGACCGACTGCTCCGTTGATCCTCCGACCGACTGAGCCCCTGATCCTCCGACTGACTGAGCCCCTGATCCTCCGACCGACTGCTCCGTTGATCCTCCGACCGACTGAGCCCCTGATCCTCCGACCGACTGAGCCCCTGATCCTCCGACCGACTGAGCCGTTGATCCTCCGAACGACTGAGCCCCTGATCCTCCGACTGACTGAGCCCCTGAA
This sequence comes from Pristiophorus japonicus, assembly GCF_044704955.1. Lineage (NCBI taxonomy): Eukaryota > Metazoa > Chordata > Chondrichthyes > Pristiophoridae > Pristiophorus > Pristiophorus japonicus. The sequence continues at coordinate 276,384,464 of NC_091978.1, read as the reverse complement.
CCTCCGACCGAGTGAGCCCCTGATCCTCCGACTGACTGAGCCCCGGATCCTCCGACCGACTGAGCCGTTGATCCTCCGACCGACTCAGCCCCGATCCTCTGACTGAGCCCCGGATCCTCCGACCGACTGAGCCCCTGATCCTCCGACCGACTGAGCCCCAGATCCTCCGTCCGACTGAGCCCCGGATCCTCCGACCGATTGAGCCGTTGATCCTCCGACCGACTGAGCCCCTGATCCTCCGACCGACTGAGCCCCTGATCCTCCGACCGACTGAGCCCCTGATCCTACGACCGACTCAGCCCCGATCCTCTGACTGAGCCACTGATCCTCCGACCGACTGAGCGTTGATCCTGTGACCGACTGAGCCGTTGATCCTCCGACCGACTGAGCCCCTGATCCTCCGACCGACTGAGCCCCTGATCCTCCGACCGACTGAACCCCTGATCCTCCGACCGACTGAGCCGTTGATCCTCCGACCGACTGAGGCCCTGATCCTCCGACCGACTGAGCCCCTGATCCTCCGACCGACTGAGCCGCTGATCCTCCGACCGACTGAGGCCCTGATCCTCCGACCGACTGAGCCCCTGATCCTCCGACCGACTGAGCCCCTGATCCTCCGACCGTCTGAGCCGTTGATCCTCCGACCGACTGAGCCCCTGATCCTCCGACCGACTGAGCCACTGATCCTCAGACCGACTGAGCCCCTGATCCTCCGACCGACTGAGGCCCTGATCCTCCGACCGACTGAGGCCCTGATCCTCCGACCGACTGAGCCCCTGATCCTCCGACCGACTGAGCCCCTGATCCTCCGACCGACTGAGCCCCTGATCCTCCGACCGACTGAGCCGTTGATCCTCCGACCGACTGAGCCCCTGATCCTCCGACCGACTGAGCCCCTGATCCTCCGACCGATTGAGCCGTTGATCCTCCGACCGACTGAGCCCCTGATCCTCCGACCGACTGAGCCCCTGATCCTCCGACTGACTGAGCCCCTGATCCTCCGACTGACTGAGCCCCTGATCCTCCGACTGACTGAGCCCCTGATCCTCTGACTGAGCGACTGATCCTCCGACCGACTGAGCCCCTGATCCTCCGACCGACTGAGCCCCTGATCCTCCGACCGACTGAGCCCCTGATCCTCTGACTGAGCCACTGATCCTCCGACTGACTGAGCCCCTGATCCTCCGACCGACTCAGCCCCGATCCTCTGACTGAGCCCCTGATCCTCGGACTGACTGAGCCCCTGATCCTCCGACCGACTCAGCCCCGATCCTCTGACTGAGCCCCTGATCCTCCGACTGACTGAGCCCCTGATCCTCCGACCGACTGAGCCCCTGATCCTCCGACCGACTGAGGCCCTGATCCTCCGACCGACTGAGGCCCTGATCCTCCGACCGACTGAGCCATTGATCCACCGACCGACTGAGCCATTGATCCTCCGACTGACTGAGCCACTGATCCTCTGACTGAGCCACTGATCCTCCGACTGACTGAGCCACTGATCCTCTGACTGAGCCACTGATCCTCCGACTGACTGAGCCACTGATCCTCCGACCGACTGAGCCCCTGATCCTCTGACTGAGCCACTGATCCTCCGACTGACTGAGCCACTGATCCTCTGACTGAGCCACTGATCCTCCGACTGACTGAGCCCCTGATCCTCCGACCGACTGAGCCCCTGATCCTCTGACCGAGCCACTGATCCTCCGACTGACTGAGCCACTGATCCTCCGACCGACTGAGCCACTGATCCTCCGACCGACTGAGCCCCTGATCCTCCGACCGACTGAGCCCCTGATCCTCTGACCGAGCCACTAATCCTCCGACTGACTGAGCCACTGATCCTCCGACCGACTGAGCCCCTGATCCTCCGACCGACTGAGCCCCTGATCCTCCGACCGACTGAGCCGTTGATCCTCCGACCGACTGAGCCGTTGATCGTCCGACCGACTGAGCCGTTGATCCTCTGACCGACTGAGCCCCTCATCCTCCGACCGACTGAGCCCCTGATCCTCCGACCGACTGAGCCCCTGATCCTCTGACCGACTGAGCCCCTGATCCTCCGACCGACTGAGGCCCTGATCCTCCGACCGACTGAGGCCCTGATCCTCCGACCGACTGAGCCCCTGATCCTCCGACTGACTGAGCCCCTGATCCTCCGACCGACTGCTCCGTTGATCCTCCGACCGACTGAGCCCCTGATCCTCCGACCGACTGCTCCGTTGATCCTCCGACCGACTGAGCCCCTGATCCTCCGACCGACTGCTCCGTTGATCCTCCGACCGACTGAGCCCCTGATCCTCCGACCGACTGCTCCGTTGATCCTCCGACCGACTGAGCCCCTGATCCTCTGACCGACTGCACCGTTGATCCTCCGATCGACTGAGCCTCTGATCCTCTGACTGACTGAGCCGTTGATCCTCCGACTGACTGAGCCCCTGATCCTCCGACTGAGCCGCTGATCTTCTGAACGACTGAACCCTGATCCTCCGACTGAGCCCCTGATCCTCCGACCGACTGAGCCCCTAATCCTCCGACCGACTGAGCCCCTGATCCTCCGACTGACTGAGCCCCTGATCCTCCGACAGACTGAGCCCCCGATGCTCCGACCGACTGAGCCCCTGATCCTCCGAACGACTGAGCCCCTGATCCTCCGACTGACTGAGCCCCTGATCCTCCGACCGACTGAGCCCCTGATCCTCCGACTGACTGAGCCCTGATACTCCGACCGACTGAGCCCCTGATCCTCCGACTGACTGAGCCCCTGATCCTCCGACCGACTGAGCCGCTGATCCTCCGACCGATTGAGCCCCGGATCCTCCGTCCGACTGAGCCCCTGATCCTCCGACCGACCGAGCCCCTGATCCTCCGACCGACTGAGCCCCTGATCCTCCGACCGACTGAGCCCCTGATCCTCCGACCGACCGAGCCCCTGATCCTCCGACCGACTGAGCCCCTGATCCTCCGACCGACTGAGCCCCTGATCCTCCGACCGACTGAGGCCCTGATCCTCCGACTGACTGAGCCCCTGATCCTCCGACTGACAGAATCCCTGATCCTCCGACCGACTGAGCCCCTGATCCTCCGACTGACTGAGCCCCTGATCCTCCGACCGACTGAGCCCCTGATCCTCCTACCGACTGAGCCCCTGATCCTCCGACCGACTGAGCCCCTGATCCTCCGACCGACTGAGCCCCTGATCCTCCGACCGACTGAGCCCCTGATCCTCCGACTGACTGAGCCCTGATACTCCGACTGATTGAGCCGCTGATCCTCCGACCGATTGAGCCCCGGATCCTCCGTCCGACTGAGCCCCTGATCCTCCGACCGACTGAGCCCCTGATCCTCCGACCGACTGAGCCCCTGATCCTCCGACCGACTGAGCCCCTGATCCTCCGACTGACTGAGCCCCTGATACTCCGACTGACTGAGCTGCTGGTCCTCCGACCGACTGAACCCCTGATCCCCCGACCGACTGAGCCGTTGATCCTCCAAACGACTGAGCCCCTGATCTTCCGACCGACTGAGCCCCTGATCCTCCGACCGACTGAGGCCCTGATCCTCCGACCGACTGAGGCCCTGATCCTCCGACCGACTGAGCCCCTGATCCTCCGGCCGACTGAGCCCCTGATCCTCCGACCGACTGAGACCCTGATCCTCCGACTGAGCTGCTGATCCTCCGACCGACTGAGCCCCTGATCCTCCGGCCGACTGAGCCCCTGATCCTCCGACCGACTGAGCCACTGATCCTCAGACCGACTGAGCCCCTGATCCTCCGACCGACTGAGGCCCTGATCCTCCGACCGACTGAGCCCCTGATCCTCCGACCGACTGAGCCCCTGATCCTCCGACCGACTGAGCCCCTGATCCTCCGACCGACTGAGCCCCTGATCCTCCGACCGACTGCTCCGTTGATCCTCTGACCGACTGCTCCGTTGATCCTCCGATCGACTGAGCCCCTGATCCTCCGACCGACTGAGCTGTTGATCCTCCGACTGAGCCGCTGATCTTCTGAACGACTGAGCCTCTGATCCTCCGACTGAGCCCCTGATCCTCCGACCGACTGAGCCCCGGATCCTCCGACCGACTGTTCCCCTGATCCTCCGACCGACTGAGGCCCTGATCCTCCGACCGACTGAGCCCCTGATCCTCCGACCGACTGAGCCCCTGATCCTCCGACCGACTGAGCCCCTGATCCTCCGACCGACTGAGCCCCTGATCCTCCAACCGACTGAGCCCCTGATACTCCGACCGACTGAGCCCCTGATCCTCCGACCGACTGAGCCCCTGATCCTCCGACCGACTGAGCCCCTGATCCTCCGACTGACTGAGCCCCTGATACTCCAACTGACTGAGCCGCTGATCCTCCGACCGATTGAGCCCCGGATCCTCCGTCCGACTGAGCTGCTGGTCCTCCGACCGACTGAACCCCTGATCCCCCGACCGACTGAGCCGTTGATCCTCCGAACGACTGAGCCCCTGATCTTCCGATCGACTGAGGCCCTGATCCTCCGACCGACTGAGGCCCTGATCCTCCGACCGACTGAGCCCCTGATCCTCCGACCGACTAAGCCCCGGATCCTCCGACCGACTGAGCCCCTTATCCTCCGACCGACTAAGCCCCGGATCCTCCGACCGACCGAGCCCCGGATCCTCCGACCGATTGAGCCGTTGATCCTCCGACCGACTGAGCCCCTGATCCTCCGACCGACTGAGCCCCTGATCCTCCGACCGACTGAACCCCTGATATTCCTACCGTCTGAGTCCCTGATCCTCCGACAGACTGAGCCCCTGATCCTCCGACCAACTGAGCCCCTGATCCTCCGACCGACTGAGCCCCTGATCCTCCGACCGACTGAGCCCCTGATCCTCCGACCGACTGAGCCCCTGATCCTCCGACCGACTGAACCCCTGATCCTCCGACCGACTGAGCCGTTGATCCACCGACCGAATGAGCCCCTGATCCTCAGACCGACTGAGCCCCTGATCCTCCGACAGACTGAGCGCCTGATCCTCCGACCGACTGAGCCCCTGATCCTCCGACTGACTGAGCCCCTGATCCTCAGACCAACTGAGCCCCTGATCCTCTGACTGACTGAGCCCCTGATCCTCCGACCGACTGAGCCACTGATCCTCCGACCGACTGAGCCCCTGATCCTCTGACTGAGCCACTGATCCACCGACTGACTGAGCCACTGATCCTCTGACTGAGCCACTGATCCTCCGACTGACTGAGCCACTGATCCTCCGACCGACTGAGCCCCTGATCCTCCGACCGACTGAGCCCCTGATCCTCTGACCGAGCCACTGATCCTCCGACTGACTGAGCCACTGATCCTCCGACCGACTGAGCCCCTGATCCTCCGACCGACTGAGCCCCTGATCCTCCGACCGACTGAGCCGTTGATCCTCCGACAGACTGAGCCGTTGATCGTCCGACCGACTGAGCCGTTGATCCTCTGACCGACTGAGCCCCTCATCCTCCGACCGACTGAGCCCCTGATCCTCCGACCGACTGAGCCCCTGATCCTCTGACCGACTGAGCCCCTGATCCTCCGACCGACTGAGGCCCTGATCCTCCGACCGACTGAGGCCCTGATCCTCCGACTGACTGAGCCCCTGATCCTCCGACTGACTGAGCCCCTGATCCTCCGACTGACTGAGCCCCTGATCCTCCGACCGACTGCTCCGTTGATCCTCCGACCGACTGAGCCCCTGATCCTCCGACCGACTGCTCCGTTGATCCTCCGACCGACTGAGCCCCTGATCCTCCGACCGACTGCTCCGTTGATCCTCCGACCGACTGAGCCCCTGATCCTCCGACCGACTGCTCCGTTGATCCTCCGACCGACTGAGCCCCTGATCCTCTGACCGACTGCTCCGTTGATCCTCCGATCGACTGAGCCTCTGATCCTCCGACCGACTGAGCCGTTGATCCTCCGACTGACTGAGCCCCTGATCCTCCGACTGAGCCGCTGATCTTCTGAACGACAGAACCCTGATCCTCCGACTGAGCCCCTGATCCTCCGAACGACTAAGCCCCTAATCCTCCGACCGACTGAGCCACTGATCCTCCGACTGACTGAGCCCCTGATCCTCCGACAGACTGAGCCCCCGATGCTCCGACCGACTGAGCCCCTGATCCTCCGAACGACTGAGCCCCTGATCCTCCGACTGACAGATCCCTGATCCTCCGACTGACTGAGCCCCTGATCCTCCGACCGACCGAGCCCCTGATCCTCCGACCGACTGAGCCCCTGATCCTCCGACCGACTGAGCCCCTGATCCTCCGACCGACTGAGCCGTTGATCCTCCGACCGACTGAGCCCCTGATCCTCCGACCGACTGAGCCCCTGATCCTCCGACCGACTGAGCCCCTGATCCTCCGACCGACTGAGCCGTTGATCCTCCGACCGACTGAGCCCCTGATCCTCCAACCGACTGAGCCCCTGATCCTCCGACCGATTGAGCCGTTGATCCTCCGACCGACTGAGCCCCTGATCCTCCGACCGACTGAGCCCCTGATCCTCCGACTGACTGAGCCCCTGATCCTCTGACTGAGCGACTGATCCTCCGACCGACTGAGCCCCTGATCCTCCGACCGACTGAGCCCCTGATCCTCCGACCGACTGAGCCACTGATCCTCTGACTGAGCCACTGATCCTCCGACTGACTGAGCCCCTGATCCTCCGACCGACTCAGCCCCGATCCTCTGACTGAGCCCCTGATCCTCCGACTGACTGAGCCCCTGATCCTCCGACCGACTCAGCCCCGATCCTCTGACTGAGCCCCTGATCCTCCGACTGACTGAGCCCCTGATCCTCCGACCGACTGAGCCCCTGATCCTCCGACCGACTGAGGCCCTGATCCTCCGACCGACTGAGGCCCTGATCCTCCGACCGACTGAGCCATTGATCCACCGACCGACTGAGCCCCTGATCCTCCGACTGACTGAGCCCCTGATCCTCCGACCGACTGAGCCCCTGATCCTCCGACCGACTGAGGCCCTGATCCTCCGACCGACTGAGCCATTGATCCTCCGACTGACTGAGCCCCTGATCCTTTGACTGAGCCACTGATCCTCCGACTGACTGAGCCACTGATCCTCTGACTGAGCCACTGATCCTCCGACTGACTGAGCCACTGATCCTCCGACCGACTGAGCCCCTGATCCTCTGACTGAGCCACTGATCCACCGACTGACTGAGCCACTGATCCTCTGACTGAGCCACTGATCCTCCGACTGACTGAGCCACTGATCCTCCGACCGACTGAGCCCCTGATCCTCCGACCGACTGAGCCCCTGATCCTCTGACCGAGCCACTGATCCTCCGACTGACTGAGCCACTGATCCTCCGACCGACTGAGGCCCTGATCCTCCGACCGACTGAGCCATTGATCCACCGACCGACTGAGCCATTGATCCTCCGACTGACTGAGCCCCTGATCCTTTGACTGAGCCACTGATCCTCCGACTGACTGAGCCACTGATCCTCTGACTGAGCCACTGATCCTCCGACTGACTGAGCCACTGATCCTCCGACCGACTGAGCCCCTGATCCTCTGACTGAGCCACTGATCCACCGACTGACTGAGCCACTGATCCTCTGACTGAGCCACTGATCCTCCGACTGACTGAGCCACTGATCCTCCGACCGACTGAGCCCCTGATCCTCCGACCGACTGAGCCCCTGATCCTCTGACCGAGCCACTGATCCTCCGACTGACTGAGCCACTGATCCTCCGACCGACTGAGCCCCTGATCCTCCGACCGACTGAGCCCCTGATCCTCCGACCGACTGAGCCGTTGATCCTCCGACAGACTGAGCCGTTGATCGTCCGACCGACTGAGCCGTTGATCCTCTGACCGACTGAGCCCCTCATCCTCCGACCGACTGAGCCCCTGATCCTCCGACCGACTGAGCCCCTGATCCTCTGACCGACTGAGCCCCTGATCCTCCGACCGACTGAGGCCCTGATCCTCCGACCGACTGAGGCCCTGATCCTCCGACTGACTGAGCCCCTGATCCTCCGACTGACTGAGCCCCTGATCCTCCGACTGACTGAGCCCCTGATCCTCCGACCGACTGCTCCGTTGATCCTCCGACCGACTGAGCCCCTGATCCTCCGACCGACTGCTCCGTTGATCCTCCGACCGACTGAGCCCCTGATCCTCCGACCGACTGCTCCGTTGATCCTCCGACCGACTGAGCCCCTGATCCTCCGACCGACTGCTCCGTTGATCCTCCGACCGACTGAGCCCCTGATCCTCTGACCGACTGCTCCGTTGATCCTCCGATCGACTGAGCCTCTGATCCTCCGACCGACTGAGCCGTTGATCCTCCGACTGACTGAGCCCCTGATCCTCCGACTGAGCCGCTGATCTTCTGAACGACAGAACCCTGATCCTCCGACTGAGCCCCTGATCCTCCGAACGACTAAGCCCCTAATCCTCCGACCGACTGAGCCACTGATCCTCCGACTGACTGAGCCCCTGATCCTCCGACAGACTGAGCCCCCGATGCTCCGACCGACTGAGCCCCTGATCCTCCGAACGACTGAGCCCCTGATCCTCCGACTGACAGATCCCTGATCCTCCGACCGACTGAGCCCCTGATCCTCCGACCGACTGAGCCCCTGATCCTCCGACCGACCGAGCCCCTGATCCTCCGACCGACTGAGCCCCTGATCCTCCGACCGACTGAGCCCCTGATCCTCCGACCGACTGAGCCGTTGATCCTCCGACCGACTGAGCCCCTGATCCTCCGACCGACTGAGCCCCTGATCCTCCGACCGACTGAGCCCCTGATCCTCCGACCGACTGAGCCGTTGATCCTCCGACCGACTGAGCCCCTGATCCTCCAACCGACTGAGCCCCTGATCCTCCGACCGATTGAGCCGTTGATCCTCCGACCGACTGAGCCCCTGATCCTCCGACCGACTGAGCCCCTGATCCTCCGACTGACTGAGCCCCTGATCCTCTGACTGAGCGACTGATCCTCCGACCGACTGAGCCCCTGATCCTCCGACCGACTGAGCCCCTGATCCTCCGACCGACTGAGCCCCTGATCCTCTGACTGAGCCACTGATCCTCCGACTGACTGAGCCCCTGATCCTCCGACCGACTCAGCCCCGATCCTCTGACTGAGCCCCTGATCCTCCGACTGACTGAGCCCCTGATCCTCCGACCGACTCAGCCCCGATCCTCTGACTGAGCCCCTGATCCTCCGACTGACTGAGCCCCTGATCCTCCGACCGACTGAGCCCCTGATCCTCCGACCGACTGAGGCCCTGATCCTCCGACCGACTGAGGCCCTGATCCTCCGACCGACTGAGCCATTGATCCACCGACCGACTGAGCCCCTGATCCTCCGACCGACTGAGGCCCTGATCCTCCGACCGACTGAGGCCCTGATCCTCCGACCGACTGAGCCATTGATCCTCCGACTGACTGAGCCCCTGATCCTTTGACTGAGCCACTGATCCTCCGACTGACTGAGCCACTGATCCTCTGACTGAGCCACTGATCCTCCGACTGACTGAGCCACTGATCCTCCGACCGACTGAGCCCCTGATCCTCTGACTGAGCCACTGATCCACCGACTGACTGAGCCACTGATCCTCTGACTGAGCCACTGATCCTCCGACTGACTGAGCCACTGATCCTCCGACCGACTGAGCCCCTGATCCTCCGACCGACTGAGCCCCTGATCCTCTGACCGAGCCACTGATCCTCCGACTGACTGAGCCACTGATCCTCCGACCGACTGAGCCCCTGATCCTCCGACCGACTGAGCCCCTGATCCTCCGACCGACTGAGCCGTTGATCCTCCGACAGACTGAGCCGTTGATCGTCCGACCGACTGAGCCGTTGATCCTCTGACCGACTGAGCCCCTCATCCTCCGACCGACTGAGCCCCTGATCCTCCGACCGACTGAGCCCCTGATCCTCTGACCGACTGAGCCCCTGATCCTCCGACCGACTGAGGCCCTGATCCTCCGACCGACTGAGGCCCTGATCCTCCGACTGACTGAGCCCCTGATCCTCCGACTGACTGAGCCCCTGATCCTCCGACTGACTGAGCCCCTGATCCTCCGACCGACTGCTCCGTTGATCCTCCGACCGACTGAGCCCCTGATCCTCCGACCGACTGCTCCGTTGATCCTCCGACCGACTGAGCCCCTGATCCTCCGACCGACTGCTCCGTTGATCCTCCGACCGACTGAGCCCCTGATCCTCCGACCGACTGCTCCGTTGATCCTCCGACCGACTGAGCCCCTGATCCTCTGACCGACTGCTCCGTTGATCCTCCGATCGACTGAGCCTCTGATCCTCCGACCGACTGAGCCCCTGATCCTCCGACCGACTGAGCCCCTGATCCTCCGACCGACTGCTCCGTTGATCCTCCGACCGACTGAGCCCCTGATCCTCCGACTGACTGAGCCCCTGAACCACCGACCGACTGAGCGTTGATCCTCCGACCGACTGAGCCCCTGATCCTCCGACCGACTGAGCCCCTGATCCTCCGACCGACTGAGCCGTTGATCCTCCGAACGACTGAGCCCCTGATCCTCCGACTGACTGAGCCCCTGAACCTCCGACCGAGTGAGCCTCTGATCCTCCGACTGACTGAGCCCCTGATCCTCCGACTGACAGAACCCCTGATCCTCCGACGGACTGAGCCCCTGATCCTCCGACCGACTGAGCCCCTGATCCTGCGACTGACTGAGCCCCTGATCCTCCGACTGACAGAACCCCTGATCCTCCGATCGACTGAGCCCCTGATCCTCCGACTGACTGAGCCCCTGATCCTCCGACTGACAGAACCCCTGATCCTCCGACCGACTGAGCCCCTGATCCTCCGACTTACAGAACCCCTGATCCTCCGACCGACTGAGCCCCTGATCCTCCGACCGACTGAGCCCCTGATCCTCCGACCGACTGAGCCCCTGATCCTCCGACCGACTCAGCCCCTGATCCTCCGACCGACTGAGCCCCTGATCCTCCGACCGACTGAGGCCCTGATCCTCCGACGGACTGAGGCCCTGATCCTCCGACCGACTGAGCCCCTGATCCTCCGACCGTCTGAGCACCTGATCCTCCGACTGACTGAGCCTCTGATCCTCTGACTGAGCGACTGATCCTCCGACCGACTGAGCACCTGATCCTCCGACCGACTGAGCCCCTGATCCTCCGACCGACTGAGCCCCTGATCCTCTGACTGAGCCACTGATCCTCCGACTGACTGAGCCCCTGATCCTCCGACCGACTCAGCCCCGATCCTCTGACTGAGCCCCTGATCCTCCGACTGACTGAGCCCCTGATCCTCCGACCGACTCAGCCCCGATCCTCTGACTGAGCCCCTGATCCTCCGACTGACTGAGCCCCTGATCCTCCGACCGACTGAGCCCCTGATCCTCCGACTTACAGAACCCCTGATCCTCCGACCGACTGAGCCCCTGATCCTCCGACCGACTGAGCCCCTGATCCTCCGACCGACTGAGCCCCTGATCCTCCGATCGACTGAGCCCCTGATCCTCCGACCGACTGAGCCCCTGATCCTCCGACCGACGCAGCCCCTGATCCTCCGACTGACTGAGCCCCTGATCCTCCGACTGACAGAATCCCTGATCCTCCGACCGACTGAGCCCCTGATCCTCCGACCGACTGAGGCCCTGATCCTCCGACCGACTGAGCCCCTGATCCTCCGACCGACTGAGCCCCTGATCCTCCGACCGACTGAGCCCCTGATCCTCCGACCGACTGAGCCCCTGATCCTCCGACTGACTGAGCCCCTGATACTCCGACTGACTGAGCCGCTGATCCTCCGACCGATTGAGCCCCGGATCCTCCGACCGACTGAGCCCCTGATCGTCCGACTGACTGAGCCCCTGATACTCCGACTGACTGAGCCCCTGATCCTCCGACTGACTGAGCCCCTGATACTCCGACTGACTGAGCCGCTGATCCTCCGACCGATTGAGCCCCGGATCCTCCGACCGACTGAGCCCCTGATCGTCCGACTGACTGAGCCCCTGATACTCCGACCGATTGAGCCCCGGATCCTCCGTCCGACTGAGCTGCTGGTCCTCCGACCGACTGAACCCCTGATCCCCCGACCGACTGAGCCGTTGATCCTCCAAACGACTGAGCCCCTGATCTACCGACCGACTGAGCCCCTGATCCTCCGACCGACTGAGCCCCTGATCCTCCGACCGACAGAGGCCCTGATTCTCCGACCGACTGAGCCCCTTATCCTCCGACCGACTAAGCCCCGGATCCTCTGACCGACTGAGCCCCGGATCCTCCGACCGACTGAGCCGTTGATCCTCCGACCGACTGAGCCCCTGATCCTCCGACCGACTGAGCCCCTGATCCTCCGACCGACTGAACCCCTGATATTCCGACCGACTGAGCCCCTGATCCTCCGACCGACTGAGCCCCTGATCCTCCGACCGACTGAGCCCCTGATCCTCAGACCGACTGAGCCCCTGATCCTCCGACCGACTGAGCCCCTGATCCTCCGACCGACTGAGCCCCTGATCCTCAGACCAACTGAGCCCCTGATCCTCCGACTGACAGAGCCCCTGATCCTCCGACCGACTGAGCCCCTGATCCTCCGACCGACTGAGCCCCTGATCCTCCGACCGACTGCTCCATTGATCCTCCGACCGACTGAGCCCCTGATCCTCCGACCGACTGCTCCGTTGATCCTCCGACCGACTGAGCCCCTGATCCTCCGACTGACTGAGCCCCTGAACCACCGACCGACTGAGCGTTGATCCTCCGACCGACTGAGCCCCTGATCCTCCGACCGACTGAGCCCCTGATCCTCCGACCGACTGAGCCGTTGATCCTCCGAACGACTGAGCCCCTGATCCTCCGACTGACTGAGCCCCTGAACCTCCGACCGAGTGAGCCTCTGATCCTCCGACTGACTGAGCCCCTGATCCTCCGACTGACAGAACCCCTGATCCTCCGACGGACTGAGCCGTTGATCCTCTGACCGACTGAGCCCCTGATCCTCCGACCGACTGAGCCCCTGATCCTCCGACTGACTGAGCCCCAGATCCTCCGTCCGACTGAGCCCCGGATCCTCCGACCGATTGAGCCGTTGATCCTCCGACCGACTCAGCCCCTGATCCTGCGACTGACTGAGCCCCTGATCCTCCGACTGACAGAACCCCTGATCCTCCGATCGACTGAGCCGTTGATCCTCTGACCGACTGAGCCCCTGATCCTCCGACCGACTGAGCCCCTGATCCTCCGACTGACTGAGCCCCAGATCCTCCGTCCGACTGAGCCCCGGATCCTCCGACCGATTGAGCCGTTGATCCTCCGACCGACTCAGCCCCGATCCTCTGACTGAGCCCCGGATCCTCCGACCGACTGAGCCCCTGATCCTCCGACCGACTGAGCCCCTGATACTCCGACCGACTGAGCCCCTGATCTTCCGACCGACTGAGCCCCTGATCCTACGACCGACTCAGCCCCGATCCTCTGACTGAGCCACTGATCCTCCGACCGACTGAGCGTTGATCCTGTGACCGACTGAGCCGTTGATCCTCCGACCGACTGAGCCCCTGATCCTCCGACCGACTGAGCCCCTGATCCTCCGACCGACTGAACCCCTGATCCTCCGACCGACTGAGCCGTTGATCCTCCGACCGACTGAGGCCCTGATCCTCCGACCGACTGAGCCCCTGATCCTCCGACCGACTGAGCCCCTGATCCTCCGACCGACTGAGGCCCTGATCCTCCGACCGACTGAGGCCCTGATCCTCCGACCGACTGAGCCCCTAATCCTCCGACCGACTGAGCCCCTGATATTCCGACCGTCTGAGTCCCTGATCCTCCGACCGACTGAGCCGCTTATCCTCCGACCGACTGAGCCCCTGATCCTCCGACCGACTGAGCCCCTGATCCTCCGACCGACTGAGCCCCTGATCCTCCGACCGACTGAGCCGTTGATCCTCCGACCGACTGAGCCCCTGATCCTCCGACCGACTGAGCCCCTGATCCTCCGACCGACTGAGCCGTTGATCCTCCGACCGACTGAGCCCCTGATCCTCCAACCGACTGAGCCCCTGATCCTCCGACCGATTGAGCCGTTGATCCTCCGACCGACTGAGCCCCTGATCCTCCGACCGACTGAGCCCCTGATCCTCCGACCGACTGAGCCCCTGATCCTCCGACCGACTGAGCCCCTGATCCTCCGACCGACTGAGCCCCTGATCCTCTGACTGAGCCACTGATCCTCCGACTGACTGAGCCCCTGATCCTCCGACCGACTCAGCCCCGATCCTCTGACTGAGCCCCTGATCCTCCGACTGACTGAGCCCCTGATCCTCCGACCGACTCAGCCCCGATCCTCTGACTGAGCCCCTGATCCTCCGACTGACTGAGCCCCTGATCCTCCGACCGACTGAGCCCCTGATCCTCCGACCGACTGAGGCCCTGATCCTCCGACCGACTGAGGCCCTGATCCTCCGACCGACTGAGCCATTGATCCACCGACCGACTGAGTCATTCATCCTCCGACTGACTGAGCCCCTGATCCTTTGACTGAGCCACTGATCCTCCGACTGACTGAGCCACTGATCCTCTGACTGAGCCACTGATCCTCCGACTGACTGAGCCACTGATCCTCCGACCGACTGAGCCCCTGATCCTCTGACTGAGCCACTGATCCACCGACTGACTGAGCCACTGATCCTCTGACTGAGCCACTGATCCTCCGACTGACTGAGCCACTGATCCTCCGACCGACTGAGCCCCTGATCCTCCGACCGACTGAGCCCCTGATCCTCTGACCGAGCCACTGATCCTCCGACTGACTGAGCCACTGATCCTCCGACCGACTGAGCCCCTGATCCTCCGACCGACTGAGCCCCTGATCCTCCGACCGACTGAGCCGTTGATCCTCCGACAGACTGAGCCGTTGATCGTCCGACCGACTGAGCCGTTGATCCTCTGACCGACTGAGCCCCTCATCCTCCGACCGACTGAGCCCCTGATCCTCCGACCGACTGAGCCCCTGATGCTCTGACCGACTGAGCCCCTGATCCTCCGACCGACTGAGGCCCTGATCCTCCGACCGACTGAGGCCCTGATCCTCCGACTGACTGAGCCCCTGATCCTCCGACTGACTGAGCCCCTGATCCTCCGACTGACTGAGCCCCTGATCCTCCGACCGACTGCTCCGTTGATCCTCCGACCGACTGAGCCCCTGATCCTCCGACCGACTGCTCCGTTGATCCTCCGACCGACTGAGCCCCTGATCCTCCGACCGACTGCTCCGTTGATCCTCCGACCGACTGAGCCCCTGATCCTCCGACCGACTGCTCCGTTGATCCTCCGACCGACTGAGCATCTGATCCTCTGACCGACTGCTCCGTTGATCCTCCGATCGACTGAGCCTCTGATCCTCCGACCGACTGAGCCGTTGATCCTCCGACTGACCGAGCCCCTGATCCTCCGACTGAGCCGCTGATCTTCTGAACGACAGAACCCTGATCCTCCGACTGAGCCCCTGATCCTCCGAACGACTAAGCCCCTAATCCTCCGACCGACTGAGCCACTGATCCTGCGACTGACTGAGCCCCTGATCCTCCGACAGACTGAGCCCCCGATGCTCCGACCGACTGAGCCCCTGATCCTCCGAACGACTGAGCCCCTGATCCTCCGACTGACAGAATCCCTGATCCTCCGACTGACTGAGCCCCTGATCCTCCGACCGACCGAGCCCCTGATCCTCCGACCGACTGAGCCCCTGATCCTCCGACCGACTGAGCCCCTGATCCTCCGACCGACTGAGCCGTTGATCCTCCGACCGACTGAGCCCCTGATCCTCCGACCGACTGAGCCCCTGATCCTCCGACCGACTGAGCCCCTGATCCTCCGACCGACTGAGCCGTTGATCCTCCGACCGACTGAGCCGTTGATCCTCCGACCGACTGAGCCCCTGATCCTCCGACCGACTGAGCCCCTGATCCTCCGACCGACTGAGCCCCTGATCCTCCGACCGACTGAGCCGTTGATCCTCCGACCGACTGAGCCCCTGATCCTCCGACCGACTGAGCCCCTGATCCTCCGACTGACTGAGCCCCTGATCCTCCGACTGACAGAATCCCTGATCCTCCGACCGACTGAGCCCCTGATCCTCCGACTGACTGAGCCCCTGATCCTCCGACCGACTGAGCCCCTGATCCTCCTACCGACTGAGCCCCTGATCCTCCGACCGACTGAGCCCCTGATCCTCCGACCGACTGAGCCCCTGATCCTCCGACCGACTGAGCCCCTGATCCTCCGACTGACTGAGCCCCTGATACTCCGACTGATTGAGCCGCTGATCCTCCGACCGAATGAGCCCCGGATCCTCCGTCCGACTGAGCCCCTGATCCTCCGACCGACTGAGCCCCTGATCCTCCGACCGACTGAGCCCCTGATCCTCCGACCGACTGAGCCCCTGATCCTCCGACTGACTGAGCCCCTGATACTCCGACTGACTGAGCTGCTGGTCCTCCGACCGACTGAACCCCTGATCCCCCGACCGACTGAGCCGTTGATCGTCCAAACGACTGAGCCCCTGATCTTCCGACCGACTGAGCCCCTGATCCTCCGACCGACTGAGGCCCTGATCGTCCGACCGACTGAGGCCCTGATCCTCCGACCGACTGAGCCCCTGATGCTCCGGCCGACTGAGCCGTTGATCATCCGACCGACTGAGCCCCTGATCCTCCGACCGACTGAGACCCTGATCCTCCGACTGAGCTGCTGATCCTCTGACCGACTGAGGCCCTGATCCTCTGACCGACTGCTCCGTTGATCCTCCGATCGACTGAGCCCCTGAACCTCCGACCGACTGAGCTGTTGATCCTCCGACTGAGCATCTGATCTTCTGAACGACTGAGCCCCTGATCCTCCGACTGAGCCCCTGATCCTCCGAACAACTGAGCCCCTAATCCTCCGACCGACTGAGCCCCTGATCCTCCGACTGACTGAGCCCCTGATCCTCCGACCGACTGAGCCCCTGATCCTCCGACCGACTGAGCCGCTGATCCTCCGACAGACTGAGCCCCTGATCCTCCGACTGACTGAGCCCCTGATCCTCCGACAGACTGAGCCCCCGATCCTCCGACCGACTGAGCCCCTGATCCTCCGACCGACTGAGCCCCTGATCCTCCGACTGACAGAATCCCTGATCCTCCGACCGACTGAGCCCCTGATCCTCCGACCGACTGAGTCCCTGATCCTCCGACCGACCGAGCCCCTGATCCTCCGACTGACTGAGCCCCTGATCCTCCGACCGATGCAGCCCCTGATCCTCCGACTGACTGAGCCCCTGATCCTCCGACTGACAGAATCCCTGATCCTCCGACCGACTGAGCCCCTGATCCTCCGACCGACTGAGGCCCTGATCCCCCGACCGACTGAGCCCCTGATCCTCCGACCGACTGAGCCCCTGATCCTCCGACCGACTGAGCCCCTGATCCTCCGACCGACTGAGCCCCTGATCCTCCGACCGACTGAGCCCCTGATCCTCCGACCGACTGAGCCCCTGATCCTCCGACCGACTGAACCCCTGATCCTCCGACCGACTGAGCCGTTGATCCACTGACCGACTGAGCCCCTGATCCTCAGACCGACTGAGCCCCTGATCCTCCGACCGACTGAGCGCCTGATCCTCCGACCGACTGAGCCCCTGATCCTCCGACCGACTGAGCCCCTGATCCTCCGACTGACTGAGTCCCTGATCCTCCGACCGACTGAGCCCCTGATCCTCCGACCGACTGAGCCCCTGATCCTCCGACCGACTGCTCCGTTGATCCTCCGACCGACTGAGCCCCTGATCCTCCGACCGACTGCTCCGTTGATCCTCCGACCGACTGAGCCCCTGATCCTCCGACTGACTGAGCCCCTGATCCTCCGACCGACTGCTCCGTTGATCCTCCGACCGACTGAGCCCCTGATCCTCCGACCGACTGAGCCCCTGATCCTCCGACCGACTGAGCCGTTGATCCTCCGAACGACTGAGCCCCTGATCCTCCGACTGACTGAGCCCCTGAACCTCCGACCGAGTGAGCCCCTGATCCTCCGACTGACTGAGCCCCGGATCCTCCGACCGACTGAGCCGTTGATCCTCCGACCGACTCAGCCCCGATCCTCTGACTGAGCCCCGGATCCTCCGACCGACTGAGCCCCTGATCCTCCGACCGACTGAGCCCCAGATCCTCCGTCCGACTGAGCCCCGGATCCTCCGACCGATTGAGCCGTTGATCCTCCGACCGACTGAGCCCCTGATCCTCCGACCGACTGAGCCCCTGATCCTCCGACCGACTGAGCCCCTGATCCTACGACCGACTCAGCCCCGATCCTCTGACTGAGCCACTGATCCTCCGACCGACTGAGCGTTGATCCTGTGACCGACTGAGCCGTTGATCCTCCGACCGACTGAGCCCCTGATCCTCCGACCGACTGAGCCCCTGATCCTCCGACCGACTGAACCCCTGATCCTCCGACCGACTGAGCCGTTGATCCTCCGACCGACTGAGGCCCTGATCCTCCGACCGACTGAGCCCCTGATCCTCCGACCGACTGAGCCGCTGATCCTCCGACCGACTGAGGCCCTGATCCTCCGACCGACTGAGCCCCTGATCCTCCGACCGACTGAGCCCCTGATCCTCCGACCGTCTGAGCCGTTGATCCTCCGACCGACTGAGCCCCTGATCCTCCGACCGACTGAGCCACTGATCCTCAGACCGACTGAGCCCCTGATCCTCCGACCGACTGAGGCCCTGATCCTCCGACCGACTGAGGCCCTGATCCTCCGACCGACTGAGCCCCTGATCCTCCGACCGACTGAGCCCCTGATCCTCCGACCGACTGAGCCCCTGATCCTCCGACCGACTGAGCCGTTGATCCTCCGACCGACTGAGCCCCTGATCCTCCGACCGACTGAGCCCCTGATCCTCCGACCGATTGAGCCGTTGATCCTCCGACCGACTGAGCCCCTGATCCTCCGACCGACTGAGCCCCTGATCCTCCGACTGACTGAGCCCCTG
The DNA here is from genome assembly GCF_044704955.1 of Pristiophorus japonicus. NCBI lineage: Eukaryota > Metazoa > Chordata > Chondrichthyes > Pristiophoridae > Pristiophorus > Pristiophorus japonicus. The sequence continues at coordinate 276,365,399 of NC_091978.1, read as the reverse complement.
ATCCTCCGACTGACTGAGCCCCTGATCCTCCGACTGACTGAGCCCCTGATCCTCTGACTGAGCGACTGATCCTCCGACCGACTGAGCCCCTGATCCTCCGACCGACTGAGCCCCTGATCCTCCGACCGACTGAGCCCCTGATCCTCTGACTGAGCCACTGATCCTCCGACTGACTGAGCCCCTGATCCTCCGACCGACTCAGCCCCGATCCTCTGACTGAGCCCCTGATCCTCGGACTGACTGAGCCCCTGATCCTCCGACCGACTCAGCCCCGATCCTCTGACTGAGCCCCTGATCCTCCGACTGACTGAGCCCCTGATCCTCCGACCGACTGAGCCCCTGATCCTCCGACCGACTGAGGCCCTGATCCTCCGACCGACTGAGGCCCTGATCCTCCGACCGACTGAGCCATTGATCCACCGACCGACTGAGCCATTGATCCTCCGACTGACTGAGCCACTGATCCTCTGACTGAGCCACTGATCCTCCGACTGACTGAGCCACTGATCCTCTGACTGAGCCACTGATCCTCCGACTGACTGAGCCACTGATCCTCCGACCGACTGAGCCCCTGATCCTCTGACTGAGCCACTGATCCTCCGACTGACTGAGCCACTGATCCTCTGACTGAGCCACTGATCCTCCGACTGACTGAGCCCCTGATCCTCCGACCGACTGAGCCCCTGATCCTCTGACCGAGCCACTGATCCTCCGACTGACTGAGCCACTGATCCTCCGACCGACTGAGCCACTGATCCTCCGACCGACTGAGCCCCTGATCCTCCGACCGACTGAGCCCCTGATCCTCTGACCGAGCCACTAATCCTCCGACTGACTGAGCCACTGATCCTCCGACCGACTGAGCCCCTGATCCTCCGACCGACTGAGCCCCTGATCCTCCGACCGACTGAGCCGTTGATCCTCCGACCGACTGAGCCGTTGATCGTCCGACCGACTGAGCCGTTGATCCTCTGACCGACTGAGCCCCTCATCCTCCGACCGACTGAGCCCCTGATCCTCCGACCGACTGAGCCCCTGATCCTCTGACCGACTGAGCCCCTGATCCTCCGACCGACTGAGGCCCTGATCCTCCGACCGACTGAGGCCCTGATCCTCCGACCGACTGAGCCCCTGATCCTCCGACTGACTGAGCCCCTGATCCTCCGACCGACTGCTCCGTTGATCCTCCGACCGACTGAGCCCCTGATCCTCCGACCGACTGCTCCGTTGATCCTCCGACCGACTGAGCCCCTGATCCTCCGACCGACTGCTCCGTTGATCCTCCGACCGACTGAGCCCCTGATCCTCCGACCGACTGCTCCGTTGATCCTCCGACCGACTGAGCCCCTGATCCTCTGACCGACTGCACCGTTGATCCTCCGATCGACTGAGCCTCTGATCCTCTGACTGACTGAGCCGTTGATCCTCCGACTGACTGAGCCCCTGATCCTCCGACTGAGCCGCTGATCTTCTGAACGACTGAACCCTGATCCTCCGACTGAGCCCCTGATCCTCCGACCGACTGAGCCCCTAATCCTCCGACCGACTGAGCCCCTGATCCTCCGACTGACTGAGCCCCTGATCCTCCGACAGACTGAGCCCCCGATGCTCCGACCGACTGAGCCCCTGATCCTCCGAACGACTGAGCCCCTGATCCTCCGACTGACTGAGCCCCTGATCCTCCGACCGACTGAGCCCCTGATCCTCCGACTGACTGAGCCCTGATACTCCGACCGACTGAGCCCCTGATCCTCCGACTGACTGAGCCCCTGATCCTCCGACCGACTGAGCCGCTGATCCTCCGACCGATTGAGCCCCGGATCCTCCGTCCGACTGAGCCCCTGATCCTCCGACCGACCGAGCCCCTGATCCTCCGACCGACTGAGCCCCTGATCCTCCGACCGACTGAGCCCCTGATCCTCCGACCGACCGAGCCCCTGATCCTCCGACCGACTGAGCCCCTGATCCTCCGACCGACTGAGCCCCTGATCCTCCGACCGACTGAGGCCCTGATCCTCCGACTGACTGAGCCCCTGATCCTCCGACTGACAGAATCCCTGATCCTCCGACCGACTGAGCCCCTGATCCTCCGACTGACTGAGCCCCTGATCCTCCGACCGACTGAGCCCCTGATCCTCCTACCGACTGAGCCCCTGATCCTCCGACCGACTGAGCCCCTGATCCTCCGACCGACTGAGCCCCTGATCCTCCGACCGACTGAGCCCCTGATCCTCCGACTGACTGAGCCCTGATACTCCGACTGATTGAGCCGCTGATCCTCCGACCGATTGAGCCCCGGATCCTCCGTCCGACTGAGCCCCTGATCCTCCGACCGACTGAGCCCCTGATCCTCCGACCGACTGAGCCCCTGATCCTCCGACCGACTGAGCCCCTGATCCTCCGACTGACTGAGCCCCTGATACTCCGACTGACTGAGCTGCTGGTCCTCCGACCGACTGAACCCCTGATCCCCCGACCGACTGAGCCGTTGATCCTCCAAACGACTGAGCCCCTGATCTTCCGACCGACTGAGCCCCTGATCCTCCGACCGACTGAGGCCCTGATCCTCCGACCGACTGAGGCCCTGATCCTCCGACCGACTGAGCCCCTGATCCTCCGGCCGACTGAGCCCCTGATCCTCCGACCGACTGAGACCCTGATCCTCCGACTGAGCTGCTGATCCTCCGACCGACTGAGCCCCTGATCCTCCGGCCGACTGAGCCCCTGATCCTCCGACCGACTGAGCCACTGATCCTCAGACCGACTGAGCCCCTGATCCTCCGACCGACTGAGGCCCTGATCCTCCGACCGACTGAGCCCCTGATCCTCCGACCGACTGAGCCCCTGATCCTCCGACCGACTGAGCCCCTGATCCTCCGACCGACTGAGCCCCTGATCCTCCGACCGACTGCTCCGTTGATCCTCTGACCGACTGCTCCGTTGATCCTCCGATCGACTGAGCCCCTGATCCTCCGACCGACTGAGCTGTTGATCCTCCGACTGAGCCGCTGATCTTCTGAACGACTGAGCCTCTGATCCTCCGACTGAGCCCCTGATCCTCCGACCGACTGAGCCCCGGATCCTCCGACCGACTGTTCCCCTGATCCTCCGACCGACTGAGGCCCTGATCCTCCGACCGACTGCTCCGTTGATCCTCCGACCGACTGAGCCCCTGATCCTCCGACCGACTGCTCCGTTGATCCTCCGACCGACCGAGCCCCTGATCCTCCGACCGACTGAGCCACTAATCCTCCGACTGACTGAGCCACTGATCCTCCGACCGACTGAGCCCCTGATCCTCCGACCGACTGAGCCCCTGATCCTCCGACCGACTGAGCCGTTGATCCTCCGACCGACTGAGCCGTTGATCGTCCGACCGACTGAGCCGTTGATCCTCTGACCGACTGAGCCCCTCATCCTCCGACCGACTGAGCCCCTGATCCTCCGACCGACTGAGCCCCTGATCCTCTGACCGACTGAGCCCCTGATCCTCCGACCGACTGAGGCCCTGATCCTCCGACCGACTGAGGCCCTGATCCTCCGACCGACTGAGCCCCTGATCCTCCGACTGACTGAGCCCCTGATCCTCCGACCGACTGCTCCGTTGATCCTCCGACCGACTGAGCCCCTGATCCTCCGACCGACTGCTCCGTTGATCCTCCGACCGACTGAGCCCCTGATCCTCCGACCGACTGCTCCGTTGATCCTCCGACCGACTGAGCCCCTGATCCTCCGACCGACTGCTCCGTTGATCCTCCGACCGACTGAGCCCCTGATCCTCTGACCGACTGCACCGTTGATCCTCCGATCGACTGAGCCTCTGATCCTCTGACTGACTGAGCCGTTGATCCTCCGACTGACTGAGCCCCTGATCCTCCGACTGAGCCGCTGATCTTCTGAACGACTGAACCCTGATCCTCCGACTGAGCCCCTGATCCTCCGACCGACTGAGCCCCTAATCCTCCGACCGACTGAGCCCCTGATCCTCCGACTGACTGAGCCCCTGATCCTCCGACAGACTGAGCCCCCGATGCTCCGACCGACTGAGCCCCTGATCCTCCGAACGACTGAGCCCCTGATCCTCCGACTGACTGAGCCCCTGATCCTCCGACCGACTGAGCCCCTGATCCTCCGACTGACTGAGCCCTGATACTCCGACCGACTGAGCCCCTGATCCTCCGACTGACTGAGCCCCTGATCCTCCGACCGACTGAGCCGCTGATCCTCCGACCGATTGAGCCCCGGATCCTCCGTCCGACTGAGCCCCTGATCCTCCGACCGACCGAGCCCCTGATCCTCCGACCGACTGAGCCCCTGATCCTCCGACCGACTGAGCCCCTGATCCTCCGACCGACCGAGCCCCTGATCCTCCGACCGACTGAGCCCCTGATCCTCCGACCGACTGAGCCCCTGATCCTCCGACCGACTGAGGCCCTGATCCTCCGACTGACTGAGCCCCTGATCCTCCGACTGACAGAATCCCTGATCCTCCGACCGACTGAGCCCCTGATCCTCCGACTGACTGAGCCCCTGATCCTCCGACCGACTGAGCCCCTGATCCTCCTACCGACTGAGCCCCTGATCCTCCGACCGACTGAGCCCCTGATCCTCCGACCGACTGAGCCCCTGATCCTCCGACCGACTGAGCCCCTGATCCTCCGACTGACTGAGCCCTGATACTCCGACTGATTGAGCCGCTGATCCTCCGACCGATTGAGCCCCGGATCCTCCGTCCGACTGAGCCCCTGATCCTCCGACCGACTGAGCCCCTGATCCTCCGACCGACTGAGCCCCTGATCCTCCGACCGACTGAGCCCCTGATCCTCCGACTGACTGAGCCCCTGATACTCCGACTGACTGAGCTGCTGGTCCTCCGACCGACTGAACCCCTGATCCCCCGACCGACTGAGCCGTTGATCCTCCAAACGACTGAGCCCCTGATCTTCCGACCGACTGAGCCCCTGATCCTCCGACCGACTGAGGCCCTGATCCTCCGACCGACTGAGGCCCTGATCCTCCGACCGACTGAGCCCCTGATCCTCCGGCCGACTGAGCCCCTGATCCTCCGACCGACTGAGACCCTGATCCTCCGACTGAGCTGCTGATCCTCCGACCGACTGAGCCCCTGATCCTCCGGCCGACTGAGCCCCTGATCCTCCGACCGACTGAGCCACTGATCCTCAGACCGACTGAGCCCCTGATCCTCCGACCGACTGAGGCCCTGATCCTCCGACCGACTGAGCCCCTGATCCTCCGACCGACTGAGCCCCTGATCCTCCGACCGACTGAGCCCCTGATCCTCCGACCGACTGAGCCCCTGATCCTCCGACCGACTGCTCCGTTGATCCTCTGACCGACTGCTCCGTTGATCCTCCGATCGACTGAGCCCCTGATCCTCCGACCGACTGAGCTGTTGATCCTCCGACTGAGCCGCTGATCTTCTGAACGACTGAGCCTCTGATCCTCCGACTGAGCCCCTGATCCTCCGACCGACTGAGCCCCGGATCCTCCGACCGACTGTTCCCCTGATCCTCCGACCGACTGAGGCCCTGATCCTCCGACCGACTGAGCCCCTGATCCTCCGACCGACTGAGCCCCTGATCCTCCGACCGACTGAGCCCCTGATCCTCCGACCGACTGAGCCCCTGATCCTCCAACCGACTGAGCCCCTGATACTCCGACCGACTGAGCCCCTGATCCTCCGACCGACTGAGCCCCTGATCCTCCGACCGACTGAGCCCCTGATCCTCCGACTGACTGAGCCCCTGATACTCCAACTGACTGAGCCGCTGATCCTCCGACCGATTGAGCCCCGGATCCTCCGTCCGACTGAGCTGCTGGTCCTCCGACCGACTGAACCCCTGATCCCCCGACCGACTGAGCCGTTGATCCTCCGAACGACTGAGCCCCTGATCTTCCGATCGACTGAGGCCCTGATCCTCCGACCGACTGAGGCCCTGATCCTCCGACCGACTGAGCCCCTGATCCTCCGACCGACTAAGCCCCGGATCCTCCGACCGACTGAGCCCCTTATCCTCCGACCGACTAAGCCCCGGATCCTCCGACCGACCGAGCCCCGGATCCTCCGACCGATTGAGCCGTTGATCCTCCGACCGACTGAGCCCCTGATCCTCCGACCGACTGAGCCCCTGATCCTCCGACCGACTGAACCCCTGATATTCCTACCGTCTGAGTCCCTGATCCTCCGACAGACTGAGCCCCTGATCCTCCGACCAACTGAGCCCCTGATCCTCCGACCGACTGAGCCCCTGATCCTCCGACCGACTGAGCCCCTGATCCTCCGACCGACTGAGCCCCTGATCCTCCGACCGACTGAACCCCTGATCCTCCGACCGACTGAGCCGTTGATCCACCGACCGAATGAGCCCCTGATCCTCAGACCGACTGAGCCCCTGATCCTCCGACAGACTGAGCGCCTGATCCTCCGACCGACTGAGCCCCTGATCCTCCGACTGACTGAGCCCCTGATCCTCAGACCAACTGAGCCCCTGATCCTCTGACTGACTGAGCCCCTGATCCTCCGACCGACTGAGCCCCTGATCCTCCGACCGACTGAGCCCCTGATCCTCCGACCGACTGCTCCGTTGATCCTCCGACCGACTGAGCCCCTGATCCTCCGACCGACTGCTCCGTTGATCCTCCGACGGACTGAGCCCCTGATCCTCCGACTGACTGAGCCCCTGATCCTCCGACCGACTGCTCCGTTGATCCTCCGATCGACTGAGCCCCTGATCCTCCGACCGACTGAGCCCCTGATCCTCCGACCGACTGAGCCGTTGATCCTCCGAACGACTGAGCCCCTGATCCTCCGACTGACTGAGCCCCTGAACCTCCGACCGAGTGAGCCCCTGATCCTCCGACTGACTGAGCCCCTGATCCTCCGACTGACAGAACCCCTGATCCTCCGACGGACTGAGCCCCTGATCCTCCGACCGACTGAGCCCCTGATCCTCCGACCGACTGAGCCCCTGATCCTCCGACTGACAGAACCCCTGATCCTCCGACCGACTGAGCCCCTGATCCTCCGACTGACTGAGCCCCTGATCCTCCGACTGACAGAACCCCTGATCCTCCGACCGACTGAGCCCCTGATCCTCCGACTTACAGAACCCCTGATCCTCCGACCGACTGAGCCCCTGATCCTCCGACCGACTGAGCCCCTGATCCTCCGACCGACTGAGCCCCTGATCCTCCGGCCGACTCAGCCCCTGATCCTCCGACCGACTGAGCCCCTGATCCTCCGACCGACTGAGGCCCTGATTCATTACCGACTGAGGCCCTGATCCTCCGACCGACTGAGCCCCTGATCCTCCGACCGACTGAGGCCCTGATCCATTACCGACTGAGGCCCTGATCCTCCGACCGACTGAGCCCCTGATCCTCCGACCGACTGAGGCCCTGATCCTCCGACTGACAGAACCCCTGATCCTCCGACGGACTGAGCCCCTGATCCTCCGACCGACTGAGCCCCTGATCCTCCGACCGACTGAGCCCCTGATCCTCCGACTGACAGAACCCCTGATCCTCCGACCGACTGAGCCCCTGATCCTCCGACTGACTGAGCCCCTGATCCTCCGACTGACAGAACCCCTGATCCTCCGACCGACTGAGCCCCTGATCCTCCGACTTACAGAACCCCTGATCCTCCGACCGACTGAGGCCCTGATCCTCCGACCGACTGAGGCCCTGATCCTCCGACCGACTGAGCCCCTGATCCTCCGACCGACTGAGGCCCTGATCCTCCGACCGACTGAGGCCCTGATCCTCCGACCGACTGAGCCGTTGATCCTCCGACCGACTGAGCCCCTGATCCTCCGACCGACAGAGCCCCTGATCCTCCGACCGACTGAGCCCCTGATCCTCCGACCGACTGAGCCCCTGATCCTCCGGCCGACTCAGCCCCTGATCCTCCGACCGACTGAGCCCCTGATCCTCCGACCGACTGAGGCCCTGATCCATTACCGACTGAGGCCCTGATCCTCCGACCGACTGAGGCCCTGATCCTCCGACTGGCAGAACCCCTGATCCTCCGACCGACTGAGCCCCTGATCCTCCGATCGACTGAGCCCCTGATCCTCCGACCGACTGCTCCGTTGATCCTCCGACCGACTGAGCCCCTGATCCTCCGACCGACTGCTCCGTTGATCCTCCGACCGACTGAGCCCCTGATCCTCCGACCGACTGAGCCCCTGATCCTCCGACCGACTGCTCCATTGATCCTCCGACCGACTGAGCCCCTGATCCTCCGACCGACTGAGCCCCTGATCCTCCGACCGACTGAGCCGTTGATCCTCCGAACGACTGAGCCCCTGATCCTCCGACTGACTGAGCCCCTGAACCTCCGACCGAGTGAGCCCCTGATCCTCCGACTGACTGAGCCCCTGAACCTCCGACTGACAGAACCCCTGATCCTCCGACGGACTGAGCCCCTGATCCTCCGACCGACTGAGGCCCTGATCCATTACCGACTGAGGCCCTGATCCTCCGACCGACTGAGCCCCTGATCCTCCGACCGACTGAGGCCCTGATCCTCCGACTGAGGCCCTGATCCTCCGACCGACTGAGCCCCTGATCCTCCGACCGACTGAGGCCCTGATCCTCCGACTGACAGAACCCCTGATCCTCAGACCGACTGAGCCCCTGATCCTCCGACTGACTGAGCCCCTGATCCTCCGACTGACAGAACCCCTGATCCTCCGACCGACTGAGCCCCTGATCCTCCGACTTACAGAACCCCTGATCCTCCGACCGACTGAGCCCCTGATCCTCCGACCGACTGAGCCCCTGATCCTCCGACCGACTCAGCCCCTGATCCTCCGACCGACTGAGCCCCTGATCCTCCGACCGACTGAGGCCCTGATCCATTACCGACTGAGGCCCTGATCCTCCGACCGACTGAGCCCCTGATCCTCCGACCGACTGAGGCCCTGATTCTCCGACCGACTGATCCCCTGATCCTCCGACCGACTGAGGCCCTGATCCTCCGACGGACTGAGGCCCTGATCCTCCGACCGACTGAGCCCCTGATCCTCCGACCGTCTGAGCACCTGATCCTCCGACTGACTGAGCCCCTGATTCTCCGTCCGACTGAGCCCCGGATCCTCCGACCGACTGAGCCGTTGATCCTCCGACCGACTCAGCCCCGATCCTCTGACTGAGCCCCGGATCCTCCGACCGACTGAGCGTTGATCCTCCGACCGACTGAGCCCCAGATCCTCCGTCCGACTGAGCCCCTGATCCTCCGACCGACTGAGCCCCTGATCCTCCGATCGACTGAGGCCCTGATCCTCCGACCGACTGAGGCCCTGATCCTCCGACCGACTGAGCCCCTGATCCTCAGACCGACTGAGGCCCTGATCCTCCGACCGACTGAACCGTTGATCCTCCGACCGACTGAGGCCCTGATCCTCCGACCGACTGAGCCGTTGATCCTCCGACCGACTGGGCCCCTGATCCTCCGACCGACTGAGGCCCTGATCCTCCGACCGACTGAGGCCCTGATCCTCCGACCGACTGAGCCCCTGATCCTCAGACCAACTGAGCCCCTGATCCTCCGACTGACTGGGCCCCTGATCCTCCGACCGACTGAGCCGTTGATCCTCCGACCGACTGAGCCCCTGATCCTCCGACCGACTGAGCCCCTGATCCTCCGACCGACTGCTCCGTTGATCCTCCGACCGACTGAGCCCCTGATCCTCCGACCGACTGCTCCGTTGATCCTCCGACCGACTGAGCCCCTGATCCTCCGACCGACTGAGGCCCTGATCCTCCGACTGACTGAGCCCCTGATCCTCCGACTGACAGAATCCCTGATCCTCCGACCGACTGAGCCCCTGATCCTCCGACTGACTGAGCCCCTGATCCTCCGACCGACTGAGCCCCTGATCCTCCTACCGACTGAGCCCCTGATCCTCCGACCGACTGAGCCCCTGATCCTCCGACCGACTGAGCCCCTGATCCTCCGACCGACTGAGCCCCTGATCCTCCGACTGACTGAGCCCTGATACTCCGACTGATTGAGCCGCTGATCCTCCGACCGATTGAGCCCCGGATCCTCCGTCCGACTGAGCCCCTGATCCTCCGACCGACTGAGCCCCTGATCCTCCGACCGACTGAGCCCCTGATCCTCCAACCGACTGAGCCCCTGATCCTCCGACTGACTGAGCCCCTGATACTCCGACTGACTGAGCTGCTGGTCCTCCGACCGACTGAACCCCTGATCCCCCGACCGACTGAGCCGTTGATCCTCCAAACGACTGAGCCCCTGATCTTCCGACCGACTGAGCCCCTGATCCTCCGACCGACTGAGGCCCTGATCCTCCGACCGACTGAGGCCCTGATCCTCCGACCGACTGAGCCCCTGATCCTCCGGCCGACTGAGCCCCTGATCCTCCGACCGACTGAGACCCTGATCCTCCGACTGAGCTGCTGATCCTCTGACCGACTGAGGCCCTGATCCTCCGACCGACTGAGGCCCTGATCCTCCGACCGACTGAGCCCCTGATCCTCCGACCGTCTGAGCCGTTGATCCTCCGACCGACTGAGCCCCTGATCCTCCGACCGACTGAGCCACTGATCCTCAGACCGACTGAGCCCCTGATCCTCCGACCGACTGAGGCCCTGATCCTCCGACCGACTGAGCCCCTGATCCTCCGACCGACTGAGCCCCTGATCCTCCGACCGACTGAGCCCCTGATCCTCCGACCGACTGAGCCCCTGATCCTCCGACCGACTGCTCCGTTGATCCTCTGACCGACTGCTCCGTTGATCCTCCGATCGACTGAGCCCCTGATCCTCCGACCGACTGAGCTGTTGATCCTCCGACTGAGCCGCTGATCTTCTGAACGACTGAGCCCCTGATCCTCCGACTGAGCCCCTGATCCTCCGACCGACTGAGCCCCTAATCCTCCGACCGACTGAGCCCCTGATCCTCCGACAGACTGAGCCCCTGATCCTCCGACAGACTGAGCCCCTGATCCTCCGACCGACTGAGCCCCTGATCCTCCGACCGACTGAGCCCCTGATCCTCCGACCGACTGAGCCCCTGATCCTCCGACAGACTGAGCCCCTGATCCTCCGACCGACTGAGCCCCTGATCCTCCGACAGACTGAGCCCCTGATCCTCCGACAGACTGAGCCCCTGATCCTCCGACAGACTGAGCCCCTGATCCTCCGACCGACTGAGCCCCTGATCCTCCGACTGACTGAGCCCCTGATCCTCCGACTGACTGAGCCCCTGATCCTCCGACAGACTGAGCCCCCGATCCTCCGACCGACTGAGCCCCTGATCCTCCGACCGACTGAGCCCCTGATCCTCCGACCGACTGAGCCCCTGATCCTCCGACCGACTGAGCCCCTGATACTCTGACTGACTGAGCCCCTGATACTCCGACCGACTGAGCCCCTGATCCTCCGACCGACTGAGCCCCTGATCCTCCGACCGACTGAGCCCCTGATCCTCCGACTGACTGAGCCCCTGATACTCCAACTGACTGAGCCGCTGATCCTCCGACCGATTGAGCCCCGGATCCTCCGTCCGACTGAGCTGCTGGTCCTCCGACCGACTGAACCCCTGATCCCCCGACCGACTGAGCCGTTGATCCTCCGAACGACTGAGCCCCTGATCTTCCGACCGACTGAGGCCCTGATCCTCCGACCGACTGAGGCCCTGATCCTCCGACCGACTGAGCCCCTGATCCTCCGACCGACTAAGCCCCGGATCCTCCGACCGACTGAGCCCCTTATCCTCCGACCGACTAAGCCCCGGATCCTCCGACCGACCGAGCCCCGGATCCTCCGACCGACTGAGCCGTTGATCCTCCGACCGACTGAGCCCCTGATCCTCCGACCGACTGAGCCCCTGATCCTCCGACCGACTGAGCCCCTGATCCTCCGACCGACTGAGCCCCTGATCCTCCGACCGACTGAGCCCCTGATCCTCCGACCGACTGAACCCCTGATCCTCCGACCGACTGAGCCGTTGATCCACCGACCGACTGAGCCCCTGATCCTCAGACCGACTGAGCCCCTGATCCTCCGACCGACTGAGCGCCTGATCCTCCGACCGACTGAGCCCCTGATCCTCCGACCGACTGAGCCCCTGATCCTCAGACCAACTGAGCCCCTGATCCTCCGACCGACTGAGCCCCTGATCCTCAGACCAACTGAGCCCCTGATCCTCCGACTGACTGAGCCCCTGATCCTCCGACCGACTGAGCCCCTGATCCTCCGACCGACTGAGCCCCTGATCCTCCGACCGACTGCTCCGTTGATCCTCCGACCGACTGAGCCCCTGATCCTCCGACCGACTGCTCCGTTGATCCTCCGACCGACTGAGCCCCTGATCCTCCGACTGACTGAGCCCCTGATCCTCCGACCGACTGCTCCGTTGATCCTCCGATCGACTGAGCCCCTGATCCTCCGACCGACTGAGCCCCTGATCCTCCGACCGACTGAGCCGTTGATCCTCCGAACGACTGAGCCCCTGATCCTCCGACTGACTGAGCCCCTGAACCTCCGACCGAGTGAGCCCCTGATCCTCCGACTGACTGAGCCCCTGATCCTCCGACTGACAGAACCCCTGATCCTCCGACGGACTGAGCCCCTGATCCTCCGACCGACTGAGCCCCTGATCCTCCGACCGACTGAGCCCCTGATCCTCCGACGGACAGAACCCCTGATCCTCCGACCGACTGAGCCCCTGATCCTCCGACTGACTGAGCCCCTGATCCTCCGACTGACAGAACCCCTGATCCTCCGACCGACTGAGCCCCTGATCCTCCGACTTACAGAACCCCTGATCCTCCGACCGACTGAGCCCCTGATCCTCCGACCGACTGAGCCCCTGATCCTCCGACCGACTGAGCCCCTGATCCTCCGGCCGACTCAGCCCCTGATCCTCCGACCGACTGAGCCCCTGATCCTCCGACCGACTGAGGCCCTGATCCATTACCGACTGAGGCCCTGATCCTCCGACCGACTGAGCCCCTGATCCTCCGACCGACTGAGGCCCTGATCCATTACCGACTGAGGCCCTGATCCTCCGACCGACTGAGCCCCTGATCCTCCGACCGACTGAGGCCCTGATCCTCCGACTGACAGAACCCCTGATCCTCCGACCGACTGAGCCCCTGATCCTCCGACTGACTGAGCCCCTGATCCTCCGACTGACAGAACCCCTGATCCTCCGACCGACTGAGCCCCTGATCCTCCGACCGACTGAGCCCCTGATCCTCCGACCGACTGCTCCGTTGATCCTCCGACCGACTGAGCCCCTGATCCTCCGACCGACTGCTCCGTTGATCCTCCGACCGGCTGAGCCCCTTATCCTCCGACTGACTGAGCCCCTGATCCTCCGACCGTCTGCTCCGTTGATCCTCCGACCGACTGAGCCCCTGATCCTCCGACCGACTGAGCCCCTGATCCTCCGACCGACTGAGCCGTTGATCCTCCGAACGACTGAGCCCCTGATCCTCCGACTGACTGAGCCCCTGAACCTCCGACCGAGTGAGCCCCTGATCCTCCGACTGACTGAGCCCCTGATCCTCCGACTGACAGAACCCCTGATCCTCCGACGGACTGAGCCCCTGATCCTCCGACCGACTGAGCCCCTGATCCTCCGACCGACTGAGCCCCTGATCCTCCGACTGACAGAACCCCGATCCTCCGACCGACTGAGCCCCTGATCCTCCGACTGACTGAGCCCCTGATCCTCCGACTGACAGAACCCCTGATCCTCCGACCGACTGAGCCCCTGATCCTCCGACATACAGAACCCCTGATCCTCCGACCGACTGAGGCCCTGATCCTCCGACCGACTGAGGCCCTGATCCTCCGACCGACTGAGCCCCTGATCCTCCGACCGACTGAGGCCCTGATCCTCCGACCGACTGAGGCCCTGATCCTCCGACCGACTGAGCCGTTGATCCTCCGACCGACTGAGCCCCTGATCCTCCGACCGACAGAGCCCCTGATCCTCCGACCGACTGAGCCCCTGATCCTCCGACCGACAGAGCCCCTGATCCTCCGGCCGACTCAGCCCCTGATCCTCCGACCGACTGAGCCCCTGATCCTCCGACCGACTGAGGCCCTGATCCATTACCGACTGAGGCCCTGATCCTCCGACCGACTGAGGCCCTGATCCTCCGACTGGCAGAACCCCTGATCCTCCGACCGACTGAGCCCCTGACCCTCCGATCGACTGAGCCCCTGATCCTCCGACCGACTGCTCCGTTGATCCTCCGACCGACTGAGCCCCTGATCCTCCGACCGACTGCTCCGTTGATCCTCCGACCGACTGAGCCCCTGATCCTCCGACCGACTGAGCCCCTGATCCTCCGACCGACTGCTCCATTGATCCTCCGACCGACTGAGCCCCTGATCCTCCGACCGACTGAGCCCCTGATCCTCCGACCGACTGAGCCGTTGATCCTCCGAACGACTGAGCCCCTGATCCTCCGACTGACTGAGCCCCTGAACCTCCGACCGAGTGAGCCCCTGATCCTCCGATTGACTGAGCCCCTGATCCTCCGACTGACAGAACCCCTGATCCTCCGACGGACTGAGCCCCTGATCCTCCGACCGACTGAGGCCCTGATCCATTACCGACTGAGGCCCTGATCCTCCGACCGACTGAGCCCCTGATCCTCCGACCGACTGAGGCCCTGATCCTCCGACTGAGGCCCTGATCCTCCGACCGACTGAGCCCCTGATCCTCCGACCGACTGAGGCCCTGATCCTCCGACTGACAGAACCCCTGATCCTCAGACCGACTGAGCCCCTGATCCTCCGACTGACTGAGCCCCTGATCCTCCGACTGACAGAACCCCTGATCCTCCGACCGACTGAGCCCCTGATCCTCCGACTTACAGAACCCCTGATCCTCCGACCGACTGAGCCCCTGATCCTCCGACCGACTGAGCCCCTGATCCTCCGACCGACTCAGCCCCTGATCCTCCGACCGACTGAGCCCCTGATCCTCCGACCGACTGAGGCCCTGATCCATTACCGACTGAGGCCCTGATCCTCCGACCGACTGAGCCCCTGATCCTCCGACCGACTGAGGCCCTGATTCTCCGACCGACTGATCCCCTGATCCTCCGACCGACTGAGGCCCTGATCCTCCGACGGACTGAGGCCCTGATCCTCCGACCGACTGAGCCCCTGATCCTCCGACCGTCTGAGCACCTGATCCTCCGACTGACTGAGCCCCTGATTCTCCGTCCGACTGAGCCCCGGATCCTCCGACCGACTGAGCCGTTGATCCTCCGACCGACTCAGCCCCGATCCTCTGACTGAGCCCCGGATCCTCCGACCGACTGAGCGTTGATCCTCCGACCGACTGAGCCCCAGATCCTCCGTCCGACTGAGCCCCTGATCCTCCGACCGACTGAGGCCCTGATCCTCCGACCGACTGAGGCCCTGATCCTCCGACCGACTGAGGCCCTGATCCTCCGACCGACTGAGCCCCTGATCCTCAGACCGACTGAGGCCCTGATCCTCCGACCGACTGAGCCGTTGATCCTCCGACCGACTGAGGCCCTGATCCTCCGACCGACTGAGCCGTTGATCCTCCGACCGACTGGGCCCCTGATCCTCCGACCGACTGAGGCCCTGATCCTCCGACCGACTGAGGCCCTGATCCTCCGACCGACTGAGCCCCTGATCCTCAGACCAACTGAGCCCCTGATCCTCCGACTGACTGGGCCCCTGATCCTCCGACCGACTGAGCCGTTGATCCTCCGACCGACTGAGCCCCTGATCCTCCGACCGACTGAGCCCCTGATCCTCCGACCGACTGCTCCGTTGATCCTCCGACCGACTGAGCCCCTGATCCTCCGACCGACTGCTCCGTTGATCCTCCGACCGACTGAGCCCCTGAACCACCGACCGACTGTGCGTTGATCCTCCGACCGACTGAGCCCCTGATCCTCCGACCGACTGAGCCCCTGATCCTCCGACTGACTGAGCCCCTGAACCACCGACCGACTGAGCGTTGATCCTCCGACCGACTGAGCCCCTGATCCTCCGACCGACTGAGCCCCTGATCCTCCGACCGACTGAGCCCCTGATCCTCTGACTGAGCCACTGATCCTCCGACTGAGCCCCTGATCCTCCGACCGACTGAGCCCCTGATCCTCCGACCGACTGAGCCCCTGATCCTCTGACTGAGCCACTGATCCTCCGACTGAGCCGTTGATCCTCCGACCGACTGAGCCCCTGATCCTCTGACTGAGCCCCTGATCCTCCGACTGACTGAGCCCCTGATCCTCTGACTGAGCCCCTGATCCTCCGACTGACTGAGCCCCTGATCCTCTGACTGAGCCCCTGATCCTCCGACTGACTGAGCCCCTGATCCTCTGACTGAGCCCCTGATCCTCTGACTGAGCCACTGATCCTCTGACTGAGCCACTGATCCTCTGACTGAGCCACTGATCCTCCAACTGAGCTGCTGATCCTCCGACCGACTGAACCGCTGAGCATCCAATCGCGTTTGCTTGCTTTGTAGTGTTGCTAGAAAGTTGTGGCTTTTGCTAAGGACCCCGGAGCATTGACCGAGCTGGGAGCTGTGCTGCTGTTACTCTGTGTAAGTGCATCCATGCAGGTAGTCATATCTCGTACAAGTATGTGAGCTGTGTGTTGTTGCTTCCCTCCCAGTGTGACTCCAGACATACATGTATGTGAGCAATGCTAGTGTTAATCATGTTGGAGAGTTTTATACAATGCAACTTGATTGTCTTTTGTCAATAAATTTCATTACATCTCATACATTATTTCCGTGTCATTTGGGTCAGTAGCTATTGCCAGCCTCTAGGGCTTTGGGGTAAGGGACTTCAGCTGTGGAGGGATGCACTTACACTGGGGTCAGGGGCTTCTGCTGGAATTTGGTGGCTTTTGCTGGATTGGTCAAGATCTGTCCTCTCTGGCTTCTGAAGTCAGAATGGATCGAATTACAAGGTGAAAAGTCAGTCAGAACTTCGGCTGGGCGGTTTCAGTGACACATTCGAGAGCAGATCAGGGTGTGGCTTATCCTCCAAGGGGACCAATCAGCAATAGGCCATGTGATAATGGAGATCAATCATAGACACAGTGGTCATTCTGTTCATACAAATAAACACGTCCTTAAAATTACCCCAAAATGCCATTCCCAGCTGCAGTAATTGCAATTCAAATCCACCACCCTTCAGACTAAGAAATTGCATCATTTGAGCCTTTGTCAGCTTTACTGGCAGCATTTTTCAGTCTAACTTAGCCCTAGTGCATTGCAAGTGTAAAAACCAGAAATTCAGGGGTGCAAGCTACTTCATTCTACTATATGAGGAGGTGGCTGTGGATTTAGTGGGAGGTACGTGGAAAGGGCCAAATTGCATTAGGAAACTCAGGGTGAGGGGGCATGATGGAAATAACTGATGGAAATGGTTTCTGTTCCCAATTTGCATCCACCCCAAAAAACATACCCCAGTTTTGCGGGGAAAAAACCTGAATGAAAATGGCATGGAAATTTGAGGCCTATTTTCTTAAGATTTTTAAAGCAAATTTAAATAATGAGTAAGTAAAAATTGTTGGCCCCCAAAGCAAAGTCCTTCTACAAAATCCCTGGCCTTTGTGGAGTGGTTACCCAGGGAGCACTTCCACTGCTGAAGCAGGTCTCCAGGAATTTCAGGCCCCAGCTGTGGCTTGACCTTTATACAGCCTCTTTCAATCTACGCTTTATTCATTCTTTCACACAAACTAGCCTCTCATTTGCTGTCCTGACAGAAGCTTCTTATTGGCTTTTTGGCTTGAGTGCCTTATCTAGTATTACTTTTGGTCCCTATTTTCATTCTTTTTGTCAGTTTCTTCTGATGAATCCCATAATCCTTCTGCTTATTTTGTATCCCTAAATACATGACATTGAATTTATTAACCATCAATATTAAACTGCATCTGCTTACGAAAGGCCTACCTCCCTTAACAGTCCAAGGGGCCTTGTACTGCACCTTCCATTAGTGCCTCTGGTGGCGCTAATGGGGGACAAAACTGTTTTCACCCAGGGCGGGAGGGGGCTCTACCTGCTCCCACAAAATTGCACAGGAGTTAGTGGAGGTGCGAACACAGTAGCGCCGCACCCCATTAGTAGTGCCATGCGCGATGACCCCTTTGCTTCCGACGACAACCCCTTTCCGCCCCGTGACGGAAATTGCCTAGCGCCCCGTGAGGTTGCCGCGGGTGATGCCTGCGCTAGACTCACGGGTCTCAAACTAGGCCGACCTCCGCTCCCGGGGCAGAACGTAAAGAGGAGGTGTGCTGCACCGCGCCCATTAATTTTTTTTCTTTGGCCGACTCATCACTCGTCCCATGCTCCATTGATGCCACGATCATGCAGCACGGCACTCCTGCAGAGTTCGCAGCAGCCCTACCCTTTAACGGAAGGGGAGGGGCAGTGAAATGCGTCAACAAAACGTGGAGGAGCTGCATAGCACTGTCAATCTCGCCCGTGTAGCACCCCGGATACTGCTTCAACAGGAACTGGAACGTGTGACATTGCACTCCACATCCTATGAGGGGCAGTAACCTGAATTTCGCGGCCAGGATGGGTCTTCCACGCCGGGCGCAAGAAGTCCCGCCCCGACTCAGTTACTGTCCCCAAATGGGGTATAAACCAATTTCGCTCCTCCCCCCAGTTCTTTGTAGCTCCATTGCCATCTTTCACCATATTAACCACCCTTGTTATTTTGGCATCATCCACAAACTTAGAGCCCAAGCTGTTGACGCCCTCTTTAATATTATTTATGAAAAAGTTGGAGTACCCAGTGTGCCCTCACCAAGCCCCTCCACCCAGAATACATGTCATTTCCACAGAATCTCTGTTTCCTAATTCAATCCATCTTAACATACTGCTGCTAATACCATTCCTGCTAATCTTCTGAACTAGTTTTGCATGAGACACCTTATCCTATTAAAAAGTTCACTAAAACCCAAGTCAACTACATCTACACTGTTTCTCCTATCTACATCTCTAGTTACTTCATCAAACAATAGTGAATTCAATTGGTAGGCATGACTTCCTTTTTGTGAATCTATGATGACTTTTGCCCATTAGCTTATTTCTTCTTAAATGTTCAACTAGCTTTACCTTGACAATTGATTCTAGGATTCTATCTGGTACCGATGTGAAACTAACTGACTTATAGTTCTCCGGATCCATTTTAAAATAAAACATTTGCCGTTCTCCAATCCTCCTATATATCCTCAAAATATTTGTACCAGTGGTTCTGCCAGAATATCCTTGAGTTTCTTAAGAACAGATCCATAGCAAAATGTTACCAGTAGTAGAAACTGTTTCCCTCATTTAGCTCTACTCAAAGAGATTCAGCTATCCCATGTCCTCTCTGAGGCCTTGTTTTGTCTGTACCTTTATGTTGTCCTTTATGTAAAATACAACCCACCCACCACTTGGTCCACATCTACTGTTCTGAACAGCGTATGACTTTCTAGTATCTTAACCAATTTATGCTCGCCCCGCCAACCAAGTTTCCAGTATTCCGACAGGACTGGATTTCTCTTCATTAACTCATCCCAAAGCGAATGGGTTAGCAGCAGAATCAGTGGGGAAAATCAGGCAGCAAGACCTGCTGCTGCTTCCCCCAACCTTAATTTCCCTCCCTCCACACTGTTGGAACTGCCACTGGCTGCATGCAAAATATCAGTTAAGCCCCTTTGCCTCCTGTCTGTAAAATACTGGTGATCCTTTTGTGGAAACATTGCTGGTGTATCAGAAGAGGAGACTGTACATTTAAAGAGGTAGAAGAACCCCCAAGATCAAGAGAGCAGCAATAGGCCTCGCTTGCTTATTTTGCCTCGTTCTCCATCGCTATCATTACCCCATTTAGGGAAGGATTGTGGAGAAGAATCCAACCTGTTCTGTCAAAATGAAAGTAGGGATGACTGTGATTGTGTGGATGTCTTCCCACTCCTTGCCTGCTGTGTCACTGTGGTCTTATCTTCATTTGCTGAGAGGGCACAATGAACTTAATAGACAGAAAATCACAGGGATGGTGGGGGCTGCTCACCTGAATCCAACACCCACTCCCAGCATGTTGAAGCCATGGATTTTGGAAGTATGGCAGCGGTCTAATAAATGGAAAACCAACTTGAATATTTTACTGCATTAAAATTTTGCAATATTAGTAAGCTTACATTGGTCATATTTTGAATACATTTTGAAACTCAAACATAGATTTTAATCACTGACATTATGTTATCCCTAATAAGTACAGCTACTGCAGCTCCCCTTTTCCCCGCTCTATCTTTTCTAAATATGTTATACCCTACAATGTTTAATTCCCAGTCCTGATTTTTCTGTAGCCATGTCTCTACTACGTCTGATTCCTCAAAACATATTATTGCCTCCAATTCAGCTGTTTTATTACGGACACTGTGCATTCTGTTGTACAATTCTATTTATTCCCTGGCCATCAATGTCTTCCCTTACTTTATTCTTTTCTATGCTCTCCTTTCCTGTTTTGTTTATATTTAGGCTGGATTCATTTCTTGTAGATCCCTCCCCCCATCTTACTAGTTTAAAGTCTGGCCACCTCGCTATTTACCCTTTCCGCTGGGACACAGTTCCCATCCCACTTCAGCTGGAGCCCGTCCCATTGGTACAGTTCCTTCCTGTCCTAGTGCTGGTGCCAGTGACCCATGAAAAGGAACCCCTCTTTCCCACACCAGCCCTTTAACCATTTGGTATTTATCCTGATCTGACTGTTTCTACGCAAATTTGCATGTGGCTTGGGCAATATTCCAGAGATTATTACCTTTGAGGTCCTGCTTTTTAATTTAGAGCCTAACTCCGGATACTCCCTCAGCAGGACCTGCTCCATTTTAACCTGTCGTTTCTTCCAACATGGATCACAACAACTCAATTTACCCCCTCCCTTTCCAAGTTCCTCTACAGCTGCCTCGAGATAACCCTTACTCTGGAACCAGGTAGGCAATACACCCTTCAGGTTTCTCGTTCATGACTGCAGAGGATGCTATCTATCCCTCTAATTATAGAATCCCCTATCACTACCACACTTCTATTCTGCTCTTCACCCCCTTGGACAGCCTTCTGCGTCATGGTCCCTGCAGTCTTTCTCTTTGTCCTCACAGGTAGCGAGTACATCATACCCGTTGGACAGGACCAATGTCTGCGAGACCTCCTTCTCAATCTTTCTTAAGTCCTCGCTACCCAGCTCGCTAACAATCACACCCTCCCTTTCCTGAACTTGTGCTTTCCTCTGGGATGTGACTGTTTTCTCCAGAAATCCCTCACCCTCC
Organism: Pristiophorus japonicus; assembly: GCF_044704955.1. NCBI lineage: Eukaryota > Metazoa > Chordata > Chondrichthyes > Pristiophoridae > Pristiophorus > Pristiophorus japonicus. The sequence continues at coordinate 276,344,075 of NC_091978.1, read as the reverse complement.
CGCATGTTTTGGAGTGTGTCTAACTCTCACTCCAGCTCAATGACTCTGAGTCGGAGTGACTGAAGGCAAAGACATTCCCTGCAGATGTGAGAATCCGGGACAGTCTCACTGCCCACAAACTCCCACATACTACTGTCCAATACATAGTTTGCCCTGCCATCTCTACTCGTTTTATTTATTTGCTTATCATAACCTGAATTAATTTAATTAGTTAAAGTTTTTATTCAAATGATTAGTTATAGCTATATTAACTAATTAGTTTATCCAGTAAAGTTCTTAATTTAATAAAGTATGTTATAGTTCCCCAGTGCCAGAGTCTCACAGTGAAGAAACCTCATGGTGAGGAGGCCTCGCTGTGCCTGGGCCTCGTGGTGCTGTGGGCTCACGTTGTCGGGGCCTCGTGGTGCTGGGGGCTCATGTTGTCGGGGCGCTCACGTTGTCAGGGCCTCGTGGTGCTGGGGGCTCACGTTGTCGGGGCCTCGTGGTGCTGGGGGCTCACGTTGTCGGGGCGCTCATGTTGTCGGGGCCTCGTGGTGCTGGGGGCTCACATTGTCGGGGCCTCGTGGTGCTGGGGGCTCACGTTGTCGGGACCTTGTGGTGCTGGGAGCTCACATGGTCGGGACCTTGTGGTGTTGGGAGCTCACATGGTCGGGACCTTGTGGTGCCAGGGCCTCATGGTGCTGGGGGCTCACGTTGCCGGGGCCTTGTGGTTCCGGGGCATCATGGTGCTGGGGGCTCACGGTGTCGGGGCCTTGTGGTTCCGGGGCATCATGGTGCTGGGGGCTCACGGTGTCGGGACCTTGTGGTTCCGGGGCATCATGGTGCCGGGGCCTCACATTGTCGGGACCTTGTGGTGCCAGGGCCTCATGGTGCTGGGGGCTCACGGTGTCGGGGCCTTGTGGTTCCGGGGCATCATGGTGCCGGGGCCTCACGGTGACGGGGCCTTGTGGTGCCAGGGGATCACGTTGTCGGGGCCTTGTGGTGCCAGGGGATCACGTTGTCGGGGCCTCATGGTGCCGGGGCCTCACGGTGTCGGGGCCTTGTGGTGCCAGGGCCTCATGGTGCCAGGGGATCACGTTGCCGGGGCCTCGTGGTGCTGGGGGCTCACGTTGTCGGGGCCTCGTGGTGCTGGGGGCTCACGTCGTCGGGGCCTCGTGGTGCTGGGGGCTCACATGGTCGGGACCGTGTGGTGCCGGGGCCTCACGGTGTCGGGGCCTTGTGGTGCCAGGGCCTCATGGTGCCAGGGGATCACGTTGTCAGGGCCTCATGGTGCCAGGGCCTCACGGTGTCGGGGCCTTGTGGTGCCAGGGCCTCATGGTGCCAGGGGATCACGTTGTCGGGGCCCCGTGGTGCTGAGGGCTGACGTTGCTGGAGGCACACGGTGCCGGGGCCCCGTGGTGCTGAGGGCTGATGTTGCTGGAGGCACACGGTGCCGGGGCCTCACTGTGATGGTGCTGCATGTTGATGAGGTCAATAGTGATTGCCACTAGACTTCGCCTCTGCTCATCCGATTCTTGCCCTGAGTTAAAATTGGTGCTTTTCTTTTTAAAAAAAGGTGGCAAAGATAAGAATGAGAAAAATCATGACTTTATTAATAAAGGCACCCAAAGAAAATACAAAGCAGCCAGACTTGTTGAATTGGTGATGAATCAAACAGTAAAGATAAATGGAAATGATTCCAGGATTTTGCACTTCTCATTTGTGGAATCACTCCTACAAAGAAAAGTTGTCACTGCTGGAAGTCGGAGTTAAAAACAGAAGGTGCTGAAACGCATGACAACAGATTTTTTGGCAACCAAAAAGAATAAAGACAGGATTTTGGGTTGGAACACAATGGGTCCTTTACATTGGTCTCAGCTAGTTTAATGTGAGCATGCAGCATGTTTACTTTTACTATGAGTATTATACAAACTCAAAACATTCACAACTCGATAAGCTGGAAGCTATATTACGTCACTGCTAAGATGATTTTATTTGAATCAATGAAAATCGCCTCTCGTTCTTTGAGACTGTTGTGTTTGTCTCTGCTTTTGTAATGACGCATATTTCCTGTATGGGATGATTTTTATTGTGGTCTCTTTAAGGGAGTACCAGCGATTATGCCATGTCGCCCAGATAATTCCATCATCAAATCCACTTGCAGTCTCCTCTGCTGTGTAAACTCCACCTGAAACAGAGACAAAAATGAATCGTTTTCAATAATAATTCTTCGACACTACGGCTCTGGTGGCGCCATGAAAACATATGTTTGAGTAGTGAATCTATAAATGTTGTTTATGTTCTCTTTCCTAATTTCTCTTCTGAAGGCACACATAATAAGTATAAAATAGTCACTATTAAATCCAATAAAGAATTCAGGAGAAACTTCTTTACCCAGAGAGTGATTAGAATGTGGAACATGCTATCGCAGGGAGCAGTTAAGGTGAACAGCTTTGATGCATTTAAGAGGAAGCTAAATAAGTACATGAGGGAGAAAAGAATCGAAGGATATGCTGATAGGGTTAGATAATGGAGCATAAACACCGGCACAGATCAGTTGGGCAAATAGCCTGTTACTGTGCTGTGAATTCTACGTAGTTCTGTGTAATTATGAGCTGCATGTTATATTTACTGGCTAAGTGACTCACATTGGGGTTCTTGAGTATCTTATCCATGTACTCATTTTTTATGTCTGAGCCACACTCTGAACATTAGCAGTACATTCAACTGGGATGTTGGAGGGGAGTAGGGGGTTAGATTATAGTTGAGCTCAACCATCTCTTTCTTCCACTGTTCACAAAGACATTGGGGGGAAAATTACGGTCGGAGGCTTCCTTCACACGAATGCCTCCGACCCAAAACAAATCTACAAAAGTATCCGGTGGTCCCAAGGGAACATAGGATCCCGGTCGGAGGCCTAGATTCACTGTGCAGCGCATGAGGAAATGACTTTGAGGTACGTATGTACATGCTGGAGTCACGTGGGCCTGGTCCACCAATCACTGTGCAGTATTCTCATTGATAAAAAAGGGAACTCCATTTGTACGAGTTTCCATTGCTATCAATGAGAAAAAAGCCTAAAAAACCGAAACACAGCATAAATAAATAAATAAATAAATAAATAAAAATAAAACACCTGACATATTTAAAATAAATTGAAATTAAATGTTTTAGAAAAAATATTTTTTTTAGATTTTTTTTTTTTAAATGGGCTCACTGGGTCCGTACAGAGTGTATACGGACCCGGGGAGGCATCGCAATAGCTGGTTTTCGGCGCACAAGGTGCATGCGCCAAAAACCGGCTTTTCCAATCTGTCAAGTTCTGGCTTGACAGATCCAACGCATCTTGGGGAGAAGGATATTCGTATAGGCAAGATTGCGCTATTTGCCCATCTCTTGCCCAGCGAATGTCCTTAAAACTCTTGCGCCTGGTAAAAGTAGGCTATGTTTTAAAACATATAAAAATAAAATTTAAAAACACATTTCTATGTTAAAAATCCTGTCCACTTTAAAATAAGTTTATTTTAAACCCTAATTACAAACTTTAAAAAAAAAAATCCCCAAAATATATATTTTTTCTAACACATTTATTAATTTAAATTTAAATTAATGTTAAATATGTGGGGTGTTTTATTATCTTTTATTTGTGTTTGGGTGTTGGGGCGAGGGGTTCTCATTCATAATAATGAGAACTTCTACTTACGGAGTTCCCATTATTATGAATGAGAATACTTTACCTTGATTGGGTGTCCAGGCCCAAGTGACTCCAGCTCCAGCTTTACATCCATTCAGACATGAATGCACCCCGATGCACATGCAGAAGAGGCCTAAAACATTCATCGCTGGTGCGCGCCCGAGCAAAAGGTAAGTGCGCATCTTTTTTCTTCTTTTCAGGTGACCGCCCGCAGGAAGCCCAGAACCGGGATTTCAGGGCCATTGTGTTTTAATAGTGTTAAAAATATACTTGCCTTAATGGACAAGGTTTTTAAAATAAAAATGAGCGTTTAAATTAAATTTTTATATATTTTAAAATGCTTATGCTGGTAAAAGTAAGCTATGCACCTGCTTTTACTAGGCGTAAAAGTTTGAAGGATATTCGCTGGGCATGAGTTGGGCAAATAGCCCAATCTCTCCCGCACGGATGTCCTTCTCCCGGGGATGCGGAGTCTAGAGAAATCTTGAGAGATCAGAAAAGCCGGTTTTCGGTGCATGGGCAACAAACCCCAAAACCCGGCTTTTGCGAGGCCTCGCCGGGTCCATGTGCACTTCATACAGACCCTGCGAGACCGGACTTTTCAGCCCATCTTAATGGTCTGTTGAAGAACCAGCAGGGTTCACTAGCTAGCTGTCAGTAGTGGAATTCTGGGCTGATTCTTTCCCTCCCAAATACAGGTTTACTCAGGACCGTTGTGGCATCCACTCCTGCCCTGGCTAACATCAGCTAATTCGGCACACATGGGGAACCGAAACTGAGAAATTCCGATTCTGCATGGCTTCATATCAAACTAAGTAATGAATTAGAGCAACGTACCCATCAGAGGAGCAGAATAAATCCTAACATTTTTCACATCCTGCTTGTGAAACTTCCTGAATCACTGGGGGTGATTTTCAACAGCCGGCTGCCTGCTTCTCACCTAAAAACAGGTGGCTGGCAGTTGCGAATTCGGAGGGGGCACCTTGGTTGACCCATTGATGACCAAAGCCTGCCTGATGCAAATTTCAAACAGGCCTGTAAATAGCTGAGCAGCTGGTGGAATGCTGCTTAAATATGCAAATTGTGGTTGTAGGTTCACAATTGCAATTTTCAGGTGTAAATGGGCACAGTTTGCATTGTGCTCTGCCCATTTGTATCACATGTTGAGTAGCTTAATGAGCATTGGAAGCTGCCCAGAAAATGGCTGAGGAATCTTTCAATTTCAATTTCTGTGGGGTGCACCTCCTGCGCCCACAAAAAACTCCACCTACTGCGAGGCCTTCCCCAAGCCCCCCTTGATCGCCTCTCCTCCCAGGCTTGACCTGCGAGTAAAGTCAGCGTGGGAACCAGACGATTTCCCACTCCATCTGGCAAGCTGCAGTGGAGTGCCCATTTTTGTGCTTGTGTACTCTGCAGTTAGTTAGGCATCAAGTTTTTCCACAGTTACCATTATCATCACTTTGATTTTACAAGACAGGTATGATGGAATATGTCTCCTTGCGACTTTTGTTCCTCAGGTGCTGCGCTGGAGTACCACAAGGTCCTATAATTAATGGTCTGTTGGAGAACCAAAACAGTGCTCATGCATTCAATGCAGCCAAATGTCAGCTTTAGCTGCGACTCAAACCATGGGCTTTGAATGGGGGCTTTGCTGCTACATTGCAAAAACTACCAGGATATGTGTATAATATGTCACCAAGCCCTTGCAATTATTTCCGTTTTCATTTCATGACAAAAACAGTAGCGATAGTGCAACATTTCCTAGCCTTGTGTACTTCTGAAAACCTAACCCTGACCTGACATCAGGGTTAACATGTCTTTTGCAATGAATTGCTAGTCAGTCATGGGAAACCTGTTCTAATTTTTGCCGAACACATCGTTCATGGGACTGTGTTGTCGGCGAGAAGTTTTACCTTTGTGATATCTGCCATTAAGATTTGCTGCATGGCACCTGTTCATCCACCAGCCGGCTTGATCCTGTGCAGCACAGTTGCCGTCGTCGTTCCTATCATTATCAGCGTCTGGAGTGCTAAACTGCATTCCATTGTGTGCCGTAAAGAATTTATCACTGACATCGTCTCCAAAGTTTATCCCATCAAAGGCATCTCCAGCATCTCCAGCCTCATAAAAGCTATAACGCAAACGATATTTGTCCTCTTCGCTTCCAACTTTAAAATCCATATATGTAGCATATCTAGAGGGGAAGAAAAATTGGTAAACATTGACCATAGAGAGACCATCCTATGTCCTTCTTAGTATAAGCACACCTGCATAAATTTGAGCTCCGCTCACTGGTGTCCAAATGTCTGTTAAACGTTTAGTGCAGTGAAGAGCCAAAAGGACAATTTGAAAAATGAAAAGTTTAAATATGTAATTTAAAAAGTCAGCAGCCACTGTGAAGATGAAATGGCTTGGGACCACAGTCTACTCCTGATGATTTCGTTGTTTTTTTTATACTAAGAAAATTAAATTTTCCAGCAAAATGAGAATTCAGTGTTAAAAAGAAATCAAATTATCGGATAATTAACTGACTTTCAATTAAAAGGAGTAGGCTGTACCTTGAGATTGTCTCATATCACTTGTCAAAATTTGATATGCCATTAGATTGGTAACCTCACTCCTTAATTAGTTGTATCAATGCATGATCTCATTATGTAAAATCAAGGCATATAACTGCACCATAATATCTGCATCAGGCTTATAATATTGGTACTGTCAGACTGTTGGGGTGGGGGGAGGGGAAGCATCGGGCGAAGGTGAGGTGCTTCTCAGAAGTTGGAAAAGAAAGCCAGACCAGAGATGAGCCTATGTCATAGAAACATAGAAGCATAGAAAATAGGTGCAGGAGCAGGCCATTCAGCCCTTCTAGCCTGCACCGCCATTCAATGAGTTCATGGCTGAACATGAAACTTCAGTACCCCCTTCCTGCTTTCTCGCCATACCCCTTGATCCCCCTAGTAGTAAGGACTTCATCTAACTCCCTTTTGAACATATTTAGTGAATTGGCCTCAACAACTTTCTGTGGTAGAAAATTCCACAGGTTCACCACTCTCTGGGTGAAGAAGTTTCTCCTCATCTCGGTCCTAAATGGCTTAGCCCTTATCCTTAGACTGTGACCCCCTGGTTCTGGACTTCCCCAACATTGGGAACATTCTTCCTGCATCTAACCTGTCTAAACCCGCCAGAATTTTAAACGTTTCTATGAGGTCCCCTCTCATTCTTCTGAACTCCAGTGAATACCAGCCCAGTTGATCCAGTCTTTCTTGATAGGTCAGTCCCACCATGCCAGGAATCAGTCTGGTGAACCTTCGCTGCACTCCCTCAATAACAAGAATGTCCTTCCTCAGGTTAGGAGACCAAAACTGTACACAATACTCCAGGTGTGGCCTCACCAAGGCCCTGTACAACTGTAGCAACACCTCCCTGCCCCTGTACTCAAATCCCCTCGCTATGAAGGCCAACATACCATTTGCTTTCTTAACCGCCTGCTGCACCTGCATGCCAACCTTCAATGACTGATGTACCATGACACCCAGGTCTCGTTGCACCTTCCCTTTTCCTAATCTGTCATCATTCAGATAATAATCTGTCTCTCTGTTTTTACCACCAAAGTGGATAACCTCACATTTATCCACATTATACTTCATCTGCCATTCATTTGCCCACTCACCTAACCTATCCAAGTCACTCTGCAGCCTCATAGTATCTTCCTCGCAGCTCACACTGACACCCAACTTAGTGTCATCCGCAAATTTGGAGATACTACATTTAATCCCCTCGTCTAAATCATTAATGTACAATGTAAACAGCTGGGGCCCCAGCACAGAACCTTGCGGTACCCCACTAGTCACTGCCTGCCATTCTGAAAAGTACCCATTTACTCCTACTCTTTGCTTCCTGTCTGACAACCAGTTCTCAATCCACATCAGCACACTACCCCCAATCCCATGTGCTTTAACTTTGCACATTAATCTCTTGTGTGGGACCTTGTCGAAAGCCTTCTGAAAGTCCAAATATACCACATCAACTGGTTCTCCTTTGTCCACTCTACTGGAAACATCCTCAAAAAATTCCAGAAGATTTGTCAAGCATGATTTCCCTTTCACAAATCCATGCTGACTTGGACCTATCATGTCACCATTTTCCAAATGCGCTGCTATGACATCCTTAATAATTGATTCCATCATTTTACCCACTACTGAGGTCAGGCTGACCGGTCTATAATTCCCCGTTTTCTCTCTCCCTCCTTTTTTAAAAAGTGGGGTTACATTGGCTACTCTCCACTCGATAGGAACTGATCCAGAGTCAATGGAATGTTGGAAAATGACTGTCAATGCATCCGCTATTTCCAAGGCCACCTCCTTAAGTACTCTGGGATGCAGTCCATCAGGCCCTGGGGATTTATCGGCCTTCAATCCCATCAATTTCCCCAACACAATTTCCCGACTAATAAAGATTTCCCTCAGTTCCTCCTCCTTACTAGTCCCTCTGACCCCTTTTACATCTAGAAGGTTGTTTGTGTCCTCCTTAGTGAATACCGAACCAAAGTACTGGTTCAATTGGTCTGCCATTTCTTTGTTCCCCGTTATGACTTCCCCTGATTCTGACTGCAGGGGACCTACGTTTGTCTTTACTAACCTTTTTCTCTTTGCATACCTATAGAAATTTTGCAATCCGTCTTAATGTTCCCTGCAAGCTTCTTCTCCTACTCCATTTTCCCTGCCCTAATCAAGCCCTTTGTCCTCCTCTGCTGAGTTCTAAATTTCTCCCAGTCCCCGGGTTCGCTGCTATTTCTGGCCAATTTGTATGCCACTTCCTTGGCTTTAATACTATCCCTGATTTCCCTAGATAGCCACGGTTGAGCCACCTTCCCTTTTTTATTTTTACGCCAGACAGGAGTGTACAATTGTTGTAATTCATCCATGCGGTCTCTAGATGTCTGCCATTGCCCATCCACAGTCAACCCCTTAAGTATCATTCGCCAATCTATCCTAGCCAATTCACGCCTCATACCTTCAAAGTTACCCTTCTTTAAGTTCTGGACCATGGTCTCTGAATTAACTGTTTCATTCTCCATCCTAATGCAGAATTCCACCATATTATGGTCACTTTTCCCCAAGGGGCCTCGCACAATCAGATTGCTAATGAATCCTCTCTCATTACACAACACCCAGTCTAAGATGGCCTCCCCCCTAGTTGGTTCCTCGACATATTGGTCTAGAAAACCATCCCTTATGCACTCCAGGAAATCCTCCTCCACCGTATTGCTTCCAGTTTGGCTTGCCCAATCTATGTGCATATTAAAGTCACCCATTATAACTGCTGCACCTTTATTGTATGCACCCCTAATTTCCTGTTTGATGTCCTCCCCAACATCACTACTACTGTTTGGAGGTCTGTACACAACTCCCACTAATGTTTTTTGCCCTTTGGTGTTCTGCAGCTCTACCCATATAGATTCCACATCATCCAAGCTAATGTCTTTCCTAACTATTGCATTAATCTCCTCTTTAACCAGCAATGCTACCCCACCTACTTTTCCTTTTATTCTATCCTTCCTGAATGTTGAATAACCCTGGATGTTGAGTTCCCAGCCCTGATCATCCTGGAGCCACGTCTCCGTAATCCCAATCACATCATATTTGTTAACATCTATTTGCACAATTAATTCATCCACCTTATTGCGGATACTCCTTGCATTAAGACACAAAGCCTTCAGGCTTGTTTTTTTAACACCCTTTGTCCTTTTAGAATTTTGCTGTACAGTGGCCCTTTTTGTTCTTTGCCTTGGGTTTCTCTGCCCTCCACTTTTCCTCATCTCCTTTCTGTCTTTTGCTTTTGCCTCGCATGACTTATTATTAGGAGTAACAGAGTGGTTTAACCAAGATGTCTGAGAGACCCACTGACGGCCCTTTGATTGGAGAATGATAAGAAACATGGAGGGAGGGGAGAGAGGCATCAACCTCACCAAAAGTCAGCGAAATAAAATTAAATCATAGTTTCTATAAATATGACAAAATAAACCAAATAACAAATACTTGGTTCATCAAACACAGATGTTGTTTTAAACACTAATACCATTTTGTTCAGTAAGTTTTTTTTTTATCCTTATAAATGACAGCACATATATTTTAGTGTTTACAAGGATAAATCAATATTTACCTCTGCTGATTTGACCAGTCCTTCAGGTTTATTTGCAGCAGAAAGGGTCCAGTAGACTGTGTAGTTAGATAATGTATCTTCTCATTACCAAGCCAGAACTCAGTGTTACCACCGGGTGACAAGTACCCAAACCCTTCCTTGTACTGAATCCAATTTTTGGAGAAGTCCACATTGCCATTGAGTCGCTGAAAGAAATTAGCAGAGCGTTGCATGATGGTACCTTTTATCGCATTTTTTTTTTTTTTTTTAAAGTCTGCTTGTCAATAGGCTAGCTGTGGTGTAACTTACCCTTTGCAGCACTGTCCAGCCTCTCCCAGCTGAGTCTATCTCACAATATACTAAGAACTGCTGGCGGGCTTGCTGTGGTTTGACGTAGTACAGGCCGCTTGTTGTAGCGCCTTGGTCAGCGATATCTTGGCAGTCTGAATAGGATCATATTATAGCTCATTGATTGCTTGTAAGTAAACTACAATTACACCTTACCAAAAAAGTCAATATTTTTCAATAGTAAAATGCTGAAAAATTAATAATTGTTAGTAAAACTATAATAAACAACTTGTATTTATATAGCGCCTTTAACATAGTAAAACATCCCAAGACGTTTCACAGGAGCGTTGTGAGATAAGATTGGTCACCGAGCCACATAAGGAGATATTAAGACAAAAAGGCAGGTTTTAAGGAGTGTTTTAAAGGAAGAGACAGAGGTAGAGAGGTGGAGCTCTAGGGATGGAATTTCAAACTTGGTGCCTAGACAATTGAAGGCATGGCCACCAATGATGCGGCAAAGGAAATTGGGAATGCACAAGAGGCCAGATTTGGAGGAATGCAGAGTTCTCAGAGGGTTGTAAGGCTGAAGGAGGTTACAGAGATAGGGAGGGGCGAAGCCATGGAGGGATTTGAACACAAAGATGAGAATTTTAAATTCAAGGCATTTCTGGACCGGGAGCCAATGAAGGTTGCTGAGCACAGGGGTGATGGGTGAATGGGACTTGATGCAAGTTAGCTTACGAGTTAGGATAAAAAAAAGCATTAAACTACCCAATTAAAGAGATTTCTGAGGTGATCTTTAAACTCATAAATGGCAGAAATAGAATCTCAATACATTCACAAATGTAACTATTTAACAGGGGATGCTAACCTCGTCCCATCATTTCATTTATTTGAACAGTGTCTTGACATGACGCGCTGCACTTGTCCTGAAGTTGTTGGGTTAATATCTTCAAATTATTGATGTTTTCATTGTTCACTGATACTATGCTTTCCAATTGCCTGTTGAAAAAAAAAATTACATGCATCATCTATGGTGAAAGGCAAGAACATTCACAATAGTAACAGGATCTCAGCAGGTCAAGATCAAAACAGAAGATGCTGGACATACACAGAAAGTCAGTCAACATCTTTAAAGAGAAAAGATAGGTTATTGTTTCTGGTGCAGACCTTTTAGTAGAACTCATTCACACCTTCATTTGTTCTGGCAAAGGAGGATTGATTCCCTAATCGGACGTTAAGAGCTTGCAGGGAACACTGGTCGGGAAATCGCTGGCCTATGTCTCCAGATTTTTCATCCATTGAATCAAGCGCATGTGGGCCCATGATGTCCTGACTAATACTTCCTGTAAGTTTCACTCCTCGTCAGGATCACCCAATCAGGGAATCAGCCCCAGGCTCGACTGCTGAGTGTAGGCAGGGATAAGCCAGGTGAGAAGACCATAATAATTCTAATAACTTTATTAAGCGCCTTGGGGCATTTTACAATGTTAAAGACGCTATATAAATAAAAGTTATTATTATTTATTAAACAGTTATCAATATTAAAGATACCTACCCATAGTAAAACTTAGAATCTGCAATATAAGCAGGTTCTAAGAAGTCATTTTTAGCTCAGAAACTGTGGACAGATATTAATTGCTAATAGTCTGCAAGTACAGAGGGGTAGTGTTTCCACTTTGGGTGCAAGCGACGATCTGGGCTCAAATTGCGTACAAAATGGCACTAGTTTTCACAATTTTGTTTTGCTCAAGTTTCCGCCCAAACGCATTTGCATATTGTTATATATGTAAACTTGTATTTACTCTGTATAGTCACCAGTGGGGTCATCCCTTGGAGTCCCAAGGGATCCCATAATCCCTTGGGAGCACAGGTATTTAAGGAGGCTTCACAGGTTGGAGAGGCACTCTGGAGACCTGCAATAAAAGACTACGGTCACACTTTACTTTGAGCTCAAAGTGTTCAATCTGACTCTTTCTCCATACACTACAACTGGCGATGAGATACAGAAATCGAACCCAAGGATGCAGAGAACAGTGGGCATCCTGGAAAAATTCTCGGAGGGAGATGATTGGGGAACTTTTGTGGAGCGACTCAACCAATACTTCGTGGCCAACGAGCTAGATGGGGAAGAGAGTGCTGCCAAATGAAGGGCGATCCTCCTCACCGTCTGCGGGGCACCAACATATGGCCTCATGAAGAATCTGCTCACTCCAGTGAAACCCACGGAGAAATCATACGACAACTTGTGCACACTGGTCGGTGAGCATTTGAACCCGAAGGAAAGCGTTCTGATGGCGAGGTACCGGTTCTACACCTACAAAAGGTCTGAAGGTCAGGAAGTGGCGAGTTATGTCGCCAAGCTAAGACGCCTTGCAGGACATTGCGAATTTGAAGGACATTTGGAGCACATGCTCAGAGACTTTTCGTACTTGGCATTGGCCACGAAACCATACTTCGCAAACTTTTGACTGTAGAGACCCCAACCTTGAGTAGGGCCATAGCAATAGCCCAGGCGTTCATTGTCACCAGTGACAATACGAAGCAAATCTCTCAGCACACAAGTGCTGCTACAAGTACTATGAACAAAGTGATGTTGTTTTTGAATCGTAACGTACAGGGCAGGTCACGCATACCTGCAGCTACACGTCTGCAGATGTCTCAGAGTCCACCATTAAGGATGATGAATGCAAGGCCATTAACAACTTGTTGGTGCTGCGGGGGTTTTTATCATTTCCATTCATGTTGATTCAAAGGATGCGTTTGCAAGGGCTGTGGAACAATGGGACACCTCCAACAAGCGTGCAGGTGAGCGGCAAAGCCTGTTAAACCTGCAAACCACCATGTTGCAGAGGAGGACAGATCCGCAGAGGATCACGACAAACCAGAGCCTCAGATCGAGGAGGCAGAGATACGTGGGGTGCACACATTCACCACGAATTATTCCCCGATAATGCTGAATGCGGAACTAAATGGACTCCTGGTGTCAATGGAGCTGGACACGGGCGCGAGCCAGTCCATCATGGGCAAAAAGACTTTCGAAAGGTGTGGTGCAACAAGGCCTCAAGGCCAGTCTTAACTCCAGTTCGTACGAAACTAAGAACTTACACGAAAAAACTGATTCCTGTAATCGGCAGTGTTACCGTAAAGGTCTCCTACGATGGAGCGGTGCACAAGCTACCACTCTGAGTGGTACTGGGCGATGGTCCCATGCTGCTCAGCAGGAGCTGGCTGGGAAAGATACGCTGGAACTGGGATGACATCCGAGCGCTATTGCCCGCTGGCGACACTTCGTGTGCCCAGATCTTAAACAAATTTCCTTCGCTGTTCGAACCAGGCATCGGGAAATTCCAAGGAGCAAAGTGCAGATCCACCTAATTCCGGGGACACAACCCATCCATCGCAAGGCGAGAGCAGTACTGTACATGATGAGAGAAAGGGTAGAGATCGAGCTAGACCGGCTGCAAAGAGAGGGCATAATTTTCCCGATCGAGTTCAATGAGAGGGCCAGTCCTATCGTCCCAGTCCTCAAGGGAGATGGCACTGTCAGAATCTGTTGCGATTACAAAGTAACTTTCAATCGTTTCTCCCTGCAGGACCAATACCCACTACCAAAGACCGATGACCTCTTTGCAATGCTGGCGGGAGGAAAGACGTTCACGAAGCTGGATCTGACTTCAACCTACATGATGCAGGAACTGGAGGAATCATCGAAGGTCCTCACCTGCAACAACACGCACAAAGGTAATTTTGTTTCTAACAGATGTCTGTTTGGAATCCAATCGGTGGCGGCGATATTCCAGAGAAACATGGAAAGCTTACTGAAGTCAGTCCCGCACATCTTGGTCTTCCAGGACGACATCGTGATCACAGGTCGGAACACAGTCGAGCATCTGCAGAATCTGGAGGAGGTTCTTAGTCGACTCAATCGCGTAGGGCTCAAATTAAAACGCTCGAAGTGCGTTTTCCTGGCGCCTGAAGTGGAGTTCCTGGGAAGGAGGCTTGCAGCAGATGGCATCAGGCCCACCAACGCGAAGACGGAGGCAAGCGAGAACGCACCAAGGCCACAGAACGTGACGGAGCTATGGTCGTTTCTGGGACTCCGGAACTACTTTGGTAACTTCTTACCGGGTCTCAGCACACTGTTAGAACCACTGCATGACTTACTACGAAAAGGGGACGAATGGGTTTGGGGCAAAAGCCAAGAAAATTCCTTTGTAAAAGTGAGAAAATTGTTATGCTCAAACAAATTGCTTGTGTTGTATGTTCCATGTAAGTGTTTGGTACTAGCGTGTGATGCGTCGTCATATGGCGTCGGGTGTGTATTGCAACAAGCCAATGATTTTGGGAAACTGCAACCGGTTGCTTATGCATCCAGGAGTCTGTCAAAGGCCGAGAGCGCCGACAGCATGATTGAGCAAGAAGCGTTAGCGTGTGTCTATGGGGTAAAGAAAATGCGTCAATACCTGTTTGGGCTAAAATTCGAATTGGAAACTGACCATAAGCCACTTATATCCCTGTTCTCCGAGAGTAAAGGGATAAATACCAACGCATTGGCCTGCATCCAGAGATGGGCGCTCACGTTGCCGGAATACAACTACGCCATCCGCTACAGGCCAGGCACAGAAAACTGCGCCGATGCTCTCAGTAGACTGCCATTGCCCATCATGGGGGTGGAAATGGCGCAGCCCGCAGATCTAACCATGGTTATGGCAGTATTTGAGAGTGAGCAGTCATCCGTCGCTGTCCGGCAGATCAAAACCTGGATAAGCCAGGACCCCTTATTATCTCTAGTCAAAAGCTATGTACTTCACGGGAGCTGGTCCAGTGTCTCAGTGGAAATGCAGGAAGAAATAAAGCCATTCCAGCGGCGCAAAGATGAAATGTCTATACAGGCAGACTGCCTTCTGTGGGGCAATCGGGTAGTAGTCCCCAAGAAGGGCAGAGACACCTTCATCAAGGACCTCCACAGTACTCACTAAGGCATCGTAATGGTGAAAGCGATAGCCGGATCCCACGTGTGGTGGCCCGGTATCAATGCGGACTTAGAGTCCTGCGTTCACAGATTCAATACATGCTCGCAGTTAAGCGATGTACCCAGGGAGGCGCCACTAAGTTTATGGTCTTGGCCCTCCAAACCGTGGTCTCGGGTACACGTCGACTATGCAGGCCTGTTCTTGGATAAAATGTTCCTTGTGGTTGTGGAGGCATACTCCAAGTGGATTGAATGTGAGATAATGTCGGCTAGCACGTCCGTTGCCACTACTGAAAGCCTGCGGGCCATGTTTGCCACACACAGCCTACCCGATGTCCTGGTGAGCGACAACGGGCCATGTTTTACCAGTGCTGAGTTCAAAGAATTCATGACCCGTAACGGGATCAAACATGTCACATCTGCCCCGTTTAAACCAGCGTCCAATGGTCAGGCAGAGAGAGCAGTACAAACCATCAAGCAAGGCTTGAAGAGGGTAACTGAAGGCTCACTGCAGACTCGCCTATCCCGAATCCTGCTTAGCTACCGCACGAGACCCCACTCTCTCACTGGGATCCCACCTGCTGAACTGCTCATGAAAAGAACACTTAAGACAAGGCTCTCTTTAGTTCACCCTGATCTATATGAACAAAGTGCATACCATGATAGTGCAAATGTGTCACGCGAGATTGAAATCAATGATCCTCTATTTGTATTAAATTATGGACAAGGTCCCAAGTGGCATCCCGGCACAGTCATGGCCAAAGATGTTTCGGGTCAAACTTTCAAATGAACTCATTCACCGGAAACACTTGGACCAGATCAAACTCAGATTCACAGACTATCCTGAACAACCCACCTTGGACCAGACCTTTTTTGATCCCCCAACATATATACCAGTGGCAACAGACACCACAGTTGACCACGAAGCACAACCCATCATCCACAGCAGCCCAGCAGGGCCCAATACACCAGGCAACCCAGCAAGGCCAGTTGCACAGCAGCCCAGTGAGGGCCCAACAAATGATTCAACAACACCAGCTTTCACACCGAGACGATCAACCAGGGCAAGAAGGGCCCCAGATCGACTCACATTGTAAATAGTTACACTATTGACTTTGGGGGTGTGGGGGAGCGGGGGGGGGGTGGGAAGTGTTAGTAACATGTAAACTTGTATTTAACTCTGTACAGCCACCAGAGGGCTCATCCCTTGGAGTCCCAAGAGATCCCATAATCCCTTGGGAGCACAGGTATTTAAGGAAGCTTCACAGGTTGGAAAGGCATTCTGGAGACCTGCAATAAAAGACTAAGGTCACACTTTACTTTGAGCTCACGGGGTGTTCAGTCTGACTCTTTCTCCATACACTACACATTATATTCTGCCATGAACCTGCACAATCGGACAGTGTTTCAAAATATCAGGTTTTTTTTAAAAAATTGGCTTGAAAAATATTCCTTGATATATTTAAGAGTGGTAACAGTTTTATTAATACAGTTGAAATGGGTTTATCCCAAAAAATAAGTATTTTTAATCAGGGTATATAGTCCACCATCTGTGAGTAACTGCATTTTAAATAAGTGAGAATGACTTTAAAAAGACTATCCAGAACCATTTGCTAATTATATTGGTGTACAGTAGTCAGTTTCTTCGTAAATTTAAAAAATATGTAGTCAAAAGCTTTTAAAACATGCCTTTTAGTGACCTTGCACCCAAAGGATCCAGCTTAATTTGAAGAGCCTCTTCGCAGGCCTGCAAATGGGCGTAGTTAACAGAAACTTGCCATGGCGATTAATTCAAACTGGGGGGTGTGGCCAGTTTTGTGGCTTTTTAAACTAGCGCAAAAGATCACACAAATTCAATTTGCATTGGACGTAATTTGCGCTTGAACTTCCTCGATCTTTTAATAAGAACGTAAGAACATAAGAAATAGGAGCAGAAGGTGGTCATATGGCCCCTCGAGCCTGTTCCGCCATTTAATACGATCATGGCTGATCTGATCATGGACTCAGGTTCACTTCCCTGCCCGTTCTCCATAAACCCCTTATTCTCTTATCGTTCAATAAACTGTCTATTTCTGTCTTAAATTTATTCAATGTCCCAGCTTCCACAGCTTTCTGAGGCAGCGAATTCCACAGATCCACAACCCTCAGAGAAGAAATTTCTCCTCATCTGGTTTGGCCAATTTCAGGTAGAATTGAGCAGAAGCTCCAGGCCAATGTGTTCTCGGAACCTATTCAAGAAGGAAGGAGCTGATCAAGAGACTTACAAATACAATAGACTAGTTGAGAAAAGATGGGATTGTAAGGTACAAACCATGAGGAAAGCAATAAAGAGGGTAACATAATTTACAAGATGATGTATGTATTCATTATAATTAAATATAATATTGAAAATAAAAATAACAGACGTGTTGACATGTTGCCATCATGCTAGCAAGACGTTACTAACATTATAAATGGTACAATACGCAAAAGGTTAGAGGAATGTGACCGTAATCCGCGTAAGCAGGTTAGAACTACGCGCTTACAACTTTTCCTGATGGATCGCCTGTGATTATCTGTCTGTAGCAGTAATCTCATGGTCACTGTATGTAGTGGGTTGCGCAATATGATTAAAACGCATTAAGCTGATGTCTCATTCTTTCTTATTTTTCGAGCTTGATTAAAGGGCTCTGGGTACCAATTATCCTGTAAAAATCCAATGGGCTGGATTTTGCATTCAGCAGTGAATGAACACACTTGCACTTGGCCATTGACTTTCTATGGGCTTTTGCACTGGAAGCTCCTGTCAGCCAAACAGCGCAGCGCCCTCTATGGGCCACCTGTGACCTATGTGAACAGGCCAAACAACTGTGTATCTCCTTAACCAATCAGATTGAAGAATCATTAATAAGCAGTATAGAGTCTGAACTCAGAAGTAGAAGACAAAATATTTAATTCAAGGTCAAATCAGGTACTGAAAGCGAAATAAAGAGGGGAAAGTAAAGATAGGCTTAAGCGAGAGACATAAAAGAGAAAGAAAAAGTAAAAAAATAATTAAGTAACTGTTTTAATTTTTTATCTCCAACAATAATAAAAATATGAAGGAATGAGATGCCACCCTTATAAAAGTTAATTTTCAGGGCCAGAAAGGTTATTTGGCAGTAATTAAGACTTATCATGTGTTAAAAAGGTACTTACACTGGAATGGACAAGCCCTAACTTTTTTTGGCAAATTTAGTTCATATATATCAGGTAAATACAGCAACTTCACACCGTTCATTGTATTTCTTACTGTTATCACACATTTTTGAAGGAGCAGGGCATCTCGGTCAGCAATTCACGGATTTTCACGTTTAACTGCGCATGTCCGGTCGCCACAAGTTACTGTCTGATTTCCACGTAAATAATGGTGAGCGCTGACAGCCTCACCATTATTTCTACCAATAAATACGGTCTAATGTATATTTAGCTTATTAGGGGAAAAAAAACTAACACCGAAACAATATCTCAGCTTTTCTCTTTTTTATAGATACTCACAGCCATCTCTGTACTCACACCACATTTTGCTTTTAGTTCAGATTTATAGCTTTTACAGTTTGCCCTTTATCAACGAGAAAAAAAGCTTGGATAATTGGAATAATTAAAAACAAAATTAGTCTTCTTTTAGATGATTGCTTACACACAAAAAGTCAAATACTTTTCCCTGATTTCTTTATTTTCAGAATATAATAATTTTGTACCTACTGTATTTCAATATCTCTGTCTCCACTGGTTCTTTCAAACCTCAGAACCTCTGTCTGTATGTCACGAATCCTTTGGATGTATACATCTTTAAAATATAAGAATACAAGTAAAAGTCATATACACGTTGGCAGGGGAGTCATTCAAAATGGTTTTAAATAAGTGCGTTTCAACTTGTGTAAATAAGTTAACATGGAATTATTACTTGGCAATTGTTTCTTAATGACAGTATTGCTTTCTTCGACGGTTTCAATCTGATTTTGTGTTATAGTGGTTAGATTTTGAATGCCTTTCAAATTTCTTTCAATTGTGCTCAGTTGATAGTAAACCTTTTCTTGAAACGTTTGATAAAAGTTAGCGACTCCACATGTTGTTGGGCAGAATTCACCCTAAATTGTCATAACAGAAAGAAAATGGTGTAATATTGATGTTTCCATCCAAAAGTCAGGCAGCATAGTAAATTGCTACTTACAAAACGGCTGTCTAAAATGCAACAAGCTGCTTCAGATGGAGCCTGTGATAAAAAATAAAGTAGAATATTATCACATGTTCACAGCAGTAAAATTAAACTTATACAAGTCATTCATTGATACCTTTCCCAGAAATTGACTTACAAATTCGGCAGATGAATATGCAAGTAGCAGAACCTGCAGGAAGGAGAAGAGTATTCTCTTTGTTCCTGACATGATATGAAGCAAAACAGAGATTTCCCCTCACTGTGCAAAGTGAATGAACTGAGTCTCCCAGGGCAGCTTTATCTTATTGAGTCCCCAAGCACATGCTGAGATAAAAGCTCACAATGATTGCTAAAGAGACATAGTCCCACAGCACACAGTGGATCAGGTCATAACCTCTGACTCACTCACTCTGTTACAAATAATTTGCAGAACGGAAGAGTGTATCAAATTGTGCCAATCTCTAAATTTTGATTTCCACTTTACTTAAAATAGAATTACTATACAATAACATATTCAAGTTAAATCTTCAAGTGCCAGCTAAATCAAGAGGGTATACAATTTTTAGTGAAAAGAAAATAATTTACCTGCCAAAATAATAGTTTAATACGAAGAGAATAGCTGTGTCACTTTCATATATACTTTGGAGAATATGCGATTCCAGAAATTCGGTTACTGGGTGCCGAAGTCATGAGGAGTAGAGATGACGGGAAATGGAGGCGACGGGGAGTGGAGGTGACGGGGAGTGGTCATGATTGGTTACTTTAATGGGAGATCGGGATGAGCTCCCGTGCTCTTGCTGGCTCCATGTTCAAGAAATCATTTACAATCCTGGTTGGTCCTAGCCGATTCCCCCAAGTATAGCTTATGGTGGTGCAGGTTGCCTCAGGGCAAATCAGTCTTGGAGAGGGCATCTCAAACAGGTGTTAGGTACCTTATTTGCATATGCAAACACAGATAAAGGTTGCATAATTTCTTTTCATACCCAATATGCTGGGTGTCACATTTCTGTCTCGAAATGTGCGCACACTTCCTGCCCACCATATTGTGGCCTTAGTAGTCTGAGTAGCAACCATAAAATGGTCGCTGTGGTAACACACAATATATTATTTTATAAGTAAAGGATTGTTTACATTTTGGTTCCTCATTGCTAACAGACATAAAAGGCCTTGAGGAAAGCTATTTATTACCACAGAGCTGTTCTTAATCTGGCCTGTTCCTTGAGGCCACAAAATCTAACTTGATCAGAGCAGAATTCTCAGGCTAGATTTTTGAATTTTCTTTGCTAATTTTTTCATGTAACGGGGAAGTCACAGGCAGAAAATTTGGCTAAGGGCTCATTCTGCTGCATTTTGTCTTCAGGGCGCTCACTGAACAGCACATAGGAATGCTCTGCCAGGCCAGCAGCAATGTAAACAGAATAGTTGAATAGTATGGTCACTTTTCTAGCTTCACTCTACACCTCCAAATGAACTTTGCCTCACAACCTTACCTGCATGCTCACCCTTGAAATTTATGTCTTTGATTTCCTACTTTAGTAGCAGCATCTGTCATCACCTTAGCGTGCTCTGCCTTCTAATATCTGGGCTGCACTGCTAAATACAGGCCTTTCACACTGCACACATTGTTGTTGCAGACCCACAGTATGAAAGAAATGGGCAATAGAGGCTGGGCCACCCAAAATTAGGCCTCAAATCCACAATGAGACAGAAGCACTCCTACTGTTGGGAAGGCCCACAGTTGAATTAGCCAGAGATGGTAAAATGGAAGGGTAGGTGCCAATTGTAAGTTCATAATATTCTGCTGCTCTTCCATCTCTCGTTTTAGGAACACACCAGACCTTCCTCAATATTGCACCTGGGTCAATCATTATCGTAGGCGGGTCGATCATTATCGCAGGCTAAAGAGGTAAATTTAAAGAGATTTCAACAGGGATTTGAATTTACAGTGTGACTGCTGCCAACTAACCAGAAGCTGGGCAGAACTGTACTGCGCACTCCAACAATTGGAAGCATGATGCTTCTGTTTTTTTTTTAAAAAGATGATCACACCAATGTGCCTGCTCCTTTTCTGGCTTTCTGGCTTTTTCAGCTTGCTCCCTTCCCAGTTTAACATTTTTTTTAATTTTTATAAGCGAACCTGCTCCCGACGAACAGGCAGCGCATATGCGCAGACCACTTCCAGTTCGTTAGCAGCAGTCGTGTCCTTGAATTTAACGCCTCCAGCATGGGTTTCCCGGGGCTCAGGAAACTCACCACTGAAAGAGGCGAGATTGAGTGCACTTCATGGGAGGATTTAAAGTTCTGATTGCCTGATAGCAATAAAGACTCAGGCCGGGAAATTGGTGCTTTTTGGACTGATTCGTTAAGGCTGATTCGGAAGAGTAAATGGTGGCCACCTCGCTGCCACCTGCTTCCGGTGCGGAATGTGGCATCCGCCACTTTGGGCAGGTCAGCAGTGGTGCCATTGCCTGCGCTCGCTTCCCATTTTGAAATGATCCAGATCGTTATGTCAATCGCCGGCAACACCTGAATTGACGCACGATCTGTGATTTCAAACTTCACCGCTCTTGATAAGGCCCTCTCCAAATCACTCATGGAAGAGTGTACTACAGAGCTGCTGCCTGCACTTCTTAAAAGGGACACACACAACTTTCAGGTAAACTTAGATTTTTGCTTTTCGACTGGTTTCTTTACATTTTATTGGAGTAGTGGTTTGGTGTAATATAATTAAAAAGTTGTTAAAGTGCGAAGGGAGTGCAGGGAGTGCTGCTGGATGTTTGCAAGGCTTTGGTTGTTAAAGGAACCCCTCTGAGAAAATCACTTGCTCACAGTCCTGGGGACTCTAGTTGTAGTCTCCCTTGGGCAGCAACATCACAGAGATGGAGCAGAGGCAACAAAGCTGTTCATAGACAGAGGAATAAGCAGAAGAGGAGGAAACAGAAAGAAGCACCCCAGACAACCTCTTTCTGGCCAGGATATCCGGGATGAAATCATCCGCCTGTGGTACCAGTGAACACAACTCCAATTTCCCTTTCAATATTTGTCCCATACCTTACCTTCCCGCGTTACTGACCATCACGGCGTCCGCTTGGCCACAATGCTGAAATAAAAGTCACCACAAAGTAAACTTTCCAATCCAGCTTGATACATCTATCCATCCAATATTGCATCAAAATATCATCTAATGACCCTTGTGCATTCTCTTAATGAGTGACTTGCGTGTGACTTTGCCTGACCTAGTGCTCTTATGCAGTGCAATCCCAGTGGCTGCAGCATGGCTAGTGGAAGGCTGCTGACTTTCAGAGGGGGACACTGCAGATGGCTTTGCAGGATGACCTCGAGGAGCTGGTGGCTGGGAGTGTCAAATCGAGTGATGGTATTTCTTATTCTTCTTCACTCTCCTCTCCCTAGTCAAGCACTGGCTGGATTTATTGTGTGTCTGAAATGAGGCAGGCACAAGGGTGGAGTTGTGGCAAGGGTGGGGAGGGGGGGGGCGGTGGAGGAGATCGGTGGGGAGCAAGAGGTACATGCTTACACCACGTGCAGCTTGTAAATCAGAAGAGATTGTGGGATAAGGGGAAGTGTGATGTGAGAAGGAAGATACGTATGAGGATACTGGCATCTTGTATTCTTTCAGCCCCACCGCTAGCCAAGGTTTCAGCCAAGCCCCTGCCAAGGACAATATTCAGGCTTGGGCTGATAAGTTGCATGTAACATTTGTGCCACACAAGTGCCAGGTAATGACTATCTCCAACAAGAGAGAGTCTAACCACCGCCCCTTAACATTCAATGGCATTACCATCGCCAAATCCCCTACCATCAACATCCTGGGGGTCACCATTGACCAGAAACTTAACTGGACCAGCCACATAAATACTGTGGCAACAAGAGCAGGTCAGAGGCTGTGTATTCTGCAGCAAGTGTCTCACCTCCTGACTCCTCAAAGCCTTTCCACCATCTACAAGGCACAAGTCAGGAGTGTGATGGAATACTCCCCACTTGCCTGGATGAGTGCAGCTCCAACAACACTCAAGAAGCTCGACACCATCCAGAACAAAGCAGCCCGCTTGATTAGCACCCCATCCACCACCTTAAACATCCTTTTCCTCCACCACCGACGTACCGTGGCTGCAGTGTGCACCATCTACAAGATGCACTGCAGCAATTCGCCAAGACTTCAACAGTATCTCCCAAACCCACGACTTCTACTGCCTAGAAGGACAAGGGCAGCAAGCACATGGGAACACCATCACCTCCACGTTCCCTTCCAAGTCACATGCCATCCTGATTTGGAAGCGTATCACTGGGTCAAAATCCTGGAACTCCCTCCCTAACAGCACTGTGGGAGTACCATCACCACATGGGCTGCAGCGGTTCAAGAAGGTGGCTCACCACCATCTTCTGAAGGACAATTAGGAATGGGCAACAAATGCTGGCCTTGCCAGCATCGCCACATCCCGTGAACAGATAAAAAAAAATGGCCAACACCGTTTCTTCCAAGGGGGTGAGGTGAAGCTAGATATGTGAGGTGTTCCCCATGTTTGGTAGAGATTGTTGGTAAGTGAGTGATGGGAGAGGGGATTGTGCATTCAACAGTGTCTGAAGCTAGTGGTGCTTTTGAAGATGCATTCACTGACCTTGACCACTTGGCGGAGGTCAAGAAACTTCTTTGGTTACAGGGGCCAGGTCGTGGGGGCAACACTGTTGGCAGTGATCGCCTCGGTGATTTGATCCCATATCCTTCTTTGTGGAGGGTCTCTTGGCTCCCTGTGGGTAGAGGACCTCTCTTGCAGTGTTGGCCCCCTGCACAAAACTTGAGTGCTGCATCCGAGATCTTGGGTGCCTTTTCCCTAATCGGTTGAGCCATTTGTGTTCGTGCTGAAGCACTTTCAGCATTTTTGATCAGCAGAAAAGGTTGACTGCCCAGTTCAGAAGGAATTTAAAAAAATTTTAAACTGCAGAAGGCAGCTTAGCTTTAAGAGCTGCAGACTGCCTTGAAGAGGAGCAGATTATCTCGCTCCAGCGACGCAAACATTGGCCCCCTGGTGAGCGCACAGCCTGCCAGCAGCGCTTTCTATGCTAGACTTTGCACTACAATAATGGTAATTAGCAGGCAGCACAAAATTAATATGCTGCCTGCGCTTTTTGAATGGGCATGGATAGATCTTGAATCGTGGTACCATGCACATTTTCCAGCATTATCGAATTTCACCCCCTCAGTGCTTACAGCTGCTTTGTCAGTTCACTCTGGTAAACATTTTGCAGAGAGTTCTTGTGATTACCGACATTTCTCAGAAGTTTGGAGGTTTCTCACAACTTGGAGGCTGCCCTCAATTTCTTTGCCTCTGGCTCCTTCCAGTGCACCACCGAAAGCATCTCAAGGCTCTCTCAGTCAGTTACACATAAATGCATAACACAGGTCACAGATGGATTGTTTGCCAGGGTGCCGACTTATGTCAACTTCCCCAACAACAATAGCCAGAATAAGCAGCCATCAGATTTGTGCCACTGGCTGGCTTCCCAAAGATACAGGGTACCATCGATTGCACACACGTGGAAATCTGGGGACCACCAGATCAACCAGAAGGTTTCAGCAGCTGCAATGGATTTCATTCCATCAGTGTACAGCTGGTGTGCAACCATGAGAAGAGGTTCATGCAGGTGTGCCCCAGATTCCCTGGGAGCTGCCATGATGCTTTTATACTGTGACAGTCCAATGTTCCAAATCTCTTTGCATCAGGAAACAGAATGAATGGCTGGCTCGTAGGAGACAAGGGAAACCTTATCAAACTTGGCTCATGACACCTGTGAGGAACCTCACAAGTGAGGCACAAGAGTGAGGTTCTGACTAAAGGTCATCAACCTGAAACATTAATTCTGTTCTCTCTTCACAGCTCCCTGACCTGCTGAGTATTTCAAGCATTTTCTGTTTTTATTACAAGAGTCACGTGACAGCAAATGTGTATTCGAGCAAGCCATTGGCATGTTGAAGATGCGCTTCAGGTGCCTAAATATGTTTGGAGGTACCCTTCAGTACTCACGAGCGAGTGTGTCCAGAATGATAGTGGTGTGCAGCAGAGCGGATGAGAGGTGGAGGACGACCAAAGTGCAT
This sequence comes from Pristiophorus japonicus, assembly GCF_044704955.1. Taxonomy (NCBI): domain Eukaryota; kingdom Metazoa; phylum Chordata; class Chondrichthyes; family Pristiophoridae; genus Pristiophorus; species Pristiophorus japonicus. The sequence continues at coordinate 276,318,709 of NC_091978.1, read as the reverse complement.
CACAAGCATCTTCTGATGATGAGAACATTGAAGAGGAGGAGGAGGACAAAGGGAACAATCAATATGAAGAGAGGGCATCCATCGTCAGACCAGCTGCATACATTGCTACACAGGATGCCAGGGATGCCCAAATAGTTTGAAGGTTCAGCTAGTGGCTCACACAGGAAAAAAAAAGAAATCTTCCAGCTCGCACCCACCACCACTCTCCCTTTGCACAAAACCATCCTTCAACCAAGCATACACCCATTGCACATCCCCAGTGGGTCCCATCGTGTATTGACATTCACCATAGAGCAAGTGCAAGGACATCTTGGCCCTCAGGATGCAATAATTGGCAAGAGATGGAAGTAATGCTAATCATTAAATTTTATGTGCTGTTATAAAAAAAAGGAAACTTATCATAACATTTTATGAAACACCCATGTGCATACCCTTGGTGAATTACAATAGCTTTCACTTACACTTCTTATCACTCCTATGTGGTGCATTCCTTGTGGCTTCAATGGAGGTAGAGGTAGGCTGCTTAGATCCCTGCACTGACTGCTGAGATGCTTTTGGCCTAAGATCTCTGGGTTTCAGAATCCCTGTGGGCCCCGCCAAATCTGATTGGATAAGGTGATACACAATTGCTTTCCCTGTTCACTCAAGTCCTAGGTGCTCGATTCACCTCACCATCGGGAGAGAAAGCAGCATGTTGGGTACTCGTGTGTGGGGGAGTGGAGGAGGGCAATGGGTGAGAAGTGAGAGTGCTTTGAGGGGACATTCCACTTCCATGAGACCTTTCGACATCATCACTCTCCTAGGTGAACACCACATCATGCCTACCGCTCTGCTGCAAACCAGCTTGGTGAAGATTAGTGACACGTTGTATGGCCACACATAAGGTATCTGTTATTCTGTTTAAGCCAGCAGACATCTCTCGCATGGCTGTGTTCATGACCTGCCTAGACTCATTTGAAAGCCGTGCTTGAAGCTCCATGGAGACAGCAATTCTTGCCATGGTAGACATTCTTACACTTGCCAGCTCTGTTGGAAGTGGACTCCTCCATCCTCTCTGCTATTGTGGAGAGTGTGCGTGGCACATCTGTCAGTACTTCGCAAAGTTGTTGTTGTACCTCTATCATTCTCCTTCTCAATTAAAGCACCCGGGGTTTAGCATTTGTGTCCAGATGAGCAGAGATTGGAGAGGATTGTACCCAACAATGCAGACTCTCCACAGTTGTCCCTGCCACCAGTGTCTGCTCAAGCTCACTTGTGAATTGTGAATTACTCAATCTTCTCATAGTTCAGTCATTGATGAAATAAAATCAGCATGTGTGTCAGATATTTTTAATTTTGTCACCAGGCATCAGCAAGTTCATAGTCTCTCCATCTCCATTTGATATGTGCCACTTATCTTCATGTCATCTTCCTCTGCATGAGTTCGCTGGACAATTTGTGGCAGCCCACCTCCTGTCCTCTCTGTCTCCCTTGTGTTTTGTGCTTTCTTCTCTCAAACGGATGAAAAAATAGATCTGTGGAGTAAATGAAGGTGAGATAGTTACCCGATGGATGCAGTGCATCAGTGCATTCGGTGAGGGTGACTATCAGACAGATGCATCACACTGCATAATGACTGGGGTGAGTGGCAGCGGTGGATAGTTACATGGAAGGTGAGGAAGTGCATAGAATGTGAAGAAAGGGTGCTGCTGAAAATTAAGTGGATGTAAGGAGTGATGTGATGGAGTATGCTTGGCAAGACAGAGCGAAGGGAGAGGGGGGGAGGGGAGGTGGAAGAGATGTTGTACACCAAAGGATGTAGGTGAATCAGCAACTGTACTCACTTTTCCTAACCTGGTTAGGCCATTAAAACTGCTTCCTGCACTGCATCCAAGACCGGGGCACAATGCTCCTGCTGCTCATCTCCTCAGCCAACTCCAACCATGCCTTCTTGGTGACAGTTGCAGGTGTCTCGTTCCCATTGCTGGGGAAAATGATCTCCTTCCTGTTCCTGGCTGCACTCAGCAGTAATTCAAGGGAAGCATCATTAAATCTGGGAGCTAGCTTTGCTCGTCCTGAATCCATGTACACCAATTCTCATCATCTCCTTCCAAAAGCTCCTAGATCCTCCAAATTCCATTTTTGCATTGGCCCTTTAAATAGCCGACTTGAGATTGCATCATGTGGGTGCATATCATGCCCACTGCGCAGCTTGGAGACGCAAAATCTGAAAGAGAAAATTTAATGAGGCAGACAACTTAAAATCAGAGAATCCAACTTGTTAAGCTTTCTTCTGGGTTTGGTGCACACAATTCCCACCATCCCAGCTTGGAACCTATCTTTGCCTTAATATCGGACTGACTATCTACCTCCTCACTTTTTAACTGGTTTCTTCAGAAAAAAGGTGTGAACGAAGAGAAGATGGTATCATAAATTCATCACATTACAGGTAATGGGAACTTGCTTATCAGCCTCTCTGAAGCTGCTTTTGTATTATTCCTTTAATTTGGATTCCAGGAGCTGGGTGTCTGTGAGTCTCCCACCAGGCTACGGAAAAGGCATTTAACAGCATCATCACTGGGAGCCAGCTCACTAGATAAAATAATAATATACAAGCAGTTAAGAGATGAGGAATTCTGAGTTTAAAACCTTAGAAAGCAACTAACCAATTTGTGTGTAGTGGAACCCATGGTGAAGGAAACAACATTGAAGGTGGAACAACCGTCGTAAGACGCCACAAGATCCTCTGTCAAAGGGCTTTGGGAAGTTGCTATTTGAAAATGTTATATTGGCAGAGGCACAAAGAACGTCCACCATAAGGTCGCCAACCTCTGGTTTTGAGACAAAAGTTATTGGGGGTAAATTTGACTTTGGATGATAATGTAAAACAGGCAATATCAATTCAGCCATCCATTATACATCTCGTTCGCTTTCATTTGCATTGATTTCATTGAAATGAAAATCGAGAGAGATGTATTACGGATGGCTGATTCAATATTGCCCATTTTACACTATCGCCCAAAGTCAAAATTATGCCCCATTGGCTTTCATTCTTCGCACAAAAAGTAACTGAATTGTGAAATGAGGTCCCACAACATTGATATGAACCTAGAAGTACAATGCAGTAAGAAGCACTGGCCTTGGCCATATGCCTTCAACCAGAGCTTTTTACAGTTGTACTTTTTTTTTTAAAAGTTGTCAGCATTTTTGGGATTGTCAGCTTTTTTGAAGCTGTTCATCAGCGTTATGAGTTTTGTATAATGACCCTGTCTGCGGGATTTGGGACAGGGTCAGACCATCTCTGCCATCCTTCCAGAATTTCTAGGTCCTTCTTTCTAAATTTCCAGAATTAGTGAAAATTCAAGATGATGATTGAAAGGACTTTCAGAAAATGTTGGAATGATTTCATTGGTTCAATTTTTGCTACTTTTTTTTGGTAAGTGTTTACTATTCCAAGTTTCTCATTGGAAAAGTTTTTGAAATTGATGATTTTGATAGCTTTCATTCTGCTTGTGCATTCCATGTCTGTTTGGTTATGATTCATTGCTGTTTTATGAATATGAAGTTTCAGCAAATCAAGTGCAAGTGAGACACAGAATTCTATATGAATTACAGTGAGATACTGAAGCATGATACAGGTGATATGATAGACAAAACCCATTAAACACCTCTCCCAATTTTCATTTTCTTGCCAAGCTGATATCACGCATTTTACATTCTGATGGACGGGCCACATCATTCGCATGCTCGATACTAGACTCCCAAAACAAGCGCTCTACTCAGAGCTCCAACATGGCAAGCGAGTCCCAGGCCGGCAGAGGAAACGCTTCAAGGACACCCTCAAAGCCTCCTTGAAAAAGTGCAACATCTCCACCGACACCTGGGAATCCCTGGCCCAAGACTGCTCAAAGTGGAGGAGAAGCATCTAGGAAGGCATCGAACACAGAGTCTCTTCGCTGGGAGCACACGGAGGCCAAGCGCAAACAGCAGAAGGAGCGTACGACAACCCAAGCACCCCATCCACCCATCCCTTTAACCACTGACTGCCCCACCTGTGACAGAGACTGTAGGTCCCACATTGGCCTCATCAATCACCTGAGAACTCATTAGTGTGGAAGCAAGTCATCCTCGACTCCGAGGGACTGCCTAAGAAGAAGAGATCATGCGTTTTACACTATCAGCCAAAGTCTAAATGACACCCAAATTGTGCTCAAAATTGCACTAGTTTTCAGAAGTATTCTTTTTGCTCAAGTTTCCGCATATTGCCGAATGTAAAATCTCATGAACCAGAGCAAATGGACAGCGTTTTAGAATGGATTTTTTTTTTTTTTAAATTGCAGCAAAAAATATTCCTTGATATATTTAAGAGTGGTAACTTGGTGCAATTTGATTAATACAGCTGAAAATAGGTTTATCACAAAAAAATAAGCATTTTCCAGTCCACCAACTATGAGTAACCCTATTTTAAATAATTGAAAATGACTTAAAGAAAACTATACAGAAGCATTTACCAGTTACATTGGTGTACAGTAGTCAGTTTCTCAGTAAATTAAAAAAAATTAAAAGCTTTTAAAAAGGTGCTTATAAGTATCCTTGTGCCTAAAAGAACCAGCTTCATTTAAGAGCCTGCATTAAGGCTCACAAATGGATGCAATTAGCAGAAACATGCCAGTGATTAATTCGATTTGGGAGTGTGGCCAGTTGTGAGGGCGGGGCCAGCTTCTAGCACAATGTTTTTTTAACTAGCAAAAAAGATCACGGAAACTCGAGTTGCGCTGAACGTAACTTGTGCTTAAAATTCAGCAATCTTTTGTGCTGATTTGGATGATTTTGGGCAAATTGCACTGGAAATACCAGCACAACCGAACTGATAGTCATGTATCTTACATTATTATATATAACTGTATCCTAACATGCTATACATGACTATAAAAAGATATGACCTGTAACCACCAGCATACCTTACCACCAGGGGTGCACTTGCAAGAGACAGGTATATAAGGACAGGTCTCAGGCAAGTGCAGCATTCCAGAACTGTAAAATAATGGTGCAAGTCCAGAGTGACCTTGACTTCACTACATGCCTCGTGTGAATCTGTACTGCGGGGACAGGACTTTACAGTGGCGACGTGTTACGGGATTACAGAATCCACAGAATGGCGAACAACGGATCAGATGAAAAGTACAATGCGGGAGACAATTGGGAGGACTTTATAGAAAGGCTGCAGCAAAGCTTTGTAATCAAAGACTGGTTAGGCAACGATAAGGCAGACAAGAGAAGAGCCCACCTCTTAACCAGCTGTGGCTCGAAAACATACGCTTTAATGAAAGATCTGTTGGCACCCGAGAAACCAGCAAGCAAGTCGTTTGAAGAATTAAGCACACTGGTAAGAGACCACCTGAAGCCAGCGAGCAGCCTACACATGGCCAGACACAGGTTCAACAACTACAGATGCTGTGTGGGCCAGAGCATACCAGACTTCGTGGCAGAACTTCGGAGGTTGGCTAGTTTATGTGAGTTCTCCGATGAACTGAGGAGAGAAATGCTGAGAGACTTTTTCATTGAAGGAATAGGCCACGCAGGCATATTCCGAAAGCTCAGAGACCAAGAACCTGACCTTAGAGGCAGCAGCACTGGTTGCACAGACATTCTTGGTAGGGGAAGAAGAAACGAGGTTGATTTACAATGCATGTACGACAACTAACGAAATATCGGAACAAGAAGTTCACAGCACTAAACAAGCTGCTACCCCCAAACACAGACAAAACCGGGAGAACAGGCTCTCGACAGCAGGCAGAAGCCATCAAGGGCCATGGGAACGGCCGTTCACACCTCATCAACCCACAATGCGAGCAATCAACTACAAACTGAGAGAAGCTCAAGAGAGATCAGCCAGACGCAGCTCATTCTTTGGGAACACTTTGAACAATGAAACAGGTCTGTGCTGGAGGTCTGGGGATGGGCACTCGTCAAGGGGATGTCGATTTCAGCAGGCTGTTTGCAGAAATTGTGAATATACAGGGCATTTGGCCCACATGTGCAAATAAACGGCAGCTTGGCTGGTATACGAATCGGATGGGTCAGAAAGCGAACCAGAAGATGGTGGAGACAGTACCAGGGACACTGATGTACAGTGGGTCAACACGATCAATGGCCGCTGCTCCTACAACAGGATGCCTCCTATAATGATGAGGGTCCTACTCAACGGGATATCTGTCAACATGGAACTGGATGCGGGAGCGAGTCAATCTCTCATGGGCGCTCAACAATTTGAACAACTGTGGCCGCATAAAAGAGACAGACCAAAACTCACAAGGGTCGACACCACACTAAGGACCTATACCAAAGAAATCGTACCAGTCCTCGGCAGCACCATGCTCTCTGACACACACAAAGGGACAGTGAACTGACTTCCCCTGTGGATTGACACCGGAGACCCCCCAGCACTGCTGGGGAGAAGCTGGCTAGCAAAACTAAACTGGAAATGGGATGATGTCCATGCCATGTCATTAGAGGAACGGACCTCCTGCTCAACAGTTATAAAGTGATTTGAACATCTCTTTCAGCCAGGTGTGGGCACTTTCAAAGGGGCCAAAGTCAAAATCTACATCACACAGGATGCTAGACCAGTCCATCACAAGGCCAGAGCTGTACCCTATGTGATGAGGGAAAAGATTGAACACAAACTAGACAGGCTTCTGCGGGAAGGCATTATATCACCTGTGGAATTTAGTGACTGGGCAAGTCCCATCATCCCAGTCATGAAGCCTGATGGATCCGTACGAATCTGTGGGGACTACAAATCTACCATAAACAGATTCTCCCTACAGGACCAGTACCCGCTGCCAAGAGTGGAGGACTTATTTGCCACATTGGCTGGAGGTAAACTTTTCTCAAAATTAGACCTCACATCTGCGTATATGACGCAAGAATTGACCAAGGAATCCAAGCTACTCACCACCATCAACACACATCGAGGCCTTTTCATGTACAATCGATGCCCATTCGGCATCAGGTCGGCAGCTGCTATATTCCAGCGCAACATGGAGAGTCTGCTCAAGTCCATCCCGGGGACGGTTGTATTTCAAGACGACATACTTATCACGGGCAGGGACACCGACTCCCATCTCCGTAATTTGGAGGAAGTACTAAAGCGGTTGGATCGGGTAAGCCTACGAGTCAAGAAATCCAAGTGCCTGTTTCTCGCACCCGAGGTTGAATTTTTGGGCAGAAGGATTGCCGCTGATGGAATCCCCCCAACAGAGTCCAAAACAGAAGCAATTCGCCTGGCACCCAGGCCCCGGAATGTCTCAGAACTGCGCATCTTTCTCGGGCTACTCAATTACTTTGGGAACTTTATGCAGAATTTAAGCACGCTGCTGGAGCCTCTCCACGTGCTACTCAGGAAGGGGTGCGATTGGTTTTGGGGGGACGCCCAGGAACACGCCTTCAATAAGGCACGCAACCTTCTGTGTTCAACAGTGTTTTGACTTTCTTTGACCCAGGTAAAAAGCTAGTTCTCACATGCGATGTGTCAGCGTATGGGGTCGGGTGCGTTTTGCAACATGTCAATAGTGCGAGCAAATTACAACCCATAGCTTGTGCCTTCAGGTCACTTTCGCGGGCAGAGCGCAGGTACGGAATGGTAGAGAAGGAGGTGCTCGCGTGCATGTATGGTGTCAAAAAGATGCACCAATACCTTTTCGGGGCCAAGTCCACGTTAGAAACCGACCACAAGCCCCTCACGTCCCTCCTATCCGAGAGCAAGGCAATAAACGCCAACGCCTCGGCGCGAATTCAACGGTGGGCCCTCATGCTGGCGTCCTACGACTATACCATAAGGCACAGACAACTGTGCCGACGCACTCAGCAGGCTACCCCTGGCGACCACGGAAGGGTCTGACGAACAGGACTGTGAGATAGTCATGGCAATCAATGCTTTTGAGTCCACAGGTTCGCCCATGACGGCTCGCCAAATCAGAGCCTGGACGGCCAGCGACCCCACGTTATCCTTAGTAAAAAGATGTGTCCTAACCGATGACTGGGCAGAGGCTCGCGATGCCTGCCCCGAGGAATTAAAACCCTTTCACAGGCGCATGCATGAGCTATCACTACAAGCAGACTGCCTGATGTGGGGTAGCCGAGTAGTCATGCCTCTGCGAGGCAGAGAGGCATTTGTCCGGGAGCTCCACCACGAGCACCCGGGGATCGTTCTCATGAAGGCCACAGCCAGATCCCATGTCTGGTGGCCTGGTAGTGACGCGGACTTGGAGCTCTGCGTCCGAAGGTGCACCATTTGTGCCCAACTCAACAATGCCCCCAGGGAGGCTCCACTGAGCCCCTGGCCTACCAAACCATGGTCGCGGGTGCACGTAGACTATGCGGGCCCATTCATGGGCAAAATGTTCCTCGTAGTTGTAGATGCATTTTCAAAGTGGATCGAATGCACCATTTTAAACTCGAGCACAACCTCCACCACTGTGGAGAGCCTCGCAACCATGTTTGCAACGCACGGAATCTCTGACACATTGGTCAGTGACAATGGTCCGTGCTTCACCAGCGCAGAATTCCAAGACTTTATCATTGACCACGGCATAAATCACGTCAAGACGGCACCGTTCAAGCCGGCCTCCAACGGCCAGGTGGAGAACAGTGCAAATCATTCAACAAGGCATGCTTAAAATCCAAGGTCCCAGGCTGCAGGGTCGCCTGTCGTGACTGCTGCTGGCATACAGATCTCGTCCACACTCATTGACTGGGATCCCCCCTGCGCAAATGTTGATGAAAAGGACTTTTAAAAACAAAGCTCTCATTAATCCTCCCAGACATGCACGAAATCATTGAGGCAAAGCGCCGTAGGCTGACTGAGTACCATGACAGAAATTTGAGGGGGAGATGGAATGAGATAGGGGACAAAATGTTTGTGCTAAACTATGGCAGGGGTCCCAAATGACTTGCAGGGACAGTAATGGGCAAGGAAGGAAACAGGCTACTGGTAGTACAAATGGACAATGGCAAAACCTGCCGGAGGCATGTAGACCAAGTCAAAAGCAGATTTACCAACAACACTGTGGAACCAGAGGCAGACTACAATGTGGAACTCGCACCACACCTGGTGGACAGAGGGAACAACCTGAGGAAAGGGCAATCCCAACAGACAGCCCAGGCGAGTCAACAACAATCACACCAATCGGAACAGACTGCCCAGGCGAGATACCAGCAACCACACCCAAAGAAAAACAGACACCAAGGCAAACAACTGAACCACAACTCAGACGCTCCACGCGAGAGCGTAGACTACTTGAGAGACTGAACCTATAAAGACAATAAGACCTTGGGGGAGGGTGATGTCATGTATCTTACATTATTATATATAACTGTATCCTAACATGCTATACATGACTGTAATAAGATATGACCTGTAACCACCAGCATACCTTACCACCAGGGGTGCACTTGCAAGAGACAGGTATATAAGGACAGGTCTCAGGCAAGTGCAGCATTCCAGAGCTGTGAAATAAAGGTGCAGGTCCAGAGTGACCTTGACTTCACTACATGCCTCGTGTGAATCTGTACTGAGGGGACAGGACTTTATAGATATGGAAACTCCAGGCTAACAGAGAGGGTGTCTTTCCTCATCACTATTTTAGATGAGGAAAGAAATTTTAATTTTAAAAGAAATACACGAGCTTCTAATTATCTCACTTGTATTTTGTTGTCTGTTAGAAAATGTAAACATTCGAATTGCTGACACCTGTGAGAGAGAGACAGAGACAGATACAGATACAGAGCCACAGCTAGGCACACAGTGTCTTTCCCATTCGAATAACGAATCCAGTACATAACCAATAACCTGCTCACCGATGCTGATTATGGGTTTCACCAGGACCACTCGGCTCCAGACCTCATAACAGTCTTGGTCCAAACATAGACAAAAGAGCTGAATTCCAGAGGTGAGGTGAGAATGACTACTCTTGACATAAAGACAGCATTTGACCGAGTGTGGCATCAAGGAGCCCTAGTAAAGCTGAAGTTAATGGGAATCGGGGAAAACTCTCCACTGGCTGGAGTCATAACTAGCACAAAGAAAGATGGTCATGGTTGTTGGAGGTCAATCATCACAACTCCAGGACATCGCTGCAGGAGTTCCTCAGGGCAGTGTCCTACGCCCAACCACCTTCAACTGCTTCATCAATGACCTTCACTTTATTATATCAGAAGTGGGGATGTACGCCGATGACTGCACAGTGTTCAGTACCATTCGCAACTCCTCAGATAATGAATCAATCCATGCTCACATGCAACAAGAATTGGACGACATTCAGGCTTGGGCTGATAAGTATCAAATAACATTCTCTTCACACAAGTGCCTGGCAATGACTATCTCCAACAAAGAAGAATCTAACGATCACCCCTTGACGTTCAATGGCATTACCATTGCCGAATACTGCACCAACAACATCCTGGGAGTCACCACTGACCGGAAATTAACTGGACCAGCCACATAAATACAGTGGCAACAAGAGCAGGATAGGGGCTGGGTATTCTGCGGCGAGTGTCTCACCTCCTGACTTCCCAAAGAGTTTCCACCCTATACGTGGCACAAGTCAGGAGTGTAATGGAATGCTCGCCACTTGTCTGGATGAGTGCAGCTTCAACAACACTCAAGAAGCTCGACACTATCCAGGACAAAGCAGCCTCTTTCATTGGCATCCTGTCTATCACCCTAAACATTCACTCCCTCCACCACTGGCGCACCGTGGCTGCAGTGTGCACCATCTATAAGATCCACTGCTGCACCTCGCCAAGGCTTCTTCGGCAACACCTCCCAAAGTCGCAACGTATACCACCTAGAAGGTCAAGGGCAGCAGGCACATGGGAACATCATCACCTGCAAGTTCCCTGCCAAGTTACACACCATCCTGACTTGGAAATATATCGCCGTTCCTTCATCATCGCTGGGTCAAAATCCTGGAACTCCCTCCCTAACAGCACAGTGGGAGTACCGTCACCACACGGACTGCAGCAGTTCAAGAAGGTGGCTCACCACCTTTTCCAAGGACAATTAGGGATGGTCAATGAATGCTGGCCTTGCCAGCAACGCCGACATCACATGAATGAAAAAAAAATGCTGCCGTTGTTAAGAAAATGTTCAAATCCAATAAGTTATGCACTGAGAGGGCATACGAATGGATGGGTGAACTACTTCCAGGACTCCGTCAAAACTGCTATGAAACCAGCAATTAGAATCTGACCAATGATCCAGATTGACTTGTATCTAGATTCTTCCTTCTTCCCGGACGGTGCCTGATCTTACCTTGAAATGAGGAACTTGCTGTTTAGCAAAACTCAAATTCTACCAGCTTTGCCAGAGACAATTGCAACACCAACCAGTCTGCCAGTAGACCATCCTTCTGTTCCCATGGCAATTTTCATTTTCTGGTTATGTTAAAATGGGACACCAGAGTGTCATTTATAATTGAAATGTATTGCTGTGTTCATACCCTATTTGTTACAGCTCACAGGACGGGCATTAGGACCCTGCGGGAGCTTTTTACAGTTACTGTACTCGTGCTGGTTCATGCCGGTTTGGGGACTCCATTTTGGGCTGTGTAAAAGTGCAGTTAAGTTACTTTTCTCCCAGCTCAGTTTACGCATACACATAATTTGGCGACAAGGATGACTCAAATTAACCTTCTTCCCCCCCCCCCCCCGCCACCTCTCCTCTCCACACCTGGGGACCCTCCAATTCCGTGGCCGAGATGGATAAAAAGTTTTTCTACCTACATCGCGCGAGTGGGTTAGACACTGACAACATGGCACCAGCTCAATGCTGTGCAATACTTATCCACTGCCTCAGCACCGAAGGCCAACGCATCTTTGGCCATAACAAAGACACGGAGTCCTGTGACAAACAGTAAGCGCCCTAGAGAACTATGTTGAGCCAAAGATAAGTATCGTGATGGAGAGATTTCAATTTCATAAAAGGGGGCAAGGGAACAGTGAACCAATCAAATAGTACATCATTTCATTAACTTGTTATGTCTTCAGATGCTCTAATAATGACTCCACGAGACAATGAGTTGTGCTTGAACTGTAGTGACCTTAGTCCATTTAATGTAACTCCAGAGTGAGGATCACACATGAGGGCCTGTCTTTTATATTAGGCTTGGCACACCTGTACAGGTAACCTACAACTGCAGTGCCCTCTGGTGGCACACCTTGTAATAGTACAAGCAGTAACCATGTTACATGAAATAACTGAACTGGCCGCTACATGTAATTTTGGAGCACTCAGAGGAAATGATCAGGGATCAAATTATTGAGAAAACAATGACCCCCGCATTCAGGACCGCTTGCTAATGGAGGATGACAAATTGACATTACACAAAGCAACTAATTTGGCCATCCAAATCGAATCATCGCTTTCCGATTCAAAAGGGATCAGATCCCCTGCTCCCTCTGTGCAGCAGACTGCAGCTACAGCCAATGTGCAAGGTGTTCGCCCAAAGTGGAAATCACAGCAGAGACCCAGGGCTAGTAATAAGCTACCAACTATGGATTGTGGGCTTAAATTCCACTGCTTTAACTGCAGGGAGAAATCACACTCAGCAAAGAGTCCTAACTGCCCTGCATGTGGGAAGAAATGCTCTGCATGTGGTAAAATGAACCATTTTGCTAGTGTCTGTCACTCATCGCAGCATATTCGACATGTGGACAACCTCGATAGTGATGAACCCAGTATGGTTTATATCATTAGTGGCATTTCGTACATCGGTTTGGGCAAATTCAAGGACTGTGAGGTAAACATTGACGGTACGCCCTGCTGCCTCCTCATTGACCTTGGAGCCAAAGTCTCCATATTGAGCAAGGCGGTGTACAAAGCCCACTTCATTCACTGTAAACTGCAGCCCACAACTTCCACTCTACATGCGGACTCAGACTCCCAATATACTATAAGGACATAACATTGGAGAACTTTTCCTTTTATGTCGTGAAGGGACGAAGCCTCATGGGTGTTGACCTTTTTGACAAGCTTGGGTTCAACGTTTACAACCCAACGGGCACACCTGTGTACATGGTGGACTTTGACAATCAGTATCCCTCAATCTTCACAGGGTTTGGAGTGACAACAAAATTCTGCCATCGTCCCCCGCATCGGTTACGCAGTGACTTCGCCGTCTCCCATTCACGGTATTAAAAGAGATGGCGGAAGTTATAGCAGATGCATTCGTTATAATCTACCAAAATTCTGGGGAGATACCAGCGGATTGGAAAGCAGCTAATGTAACGCCTCTGTTTAAAAAAGGGGGCAGACAAAAGGCAGGTAACTACAGGCTGGTTAGTTTAACATCTGTAGTGGAGAAAATGCTTGAAACTATCATTAAGGAAGAAATAGCAGGACATCTAGATAGGAATAGTGCAATCAAGCAGATGCAGCATGGATTCATGAAGGGGAAATCATGTTTAACTAATTTACTGGAATTCTTTGAGGATATAATGAGCATGGTGGATAGAGGTGTACCGATGGATGTGGTATATTTAGATTTCCAAAAGGCATTCAATAAGGTGCCACACAAAAGGTTACTGCAGAAGATAGAGGTACGCGGAGTCAGAGGAAATGTATTAGCATGGATAGAGAATTAGCTGGTGAACAGAAAGCAGAGAGTCAGGATAAATGGGTCCTTTTCGGGTTGGAAATCGGTGGTTAGTGGTGTGCCACAGGGATCGGTGCTGGGACCACAACTGTTTACAATATACATAGATGACCTGGAAGAGGGGACAGAATGTAGTGTAACAAAATTTGCAGATGACACAAAGATTAGTGGGAAAGCAGGATGTCTCGGAGCGGGTGGAGGACATTCTAAAAAGGGAGGGAGAACAGCCAGTTGTCGTGGTGCACGTTGGTACCAATGACATAGGTAAAAAAAAGGGATGAGTTCCTACGAAATGAATTTAAGGAGCTAGGAGCTAAATTAAAAAGTAGGACCTCAAAAGTAGTAATCTCGGGATTGCTACCAGTGCCACGTGCTAGTCAGAGTAGGAATCGCAGGATAGCTCAGATGAATACGTGGCTTGAGCAATGGTGCAGCAGGGAGGGATTCAAATTCCTGGGGCATTGGAACCGGTTCTGGGGGAGGTGGGACCAGTACAATCCGGACGGTCTGCACCTGGGCAGAATCGGAACCAATGTCCTCGGGGGAGTGTTTGCTAGTGCTGTTGGGGAGGAGTTAAACTAATATGGCAGGGGGATGGGAACGAATGCAGGGAGATAGAGGGAAACAAAAAGGAGGCAAAAACAAAAGACAGAAAGGAGATGAGGAAAAGTGGAGGGCAGAGAAACCCAAGGCAAAGAACAAAAAGGGCCATTGTACAGCAAAATTCTAAAAGGACAGAGGGTGTTAAAAAAACAAGCCTAAAGCCTTTGTGTCTTAATGCAAGGAGTATCCGCAATAAGGTGGATGAATTAACTGTGCAAATAGATGTTAACAAATATGATGTGATTGGGATTACGGAGACGTGGCTCCAGGATGAGCAGGGCTGGGAACTCAACATCCAGGGGTATTCAACATTCAGGAAGGATAGAATAAAAGGAAAAGGAGGTGGGGTAGCATTGCTGGTTAAGGAGGAGATTAAGGCAATAGTTAGGAAGGACATTAGCTTGGATGATGTGGAATCTATATGGGTAGAGCTGCAGAACACGAAAGGGCAAAAAACGTTAGTGGGAGTTGTGTACAGACCTCCAAACAGTAGTAGTGATGTTGGGGAGGGCATCAAACAGGAAATTAGGGGTGCGTGCAATAAAGGTGCAGCAGTTATAATGGGTGACTTTAATATGCACATAGATTGGGCTAACCAAACTGGAAGCAATACGGTGGAGGAGGATTTTCTGGAGTGCATAAGGGATGGTTTTTTAGACCAATATGTCGAGGAACCAACTAGGGGGGAGGCCATCTTAGACTGGGTGTTATGTAATGAGAAAGGATTAATTAGCAATCTCGTTGTGCGAGGCCCCTTGGGGAAGAGTGACCATAATATGGTGGAATTCTGCATTAGGATGGAGAATGAAACAGTTAATTCAGAGACCATGGTCCAGAACTTAAAGAAGGCTAACTTTGAAGGTATGAGGCGTGAATTGGCTGAGATGGATTGGCGAATGATACTTAAGGGGTTGACTGTGGATGGGCAATGGCAGACATTTAGAGACCGCATGGATGAACTACAACAATTGTACATTCCTGTCTGGCATAGAAATAAAAAAGGGAAGGTGGCTCAACCGTGGCTATCAAGGGAAATCAGGGATAGTATTAAAGCCAAGGAAGTGGCATACAAATTGGCCAGAAATAGCAGCGAACCTGGGGACTGGGAGAAATTTAGAACTCAGCAGAGGAGGACAAAGGGTTTGATTAGGGCAGGGAAAATGGAGTATGAGAAGAAGCTTGCAGGGAACATTAAGACGGATTGCAAAAGTTTCTATAGATATGTAAAGAGAAAAAGGTTAGTAAAGACAAATGTAGGTCCCCTGCAGTCAGAATCAGGGGAAGTCATAACGGGGAACAAAGAAATGGCGGACCAATTGAACAAGTACTTTGGTTCGGTATTCACGAAGGAGGACACGAACAACCTTCCGGTTATAAAAGGGGTCGGGGGGTCTAGTAAGGAGGAGGAACTGAGGGAAATCCTTATTAGCCGGGAAATTGTGTTGGGGAAATTGATGGGATTGAAGGCCGATAAATCCCCAGGGCCTGATGGACTGCATCCCAGAGTACTTAAGGAGGTGGCCTTGGGAATAGTGGATGCGTTGACAGTCATTTTCCAACATTCCATTGACTCTGGATCAGTTCCTATGGAGTGGAGGGTAGCCAATGTAACCCCACTTTTTAAAAAAGGAGGGAGAGAGAAAACAGGGAATTATAGACCGGTCAGCCTGACATCGGTAGTGGGTAAAATGATGGAATCAATTATTAAGGATGTCATAGCAGTGCATTTGGAAAGAGGTGACATGATAGGTCCAAGTCAGCATGGATTTGTGAAAGGGAAATCATGCTTGACAAATCTTCTGGAATTTTTTGAGGATGTTTCCAGTAGAGTGGATAAGGGAGAACCAGTTGATGTGGTATATTTGGACTTTCAGAAGGCGTTCGACAAGGTCCCACACAAGAGATTGATGTGCAAAGTTAGAGCACATGGGATTGGGGGTAGTGTACTGACATGGATTGAGAACTGGTTGTCAGACAGGAAGCAAAGAGTAGGAGTAAATGGGTACTTTTCAGAATGGCAGGCAGTGACTAGTGGGGTACCGCAAGGTTCTGTGCTGGGGCCCCAGCTGTTTACACTGTACATTAATGATTTAGATGAGGGGATTAAATGTAGTATCTCCAAATTTGCGGATGACACTAAGTTGGGTGGCAGTGTGAGCTGCGAGGAGGATGCTGTGAGGCTGCAGAGCGACTTGGATAGGTTAGGTGAGTGGGCAAATGCATGGCAGATGAAGTATAATGTGGATAAATGTGAGGTTATCCACTTTGGTGGTAAAAACAGAGAGACAGACTATTATCTGAATGGTGACAGATTAGGAAAAGGGGAGGTGCAAAGAGACCTGGGTGTCATGGTACATCAGTCATTGAAGGTTGGCATGCAGGTGCAGCAGGCGGTTAAGAAAGCAAATGGCATGTTGGCCTTCATAGCAAGGGGATTTGAGTACAGGGGCAGGGAGGTGTTGCTACAGTTGTACAGGGCATTGGTGAGGCCACACCTGGAGTATTGTGTACAGTTTTGGTCTCCTAACCTGAGGAAGGACATTCTTGCTATTGAGGGAGTGCAGCGAAGGTTCACCAGACTGATTCCCGGGATGGAGGGACTGACCTATCAAGAAAGACTGGATCAACTGGGCTTGTATTCACTGGAGTTCAGAAGAATGAGAGGGGACCTCATAGAAACATATAAAATTCTGACGGGGTTAGACAGGTTAGATGCAGGAAGAATGTTCCCAATGTTGGGGAAGTCCAGAACCAGGGGTCACAGTCTAAGGATAAGGGGTAAGCCATTTAGGACCGAGATGCGGAGGAACTTCTTCACCCAGAGAGTGGTGAACCTGTGGAATTCTCTACCACAGAAAGTTGTTGAGGCCAATTCACTAAATATATTCAAAAAGGAGTTAGATGAGGTCCTTACTGCTAGGGGGATCAAGGGGTATGGCGAGAAAGCAGGAATGGGGTACTGAAGTTGAATGTTCAGCCATGAACTCATTGAATGGCGGTGCAGGCTAGAAGGGCCGAATGGCCTACTCCTGCACCTATTTTCTATGTTTCTATGTTTCTATGTGTAGAGGACACAGAGAGGCTGTAAAGAGATTTGAATAGGTTAAGTGAGTGGGCTAAGGTTTGGCAGATGGAATACAATGTCAGAAAGTGTGAGGTCATCCACCTTGGGGGAAAAAAAAAAAAACAGTAAAAGGGAATATTATTTGAATGGGGAGAAATTACAACATGCTGAGGTGCAGAGGGACCTGGGGGTCCTTGTGCATGAATCCCAAAAAGTTAGTTTGCAGGTGCAGCAGGTAATCAGGAAGGCGAATGGAATGTTGGCCTTTATTGCGAGAGGGATGGAGTACAAAAGTAGGGAGGTCCTGCTGCAACTGTATAGGGTATTGGTAAGGCCGCACCTGAAGTACTGCATGCAGTTTTGGTCACCTTACTTAAGGAAGGATATACTGGCTTTGCAGGGGGTACAGAGACGATTCACTAGGCTGATTCCGAAGATAAGGGGGTTACCTTATGATGATAGATTGAGTAGACTGGGTCTTTACTCGTTGGAGTTCAGAAGGATGAGGGGTGATCTTATAGAAACATTTAAAATCATGAAAGGGATAGACAAGAGGCAGAGAGGTTGTTTCCACTGGTAGGGGAGACTAGAACTAGGGGGCACAGCCTCAAAATACGGGGGAGCCAATTTAAAACCGAGTTGAGAAGGAATTTCTTCTCCCAGAGGGTTGTGAATCTGTGGAATTCTCTGCCCAAGGAAGCAGTTGAGGCTAGCTCATTGAATGTATTCAAGTCACAGATAGATAGATTTTTAACCAATAAGGGAATTAAGGGGTTTCGGGGAGAGGGCGGGTAAGTGGAGCTGAGTCCACGGCCAGATCAGCCATGATCTTATTGAATGGCGGAGCAGGCTCAAGGGGCTAGATGGCCTACTCCTGTTCCTAAGTCTTATGTTCTTATGTGATCAAGTATCCGCCGAATTAACACGACTCGAATCTCAGGGAATCATTGAGAGCATCGACTCTTCACCCTGGATCTTGAACTTAGTCATTACTTGGTGTAAAAATGTGGAGACCCGCCTATGCATCGACCTGAAAGAGGTCAACAAGGCCATCATTCCCGACAAGTACCCCCATCCTACCATCAACGAACTGTCTTCAGAATTCCATGGATCAATAGTTTTACGAAACTCGACATGCGCCACAGTTACCTTCAAATACCCCTAGTGAAGGACAGCAAACCGCTCACAGGATTCATGACACATGATGGTCTGTATCAGTATCGACGCATGCCCTATGGACTATCTTCTGCATTAAGTGCATTTCAGAAGATTCTCACTCCTATGCTAGCAGGCATAGAGGGAGCTCTCAATCTGCTTGATGATATCGTCGTCCATGGACGGACAATGGAAGAACATGACCAGCGACTTCACGTAGTTATGGCTAGACTTGCTACACATAACATTACACTTAATGCCGATAAGTGTACATTCGCTGCTGGAGAAATAAACTTTCTGGACTACAGAGTCACAGCACAAGACACCATTGACGTGATCCAGCGAATGCAGGAGGTTACCAACGTTAAAGAATTTTCATCATTCCTCCGCACTTGCAATTTCTATCTGAAGTTCGTCCCACACTACGCGCACATTGCCGAACCACTTCGCAAGTTGCTGCACAAGGATGTCCCTTGGGAATGGACAGATTCCCAGGCTCAGGCATTCACCACGCTTAAGGACAAAATAACATCCCCTCCTATCCTCGTGCACTTTGATCCAAATTCCACTACCTATGTTATATATATGGACTTGTATTTACGCTGTTCAGCCACCAGAGGGCTCATTCCCCGGAGTCCCAAGGGATCCCATAATCCCTTGGGAGCACAGGTATTTAAGAAGGTTTCACAGGTTGGAGAGGCACTCTGGAGACCTGCAATAAAAGACTAAGGTCACACTTTACTTAAAGCTCACAGTGTTCAGTCTGACTCTTTCTCCTCACACAACGTATGTCACCATGGATGCATCAGGCACTGCTATGGATGCTGTGCTCTCGCAATGGATTGACTGCCTGGAACGCCCAGTAGCCTTCGCCTCTTGCATGCTCGTCTACTGAACGTAAATACTCTACAGAGGAACGTTAAGCACTCGCTTGCATCTACACGTGAACACTGGCACATCTACCTCTATGGCAGGAAATTTACCCTCTGTACAGATCACCAAGCGCTAACTACGCTACTTGCTACAACTGGATCTGGGCACAGACCACTACGAATCAGCTGATGGTCAGATCACCTTCATCAGTATAACTTTGATGTACAGTACATCGCTGGCAGTTGCAACCACGTAGCCGACATGCTCAGCCGCTCGACACCTGCTTCAGACTCTGGTGCTGACTTGTTCACAGATAATATCACATATGTCACGTTGATAATCACTCAGTCCATCAGAAACCTTGTCTCCTGCGATGAACTGAAAACCGAATCACAGAGTGATGCTATGCTCCAGCACGTGTGCCACTTCTCCCAGACTGAGTGGCTGAAGCAAATTCCGGAAGAGCTGAAAACATTCCACTGACTTCGCAATGAATTTTGCATTTGGAACGATGGCTGCCTAGCTCGTGGTGATAGGGCAGTAATTCCCAAGTCGCTTCAACAGCGCGCTCTCTCATTGGCACACAATGGACGCACGGGAATTGTCCGCACAAAGCAGAGATGTCGTGATTCAGTATGGTATGGCCTGGGATTGACACTCGCATCGAGGAGTTCGTCTCACACTGCAAAGCATGCAGTCTGAGCGAAAAGGCCACAAACATCCGACCAGCCCCAATGAATTCCATTCCATGGCCACAAAGACAACAACTTCAGTTGGATATCTTCGGTCCAGTTGAAACAGCTCCACAGCACCAGCGTTTCCTTGTTGTAGTACATGACCTGCATTCCAAATGGCCAAAAATGGCTACAAGTTCAGTGACCTCATCAATGATCACCACTATTCTGCAGCGTATGTTCATGAAGTGGGGCCTCCCAGAGATCATAATCACCGACAATGAAGCACAGTTTGCGTCCGACCAGTTCGCAGATTTCCTCATTCGTCATGTTATCGAGCATCATCTTACTGCTCAGTACAATCCTCAAAGCAACGGAGGTGTCGAATGTTTTAACTGCATCATCAGAGGGTTTAAAAGCCAATCTCGCAGCAGGCCAAACATTCGACGAAGCTGTTCAAACCATTCTCCGTACACACTGTTTGACAAAGCACTCACTAACGGGGAAGACATCTGCTGAGCTCATGATTGGACGGAATCTTTGCTGGCTCCTGGACATTCTCAAACCCCCAGCCAAACCGTAGTGCAAAGATAATCACACTCGCATCCCAGATTTCGGAACGCCAACAAAAAGCGAAGTCGTACACTGACACAAAACGCGCTCAAAAGCCCCAACTGAAGAACGCAGATTGGGTCAGAGATAAGCGCTCAAACCGTAGTCATATAAGCTCGCATCTTCACTTTTGCCTTCAAAACAGATCGGGCAAAAGTTCAGCCCACACCTACGAGCTCAATGATGGAACGCGATGGAACACTGGTAGACTGATCCCAACTCACAGGCCAACAGACCAGCAGGATGGGACAGGGGCACTGTTGTTTCCCAACCAAAAACCTCGATCAAACACCGCAAGCTCCACACCGGTCTCAGTGTATCAGAACACAGCCTGGCTATCTCAAGAACTTTGTACATAGACTGTGGTTTTAAAAAGGGGGGGAAATATGTTGTGTTCATTCTATTTATTTGTTACAGCTCACAGGACAGGCACTAAGATCCTGCGGGACTATTCATAGTTGCTGAACTCATGCTGGTTCATGCTGATTTGGGGACTCCTATTTTGGTTGTATAAAGGCACAGTTAAGTTACTTTTCTCCTGGCTCAATTTGTCAGTTATTTACGCGTACACAACATGTATATTATTATTAAATTAGTTCTCGATAATTTAAAAAAAATTGTTTGTGTCATATTGATAGTTTAATAGGATTACACTATTGCAAATAACTGATGGTAGGATTATTAGATGTGGCATTATGACTAATTCGTATGTTGCAACTGAAAGTGGAGTATTTGCCTAAATTTGACTATTTACTCATCTAACCTATCTAAACAAAATTAACTTTGTCCTTCAATCTGACTTATAGATCAGCTTTCATATACTATATTTCATCATATAAATTGTCAAAAGGAAATGAGTCAGGAAAGTGACAGATTTTACAGTGAAATACATGCAACTAGCAGCTTGTATTGACAATACTTCTTCCCTGTGACAATGTAAACAATTGATGAGTAACTGTGAAGAAATAAGACAGTGTTCATGTTGGTTTCACAATACATCAGTTGTGTACCATTTTAAAAGGGTTTTAACCCTTACCGCACAAGATCACAGGAGAAATAACATTAATTAATTCATCCAGAAAGATCCTAATGTCCCACCATTGTAACATTCAGTTATTTCTGAAATGATTCCTAACTTTTTGCTTCCACTCTCTGCAAGAGATTTTCAACTGCCAGCTGTCCGCATCTCACTTGAAAAATGGGTGATTGGCTAGTGGGGACCTTGGACTCCCATTCGTCTGTGTGATTTAATTTTACGTATGTCTTTAATGGGCACCCAAAACAAGTGGGAGGCTGTTTATTAATGCAAATAGGCATCCTACAATCAGTGTAGGGTTTCAATTTTCAAAGAGAAATGGGCAGAACATGCAAGGTGCATGCTAGTCCCAATTTTACCAGGTGTTAAGTGGCCAAATCAGCAGTCCTTAAAGGGACTTTTGGAGACCATTCAAAAAAAGTAAATTTTTTCTTTTTAAAAAAAAGATATTTTATGGGGCCAGAATGCTCTTCCTGACCACACAAAAGTCTTCCAGCCTGTTCTCATCTCCCTAACAGGCCCGACCTGCTGGCTGGCTCCATGCAGAAGTCGGCTGATTTTTCATGGCATCAAAGCTGCAATTGAGCTCTCAATTTGGTACCTGCTGCTCATGAGTAAAATTGAAATGAGGCCTAAACCTGAAAATGGTTTGGGTCTCCGGACTGTAGTCTTGGACAAGCACTGAGGGTGCACTGCCGATATCGATATCGCGTGCATTTTGGGCCCCACCCAATCTATCTAAATGTTTATTCCACCCTTGATCGCTTTTTGTGTGAAGAAGAATTTCATAACAATTCTAAAATTACCTTTTATATTTGGAATCAGTGTCCCCCAGTTCTACTCCCACAATTTAATTTGAAGTAATATTCTGAGTTTACTTTTTCCATCCCCTTAACAATACCACGAAGATCAGCTCTCAGATGTCTCTTTACCAGACTGAAAGACCAAAGCTCCAAGTCTTTTCTCAGAACTCATAGCCGACATGTGGGATCATCCTCATAGCTCTTCTCAGCACTGCCTCCCAAATTTGAATGTCACTCTTGTTTCTTGGAAACAAAAATTGAGTGCCGTATACAATCAGCAATAACTCCAAATAAGTCCCCAAATTCTTCTGTTTGTGGGGTAAATAGATACATGATAGTAGGATTACTAGTCACAGATTTTCTACTTTTGCAGATTTGGAGCTTGATGGCAGTTCCACCTGTCACAAAGATGACGCAGCCTCATTTGGGTTGCTAACTCTAGTTGGACTTTATTTTTGGAGGTTTCATCACATAATCTCCTGTCTTCACACTCCTGCCATTGGTTACCCAATGTCAGCCAGACCAAATTCGTCAGTCCTTACGGCAATGCTATGCTGCAGCCATTCCCCTCTCAATCCAGGCAGACAAGCAGGTTAGGTTAAAACTGCCTCCAGAAGATTGATACAAATGAGGAAGACCATTTAGCCAATTTTTCACATCCCATCTAAAAAGACCATACAATGCTCACATCAGTTGTACCACCCATATATGTTCATCACTCTACACGAAGAACTTTCTGATTGGTGTACTATCACTATTTGAACTTGTGGCATTTGCTCTACTGTTTTGGTTTAATTCAAGCTGTGTTACAAATTTACCTTTTCCATAATGTTTATTATCAAGAACACTTCCATGACATTCCTTCTTAGTTGCTTCTTTTCAAGGCTGAAACTTCAATGGCAGCTTGCATTTACATCATGCCTTTAATATAAAAAAGTGTCCCAAGGAGCTTCACAGATGCACGAAGAAAAACAGACACTGTTGGAGTGGATTTTCGGACATAGCAAAGCATGATGGGGTAAGCCAACTATCTGCCTTTTCACTAAATGAACTTTGTATCAAGAAGCCTAATGAACTCTGCAGCAACAAGTGACTCATGGCCAGGTGCAGGCCACTGTTTCATAGAAAGCTTTGCAACAGAATAACTAACCACAAATGAAGATACAGAGGAAGGGCCCCCAAACTAGCGCCATGCTATCAGGTTTCACTAGGACTAAAAAGTTGTGCAACAATATGATTGGTTGTATGTAAATGAATTGCGTTGCCATATGGATTGATTGGTTGTATGTAAATGAATTTAAATGATTGTATTCCACCCTCTAAACTGCTTATAACCCCGTGGCACCAGGCACTCGGGGAGAAAGTGCTTCGCAGGTCGCGGGACCTCAACGCTTCTCCCAGAGCTCTGTTAGCAATAAAGTTGTCTCTCTTACCTTACCAGAGTCTATGTGAATTTATTTTTACTAACAACACCGAGCCAAAGAAGGAAAGATTAGGAGTGACCAGAAACTTTGTCAAAGAGGGTTTTAAGGGAGAAGAAAGAAGCAGAGAAGTAAAAGGGTGTAGGGAGGGGACTCCAGAGTAGTTGTTGATGGCACTGTTGTCAGTGATGGGATAAGAGAGGGGCGGTTCTAAATGGGCAAACCCCTTTTCTTAAACTATGCACCCTAGTTCTAGATTCCTCCACGAGTGGAAACATCCTCTCTGCATCTACCTTGTCTAGCCCCCTCAGTATCTTATATGTTACAATAAGATCCCCTCTCATTCTTCTAAACTCCAGTGAGTATGGGCCCAACCTACTCAACCTTTCTTCATGAGTCAACCCCCTCATCTCAGGAATCAACCTAGTGAAACTTCTCTAAACTACCTCCCATGCAAGTATATCCCTCCTTAAATAACGAGACTAAAACTGTACGCAGTACTCCAGGTGTGGTCTCACCAATACCCTGTACAGTTGCAGCAGTACTTCTCTGCTTTTATACTCCAACCCCTTGCAATAAAGGCCAACATTCCATTTGCCTTCCTGATTACTTGCTGTACCTGCATACTAACTTTTTGTGTTTCATGCACAAGGACCCCCAGGTCCTTATGTACTGCAGCATTTTGTAATCTCTCTCCATTTAAATAATAACTTGCTTTTTTAATTTTCCTGCCAAAGTGGATATCCTCACACTTTCCCACATTATACTCCATCTGCCAAATGTTTGCCCACTCAGTTAGCCTGTCTATATCTGTTTGCAGATTCTTTGTGTCCTCCTCACATTTTGCTTTCCCACCACCCATCTTTGTATCATTACACTCAGTCCCTTAATCCAAGTCATGAATATAGATTGTAAATAGTTGAGGCCCCTGCACCGATCCCTGTGGCACCCACTAGTTACTGTTTGCCACCCGGAAAATTATCCATTTATCCCAACTCTCTGTTTTCTGTTAGCCAGTCCGCTATCCATGTTAATATATTATGCCCAACTCCGTGAGCTTTTATCTTGTGCAGTAACCTTATTGAATGCCTTCTGGAAATCCAAATACACCACACCCACTGGTTCCCCTTTAACCACCCTGCTCGTTACATCCTCAAAGAACTCCAGCAAATGTGTTTCAATGGCCAAAACTGGACATATTCACGGTACACCTGAGCAGATTAAACTTCAGCATTATTCTATCCATTAGGTAAGTTGCCAATGTCATATCTACCTCATTATGGCAAAAGAGCAGTGCTCGGGGAGGCTGTGCTCAACTATATTTTATACTATTGGCACCTTCCAATCCCCCACAGGCAATATCTGGAACATTAGCCAACAACTACTAACAATATACTGTAACATTATCATGACCAACCTTTATGTATTTCCCTACATTACAACACTTTAAAAGTACTTCATTGTCTGCCAAATGATTTGGGACATCCTGAGATCATGAAAGGCACTATATAAATATGAGTTCTTTTTAATTCTTTCTATCACAATATATCCAACTGTGAAGAGACTCACAAAATATTATATTGGTCCAGATTTTGCTGGAGCGGGACATCTCGCAGAGTGCCCTGTTAAT
The DNA here is from genome assembly GCF_044704955.1 of Pristiophorus japonicus. Classification (NCBI taxonomy): domain Eukaryota; kingdom Metazoa; phylum Chordata; class Chondrichthyes; family Pristiophoridae; genus Pristiophorus; species Pristiophorus japonicus. Next base: position 276,293,201 of record NC_091978.1, on the reverse strand, counting down.
TAGATTTGTTTGTGCACGTTTAGACTTTAAAATGTTTTGCCCACAAATTTGGGGGAAGTGCGAGCTGATAACAGTGCAGCGAGGACAACAAGGCATCTGGGACCTGGTCTATAATGGGATAAATAGTGTATTTCATTAACCAATGAGATTGAAGGATTGAGAAATAAACAGGTTAAGGATGGAAAATGAATTATAGAGTGGGTAAATTCAATATGAAACCAGGTACAGAAAGAGAAATAAAGAAGGAGAAATTGGATTAAGAGAGAGAGAGAAAGGGACAAAAAGGTAAAGAAAAAAATTAAAATTTAAAAAATGTTATTTTTTAAAATCTCCAACACCAATTCACACCTTGAAGGAATGAGGCTCTAGACTTTTAATTGTTCACTTTCTAGGCACGTGAGGTTGATTGGCAGTCATTAACAATTATTACGTTGTTAAAAGGTACTTACGCTGTTAATTACTATACTTAACTTTCTGTGGTCAGTTTAATGGGCAATTACTGTGCAAATGCAGCAACTTCATGAAAATCATAGGGAATTTAATCACGAGATGCCATTTTCATGAACCTAATGGCAAACCGGCCAGCAACTAGTGGCGATCTGTAATTCACGGGGTATCTCTACCTTGTCACAAGTTGCTGGCCGATGTGCGTCGTTCAGACGCCGATATCCTGTCAGCAAATTCTGGAACTTTATGAATTTTCATTCCCAACAAAGAGCTGCACTCAGCAGGTGGCATATTGGAAATTTGGATACATCACCCCAACCAAGAATTTTCTGAACATTAAAATTAATGGATGGAAAATCACAAGATTACAATTGAGGAAGACCTTTTGGTCTATAATTTATCCAGACAGATCCCAGCACCTCTGCTCCCACCCCTATTGTACCATATTATTGTTTCTTAAATGAATCCATGACTTTTGACCCTAGTAATCTATCTGGAAGTTTATTCCACACGTTTTGTGTGAAGACAAATTTCCTGATACAAGAATAAAATTACCTTTTACCCGTGTTCCTTAGTTCTCCTTTTGCAATTCAATTTAAAGTAATATTCCAGGTTAGCTTCATCTGGAGTACTGCATTTAAATTTCTGCATCGAAGCTCAGAAAATATATATTGACTTCCTCCACCAGAGGAACTAGATTCTCTGTATCTAACATATTGAATCCCTTTATCATGTTAAACAGCACGATTAGATCACCCCTCAACCTTCTAAACTGAAGGAAATACAAGTCATGTTTATGTAACCGGTCTTCATAATTTAACCTTTTAAATTCTGATATCATAGAAACATAGAAAATAGGTGCAGGAGTAGGCCATTCGGCCCTTCTAGCCTGCACCGCCATTCAATGAGTTCATGGCTGAACATGCAACTTCAGTACCCCATTCCTGCTTTCTCACCATACCCCTTGATTCCCCTAGTAGTAAGGACTTCATCTAACTCCTTTTTGAATATATTTAGTGAATTGGCCTCAACAACTTTCTGTGGTAGAGAATTCCACAGGTTCACCACTCTCTGGGTGAAGAAATTCCTCCTCATCTCGGTCCTAAATGGCTTCCCCCTTATCCTTAGACTGTGTCCCCTGGTTCTGGACTTCCCCAACATTGGGAACATTCTTCCTGCATCTAACCTGTCTAACCCCGTCAGAATTTTAAACGTTTCTATGAGGTCCCCTCTCATTCTTCTGAACTCCAGTGAATACAAGCCCAGTTGATCCAGTCTTTCTTGATAGGTCAGTCCCGCCATCCCGGGAATCAGTCTGGTGAACCTTCGCTGCACTCCCTCAATAGCAAGAATGTCCTTCCTCAGGTTAGGAGACCAAAACTGTACACAATACTCCAGGTGTGGCCTCACCAAGGCCCTGTACAATTGTAGCAACACCTCCCTGCCCTTGTACTCAAATCCCCTCGCTATGAAGGCCAACATGCCATTTGCTTTCTTAACCGCCTGCTGTACCTGCATGCCAACCTCCAATGACTGATGTACCATGACACCCAGGTCTCTTTGCACCTGCCCTTTTCCTAATCTGTCACCATTCAGATAATAGTCTGTCTCTCTGTTTTTACCACCAAAGTGGATAACCTCACATTTATCCACATTATACTTCATCTGCCATGCATTTGCCCACTCACCTAACCTATCCAAGTCGCTCTGCAGCCTCATAGAATCCTCCTTGCAGCTCACACTGCCACCCAACTTAGAGTCATCCGCAAATTTGGAGATACTACATTTAATCCCCTCGTCTAAATCATTAATGTACAGTGTAAACAGCTGTGGCCCCAGCACAGAACCTTGCGGTACCCCACTAGTCACTGCCTGCCATTCTGAAAAGTCCCCATTTACTCCTACTCTTTGCTTCCTGTCTGACAACCAGTTCTCAATCCATGTCAGCACACTACCCCCAATCCCATGTGCTTTAACTTTGCACATTAATCTCTTGTGTGGGACCTTGTCGAAAGCCTTCTGAAAGTCCAAATATACCACATCAACTGGTTCTCCCTTGTCCACTCTACTGGAAACATCCTCAAAAAATTCCAGAAGATTTGTCAAGCATGATTTCCCTTTCACAAATCCATGCTGACTTGGACCTATCATATTACCTCTTTCCAAATGCACTGCTATGACATCCTTAATAATTGATTCCATCATTTTACCCACTACCGATGTCAGGCTGACCGGTCTGTAATTCCTTGTTTTCTCTCTCCCTCCTTTTTTAAAAAGTGGGGTTACATTGGCTACCCTCCACTCCATAGGAACTGATCCAGAGTCAATGGAATGTTGGAAAATGACTGTCAATGCATCCACTATTTCCAAGGCCACCTCGTTAAGTACTCTGGGATGCAGTCCATCAGGCCCTGGGGATTTATCGGCCTTCAATCCCATCAATTTCCCCAACACAATTTCCCGACTAATAAGGATTTCCCTCAGTTCCTCCTCCTTACTAGACCCTCCGACCCCTTTTATATCCGGAAGGTTGTTTGTGTCCTCCTCAGTGAATACCGAACCAAAGTACTTGTTCAATTGGTCCGCCATTTCTTTGTTCCCCGTTATGACTTCCCCTGATTCTGACTGCAGGGGACCTACATTTGTCTTTACTAACCTTTTTCTCTTTACATATCTATAGAAACTTTTGCAATCCGTCTTAATGTTCCTTGCAAGTTTCTTCTCGTACTCCATTTTCCCTGCCCTAATCAAATCCTTTGTCCTCCTCTGCTGAGTTCTAAATTTCTCCCAGTCCCCGGGTTCGCTGCTATTTCTGGCCAATTTGTATGCCACTTCCTTGGCTTTAATGCTATCCCTGATTTCCCTTGATAGCCACGGTTGAGCCACCTTCCCTTTTTTATTTTTATGACAGACAGGAATGTATAATTGTTGTAGTTCATCCATGCGGTCTCTAAGTGTCTGCCATTGCCCATCCACAGTCAACCCCTTGAGTATCATTCGCCAATCTATCCTAGCCAATTCACGCCTCATACCTTCAAAGTTACCCTTCTTTAAGTTCTGGACCATGGTCTCTGAATTAACTATTTCATTCTCCATCCTAATGCAGAATTCCACCATATTATGGTCACTCTTCCCCAAGGGGCCTCGCACAACGAGATTGCTAATTAATCCTCTCTCATTACACAACACCCAGTCTAAGATGGCCTCCCCCCTAGTTGGTTCCTCGACATATTGGTCTAAAAAACCATCCCTTATGCACTCCAGGAAATCCTCCTCTACCGTATTGCTTCCAGTTTGGTTAACCCAATCTATGTGCATATTAAAGTCACCCATTATAACTGCTGCACCTTTATTGCACGCACCCCTAATTTCATGTTTGATGCCCTCCCCAACATCACTACTACTGTTTGGAGGTCTGTACACAACTCCCACTAATGTTTTTTGTCCTTTGGTATTCTGCAGCTCTACCCATATAGATTCCACATCATCCAAGCTAATGTCCTTCCGAACTATTGCCTTAAGTTGCTCCTTAACCAGCAATGCTACCCCACCTCCTTTTCCTTTTATTCTATCTTTCCTGAATGTTGAATACCCCTGGATGTTGAGTTCCCAGCCCTGATCATCCTGGAGCCACGTCTCCGTAATCCCAATCACATCATATTTGTTAACATCTATTTGCACAGTTAATTCATCCACTTTATTGCAGATACTCCTTGCATTAAGACACAAAGCCTTCAGGCTTGTTCTTTTAACACCCTTTGTCCTTTTAGAATTTTGCTGTACAGTGGCCCTTTTTGTTCTTTGCCTTGGGTTTCTCTGCCCTCCACTTTTCCTCATCTCCTTTCTGTCTTTTGCCTCCTTTTTGTTTCCCTCTGTCTCCCTGCATTGGTTCCCATCCCCCTGCCATATTAGTTTAACTCCTCCCCAACAGCACTAGCAAACACTCCCCCTCGGACATTGGTTCCGGTCCTGCCCAGGTGCAGACCGTCTAGTTTGTACTGGTCCCACCTCCCCCAGAACCGGTTCCAATGCCCCAGGAATTTGAATCCCTCCCTGTTGCACCACTGCTCAAGCCACGTATTCATCTGCGCTATCCTGCGATTCCTACTCTGACTATCACGTGGCACTGGTAGCAATCCCGAGATTACTACTTTTGAGGTCCTACTTTTTAAATTTAGCTCCTAGCTCCTTAAATTCGTTTCGTAGGACCTCATCCCTTTTTTTACCTATGTCGTTGGTACCAATGTGCACCACGACAACTGGCTGTTCTCCCTCCCTTTTTAGAATGTCCTGCACCCGCTCCAAGACATCCTTGACCCTTGCACCAGGGAGGCAACATACCACCCTGGAGTCTCGGTTGCGGCCGCAGAAACGCCTATCTATTCCCCTCACCATTGAATCCCCAATCACTATTGCTCTCCCACTCTTTATCCTGCCCTCCTGTGCAGCAGAGCCAGCCATGGTGCCATGAACTTGGCTGCTGCTGCCCTCCCCTGATGAGTCATCCCCCTCAACAGTACCCAAAGCAGTGTATCTGTTTTGCAGGGGGATGACCACAGGGGACTCCTGCACTACCTTCCTTGCACTGCTCTTCCTGTTGGTCTTCCATTCCCTATCTGGCTGTGGACCCTTTCCCTGCGGTACGACCAACTCGCTACACGTGATACTCACGTCATTCTCAGCATCGTGGATGCTCCAGAGTGAATCCACCCTCAGCTCCAACTCCGCAACGCGGACCGTCAGGAGCTTGAGGTGGATACACTTCCCGCAGATGTAGTCGTCAGGGACACTGGTGTCGTCCCAGAGTTCCCACATGGTACAGGAGGAGCATAACACCCGACCGAGCTCTCCTGCCATGACTTAACCCTTAGATACACTTAAATTGGCAACAACAATGTTAAAAGTTACTCACTGATATAGAAGAGAAAAAAGAAAAACTACTCACCAATCACCAGCCAATCACTTACCCTCTTGGCTGCGACGTCACCTTTTGATTTCTTTCTACTTCTTTTTTGCCTTCTCCCTACTTCTTTTTTGCCTTCTCCCTGTAGCTGCACAAGTCATGCCTTTTATAGGCCTCTCCACGCACCTCCTCGACGCTGCTCCCGACTGCCGCCGACGCTGGGCCCCGGACTCCCTGCTGTGCCTTTTATAGGCCTCTCCACGCACCTCCTCGACGCTGCTCCCGACTGCCGCCGACGCTGGGCCCCTGACTCCCTGCTGTGCCTTTTATAGGCCTCTCCACGCACCTCCTCGACGCTGCTCCCGACTGCCGCCGATGAACCTTCTTGATGAACCTGCGCTATCCGTCCACGGTCAATATATCTTTTCTGAGCTTCGATGCAGAAATTTAAATGCAGTACTCCAGATGCGTCTGATCAAAGCTCTGTACATCACTTCTTTTTGAAATTCCAACCATCTTGAGATAAAAGCCAAACTTCCATTAGCTTTTTTGATTGCTTTTTGTACCTGTGCACTAAGTTTCAGTGATTTGTGTACATGGACATCTAAATCCCTTTGCTCCTAAACAGCTGCTAATCTGTTACCATTAAGAACATATTCCAATTTGTCTTTGTCAGATCCAAAGTGAATGACCACATTTTGTCTGTCTATACACCGTTATAATTTCCTGCTCCCATCTACACAACTTACTGTGCCTCCTTACTTAATAACACATTTATAAACTTGGATATATATTTTTTTTGCTCCATTATGTAGGGGAGGACGAAAACCCCCTCATTTTACCCAGAAGGAAAAGGGCTGTGGGATCAGTCTGTGCTGTGAATTGAAACCGATGGAAGGAAAACTTTGGGACACAAATGAATGGAGACCCCCCCCCCCCCAGTGTTTGGACTCATAGGAAAGGGAATTTAATTTGGAACTATCTACCAGAAAGTTTGAAATCCTAAAGTGCACATGGAAGAAACTACAAACTTTAATCAAATTTGGGATTTTTTTAAAAAAGGTGTATGTTGGGTCTGCAAGAAAAGGGGTGGAGTCAATATCAAAAAGGCCAGTTTGGACATTGGAACTAATCAAATTGTCTGGGAACTGTATACCCTCGAAACTCGCCCCTTGAAAACATTAGCATTTAAACAATGCCACATACATATTCCAACACCTTTTTCATCAGGCATAGAAATATCTGGCTCAGGCCAGACTAGCACAATGGCTACAGGAGGCCAATGCAATCAACACCCACTCAAACCTTGAGTAGGTTAGGATCAGTGGAAAAAAAAACTAAAAATCTAAAACTGCTGCATTTTTCAAAATCAAAAAGTCCACCAATGAGAAGAATCGACTTTAGCAGGAGAGGCGGACTGAATAATCTGGCTATAAAAAAAGGGTTTCTGACGTAGTGAAAAAGAAGTGATGATTTTCCCTGCCCTCGTCATCCAACAACCACAACCACAAGCCTCTCGACACTGAAGGAAAACCAGTGTCTGAAGACACCGAAGATAGAAGAAACAAACCACCAGACTGTGGAAGGCACAGTAGTGAGTATAACCTCTGGTCCCCAGAACTCCCAACTCAGTTAGGCCAGGAAAGGTGGGAGGTTGGGCATTGTACTGCTAAACTGGTGTAAAGATTTTCGTTGGGTCCGTTTTAGTGGGATTTAGGGGGATTGTTTTGTTGGTGTATTGCTGTTTGTTAAGTTACACCTTGTCAAATAAATTGGAAGCCTAAAGTTCCTCTTGGAATCACCTTGTCTCAGTTCTATTGTATTACATCTCCTGATCGTGAGTCTTATGTCAGAACCGTGTAAGGGAAGCTAGGAGCACCTCGAAAATGCTCAACTGTGTGTCACGGGCTAGGGAAGAAAGGGTTAGGAGTGTTTGACACTCACAGGTGCCTCACAGGCTAGGCATAAGCTGTGGGGACGCACGAGTTTCAAAACCCCCTTCATAAGCTGTGGACACAGTCTCTCCAGGGGTGCTCTTGCAGCACTCAGGGTACCTCACAGGCCAGGCATAAGCTGTGAGGGCAGAAGCCCAGAGAGAGACACCAAGGCACAACAACCCTGTGAAAACCCCTTACAATTTAGATCATTAATGTATCTGGTAAAATGCTGAGTACCCTGGAGAGCACCACTTGTCACACACCGACAATCCCTTTATCACCACTCTCCTATCGCCCAATCAATTACCGAAAGATTGATGCACTCACCACACTGCGATCTCTGAAAACCAGGGAGAAAGGACCTGAGAGAGGGAGGGAGGTCAGTAGGAACAAGTTTGTACTAAGCCCATGCAGCAGAGCCTGGTCGTCAATCATCTTGGATTCCCTTGTCATTAGACCAAGACCTTGCTCTGTCAAGCCCGTGTGGTAGCTGGTGTGCCACCATCATCCCACGTTAAAATAATTCACGCACGGGCATCTTCCACCCTTTAAAATAGTTCGGGACCTGGCCTGCATTGGTATCATCAGTTGCCTCAGAACTAATTTTAGTGTGGAAGTAAGTCATCCTCGACTCTGGGGGACTGCCTAAGAGAGAGAGCGAGAGAGAGAGAGAATTATTGACACATGTCACAAGGAGAATAACAATGTCAAAATGCTATTTAAAGTAGCCACTTTCAAGTATCACTTCCATTTCATGATACTCTCTCTGGTACTACACTATTCAAGTTATGTATATGCCTGCCTGACATTTATTAGTAAGACAGCATTACCTGAGTGAGAGAGATGGGAAGGGGAAGGAAGGAAAGGGAAGGAGAGGAAAGGGAAAAGGAGAAAGGAGAAGAAAGGAAGGAAAGGGGAAAGGAGAGGAGGGGGGGGGGGGGGAGGAGAAGAGGAAAGGAGGAAAGGAGGAAAGGAAAGGAAGGAAGACTGGCTGGACAAAAAGAACAAGGCTCATCTAGTTCAACTGCTACCATCCTGGTACTCACATGATACAATGATAATGGAGTTGTTGACAAATCACAGCAATCAATCTCTAGCAATTATTCTACAACAGATGTAAACATGGTCATGAGGAATTGTTGCTGTGCACACAGATTGCCATAAGTACTTTGATTGTATATATCATATACATCCTAAGCCTCTTCATTCAAATAATTTCTTGCCCTAGTTGTATTATGCTCATACTTCATGTGGATGGCCTTCTCTTGCTGCTTAACGTCTTTCATTGTGAAAGGATTATAATGTTAGCACAGACAATGTTCTTTCATGCCTGTTGGAGTAGGTGCTGGTCATGTATAGCAGTAGTGTTGGCCTGCATTTACAGATTTCTTCATGCGTACATCTTTTTTTCTTACATCTTGTAAGCTCCTGGACACAGCATTTACTCTTTATGCAATCTTTTCTCATGCCTGCAGCATCAGGCACTTCTGAAATTATGGGAATGACCATCAATCCTATACAGTCTATTTGTTCATTCCTTGCAGCAAGGCTTCTAACACGTAGTCAGTAAGTCTGTATTTTCGCTGTGTGTAGCATTCCATTTTTCAGGGATATTACTCACAAAACAATTGCCTTTGCCGTGCTATGTCAGCTGTTTTAATGGCCTCTGTCATGTACGTACATTCTGTTTGTAGCCACCAGATGGTGTCATTGTTGGAGGCCACGGAGCAACACGCACATGGTACAAAAGGCCAGACATTTTGAGAGTCAGGCACTTTGGGCTGTAATAAAGCACAGCCAAGGTTGTACATTGTTCAGTTAATCAGTGCTCAGTTTGAACCTTTATTGCATACTTAACATTTGGTGACGAGAATACAAGAACCTTTGTTTGCAAAATGAGCACGATTGGATTTTTAGAGCGATTTGTGGAGGGAGAAGATTGGCAGACTTTGAGAGCCGTTTGAACCAGTACTTCGTGGCCAATAAAATGAAGGGGGTCGACGATGCAAATCGGCGCCGGGCCGTGTTCCTCACTGTGTGCGGTTCAAAGATCTATGGTCTGATAAAGAATCTACTCATGCCTAGTGATCCAACAGAGAAATCGTACGAGGAGTTGTGTACATTGGTACAGGAGCACCTCAAGCCAGTCGATGGCATCATCATCTCGAGATACAGGTTTTATGCACACGTTCGATCGGAGGGCCAGAGCGGGGTGGAATTCGTTGCCGATCTGAGATGTCTAGCAGGACCGTGCAAGTTCAGGATGGTGTTGGTAGACATGCTGCGGGATTTCTGTTATCGGTATCAACCACGAGGTGATCCTGCGCAAACTTTTGGCAGTGGAGGAGTTGGATTTAAAAAGGGCCATCCAGATCACTCAATCATGTATGACGATGGACAGGAGTCTAAAGCAAATAGCAGTGAAGAACCGAACCTCGGCAAGTACTGTAAATGCGATTGATTCGGCGCTCGACAGAGCGGCATATGGCAGAGCCTATCCAGCGTTCGCGAAACTGGTGGCTGCCCAAAGTCCGCCAGCGGGAATGTATCTGACTTCTCCATGTTGGCATTGTGGGGGAAATCATCAGCACTAGCAGTACCAATTGAAGCAATATAGTTGCAAAGGCTAAGAGTGGGGCATCTCCAGCGCAAGTGTCCGCAGATGAGCAAGCATGCTGCAACACACCACGTGGAGGATGAGTGTCAGATTAGCATGGATCCGGATACGCAATCTGAGATGCCAGAGGAGGAAGTGTATGGATTGTACTCCTTCATAACCAAGAGTAAACCAAGTTTGATTAATGTGAAGTTTAACGGGATACCGGTATTGATGGAACTGGACACGGGGACAAGTCAATCGATCATGAATGAGAGGGCATTTAATAAGCTGTGGGGTACGAAGACTGTGAGGCCCAGGCTGAGCCCTGTTAACGCCAAGCTGCGCACATACACCAAAGAACTGATAAAGGTGATTGGCAGTGCACAAATTAATGTGTGTTGTATAACAGTGCGGTTCATGAGTTACTGCTGTGGATTGTTCCACGGAATGGCCCAACACTGCTCGGCAGGAGTTGGTTGGAGAAAATCAGATGAGACTGGAATGACAAAGGCATTGTCATCGGAGGAAGATACATGTACCCAAGTATTGAGCAAGTTCCCCTCGCTGTTCAAGCTGGGTATTGGCAACTTCACGGGAACCAAGGTGCAGATTCACGTGGACTCAGATGCAAGACCTGTCCATCATAAAGCTCGGGCAGTGCCGTATATGGTGATGGAGATGGTCGAAATTGAACTGGACAGACTCCAGCATGAAGGGATCATATTACCGGTCGAATTTAATGAATGGGCCAGCCCCATTTTTCCTGTGCTGAAAAGTGATGGCACAGTCAGAATCTGTGGAGATGATCAACGGGGTTTCGAAACAAGATCGGTACCCGTTACCGAAGGCTGATGATTTGTTTGCGACGCTAGCCGGAGGGAAGTCGTTCACAAAACTGGACTGGATGTCGGCCTATATGAAACTCTTGACTGGTGAAGCACCACCCATTGTCACTCACCATTACGTCGCGAATATGACATCGAGATTCTCTATGGTTGCCGTGGACATGCTGGATGACATGATTATGCATTCTATCCACTTTGAATAAGCGTGCACCACCAATAAAAACATTTTGCCCAGGAAGGGACCTACAAAATCAACATGGATCCTGGACCAAGGTTTGGATGGCCATGACCACAGACTCAGCGGCGATTCCGCTGGTGCTTTGTTGAGCTGCATGCAAGTGTTGCATTGATGTTCGCATGCTTCCAGCTCAGAATCAATTCCTGGCCACCATACACGGGATCTGGCGATGGCCTTCATCATCACTATACCAGGATGTGTGCTGTGTAACTCACGTATGAACTTCTCTCTCCTTTTCTTGGGCATTACAACGCGATTGCCCCACAATATGCAATCTGCTTGAATAGACAGTTCGGCCTTGCGACGAATGTACGGTTTGGCCTCATCACACATTTGCTTAGGTATGGCAGACCAATCCCCTTTGAGGATGCAACCCTTTACCACCGATAAAATCGTGTCCTGAATAGCATTTATCTGCTTTCCTGTAGACATTCTTATGATGTATGCAATAAAGGTTCAAACTGAGTACTGTTTTACTAAGCAAGGTACAACCTTGCTTCTGCTTTATTCAGGTCCAAAGTGCCTGATTCTCAAAATGGCTGGCCTTTTTATACCTGAGCAGCACCATGTGCGTGCTGCTTAGTGGCTTCCAACAATGAAGCCATCTGGTGGCTACAAACAGAATGTACATACATGACACTTCTCATCAAGATAGAGCTGGGGATTTGACTCTCGCAGCAGTGTATTTGTCCATCCCTTCTTACTAGTGAGACATGGAAGTGTGTATCATCTGATATTGACGCAGTCACAGGCAGGGCTTATGCTATTGAACAGAATCTAATTTTTGCACTGTGGCTGGTTACTTGTAGAGCTGGTGCTGATGCTGAAAGGGTCAGTAGAACTTAGTGGCCAGAAATGATTATGATTACATTGATAAGTGACAGGGAGCGTTGATTTGAAGTAATGGGTAGAAGGTTGTCTTGGGTGGTAATGCTGAATAGGCAGAATTGCAATGGTTCTCTGGTCTATGCCCCACTGTTAATCAGTGCTATTAAGGCAATGGCACTGAATAGCTAGCAAACGGCCAATACAATATGTACTGTCCATTTAGCACTATAGCACAAGTTGAATTTCTATCCTGATATACCTTGCCACAAAGTAGTACAGCAGAAGAGTGTGTCTGTCAATTCCTACATAGTGAATTCCTAATCTCAGTGAAGTAGTCAAAGGAAAATACTGAGCATAGCAACCAGTCACTTATCCACAGGAAGGGAGAGGAAATGACTGGATCAGCCCAGCCTGAGCCATCCTGTACATCCCAGTAGCCAATTACAGAATGAGTTTAACAGAGTCCTGCGAGCAGATGGTTTGATTTGTGGCTTTGGGAGGCTGAAAAAAGATCGACAAAATATAAACAACTAATATATTCAGCCTGCAGAAGATAGTGCATGTCAATGAAAAAAAATCGGTACATAACTTCAAAAGGGGGTGATCAAATTAAAAAAGCTTTTGCAATATTTTTATTGATCATTGTTTTATCAAAAGGAACAAGGACAAACAACAGTCATCATGTTTCCTTTGAGAGTACCTACGGAAATGTACTTTTTAGGTTTTTTTTGTAGCATTGACCCTTTGTTATATTTGCCAAATAAATGTTTTTGGAGCAGCAAAAACAGATTGCAGAGAAAAGAAGTAAATACATGAAAAACATTCAAATATTGACAAAGTGGTGCACAGTGCACAGTGGACCAGAAAAGCAAATTTACCTTAGGCAGGTCACTTTTATATTAAGTGAACGTATCAATCATTCATCTAAAAATGAAGTAAGAATAAACATAACCTTGAAAGTTTTACCCCCACACTCTTGCTTAACAACATCAGCATGATTTAGGACAAAAGTTCAAATCTCAGTTTGTTTTACAATGATGAAAACTGTTTATGAGAGAGCTATCTTATGAGAGATGCATATCACAATTATTTTTTATGCTAGAACTTTTGCAATGCTCCTCAAAAAATAATTCTTAAAAGACGTATATGCTATAAATTTGGTTTTAAAACTGATGGGGTCATTATACTTACCCATAGCATTTTCACACAGTTCAATGCACTTTTACAAAGCAATTTTATAAACATATATAAAAAGGTAAATATGAGAAATCTCTCAGGATTTGTGACATAGAAATGCCATGTGTTCCTGACATACACCATTGCTATGGCATGCAGAGGAGAAATTTAAATTATAAATGCCCTATTTGAGCAATCGATTCAATTCCCCAACCCTGCAATTTTAAAAAGAAATCCTGACTCCTATTCAAGTGATCGCATTAATCTGAAGCAGGTAACCAATTTCCCTCCCTTCTCTGAGGGGCTCCCCGAAAGAGGTAGGAATTCCAGTAGAGGGGTGGTATAATCAATACTGAGGAGGACTGCAACAAATTACAAGATGACATTAATAAAGTTGCAGAATGGGCATATCATTGACAAATGAATTTCAATTCAGATAAATGAGAGATATTACATTTTGGTAAGAAAAAGGACATCACATATTACATGGAAAAGAATAATCTAAATGGGGTAAAAGAGCAAAGAGATCTAAGAGTACAAAGACACAAATCACTAAAAGTAGCGACATAGGTTAATAAGGCCATAACAAAGGCAAACCAAGCACTAGGGTTTATTTCTGGAGGATAGAATTGAAAAGTAGAGAAGTTCTGCTAAACTTGTATCGAACCTTGGAGTACTGCGTACAATTCTGGTCGCCATATTATAAAAAAGATTTACAAGGCTGATATCAGAAATGCGAGGTTATACCCATCAGAAAAGGATGAACAAGTTGGGGGCTGAGCGGTGACCTAATAGAAGTCTTTAAAATTATGAACGGTTTTGATAGAGTAGATACAGAGAGTGTTTGCACTTGTGGGGAAGAGAAAACTCGAGGCACTCAATATAAAGATAGTCACCAAGAAATCAAATAGAGAATTCAGAAGAAACTTCTTTACTCAGATAGTGGTGAGAATGTGGAACTCGTTACCACATGAAGTGGTTGAAGCGAACAGTATAGGTGCATTTAAGGGGAAGCTAGACAATCATATGAGGGGGAAGGGAATAGAGGGTTATGCTGACAGAATTAGAAGAAAGATGGGAGGAGACTCGAATGGAGCATAAACGCTGGCATGGTTGGGTCGAATGGCCTGTTTCTGTGCTGTATATCCTATGTAATCCTATGAAGGGAGAAGATGGATTAACAGTCTGGTAAAGTCCTTGAAATTCTATGGGAGTTCTACCATAAATTTGGCTGGAGACTGGCAGAACACTCATGGAAATTAAATACATTTCTGTTTCAACCACTTCCCTGGGGTTCCACCAGTCTCCTGCTGGAATTAAGGAGACTGGAAGAACCCCCATGGATTTGCAAGGCTCTGTAAAACATTTTGGCATCATAATCTTTACTTGTAACATTTCCCAGTGTTAACATTCTGTACTGTACATCTCTTAGGCAAGGTGAAATATATTACCCCTATAATTCTCCTCACTTAATACAAAACTGCATATTCAATTTTTTTAAATTAATTTGTGAACATCGGTGGCAAGGCTGGCGTTTAGTGCCCATCCCTCGCTAACCCCGAGAAGATGATGGTGGGCCTTCTTTGTGAACCACTGCAGTCCATGTGATGTTAAGTAGAGAGTTTCAGCAATGATGAAGGACCAGCAATATATATCCAAGTTAGGATGCTTTATGACTTGGAGGAGAACTTAAGAGGTGCTGGTGTTCCCATGCACCTGCTGCCCTTATCCTTCTAGGTGGTGAAGGTGCTACCAAAAAAGCCTTGGTGAATTGCTGCAATGCATTCTGTAGGCAGGACTCATTGCAGTCACGGTATGCCAGTAGTGGACAGGATGGCTGTTTAGGCTAATGGATGAGATACCAATCAAGCGGACTGCTTTCTCCTGAACGGTGCCGACTTCTTGAGTGTTGTGATAGCTGCACCTAGCCAGACAAATGGTAAGTATTACATTACACGCCTGACTTGTGCCTTGTAGGTGGTGAAGAGGCTTTGGAGAGTCAGGAGTTGATCCAACTCTGCAGAATACTCAGCCTCTTACCTGCTCAAGTAACCACGGCATTTAATGTAGCTGGTCCAATGGAGTTTCCGGTCAGTGGTAAGTCCCAGGATGTTGAAGATGGGCATATTCATGGTGCCTCCTCGTCTCCTAGTCGCCTAATTGTCTAGCATCATTCATGACTGGATGTGGCAGGGCTGTAGAGTTTTGAACCTGATTTTTTAGTTGCGGGGTCAAATAGCTGTCTATAGCATGCTGCTTTTAAAATTTAGCCCTGTGTAAAAGCTGCACCAAATTGGCACCTCATCATCAGTTACTCTTGGTTCTGCTCCTAGCATGATCTTCTACATTCATTGAATTAAGGTTAGTCATTTGGCTTGATGGAGGAGTTAAAGATATGCGAGGTTACAGATTGTGGTGGTATACAATTTTGCTGATGCTTATGGCCCACAGTGGCTCATGGATGCCCAGTTTTGACCTGCTACATCTGTTCTTAATCTATCCCATTTAGCATTGTAATAGTCCCACGCAACACAATGGACAGTGTACTTAATGTAAACAGGGGATGTGGTCTCCACAAGGATTGTGCGGTGCTCCTACTAATACTGCCATGGACAGACACATCTGCTACAGGTAGATTGGTGAGGTCGAGGTCGAGGTCAAGTAGGTTATTCCCTCATATTGGTTCTCCGCCACTAGCCCAGTCTAGCAGCTATGTCCTTTAGTACTCAGTCAGCAGTGGTAATACCAAACTACTTTTAGTGATGGACATTGAAGTCCCCCACTCAGAATATATTCTGTGCCCTTGCTACCCTCAGTGCTTCCTCCAAGTGGTGTTCAACAGGGATGAGTACTGATTCATCAAATGTGGGAGGGTGGTAATCAGCAGGAGGTTCCCTTGCTCATGGTCGACCTGAAGCCATGAGACTGCATGGGTTCCAGAGTCAATGTTGGTGACTTCCAGTCCCAGGGTCTCGATTATATACCACTGTACCACCACCTCTGGTGGGTCTGTCCTGCCAATGGGACAGGATATATTCAGGGATGATGATGATGGAGTCGTCTTGGACATTGATAGGTTGTAAATGTCAGATTGTAAGCAGCGGAAGTAATTATACTTGCAAAGCAATCATTGCTTAAAATTAAGACAACGACTAGAAAAAAGTATGCGGTCGCCATCTGCTGTTGGAAAAATAGTATTACTGCGGAACCAAGAAGGCTGGGATTATATTGCTGTGGGGTTCCATTGCGTTGCTGCACTTACGTTTTCATTGCTACTGAGCCAAAGTTCAGCAAAAGAAACTTGGTCAAAGTTCATTCCTTCTCCATTTTAATCTTGTCAGTTGAAGGCACGGGAATGATGAGACGTTGGGCCGCCTGTCACGGACTGAAGCCCCTTGTGTGGCCGTCTCGAGCGGTGCGGGGCTTTATCCGGACGATTGCCACTGGCCCGGGCCGTTGCACCTGGGACTGGCGCCACAACTCCCATTGTTATTGGAACCCGGCTCCGAACTCCCATTGTCCCAACAATCGGCGCGTGACAACCAAGCGGAGAGCTGTGCGGATTGGCTGCGCGTCCGGCTTCTGGGGGGACACTGCCACCTCGGGTGAGGAGACGACACCGACCCGTTACCGTCATTAACTATTTATAGCTCTTTACAATATGAACCCCAATAACCTCTTAACATGCAGTCATCCTACTGCTGTTCAAATCACACACGGTACCCTTCTGCGCAAATAATAGGAGCTTTGGAGTTTATCACATCACAGGCCTCATTATCATAGGCAGTCCCTCGAAATCGAGGAAGACTTGCTTCCACTCCAAAAGTGAGTTCTCGGGTGACTAGTCCAATACAGGAATTACAGTCTCTGCCGCAGGTGGGACAGACAGTCATTGGAGGAAAGGGTGGGTGGGGAGTCTGGTTTGCCGCACGCTCCTTCCATTGCCTGCGCTTGGTTTCCACATGCCCTCGGCGACGAGACTCGAGGTGCTCAGCGCCCTCCTGGATGCTCTTCCTCCACTTAGGGCAGTCTTTGGCTAGGGATTCCCAGGTGTTGGTGGGCATGTTGCATTTTATCAAGGAGGCTTTGAGGGTGTCCTTGAAATGTTTCCTCTGCCCACCTGGGGCTCGCTTGCCGTGTAGGAGTTCTGAATAGAGCAATTGCTTTGGGAGTCTTGTGTCGGGCATGCGGACAATGTGGCCCGCCTAACGGAGCTGGTCGAGTGTGGTCAGTGTTTCGATGCTGGAGACGTTGGCCCGGTTGAGAACACTGACGTTGGTGCGTCTATCCTCCCAGGGAATTTGCAGAATCTTGCGGAGATATCGTTTTTTAACTACAAAATGGACTTTTGAACATAAAATTGACTTTTTAAATAAATCCTTTCCTGTCAGCATTCCTAACAGTTTCTGTCATACCCACTTGGTATGATTGACTCATCTTCTGGTGCCTATGGTCAGCCTCTTTTTTCTGCGTCCACTTTACCCCCCAAGTACTGCCCATATAGTGTAATCCTTGATCCCTTCTCCACATCACATATCCCCTGAATATTTAAATGTGCTTTGAATTACTATTTATTGACTTTATTCTACAGGAGGCACAATCTGCTATCTATCGTCCCTGAACACATATTGCCTGAATCTGACCCTGGAGCAGAGGTCACCATGATTCCAATTGATGCCTGTTGGAATGGCCTGTGAAGAAGGTTAGAGAGGAGAGCAGGAGTAATAGAGTTGGGAGTAGATGAGGGAAAGTTGTGAGCAAAATAATGATTTTGGTGTTTTTGTGCAGCAGGGCAGGAAACAAGGTGGAGTGGGAGAGGAAAAGGCTGTAGAATGATTGGCTAGCTGTAAGCTTCATTCAAAAAAAGCAGTAGAGCCTGAAAGCAGGAAGAGAAAATGTTGGGCAGTGGGAAAGAAAAAGAGCGCAGGAAAGAAATAAAGCTGCCAGTACAGTAAAATGGCCGTGACTGCCAAAGAAGACAGGGCGAAGTCTCAGAAAAAGAAAACAGTGGGGAGCAGAAGAAGAAAGGACTGGCAGCTTGGCAGAATGGTGGTGAGAGAGTTGGGTCTAAAGTGGCCTAGAGGAGACAGAGACAGTAGGGCAGAAGGACACCTATAGCAGCCCAGTAAAAAGTTGAGAATGGGGAGGCCCAGAGCAAAGAGGAAATTGACTGTGAAGAAAGCTTATTTTTTAGCAGAGGTAGAGGAGAGAGCAGAGGAGGCATACAGTGCCACCCAGTGTTAGGAAACCTGTAATTATCTCTTGACAGGCAAATATTGAACAGAGTGTCTACATTATAAATAATATAAAGTACAACACAGAAAGCAAGGGTAATGGTACAGGAAGGGCATGCACACACAAGATTTTATTATTGATAGATATGTACAGTGGAACATTTTGAACTAAGATCAGCTGATAAATGTTATTTGCTCTTTTACATTACATGCAGTTTAATGTAGTCTTACAAGGTAGTAGTAGATCAGGGAACAGTGACTGTTGAACGAGCACTTAATTAAAGCATGTTGTCAACATCGCTATAGGCCTGTGTACATGGCCTTCTTTGACACTGTTA
This sequence comes from Pristiophorus japonicus, assembly GCF_044704955.1. NCBI lineage: Eukaryota > Metazoa > Chordata > Chondrichthyes > Pristiophoridae > Pristiophorus > Pristiophorus japonicus. The sequence goes on along the minus strand of NC_091978.1, from coordinate 276,274,656 downwards.
ACCGCGAGGGACTACGGAGCATCCTCCTCTGTTTCGGCTGCCCCCAAAGGTTTGTCGCCATTCTCTGCCTGCTCCACGATGACATGCAAGCCGTGATCCTGACCAACGGATCCACCTCAGACCCAATCCACATCCGGACCGGGGTCAAGCAGGGCTGCGTCATCGCGCCACCCCTCTTAAATTTTCCTCGCTGCAATGCTCCACCTCACACTCAACAAGCTCCCCGCTGGAGTGGAACTAAACTTTAGAACCAGTGGGAATCTGTTCAACCTTCGTCGTCTCCAAGCCAGATCCAAGACCGTCCCATCCTCCGTCGTCAAACTACAGTACGCGGATGACGCTTACGTCTGCACATATTCAGAGGCTTAACTCCAAGCCATCGTCAACATCTTTACCGAGGCATATGAAAGCACAGGCCTTACACTAAACATCCATAAGACAAAGGTCCTCCACCAACCTGACCCCGCCACACAGCACTGCCCCCCAGTCATCAAGATCCACGCGCGGCCCTGGACAATATGGACCACTTTCGATACCTCGGGAGCCTATTATCAGCAAGGGCAGACATCAACGTCGAGGTTCAACACCACGTCCAGTGCGCCAGCGCAGCCTTCAATCGCCTGAGGAAGAGAGTGTTCGAAGATCAAGCCCTCAACTCTGGCACCAAGCTTATGGTCTACAGGGCTGTAGTGAGACCCGCCCTCCTGTATGGCTCAGAGACGTGGACCATATACAGTAGACATCTGAAATCGCTTGAAATCACTGAAATCGCTATCTAGGTTCAGCTGAAAGTTACAATTGTGACTACAGTTCAAAAATAACTTCATTGGCTGCAAAGTGCTTTGGGACGTCTGGTGGTTGTGAAACACACTATATAAATGCAAGGCTTTCTTTTTTACACCATGCATCAATAACAATACTGTTGTCTGTAAATATTAACTTGCTGCTGAGGTATGAGTAAGTGTGGGCTTTCACATGTCAAGCTTTGTATGGTTAATTGTTCAGGACCATTATCAATTATCCGGTAGAGGGTGCAACACCCAAGTTTAGATTTGAATGTGTAAATGAGCATTTGTTATTATATTGAGTGTAATACTGTTCAAATGCCAGTTATTATTGGGATTTCTTACTTTAAAGGTGAGTACATATCTTAATACATTTGCACCGAAAACTTAACCAGTAAGGAAATGGTGGGAATAATGTATCTATCCCAGCCCTGTTAGAAAGATGCAGAGTTGCAGTTACTGCAACAGACGCTGATGTGTGAATTCAAGAGGGGGTAGAGATGATGTACAGGTGTGAGTGCAGTGGTAATTCAATAAAACTGGTGGATTGGATCCTGCATTGTACTCTGCCAAGTTTAGCTCAGTATATCGACACTTAATGGGCTTTGATACTGTTAGAGTATCTCTGTAATATTGCCCGTCACCTCCCCTGCCTCAGGCGATCTGCTGCTGAAGCCCTCATTCGTGCTTTTGTTACCTGCAGACACGACTATTCCAATGATGTCCTGGCCGGGCTCCTGTCTTCCATCCTCCGTAAACTTGAGCTCAACCAAAACTCTGCTGCCTGCATCCTTACTCCCACCAAGTCCTATTCACCCATCACCTCTGTGCTTGCTGACCTACATTGGTTCCCAGTCTACCAACACTTCAGTTTTAAAATTCTTGTCCTCTTCAAATCCCTCCATGGCCTCACGTCTCCCTATCTCTGTAAAATCCTCCAGCACTACAACCCTTCGAGAACTCTGCGTTCCTCCAACTCTGGCCTCTTGTGCGTCCCGAATTTCCTTCGCCCCTCCATTGGCAGCCATGTCTTTAGGTGGTGTAGACCCTAAGCTCCGGAATTCTCTCCCCTTTGCCTCTCCACCTCTCTTTTTAAAGATGCTACTTAAAACCTATCACTTCAATGTTATATTTTTGTTCATGGATTTCTAATTTTTCTTCAAACCTAGTCATTTTTACTTGTTTTGGTCACCTGCCCAATGTCTTCTTTGGCTTGGTTTTGTCTGATAACGCTCCTGTGAAGCACCTTGTGTCATTTTACTATATTAAAGGCACTATATAAATGGAAGTTATTGTTGTTAACGGATGTAATATAAACAAAAGGTTGCAATCTGTCTGTAAAAAAAGAAAAACGGTTAAAAGTTTCATGTGTAGACCCTTTGTTAGACCCGAAAGATCGACACTGAACATTAACTTGTTTTTTCTCTTCAGATACTGACAACCAGCAACAGATATAAATCTGATTGGCATCAGCAGTATGAAGTGTCAGTGCATATTGTGTGCTGTTACTGTTGGTCTTGCTAAACATGCACAGTATAAGGTTCAATCCACTACTTTTACTGTATTAATTTAGCACAATTGTGAGTGCAGTTAAATGATGAATGTAGTTCATATTGGGATGGAAGTCTCGCTCCTGCATACAAGAGTATATATTTCCTGCGGTAGATTCAAATCCATTTTCTAGTGGTGAAAGAGACTTTACCCATTGGGGCATCCAGTTCTCTTATCAAACTCTTTATCCATTTGATATGCAAATTACAACTACCCATATATATATATTTGTCATCTATAAACAGAAGTGACTTTAATATATTTTAATCAAACTGGTGTGGATTTTTTTCCTTGGATACTGGATAGATTTGAGAAGTTACTACGGTGAGTTTTTATTTGTACTTGTAGCTACTCGTCTAACCACCTGAGTGCCGCACTAAATTTACACAAGGAAAAAAGAAAACTCAGTTTAACTGATAGGATTTGCTTTTTATTTTTGGGCACTTGCCTAATTTTCTTGCCAGGAACTTAACTACGAACATACGACTAATAACGGACAGGTAAAGACCCTCTGGTCCATCCAGCCTGTCCCACACACTATACACCCCGACCAACCATGTAGCGAAAAACTAGATAAAAATCCAGGCCAATTTTGTGGGGGTGGGTGTGGAGATGTGGGGGGAAATCTGAGGAATTCCTCTCTGACCCCACCCGCACCCTTAGGCGATCAAAACTACTCCAGGAGATCACTCTGGCCTGGCTAGTTCTGTGCAGTACCTACCTTTTGTAGGTGATTTCTGCCCCAGCCAGAAACAGGTCCAGTTCTCACTTGAAGGAATTGCACGAACTGGCAGCCTGTTCCAGAGATCCACTATTCTCTGAGAAAAGGGCGATCTCCTGATATCTAATCTAGACCTGGCCTTGTACAACTTAAAATTGTGACCCCTGGTCCTCCCTAACCTATTTAATTGCCACAACCTGTCAACTCAAACACATTCTATTCACTTCAACAACAATTTGCATTTATATAGTACTTTTAATGTGGTAAAATGTCCCAAAGCGCTTCAAAGGAGCATTATGAAAAAAATTTGACGCTGAGCCAGACAAGGAGATATTAGGACAGATGACCAAAAGCTTGGTCAAAGAGGTAAGGTTTAAGGAGTGTTTTAAAGGAGGAGAGAGAGCAAGAGAGAGGTAGAGAGGTTTAGGGAGAGAGTTCCAGAGCTTGGGGCCTATGCAGTTGAAGGCACAGCTGCCAGTGGTGGAGCGATTAAAATCAGGGATGCGCAAGAGGCCAGAATTGGAGGAGTGCAGATATCTTGGAGGTTTGTCGGGCTGGAGGAGTTTACAGAGATAGGGAGGGGCGAGGTCATGGAGGGATTTGAAAACAAGGGTGATAATTTTAAAATTGAGGTGTTGCTGGACCTGTATGCTTTAATATTCTCCTTTGTCAAGTAAAGTTTTAATTCCCTTTTAAAATAATTTGTGGACTCTGCTTCAGCAATGGTTTGTGTCAGAATTCCACATTCTAATCACCCTCTGTGTAAAGAATTTTTTCTAGCTCCCTCTTGAATTCTTTTTATTATTGTTGCAAAGTTGTACCCACTTGTTATCATATTGATGACTAATGGAAATAATCCAGCACTATTTACCTTATCATTAGCCTTCATAATGTTGAAGACCTCGAGTAGGTCACCCTTCTCCCAGTCTCTCTTCATAACTGTAACTTCTCATCCCTGGTAACACTCTAGTAAATCTACACTGCAACTTTTCCATTGCTTTTATGCCTTTCCTATAATGGGCTTCTCAAAATTGTATGCTGCACTCTCATTGTGATCTAATCTTCTTCTTTCATATAATAACAAAACAAATCAAATGTCAATATCTAAGTCAGATGTCCAGGCCAAAGCTTCCAGTGTATCAGCATGGATATCTTGCAGGCTGCCTGCAAACTTCCTCTGAGGGCAGTGCTCAATGATGCGTTCCAGGGTCTCATTAGGAACTCCACAGTTACATGATGGGGATGCTTTAATCTCCCATCTATGGAGAAGGTGGCAGCATCTACCATGACCAGTTCTGAGGTGGTTGATGGTTGCCCACTATTTGCGAGGCAGGTTTGATCCTTCAGGTTGTACTGTGGGGTCCTCTATAAGGAATCCATTCTGTATGTCGCAGTTCTTCTAAGTGGTCTAATGAAGACTTTGTGCGAGTTCAATATTACCTGCGTCCTTTTATGGAGTGATTTTCAACCACTGGCTGCCTGTTCTTCACCTGAAAAAGGGGCAGTTAGTTAGCAGTTGAAAATTGGGGGTGGAGAGGGGTAACTCAGCCATCCCTTGGATACCCAAGATCCACCTGGTGCAATTTCAGATAGGCCTGTAAATGGGTGAACAGCATATCTGCTTTTTTTAATTCATAAACTAGAATCATAGAATCATAGAATGGTTACAGCAAGGAAGAAGGTCATTCGGCCGTCAAGCTCGGGCCGACTCTCAGCTAGTCCCACTGCCCCGCCCTTTCCCCGTAGCCCTGCAATTTTTTTTCCTTCAGCTACTTATCCAACACCTTTTTGAAAGATAAAATTGAGTCTGCCTCCACCACCCTTTCAGGCAGTGCAAGTGAATTCCAGATCTTAACCACTCGCTGTGGAAAAAAGTTTTTTCTTACGTTGCCTTTGGTTCTTTTCCCAATCACCTTAAATCTGTGTCCTCTGGTTCTCGACCCTTCTGTTAATAGGAACAGTTTCTCTACCCTGTCCAGACCCCTCATGATTTTGAACACCTGTATCAAATCTCCTCTCAAACTTCTATGCTTCAAGGAGAACAACCCCAGCTTCTCCAACCTAGCAACGTTTCTGAAGTCCCTCATCCCTGGAATCATTCTCGTAAATATTTTCTGAACCTTTTCTAAGGCCTTCCCATCCTTCCTAAAGTGTGGTACCCAGAATTGGATACAATGCTCCAGTTAGGGCCAAACCAATGTTTTATACTGATTTATCATAATTTCCACACTTTTGTACTCAATACCTCTATTTATAAAGCCCAGGATCCCGTAAGCCTTTTTAACTGCTTTCTCAACCTGCCCTGCCACCTTCAATGATTTATACACACATAGCCCCTGGTCTCTCTGTTCGTGCACCCGCTTTGTGTCATTTAGTTTATATGTCCTCTTCTCATTCTTTCTACCAAAATGCATCACTTCACACTTTGCTGCGTTAAACTTCATCTGCCAAGTGTTCGCCCATTTCACCAGCCTGTCTTTGTCTTCCTGAAGTCTATCACTCTCCTCCTCATTGTTCACTATACTTGGAACACCACTGTATACCTTCCTCCAGTCCGAAAAACAACCGTTCACCACTACTTCATGTTTCCTGTCACTTAGCCAATTTCGGATCCATGCTGCCACTGTCCATTTTATTCCATGGGCTTCAATTTTGCTGGCAAGCCTATTAAGAACATAAGAACATAAAAAATAGGAGCAGGAGTAGGCCATTTGGCCCCTCAAGCCTGCCCTGCCATTTAATAAGATCATGGCTGATCTGATCATGGAATCAGCTCCACTTCCCTGCCTGCTCCCCATAACCCTTTATTCCCTTATCATTCAAAAATCTGTCGATCTTCGCCTTAAATATATTCAATGACCCAGCCTCCACAGCTCTCTGGGGTAGAGAATTCCACAGATTTACAACCCTCTGAGAGAAGAAATTCCTCCTCATCTCAGTTTTGAATGGGCGACCCATTATGTGGCACTTTGTCGAACGCCTTTTGGAAATCCATGTACACTACATTAACGCATTACCCTCATCAACCCTCTCTTACCTCATCAAAATACTCGATCAAGATGGTTAACCATAATTTGCCTTTAACGAATCCATGCTTGCTTTCCTTAATTAATCTACCCCTATCCAAGTGACTCTTAATTTTGTCCCTGATTACTGTTTCTGAAAGCTTCCCTACTACTGAGGTTAAACTGACTGGCCTGTAGTTGCTGGGTTTATCTTAACTCCCTTTTTTGAACAATGGTGTAACATTTGCAATTCTCCAGTCCTCTGGCACCACCCCCGTATCGATAGAGGATTGGAATATTATGGCCTCCGCGATTTCAGTCCTCGATTCCCTCAGCATCCTAGGATGCATCCCATCTGGTCCTGGTGATTTATCTACTTTAAGTACAGCAAGCCTTTCTAATACCTCTTTATCAATTTTTATCCTATTAAGTGTCTTCACTACCTCCTCCTTCACTATGTCTATGACAGCATCCTCTTCCTTTGTGAAGACAGATGCAAAATACTCATTTAGTACCTCAGCTATACCCTCTGCCTCCATGCGTAGGTCTCCTTTTTGGTTCCTAATCGGCCCCTCTTACTGCCCTTTTAATATTTATATGCCCATAGGTTATCCAAAAGTATTCTTTTATGTCGGCTGCCATTCTATTCTCATAACCTCTTTTTGCCCCTCTTATTTTCTTTTTTCAATGAACTTTCTAGATATAGGGAATAAAGGGTTATGGGAGCAGGCAGGGAAGTGGACCTGAGTCCATGATTGGATCAGCCATGATTGTATTAAATGGCGGAGTAGACTCGAGGGGCCGTATGGCCTACTCCTGCTCCTATTTCTTATGCTCTTACGATTCTCAGATGTATTTTCACCCTGACATCTATCATACACGTATTTTTCTGCTTCATCATATTCTCTATCTGTTTCATCATCCAGGGAGCTCTGACTTTAGTTGCCCTACCTTTCCCCCTCATGGGAATGTACCTCGACTGTACCTGAACTATTTACTCTTTAAAGGCAGCCCATTGTTCCACTACAGTTTTGCCTGCCAATCTTTGATTCCAGTTTACCCAGGCCAGAACTGTTCTCATCCTACTGAAATTGGTTTTCCTCCAGTTAAACATTTTTACTCTGGATTGCTCCCTGTCCTTTTCCATAGCGAATCTAAACCTTATGATACTAAGATCACTGTTCCTTAAATGTTCACCTACAGACACTTGCTCCACTTGACCCATCTCATTCCCCAGAACCAGATTCAGCAATGCCTCCTCCCTCGTTGTGCCGGTAACATACTGATCAAGAAAGTTCTCCTGAACACACTTCAGAAATTCTTCCCCATCTCTGCCCTTTGCACTATTACTCTCCCTGTCTATATTCGGATTGTTGAAGTCCCCCATTATTACTAGTCTATAGTTCTTGCACCTCTCTGTAATTTCCTGTAAATTTGCTCCTCCATATCTTTCCCACTATTTGATGGGCTATAGAATACAGCTAGTGGTGTAATGGCACTTCTATTATTTCTTAACTTTAGCCATATAGATTATGTCCTTGACCCCTCCAGGACATCTTCCCTCTCCAGCATTGTAACATTCTCCTTAACCTATACTGCCACACTATCTCCTATCTTTCCTCCACTATCTTTCCTGAACACCTTATAACCAGGAATATTTAATACCCAATCATACCCTTTTTTGAGCCAGGTCTCAGTTAATGCCACATCGTTTTCCCATGTGGCTATTTGTGCCTGCCGCTCACTTACTTTGTTTACCAAGCTTCGTGCGTTCACATACATACACTGTAAACCCATCTTAGTTGGACCATACCAAGGACAAAATACTGGTTGGAGAGCGTTCAGGGGACCCCTGCACTACCTGCTGGTCCTCCTTTTCTGTCTGGCGGTCATCCATTCCTTCTCTGCCTGCGCACTCCTTATCTGCAGAGTGACCACGTCCTGAAACGTGCTATCCATAAAGCTCTCAGCATTGCGGATGCATTGCAGTGATGCCAGCTGCTGCTCAAGCTCCGAAACCCGGAGCTCGAGCTCCTCCAGCTGACGACACTTCCTGCGCACACTTCCTGCGCCGGACATGGGAAGCGTCTGAGCTGTCCTGCCATGCCTTTATTTATTTGACTAATGACTAACTTTACAGAAACTTAAGAAGACGATGAATATAAAACAGTATTACAGTTACTAATATAATACAGTACAGGTACAACGTCTGAAATCTGGAATCCTCGGGACCTAGTCTAATCCGGTATTTGGGTTTTTCCAGATTTCAGACAAGAAAAGTGTTATGTATGTAAATCTGTAATTACCATGTCTAACCACCAGAGGGCTTATCCCCTGGAGTCCCAAGGGATCCCACAATCCCTTGGGAGCACCTGTATATAAGGAGGCCTCACAGGCTGGGGAGGCACTCTGAGATCTATAATAAAGGACTACGGTCACACCTTACTTTGAGCTTGCAGTATCTAGTCTGACTCTTTATCTAAGACATAACAACTAGCGACGAGATACAGATGACGAATCCCAACGCAACAATGCAGAGAACTGTGGGCATCCTGGAGAAATTTTCGGAGGGAGATGATTGGGAAATCTTCGTGGAGCGACTTGATCAATTCTTCATGGTCAACGAGCTGGAAGGAGAAGGGAACGCTGCCAAACGAAGGGCGATCCTCCTCACCGTTTGCGGGGCACCAACGTATGGCCTCATGAAAAACCTGCTCGCTCCAGCAAAACCCACAGACAAGTCGTACGATGAGTTGTGCACACTGGTCCGGGAGCATCTAAACCCGAAGGAAAGCGTTCTGATGGCGAGGTATCGGTTCTACACGTTCAAGAGGTCTGAAGGCCAGGAAGTGGCGAGCTACGTCGCCGAGCTAAGGCGCCTTGCAGGACATTGCGAATTTGAAGGACATTGGCATTGGCCATGAAGTAATACTTCGCAAACTTTTGACTGTTGAGGCCATAGCGATAGCGCAGGTGTTTATCTCCATCAGTGACAATACCAAACAAATTTCTCAGCACACTAGTGCTGCTGCAAGTACTGTGAACAAAGTAACGTTGTTTTCGAATCGAAATGTACATGGCAGGATTAACATGCCTGCAGCTGCACGTCCGCAGATGACTCAGAGTCCGCCATCAAGGGTGGTGAATAAAAAGCAATTAACACCTTGTTGGTGCTGCGGGGGTGATCATCGATTCCATTCATGTCGCTTCAAAGGATACGTTTGCAAGGGCTGTGAAACAATGGGACACTTGCAACGTATGTGCAGGCGAGCTGCAAACCCTGTTAATCCAGCAAACCACTATGTTGCAGAGGAGGACAGAGGTGGATCATGACGAACCAGAGTCTCAGACCAATGGAGGCAGAGGTATATTGACCGCACACATTTACCACAAAGTGTCCCCCGATAATGCTGAAGGTTGAATTAAATGGACTCCCGGTGTACATGGAGCTGGACACAGGCGCAAAAGACTTTCGATAAGTTGTGGTGCAACAAGGCTTCAAGGCCAGTCCTGACTCCCATTCGTACCAAACTTAGAACGTACACAAAGGAACTGATTCCCATAATTGGCAGTGCTACCGTAAAGGTCTCCTACGATGGAGTGGTGCATGATTTACCGGGCGATGGCCCCACGCTGTTCGGCAGGAGCTGGCTGGGAAAGATACGCTGGAACTGGGACGACGTCCGAGCGCTTTCGTCCATCGACGACACCTCATGTGCCCAGGTCCTAAGCAAGTTCCCTTCGCTGTTCGAATCAGTCATCGGGAAGTTCCAAGGAACAAAAGTGCAGATCCATTTGATTCCGGGGGCGCGACCCATCCATCACAAGGCGAGAGTGGTACCTTACATGATGAGAGAGAGAGGGCGGAGATCGAGCTGGACAGGCTGCAACGAGAGAGCATCATTTTGCCGATCGAATTCAATGAGTGGGCCAGTCCGATTGTTCTAGTCCTCAAGGGAGACGGCACCGTCAGAATCTGTGGTGATTACAAAGTAACTATCAATCGTTTCTCACTGCAGGATCAATACCCGCTACCAAAGGCAGACGACCTGTTTGCGACGCTGGCGGGAGGGAAACGATCACGAACCTGGACCTGACCTCAGCCTAATATTCGAAAGGCCTCACCTGCATCAACACGCACAAAGGTCTTTTCATTTACACCAGATGCCCATTTGGGATTCGATCGGCCGTGGCGATATTCCAGAGGAACATGGAAAGCTTGCTGAAGTCGGAGGCAATCAAAAACGCAGCAAGACCACAGAATGTGACGGAGCTACAGGCGTTTCTAGGACTCCTGAACTATTTTGGTAACTTCTTACCAGGTCTTAGCACATTATTAGAACCCCTGCACTCTTTACTGCGTAAAGGAGATAAATGGGTATTGGGTAAAAGCCAAGAAAATGCCTTTGAGAAAGCTAGGAAGCTGTTATTTTCAGACAAATTGCTTGTGTTGTACGATCCATGTAAACGGTTGGTACTAGCATGTGATGCATCGTCGCACCGGGTCGGGTGTGTATTGCAACAAGCTAATGAATTTGGGAAATTGCAACCGGTTGCTTATGCATCCAGAAGTCTGTCTAAGGCCGAGAGGGCCTACAGTATGATCAAAAAAGAAGCGTTAGCGTGTGTTTACGGGGCAAAGAAAATGCATCAATATCTGTTCGGGCTCAACTTTGAATTGGAAACTGACCATAAGCCGCTTATATCCTTCTTTTCTGAAAATAAGGGGATAAATACAAATGCATCGGCCCGCATCCAGAGATGGGCGCTCACGTTGTCCGCGTACAACTATGCCATCCACCACAGGCCAGGCACAGAAAACTGTGCCGATGCTCTCAGTAGGCTACCATTGCCCACCACCGGGGTGGAGATGGCATAGCCTGCAGATCTAGTCATGGTAATGGAAGCATTTGAGAGTGAGCAATCACCTGTTACCGCCTGACAGATTAGAACCTGGACGAGCCAGGACCCCTTACTGTGCTTAGTAAAAAACTGTGTGCTCCATGAGAGTTGTCTAGTGTCCCATTAGAGATGCAGAAAGAAATAAAGCTGTACCAGCGGCGCAAAGATGAAATGTCTATACAGGCAGACTGCCTTCTGTGGGGTAATCAGGTAGTTGTGCCAAAAAAGGGCAGGGACACTTTCATTAGTGATCTCCACAGTACTCACCCAGGCATTGTAATGATGAAAGCGATAGCCAGATCCCATGTGTGGTGGCCCGGTATCGATGCAAACTTAGAGTCCTGTGTGCACAAATGTAATTCATGTTCCCAGTTAAGCAATGCACCCAGGGAGGCGACACTAAATTTATGCTCTTGGCCCTCCAAACCGTGGTCTAGGGTTCATGTCGACTATCAAGGCCCATTCTTGGGAAAAATGTTTTTAGTGGATTGAATGTGTGATAATGTCAGCAAGCACGTCCACTGCCACCATTGAAAGCCTAAGGGCCATGTTTGCCAGTCACGGCTTGCCTGATGACCTTGTAAGTGACAATGGACCGTGCTTTACCAGTGCTGAATTCAAGGAATTCATGACCCGCAATGGGGTCAAACATGTCACGTCTGCCCTGTTTAAGCCAGCGACCAACGGTCAGGCAGAATGAGCAGTTCAAACAATCAAGCAGAGCTTGAAAAGGGTTACTGAAGGCTCACTGCAGACTCGCTTATCCCGAGTACTGCTTAGTTACCTCACAAGACTCCACTCGCTCACAAGGTCCCTCCCGCTGAACTGCTCATGAAAAGGGCACTTAAGACAAGGCTGTCGTTAGCCCACCCTGATCTACATGAACAGGTAGAGAGCAGGCGGCTTCAACAGAATATATATCATGATCGCGCAAATGTGTCATGCGAAATTGAAGTAAATGATCCTGTATTTTTGTCGAACTATGGACAAGGTCCCAAGTGGATTGCTGGCAATGTTTTGGCCAAAGAGGGGAGAAGGGTGTTTGTGGTCAAACTCGCAAATGGACTCACCTGCAGAAACACTTGGACCAAACCAAACTCAGATTTAAGGACTTTCTAGAGCAACCCACAATAGGTTCTACCTTTTTCGACCCTCCAACACACACACAAGTGGCAACCGACACAGCGGTTGACCACGAAGCAGAACCCATCACCCACAACAGCCCAGCAAGACTCACCACCCCCAGCAGTCCAGCAAGAGCCCAGCGAGGGCCCAACAAACGACTCACCAACACCAGCATTTGCACCGAGACGATCAACCAGGGAAAGGAAGGCCACAGATCGACTCACATTGTTAATTTTTACACTATTGACTTCGGGGGGGGGGGGGGGGGAAGTGTTGTTATGTCTAACCACCAGAGGGCTTATCCCCTGCAGTCCCAAGGGATCCCACAATCCCTTGGGAGCACCTGTATATAAGGAGACCTCATAGGCTGGAGAGGCACCCTGAGATCTGTAATAAAGGACTACGGTCACACTTACTTTGAGCTTGCAGTATCTAGTCTGATTCTTTATCCAAGACAGAACAAAAAGCAATAGCCTGAAATCCAGAATCCGCAGGACCAAATCCGTGCCGGGTTTTGAGCGGCGAGGTCCGAAATCTGGCGAAACCCAAAATCCGGAACGGATTCGGTCGAGGATTCCGGATTTCAGACTTGATTTTCTTGTTTGAAATCTGGAATCCTCGACTGAATCCATGCTGGATTTCGGGTTTTGCTTCAAAAATGTCCAGTTTTCGGATAATAATTTCAGATTCCGGACGACTTCATCAGCTATGTGCAAAATGTCCAGTTTCTGGAGAATTCCGATTTTCGGAGTTCCGGATTCGGGACGTTGCACCTGTATTAATACTAAATTATATTAATAATTGTTAACAGTTACTAATTTAATATCTTATTAAGAGTTACTAATATCTAAGTTCCTGCTTTATTACTCACTAGCTGTTTAACCCCTGCCCCTAACTAGAAGTTAAAATAAACTTGTGACCTTTACCAACCAGTCAGTTAACAGCTATCCTGTGACGTCGCTCCTTGTGTTTTTTTTCAAATCGCAGCTCAGCTCGCTTAGTGAATTGTAGTCAATGCTGAAATATAACGGTACCCCCCCCTCCCCCAAAAATGGTGATGAGTGTGAGCATTGTAGGGATGCTTTATGCTGTTGGTGTGGGGTGGTGCCAACTTTGCACCTCATGTAGCAGCCAGGATGTAGAATGTCAAGTGAAATAAATCTGGCCATGGATAGGCCATCTCTGGCACAAATCAGGAGTGTGATGGAATACTCTCCACTTGCCTAGACACTCAAGAAGCTCAACACCATCCAGGACAAAGCAGCCCGCTTGATTGGCATCCCATCCACCACCTTAAACATTCACTCCCTCCATCACCGGCGTACCATGGCTGCAGTGTGTACCATCTACAAGATGCACTGCAGCAGCTCGCCAAGGCTTCTTGGGCAACACCTCCTAAACCCGTGACCTCTACCACTTAGAAGGACAAAGGCAACAGGCGCGTGGGAGCACCATCAGCTGCAAGTTCCCCTCCAAATCACATACCATCCTGACTTGGAAGTATATTGCCATTCCTTCATCGTCGCTGGGACAAAATCGTGGAATGCCCCAACAACACTGTGGTAGTACCTTCACCATATGGACTGCAACTGTTCTAGAAGGTGGCTCACCACTATCTTCTCAAGGGCAATTAGGGATGGGCAATAAATGCTGACCTTGCCAGTGATGCCCACATCCCATGAACGAATTTTTAAAAAGTGACCAAAGTGAGATTTGAACTCTCATTCTCTCGATTACCAGTTCAATAACATTACCACTACGCTACTGAACTTTTTTATCAAGCACTTTTTCAAGTGTAAGGTTGCTTAAATCTGCAAATTGAGGTACTATGCAAGTTGTTGAGTCCCGTTTGCAATTTTTCAGATACAAATGGGCAGAGCGTGCACCAGTTTGCATTTTTGTGGTTTTATCTACCTGTGCTGACGCCGCTTAATGACCCAAGTATCTGCACGTCAAGGTCCTTCTGCTCCTGTTCTTCAAACAATGCAGAAAAATAAAGCTTAACTGATTTGGACATGGAATGATGAATCCTTTCAAGCATTATTTTTCAGCTTGCTAAACATGGAAGGTTGCATTCTAGCATGGTGAATGAATGAAATACTTGCATTTATATGGTGTCTTTCATGACCACCAGACGCCCCAAAGAGTTTTACAGCCAATTAAGTGCTTTTTAAAGTGTAGTCACTGTTGTAATGAAGGAAACTCGGCAGCCAATTTGGGCACAGCAAGCTTCCACAAACATCAGTGTGATAATGACCAGATAATCTGTTTTAGTGATGTTGGTTGAGGAATAAATATTGGCTAGGACACCGGAGATAACTCCCCTGCTTTTCGCATTAGTGCCTTGGGATCTTTTACATCCACCTGAGAGAGATCATGTCTGACCCTGATTGGAGTTTCTGACCCCAATGTCCTCATTATCACAAAGACTGCCTATTTCCATATTCATAACATTAGCTGCTTCCAACCTACCCCAGCCCATCCATGCCTTTGTCACTTCCAGAGTTTATCACTTCAATGCTCTCCTGGCCAGCCTTCCATTCTCCATAAACTTCAGCTCATCCAAAACACTGATGCACCTATCCTGTCTCTCACCAAGTCTTGCTCACCCATCGCCCCTGTCCTTGTTGACCTACATAGGCTTCCAATCTCTCAACGGCACAAATTTACAATTCCCATCCTCGTGTTAAATCCCCCCATGGTATTTCTCCTCCCTATTTCTGTAATTTCCTCCAGCCTTACAATCCTCGCTCCCCCCACCCTGAGCTCTCCATTCTGCTGACCGTAGCCTCTTGGTGCAGCTGTTCCCCCCCCCGCCCTTTGTCGTACCATTTACGGCCATGCTTGCAGTTACCTGGGTTCCACTCTTTGGAATTCCTTTCCTAAACTCCTCTATCTCCCTCTCCTTTTAAAATCCTTCCTTAAAACCCACCTCATTAACACAGTTTGTGCCACACCTCCTAATCTCCTTTAGTTCAGTGCTCATTTTTTGTCACATGTCTGAAGCAAATTGGGAGATTTTTCTATGTTAAAGGTGCTTTACTAGTGCAAGTTTTTGTTGCCTCACCTTTCTGTTTGTGGTTGATTTCAACAACCATTTTGTTGATGTATTTTATTGAGAGCTTTTCATGTTCAGTTTGTATTTTGCATTATACTTATAATCGCCTCGAGGTGGCAGTGTTAGATTGAAAAAAAGATTTTAGAAGATTTAGTGGCCGAATGGGGAAAATCAATCACCCGTTTAAATAGGATGTAATAGTTGAAAGTTAGAGAGCCCCTAAAATGAAAGTTATAATTCTTAGTGAGACTCAAGGGGCTAGAAATTCGGCAGGTTTGCACCCGTTTATCTCCATGGCGAAGCTGAAAAAGTAATTTTTTTTTGGTACTAAACGAGTCACACAAAATGTAGCGTCCAGGCGGAAAATTCGGCAACGGTTTTGTGACTGCGCTAAAAATGATCGCCCGCCTGGTTTTTTGATATCAATCGGCGTGCAATGCTGTGCTATCGCCGGGGGTGGAAAATTCACCGATATCATTATTTTTATCGCCCGCCCAAAAACACACCCGAAAAAATCAAGTCTTACCAGGTCAGATCCAGGGAGCATTCAGCGCTAACGACACCATCTTGAAAAACGGAACAGAAGTTCAGTGCATTAAAGGATTGGAGGGAAGGCTGTGTTTTATACAGTGAGCTTTATGTGAGTCCATAGTTCGTGTTTTAAGGATATTTAAGGAAATTTACAAGAATGGGGGCTATAATGGGGTAGAAATTCCGACGTCCCGGGCCCGTCCGAACTTTCTACGGACCCTGGAAGGCATCGGAAAAGCCGGTTTTCAGCGTGCAATGCACATGTGCTGAAAACCAGCATTTCCGATCTGTCAAGCTGGACCATACTCAGCGCATCATGGCAGTAAATGCCCATTTCCAGGGAGCATCCAAGATGCTTTCATCTTGCGTGAGAGCAGTGTCTCATACCTGTTCGAGCATCAGCCACAAGGCCAGAGCTGGTTGCTGGGGGACAAAGGTTACGGCCTCGCCACCTGGCTCATAACCCCCCTCCGGAACCTTCAGACATAAGCCGAGCATCGCTATAATGACAGCCATATAGCCACATGCAACATCGTCGAAAAGGTAATTGGAGTGTTCAAGCAGCGCTTCCAATGCCTGGACTACTCTGGAGGCTCACTACAATACTCCCCTCAGCAGGTCTCTGAGTTCATTGTAATGTAATGTGCTGCCTGCTACACAACTTAGCCATTATGAGGGGACAGGATTTGCCACTGGAGACTGCAGGACCACCTCCGGAGAGAGGGAGGGGGGCGGGAGGAGGAGGATCACGAGGAGGAGGACGAGGAGCTTGGCGATGAACCCACGCCATCACCACCCCCACCACAAGGGAGGCCTCGTGGAGCTTTTGCCACTGCAAAAACCTTATGTCAGCAGCTGATAATTCATCGCTTTCCTTCAACAGTGAACGGCACATTTCACCATTGCCTGCCCACTCTATACCACGATGTTGATTATTCCTCCTCTTATTCTGCAAATGAGATACTACACAGGAATGGTTAAGATGAACAAAAGAATTTATTAAACATACAGTAACTTGAATAAGATATATTAAACATTGTAAAAGTAATTTGGAAACTGGAATAAAATGTATTAAACATTATTCTGAACTCTTATAACTTTTATAAATTAGCAACAACAAAACGGCAACAAAAAAATAACAAACAACGAAAGAACAACAAAAGAACAACCCCTGCATCGAACGTCTTTTACATGCGGCCCCATCTCCCCCCCTCCCCCAACTCATCCTACCCCCCCTCCCCCTCACATCATGACCATACCCAAGACGTCGTGCAGCAATGCGTCCAAAGTCCTGCTGTAAAAGGGGGACAGAGAATGGAAACTCCATGTGTGGATCCCCTGGAGAAGCTCAGGGTATGGAAGGCCCAGCTTCTGAGTGGCAAGGCTCTTGTCACACACAGGTGATGTGGGTCTGGGTGCTGTGACACTGGGGACTGCAGTGCCAAAGGTCGAGACCATTAGGGCAGGGAAAATAGAGTACGAGAGGAAGCTTGCAGGGAACATTAAGACGGACTGCAAAAGCTTCTATAGATATGTAAAGAGAAAAAGGTTAGTAAAGACAAAGGTAGGTCCCCTGCAGTCAGAATCAGGGGAAGTCATAACGGGGAACAAAGAAATGGCAGACCAATTGAACAAGTACTTTGGTTCGGTATTCACTAAAGAGGACACAAACAACCTTCCGGATATAAAAGGAGCCAGAGGGTCTAGTAAGAAGGAGGAACTGAGGGAAATCCTTATTAGTCGGGAAATTGTGTTGGGGAAATTGATGGGATTAAAGGCCGATAAATCTCCAGGGCCTGATGGACTGCATCCCAGAGTACTTAAGGAGGTGGCCTTGGAAATAGCGGATGCATTGACAGTCATTTTCCAACATTCCATAGACTCTGGATCAGTTCCTATGGAGTGGAGGGTAGCCAATGTAACCCCACTTTTTAAAAAAGGAGGGAGAGAGAAAACGGAATTATAGACCGGTCAGCCTGACATCGGTAGTGGGTAAAATGATGGAATCAATTATTAAGGATGTCATAGCAGCGCATTTGGAAAGAGGTGACATGATAGGTCCAAGTCAGCATGGATTTATGAAAGGAAAATCATGCTTGACAAATTTTCTGGAATTTTTTGAGGATGTTTCCAGTAGAGTGGACAAGGGAGAACCAGTTGATGTGATGTATTTGGACTTTCAGAAGGCTTTCGATAAGGTCCCACATAAGAGATTAATGTGCAAAGTTAAAGCACATGGGATTGGGGGTAGTGTGCTGACGTGGATTGAGAACTGGTTGTCAGACAGGAAGCAAAGAGTAGGAGTAAATGGGTACTTTTCAGAATGGCAGGCAGTGACTAGTGGGGTACCGCAAGGTTCTGTGCTGGGGCCCCAGCTGTTTACATTGTATATATATGATTTAGACGAGGGGATTAAATGTAGTATCTCCAAATTTGCGGATGACACTAAGTTGGGTGGCAGTGTGAGCTGTGAGGAGGATGCTATGAGGCTGCAGAGTGACTTGGATAGGTTAT
This sequence comes from Pristiophorus japonicus, assembly GCF_044704955.1. Taxonomy (NCBI): domain Eukaryota; kingdom Metazoa; phylum Chordata; class Chondrichthyes; family Pristiophoridae; genus Pristiophorus; species Pristiophorus japonicus. The sequence goes on along the minus strand of NC_091978.1, from coordinate 276,256,464 downwards.
GTGAGTGGGCAAATGCATGGCAGATGAAGTATAATGTGGATAAATGTGAGGTTATCTACTTTGGTGGTAAAAACAGAGAGACAGACTATTATCTGAATGTGACAGATTAGGAAAAGGGGAGGTGCAACGAGACCTGGGTGTCATAGTACATCAGTCATTGAAGGTTGGCATGCAGGTACAGCAGGCGGTTAAGAAAGCAAATGGCATGTTGGCCTTCATAGCGAGGGGATTTGAGTACAGGGGCAGGGAGGTGTTGCTACAGTTGTACAGGGCCTTGGTGAGGCCACACCTGGAGTATTGTGTACAGTTTTGGTCTCCTAACTTGAAGAAGGACATTCTTGCTATTGAGGGAGTGCAGCGAAAGTTCACCAGACTGATTCCCGGGATGGCGGGACTGACATATCAAGACAGACTGGATCAACTGGGCTTGTATTCACTGGAGTTCAGAAGAATGAGAGGGGATCTCATAGAAACGTTTAAAATTCTGACTGGTTTAGACAGGTTAGATGCAGGAAGAATGTTTCCAATGTTGTGGAAGTCCAGAACCAGGGGTCACAGTCTAAGGATAAGGGGTAAGCCAATTAGGACCGAGATGAGTAGCAACTTCTTCACCCAGAGAGTGGTGATCCTGTGGAATTCTCTACCACAGAAAGTTGTTGAGGCCAATTCACTAAATATATTCAAAAAGGAGTTAGATGTAGTCCTTACTACTAGGGGGATCAAGGGGTATGGTGAGAAAGCAGGAATGGGGTACTGAAGTTGCATGTTCAGCCATGAACTCATTGAATGGCGGTGCAGGCTAGAAGGGCCGAATGGCCTGCTCCTGCACCTATTTTCTATGTTTCTATGTTTCTAATTGCATGTGGCCATTGACAGCCACGGTGTTCTCGCGGGTTGCAGCGACAATCTGCAACATGCCCTCCCTCATGTCCGTGGAGAGTGCTGCAAAGCTTGCGGGAAAAGTACCCAAGACCTCCAGGAGTTGTCGGCTGAGCTGGATGCTCTCCCTGGACAGTACCACCATGTCCAGGCATGTGTCTGCCTGTCTGTCAGCAGACCGGCTTTGCTGACTAACCCTCCGGAAAGATGGCATATGGGATTCAACCCTGGGAGCGCGTGGCTGCACACCACTTGGACCTGGGCCTCTGATTGGCCAAAGCCCGAGAATGTGTCTTGCTGGTCAGAGCTACTGGCCGCAGCTAAAAGAGGTGTTGATTGCATCGGCCCTCCCACCCATCCGGGATAGCTTCATAAATTTCCTCATCCTCGGTGTCTTCGTGGTCCCCCTCATGCACCCCCACACGATGGGCTGAGGTGGAGGCTTCCATTGACGGATGTGGTGCCTCCTCATCTGGAAATAAAAAACAACAGACGAGTGGTTAGCAGCAGGAGAGGGGACAGGGTGACATAAGGAATGTCACATAACGCAGGCTCATTTGAAGGACCGGCGATACTGCATTAAATGTAGCCCACAGATGCTGCATCACATTGCCCCTACCCAGCCCGGGGATTTTGCAGGAATTACCCTCAGTTTCGAACAGGGGATCAGCACCCCGACGGGTGGTTGACCTCCCTGAGGCACCGATCATAGCTGCCACGCGCTCCTCCAGGTCCATCTGGGGTGGACCTCCACCTGTGTGCCGCTGCTCCTGGCGCATGTGCGACAACTTTCCGTGCAAAGATGACAATGGGAATGGTTACCAGAGGGCTCTTCTGCTTTTGTGGCACACACAGATAACCATCAAAGCACTTATACCGTACTGTGTGCATTTAATACAGTCCTCTGTTTAATGGCCCTGGTAGTTGCATGTAGTTCATGAGGAAGATATCGAAGTGCAGAAACATCTTTTAAAATGTCAAAAAGCAGTCTTACTAATGTGTAACGATCAATCATGGCAAATAAGGTGCAACACTATAGCCTATCTATACCAACATGTGTCAGATTTACATTTTAAGTAATGAACGAGTGCATGAATAAAAATATTACTTACTCTGACGAACCTGCAATGGTCATTGAACTTTTTCCAACATTATTGATGGTCCCTCTTGACATTATCCACTGAGGAAACCTCCTCGGCCACGTTGGTCCACAGATGCCTTTGCACAGCTGGGAGGGGTTTACTGGCACCCCTCCGATTAAAATCCTCTCATCTACTTTGCACAGCTATGCTGAGGGCCTCGTTTGCCTCATAACTGAACTTTTGAGCTCTCTGCCTGCTGAAGTCCCCTTCCATCGTGGCTGCTTGCTCTGTGAAAAATAGCTGATTCAGCTCTGAATGTATTGCGCATACGTGGGCACACCCTGACAGCTGACCAGAATCGCGGGAAGAAGAAAATATTAAGGAAAAAAAAAAAAAAATTTGCACATGCGCAGAATGTCCATTTTTTCTTTTTTCTTCGATTGCAAATTTCGGCTCCGGCGCTGGTCACTGTTTGGCGAATTTTGCAACGTCCAGCGATAGCACTACCCTGGCGCTAAAAAAAAATTACGCCGTGATTAGTGCCCAAAAACAGGTGAAATCACTAAAACCCGAAATTCTATCCCAAGATTTGTTATAATCAAGGCACCCACTATTCTGTGATTCTACGGCTGGGGAAATTGGCACAGAATTTGTCCTGTAGCATGGAATTATAAGCAGGAGCCGAAGCGGTTTCAGAATTGGGAGCTAGACAAATGGCTGAAACAGTCAACTTTTACAGTAAACCTATTTAATACGAAAGTCTAAAGCTCTGCGTGAGACATTTCTATGAATCGAGAGGCTTCCTGTAAAAGCTGACTGTGTTTCTCCGCTGCTGATTCCCTCAGCCCTTCCGGTCCTGCTATCTCTCCTTTGCTGTTGCTGCTGATGATGATAATCCCACGGCCGCTATAACCTTAGGAATCTGAGTTGTCCCCTTTGCTGCAGGTGGCTGGCTACAGATTGGAGAGAACCTAATGGTGCTGACTAGAGGCTAGTGTGGTGGCCATGGTGAGATTAATGGCAGGGTGGCTGTGGAGGGGTGGCTACAGCTGACAATGGCTAGCTAATGGTCAGGTCAGCCGGTTATTTGGTGCTGACAGGGCAGCTGTGGCAGGCTGGCTGATGTTGAAAGGATGATAATGGGCATTGGCCCGTGAGTGGACGACAGACTCTGAAGTCACCAAAGCCCTGATCGAACCAGCTGGCCTCCAGCGGACCATGTTCCCCCCCTCTCCCCCCCCACCCCCACAACCACCTTCCTTCACCTCTGTAAATAGCTCTTTGTTCCCTCCTCTCCAAAAATAGTTGTAGCTCTAGTGGCTGTAGGCTAGCTGCTCCAGGTCTCTCCAGTTCTGCCGCTGGTTTCTGCAGTTCTTGCTTCAGTTCCTGTTCTTTGTCTCTCCTTCTCATAAGATACTGTAAGTTTATAGTTCAAGTGCTGTTCTCTAAATGCATTGTTTGTTTTCATCTGAAAAATTCTGCTGTTACATGTTTTCTAAAGCATAAATATCTGTCGGCCATTTGGTAAAGTGTGCTGCAGAATCCATCTTCATTCTCTGACTGAAGAATTTGATTTTTAGATGCTTCAGAATTCTAGGAATCTTAGTTATTAATGTATTTTACATTAATTCTGGTTATTATATGCTGCTTATCGCAAACTTTCAGTCATTAAATCCTTTCTGTAGTTGGGAGGGACCAACCACATGGTGTACACTGCCATTTTACAAATAAAATAACCCCAAGTATTAATTGAAGTGAAGGCTACAGGATGCTTTAAAACAATTGAACACCTTGAGATTGTTTTGCAGTTGTTTCAATATATCCATTAATCTCTATTTTAAAATTTACTTAAATCTGTTTTTAAAAGCCAAAGATCAAATCACTGAAAACAAAGAACATTGTGTGTGATTCCAAGATATCACATGAAGGAAACATAGGCCTAGAATTTGCTGGAGCGGGCATCCTGCGGCGTGCCCTGTTAGACTTTTTCCCTCACCCTTCAATCCGAATTCTTTTCCCTGTAAGTTGCTGGAAGTGCATGCTGACATCGGCGCGGCAAGGGCAACAGGGCATCTGGGACTGTAGTGAACGGCGGGACCAACAGTCTTAACCGATGAGATTTAAGGATTGAGAAAGAAACAGAGAAATGACAGAGAATGAGGGTGAATTAGAGTCAAATCAAGTGCAGAAAGGGAAAGAAAAATTGGATTAAGAGGGAGAAGAAAAAAGAAACTGAAAGGAAATGTAGGAAAAAAAATTAAAACATTTCAAATTATAAAAAACTCTGAATAACAATTTACTACCTGTAGGAATGGGACTCCATGGTTTCAATTGTTCCTTTTCTGCCCTGGAAAGGTTGATTAGCATTGCAGGAACATAAACGTCTTGTTAAAAAGGTACTTGCACTGTTAAATAGCAGCAATAACTTTTTGCGGCAAGTTTCGTAGGCAATTAAGGTGAAAATACAGCAAATTCATGAAACGCATGGGGAGGTTGAGGGAGAGCTGCCATTTTCACAAGGCTAATGGTGGAGCATTGCAAATCATCCAGTAACTTGTGGCAATTTGGAATTCACAGGGTATCTTCTCCTTGCCACAGGTTGCTGGAGGATTTACACATTAAACTTGCTGTTATTTTGGCAGCGAATTCTGGCCCATTTATTTTACAGCATGGCTGGTATTGAACAAAATAGAGATTCTAAAAAGTGCATTTGCAGCAGTCCAACTTTTTGCATCCATGAGCCACTTAGGTGTATATCATGGAGCCTCTTAGACCACATTTTAAAATTTTAAATCAGTGTTCTCATTAATTTGCATACATCTCAAGACACGGGTGCTTGTGGATCTAGATGTTTTGATTTAGGATTTACAGCATGAAGCAGACCTTTTCAAACCTCCAGACCCACAAAACTCAAACAGGACAAACCAGCAAGTAGACAATATAAGCACAAGTTAAATTGATTTCACTCAAGCTTCCAGAGCTGTATTGTCAGGGCTTGAAGGCTAGCAATAGGCCATAGTTCAGACTCCCCTGATAAATGGTGACAGTGCATATTGTGCCACTGACAAATGTATTTAGCATATTGAAATGTGCATTACAGCTGGCAATTGATGTTTAATGTAAATTTAGAGTGCTGACTTTTCAAACGTGTAGCGTACACCAACCCAAGGCAATGTAGGTACCATTCGGCCTTGCAGAGATAATTGCACACCAGGGAAGAAACGGCAGGAGGGGAGAGTAAGTCCTACACATCATTCCATTAAAGGCAGAAATTTCAACTTTACCATCAAAACTGCCTTCTTGACTCGTGAGGAGCAGGGAAGCAGTTCACAGGATCTCTGGAATGTCAGTGGTGTGTAGAATGAGACATCCTCATGGTTTGAGACTTTAACACTGCAGCGCCTGGAGAATCTGTGTTAGCAGACAAATAGCTGCAGGCAAAACCACTTAAACTTTCAGACTGGATTTGAGACTCCTTTTCAAAAGTGGCATTCCTTAAGTGTTCATTCCAACAAGTTGCAGCAACTTTAAAGATGGTGTACGTGTCTGTACCGGTGCCTTCTCATCCATGCATTAGCATACTCTTTTGTTACTTCAAGGGAAGACAAAAAATTTTGCATTTTGAAAATCATAAAGCTTGATGTGTATGTGTGTTTATGTCTCACGAAGGATGGCGATAAATTAGAAGTTTTAAAAAAAATCTCTTTTATGCTTGACTTTATCACTTTTGTCCTGTCCTATTTCAGGCTGTAGCTCCCATAATGAGAACTGAGAAAATCAATGGACTGTGAATTGCCTCATACCCACACACACAAATTTCAAACAAGTGCATTAAACAAAATTGTGTTTACCAACACTCTTATTTTGTTGTGGTCTTTATGTTTAGATACTTATTTGTAGACATTAAGATGAGGCATATCAGTGCTGGGGATGGAACAATTTTCCATTTGAGGTATCTAGTGTCAACACTGATGTCAGGTGAAGCTCCCTTTTTTCTAGTTTCACAATATACCTGAACTGCACCCTCAGAAGAGCTGCCCTAACCCTACCATTGCAACCTTTTCATTTTCTGCTCTTTTGAATGAAGTTGTGCCACCGTTTGTATTCAACATTGCAATTTTTTATATATCACTAGTGGTACAGCCAAAGCCATATTTGATGTAATAGTTCCGATGGTCCGAGTTCCGATGGGCCGAGTTCCGATGTCCCGAGTTCCGAGTTCCGATGGCCCGAGTTGAATTCCGATGGCCCGAGTTCCGATGGCCTGAATTCCGATGGCCCGAGTTCCGATGGCCTGAGTTCCGATGTACCGAGTTCCGATGGCTCGAGTTCCAATGGCCCAATGTCCCGAGTTCCGATGGCCCGATGTCCCGAGTTCCGAGTTCTGATGGCCCGAGTTCCGATGTCCCGAGTTCCGAGTTCATGTGGCCCGAGTTCCGATGGCCTGAGTTTCGAGTTCCGATGGCCCGAGTTCTGATGGCCCGAGTTCCGATGGCTCGAGTTCCGATGGCCCGATGTCCCGAGTTCCGAGTTCCGATGGCTTGAGTTCCGATGGCCCGAGTTGAATTCCGATGGCCCGAGTTCCGATGTCCCGAGTTCCGATGTCCCGAGTTCCGATGGCCTGAGTTCCGATGGCCCGCGTTCCAAGTTCTGATGGCCTGAGTTTCGAGTTCCGATGGCCCGAGTTCCGATGGCCCGAGTTCCAATGGTCCTAGTTCCGATATCCCGAGTTCCGATGGCCCAAGTTCCGATGGCCTGAGTTTCGAGTTCCAATGGCCCTAGTTCCGATGGCCTGAGTTTCGATGGCCTGATGTCCCGAGTTCCGATGGCCCGAGTTCCGATGGTCCTAGTTCCAATGGCCCGAGTTCCGATGGTCCTAGTTCCGATGGTCCTAGTTCCGATGGTCCTAGTTCCGATGGCCCAATGGCCGTAGTTCTGATGTCCCAAGTTCCGATGGCCCGAGTTCCAATGGCCGTGTTCCGATGGTCCTAGTTCCGATGACACAGTGTCCTGAGTTCCGATGGCCCGCATTCCGATGGCCCGATTTCCGATGGCCCAAGTTCCAAGTTCCGAATGCCTGAGTTCCAATGGCCCGAATTCTGAATGGCCCGCATTCTGATGACCCGAGTTCCGATGGCCCGAGTTCTGATGGCCCGAGTTCCACGTTCCGATGGCCTGAGTTCCAATCGCCCGAATTCCGAATGGCCAGAGTTCTGATGGCCCGAGTTCCGAGTTCCGATGGCCTGAGTTCCGAGTTCCGATGGCCCGAGTTCCGATGGACTGATGTCCCGAGTTCCGATGGCCCGAGTTCCGATGACCTGATGTCCCGAGTTCCAATGTCCCGAGATGAATTCCGATGGCCCGAGTTCTGATGACCCGAGATGAATTCCGATGGCTCGAGTTCTGAGTTCCAATGGCCCGAATTCCAAGTTCCGATGGCCTGAGTTCCGATGGCCCGAATTCCAAGTTCCGATGGCCCGAGTTCCGATGGCCCGATGTCCCGAGTTCCGAGTTCCGATGGCCTGAGTTCCGATGGCCCGAGTTCCGATGTCCCGAGTTCCGAGTTCCGATGGCCTGAGTTCTGATGGCCCGATGTCCCGAGTTCCGATAGCCCGAGTTCCAATGGTCCTAGTTCCGATGGCCCGAGTTCCGTTGGTCCTAGTTCCGATGGCCCGAGTTCTGATGGTCCGAGTTCCGATGGTCCTAGTTCCGATGGTCCTTGTTCCGATGGTCCTTGTTCCGATGACCCAATGGCCTGTGTTCCGATGTCCGAAGTTCCGATGGCCCGAGTTCCAATGGTCCAAGTTCCAAGTTCCTATGGCCTGAGTTCCAATGGCCCGAATTCTGAATGGCCCGAGTTCTGATGACCCGAGTTCCGATGGCCCGAGTTCTGATGGCCCGAGTTCACGTTCCGATGGCCTGAGTTCCAATGGCCCGAATTCCGAATGGCCAGAGTTCTGATGACCCGAGTTCCGAGTTCCGATGGCCTGAGTTCCGAGTTCCGATGGCTCGAGTTCCGATGGCCCGATGTCCCGAGTTCCGATGGCCCGAGTTCCAATGGTCCTAGCTCCGATGGCCCGAGTTCCGTTGGTCCTAGTTCCGATGGCCCGAGTTCTGATGGTCCGAGTTCCGATGGCCCGAGTTCCAATGGTCCTAGTTCCGATGGCTCGAGTTCCGTTGGTCCTAGTTCCGATGGCCCGAGTTCCGATAGTCCTTGTTCCGATGGTCCTTGTTCCGATGGCCCAATGGCTGGAGTTCTGATGTCCCAAGTTCCGATGGTCCGAGTTACAATGGCCGAGTTTCGATGGTCCTAGTTCCGATGACCCAATGGCCCGCGTTCCGATGGCCCGCATTCCGATGGCCCGATTTCCGATGGCCCAAGTTCCAAGTTCCGATGGCCTGAGTTCCAATGGCCCGAATTCTGAATGGCCCGAGTTCTAATGACCCTAGTTCCGATGGCCCGAGTTCTGATGGCCCGAGTTCCACATTCCGAAGGCCTGCGTTCCAATCGCCCGAATTCCGAATGGCCAGAGTTCTGATGACCCGAGTTCCGATGGCCTGAGTTCTGAGTTCCGATGGCTCGAGTTCCGATGGCCCGATGTCCCGAGTTCCGAGTTCATATGACCCGAGTTCCGATGGCCTGAGTTTCGAGTTCTGATGGCCCGAGTTCCGATGGCCCGAGTCCAGATGGCCCGATGTCCCGAGTTCCGAGTTCCGATGGCCCGAGTTCCGATGTCCCGAGTTCCGAGTGCCGATGGTCTGAGTTCCGATGGCCCGAATTCCGAAGTCACGAGTTGAATTCCGATGGCCTGAGTTCCGATGTCCCGAGTTCCGATGTCCCGAGTTCCGATGTCCCGAGTACCGATGGCCTGAGTTCCGATGGCCCGAGTTCCAAGTTCCGATGGCCTGACTTTCGAGTTCTGATGGCCCAAGTTCCGATGGCCTGAGTTTCGAGTTTCAATGGCCCGAGTTTCGAGTTCCGATGGCCCAAGTTCCGATGGCCTGAGTTTCGAGTTTCAATGGCCCGAGTTCCGATAGCCCGAAGTCCCGAGTTCCGATGGCCCGAGTTCCAATGGTCCTAGTTCCGATATCCCGAGTTCCGATGGCTCAAGTTCCGATGGCTTGAGTTTCGAGTTCCAATGGCCCTAGTTCTGATGGCCTGCGTTTCGATGGCCTGATGTCCCGAGTTCCGATGGCCCAAGTTCCGATGGTCCTAGTTCCGATGGCCCGAGATCCGATGGTCCTAGTTCCGATGGTCCTAGTTCCGATGGTCCTAGTTCTGATGGCCCGAGTTCCGATGGCCCGAGTTCCGATGGTCCGAGTTCCGATGGTCCTAGTTCCTATGGTCCTTGTTCCAATGGCCCAATGGCCGGAGTTCTGATGTCCCAAGTTCCGATGAGTTCCAATGGCGAGTTCCGATGATCCTAGTTCCGATGACCCAATGGCCTGAGTTCCGATGGCCCGCATTCCGATGGCCCAAGTTCCGAAGGCCTGACTTCCAATGGCCCGAATTCTGAATGGCCCGAGTTCCGATGGCCCGAGTTCTGATGGCCCGAGTTCCACGTTCCGATGGCCTGAGTTCCAATCGCCTGAATTCCGAATGGCCAGAGTTCTGATGATCCGAGTTCCGATGGCCCGAGTTCCGATGGCCTGATGTCCCGAGTTCCGATGGCCCGAGTTCCGATGGCCTGATGTCCCGAGTTCCGATGGCCCGAGATGAAATCCAATGGCCCGAGTTCTGATGACCCGAGATGAATTCCGATGGCTCGAGTTCTGAGTTCTGATGGCCCGAATTCCAAGTTACGATGGCCTGAGTTCCGATGGCCCGAATTCCAAGTTCCGATGCCCCGAGTTCCGATGGCCCGATGTCCCGAGTTCCGAGTTCCGATGGCCTTAGTTCCGATGGCCTGAGTTCTGATGTCCCGAGTTCCGAGTTCCGATGGCCTGAATTCCGATGGCCCGAATTCCGATGGCCCGAGTTGAATTCCGATGGCCTGAGTTCCGATGTCCCGAGTTCCGATGGCCTGAGTTCCGATGGCCCGAGTTCCAAGTTCCGATGGCCTGAGTTTTGATGGCCCGATGTCCCGAGTTCCGATGGCCCGAGTTCCAATGGTCCCAGTTCCAATATCCCGAGTTCCAATGGCCCAAGTTCCGATGGCCTGAGTTTCGAGTTCCGATGGCCCTAGTTCCGATGGCCTGAGTTTCGATGGCCTAATGTCCCGAGTTCCGATGGGCCGAGTTCCGATGGCCCGATTTCTGATGGCCCATGTTCCAAGTTCCGATGGCCTGAGTTCCAATGGCCCGAATTCTGAATGGCCCGAGTTCTGATGACCCGAGTTCCGATGGCCTGAGTTCTGATGGCTCGAGTTCCAAGTTCCGATGGCCTGAGTTCCAATGGCCCGAATTCTGAATGGCCCGAGTTCTGATGACCCGAGTTCCTATGGCCAGAGTTCTGATGGCCCGAGTTCCAAGTTCCGATGGCCTGAGTTCCAATGGCCCGAATTCTGAATGGCCTGAGTTCTGATGACCCGAGTTCCGAGTTCCGATGGCCTGAGTTCCGAGTTCCGATGGCCCGAGTTCCGATGGCCTGATGTCCCGAGTTCCGATGGCCCGAGATAAATTCCGATGGCCCGAGTTCTGATGACCCGAGATGAATTCTGATGGCTCGAGTTCTGACTTCCGATGGTCCGAATTCCAAGTTCCGATGGCCTGAGTTCCGATGGCCCGAATTCCAAGTTCCGATGGCCTGAGTTCCGATGGCCCGAATTCCAAGATGCAATGGCCTGAGTTTCGATGGCCCGAGTTCCGAGTTCCGATGGCCCAAGTTCCGATGGCCTGATGTCCCGAGTTCCGTTGGCCCAAATTCCGATGGCCCGAGATGAATTTCGATGGCCCGAGTTCCAATGGCCCGAGTTCTGATGGCCTGATGCCCCAAGTTCCGATGGCCCAATGTCCCGAGTTCCGATGGCTCGCGTTCCGATAGTCTGAGTTTTGATGGCCTGATGTCCCGAGCTCCGATGGCCTGATGTCCCAAGTTCCAATGGCCCAAGTTCCAAAGGCCTGAGTTTCGATGGCCTGATGTCCCGAGTTCCGATGGCCCGAGTTCTGATGTCCCGATGTTCCGATTTCCGATGTCCCGAGTTCCGATGGTTCTCGTTCCGATGGTCCGAGTTCCGATGGCCCGAGTTCCGATGGTCCTAGTTCCGATGGCCCTAGTTCCGATGGTCCGAGTTCCAGTGTCCCGGGTTCTGATGGCTGAGTGCCGATGGCCCGAGTTCTGATGGCTGAGTTCCGATGGCCCGAGTTCCGATGGCCCTAGTTCCGATGGCCCTAGTTCCGATGGTCCGAGTTCCGATGGCCCGAGTTCCGATGGTCCTAGTTCCGATGGCCCTAGTTCCGATGGTCCGAGTTCCAATGGCCCGAGTTCTGATGGCTGAGTTCCGATGGCCCTAGTTCTGATGGCTGATTTCCGATGGCCCGAGTTCCGATGGCCCTAGTTCCGATGGCCCTAGTTCCGATGGTCCGAGTTCCAATGGCCTAGTTCCGATGGTCCTAGTTCCAATGGCCCAATGGCCGGAGTTATGTCCCAAGCTCCGATGGCCCGAGTTCCAATGGCTGAGTTCCGATGCTCCTAGTTCCGATGGCCCAATGGCCCGAGTTCTGATGTCCTGCGTTCCGATGGCCCGAATTCCGATGGCCCGAGTTCCAAGTTCTGATGGCCTGAGTTCCAATGGCCCGAATTCCGAATGGCCCGAGTTCTGATGACCCGAGTTGAATTCCGATGGCCCGAGTTCTGAGTTCCAATGGCCTGAGTTCCGAGTTCCAATGGCTCGAGTTCCGATGGCCCGAGATGAATTCTGATGGCCCGAATTCCGAGTTCCGATGGCCTGAGTTACGATGGCCTGAATTCCAAGTTCCGATGGCCTGAGTTCCGATGGCCCGAATTCCAAGTTCCGATGGCCTGAGTTCCGATGGCCCGAGTTCTGAGTTCTGATGGCCTGAGTTTCGATGGCCCGAGATGAATTCCGATGGCCCGAGTTCCGATGGCCCGAATTCCGATGGCCGGAGATGAATTCCGATGGCCCGAGTTCCGATGGCTCGAGTTCGATGGCCTGTGTTTTGATGGCCTGATGTCCCGAGTTCCGATGGCCCGAGTTTCGAGGGCCCGAATTCGGAGTCCCGATGGCCTGGATTCTGATGGCCAGAGTTGAATTCCGATGGCCCGATGTCCGAAGTTCCGATGGCCCAAGTTCCGATGGCCCGAGATGAATTCTGATGGCCTGAATTCCAAGTTCCGATGGCCCAAGTTCCGAGTTCCGATGGCCCAAGTTCCGAGTTGCGATGGCCCGAGTTCCGAGTTGCGATGACCCAAGTTTTGATGGCCTGAGTTCCTAAGGCCTGATGTCCCGAGTTCCGATGTCCCGAGTTTTGATGGTCCGAGTTCCGAAGGTCCTAGTTCCAATGTCCCGAGTTCCGATGTTCCGAGTTGCGATGGCCCGAGTTGCGATGGCCCTAGACTAAAATGCTATTTTGTGCTGAACTGTTGGCAGTTTTGTGCTTTGCCCACTGGGAGAAGACTTGTAATAGTCCAAACTTATTTTGTAAATAAACATAAACATTAAATTTCACCTCAGTTAACTTCTCGTCAAAAGATTTTTACTCGAACTTTGAAGAAAGAAAATGTGCCATAAAATTCCATCAGAAATTCAGTGTTGCTGTTCATCAGAGCGGGGTAGTAACACGATGCATGAGATCAGATAGAACAAGGAAAGCAAGAATTACAAATGCATCAGACACATCTAAACACATTCAAGCATTTATTTTGTTTGGAGATATATTCATGTGTAGCATAACACGAATAAAATAAATAGTGGGAGATCAATAATGTGCATTTTAGTGAGGGTAGGTGCATATTGATGATCTAACATGAAATATTTCTGCGTATGTGTAAATATGTATCCAAAAATAATTTTCACTTGTCTTCTTTAGTTCCACAGCTGGTATTTGGTGGGAACCTGGATTTTCTGGTGTTTGATTACCTGTCTGAAATCACCATGTCACTGCTTGCTGCTGCTAAAGCCAAATCTCCTGTGAGCATGTTTCTATTATTAAAACAATAAGAGAGTAGTCAGGTTGTAGTACACAATGGCCGGAATTTTAATTTGGAAGTGGTTAGGGGGGTGGCGAGAGCGGGGGGGCCGGGGGGGGTGCGGTGGCGAGAGTGGCGGGGGCGGGGGTATGGAAACTGGTCGGGAAACCCGTGAGAATGGGTTTCCTGCAGGCCCTGCCGAATTCAACGGCAGGCCTGATTAGTATTTAAAATCACTTTCCCGTCCGCAGCCAGCAGATGGAGAGGCTAGCTGGCTGTCAGGCGGGTTGGCCTGCGGCACCAGGCTGCAGAGAGGAGGGAGGAGTGGATTGGCGGGGGAATCGAGGACTGGAGGGGGGCAGGTCGGAAGGTGATTGGGGACCGGAATATCGAGGACCGGATAGGGGGCAAGACTGAAGGCCAGAGGGTGATCGGGGACCGGAAGATGATTGGAGTCCAGAGGGGGGCAGGACTGAAGGCCAGAGGGTGATCGGGGACCGGAGGGTGATCGGGGATGGAGGGGGAATTGGGCAGGTGGAATGGTGGCCTCTTGAGGGGGTTGGGGGTGGCGTTCCTGGTTGACAAGGCACGAACGCTGGACCAGCAATTGAGGAAAGTTGCTTATCTCCTGGATCCAGCAGTCCTCACCTCCCTTTAGATGACAGGTTCCGCAAGTCCAGGGAACCCTGCCCGTCCACAGTTAAATTTCAATTTATTATAATGAGGCTGTGTCTTATGGTGATCCACCATTTTAAATTCGAAGTGACTGCTGCCAATGAACCAGAAACTGCGCAAAAGCATTCTGTACATAAATGTCAGGTCCTAAATTTGAAAAAGTAACATTCACCACAATAGACAGAGACCTGATAGCAATAATCACACTCAACAAGAGTGCAATAAAACACTCACAAGCTGATAACAATCTGTCACATTTCCTCGTTAAATTGTACTGGAAGTTTTAGCAGTTCATTCTGATGAATTAATCATACTGCTGCCACTCTCTTCTTGCATTCCTTGTCCGCGTTCCCTCTTGTTTTCCTCCCCAGTCTCTTTGTCTAGCGGTCCTCTCTCTATCTCTCCGCACTGTCTCTACTCTCTTTCTCAATGATCCTTTTCTCAGCCAATTAATTCCTAACATCCTGCGCCTGTATTCTGTTCACCAGCCGCGTGTTCAAACTACAACAGACAGAGGACCTGATGGCGATAAGCACACTCCGCGAGATTACAATAAGCTGACAACATCCTAATATCACCTTGGTGTCACATTACAAATCTCACAATACCTGAAATTTCTACCCCTCACCGTTTTCTATCACTAATCTGTGGGTAGTCCGGCAAGAACAAACAAAAAAAAAAACACTGGAACTGTGCAACTACTTTGTGTCATTGGTAGCAGTCACGTCCTATTCAAAATGCCAACCCGAGTTCTGTGAGCGGCTTGGCTGCCCGCCCCCCCCATCCCGCCTCCATTAAAACCAGAAGTGGGTGGATTGGGGTCAGGATTCAGATTTTTAACTCATTAACCTCCCACCCGACCCCAACCCACCCATTTTTGGGATTAAAATTCCCTCAAATGTATCCAAACGTGCTTTTGGGAGGGTGGGTGGGGAGGCGGGGGGACGCGGGAAAAGGGGACATTAATATACCTTCCCTAAGAAACTATGCTCTTTTAGGGAGACAAGTTAGTTAATTCTAGGGCAGCCTTCACGGATGGTACCAAAGATGTATTTTTCTTTTTGCTCAATATTTTAGAAGGGGTGCTGCTTTAGGTGGTGTGAGGGGGAACTCGCATAGTTATGGTATTTTTCACCATGCAGATAAGTTCCTAGCTAGGAGTAGTGATAAATCCCTTCTAGCCCACTGGTGCAGGGCACATGTTCAGAGGAGTTACTGGTCAGTATAATTACTAAATAGACCCAGTCAGGTCTTGAAAGCCCTCTGAAAGTGTCCGGTGTGAAGCAACGATATCAGCCACTCTAGAAACCATCACTGTCCTTGGTACTTCCTCCAGGTATCTATGAATCTCTTGGGGTTGTCACTGTCCCCAGCGTGTTCTGCATGTTCAAGGAAACGTTCTGCAGTGTGTTGCAGATGCAGATAGTGGACTGGTCACACTTCTCCATCATCATAACTGTATACATGGAAATTGTCTCCACAGCCTCCACATGAGATTGATGCTCCCTGAATGACTGGGCCCCTGAGGTCCTTGGGCTCCTCAGCCGAGGGCTATCGTTTCTTCACCTTCTGAGGATCAAATTGACGAAGGGCGGCTTTTCCACTTCTTTCTTTGAAGATCTAAATTATGTGCAGGTTTTATTGGATCATGCACCTCCCTTGGCCTAATGGGTTGTGGGTGACTTGTTTCCATATTTTTGCTAATATCACTTTGCCAGAGCTGTACCTCAGCAGCGATTCTCCTCAAATTTTTGTTTTCCTACAGTGGGGGAGGGATGGGCACCTAGCCTTTGCTGGGCAACTCTCTGCAGTTGCATGGCTAAGATGGGAACTCGCCTCCCGTGAGAAACTGAACCTGCATTTCTCCACTCGACTTCCGTATATGTGTGCCCCAGTGCAATGTGTCAATGACCTGTGTTTTTTCTTGATTTTTAGTATGTCTTTGCATTGTGATTATTGAATAACATTTCTTAACTATGATTTATTCCCATGTTTACAGAAATAATAATGTCTATTTATTTTTCAGAACCATGGATATGTGCCTGATTTTGTGCAGATTGCAATGGCCCCATTTATTAAGGATATTCACAAAAGAGGTAATGGAGTTACAATTACTTTTATTTTCTTACTGCTTTTATCAATAAGTTAACTGCAGTTTATAGTCTTACAGCCCAACTAACTAAAAGAAAAATGACAAAATTAGATGTTTCCCTTGTATCCACTGGTCTCCTGTGTTATTTTTTTCAGGAAATCGCAAAGCATACAAATTTGCTGCCTCCTTTTCCCTCTCGCACCACCTAGAATTTAGCACAGATTTGCCTTAAATTGGCACTGTTATTCAGAAAGGCCATAAGAATGACTGGTATGAGAGAATGAAAAAGTTCGCATTGGAGCAACATGGAGTGCTCTTCTGAGGATTAAACTAAGGCACCGTTTTGGGACAGAGTAGAGGGACCTTTAACCCTACATCAGAGCCATACTTTGCCTGAATTTGGACTGTTTGAGCATGTTGGTTTTCCAAAGTGTGAAATGTTCCATTCTGTAGACTTGATAATCCTCACTTCAAAACTTTACCAAAAAATAAACAAAAATATTTCCTGACTGGGAACTGGAAAAACGCTATGTCACAAGGCAATGTAAAACTAAAAATTAGGAACATAGGAGCAGGAGACAGGCATTCAGCCCCTCGAGCCTATTCCACAATTCATTCTATGTCAGCCGTGGCTGAGTGGGTAGCACTCTCGCGTCTGAGTCAGAAGATTGTGGGTTCAAGTCCCACTCAATATCTAGGCTGACACCCCAGTGCAGTGCTGAGGGGGCGCTGCACTGTCGGAGGTGCCGAAGGAGCGCTGCACTGTTGGAGGTGCCATCTTTCGGATGAGACGTTAAACCGAGGCCCCGTCTGCTCTCTTAGGTGGACGTAAAAGATCCCATGGCACTATTTCGAAGAAGAGCAGGGGAGTTATCTCCAGTGTCCTGGCCAATATTTATCCCTCAATCAACATAACAAAAACAGATTATCTGGTCATTATCACATTGCTGTTTGTGGCGGTTTGCTTGTGCGCAAATTGGCTGCCGCGTTTCCTATATTTAAACAGTGACTACATTTTAAAAAGTACTTCATTGGCTGTAAAGCGTTTTGAGATGTCTGGTGGTCGTGAAAGGCGCCATATAAATCCAAGTCTTTCTTTCTAATCCATTCAAATAAGGTCCACAAAGCAGGAAAACTTTAAATAGATCTTTTATTGTGGGACACTTTACACCATGGTCCTACACACATACCCTTTTCTCCGCATGGAGCTCCTTGACAAATGAATGAAGACTGTTGTACACTCCCCGCTCTTAATGGTCCCACTTCAAACTGCCACCCTAGGTCCTCTTATACTCTTGTGTTTCTCCAGTGTCTCTAAACAAAGTAGAACAAATACAACGAAATACAGGACAGGTCCCTTATTCTAACAAATAATATACTTACAGTGTGCACCAAATACTGGCTGATATCCTTTTACTAAGTGGCAATTTCCTTGTTCATGAATTATGAGGTCAATTTCACCAAAATAAAAACTAAATAAAGATAATTTTAGATTCAGTATCGGCCACTGAGAAATCAAAAATTACAAGTTTCCCCAATGGCTCATTTGATAAAGGCCCAGTTCAGAACTTTCCAGCAAGTTGCCAGATTTGAATACTGAGCTTCACTGAGCTAGCTGATATCAACTAGGGCACCAATAGAGGCTTGAATTGGCTTCAGCAGTCTGGGCTTTGAAAGGGGAAATATTAGCCAGTGTCCCCACTCCAGTTTGCATCAATTGGTAGCACTCTTGTCAGAAGGTTGTGGGTTCAAGCTCCATTTCAGACTGTACACTACACAATCTCAGCTGACACTTCCATGCAGTGCTGAGAGAATATGGTATTGCTGGAGGTGGCCTGTGGTGGATGTAAAAGACCCCATGGCACAATTCAGAGACGTGCAGGGAGTTCTTGTAGTGCTCGGGACAGTATTGTTCCTTCAACCAACACCTCCAAAAACAGATTAACTAGGCATAGCTTCATTTGCTGTTTGAGCAGCCTTGGAGGGTTCAGATTGGCAGCAGCAATTACCTACAAAACAATGGTAACTACACTTAAAAAGTAGTCAATTTCTGTATGAAACTTTGTGGTGTCCTGAGTACATGCTGAGACACTATAAAACTGTAAGTCTGTTTGCTCTTCCTGATCACTATTCACTGAAGGTTGCTGGGAAGTGCATATATATATATATATATATGGATATTGGTTGAGGACCAAATCAGGCTCAGCCATGATGCCTCCACGGTCAGATACATGGCTGACTCTCGCTAGCTCGGCTCACAAATGAAGAGTTGATGCTAAGACAAAGAATCAGAGGTTGTCAGGCAGTTGTGAGCCCAAAAGTCAATACCTTTTAGAAGAGGAAAGTAGGAGGCGGGAGGGGGGGGGGAAAGAAATCAAAATGACAGCCGATAAAAATGTTATTTTAAACTTTTGAACGTGTTGGAAAAACAAATCCCCTAAAGGTACTTCATTTTTGCTGACTTCAGGTATCCGTGTGGTCTGCAATGCTGGAGGTGTGAACCCTCACGCCTGCGCTGCTGCTCTACAGGAGGTAGTTAAAAAAGCAGATCTGGACTTGAAGATTGCAGTTGTGACAGGAGATGATCTAATGTTGATGGTATGTAGAAATTGTATTTTCTTTAATAAGACATCAACAAAAAGGAACATCAGATAGTTTCTCCTGCATGATTATCTACAGTGTGCACAATTTGTTAAACTTTATCTCGTCAGAAACAGATGGTTTACATGAAAATAACCAGCTGTTTTATGATCACAATTTTGCTTGCTTATGTAGAAAGATGGATTGTAACCAAAATGTGAAGTAGTACTTGTATGGAAAAAATAATATACTGGCTAACTAGAATAGATTTTGGTTCCCTGATCCTATTCTCATCCATGTTGACACATGCACGTTCCAGCAAGAGTCACTGGGGCTGAAATTCAGCTTCTGGAAAAGGTCTGTTGCTGCTGGAAAGCGGCGGAGTCAAGTGGCCGCCGACTTCCGGTCCAATGGCCGCCGCCAGTGAAATTGTCCTTGGGGGTTTTTGCAGCGGTGTTCACTTCCATCCCGCTACCCCCACGCCTGCCGCGGTATTGTGGATGTGGCCTTAATGACGCATCAGAGCGCGCACTGCTGCCTCTCTGCCCCAGAAGCTATATTAACTATAAAAAAAACAACCTGCTGCCTGACGGTGCCCCTGACAGCTTGTTGTGTCAGAGCACTGTGCCGGGCTGCTCAAGACCACCAGTGGAGGAGAAAGGATTTTTTTTGAAATCGCGATTTTTTTTGGAGGAAAAGGTTTCGCACTTGTGAGAGATTGTTTGGAGTTGCAAAATCTTTTGTGGACTTGTGTAAAGTTTTGTGGACTTTTGAAAAGTTTATCACTTGCCCTATTGACATCTGTAGTGATTACTACTGGCCTGGGGTCCTCAATCTGTACTCCACAGAGGCGTCAAAGTGAGGGTTGAGCCTGCAGACGCAATGGGCTCAATGCTAGCAGGGGAACGCCTTGTGCAGATTGTGCGTGGCAGGGAGGGACGCAGGAAAAGGCAGTGACGTCAGCAACAGGTCCAAAGGCAGCGGGAAGGGAGGCAGCAGACATGGCTGCCCAACATAGAGAAGGGCCTGGAGATGGACATAGACCTCAAGGCAGAGAGGCTGGTCAGGAAGGAGCTGGCGTGAGGAGGCGGGTGAGGTACGCTGACCCCCCGCACCAGATAGTGGGTGATGAGACAGATGCTTGCAAGCAGCAGCCTGCAAAGGCTGAAAAGCATCAAGAGGACGAGGGAGAAGGCAATCAGCTGCCATAGGAGGGGCCCAGCATAGACCTGGGGGAAGAAGGCCCTGTCCAAGGGTCTACCGCCATCAGTTTTCATGGAGCTAACCGATGAGCAATGTCTGCAAAAGCTCCAATTTAGGAAGGATATCCTTAGGGAACTGTGCAATCTCCTGCACCCAGATCTGCAGGCTCAGACAAGGCTAAGGACAGCTCTGAGCGTTGAAACCAAACTGACCATTGCACTAAACCTTTATGCAACTGGCTCTTTCCAGTCTGCAACTGCAGATATATCTAACATATCTCAGTTCTCCACCCATCGCTCCATCCGTCGTCACAGATCTCTCTACAGGAGAAGACTGCAATACATTTAGTTCCCGATGACCAGGGAGAAGCAGGTGGAGCGGCAGACCGGATTTGTGTAGATTGCAGGGTTCCCCAGGGTGCAAGGCGCCATCGACTGCACACATGTCACACTGAGGGTGCCACAAACCCATGCTGAAATGTTCATGAACAGAAAGGCATTCCACTCCTGCAACGTCCAGCTGGTGTGCGACCACCAGAGCAAGATCATGGCAGTTGATGCCTGGTATCCAGGCAACAGCCACGATGCCTTCATCCTGCGCCAGAGCTGTGTGCCCGCCGTGTTCTCGGGCTCAAACCATAATTGTGGATGGCTGCTAGGTGACGAGGGATATCCCCTGTGCACTTGGTTGTTGACTCCCCTTTGCAACCCCAGGACCGCTGCCAAACATGCTTACAACGATGCTCATTCTGGCACCAGGTGCATAATTGAGCACTGCATCAGGATCCTCGAGCAGAGATTCCATTGCCTGGACCGTTCTGGTGGAGTGCTGCAGTACTCGGCTGAGCTGGTCTCCCTATTTGTGGTCGTCTGCTGCATGCTTCACAACCTGGCAATCATGAGAGGCCAGCTGCTGGAGATCGATCCAGCAGTAGCTCCTCAGGAGGAGGCGCAGCAACAGGAGAAGGAGGCGGAGGAGGAGGATCAAGATGCGCATCGCCAGCCACCCAGGAGGCGCCATCACCATCCCAACCCTGCAAGGGAAGTGCAGACCCGTCTCATCGCTGCTTGTTTCTGCTGAATTAATGCCCACAACACCCTTCATCTTTGCTTTTCCATGGCCATCCCAATGAGTCCTTTCATGCATCATTGCCCATCGTCAAATCATACACCTGCCCAGATATAAGAACACAACATATAAATTTATTACATAATAAAGAAAGGTGCAAAAAACAAACACAACATCATCTCTCACCCTTGTGCATCTCCTTATAACCCCTTTTACATAAACCTATCCTACTACTACACCGCAGTGTCTCTCCTGTGGCTGCCTTATGGGTCTGGGAAGGCTGCTGTGTTTCCTGTGCAGAAGCTACAGACCAGCTCTGTCCCTGGAAGGGCCGGCTGGCGACTGAGCAGCACCCTCCTGGGAGGGTTCAGTCGGCGTTGGCTTGGGCGACTCCATGCTTGGAGGCAATGGTGGAGTGA
Organism: Pristiophorus japonicus; assembly: GCF_044704955.1. Classification (NCBI taxonomy): domain Eukaryota; kingdom Metazoa; phylum Chordata; class Chondrichthyes; family Pristiophoridae; genus Pristiophorus; species Pristiophorus japonicus. The sequence goes on along the minus strand of NC_091978.1, from coordinate 276,235,377 downwards.
CAGGTCTGGGGCCAGGAATGGTGTGATCCTGAGAGAGCACATCATCAGGATCCTGGTCCGAGGAGCCTGTGTCACTCCCCGAGGACAGCACATTACCACCGGCACCAATCTGAGGGAGCTCGGGTCGATGCTGTGGCACCACACTGGAAGGTCCCCTGTGGCCCCTGGTGCACCCAGCCGCGAAGGCAACACTGAGGTGTCGGGTGGCATCCAGCTGAGCCTGTATGAGAGCAGCCACAGTTTCAAGGCCACCAGAAATGACAACAGTAAGACGCTCCGTGGCTTGTTGCTCAGACTGCATAAGAGCATTCTGAACTTCCAGGACCGCAGCCATCCTTTCCAAAGCAGCACTGATATGCTCATTCACTTGTGCCTGTGCTGTAATGGCAGCTGCCACATCACCTACGAGTCGTGACATCACAACTGGATCCACACAGTCAATCTGGGCGTCCACCATCGCCTGCACACTGGCAATGATGGGCTCCATGGTGTACGCAGAGCTGTCGACAATACAGGAGGCAGAATCCTCCAACTTCTGACCACTTCCGACAGCCTGTCCACTGCTCCCAACATCTGGGAATGCATTGGCCTCCATCCTTCTTTCAGAAGCCTCAACATCGATGGGCTCATCTGAGTCCTCTTCAGCAGAACTCCCGTGTGCACTCGCCCCCCAAAGAAATAGCACCAGAGGTTCCATATGGCCGTCACCATGCTGAAGCCCATTAGGCCCCGGTGTAACACCCAGTGCAGACCCCTCTGCTATGTCTATTAGATCCGAACGCGTACTCCCAGTATCTGAGCTGGTGCTTGTGACTGTAGGAAGCAATGACCCGGTGCTGACAACATTGCCCCCCCTCTTCCTCTGCCTCATCTGAGATGGGGCCAACAGGTGGAGTAACCTCCAGGCTCTCATTCAGGCTCCAGCCCCAATGTCCTCCAGGGTGTCAGGATCACTGTGGCTGTCATTGCCTTCAGGGCTATCCTCCAGGCCTCCCCTCTCTGTCTCCAGTTCATCCTTTCCCTGGCCTCTGCTACCACTGCCTTCAAGGCTGTCCTCCAGGCCTCACAACTCACTGTCGAGGTCATCCTCTCCCTGGCCTCGGCTGCCACTGCCTTCAAGGCTGTCATCCTGCATTGCTCTCCTACTCGCACCAGCGCTCAGACCCTTGCCTTGGCTCTCACTCGGCCTCTCATCTGCAAGCATAAATGTCACAAGGGCTGTCGTGAGGGGAAGGTAGGGAATTGACGCAAGGAGGCTGCAAGTTTCACACTTTCTGGAGGAAAGGCGCTGGCGCTTTCAGGGAGAGATAGCACTAAAGGAGAGGCTTCACTTACCCACGCTGGGATCGGCAGTACTGAAGGCCACAGGGAAGGCAGCATGTCTGCCCACTTGCGCCTCCACCCTCTCCTCCAGAGGCATCAGGATCTGAAGCTGAGGCTCGCCACCACCAGTCCTCCTTTGCTCCATCCGGTTGTGCGCAATCTTGACCTGCAAAACAAAGAATGGTTGCTGAGTAGCAGTGTGATGAGGCATCAGAAATGAGTGCACAAGTGTGTGTCCCTGACATGCAGCTGTAACTGTGACATGAATGGGAGCCTCCATTGTGAGAACACCCACATATATATATAGAGGCCTCAATAATGAAATGCTGCTTCAGTGACTAAAGAGTGAAGGTGGGAAATGAGAGAAGGATGAAGCAAAGGCTCGCAGATGGAAGGTCAGCAGTTGGTGGAACAGGTACTCACTTTCATCAGACGATTGATGTCGTTCATCCTTTTTCTGCACTGGGTGGCGGGCCAATCATGAATGGAGGTTCCTGAGACCTCAACAGCTATCTCTCTCTAGGCATTGGTAAAAACCTCCTGAGTAGGTCTCCCTGCATCGGGATATAGGACTCGGCTCCTTCTCTCCACAGCCTGCATCAGTGTCTCGCGTTCTGCATCGGAAAAATGGGTTGCCCTCCTTGGTACAGATGCAGCAGCCATGGCCTTCACTCAAATGCCTTCCCTCCTCAGGGCCTTTAAGAAGGCCAGGGAGCAACTGGCTCGTTAAGGCCAAATCAGCAGAAGCTGAATTTTCCCATGCAAACTCCGCTCCAAGCTCCCCACCCATACCACTGCAAAGTGCCGATTCCTGCCGGCCAATACCGCTGGGCGCTATTTTTTTCTAAAAATCGGTGAATTTCGATCCATTGGCCGCCACAACCATTGCGGCCGCAATGGCGGCCAAAAAGCGATCGGTGCATCCAATTTCAGGCAGACCTGAATTTCGGCCCTACTGAATAATATTTCTTGGGCTCAATTTTCAGCTTTGATGTTTTTGGGGTGGTAATGGCGGCTGGGCGGCGAAGTTTGTACCTGGGAACAGTTTGTGCCTCAGAAAGTGATATTGGGCAGCTGGGCCCTGAGTCAGGAGGCGCAGCGTTAAGGGAGGCGTTATACACCTCTCTTGGGCGCTAGCATGGGAAACTCCCGAGCTAAAGAGCTGGATCAGAAGTGCTCCGAGAGACACCTGGGGTGGAAAAAAACCCCGAAAGAAATAACCACAAAAACATTCCCAAAACATTGCCCTCGTCACCACAACACAAATCGCCAAAAAAAGTAAAAGGAAAAACAATCACACATACCTTAGGACTCCATTACTTACCTCTCCGCCGTCGGTATCGTTGGACCGCCTGATTTCCCAGGAGTTCACTGCAGGTCGCGCTTCGGAGTGTACGGGTCGGTCAAGAGTCAAAACTGGCGCCGGTATCACAACCAGGGGCATTGCACACCAGTGCAGCTCTTCCGGGCGGTGTTGCTCCACACCGCTGCAAAACCAGACCCGAGGATCGCTACAGGGCGCTGGAGGCTGACCGCCCGGCCAGAACACCTCACCGCCACCATTGTCACCACTCTCGGGTGAAAAAAGCAGCGAAGAGAAGCCGAAAATCCGAAAATCCATCCCCTAGTGCTTAATATATTCAAGATGCCAAATGCTGTTTTCATATATTTACTAAATATAACCTGAATTTTAAAAATGCATTGCCTAATTCAGATTTCTCCTCCATCCCCTGAGCACAGCCACATTACTGAAAACAGACACTTTAGTAGACATTATTCCTGAAGTTCTAAGAATATTGATTGATTGGAGTCATGTAAGCATTCAAGCTTTACTTTGACCTATATAGTTTTGTTTGAAGTGCATATAGAATGGGTTTACCAAACTCACCTTGTTTGAAGGAATAGTTTATTCACAACTGCAATGTTATGAACTTTTTTTGATTGCTATGTTCACAGGATAAATATTTTGCCATCACATATTTAAAACATTTCCAGCATTTGCAAGTTTTCCTTTTTAAAATACCAATCAATTAGTGTTTACAGACAAACAGCCCTATTACATACATGCTCTGCTTCTAGCAACACAAGGGGGAGAAATTTGGGGCGGTAACCCAGGTAATTTTAGCACTTTGAAAAAGTTTGTGCCATCCGCCCAGAGATTTGTCAGAATCAGTCGAAGAGCTGACAGGGACGCTAAAGACAGGGGCGCTAAATCAGCCGTTGCATACTACAGCTGGTGGTGGTGGGCGGGGGGGTGCATGGCGATAACGAAAGTTTGGTCCGTAAGTTTAGCAGATCCATTGTGCATGCGCGGAACTCTGAATCAGACCCCTGGGAACAGCTGAATCTTAAAGGCACAGCAATTCAAGTTTGCGCATGCACAGTTCCAGCTCCACAGGATCTTCAGAACGTGAAAATGGAGGAGCAAGGAGCACGCCAGCTATCTACCTGCTTCTCGCCCACCGCCCTTGATGCCTTGCTGGAGACAGTGGTGAGTCGCTGGAGTGCCCTCCAGCCTGGAGGGGGACGAATGCCACTGCCTCGGGATTTGAGAAGGCTCTGGAGGGAGGTGGCTGAGCACGTTACAGCCCAGAGCCCGGTGCCCACAACAGCAATCTAATGTTGCAATACATTCAACGGCCTTACTGTGGTCTTCAGGGTGAGTACCCTTTCCATTCACCTTCGAATGGTTTCATGTGAACCTCACTCTCTCACACAATGTAAAGACTTTGCACTGACTGTCCCTTCTCTATCTCTTCCTGGCCATGCTGCTCATTGCTGAAGCCAGCCTGAGACCTCTCTATCGCCTCACCAGATATGCACTGCCCTTTCAAGCATCTCTCACTTTCTAGCTCCTTACTCAGCCTGAGTCCACCTATCAGCACATTTCAGCTCTTCATATGTGGTGCCAGTCCTGAGCCTTATACGTACTGGTAATTGCTTGTGCCGCAGACCCACCATTCACACATCCACTGTGTGATGCCACACAGCATGAACTGCCGATATGCACACTTCGCCAACTTACTCGCGAATACCCTACTGCAGAAACATGTGGCACACCAGCACCCACACAGCCACGAACAACTTTTTGCATTTGTCATTGCAGGTCAAACTCGGGCACAATCTACGCGAGTTGCATTGTTGGGAGAGAGGGCCAGCCATACCTCCAGGACCTGACCGACGAGGAGAAGCAAGTATCTGCTCCCATGGACACTGCAGTCGTGGCGATGGAGGGTGGGGAGGCAGAGCTCCTGCTTGACAGTGACGGTATATGACTGAGATGCCCTGCATGAGTCCCCTTAGCCTTGAGGCCACATGCCTTGCGAGATGTAACAAACAAAATAACGATGCTCCCCCCTGCTTCTTGCCTTCCTTCCCCCTCCCCAGCTGATAACTGCACTTCTGTTGCTTTGTGCTTACAGATTATGAGCCAGGAGAGCCCCAGCCTGCCTGTCAACCTACATCTTCAGACACCGGGGAAGATGAGGAGGAGGAGGTGCAGAGCAGTAAGCTGTGTTAGGATGAGACATCCACAGTTGCATCGAGTGGGGAGAGCATCTCGGTGGAAGAGGTCGTCTTTCGAGGGTTGGCTGAACCTGATGATCCTGATCCCAGTGGCCTGCAGCAACACCCAGCATGAGGGGAAGCTCGGGGGCCAGCTCTCCGAAGGGTAAGTCGGCCTATGAGTCCTGCTCACAGACAGGCAGATGAGCACCTGGACCTGGAGGCTATGTCCAGGGAGTCAATGCAGATGCACCGCGAGCTCATTGGTGCATTGGCAAGGATCCCACCGAGCGTCGATGCAATTGCGTTGTATGTGGCGGAGGCCGCCTCAACCTTGGTATTTGCAAATCGGGAGCCCGTCGAGCCCGCCCTTGGTCAATTGCAACGGATGCTCAACACCACAAGTGGCCATGTGGTACAAGACATGAAAGCGCGGGCTATGGCTGACGTGGCAGTAGCCTTTGAGTGGCACGCCGAGACCACGCAACACCTGCATTCTGCCATGTCGTCAGTGCATGCTGGCATCAATGCTCTGATGCAGCGTCAAATTGATGCCACGCCAGCACTGACGGTTGCCATCGTGTCTGGGGCCTCATCAGTCCAACGGAGAGGTAACGGTGCTGAAGTAGGCCAGCAATCTGCGCTCCACCAGATTGCTCTGGATGCTGAGGCTCTGCCGTGGGGAGTTGGCAGGCCATCGGTCCAGATAGAATGTGATGTCCTCTCTCAGGAGGACATAATTTGGTCTCCCAACACTGCCATTCCGCCTTTGCACCTGCCGCGGCTGCACCCCAGCCATCCCACACTACTGCCGCCCATTCTCAGGCGGGGCTGTCATCAGCCGGGCCTTTCAGGCCCAGAGCTGGTCCAGGGCATCATGCTAGGCCGTCTGTCCTGTCTCCCTCTCACACACAGCAGCCCTCAAGTGACCTTGCTGTAGGCACTGAGGACCCATTGAGGAGAAGCAGTAGGCGAGGAAGGAGGGTGAGGCAGAGGGGTGGGAAATGCCTACGCAAGACCCACTGATGAAAGGTGTGGCCGTGGGCCCTATGTAGAAAAGATGTAAATGTTATTCATCTGTTGTATTACTTGAAGGAGCGGGTGCCCCATTGTGTTTTCTTTGAGTGGGGTGGGGTTTTTGGGGTTGTTTGACTGATGTGTTTACAATAAAATGTAACATTGGATGTTTCCTTCAGCCTCTGGTGTATGACTGTTGATATGTAACGGAGAGGTGGCATTATTGTGTCACAATATGCGCTCATGTTTAGCTGCATCCCTCAGCGAAGCACTCCATTATGAGCCGACGCTGACTACCCCTGCCGTTGTCAACATTGACACGCTGCCTCCTCCATGAATGTTGCTGGCCCTTGTCATCTTGCTGTTCATTCGGGGCGTCGGCAGGCACCAGGTCCTCCTCCTCCTCCTCTCGCTCCTACTTTTCCTCCTGAAGTGGCCGTGTGATCCCCACTGGCAAGGCCTGGGCCCTCATGATGGCCAAGTCATGGAGCATGCAGCAGCACATCATAATGAATAGTGAGACCTGTTGAGGAGAGTATTGACAGCTGCCTCCAGGAATCGGAATCGCTGCTTCAGCACCCCTACCGTCTACTCTATGATGCTGCAGGTGGCGCCATGGCTCTCACTGTAGCGTTCCTCCAGCTCTGTGGTGGGGTTGCAGAGGGGGATCATTAGCCAGGTGGCCAGGCCATATCCCTTGTCCCCAAGCAGCCAGCCTCGGCCTTCCCGTGGTGGCTGCAACAGTCGAGGCATAGTGCTCTCCACAGGATAAAGGCATCATGTGCGCTTCCAGGTTAGCGAGCATTGACTGTGAGGAAGCGCTGCGTGTGGTCGGTCACACACCAGCTGCACATTTAGGGAGTGGTATCCCTTTCTATTTCTGAATACCTCTGCATTCTGAAATGGTGCTCGCAAGGCTATATGCATGCAGTCAATTGCTCCTTGCACCCTTGGGAAGCCCACTATCCTGGCAAACCATCATCCTGTTTCTCCCGTGTCAGCGAGAGGGAATGAAGTCCACTCGACGGGTGTAGAGAGTCTGTGTGGTGTGTGGCGTCACGGAAGCCCGCTATCCTGGCAAACCATCATCCTGTTTCTCCCATGTCACCGAGAGGGTAATGAAGTCTACTCGACGGGTGTAGAGAGTCTGTGTGGCGTCACGGATGCAGCGATTTTCTGCAAATTTTGACACGCAGCATATGTCCCCTGATGTAGCCTGGAAGGAGCCGGAGGCATAGAAGGTGAGTGCCACCATGACCTTCACTGCGACGGGCAGCGCAGTCCTGGTGCCGATGTGAGGCTGCAGGTCTTCCTGCAGGAGACGGCATATCTCAGTAACTACCTCCTTTTGGAAGCGCAGGTATGACCGTTGCTGGCGGTAAAGTCGTGGGAGGTATGGCCTCCTGCCCTGACGTCTAAGGGCTCTCCTCCATCGGCCACTGACATGGCCAACAGCCCTTGTCTTTTCACAATGCCTTGCTAGAGCAGATCGGAAATGCGGTTTCCAGCGCATGCGCATTGCGTGCTGGAAACCGGCATTTCCGATGCCTTCCCGGGTCCGTAGGAACTCCATACGGACCCGGGGAGGCTGGAATTGTTGGCCCAATAAAGTTAGTTAACTAGCTAGATAGGGAATGATTCTTTCCTCTAGTAGAAGAATCCAGAACAAGGGAACATCAAGCTAAGTTACTTGAAAGTGAATTCATGAAAAGCTTGATACAAACGTTTATGAGAATATGGAACACATTACCCCAGAAGGCCACCGCCATGCTGTTTTTAAAAGTTGCACTGACTGTGACCTCCGAAGGAAGCACTTCCTCATCCCTTTAGCCACTGGTTAACAACTCTGCAAGCCTGTACCAACTGCTTTTCCAGATGTTGTCCTTGGCGGCCGCTCAATGAGGCAACCGTACCTAATTTACCGACCGGGGTGCAAGCGTGGGCATTGCACCAAGACTGGCGTCAGGATCGCACTGATTGTCAGCAGCCAGGCGCTACTGGTTTGCGCCCCCGATAAGCCTCTCATGAATTTTCATTCGGTGCGCTAAAAGCTGCATGCCTGATCGGTAATCTCTTAAGCTTCCATTAACACCCCCTCTGGCCGCTAATTGAAACGTTAGACATCCGAAAATCCAGCCCAAGGAATTGGTATAGTTTTTTAATGGTTTTTCTTCCTCGTTCTAGAAAAAAATTGTATGTTATAATTTTCACCTTATTTTGAACAGTTTAAAGCAAAAGGTGGCCTTTTTCACACATCACTAAACTGAAGAAGCGTTAGTTTAGTAACTCTTAACAAACGGCAGATGAAAGCATTCTGCTAATTCAGCACTCAGCGCTGTTGTCCCAGGAGCAATGCCTTTCAGTTCTGCTTTTAGAGAACATTATTAGCTGCATCATTAAATGAGGTATGCGCCTTTGGCTCGAAAAGAAACACATAACAGCAGGAACACCACAGGCTTATTTCTGGCTGATGGATATCCTGGCTCGTGTTTCACTTGATAGGTTGACAGACCATCACTGTAATTGTAACATGTATCCAGAGTTGATCAGGTACTTTCTCAATTCTTTTGAAGTTTATTTATAGAAAAGTTACTTGAGACCTCTGTTCCTGTGAAATCATTCAGATCAGGGAGCAGTATCCAGTGACAATAAAGTACTAGGCAATACAGATGAGCAAACTGACCTTAGTCGAGATGTTCAGATGGATACTTGGCGACCACAAACCATTAACCTCTGAACAAGAACCAAAGAATTGAAGTTTATCCTTTATTTCTCCAAGCAAATAGAGTCTAAGGTTGGCCCCATCTTGTGTCCTATCTCTGCCAGGTTTCACAGAACCAGTGCAAGATAGTGTTTCCAGAATAGAGTCAGTTGCCTCTCTCCTTTCCTGATGAGATTGTTTATATTCTTCATTTAGAATTAATTTCCGCATTGTAATTTGAGACTAGTTATAGACTGTCACAGATTAATAAAAGATCTGAAAATTGTATTTGAGTTTTGTATTTAAATATTTAAGCACTTCATTAGAGTGGGTGGATTATCAATCTTTTGGTTACTGTTGCCCAGTTTAATAGAAACAGTTGGCAAGACTGTTAAGGAATTAGCTGTTTGTCATTTATTTACAGTTTTTGATTACTAAATGAATGTATTGTCAAGCTCTCCGAACACTTAGATCCAAGAGTAAGGCGTTTGGCCATTAAGTTTGCTGTATTTGAACACATAGCGAAAGTGCTACATACTGAGCCACGGCTGACACTATTAAATTTTACCATTAAATTTTAAACCACTCAATTCACTGTTCAACTGTGGCCTTCTGGGGTAATGTGTTCCATATTCTCATAAACATTTGTATCAAGCTTTTCATGAATTCACTTTCAAGTAACTTAGCTTGATGTTCCCTTGTTCTGGATTCTTCTACTAGAGGGATCAAGGGGTATGGCGAGAAAGCAGGAATGGGGTACTGAAGTTGAATGTTCAGCCATGAACTCATTGAATGGCGGTGCAGGCTAGAAGGGCCGAATGGCCTACTCCTGCACCTATTTTCTATGTTTCTATGTTTCTATGTTTCTATGAAAGAATCATTCCCTATCTAGCTAGTTAACTAACTTTATTGGGCCAACAATTCCAGCCTCCCCGGGTCCGTATGGAGTTCCTACGGACCCGGGAAGGCATCGGAAATGCCAGTTTCCAGCACGCAATGCGCATGCGCTGGAAACCGCATTTCCGATCTGCCAAGTTTCTGGCTTGACAGATGGCCGCATCTCGGGAGCGAGGACACTTGTAAGTGGAAATTTCCGATATTTACGCTTACAAATGTCCTCAAGAATCTTGCCCCTGAAAACGCAGACGCATAGCCTACTTTTACAGGCGCAAGTGTTTTAAAAAACATATAAAAATAAAGTTATCAAAACATATTTTATCATTAAAAACCCTCCCCAAAATGGTAAGTTTGTTTTTAAAAACTTTTTTAAAAATCGGGAAATTATTTTTTTTAAGACATTAATAACTTTAATTTAAATGAATGTAGTGTAATTATTTTCAATTTTTTATTCGTGTTTTGGGTGTTTGGGGCTGTGTTTTGGGTGTTTCGGGCTCTATCACAATCATAGTAATAGGATCCTGCGGAACTCCTATTACTATGATACTTTGCCTGATTGGCTGCCCAGAACCATGTGATTCCAGCTGTAGGCCTGCGCACGCGTCGACGTGCACGCGCTGCGACGCGCAGTCAGCTCAGGCCACAGCATCGGAAAGTTGAACGTGGGCAGCAGTTTAAGGTAGGTGCGTATTTTTTCTCTAAAATGCCTGTGGGAAGGCCAAAACGGAATTTCAGGGCCATTATTTTAAGCAGCTCATTCAGATCATTCGTCAAACTTGTCATTTCCAGGCAATGTAGCCAAGTCTCTCAACACAACTTAGTTTCTGCATCCCAAGTATTATACGGGTAAATAGTTGTCATACTTTCTCCAAACCCAGTATATTCTTCCTGGAGGCAGGGGCTGCACCTGAAACCCAAACAAGGTCTGACCAGCACCTTGTATATTTGCAGTTGTGCTTTCTTGCTTTTATATTCTAAACCTTTTGTAATGAAGTTCAGCATCCCATTAGCTTTTTTGATCGCATTTTGTATCTATGAGTAACTTTTAATGACCCTAAATCAATTTATTCATCTAACCCCTTACCATACTTTTCTGTTTAAATTATATTCCCATTTGTCACTCTTACATTCACAGTGTACCAATTCACACTCGTTGCATTACATTTCTATTTGCCCTTTGCTTAATCTGTAAAATTACCTTTTGCAGTTTTCTGCTCTTGACAGGAACATCTCCGACTTTAGTTTCATCTGCAAACTTCGATACACTTCTCTCTATTCCCAAATCATGGTTATAATCTAAAGATTTCAATCTCATTTTGCTCAGGAAACACAAAACACTGATCATTTGGATTGAAGGATTGAATTCTAAAATACAGTAAACTGGCATGATATCTGTGCATTTGAAGAAATCGGCTCCTCCTTTCCTGAAAGCATAAACTTGTGGCTCTTTGTCAGTTTACAAATTATTTTTCTGGCTCTTGATATTTCAAGGAATATTTGTGCAATACATACCATATAAATGAAATCTAGCCTTAGTGGAGCATAAGCCAAGGAAAGCACAGATTAAAGTGAGCAACTGAATGCTTATTTCTGATCTGGACTGTGCCATTAGCCCTAATAAGCAATCATAAATATGGGCCATGGGCCATAGCAGATACAGTCAAGAAATTAAGTTTTTCATGGGCTGAATATGATTTTGTTTCACCAGATCAGTCCAGTACCAGTCGCATAATAATTTTTAGAAAAGGAAAGGCCATTAAACCCAAAGAGCTTGAACTTCCACTTTTGTCCTTATCGCCCCAAATTGGGCGTTATTTCCAGCGTGGGCATGAAAAAAGGGTTTTCAAATTGCTGGCTTCTCGCTCATTCTCAAAAAACCTAGTTTCCATTTTGAAAATGGGCGTTACCGCGAGCGATATCAAATGGGCGGTAGCGTTAAATTTTTTTGACCTTCTGCAGTAAAGTGTGGGCACCCTTAGCAACGGCATGGCAACGCTCGATTCCCGCGATTCAGGAGATCAAGGGTCATAATGACATGCGCAGAAGAGGAGACAGAGAGAGAGGGAGCTCAGAGGCACTGAAAGCGTGTGTGGCTGTAGTGTGTGCCTGTCTGGCTGTTGTGGGAGGCACGTTGGAGATTCACCAGTAGCAAAAAGCCTACTAAGCACCAAGAACATAGTTGGCACCGAGTTTTTGTCCAACAAATAAGATATAACATGGAAGGGATGGAGGAGGCCCTGGAGCTGGTAGCCAGGAACACTGGTGGCAGAGGGCTCCCGGTGGTCCTGGAGCGCCGCACTGCACCCCAAGGTGACGTACCCCCATTGTCACGTTCCCATCTCGGGACAGTCCTCTCCTGTATCCATCCAAGCAGCTCTTCGGCCATCACCCACTCCCCCCCCCCCAAATGAAGCATCGCCTGAGGACCTCCTCAGCCAATGGCTTGGAGTCAGAAGGGGACGTGGAAGGGGTGGAGGTGGGGAGGGGAAGTGGGGGTGGGGGGGAAAGGGTTGGTTTGTAGAGAAATACTGATGATCTCAGACTAATGTTCGGTTTAAATGTTTTTTATTTAATACATACCTTGTAGCACATTGGCTCAGATAGCTGCACCATTACATGCTGGTGATTCCTTAACATCAAAGGGTATAATCACACTTAACTTCAATCAACTTAAACTTCAATTGTCACCATTGATGTATGTGTGACAGCCTTGTAAATAACACCAGCGTTCTTCCAGGCAAAGCGATCATTGATGAGCTCCTGACATAAGGCTCTTGCAGCTATCATGCCACCATGGGCCCTTTCATGCGGTCTACAGGGAGGGCGAGAGTATGGCTTCAGCGTCAGCCTGATTGTCTGGGCCGATGTCAGCGTCTGCCTCCTCGTTGTCCTCTTCTCTCTGGTGAGGTTGACTGCCAGACTCATCAGGCAATTCTTGTCCCCTCCTGATAGCCAAGTTGTGCAGCATGTAGCACACCACCACAAATTGAGCTACCTGCTCAGGGTGGTATTGGAACTCGCCTCCTGAGTGATCCAGGCATCTAAAGCGCTGCTTCAGTACTCCAATGGTTTTCTCCACGATATTGCGAGTGGCTCTATGGCTCTCATTGTATCACCTCTCAGCATCGGTGTGGGTGTTACGCAGGGGGTCATCAGCCAGGTGGCGAGGCCATATCCTTTGTCACCAAGCATCCAGCATTGACCTTGTGGCTCATTGTTAAACAAGTCAGATACAGTGCTCTCACGCAGGATGTGAGCATCATGGATGCTGCCTTGAAAATTGAGCATTCACTGCCAGTATAATTTGCTGGTGGTCGACAACCAATTGGACAATGGAATCCATTGCGGTTCCTGAAAACCTCTGCTTCCTGAAAAGGTGTCCGCATCACGATGTGCATACAGTCTATTGCTCCCTGCACCTTGGGGAAGTTTGCAATTCTGGAGAATCCAAGAGCCCTCTCGCTCTGTGCCTCCCTGGTCATAAGGAAGCTAATCAAGTCCCTCCTGTGTGCATACAGGGCTTCAGTGGCCTGTCTAATTCAGCAATGTGTGGCATGCTGAGAAAGTCCTCAAATGTCGCCAGCTGTGGCCTGAAATGAACCTGAGGCGTCGAACAACAGTGCCGCGATGACTTTGACTTCGACGGACAGTGCATTACTGATGGTGCTGGCAGGCTGCTGATCTCCCCTTATCAGCTGGCATACCTCAGTGATAACCTCTTTGTGGAAGCGTAGTCTCCGAAGGCAGGTGGTGTCGGGCAAGTCGAGGTAGGAATGCTTCTCCTTGTACTTGCGGGGGGTGTAATGTCTGGTCCTCCTCATCTGTCTGTCACGTCTTACATTGGGCACATAATGCAGTGGAGCGTTCCTTCGGCGATGTCGAGTCAGCTGCATGTATTTGGTCAGCAAGAGAGGGTGAGAAAGGACAGGCCCCATTGCAGTAGCTCTCTGTTTTCCACCGATTGGTCACAATCAAGGAATATCCTGGCGAAGACACCGCTTCAATTCCAATCGGTCACAATATGGTCAAGATGTTTTTACAGATGTTCAAATCAACTCCAACGACCTGCAGAGTGTTATATATGTGGAATTGTATTTACTCTGTACAGCCACCAGCGGGCTCATCCCCTGGAGTCCCAAGGGATCCCATAATCCCTTGAGAGCACAGGTATTTAAGGAGGCTTCACAGGTTGGAGAGGCACTCTAGAGACCTGCAATAAAAGATGAAGGTCACACTTTACTTTTGAGCTCACACTATTCAGTCTGATGCTTTCTTTATGCACAACAACTGGTGACGAGATACAGATAGCGAACCCAAAGATGCAGAGAACAGTGGGCATCCTGGAAAAATTTTTGGAGGGAGATGATTGGGAAACTTTTGTGGAGCGACTCGACCAATACTTCGTGGCCAACGAGCTAGATGGGGAAGAGAGCGCTGCCAAATGAAGGGCGATCCTCCTCACCATCTGCGGGGCACCAACGAATGGCCTCATGAAGAATCTGCTCACTCCAGCGAAACCCACGGAGAAATCGTACAACGATTTGTGCACACTGGTCCGAGAGCATTTGAACCCGAAGGAAAGCGTTCTGATGGCGAGGTACCGGTTCTACAACTACAAAAGGTCTGAAGGCCAGGAAGTGGCGAATTATGTAACCGAGCTAAGACGCCTTGCAGGACATTGCGAATTTGAAGGACATTTGAAGCACATGCTCAGTGACTTTTTCGTACTTGGCATTGGCCACGAAACCATACTTTGCAAACTTTTGACTGTAGAGACCCCAACCTTGAGTAAGGCCATAGCGATAGCCCAGGCGTTCATTGCCACAAGTGACAATACGAAGCAAATCTCTCAGCGCACAAGTGCTGCTACAAGTACTGTGAACAAAGTGATGTTGTTTTCGAATCGTAACGTACAGGGCAGGCCACACATACCTGCAGCTGCACGTCCGCAGATGACTCAGCGTCCACCATCAAGGGTGATGAATGCTAGGCCATTAACACCTTGTTGGCGCTGCGGGGGTGATCGTTGTTTCCATTCATGCCGATTCAAAGAGTACGTTTGCCAGGGCTGTGGAACAATGGGACACCTCCAACGAATGTGCAGGCGAGCTGCAAAGCCTGTTAAACCTGCAAACCACCATATTGCAGAGGAGGACAGATCCATGGAGGATCATGACAACGAGAGCCTCAGATAGAGGAGGCAGAGGTACATGGGGTGCACACATTCACCATGAATTGTCTCCCGATAATGCTGAATGTTGAACTAAATGGACTCCTGGTGTCAATGGAGCTGGACATGGGCGCGAGCCACTCCGTTATGGGCAAAAAGACTTTCGAAAGGTTGTGGTGGAACAAGGCCTCAAGGCCAATCTTAGCTCCAGTTCGCACAAAACTAAGAACTTACAATGAAAGAACTGATTCCTGTTATCGGCAGTGCTACCGTAAAGGTCTCCTATGATGGAGCGGTGCACAAGCTACCACTCTGGGTGGTACCGGGTGATGGTCCCACACTGCTCAGCAGGAGCTGGCTGGGAAAGTTACACTGGAACTTGGACGATGTCCGAGCGCTATCGCCCGCTGACGACACTTCGTGTGCCCAGGTCTTAAACAAATTTCCTTTGCTGTTCGAACCAGGCATCGGGAAATTCCAAGGAGCAAAAGTGCAGATCCACCTAATTCCGGGGGCGCGACCCATCCATCGCAAGGCGAGAGCAGTACCGTACATGATGAGAGAAAGGCTAGAGATCGAGCTCGACCAGCTGCAAAGAGAGGACAGCATTTAACCGATCGAGTTCAGCGAGTGGGCCAGTTCTATTGTCCCAGTCCTCAAGGGAGACGGCACCGTCAGAATCTGTGGCGATTACAAAGTAACTATCAATCGTTTCTCCCCGCAGGACCAATACTCACCACCAAAGACCGACGACCTGTTTGCAACGCTGGCGGGAGGAAAGACGTTCATGGAGCTGGATCTGACTTCAGCCTACATGACGCAGGAGCTGGAGGAATCATCAAAGGCCCTCACCTGCATCAACACGCACAAAGGTCTTTTTGTTTATAACAGATGCCCGTTTGGAATCCGATCAGTGGCGGCGATATTCCAGAGAAACATGGAAAGTTTACTGAAGTCAGTCCCGCACATCGGGGTCTTCCAGGACGACATCTTGGTCACAGGTTGGAACACAGTCGAGTACCTGCAGAACCTGGAGGAGGTTCTTAGTCGACTCAACCACGTGGGGCTCAGATTAAAACGCTCGAAGTGCGTTTTCCTGGCACCTGAATTGGAGTTCTTGGGAAGGAGGATTGCGGCGGACGGCATCAGGTCCACTAACGCGAAGACGGAGGCACCAAGGCCACGAGCTGCGGTCGTTTCTGGGACTCCTGAACTACTTTGGGAACTTCTTACCGGGTTTCAGCACCCTGCTTGAACCAGTACATGTCTTACTATGAAAAGGGGCGAATGGGTTTGGGGCAAAAGCCAAGAAAATGCCTTTGTAAAAGCGAGAAAATTGTTATGCTCAAACAAATTGCTTGTGTTGTATGATCCATGTAAGCATTTGGTACTAGCATGTGATGCGTCGTCATATGGCGTCGGGTGTGTATTGCAACAAGCTAATGATTTCGGGAAGCTCCAACTGGTTGCTTATGCATCCAGGACTCTGTTTAAGGCTGATGGAGCCGACAGCATGATTGAAAAAGAAGCGTTAGTGTGTGTCTATAGGGTAAAGAAAATGCATCAATACCTGTTTGGGCTAAAATTCGAATTGGCAACTGACCATAAGCTACTTATATACCTGTTTTCCGAGAGTAAAGGGATAAATACCCACACATCGGCCCGCATCCAGAGATGGGCGCTCACATTGTCCGCATACAGCTACGCTATCCGCCACAGGCCAGGCACAGAAAACTGCGCAGATGCTCTCAGTAGGCTGCCATTGCCCACCACGGGGGTGTAAATGGCGCAGCCCGCAGATCTAGCCATGGTTATGGAAGCATTTGAGAGTGAGCAATCACCCATCACTGCCCGGCAGATCAAAAGCTGGACAAGCCAGGACCCCATATTATTTCTAGTCAAAAGCTGTGTGTTTCACGGGAGCTGGTCCAGTGTCCCAATGGAAATGCAGGAAGAGATAAAGCTGTTCCAGCTGCGCAATGATGAAATGTCTATACAGGCAGACTGCCTTCTATGGGGCAATCGAGTAGTGGTCCCCAAGAAGGGCAGAGACACCTTCATCAGTGACCTCCACAGTACCCACCCAGGCATCGTAATGATAAATGCGACAGCCAGATCCCACGTGTGGTGGTCCGGTATCAATGCGGACTTAGAGTCCTGCGTTCACAGATGTAATACATACTCGCAGTTAAGCAGGGAGATGCCGCTAGGTTTATGGTCTTGGCCCTCCAAACCGTGGTCTAGGGTACACGTCGACTATACAGGCCCGTTCTTGGGTAAAATGTTCCTTGTGGTTGTAGACTCCAAGTGGATTGAATGTGAGATAATGTCGGCTAGCACGTCCGCTGCCACTACTGAAAGCCTACGGGCCATGTTTGCCACTCACGGCTTACCTGATGAACTGGTGAGCGACAACGGGCCATGTTTTACCAATGCTGAGTTCAAAGAATTCATGATCCGTAATGGGATCAAACATGTCACATCTGCCTCGTTTAAACCGGCGTCCAATGATCAAGCAGAGAGATCAGTGCAAACCATCAAGTAAGTCTTGAAGAGGGTAATTGAAGATTCGCTGCAGACTCGCCTATCCCAACTCTTGCTTAGTTACCGCACGAGATCCCACTCACTCATTGGGATCCCACCTGCTCATGAAAAGAGCACATAAGACAAGGCTCTCGTTAGTTCACCCTGATCTACATGAACAGGGAGAGAGCAGTCGGCTTCAACCAAGTGCATACCATGATAGCGCAAATGTGTCACGTGAGATTGAAATCAATGATCCTCTTTGTGTATTAAATTATGGACAAGGTCCCAAGTGGCTTCTCGGCACTGTTGTGGCCAAAGAGGGGAGCATGGTGTTTCAGGTCAAACTTTCAAATGGATTCATTCACCGGAAACACTTGGACCAAATTAAACTCAGATTCACGGACTATCCTGAGCAAGCCACTTGGACCCGACCTTTTTTGATCCCCCAACATACACAACAGTGGCAACTGGCACCATGGTTGATCCCGAAGCAGAATCCATCATCCACAGCAGCCCTGCAGGGCCCAACACACCAGGCAGCCCAGCAAGGCCAGCTGCACAGCAGCCCAGCAAGGATCCAACATATGACTCAACAACACCAGCGTTCACACCGAGACGATCAACCAGGACAAGAAGGGCCCTCGATCGACTCACATTGTAAATAGTTACACTATTGACTTTGGGAGGGAATGTTATATATGTGGACTTGTATTTACTCTGTACAGCCACCAGAGGGCTCATTCCCTGGCTTCCGAAGGAATTCCATAATCCTTTGGGAGCACAGGTATTTAAGGAGGCTTCACGGGTTGGAGAGGCACTCTGGAGACCTGCAATAAAAGACTAAGTTCACACTTTACTTTGAGCTCACAGTATTCAGTCTGACTCTTTCTCCATACACAACACAGAGTACATCCGAACTCCGCTGAAGTTGAAGCACAGCAGCCGTTTAAAGGACGCGACATGTGATCTAGAACATGGCATCCATAACGCTGTGATTAGTTCCGGTTAGTTCCACTTTTTATGGGTGGTTTTTTGGGCGAGCGATATTGTGGGTGATATGTGTGCGAGGTGGTGAAATTGACGCTGGGCGATCTCATGGTCACTAGTTTCGGTAAATATGCTCTTTTCGACAAAAAAAAGTGGGCGTGTGGTATTATTGAATCTCGGTGTTAAATCCGTGCGGAAAGTAATGCTGGGCGATAATATGGGCGTTGAATTCGTCCATTCTGTTGATTCCGCCCCGAAAAAGTGGGCGGGCGGTAATATTTTTTCTCGGCGTTAAGAACATGGGGAAAGTAACGCTTGTTGATAAGTTGCCGAAAAATGCCTACCAGTTTCCATTTTGTGCCAAAATGGGCGATATTGGCGTTATACGTCATTTCAATGGTAAAATGGGCGTTAAGTGGGCATTAAGCATGCAAAAAAAGTGGCGGTTCTATCCCAAAATGCTCATCCCCTTTTCAGAGACTCTCTCTCTCTCTCATATGCATCTGGATAGCTCTTGAGAATTAGTTTATACTGTATGCTTCACTGGTAACTTTGTAAATCCACTAATTGCAAATAGTTTCATAGATTTATCCACTGCAGCCTCTGGATCTTCCCTCAGCACACTGTACCATAGGTCTATTTGATTCCTTCCTCCTATACTAATTATCTATCTGCCAGTATTGATCTAGTTCATTTGAAGTTACTTAATTTAAATTATTTGTTAATTTGAATTTTTATTGTGTACAAAACGCCTCCTGTGATGTTTTATTTAAAATGTTTAATTTGAATCACCAGATAATTCAATTTTTTCACACAAAATTGAATTGGAAATGGCAGGAGTAAACTATAATTAAAGGATTAAAAACATTGTGACCAGGTTTAAAGGGGTCTAGAGTTCCAGCAGTGGAATAGCGAGACCTGAAATGATGGACCTTCAGGGGAATTACAATTTGTACTAAATCTTAAATATCTACGACAATATTTATTATTATAGATTTTAAATTTAATTTTACATTGAAATTGATTCCCTTACAATTAAAGAAAGAAATAACTTGCGTTTATTTTGCACCTTTTACAACTTCTGGATGTCCCAAAGTACTTTACAGCCAGACCTTGGTGGCCCCGAGCTGTGAGAGATCATCAGCGTCAGGTCGGGGCCATAAAAGGAGCGGTGAGCGGCGGCCATGGGCAGCGAGGCGGCGTACCACTGCAAGCTATATCTTGAGCTGGTGCAGGAGGGCAACGGCAACGAAGAGGGACGTCATAAAGGTTCAGGACGGTGATTGGAACGTGGGCAGATACAACAGGAACAGCGAGGTTGTGACGAAGGAGCGGCGAGAGATTGTAGAGGGACGTGATCGGGGCCCAGGAGAGGTGCGAGTTCGGGGCCAGAAGAGGCGTGAGCCCAGGGGCAGCACGGGCCAGCCCACAATGCGTTATGTGTGCGCACTAGGTCCGTGCAGCAGAGCAGGTCTCCAGTCGTCTTGGTTAATCCTTGCCACTGGACCAAGACCTAGCTCTGTCAAGCCTGTGTGGTGGCTGGTGTTCAACGGCCACCATAAGAACATAACATAATAATTAGGAACAGGAGTAGGCCATCTAGCCCCTCGAGCCTGCTCCGCCATTCAACAAGATCATGGCTGATCTGGCCGTGGACTCAGCTCCACTTACCCGCCCGCTCCCCGTAACCCTTAATTCCCTTATTGGTTAAAAATTTATCTATCTGTGATTTGAATACATTCAATGAGCTAGCCTCAACTGCTTCCTTGGGCAGAGAATTCCACCCTCTGGGAGAAGAAATTCCTTCTCAACTCGGTTTTAAATTGGCTCCCCCGTATTTTGAGGCTGTGCCCCCTAGTTCTAGTTTCCCCGACCAGTGGAAACAACCTCTCTGACTCTATCCTGTCTATCCCTTTCATTATTTTAAATGTTTCTATAAGATCACCCCTCATCCTTCTGAACTCCAACGAGTAACGATCCAGTCTACTCAATCTATCATCATAGGGTAACCCCCTCATCTCCGGAATCAGCCTAGTGAATCGTCTCTGTACCCGCTCCAAAGCTAGTATATCCTTCCTTAAGTAAGGTGACCAAAACTGCACACAGTACTCCAGTTGCGGCCTCACCAATACCCTGTACAGTTGCAGCAGGACCTCCCTGCTTTTGTACTCCATCCCTCTCGCAATGAAGGCCAACATTCCATTCGCTTTCCTGATTACCTGCTGCACCTGCAAACTAACTTTTTGGGATTCATGCACAAGGACCCCCAGGTCCCTCTGCACCGCAGCATGTTGTAATTTCTCCCCATTCAAATAATATTCCCTTTTACTGGTTTTTTTTCCAAGGTGGATGACCTCACATTTTCCGACATTGTATTCCATCTGCCAAACCTTAGCCCATTCGCTTAACTTATCTAAATCTCTTTGCAGCCTCTCTGTGTCCTCTACACAACCCGCTTTCCCACTAATCTTAGTGTCATCTGCAAAGTTACAAAAATCCACTCACAAGCATTTCCACCCTACACTATGTAGTTCAGGACCTGGAATATTAGGTCCTTCATTGAAACACCTGTGAACTCATCCTTTTTTGGCGTGGAAGCAAGTCATCCTCGTTTCGAGGGACTGCCTATGATGATGATGACAGGCAATTAAGTACTTTTAATATATAGTCACTGTTGTAATGCAGAGGTAGCTTCTCTTCTGGGGCTTTCTTTGTTAGAGCTAATTTAAATTGCTCAGAGTGAATTTAGAAATGCAGAGTTAACTATATCAAATCAGTGCTGCAGCAGCACGCATTAGTGCAGCGAAATCTGTTGCTTCTTCATACCAAAATTGGAGAATGTTTATATTTTTCTGTACTCTTTGCAACTACCAGAATCAATCGGGAATTCATAACGAAGTGCAGTCGTTAGGTGAAATGTGGTTAGAGGGCAGGAGATAATTGAATTAGGGTGCACAAATGTAATTCAATCCATAATTGGGGCTAAAGAGGACTCATCTTACAGCTAGTAATGATGGATTGTATCCACCTTTTTATCTTTTTGCCAGAAAGATTTGCTGAAAGAAGAAGGCATCATAGACATGGATAACGGGAGTCCTTTTCCAGCAAGTGTCCATAGCATAAATGCATATCTAGGGTGAGTATTTATTGTCGATATGAAACCCAGGATTAAGTTATGTACTTTTTTGTCTATCTCCTTCTCCATCACAAATAACTGCGTAACAAGTTAAAATTTACGCTTGCAGTTCAACATGAGCTAATCTGATGTCAGTCCAAGGTGAAGCTGTTCATCTGAATTCTGAGAAGACCTTGTATCAACGTTTTAGAAATACATCTCACTAGTGGACAGTATATTCACTGAAGTGAAGTTGGCACCAGTAGGGGAGATATGGGGCAGAGACAAGTGATACTTTTAAAGGTGAAAAGGTAGCTTTGATGACCAAAAAACAGTGTTTAAACTGTGCAGATTGATTGTCTGTGTTTAGTAGTATGCCTAGGTGTCTGGGCTGGGTCCTTTGGAACTGATTTGCGGATGGGCACAAGGGGAGTGACATTGATGTTTGCCAATGATACCAGTTTTGGGGGCATGCTAAACTGAGGAAGAATGCAAGGGATTGTAGTAGGAGATTAATTCTTGGAGTGCGCAGATAGGCGGCAGATGCAGTTCAGTGCAAATAAATGTAAAGTGGTACTTTTTTGAGGAAAAAGAACAATGAAAGGAAGTATACCCTAAACGCTAAGACTCTTCGTACAGTGAAAGATCAGAGAGATCTGGGGGTGCAGAAACATAATTGGAGAAATTCGGTTGCACCTCTGCTGTGGCGTTAATCGAGGCGGAACAGCACTTTTAGTGCCTTGAAAAAGTTTGTGCCTCCCAGTCAGAAATCCATCAGAATCGGTCAAAGAGCTGACAGGGCCGCTAAATCAGCCGTTGCATACCAGAGCTGGGGTGACGCTACGAAAATGCCAGCGCTAAATTTAACCGAGTCATTGCGCATGCCCCGAACTAAGATTCAGATCCCAGGAAAAGCCGCGTCTTAAAGACACGGCATTGTAATGCATCCATTAAAGTTTTAGAAAGAAGTTTCTCTCAAGCTGAACTGGTATGTCTGTCTGCCGCTGCAAACTCAGAGGCTCACCACCGTGCTGTGGGTAAATGTTGCACTGACTGTGACCTCCGAGGGAAGCCCTTCTGCGTCCCTTTAAGTAGCCACCAGTTAACGACTCTACAAGCCTGTACCGACTGTTTTTCCAAACGTTGTTCTTGGCGGCTGATAAATGAGGTGGCCGCACCTAATTTTCCGACCGGGTGCGAGTGTGGGCGTTGCACCAGGAATACGTCATGATTGGAGTGATCGTCAGCAACCAGGCATTACTGGTTTGCGCCCTCTTTGGGCTTCGAATGAATTTTCGATCGGGGTGCTAAACACTGCGCTCCCTGTCGGTAACCTCTTACACTCCCATTAATGCCTTCTCTGGCCGCCAAGGCGTTAGACAACTGAAAATCCAGCCTATAGATCTTAGACAGTGTGAGTTCAGGCTGACAAACTTGATTGAATTTTTTGAAGCGGTGACTAAAGTAATGGACAGGTGAATGTCTACGGATGTTATTTATATGGACTTCCAGAAGACATTTGAGAAAGTCGCTGATAAGAGACTGGTAATATGTAATTGAAGGCCAATTATTGGCCTGGCTAATAAATTGGCTGAGTGGCAGGAGACAGAGAGTCGGGATAAGGGGCAGGTAAACTAATTAGCAGGATGTGACGAGTGGTGTTCCGCAGGGATCTGTGTTGGGGCCTCAACTATTCACTATTTAATGGCTTAGATGATGGGCTAGAAAGCCACATATCCAAATTTGCCGATGATATAAAGATAGGTGGCAGAAATACACCAGGAATATCAGGAAAGCATAAAATTACAAAGAGATATTGATAGATTAAGTGAACATGCAAAGCTATGGTAAATGGATTTCAATGTCGACAAATGTGAGATTATCCACTTTGGACCTAAAAAGGATAAAACAGGATACTTTCTAAATGGTGAAAAGCTAAAAAATAGTGGAGGACCAAAGAGACTTGGGGGTCCAGGTACATAGATCATTAAAATGTCATGGACAGGTACAGAAAATAATCAAAAAGACTAATGGAATGCTGGCCTTTATATCTAGAGGACTAGAATACAAGGGGGTAGAAGTTATGCTACAGCTATACAAAGCCCTGGTTAGACCACACCTGGAGTACTGTGAACAGTTCTGGGCACCACACGTTAGGAAGGATATATTGGCCTTGGAGGGAGTTCAGTGTAGCTTTGCTAGAATGATACCCCAACTCCAGGAGTTAAATTACGAGGAGAGATTACACAAACTAGGCTAAAACAACGCAAGAGTTGGGAGGAGCGGCAAGCAGCATAAAGGCAGAGCGAGTGGGAGAATTGGGAGGAGCGGCAAGCAGCCAGCCAGAACAGCACCAACTGCCCTGGGAAGATAGGAAGTAAAAAGAATCCAAATCAAAGTGTGATGTCACAGGTAGGCAGGGAAGTGATTGGGTGGTGAGTGTTTCTCTCTTTTCTGGGACATTGGTTTAAATTAAGAGCTTGGATTAAAAACAAAACTTGAAAACTTAATTAATTAAATACATTAGTGATGGCAGGGCAGGCGATGTGTTACTGCTGCTGCATGTGGGAGCTCATTGACCCCATTGAGGTCAACGGCGACCACATCTGCAGTAAGTGGCTGCAGCTCGAGGAACTTCTCAGAATGGCAGGCAGTGACTAGTGCTGGGACCCCAGCTATTTACAATATATATTAATGATTTAGATGAAGGAATTGAATGTAATATCTCCAAGTTTGCAGATGACACTTAGCTGGGTGGCAGTGTGAACTGTGAGGAGGATGCTAAGAGGCTGCAGGATGACTTGGACAGGTTAGGTGAGTGGGCAAATGCATGGCAGATGCAGTGGATAAGTGTGAGGTTGTTCACTTCGGTGGCAAAAACACGAAGGCAGATTATTATCTGAATGGTGACAGTTTAGTAAAAGGGGAGGTGCAATGAGACCTGGGTGTCATGGTACATCAGTCACTGAAAGTAGGCATGCAGGTGCAGCAGGCAGTAAAGAAAGCAAATGGCATGTTGGCCTTCATAGCCAGAGGATTTGAGTATAGGAGCAGGGAGGTCTTGCTGCAGTTGTGCAGGGCCTTGGTGAGACCACACCTTGAGTATTGTGTGCAGTTTTGGCCTCCGGAAGGACATTCTTGCTATTGAGGGAGTGCAGCGAAGGTTCACCAGACTGATTCCAGGAATGGCAGGACTGACATATGAAGAAAGTCTGGATCGACTAGGCTTATATTTACTGGAATTTAGAAGAATGAGAGGGGATCTCATAGAAGCATAAAACATTCTGATGGGATTGGACAGGTTAGATGCAGGAGTAATTTTCCTGATATTGGGGAAGTCCAGAGCCAGGGGTCACAGTCTAAGGATAAGAGGTAAGCCATCCAGGACCGAGATGAGGAGAAACTTTTTCACGCAGAGTATTGTGAACCTATGGAATTCTCTACCACAGAAAGTTGTTGAGTCCAGTTCGTTGGATATATTCAAAAGGGAGTTAGATGTGGCCCTTATGGCTAAAGGGATCAGAAGGCAGGAGTGGGGTACTGAAGTTGCATGATCAGCCGTGATCATATTGAATGGCTCCAAGGGCCGAATTGCCTGCTCCTGCACCTATTTTCTATGTTTCTATGTTACCCTATCAGTTCCCCTTAATATCTTGAAAACCTCGATCAAATTACCCGTAACATTTTACGTTCCAGGGAATACATAAATAAGAAATAGGAGCAGGAGTAGGCTATTTGACCCCTCCAGCCTGCTCCGCCACTTAATAAGATCATGGCTGATTTGATCATGGGCTCAGTGCCACTTCCCTGCCCACTCCCCACAACCATTGACTCCCTTATCATTCAAAATTCTGTCTATCTCAACCTTAAGTATATTCAATGACCCATCCTCCACCGCTCTCTTGGGCAGAGAATTTCATAGATTTATGACCCTCTGAGAGAAGAAATTCCTCCTCATCTCAGTTCGAAATGGGCAACCACTTATTCTAAACTATGCCCCCTAATTCTAGCTTCCCCCACGAGGGGAAACATCCTCTCTGCATCTACCTTGTCGAGCCACCTCAGTAAATTATATGTTTTAATGAGTTCACCTCACATTCTTCTAAACTCCAAAGAGTAGCGGCTGCTCAACTTTTCTTCATGAGTTAACCCCTTCATCTCTGAAATCAACCTTGTGAACCTTCTGGATTTCCAGAAAACATTCGATAAGGTGCCACATAAAAGGTTACTGCACAACATAAAAGTTCACAGGGTTGGGGGTAATATATTAGCATGGATAGAGGATTGGCTAACTAACATCAAACAGAGAGTCAGGATAAATGGGTCATTTTCCGGTTAGCAAACAGTGACTAGTGAGGTGCTGCAGGGATCGGTACTGGGTCCTCAATTATTTACAATCTATATTAATGATTTGGATGAAGGGACCGAGTGTAATGTGGCCAAAGCAAGACATACATCCATACTTCGTTCGTAGGAATGAATTATTAGTGGATAAAGAGTGTATCATGCGAGGAGCAGGAGTAGTTATCCCAAATAAGTTTAGATCCAAATTATTTGGAGATCTCATGACCAGCACCTGGGAATGTGCTTGACCAAGAGTTTTGCATGCAATTACTTATGGTGGCCAAGTCTAGATAAAGACTGGGTGTTGTGTAATGAGAGAGGATTAATTAGCAATCTGGTTGTGCGAGACCCCTTGGGGAAGAGTGACCATAATATGGTCGAATTCTTCATTAAGATGGAGCGTGACACAGTTAATTCAGAGACCACGGTCCTGAACTTAAAGAAAGGTAACTTCGATGGTATGAGACGTGAATTGACTAGGACAGACTGGCGAATGATACTTAAAGGGTTGACGGTAGATAGGCAATGGCAGACATTTAAAGATCACACGGATGAACTACAACAATCGTACATCCCTGTCTGGTGTAAAAATAAAACGGAGAAGGTGGCTCAAACGTGGCTAACAAGGGAAATTAGGGATAGTGTTAAATCCAAGGAAGAACATTATAAATTGGCCAGAAAAAGCAGCAAACCTGTAGACTGGGAGAAATTTAGAATTCAGCAGAGGAGGACAAAGGAGGGGGAAAATAGAGTATGAGAGTAAGCTTGCAGGGAACATAAAAACTGACTGCAAAAGCTTCTATAGATATGTGAAGAGAAAACGATTAATGAAGACTAATGTAGGTTCCTTGCAGTCAGAATCAGGTGAATTCATAATGGGGAACAAGGAAATGGCAGACAAAATAAATACTTTGGTTCTGTCTTCACTAAGGAAGAAACGAATAACCTCTTAAAAATACTAGGGAACCGAGGGTCTAGCGAGAAGAAGGAACTGAGGGAACTGAGGGAAATCTTTATTAGTCAGGAAATGCTATTAGGGAAATTGATGGGATTGAAGGCCGATAAGTCCCCAGGGCCTGATAGTCTGCATCCCAGAGTACTTAAGGAAGTGGCCCTAGAAATGGTCGATGCATTGGTGGTCATTTTCCAACATTCCATGTACTCTGAGTCAGTTCCTATGGATTGGAGGGTAGCTAATGTAACCCCACTTTTTAAAAAAGATGGAGAGAGAAAACAGGGAATTATAGACCAGTTAGCCTGACATCGGTAGTGGGGAAAATGCTGGAATCAATTATTAAGGATGTAATAGCAGCGCATTTGGAAAGCAGTGACAGGATTAGTCCAAGTCAGCATGGATTTATGAAAGGGAAATCATGCTTGACAAATCTTCTAGAATATTTTGAGGATGCAACTGGTAGAGTGGACAAAGGAGAACCAGTGGATGTGGTGTATTTGGACTTTCAAAAGGCTTTTGACAAGGTCCCACACAAGAGATTGGGGTGAAAAATTAAAGCACATTGTATTGGGGGTAATGTACTGACGTGGATAGAGAACTGGTTGGCAGACAGGAAGCAGAGAGTAGGAATAAACGGGTCCTTCTCAGAATGGCAGGCAGTGACTAGTGGGGTGCCGCAGGGCTCAGTGCTGGGACCCTAGCTATTTTCAATATACATCAATGATTTAAATGAAACAATTGAGTGTAACAATTGAGTTTGCAGACGACACTAAGCTGGGTGGCAGTGTGAGCTGTGAGGAGGATGCTAAGAGGCTGCAGGGTGACTTGGACAGGTTAGGTGAGTGGGCAAATGCATGGCAGATGCAGTATAATGTGGATAAATGTGAGGTTATCCACTTTGGTGACAAAAACACGAAGGCAGAATATTATCTGAATGGTGACAGATTAGGAAAAGGGGAGGTGCAACAAGACCTGGGTGTCATAGTATATACGTCATTGAAAGTTGGCATGCAGGTACAGCAGGTGGTGAAGAAGGCAAATGGTATGTTGGCCTTCATAGCGAGAGGATTTGAGTATAGGAGCAGGGAGGTCTTACTACAGTTGTACAGGGCCTTGGTGAGGCCACACCTTGAATATTGTGTACAGTTTTGGTCTCCTAATCTGAGCAAAGACATTCTTGCTATTGAGGGAGTGTAACAAAGGCTCACCAGACTGGTTCCAGGGATGGCAGGACTGACATATGAAGAAAGACTGGATTGACTAGACTTATATTCACTGGAATTTAGAAGAATGAGGGGATCTCATAGAAACGTTTAAAATTCTGACGGGTTTAGACAGGTTAGATGCAGGAAGAATGTTCCCAATGTTGGGGAAGTCCAGAACCAGGGGTCACAGTCTAAGGATAAGGGGTAAGCCATTTAGGACCGAGATGAGGCGAAACTGCTTCACTCAGAGAGTTGTGGGCATGTGGAATTTGCTACCACAGAAAGTTGTTGAGGTCAGTTCGTTAGATATATTCAAAAGGGAGTGAGATGTGGCCCTTACGGCTAAAGGGATCAAGGGGTATGGAGAGAAAGCAGGAATGGGGTACTGAAGTTGCATGATCAGCCATGATCATATTGAATGGTAGTGCAGGCTCGAAGGGCCGAATGGCGTACTCCTGCACCTATTTTCTATGTTTCTAAAGATCTAGGGCTCAATTTTCTCCAGTGCCGTTTTTTGGCAGATTTAAAGAGTTACGCCTGGTTTTTTTTGGTCCGGACTACTCCAAAAAAATAACTTTCAAATTTCCTCGTTCTATTTTTTGAAATTGGCATTACGCAGCCTGTCCGTTAGCTTTGGTGGAGGAGGGGTGATGGTGGAGCCTAATTTCTGTACCGAAAAAATGATGCCGCCCTTCTGCGCGTGTGTGGAAAAAAAAAAAAAATTTTTTACGTGACCGCTATGGGCGCGCATGCCCAGTACAGCTCCCGGTCTACATTCAGCCATTTTTTAAAAGTCAGTTGTTTGTGAGAACTTTAATTCGAAGTGGAAAAATCAGAGTTGCAATACAATATGCAACATGGCTCAAGGACCAAGAATTTCTTACAGGATAAAGTGGAGGCACTAGTTACTGTAATTGAGGCCAGATAGCATGAGCTGGACACCAACAGAGGTCACATAAAAGTTTCACCAAACGAAATGAAGAAACGCTGGAACCAACTTGCAGAAGATTACTGTGCAATGGTGACCATCCCGAGGCCAGTGCAAAAAGAAGTGGCAGGACCTTGGTCAAGTAGTTAGTGTAAGTAATATTTTCATTTATTTACTGGAATTGCAATTGTAAATGTGACCATCTGTATGTCCCACCCAGCAGAAAGACTCCCTCTGTAAAAAGTTACATTTTCATCTTTGCAGAGGAAGGTGGCACACAACAAAAGGGAAACAACTCGAACAGGAGAAGGCCCGGCAAATCTGCAACCACTGACACCCTTGGAAGAGAGGGTCGCTGCTGTGATGGGTCCTGCCTCAAGAAAAGCAATCACCACGGCACAAGCAGGGCCTACACTCGAGAGAGAGGGCACATCCTGCAAATTCCACAGTCTAACTTTGCTAAATGTTCAGTACTGCATAGGCTAGCCATGCTTTGGTTCATGGGGATATCTCCATCAGCTACGCTTCGGTTGATGCAATGTGCTATCATTCATCGTGGTCCTTCAAATGAGCATGCTGCCTGTGCTGTGTGAGCCTACTCATGCCACATTTCCCCCTCCTCTGCTGCTAACTTGAGGCCAACCCTGACTCGACTAAAGCCAATGCAGAAGAAGATTCAGACGCGGACGAGCCTGGAGGAGAACATCTTCCAATCTCACCTTCCAGACCAAGAGCATGGGGGAAGGCGAGGGGGAGGGGCAGGGGGAGGTGATGGATGAAGCCCCCCCTGTTGTACTCACTCTGGAGGAGGTGTAGGTGCCATCCATTGAGGTGTCAGGCCCTTTCCTGAGTGGTACGAGTGTTGGGACATTCCATGGTTTCTCACAGTCCGAGGCTGCGGGTCCCAGTGGGACGCAGCGAGCCACACCCAGGGTGAGGAGGGGAAGGAGAGCTCGACAGCACTCTCCTGAGGTGCAGGATCTAACAGATGTGGTTCAGCTGATGGTAATGAGTGCGGAGAGCATTGACCTTATGTGATCACTCCTGGACACCATCAGTGGGGTGGGTGATAAGGTATCGGGACTGTCGGGAGAAGTAACAACACTCTCACGAGAAATGAGAACACTGTCCAGGCACTTGAGGGAGGGAATGTCACAGGCAGCTGATACAATGTCGGTGCACATGAGGGAAGGAAGGTCGCAGGAAGCTGATACATGACAGAGGAATGTTGCAGGTAGTTGACACACTGTTGGTGAACATGAGAGAGGGAATGTCGCAGGTAGCTGATACACTGTCGGTGAACATGAGGGAGTAAATGTTGCAAGTAGTCGAGAAACTTTCATGGCACATGAGGGAGGGAATGTTGGCGTTAGCTGCTGCAATAAGGGAACACGCCCAGACCCCGTGGCCATTGACAGAATCAACTGCCACTCCCACTCCAATCCCCAGACCAGCCTCTGAAGAGGCCCAAGCTGGGCCTTCCACATTACCGCCTGCCCATGCCCCCCATCAAGAAGTGCGCATTACCCGAGATGTTCGAAAGAATAAGCTTGGTACCAACCCGAGAAACGCTGCGCCACCGTCTGTGGGCAGGGGTGGAGTCAACAAGATCAAGGGCAGCGGGCGGTCTTAGAATAAAGTGGAGGAGAGATGGGTGCAGCCTTTCTTTGCTGCTATTGTTGTTACTGTTCTCAACTTAGAAGTTTTTTGCAAATTATGTAAATTTACAAGTTTAAAAGTTTGTAAGTGATCTTAAAGTTTGTAAGTGATCTTAACTTGAAAACTTTAAAGTTTGATACAAGAATATTTTTATTAAAGTTAAGTACAAACAAGTGTTAAACTTCTAAAGAAAATATATTTTAAATTATAACTTAATCATTTCCATTATTTGTTCCATTATTAACACAACTTTTTGAAGTAAACAAGAATCATTTCCATTATTTGTTCCATTATTGAGCCCATAGTGTACCTCGTTAGTCAATGTACAACATGTCAATCGCTAAGAAAGTAACCACCATCAGTACCATTACAGCCATGGAAATGGCCTCCCAGGGTGTGGCAAAGGTTGCATGTAGATTTTGCTGTGCTAAAAGGACAACAATTGTTCATTGTTATTTATAGCCATTCGAAGTGGGTAGAAGTGTTTCCGATGCGGAAAATAACAACAGGTAAAACACTAGACAATTTGCGAAGATTGTTTTCTTCATATGGCCTCCCAGAAGAAATTGTGTCTGATAATGGGCCGCAATTTTGTTCAGAAGAATTTACACAGTTCATGAGCAGAAATGGTGTGAAACATACCAAGGTTCCACCGTACCACCCTGCTTCAAATAGTGCATCAGAGTGCACAGTACAAATTGTAAAACGTGCCCTCATTAAGCAAATTTTGGATCCAAATCCAAAGAAATGGCATTTGTCGTTGGCCCACAAATTAGCTAATTTTCTAATTACTTATCATAATACTCCTCATATAACTGGTTGAACACCAGCAGAGTTGTTTTTCAAATGACAGCCACGAACCAGGTTCTCGTTGTTGAAGCCAAACTTGGCACAGTCAGTAGAAGAGAAACAATTAAGACAGAAAGAGAATCATGATAGAGGTAGAGTAAGAGAGTGAAGTGTGAAATTGAATTAGCAGGTTAGAGTGAAGAACCATCACCATAAATGATTAAAGTGGTTACCAGGAAGAGTAGTGAAGATGTGTGGCCCTCACACATATTTGGTCAAGATGTTTGATCAGAGAAAGATAAGGTTTGTTCACATCGATCATATTTTACCGACAGATGTGGAAGGAGTTGAAAGTTGGAATGATTCGATTATTTCTGATGAGTCAGATAGTCTTGTTACAAGTAGAGTACCAATAGTAAATCCTACTTCAGATGTATTAGAAACAAACATAGAAACATAGAAAATAAGTGCAGGAATAGGCCATTCGGCCCTTCGAGCCTGCACCACCATTCAATAAGATCATGGCTGATCATTCACCTCAGTACTCCTTTCCTGCTTTCTCTCCACACCCCTTGATCCCTTTAGCCGTAAGGGCCATATCTAACTCCCTCTTGAATATATCCAGTGAACTGGCATCAACAACTCTCTGCGGTAGGGAATTCCACAGATTAACAACTCTCTAAGTGAAGAAGTTTCTCCTCATCTCAGTCCTAAATGGCTTACCCCTTATCCTTAGACAGTGTCCTCTGGTTCTGGACTTCCCCAACATTGGGAACATTTTTCCTCCATCTAACCTGTCCAGTCCTGTCAGAATTTTATATATTTCTATGAGATCCCCTCTCATCCTTCTAAACTCCAGTGAATACAGGCCCAGTCGATCCAGTCTCTCCTCATATGTCAGTCCTGCCATCCCAGGAATCTGTCTGGTGAACCTTCGCTGCACTCTCTCAATAGCAAGAACGTCCTTCCTCAGATTAGGAGACCAAAACTCAACACAATATTCCAGGTCAGGCCTCAGCAAGGCCCTGTACAACTGCATTAAGACCTCCCTGCTCTTATACTCAAATCCCCTAGCTATGAAGGCCAACATACCATTTGCCTTCTTCACCACCTGCTGTGCCTGCATGCCAACTTTCAATGACTGAAGTACCATGACACCCAGGTCTCGTTGCACCTCCCCTTTTTCTAATCTGCCGCCATTCAGATAATATTCTGCCTTCGTGTTTTTGCCCCCAAAGTGGATAACCTCACATTTATCCACATTATACTGCATCTACAATGCATTTGCCCACTCACCTAACCTGTCCAAGTCACCCTGCAGCCTCTTAGCGTCCAAGTCCAAGAGAAAGTCAGAATTTAAGTCTGAGTCCGAGTTGGGCAGACGAACAGTCTGAAGTTGTAGAGAGTTCAGATGTAAATCAAGAGTTGCCTTTGGAGAAAACTCTCCTCAGGCTCAGCCTAGAATGAGTCTAAGTTCGATACCATGTCTGGAAAGTTCTGTTCGAGAGCAAAGGTATTCTCTTTGATACAGAAAACAAGTGGTTAAGTTGGATTTGTAAATATGGCAAAATAAGTCCATATCTTTTGTTGTGTATAACGATGCAAGTTATGTATGATGATTATTTTGTTATGATTACTACATTAAGGAGGGAGAATTGTAATATAGCTCCACCTAGTGGACTACTGCACCACGTAGTGGACTACTGTGGTAATGCAACTAATAATGTATATAATATAAGGGTCATGTGACAGGTCACATGACAAGTTCCTGTAGAGCTATCTTGTAGTCTGTGTGTTTGTGATGTTGTAATGAATATATGACACCAAGATAATTTTAGAGTGGTTGGACTGAAAAAAAAATGTTCAAAGGACATAAAATTAATGTAGAGGGAATTTGAGCTGCCAGAAAGATGTGTGTACAGAAGAATACAAAGCTCCCTCAGACTTCTTTCCTATCAGACTAAGAGATTGCCAAAGTCTCGAGGTCCCACGTGCGCAGAGGTCGAGGGAGTGGACTTTTGTGAGGATCGGGGAGGTGATATGAAGGGTGATATTGAGCAATGTAAGATGGGCAAGAAATTCAGTGGAGTTAGTGGAGGGTGTTTAAATATAGGCTGAAATCACCAAGCACAAGGAATTACTTGGTACCGAGACAAGTGGTGGACAGAAGAGAGTCAACTTTTGTAAAGAAAGAACTTGGGGCTCAGGGTGACAATAGATTAGAAGAGTTTTCAACGACCATTGAACAGAGTTATAAATGGTGAGCTACGAAGAAATAGCAAAAGAGTTGGAAGTACAGCCAGAAAGGCCAAGGTGGGATTGGGTACTGAATATTCCTGGATATAAGATGTTCAGGAAAGATAAGGAATGAAAGAACGGAGGTAGGGTGGCAGTATAGATTAAGGAAAATATTACAGTGCTGGAGCGGAAGGATGTCCTGGAGGGATCAAGGACAGAATCTATTTGGTTAGAGCTGAGAAACAATAGAGGTGCCATTAGAATACTACAACAACAACAGCAACTTGTATTTATATAGTGCCTTTAAGTAAAACATCCCAAGCCCCTTCACAGCAATGTTCTAAGACAAAAATATAAATCTGACACCGAGCCAGATAGGAAGAAATTACGGTAGATGATCAAACGCTTGGTCAAAGAGGTAGGTTTTAAGTAGCGTCTTGAAGGAGGAAAGAGAAGTAGAGAGGTGGAGAGATTTAGGGAGGGAGTTCCAGAACTTAGGGCCAAGGCAGCTGAAGGCACAGAGACCGATGGTTGAGTGGTTATAATCAGGGATGCTCAAGATTGTACTATGTGTATTCTATAGGCCATCAACGAGTGGGAACAATATAGAGGAGCAAATTTGCAGATAAATTACAGAGAGATGCAAGAACTATCATCATCATAGGCGATCCCTCCAACGAGGATGACTTGCTTCCAAACCAAAAGGGATGAGTTCACAGATGTTTCAATATTCCAGTCGTGACCTCCAGGGGTGGAAGATGCCTATGCGTGAACATCTCTAAGAACTATAGAGTAATGAAAATAGGGGACTTCAATTATCCTAATATAGACTGGGATAACAATAGTGTAAAGGGCAGAGAGGGGGAAGAATTTCTGAATTGTGTCCAGGAGAACTTTCTTAATCAGTATGTTTCCGGCCCAACGAGGAAGGAGGCATTGCTGGATCTAGTTCTGGGGAAAGATGTGGGTCAAGTAGAGAGCAAGTTTCAGTAGGGAAACATTTAGGGAACAGCGATCACAGTATCATAAGGTATAGACTAGCTATGGAAAAGGACAGGGAGCAATCGAGAGTAAAAATAATTAATTGGAGGTAGGTCAATTTCAGTGTGTTGAGAATGGATCTGGACTGGGTAAATTGAACTCAAAGATTGGCACGCAAAACTGTAATCGAACAATGGTCTGTCTTTCAAGAGGAGATGGTCTGGGTACAGTCAAGGTACATTCCCACAAGGGGGAAAGGTAGGGCAATCACAGCCACAACTCTCTGGATGATGAAAGAGATAGAGAGTAAGATGAAGCAGAAAAAGTCAGGTTGAGAATACAAGTGAGAACCAGGCTAAATATAAAGTTCAGAGGGGAAGTGAAAAAGGAAACAAGAGGGGCAAAGAGAGAGTATGAGAATCGATTGGCAGCTAACATAAAAGAGAATCCCAAACAACAACAACAACAACTTGTATTTATATAGTACCTTTAATGTAGTGAAACGTCCCAAGGCGCTTCACAGGAGTATTATGAGATAAACCATTTTACATCGAGCTGCATAAAGAGAAATTAGCGTTGGTGACCAAAAGCTTGGTCAAAGAGGTAGGTTTTAACGAGCATCTTGAAGGAGAAAGAGAGATGGAAAGATGCAGAGGTTTAGGCAGGGAATTCCAGAGCTTAGGGCCTAGGCAACAGAAGGAACGGCCACCAATGGTAGTACGATTATAATCAGGAATGCTTAAGAGGGCAGAATTAAAGGAGTACAGACATCTTGGAGTGTTGTGGGGCTGGAGGAGATTATAGAAATAGGGATGGGGCGAGGCCACGGAGGGGTTTGAAAACAAGGATGAGAATTTTGAAACCAGGAACCAATTAGGTCAGCGAGCACAGGGGTGATGGAGAAGGGGACTTGTTACGAGTTAGGACATGGGCAGCCGAGTTTTGGATCACCTCTAGTTTATGTAGGGTAAAATGTGGGAAGCCAGCCAGGAGTGCGTTGGAATAGTCAAGTCTACTGCTAACAAAGGCTTCAGCAACGATGAGCTGAGGCAAGGGCGGAGACAAGTGATGTTACAGAGGTGGAAATAGGCGGTCTTAGTTATGCTGCGGATATGTGATCGAAAGCACATTTCAGGGTCAAATATGACACCAAGGTTGCAAACAGTCCGGTTCAGCCTCAGACAGAAGTTGGAAAGAGGGATGGAGTCAGTGGCTAGGGAACTGATTTTGTGGTGGGGACCAAAACCAATGGCTTCAGTCTTCCAAATATTCAAATGGAGAAAATTTCTGCTCATCCACAACTAGATGTCGGACAAGCAGTCTGACAATTTAGAGACCGTGGAGGGTCAAGAGAAGTGGCAGTGAGGTAGAGCTGACTGTCATCAGCGTACATGTGGAAACGGAAGCTGTGTTTTTGGATGTTGTCGCCAAGGGGCAACATGTAGATGAGAAATAGGAGGGGCCAAGAATAGATCCTTGGGGGACACCAGGGATAACAATGCGGGGGCGGGAAGAGCAGCCGTTGCAGGTGATTCTCTGCCTACGATTAGATAGATAAGAATGAAACCAGGCGAGTGCAGTCCCATTTAGCTGTACGATGGTGGAAAGGCATTGGAGAAGGATGGAGTGGTGAACTGTGTCAAAGGCTGCAGACAAGTCAAGAAGGATGAGGAGGGATAGTTTGCCTTTGTCACTTACAATAACAAAGAATGTAATTTCTGACTTTGATGAAAGCCGTTCCGGTACTGTGGCAGGTGCGGAAACCAGATTGGAGGGATTCAAACATGGAATTGCGGGAAACATGGGCACAAATTTGGGAGGCGACAACACGTTCAAGGACATTGGAGAGGAAACATAGAAACATAGAAAATAGGTGCAGGAGTAGGCCATTCGGCCCTTCGAGCCTGCACCACCATTCAATAAGTTCATGGCTGAACATGCAACTTCAGTACCCCATTCCTGCTTTCTCGCTATACCCCTTGATCCCCCTAGTAGTAAGAACTACATCTAACTCCCTTTTGAATATATTTAGTGAATTGGCCTCAACCACTTTCTGTGGTAGAGAATTCCACAGGTTCACCACTCTCTGGGTGAAGAAGTTTCTCCTCATCTCGGAACCAAATGGCTTATCCCTTATCCTTAGACTGTGAACCCTGGTTCTGGACTTCCCCAACATTGGGAACATTCTTCCTGCATCTAACCTGTCTAAACCCGTCAGAATTTTAAACGTTTCTATGAGATCCCCTCTCATTCTTCTGAACTCCAGTGAATACAAGCCCAGTTGATCCAGTCTTTCTTGATATGTCAGTCCTGCCATCCCGGGAATCAGTCCAGTGAACCTTCGCTGCACTCCCTCAAGAGCAAGAATATCCTTCCTCAAGTTAGGAGACCAAAACTGTATACAATACTCCAGGTGTGGCCTCACCAAGGCCCTGTACAACTGCAGCAACACCTCCCTGCCCCTGTACTCAAATCCCCTCGCTATGAAGGCCAACATGCCATTTGCTTTCTTAACCGCCTGCTGTACCTGCATGCCAACCTTCAATGACTGATGTACCATGACACCCAGGTCTCGTTGCACCTCCCCTTTTCCGAATCTGTCACCATTCAGATAATAGTCTGTCTCTCTGTTTTTACCACCAAAGTGGATAACCTCACATTTATCCACATTATACTTCATCTGCCATGCATTTGCCCACTCACCTAACCTATCCAAGTAACTCTGTAGCCTCATAGCATCCTCCTCGCAGCTCACACTGCCACCCAACTTAGTGTCATCCGCAAATTTGGAGATACTACATTTAATCCCCTCGTCTAAATCGTTAATGTACAATATAAACAGCTGGGGCCCCAGCACAGAACCTTGCGGTACCCACTAGTCACTGCCTGCCATTCTGAAAAGTACCCATTTACTCCTATTCTTTGCTTCCTGTCTGACAACCAGTTCTCAATCCATGTCAGCACACTACCCCCAATCCCATGTGCTTTAACTTTGCATATTAATCTCTTGTGTGGGACCTTGTCGAAAGCCTTCTGAAAGTCCAAATACACCACATCCACTGGTTCTCCCTTGTCCACTCTACTGGAAACATCCTCAAAAAATTCCAGAAGATTTGTCAAGCATGATTTCCCTTTCACAAATCCATGCTGACTTGGACCTATCATGTCACCTCTTTCCAAATGCGCTGCTATGACATCCTTAATAATTGATTCCATCATTTTACCCACTACTGATGTCAGGCTGACCGGTCTATAATTCCCTGTTTTCTCTCTCCCTCCTTTTTTAAAAAGTGGGGTTACATTGGCTACCCTCCACTCCATAGGAACTGATCCAGAGTTTATGGAATGTTGGAAAATGACTGTCAATGCATCCGCTATTTCCAAGGCCACCTCCTTAAGTACTCTGGGATGCAGACCATCAGGCCCTGGGGATTTATCAGCCTTCAATCCCATCAATTTCCCCAACACAATTTCCCGACTAATAAGGATTTCCCTCAGTTCCTCCTTCTTACTAGACCCTCTGACCCCTTTTATATCCGGAAGGTTGTTTGTGTCCTCCTTAGTGAATACCGAACCAAAGTACTTGTTCAGTTGGTCTGCCATTTCTTTGTTCCCCGTTTTGACTTCCCCTGATTCTGACTGCAGGGGACCTACATTTGTCTTTACTAACCTTTTTCTCTTTACATATCTATAGAAACTTTTGCAGTCCTCTGTTTTAAATGCAGGAACGGGAGGTTGGAGATGGGACGGTAGCTTGCAAGGATGGAGGGGTTGAGGGTTGGTTTTTTGAGGAGCGGGGTGTTGATGGCAGATTTGAGGGAGAGAGGGACAGTACCTGAGGAGAGAGAACCATTAACAATGTCAGCTAATATGGGAATCTGAAAAGGAAGTTGTGTGGTCACAAGTTTGGAGGGAATAGGGTGAAGGAAGCAGGAAGTGGGTCTCATACATTATAACATAAGAACATAAGAAATAGAAGCAGGAGTAGGCCATTTGGCCCCTCGAGCCTGCTCCGCCATTCAATAAGATCATGGCTGATCTGATCTTGTACTCAACTCCACTTTCCTGCCCTCTCCTCATAACCCTTGACTCCCCATCGTTCAAAAATTTGTCTATCTCTACCTTAAATATATTCAATTTCCCAGCCTCAACAGCTCTCTGGGGTAGAGAATTCCAAAGATTCACGACCCTCTGAGAGAAGAAATTCTCCTCATCTCTGTTTTAAATGTGCGACCCCTTATTCTGAAACTATGCCCCCTAGTTCTAGATTCCCATATGAGGGGAAACATCCTCTCTGCATGTCCAGCCCTTATACGTTTCTGTAAGATGACCTCTCATTCTTCTAAACTCCAATGAGTATAGGCCCAACATGCTCAACCTTTCTTCATAAGACAACCCCTTCATCTCAGCAATCAACCTCATGAACCTTTTCTGAACAGCCTCCAATGCAAGTATATCCCTCCTTAAATAAGGAGACCAAAACTGAACGCAGTACTCCAGGTGTGGTTTCACCAACACTTGTAACAAGACCTGCACAGATGTAGCAAGACTTCCCTACTTTTATACTCCATCCCGCCTGCAATAAAAGCCAACATTCCATTTGCCTTCCTAATTACTTGCTGTACCTGCATGCTAACATTTTGTGTTTCATGTACAAGGACCCCTAGATCCCTCTGTACCACAGCATTTTGTAGTCTCTCTATTCAAATAATAATTTGCTTTTTTATTCTTCCTACCAAAGTGATAACCTCACATTTTCCCACATTATACTCCATCTGTCAAATTTTTGCCCACTCACTATTTATATCCCTTTGCAGATTTTTTGTGTCCTCCTCACAATTTGCTTTCCCACCCATCTTTGTATCATCAGCAAACTTGGCTACATTACACACTGTCCCTTCATCCAAGTCATTAATATAGATTATAAATAGTTGAGGCTTCAGCACTGATGTCTGCGGCACCCAACGAGTTACAGTTTGCCATCCTGAAAATGAGCTATTTATCCTGGCTCTGTTTTTTGTTAGTTAGCCAATCTTCTATCCAAGCTAAGATATTACCCCCAACTCTGTGAGCTGTATTATTGTGCAGCAACCTTTTGTGTGGCACCTTATCGAATGCCTTCTGGAAATCCAAATACACTACATCTACCTGTTCTCCTTTATCCATCCTGCTCATTACATCCTCAAAGAACTCTAGCAAATTTGTCAAGCGAGATTTCCCTTTAATAAATCCATGCTGACTTCTGCTTGATTGTATTATGATTTTCTAAATGTCCTGCTACTACTTCCTTAATAATGGACTCCAGCATTTTCCCAATGATAGATGTTAGGCTAACTGCTCTATAGTTTTCTGCTTTCTGTCTCCCTCCTTTCTTGAATAGGAGCGTTACATTTGCGGTTTTCCAATACGCTGTGCACTCTCCAGAATCCAGGGAATTTTGGTAGATTACAACCAATGCATCCACTATCTCTGCAGCTACTTATTTTAAGACTCTAGCATGCAGGGGACTTGTCCACCTTTAGTCCCATTAGTTTGCCTAGTACTTTTTCTCTAGTGATAGTGATTGTTTTAAGTTCCCCCGTCCCTATAGCCCCTTGATTATCTATTATTATTGGGACACTTTTAGGGTCTTCTACTGTGAAGACGATACAAAATATTTGTTCAAAGTCTCTGCCATTTCCCTGTTTCCCATTATTAATTCCCCAATCTTATCCTCGAAAGGACCAACGTTTACTTTCGCTACTCGCTTCCTTTTTATATACCTGTAGAAGCTCTGACCGTATGTTTTTATATTTCTTGCTAGTTTGCTGTCATAATCTATCTTCTCTCTATTATTTTTTTAGTCGTCCTTTGCTGGTTTCTAAAAATCTCCCAGTCCTCTGGCCTACCACTAATCTTCGCAACATTGTATGCCTTTGTTTTCAATTTGATACCGCCCGTAACTTCCTTAGTTAGCCATGGATGGTTCATCCTTCTCTTAGAGTCTTTCTTCCTCATTGGAATATATCTTTGCTGAGATTTATAGAGACATAGAAACATAGAAAATAGGTGCAGGAGTAAACCATTTGGTTCTTCGAGCCTGCACCGCCATTCAATGAGTTCATGGCTTAACATGCAACTTCAGTACCCCGTTCCTGCTTTCTCGCCATACCCCTTGATCCCCCTAGTAGTAAGGACTACATCTAACTCCTTTTTGAATATATTTAGTGAATTGGCCTCAACCACTTTCTGTGGTAGAGAATTCCACAGGTTTACCACTCTCTGGGTGAAGAAGTTTCTCCTCATCTCGGTCCTAAATGGCTTACCCCTTAACCTTAGACTGTGACCCCTGATTCTGGACTTCCCCAACATTGTGAACATTCTTCCTGCATCTAACCTGTCTAAACCCGTCAGAATTTTAACGTTTCTACGAGATCCCCTCTCATTCTTCTGAACTCCAGTAAATACAAGCCCAGTTGATCCAGTCTTTCTTGATATGTCAGTCCTGCCATCCTGGGAATCAGTCTGTTGAACCTTCGCTGCACTCCTTAAATAGCAAGAATGTCCTTCCTCGAGTTAGGAGAAGAAAACTGTACACAATACTCCAGATGTGGCCTCACCAAGGCCCTGTACAACTGTAGTAACACCTCCCTGCCACTGTACTCAAATCCCCTCGCTATGAAGGCCAACATGCCATTTGCTTTCTTAACTGCCTGCTGTACCTGCATGCCAACCTTCAATGACCGATGTACCATGACACCCAGGTCTCGTTGCACCTCCCCTTTTCCTAATCTGTCACCATTCAGATAATAGTCTGTCTCTCTGTTTTTACCACCAAAGTGGATAACCTCACATTTATCCACATTATACTTCATCTGCCATGCATTTGCCCACTCACCTAACCTATCCAAGTCACTCTGCAGCCTCATAGCATCCTCCTTGCAGCTCACACTGCCACCCAACTTAGTGTCATCCGCAAATTTGGAGATACTACATTTAATCCCCCCATCTAAATCATTAATGTACAATGTAAACAGCTGGGACCCCAGCACAGAACCTTGCGGTACCCCACTGGTCACTGCCTGCCATTCTGAAAAGTACCCATTTACTCCTACTCTTTGCTTCCTGTCTGCCAACCAGTTCTCAATCCACGTCAGCACACTACCCCCAATCCCATGTGCTTTAACTTTGCATATTAATCTCTTGTGTGGGACCTTGTCGAAAGCCTTCTGAAAGTCCAAATATACCACATCAATTGGTTCTCCCTTTTCCACTCTACTTGAAACATCCTCAAAAAATTCCAGAAGATTTGTCAAGCATGATTTCCCTTTCACAAATCCATGCTGACTTGGACCTAACATGTCACCTCTTTCCAAATGAGGCTTCTTGCAGCCTTCTCACTGTCTCCTTCCCCCCCCCTCAGTGCTGATGTGCTGATGGCAATGTGCTTTTAT
Source organism: Pristiophorus japonicus (assembly GCF_044704955.1). Lineage (NCBI taxonomy): Eukaryota > Metazoa > Chordata > Chondrichthyes > Pristiophoridae > Pristiophorus > Pristiophorus japonicus. The sequence continues at coordinate 276,193,605 of NC_091978.1, read as the reverse complement.
TAAAAAAATGTTCAAAAATTAAACAGCAACAAAGAACTACAAAAATGGCCGAGTACCAATGTTTTTTTCACACTGAGCATGCACGAACGCTCCAACGCGCACGCGCAGCATTGCCGGCAGGAAAAAAACTAATTTAAATAGTACCCGCCCCCTCCCACTTACAAAATCGGCGTGAGTGTAGTCTCCGCCCCCCTGGGCACCGCGCCAGGCAGACAAGGAGCTGCAGAACGCTCCAGAATCGCGATTTTTTTTTTATAGCGCCGTTTTAGGAGCGAAAAGCGGGCACCCAGCTCGGAGGAGCGCCCGTTTTTTATCGTGTGGTAACTTGGGCCCATAGATTCCACATCATCCAAGCTAATGTCCTTCCTAACTATTGCATTAATCTCCTCTTTAACCAGCAATGCTACCCCACCTCCATTTCCTTTTATTCTATCCTTCCTGAAAGTTGAATACCCTTGGATGTTGAGTTCCCAGCTCTGATCATCCTGGAGCCACGTCTCTGTAATCCCAATCACATCATATCTGTTAACATCTATTTGCACAGTTAATTCATCCACCTTATTACGGATACTCCTTGCATTAAGACACAAAGCCTTCAGGCTTGTTTTTATTAACACCCTTTGTCCTTTTAGAATTATGATGTAGTGTGGCCCTTTTTGTTTCTTGCCTTTGTTTACTCGGCCTTCCACTTTTGCTTTTTACCTTTCTACCATCTGTTTCTGACTCCATATTACTTCGCCCTGTCTCGCTGCATAGGTTCCCATCCCTGATTATGAAATATCTCCTTAAATATCTGCCACTACTTTTCTAACCTCTCACCTTTTAATCTATTTTCCTGGGAGAGAGTCATGGACAGAATGAGCTTGGCAAGGTCATGAACAGAGACCGGAGAGAACCTGGAGAAAGATGTGAGGTCAGGGCTCGGGCAGGGGGGAGCCTCAGAGGAAGTTTGGCCCGGTGGGCTAGAGGACGGCCGGGAAGAGGCAGAGGTGGTCGAACGGATTGTCTCAATCTTAGAGACAAAGAAGTCCATGAGCTCCTCACACTTATTGTCGGAAGTGAGGGTGGAGACTGGGGAGAGGGGTTTAAAAAAACGGTTAGCAGTGGAGAATAGAAGCCGGGGTTTTTCGTTACATCCCAGAATTATTCTGGAATAGTGAGCAATTTTGGTTTACCCAATAATGCATTACGTGGTCCAGCCCATTCATATCTGTTCGAGTCTGCGCCCTTTGTACTTAGGGAGCAAAGATCAGGGCTGTACCAGGGGAAAGACCAGGGTGAGAGAGAGTAATTGTTTTAACAGGGACTACGGCATCAAAGGTGGTGGTGAGGGTGTGATTGAGCAGATCGTTAATTGCAGAAATGTCATCGTGAATGGAGGGCCAAAGGGTGAACAGTTGAGAGCTCATAAGTGCAGCTGTAAGATAGTCGGGAGAGAGTTTTTTCCAGGGACGGACGCAGAAGGAGGTAGGGTTGCGGGGTGGGGGGAGTTGGTGGTGGAAGGGGAATGTGGGTGCAGAGCCTTACGAGGAATGACCAATTCATCGTAAGGCTCGGCACCCACATTCCCCTTCCACCACCAGCCTCCCCCCACCCCCCTGCCCCCGCAATCTGTGATTGACATGATGGGAGAAACGAGGCCATGAGAGATGGCATGGTCGAGGGGGTGGCCATGAATATGGGCTAGGGAGTTGTTTTCTATCGGCTTATAAATAGTAAATGCATAGTAAGAGGAGGGGTGGGGCCAATTAGGGACCAAAATGGAGACCTACACATGGAGGCAGACAGCATGGCTGATGTCGTACCTTGCATCTGTCTTTACCAAGGAAAAAGATACTGCCAAAGTCATAGTGAAAGAGGAGATAGTTGAGATACTGGATGGGATCAAAATTGATAAGGAGGAGATACTAGAAAGGCTGTCTGTACTTAAAGTAGATAAGTCACACCAGGACCAGATGGGATGCATCCTAGAGTGCTCAGGGAAATAAAGGTGGAAATTGTGGAGGTTCTGGCCATAATATTCCTATCCTCCTTGGATACAGGGCTGGTTCCAGAGGACTGAAGAATTGCAAATGCTAGATCCTTGTTCAAAAAAGGGTAAACTCAGCAACTACAGGCCAGTCAGTTTAACTTCGGTAGTGGGGAAGCTTTTAAAAATGATATTCCGGGACAAAATTATCAGTCACTTGAACAAGTATTGATTAATTAAGGAAAGCCAGCACGGATTAGTTAAAGACAAATCGTGATTAACTAACGATTTACTTTTTTTGATGAGGCAACAAAGAGGGTTGATGAGGGCAATGCAGTTGATGTGATGTACATGGACTTCCAAAAGGCATTTGATAAAGTGCCACATAATAGGCTTGCCAGTAAAATTGAAGCCCATGAAATAAAATTGACAGTGGCAGCATGGATACGAAATTGGCTAATTGATAGGAAACAGAGAGTAGTGGTGAAAGGTTGTTTTTTGGACTGGAGGAAGGTATACAGTGGTGGTCCCCAGAGATCAGTTCTATGACCAGTACTTTTCTTGATATATATTAATGACTTAGACGTGAGTATACAGGGCACAATTTCAAAATTTGAGATGACACAAAACTTGGAAGTATAGTGAACAATGAGGATTATAGTGATAGACTTTAAGAGGACATAGACAGGCTTTCAAAAGGGAATTGGATAAGTACCTGAAGGAAAGAAATTTGCAGGGCTACGGGAAAAGGACAGGGGAGTGCGACTAGCTGAAGTGCTTTTGCAGAGAATCAGCATGGGCTTGACGGGCTGAATGCCACCTTCTGCTGTAATCATTTTATGGACTAGACTTTCCACTTCACATCGTCCACCTATGACCCATCTATGGCCCAAAACGGACTTCCATCGCCCATTTTGAGCAAAAAGTGGAAACTAGGCCCAAAATATTGCCGGAAAAACAGGTGCCTAAGTTTCCACTTTGATCGCTGAGAGGATCGCCAAAATTATAGCCCACACAAGGCCCATCCCAAGTTTCAGCACCTAGCATGCACTTTGCTGGGCCGATGCAAGGCCCAAAAGAGTGCTGAGAAATAGTTGCTTTTTCTGGGCCTAAGAGAAGGATAATGGGCACTGCGGATACCATTTTGACTTCAGAGGAAGGGCGGAGGATTAGTTGTGAGTTATTTAGAGATAATTGTACTCAGAATATTGGAATATTGGAACAGGGAATAAAAAGCGGTATTATCCAGTTATTTTTGGAAAAAAGCTTTCATATATTTTGTAAATAGCTTTTACATAGTCAAGTTATTTACTGATATTGTTGGGGCCTATCAAACTGACTGGTATACAGCGTAGAGAGTACAGAGAGTGCAGAGTACAATGATGAGATATTGTTGAGAGATTATTAAAATTAGACATCTGCCATATCTCTCAGCACGCTACACACTGTTGCATTTGACAGGTGACTGAAGCTCTTTACGCTCGTGGAGGGACTTCATAACCTTCCCAATGACCAGGGAGGCACAGACCGAGAGAACTTTGGGTTTCTCGAGAATAGCAGACTTCCCCAAGGTGCAGGGAGCAATAGACTGCACGCACATTGCCCTCAAAGCACCCTTAAAGAACGCAGAGGTCTTTCACAACAGAAAGGTGTTCCACTCGCTAAATGTGGACATTCAGATATTGATTTACAGTTAGGGTTAATCACAAGTTTCATTTGCGTGGGTTTTCCTTGTTATCTTGCCTGCACTGGCCTATCATCGGAATTTATGCTTAGTTTAAATATAAAGTTTAGTGTAAGTAAAGTACTTGTATAGTAAAAGAATAAACAAATATGGATTAACAACTGTATAGTTGATAACTAATGTAACTAAGAGAGAAGACACACACAATTTATTGAATTAAAGAAATTTTGTTTTATTAACAAATATAAAAAAATGAATTTTTAATAAACTTTAATAAACTTTTTAACTATACCCTCCCTCCAACACCCCCCCCCCCCCCGCCACCTGCACCAACCCACCCTTCCCTCAAATCCGCAAAATCTTAACAATTAACAATGAACAAAGCAAGAACAATTGAACATTGAACGAATAAACTTTTGGAAACACTCCCCCCTCCCTACCTGCAGCCACGTTTCCCTCCAGGTCCAGTCCCACCCCATGTTCGTACCCCATCCGCCCATTTTGGTCTATGCAGACCGATACCAAGATGTCGTGCAGAGTGGGACGGCAAGACTTCTTGCCGTGGTGGAGGTGACGGAGTGGAAGCGGAAGCCTGAAGCTCCACTTCCCAGTCATAGGAACTGTGTCCTCCATACTCGCTTGCGGGCTTGGGGTCTCGCTACGAGCAGACACGATACCTTGGGGTGCAGCGCTGTGTCATGCCAGCAATGCATGCCGTAGGGCATTGGTTGCGCTGTCTGCTGCTGAATGGCCTCCAACGTCTCCCTTGCAATCTGTGTTTGCTCGGAAGACCAGTTGGGGAAGTTCGTGCAGAACACACTCCAGGTTGTTGGAAACTGGCTCCAGTTCGCGGAGAACCGGCTCCAGTTTGCAGAGAATCCTACGAAACCCTGGATAAGGTCGCAACCAATCGCGACCGTCTCCCTGCACAGGGATAATAAGCTCTCAGTCTGGCCCTCCATGGTGGGTGATTGCTCACCCCACTGACCGGACTTCCGTGGGGTCAGTGTTTGCAAAATTATGCGCTTTGGCGTCACCACCTGCACATCGCTTGGTCCCGGTGCATCATCCATCTCAATAGAGATGGCTACAGGTTGTTCCCCCCCCACAAAAACAATCTCATCTTCTTCCTCTTCCTCCTCCTCCTTCTCCTCTTGCTCCGGCTCAAATTGTATTATGACTTGAGTAGTAACATCCTCCTCCTCTGTCTCTTCCTCCTGCGAGCTGTTGGAAGGGTCGGTATTTGAGGATGTCTCCGCTAAATCAGTGGGCCCAACGGATACTTGACCTTAGAAAGACGAATGAAATTTTTAAACAACTTATAACAATGCATATCAACACATATCAATATTTCAATAACCCAAAACATTGCAATACTTTTCAAAACCACATATGCACAAGGGTTCACCACAGCTAACATGGCCTCATTCGTAGATCAAGAGTACATCAAAATTATTGAATTATAATTGCATAACATTACATGCGTGACTACGATATTTTTAGTATGTATTTAGTAATGTTTGACACATTGCACAGTTCCCATTACTCACGAGACTCAAGGGTGGGCTCGGCCACACCACGGGTCGTGACCGAACGGTTTCAGGCCACACCAAGGCCACCGCAAGCTCCTCGTATTGAGTTAACACGTGCACCGTAGCGGAGCCGTCACCCGTCCTCCTTTGCTCCGCACGGTTGATAGTTATCTTCTTCTGTAAATGATAAGATAACATTGCACGGCTAAGCTAATGGACTTGACAATAAACATTTAAGACTGACAGATTTAAATGTTCAATTATTAATTAATATTGCAGTGCATATGAATAATTTTTCATACTATAAGATTCAATTTAGTATTAGGGTGAATAAATTTATTTATAATTTAATTATTTTATATTATAAATAAATGACATTGATGATTCTAATTAAAATTTATAAACATCAAGTAAATAATACATATGTATGATTTTAAATATGACTTTTAAATATGATTTTAAATATAGAATATAAAAATGCAACTTACTCTGGCTGCTGCCAGCAGGCTGTTCCATCTCTTGCAGCACTGGTCAGCAGTCTGCACTTCATTAGATGCCGATGTTACAACATCGGCAATCTTGATCCATATTCTGCGATATGCACGGGGTGGAGGTTTCCCATGCCCACCCCATGTCAAGTCCTCCCACCTAGTAATTACTACATTTACAAGGGCCTCGTTGGCCTCCTCGCTAAAGATTTTGGCCCTTCTTCTTTCACTTTCTCTTTCCCATTCTCCCTGCTTCGGCATTGTTTTAAGATATTAGATTTGTCAGATATGTCAGATTTGTAAGATTTGAAAGATTTCTCAGTTTTTATCCTTCAAAGATACCTTCTAAGCACACAACAAACGCACAATCCTCTCTCCTTCTCTCTCTCCCACGCTCTCTGTTCCTCCCTGTGCTCCTGAGCATGTGCGATGACCCATGACCTCTCCAAACGTGGCAAAAAAATCAACCAAAAAAAAAACAACCCACACATGCGCACAATAGCATTGCTAGGGAAGCTTTTTTTTTCTATGACTTCCGTTTGCCTTCTGTTTTCTTTGGGCGATCATGAGAGCGCCAAAAAATCAGATCGCCCATTTGACATCGCCGGGGTAAGGCCGAGTGGAAAATCGCAAAAAAAAATGGGCGATGTTCCGGCGATCAGCACGGCCGAGACGTCCCACATTGCTGGAACATGGCCCATTTTTTTGGGCCTTAGCCACCTAGTGGAAAATCTAGCCCTATAATTCTATGATTCTATTTGGAGATGATAGTCATGCCATGGCGGGAGCGTTAGGTGAGTGTGCATTCTTTATGTCCCTTTTTATTTGATAGATTGATGTAATTAATGCTGATAAGTTGAGGAGTTGTGATTCCATCACTGGCCAATCTCAATGATGAAGTACACAAAGCAGCTTAACTACATTTTAAGAAAGTGAGAAACCTGCTATAAATAGCTTGTCTTGGCTAGTCATGTGATATGATAAACACCTGCCCATGAGGTAATCCTAACCCACTTGTGACTTTATAGTTCTTTAATAGCCTCAGTTCTAGATGTATTTATTGTATCATGTGGGTGTTTGGGACATATTCTTTCCCTCTCTGTCTTATTCTGCCTGTACATGGTGTTTCAAAATCACCTAAAAAAAGATTTAATCAAGTAAACAAAAATTAATAATTTTGAATCTTATCATTATTCAACAAAACTTTTAGCTGCAAGTTAGTTGTCAAGCATCTAGTTTAAATTTCTGTCTCCATGAACTGTATTTCCATTAAAAAAAGTTCCAAACAATTAAGCAAATTAAAATATTGTGGTACTGCTCTTCAATCCAGAGCCATATCTGTATTGTACAAATATTTGGGGGTTTTGATAGAGTAAATAGGGAGAAACATTTTCCACTGACAGAAGAGTTGGTAACCAGAGGGCACAGATTTAAGATAATTGGCAAACAAAGCTGAGGGCAGATGAGGACATTTTTTTTTACACAGTGAGTTGTTAAGATTTGGAATGCACTTCTTGAAAATGTGGTGGAAGCAGATTCAATAGTAACTTTCAAAAGGGAATGATATAAATACTTGGAAGGGAAACACTGCAGAGCTAAGGGGAAAGAGCAGGGGAGTGGAACTAATTGGATAGCTCTTGCACAGGCACGATAAGCCAAATGGCCTCCTTCTATGCTGTACAATTCTATGGCCTAGAAATTAGTGGCTGCCACGAGAGCTGCGTTGTCACCGCGGTCTCATGTTAATGGCCGTTGAAAATGGTCGAAGCGGTAGAAGAGAAGTGTTCGCGCTGGGGACTTAATATTTTTAGTCCAGTGCTAACTCACTGTGCAACACCCTCCTGGTGGCATTAGTGCAGGCATCGATAGTGAAGTTGGCATTCCATCTTCCAACAGCCTCTGGAAGTGAAGCAATGAGTTCGCTAAGCATTGTGGGATGTTAACAGGGCAGTGCCTTCTGAATTAATAAAAACAAAAATGAAGTAAAAAGAAATGTAGTTTTCAGCCTTTTAAAACAAAAATTTCCTTCCGTACATTAAAAAATGTGACATATGCTTCAGCAATAACACAAATGGCTCAGCAAGCCATGGAAGGGGCACCCAGGTTCTAGCACGCAGCACTCCAGCTTTGTGCAGGGGGTCAATACTGCAAGAGAGGGCCTCTACCCACAAGGGCCAGGAGACCCTCCAGAAAGAACGATGTGGGACCACAACAGTGTCGCTCCTATCACCTGACTCCAGTGCCCAAAGAAGCTACATGACCTCAGACCGGTGGTCAAGGTCAGTGAATGCATTTTCAAAAGCAGCCTCCTACTAACTGCACCACTAGCGTCACACAGTGCAATGCACAACTCCCCACACTCCAATCATTCACCAACCAGCAATCTGTACCAATCACGAGGCACACCTCCCATTCCAAGCCTCACTTCAAACCCTTGAAGGGGACAATGCTGGCAGATCCATTGACCAGTGTCGGGGCAGAAAGAATACAAGGTGCTGGTATCCTCATACCTTATTCCCCTTCTTGCATGCACCTTTTGCTTTCCGGTCCTCCCCTCACCACAACTCCAGCTTTGTGCCTTCCTCATTTCACACACCCAAGAAATGCAGCCTGCCCAGCCCGTGGTTGGCCAAGAAGAGGGAGAGGAGAGTGAAGGAGAATAAGAACCACCGTCACTTCCAGCTACCATACATGGATTTTTGAATGGGCCACATGACACAAAAAGAAATTAGAGGGAGCATTGCTGCAGGCACCCCCCTAACTTCCTCCGACCCCTGCCTCGATCTTCATAAGAACATAAGAATTAGGAGCAGGAGTAGGCCATTTGGTCCCTCGAGCCTGCTCCGCATTTCAATGAGATCATGGCTGATCTTCTACCTGAACTGCACTTGTCTGCACTGTCCCCGTATCCCTTGATTCCCTTAATATCCAAAAATCTATCGATCTCTGTCTTGAATATACTCAACGACTGAACTTCCACAGTTCTCTGGTGTAGAAAATTCCAAAGATTCACTACCCTCTGAGTGAAAATATTTCTCCTTATCTCAGTCCTAAATGGCAGACCCTTTATTCTGAGACTGTCACCCTGGTTCAAGATTCTCCAGCCAGAGGACACATCTTCCCTGCATCTGTCAAGCCCTGTAAGAATTTTGTATGTTTCAATGAGATTACCGCTCATTCTTCTAAACTCGAGAGAATATAGGCCTAGTCGACTCAATTTCTCCTCACAGCACAATCCCCCCATCTAAGGAATCAGTCTGGTGAACCTTCATTGCACGGGAAGGGAAGTATGGGAAGTATATCCTTTCTTAGATAAGGAGACCATAACTGTACACAATTCTCCAGGTGTGGTCTCACAAGTGCCCTATATAATTGCAGTAAGACGTCTTTACTCTTATATGCAAATCCTCTTGTAATAAAGGCCAACATACCATTTGCTCTCTTAATTGCTTGCTGTACCTGCATGTTAACTGTCAGTGATTTTTGTACAAGGATAACTAGGTCCCTGTGAACACCAACATTTCCCAATCTCTCACCATTTAAATACTCTGCTTTTCTATTTAACCTTTGACACCAGCCCCGATCTCCTAGCTCTTCTCCCCCCACCCCTCCCCCCGGCATCACTGCCGACCCCCCAACAATACTGCAAGCCACACTGTACTTCCTCTGATCTTGGCTCCGACCACCTAGACCACCACCCCCCGCCCTGACAACAATGTGGACCTATCAACAATACTGTAGGCCCCTCCTGATCTTCTTATACAACCCCTGACAGCCCTCCAATCACGGATTCCGAGGCCTACCTGTTCCTCCTCCAGACCCCCGCGATTCTCCTACCTGACCCCCGACAACCTTTCAATCAGACTCCGAGGCCCATCCGTTCCTCCTCCAGACTCCTGCGATCCAACCCAACCATTTACCTGAAAATTGGAGCAGTAACCTGTGCGGGCTCCTACCACACGCCATCTACATGATAACAAGCTCCGAGGAGCAAAATCTGACGCTCCTTTGACCTCCACATTTAAGCGCGGGCTAAACGCGCTCTGCAGGTAAGGTGCTCAAAAATGGGTGCTACCGAATACCTAGACCTATATTTCTGGGGGCTGTGCTTATCCCAAGTTTTTCATGGACTTGAACTGCATTTGGTAGCCAGTGATTGGCACATGTTTGGGTGCACAATGGTGAGGTAGATCGTAATTATATTGTGCCTCCAATCAGATGCATTTTTTGTGTGCTTGGAAATCCATTTCTGGCTTCCTGTAGTTGGCCAACCATTGATGGGATATCTTGGCTTAAATAAAAATTGCACATTTGGCAATTACACTTCTTTGAGTCAACCTGCAGCAATAGAATGCAAATATGAAGATTTATTTTAATATTTTGTATCTGTATTGTCAAAAACCTCTTACTGTTTTTTAGAAAAAATAATGATTTATGTTGTTGAATCCTGAATATTTCCAGTTATCTACTCTCTGATTTCTGTGTTTGTTATTATCCAGAAACTGGAACATTGAGATAGGGAATGGAGAATGGGAGAAACAAGTAAACAAATAGTTCTAGTCCCTGCATTTGAATAATTATAATCTTGTGCCATTGATAAAGAAAGAAGTTGCCAGATTACACGTGTTGTTTTCTTTTTATAAAAATTGAGTGTGGAATGTTCATATTATGGGCTTTTTTATTTTCACTGATGATCTTGACTGTAACTTATTTATAATTTGTTTATACTTGTGGAACTAAATATCCTCCTGCAAATAGTTTCTTTGGCCTGGACTTTGCCGGCACTCAGAGGGCGGGTTCGGAGGTGGGTCCACTCTCAAAATCTAAAAAATTGTCAGCAGGCCGATATCCCGCTCTGAACCCGCCTCCGTGTAAGTTTCCCAAGTGCTGTGTCTGCCTGCGCTTTACAGACCCGGAACTAAGCGACGGGTGAGCCAATTGAAATAGTGAAGAGGGTATTTAAAGGTAGTTAAACAGCATTTTACCATCTACTAACCATTTTTCCAGCTTTTTGATGACTTTCATGGCACTCAGGGATTACGTCAGGTAAGTAGGTTGAGTTTTCAGTGACTCTCCATTGCTCTGAATAGGTGACTGCTGCAAACGTGGTATAAAAACTACCATTTCACAGCAGTTAACCTTCCAATCTTTGAAGCTGGACCCTTCAGGATTTGGAATACATTTTTGAGCTTTATGCAGTTTGGAAGTGTTTGGAATGAACTCTCTATCCAATGACATCTCCTTGGAGCATCCTCTCTCACCATTGCCAGATCGCTTCTGTCATCTCAACTTCAGCTGCCATTTATTCCATCAGCATCGGTGCTCTTGAAAAAATCTCACCTTGGTCCTCGGAATCCCATCACAATCAGCCCCAACATCAGCATCACCAGGCACATCAGCAACACCACCAACAACGCCAACCTGCTCTGCAATCACCTGATGCTGCACAGGACACAGGGCATCAGCACCTGACTACATTGCTTCCTGGGAGGCCAGGGATGGCCTCACCATGGCTAGATTTACTTCACTTGATGCTGTACACCCTGGCTGCCACATGATGCGCCAGGTTGGCACCACCTCACATCAGCTCCATAAAGCAACCCTGCAATGCCCAAACCATTCCTTTGACACTCATCACCGTTGCAGGGGATACCCTTATGTCCCACCATTCATTACAACTCACTAAGCCACTTCCAAACGTGCACACATATCTGTCCAAGAACACAAAGTGTTGAAACCAAAGAGTTCAGTGTTTGACAACACATTAACAGAAACTTTATATGAACATTGACTAAAAGACCCAAGTGGGAATGTAAGTTGTGAGGAGGATGCAAAGAAACTGGTTGGTATGATTGGAAAAGGATGAGGTTAAGTGTGAGGGGTGGCTAGTGAGATGGGGATGTGATAATGTAGATAGAGAGGGATGGGTGGAGGTGCAAGGTAAGTTGATGTAAATAAGGATATGCAGGAGTAGGGTCGGGAAGTCAGAGTGATGGGGATGTGATAAGTGGCACAGCAGGATGAGGTTGATGACATCCTTGCTGTCATCATCATAGGCGGTCCCTCAAAACGAGGATGACTTGCTTCCACACCAAAAAAGGTGTTTCAATGAAGGACCCGAACTACATCCTGAAGGGTGGAAGATGCCTGTGCGTGCATTTTTTTGTGAGGTGGCTGTTGCACACCAGTCACCACACGGGCTTGACAGAGCTAGGTCTTGGTCCAGTGGCAAAGATTACTCGAGGCAACTGGAGATCAGCTTTGCTGCACGGACCTAGTGCGCGCCCCTGGCCCCGAACTCACACCTCCCCTGGGCCCCGATCACGTCCCTCTACAGTCGCTGCTCCTTCGCCCCGACCTCGCTGCTCCTGCTGTATCTGCTCATGCTCCAATCACCGACCTTGATCTTGATGACGTCACTCTTCACAGCCGCTACCCTCCTGCACCAGCTCGCGTTGTACCTTGTAGTGGCGTGCCTCCACGCTGCTCCCAGGCTGCCGCTCACCGCTCCTTTTATGGCCCCGACCTGCCACTGATGTTCCCTCGCAGGTCGGGGCCTCCTGTGCAGTGTGCAAACAGGATGCGTTGGTGTCCTGGCGAGTATATGGAGGTAGTGATGGGAGAGCCTGGGTGCACCCGTGCACCTCTATGCAGTGCTTGTCAGTGTTTGCAGTACCTCAGTGCTGTAGAATACTGACAGCACAACTGTCAAAATAAAGTTGGCCATGGTCCCTTTCAGGAAACCAGCTGATAACACGTCATCAAGTGATGTCATCAGACCCACTTCCTTTTAACTGGCCGGGAACCTCGCAGGGCGGGCTTAACAAGTCCCATCAATGGATGATTCTTCACACAGAGCGGATAGCACTGGGAGCGGGGTCGCAGTTTGCTAGCTACTGTGGCCACACTGGACCCATCTCGGTTGGCAAAATCAAAGCCTTTTTGTGACGAATGGACATACCATCTTTATATCCAGTCCAGTGGCAGAACGGTGCACACCAGAAGGCACAAGTCCCAACTTCGTGCAGGTTTTAGTGACCTGAAAACCTTGGGTGCAATTCATAAGAACATTAGAAAAGCCAAGGATGATTAAAGTGTATTGAACCCATTAAGCTGATCTCTCTAGTTGCCTGACTCTCCCATCAGTGTACAGCAATATTTGGAACAGTCACGGTTGAGTTTCTGATTGTTTCTACAAGTTATATCAGCTCAATCTGGGCGGAATCGGTCGAACCAGCGCAAAAGAACGGGGAAGTTTAAGCTGAAATGAGTTACGCCCACATCGAGTTACGCTGGTGTTTTTCACGATCTTTTTGTGATGGTTTAAGTTTAATTTTCCCAAACCAGGCTTCATGTACAAAACTGGCCATGTCCCCAGGTTGAAATTGCGAGATTCTGCCGATTGCACTGTTTCGGCAAACCTCTGGAAATTGCATTCATTTTCTTAGATGCACTGGCATGCTTTAAAAAAAATTTATATCAAAAAATACGTAATTATGAAACTGACTAGTGTACACCAATGAAACTAATTCAGTATAGTTTTTAAAGAAATTTTCATTGATTTTTAAATCAGGTTACTCACAGGCGGAGGACTGGACATTCTTATTAAAGAAAAATAAAAGAAACGATTGTGTTCTGTTATTCTGCTCAATTACTCAGGTTCATGGAAGATTTTACGCTTGTGATTGAAATGAATTTTAGCGGAAACTTGAAGTGTAACCTAACCAGCACAATTTCAAGCGCTATTTCCCAGTTGCGCCCAAAGCAGAAACTCTACTACCCAGTGTTTTCGTTACCTGTTTAACAGACAATTGCAAACAATTACCAATTGCAAACAATTACCAATGAAACTAATTCAGTATAGTTTTTTAAGAAATTTTCATTGATTTTTAAATCGGGTTACTCACAGGCGGAAGACTGGACATTCTTATTCTTAGTCAAGAAGCTTTTCCTAGAGTTTGTTTTAAATGTTATTTTTATTACTTGAAATTTTTATCCTTGGGTCCTATTTTCTTGGCTTATTTAGAAATAATCTGAGTTTACTATATTGATGCCATTTAATAATACTTTGTGCATGTGTAACATTTTAAATATTGCCTTTTATCTCAATGTTTATAAGTGCTTTTTCACAATTAATTACTTTCTGAAGTGCAAAGACTGTTGTTATATTGGCAGTATACTTTTATACTTCAATGAGTCCTCCAATAACCAGCTTATTTTCCTGTTCCCTGGATCTTTTCCAAAGCATGTATATCTTTTTTTGTGATGTGGTTGCCAAAAATTGAACGTATTTCCTGATATGATGAATCTTTTGCCAGCTGCCCTAAGTGTAAACCTACATCTGTGATTTTTGAACCAGTCAGACACGTACATTGGAAGTTGTGGCACTTGAACTGATACACAGAAGGCTAAATTATCTCGTGACCCCTTTTCTTAAGTCCTTCTCATCAATCTTCCCTGAATTTTAAAAATATTCCATATATGTATTATATTGGTATCAGCCATAACTCATAATATTCTTTTATCATGCCACTATCAGCTACTGCTGATGGCTGTTAATTCTCAAAAGCTATGCAGCAACAATGCACAATATGTGGCACTGTATCACGGTTGCATCTATCCATTTAACTTAACAGGTATTTGCTGCTTTTCCCCTCCCTTGAACTGTAGTATTAGCTTTCTGGTATGGAGGGAGGTTAGGGGAAAGGTCTGAGCGACTGTCACGGGAGGAAAACAAAACACTAACACAGATGAGAGAGGCAAAAAGTACTTTATCTGTGTGTAAAGTGTATGTGTCAAGTGGAGAATCAAGCTGGAACTCTGCAAATAAAGTTGGCTCATCAGAATAAATTATGGATGATTACTTATGCTGTGGTAAATTTATTCAATTTCTGTTTGCACAGTGCCCGGCCAATCAGCAGGGCTCTGGATCTTGGGGCTGATATAGTCGTGACTGGCAGATGCATCGACAGTGGCATCGCTCTGGGACCTCTCATTCATTCTGTAAGGCACTCTATACATTAATATGGTTCCTAGCATTTCTGTGGTTCTATCAGATCATGTATTTCTCAATTGTGACATAGGTAAAATAGGTTGACAAAATATATATTTTTAATCATTTAGTTAACCCATGAGTAATGAAGATATTTAAATTAACCATGTTTTCTGATGTATATAAACATGCAGAACTTACAGATGTAAAAATAGTAATCTTGCATTACAGTGCAACATTGCTATTTGGAGTGCTGCTAGTCCGACCGGATCAATAATCGGAAGGGAGGACAATACTTGCTATATTGTACTGTAGTTGAAATGGGCAATTACTGCTGGATGAGTGGTTGATATAAGCAAAAAGACCATCAAACTGTACTCTACTATATAAGCAAATTGCACTGGTATAGTTTAAAGATTTTTGTTTTATAGGTGGAATAGACCAAACAAATCTCTTGCCTAAACTATGTTTGACTTCAAATGTTTGGATCAGTTCCACTGTATGTTTTAAGTTCGGGTGAAACATCGCCTCTGAATCAGAAGGTTGTGGGTGCAAGTCCCACACCAGAGACTAGAGTACAAAATCTAGGCTGACACTTTGCAGTATTGAGGAAGTGCAGCACTGTCAGAGGTGCCATCTTTCAGATGTGACGTTAGACTGTGGCCCCATCTTCTCTCTCGATCCCATAGCACTATTTTGAAGAAAAGCAGAGGCGTTATCCCCAGTGTTCTGGTCAACTTTTATCCCTCAATCAACTTCACCAAAAAAAACAGATTATCTGATCATTATCTCATTGCTGTTTGAGGGACATTGCTGTGTGCAAATTGGCTGTTGTGTTTCCTGCATTACAGCAGTGACTACACTTCATTGGCTGTAAATTGCTTTGGGAAGTCCTGAGGTCAAAAAAGGCACTATATAAAAGGCACTTTCCTTTCTTTCTAAGAAGGAAGACCAACTATTTACTGCACAAGATAAGAGCTCACGGGGTTGGGGGTAATTGCGTGGATAGAGGATTGGCTAACTAACAGAAAACAGAGAGTCGGGATAAATGGGTCATTGTCAGGTTGGGAAACTATAGCTAGTGGGGTGCTACAGGGATCAGTACTGGGGCCTCAAAAGTTTACAATTTATATTAATGACTTGGATGAAGGGACCAAATGTAATGTAGCCAGATTTGCAGTGATACAAAAATAGATGGGAAAGCAAGTTGTGAGGAGGACGTTAAGAATCCACAAAGGGATATAGATAGGCTCAGTGAGTGGGCAAAGATTTGGCAGATGGACTATAATGTGGGAAAATGTGAGGTTATCCACTTTTGTAGGAAAAATAAAAAAGCAAATTATTATTTAAATGGGGAGTGATTACAAAATGATGTAGTACAGAAGGATCTGGAGGTTCTTGTACATTAAACACAGAAAGTTAGCATGCAGGTACAGCAAGTAATCAAGAAGGCAAATGGAATACTGGCCTTTATTGCAAGGGGGATGGAGGGAAGTCCTGCTCCAACTGTACAGGGCGTTGGTAAGACCACACCTGGAGTACTGCGTACAGTTTTGGTTTCCTTATTTAAGGAAGGATATACTTGCATTGGAGGCAGTTCAGAGAAGGTTCACGAGGTTGATTCCTGAGATGAAAGAGTTGTCATGAAGAAAGGTTGAGCAGGTTGGGCCTAGACTTCTTGGAGTTTAGAAGAATGAGAGGTAATCTTATTGAAACATGTAAGATTCTGAGGGGGCTTGACAGGGTAGATGCAGCGAGGATGTTTCCCCTCATGGGGGAATCTAGAACTAGGGGGCATAGTTTCAGAATAAGTGGTCACCCATTTAAAACAGAAATGAGGAGGAATTTTTTCTCTCAGAGGGTCGTGAATCTTTGGAATTCTCTGCCCCAGAGAGCTGTGGAGGCTGGGACTTTGAATATATTTGAGATAGACAGATTTATGAAAGATAAGGGCATCAAGAGTTATGGGGAGCGGTGAAGGAAGTGAAGTTGAGGACAGGATCAGATCAGCCATAATCTTATTGAATGGCGCAGCAGACTCGAGGGGCCAAATGGCCTACTCCTGCTCCTATTTCTTATGTTCTTATTGTAATGTCTGTAGCTCCACACTGTGGACGTATTGTGTTACTGCACCAAAGTGTTTCATAAACAGTCAGGTCACCTGACAAGAAGCAAGCTTCCATAGACTTCTAGAGAGTTCCGGGTGCTGCTGCCATAGTAAAGATTTGTGTGTAGTATGTGATCTGTGAATCTATCTCAAATGGCGACGAATATGGGATATTTCAGATAATATAAAGCTGAAAATTTTGTTGATGGAGGATTCAGCCAGCCGACAGAGAGACTTTGAGAGTTTCTCTGTTTTGATTACAGCTACAAATTCAAGGTAAATTACAAGCACACTGTTGAACTGCCAGAGTCAAAATAGCTGCACCTATGGAAGTGATGGGGCATTTAGGGGAATATAAACGCGACCAGGAAAGGTTCAAAGCATATGTGGATCAGCTACAAATGCATTTCACTGCAAATAACATAATCGAAATCCCAGAGAATGCAGACCAGAACTGGGCGGTGTTGGAAAGAAAAAGAGCAATTTTCTTAACTGAAGCTGGGCCTGAGTTGTATGAAACACTGATAAATTTGCTGGTGCCTACCAAGCCAAAGGACACAATGCTTAAGGAGATTTTAACTAAGCTGGAACAGCAGTACAACCCCATACCCTTGGAAATTGCTGAAACCTATCGTTTCGGTATACAAAATCAGAAGGCCGATGAAAATATCAGTGAATACATTGTAGCATTAAAAAAGCTATCTATTCACTGTAATTTCGGAAACTTTCAGAACCGAGCATTGCGGGTCCATTTTGTTTGTGGGATGAAAAATGATGCGATCAGAAGAAAGTTATTGACAACGCCTCACTTGACTTTTGATATAGCTTGTCAGACAGCTAGGTCGATGGGCATGGCCGACCAATATTCCCGAGAATCTCAGACTATTTTCAGTCGTCAGACAACCGAGGTGAATTGCCTGCAGGTTCAAAGTAAAATGCGGTGGGGGCCCAAAGTCTCAGAAACTGGAAATGCTAACAGAGCATTGAAGTCCTGCTATTGGTGCCTGGGACAACACATTGCTCAAAGTTGTCCATATGTGAAGGCAGAGTGTTTCTTCTGCAGGAAAACTGGGTATCTTGCGAAGGCATGCCGACTGAAGGGTAAGCCAGCTTTCAAAGCTATCAGTCCAGCTTTCAAAGCTATGAATAGAAATCCCCAGAGACTATGGAAGAACAACAACAGGACGAAGAGATGTTAGAGTTAATTGTCATCAGGAGCACGAGGTTAACGGACAGCGATTCGAAAAGTATCATAATCCACATAGATGTTGCAAGATTCAAGATACCAATGGAACTCGATATAGGTGCATCCGTGAGTGTAGTACCGGAGTCGCTATACCTCGACAAATTGTGTGATTTCCAACTGGAGAAATCCAAGATAGAGCTGCGAGGCTACTCGGCAGAGAACATTCCTGCGGTAGGTCATATCACCGTACCGGTGAAATACAAGGATCAAGTTCAGAGCTTGCCTCTAATAGTAGTGGCAGGAGACAAGCCTGCCTTACTAGGAAGAAATTGGTTGGGATCACTGAAGCTCGATTAGAGTGTTGAAACGAGATTTGCATCAACAGATGATGTCATCAAGAATTATCTGAAGGTGTTCTGCGAAACGGGTAATACGATCCAAGGCTTCAAGGCGAGTGTCAGGGTGCAGAAGGATGCTAGATCGGTTAACTGCAAGCCACGTTCCGTACCATATGCACTGAAGGAGAAAGTTGAGCAAGAACTCAAAAGACGAGAGACTGAAAACATTATTTCTAAGATAGATCAATGTAATTGGGCTACACCCATTGTTGTTGTACCTAAGTCCGATGGTAAGGTAAGATTGTGTGGTGATTATAAAGTAACCGTAAACCAGGTTCTAGAGGGTAATATCCCCAATACATTGCCAAATATAGAAGATTTGTTCTCAACACTGAAAGGTGGTCAGATCTTCTCAACGTTGGATCTTACGAATGCCTACTTACAGCTTGAACTAGATGAGGAGTCCAAGTCATGCTTGACTATAAGTACTCATCGAGGCCTATATCATTATAATAGGCTATCTTTTGGAGTGTCTTCCGCCCCTGCCATATTCCAAGGGGTGATGAACCAGATTTTGCAAGGTATTGAAGGGGTAGTATGTTATTTAGATGACATACTGATTTCAGCACCAAATAGGCAAATTCATAATAAAATATTGACTGAAATCCCCAAATGGCTAGAGAAGCACAGATTACGAGTGACTGCTCACAAGTGTGAGTTATTTCAAAACTCAGTGGAATACTTAGGGCACAGAGTAGACAAAAATGGTTTGAATTCAACCAAGGAAAGCTGGATGCAATCAGAAATGCACCCACTCCCAAGAATGTCATTGAATTTCGATCATTTTTGGGTCTTTTGAACTGTTATGGGAAGTTCCTACCAAATTTGGCTACAGTATTACATCCACTGAATAAACTATTGAAAAAATAGGTCCATTGGAGTTGGTCAAGAGAATGCGATACAGCATTCAAGGAGTGTAAAAGCCAATTGGTAGAGGGCACCATGTTAGTTCACTATGACATATCTAAGGAGATCAAGCTAGCATGTGATGCCTTTCCGTATTGAGTTGGGGCAGTGATCTCTCATGTATCACATGGTGGGGAAGAGAGACCAATTGCTTTTGCTTCATGCACTCTCAGTGCCAGTGAGCGTAATTGTGTGCAAATCGAAAGGGAAGCTTTGGCATTAATTTTTGGGGTCAAAAAGTTCCACAAATACTTGTATGGTCGCAAGTTTACCATCGTTACAGACCATAAGCCCCCGACAGCAATCCTCCATCCAAAGTCTCCAGTTCCAACATTAGCTGCAGCCCAAATGCAGAGATGGGCTTTGATATTGTCAGCATATACATATGATATTGAATACAGACGATCAGCTGATCACAGTAATGCTGATGCTATGTCTAGATTGCCTTCCCCATCACAAGTTACATGCGATAGGGAATAAGTGTTCTATTTTTCATACATTGGTAAACTACCAGTCACAGCTAAAGAGATTGGTAGAGCAACCAAACGTGACCCAGTGATGTCAAAGGTGTATGATTATATTGCAAATGGATGGCCAAACCAGGTAACAGACAAAGATATTCATCCATTCTTCATTCGTAGGACTGAATTATCAGTCGATAAAGATTGTATCATGTGGGGTGCAAGAGTGGTTATACCAAATAAATATACCAAATAATACCAAATTATTAGGAGACCTCCATGTCCAGCACCTGGGAATGTGCATGACTAGCACCTGGGAATGTGCTTGACCAAGAGTTTTGCACATAGTTACTTATGGTGACCAGGTCTTGATAAGGATATAGAGTACATCGTGAGTCAGTGTACGACATGTCAATCGGTAAGCAAGCAACCACCATCAGTACCATTACAGCCATGGAAATAGCCTCCCAGGGTGTGGCAAAGGCTACATCTCGATTTTGTTGAGCTAGGACAACAATTGTTCATTGTGATTGATAGCCATTCGAAGTGGGTCGAGGTGTTTCCAATGTGGAAAATAACAAGTAAAACATTAGACATTTTGCGAAGTTTATTTTCTTCATTTGGCCTCCCAGCAGAAATTTTTTCTAATAATGGACCACAATTTTGTTCAGAAGAATTTGCACAGTTCACAAGCAAAAATGGTGTGAAACATACCAAGGTTCCACCGTACCACCCTGCTTTGAATGGTGCAGCAGAGCGCACTGTACAAATTGTAAAACGCGCCCTCATCCAAATCCAAAGACACGACAGTTGTCATTGGATCACAAATTGGCTAATTTTCTAATTACGTATTGTAATACTCCTCAAACAACCACTGGTAGAACACCAGCAGCGTTGTTTCTCAACGACAGCCAAAAAACAGATTCTCGTTGTTAAAACCAAACTTGGCACAGTCCGTAGAAGAGACACAATTAAGACAGAAAGAGAATCATGATAGAGGTAGAGTAAAAGAGAGAAGTGTGAAATTAAATCAGAAGGTGAGAGTGAAGAATCATCACCATAAATGATTGAAGTGGTTACTAGGATGAGTGGTGAAGATATGTGGTCCTCACACATATTTGGTCAAGATGTTTGATAATGGACAGGTTAGGTTTGTTCACATTGATCATATTTTACCTACAGACATGGAAGGAGTTGGAGGTCAGAATGATTCAATTATTTCTGACTCATCAGATAGTTTTGATACACCAGTAGCATATCCTACATCCAATGTACTGGAAACAAATCCAAGAGAAAATCAGAATTTAAGTCTGAGTCAGAGTCAGGAAAACAAACAGTCTGAAGTTAGAGTGAGTTCAAATTGAAATCAAGGGCATCCCTTGGAGGAAAACTTTCCTCAGGATCAGCCTCGATTGAGTTTAAATTCAACACCATGTTTGGAAGGTTGTGTTCGAGAGCGAAGGTATCCTCTTCGAAACAGAAAACAAGTGGTTAAGCTTAATTTGTAAATATGGCAAAATAAGTCCATATCCTTTCTTATGCATAACCAGGCAAATTATGTATGATGATTGTTTGTTATATTGGCCCTGAAATTCCGATGTCCTGGATCCGTATGAAGTTTCTACGGACCTGGGAAGACATCGGAAAAGCCGTGTTTCAGCGCGCACTGCGCATGCGCTGAAAACTGGCTTTTCCAATCTGTCAATTTTCTGACCTGACAGATCTCATACATATCGGGAGCGAGGACACTTGCAGGGCAAGATTTCCAATATTTACAAATATCTTGCCCTGCAAATGTCCTTTAAAATCTTGTGTCTGAAAAAGTAGGCGTATAGCCTACTTTTACAGGCACAAGTGTTTAAAAATACACAGAAACATTTTAAAATAAAGTTTTAAAAACCCTCTCCACTACAGTAAGTTTATTTTAAGGCTTAATTAAAACAACTTAAAAAAAAGTCGAGAAAATATTTTTTTTATAAGAACTTTAATTTAAGTTTATTTTCTATTTTTTATTGTGTTTTGGGTGTTTGGAGTGGAGGGGGTTCTCATTCATAGTAATAGGAGTTTCAGACTTACAGAACTCCTATTACTTTGAATGAGAAAATATACTAACCTGATTGGCTGCTGTCTCCAGCTCCCGGACTGCGCAAGTCCCCACGTGCATGCGCTACGACGTGCAGTCACGAGAGGCCTCAGGCTCTGAAGTTCGAACGGATGCAGCAGCAACAGGTAAGTGCGCATCATTTTTCCCTTTTTCACTGGTTTGCCCGCGGGAAGACCTCAATCGGAATTTCAGGCTCAATAACTTCTTCATTAAGGAGGGAGTAGTGTAATGTCTGTAGCTCTGCACTGTGGACATATTGTGTTACTGCACCAGAGTGTTTAATAAAGTCAGGTCACCTGACAAGAAGCAGGATTCCACAGACTTCTAGAAAGTTCTGGGAGCTGCTGCCATATTAAAGACTTGTGTGTAGTGTGTACTCTGTGAATCTATCACACTTATGTTCTTCCTGCTCCCGCATCATTACCT
Organism: Pristiophorus japonicus; assembly: GCF_044704955.1. NCBI lineage: Eukaryota > Metazoa > Chordata > Chondrichthyes > Pristiophoridae > Pristiophorus > Pristiophorus japonicus. The sequence goes on along the minus strand of NC_091978.1, from coordinate 276,171,352 downwards.
CTGATGTTCCCCAAGGATCTATCCTTGGGGCCCTCTTATTTCTCATCTATATGCTGGCCCTTGGCGACATCATCCGAAAACACAGCGCTGGTTTTCCACATGTACGCTGATGTCATTCAGCTCTACCTCACTACCACTTCTCTCGACCCCTCCACGGTCTCTAAATTGTCAGACTGCTTGTCCGACATCCAGTTCTGGATGAGCAGAAATTTTCTCCAATTGATATTTTGGGAAGACCGGAGCCATAGTTTTCTGTCCATGCCACAAAGTCCGTTCCCTAGCCACTGAATCCATGCCTTTCCCCAACCTCTGTCTGCGGCTGAACCACACTGTTCGCAACCGTGGTGTCATATTTGACCCTGAAATAAGCTTTCAAACACATATCCGCAGAATAACTAAGACCACCTATTTCCACCTCCATAACATCGCCTGTCTCTGCCCTTGCCTCAGCTCATCTGCTGCTGAAACCCTCATCCATGCCTTTGTTACCTCTAGACTTGACTATTCCAACACACTCCTGGTTGGCTTCCCACATTCTACCCTACAGCTGCCCGTGTCCTAACTCACACCAAATCCCGCTCACCCATCACCCCTGTGCTCACTGACCTACATTGGCTCCCAGTTAAGCAACACCTTGATTTCAAAATTCTCATCTTATTTTCAAATCCTTCCATGGCCTCGTCCCTCCCTATCTCTGTAATCTCCTTCAGCCCCACAACCCTCTAATTCTGCCCTCTTGAGCATCCCTGATTATAATTGCTCAACCATTAGTGGCCATGCCTTCTGTTGCCAATGCCCTAAGCTCTGGAATTCCCAGCCTAAATCTCTCTGCCTCTCTACCTCTCTTTCCTCCTTTAAGATACTCCTTAAATCCTACCCTTTTGGCCAAGCTTTTGGTCACCTGCCCTAATTCTCCTATGTGACTCAGTGTCAAATTTTTTGTCTCATAACACTCCTGTGAAGCGCCTTGGAACATTTTACTGCATTAAAAGGTGCTATTTACATACAAGTTGTTATTGTTGTTATTGTTATTGCACTAATTACTGGTGCACTAGTTAGCTAATCTTAGGCAGTGGTTAGGGTACCACAGTTAAACTCCATTTCCCAAGCAGGAGTGAATGGAAAACTAACAGAGTTCCTGCTTCTGATACAATTATACAACGACTGCTGTTGGAAGTACATATGTGTAGACATTGGGTGAGAACAGGAAGGGATTTGACTGTGAAACTCCCACAGTTGAATGCCCCATTAATTCTCACTCTCTTGTCCTAATACATGAGTGGGGTATCAAAGAGGCTTCACTGTCCATGGAATTATTTAACAGCATAGAGGTAAGGGGATCAATTAGAATGAAAAATTGAAAAAAGAAAAGCATTCTAAAATCAATGGACTATTTTCAGAATATGTATTTTGTTGGGGGGAGGGAAAGGGTTTGCATTTGTTACAGCACATTATAATATCAATTAAAGAATTAAAGTATCCCAGCACTGAATTAGATCACACCATGGCAGAACATTTTTGTCATTTGGCTGAATACTCTGTGGTAGCTCTCTTGTCTCTGAGTCAGAAGGTTGTGGATTCAATTCCCACTTGAGTACAAAAATCTAGGCTGACACTCCAGTGCAGTACTGAGGGAGTGCTGTACTGTCAGAGGTGCCATCTTTCAGATGAGACGTTAAACCGAGGCCCCATCTGCGCTCTCAGGTGGACATAAAAGATCCCATGGCATTATTTTGAAGAAGAGCAGGGAAGTTATCCCCGGTGTCCTGGGCAATATTTATCACTCAACCAATATCACTAACAACAACAACAATAACTTTTATTTATATAGCTTCTTGTGGGAGCTTGCTGTGCGCAAATGGCTGTCATGTTTCCTACATTACAACAGTGATTACACTTTTAAAAAGTACTTCTTTGGCTGTAAAGCGCTTTGGGACAACCTGAGGTCAGAAAGGCTCGATATAAATGCAAATCTTTTTCCTTTTTGAATGTTAGTTTTGACCAACAGCCTGATATTCATTTGGATAAGGGTCCCTGTGGTCTTATATTCATCTCATTCTGGGGCTTCCCCTTCCCCCACTAGCTTTTCCTTTTAACCTCTTCCAATTAGTATCTGCCTGAAGGAGGCACAACCCCTTGTCTGGCTCCTGTTTGCTTCCGTAGTGTTGAAGATAAGCTGCAATGATTAGTATTTTTCCCAGCATCTATTCAGTGTGATTGTCAGTGCAGTGTACTTCCATAAACCCAGTGCACATTTCCTTAATATATAAGTGGATAAAAGATTGTAACCTACCTCTTGTATTTTGGACATGTCAGGATTGCTGAAGATGCACAGATCATTACAATGAAATGTAACCACCGCAGTTCTGGAAAAAAAACTTTTACTGTTTTTTACTCAATTCATACAGGAAGCTTCACTATTAGGGATAGAATGACAGATCAAAGAGGAGACACAGAAGAAGCAAGAGCCTTAAGGCATCAGCAGTAAATACCAGTATAGCTTCCTGCCGATAGTCTTTTTGACTCGTGCCAGGAGATGAAAAGCAGAATGTGTGGCTTTCCTAACAATGTGCCTAATTACTGTTTTCCCCCTTTTCTGTTCGTTGGTTGCTATTTATCATCTGTAGCATAGAATTCTCAAAAAGACATGAAGCCAGCAATCTTTTAGATTTACTGTACAAAACATTTTTCATCTCCTGATACTAACAGCCTGCGTCAGGCACATAGGAATTATTTCAGTAATGATGGCCACTTGTTTTCAGTCTGGGTTCAATATGTTTTTTCTTTTTAGATGTTTCCCTCTGTGCTCAAAATTGATCAGAATTCCCAAGTATCAGTAGACACAGGGGAAGGCTTTCCAGGAAGCTGGTTACTCCTGTAAACACAATACAACTCATCATCATCATCATAGGCAGTCCCTCGGAATCGAGGAAGACCTTTTTCCACTCTTAACATGAGTTCTTAGGTGGCTGAATAGTCCAATGCTAGAACCACAGTCTCTGTCACAGGTGGGACAGATAGTCGTTGAGGGAAGGGGTGGGTGGGACAGGTTTGCCGCACGTTCTTTCCGCTGCCTGTGCTTAATTTCTGCATGCTCTCGGCGATGACTCGAGGTGCTCAGCGCCCTCCCAAATGCACTTCCTTCACTTAGGGCGGTCTTTGCCCAGGGACTCCCAGGTGTCAGTGGGGATGTTGCACTTTATCAGGGATGCTTTGAGGGTGTCCTTGTAACGTTTCCACTGCCCACCTTTGGCTCATTTGCTGTGAAGGAGTTCCGAGTAGAGCGTTTGCTTTGGGAGTCTCGTGTCTGGCATGCGAACTATGTGACCTGCCCAGCGGAGCTGATCAAGTGTGGTCAGTGCTTCAATGCTGGGGACGAGGACACTAATGTTGGTGCGTCTGTCCTCCCAGGGGATTTGTAGGATCTTGCAGAAACAGGTACAACTACAAAGGTGTCAACTAATGTTCTTCAATGTTTGTCCAAGGTTCCTGATGTAATTGCACCTAGTCTGTGACACCAGCAGTCTGGCACTTCTTCAGATTTCTGGACAATTAGCTGAGGGGGACGTTTAAGGTTACTCTGTGGGTTGCTCAGAATCTTGAAGACTTGTGCCCTCAAGACTTCCTCGACATGGGGCTCAATTTTCCCCGGTCATTTGCAGCATTTTTTTGGGTGTATTTATTTTTTTCCAAGTTTTCCTTTGCGATCTGCGCCGGCGTAATTGATTGAGTTACGATTTTTCTGGGCCAGTTTTTTTTTTCACATCATTGGGGGCATTCCCTCATGTCTGTGCCGGTTTTTATAATTGTTTTGCAGTTTGGCCAACATTTTTTCCTCCTCGGTTGGTGTATCTGGCCACTCCCAAAAAACCTTCTGGGCATTTAAAAAAAACAGCGCACATTGAGAAATCGGCGCTGAAAGACGCCATTGTTTTTAAATCGAAGATTTAGGAGGGAGTCAAGAACACTGTAAAATCAATAATAAAGTTCAACTTTTTTTTACCTGTCAACGTTGTAAATGTAAATTTGTTGGATTTCAGAAGTTTTCTCTTTTTTTTACTCACTTACACGCCACCACCGAACGTCTTGAAGCAGGGCTGGAGGGTCGTAGCTTTGGCCGGCAGAATCGGCCCTGCACCCGGACACAGGGGCTCGGGGCTCGGCTACAAAACAAGCATTAGGGTGGGGGGGGGGGGGGGGAAGGGGGGAGGAGAGAGAGCAAGGTGCCGATTGGAAGGCTTCGAGTTCGTGGAGCGAGGTGCCGATCGGAAGACTGCAATGAGTGGGGGTGGAGGGAGGGGGAGAGAGAGAAGGGGAGAAATATCAAGAGTGCAATTAGTTAAGGGCGGCGGGGACGGGGGGGCGGGGAGAGATGAGAAGTCACAAGGTCAAGACCTTGGGTGTGGTCCATCCATACAGACCTTGCGGAGAGAGAGAACTGTGAACCTGTCCTGCCTGCTTTTCTGCCATTTTGAGCTTCTTTCAAAGGTTAAATTTAAGCCTGGGGGCAATACTGACAATGCCATACCTTGTGCGAGCCTTCTGCATCATAGTGCTACGTAGGAGACAATTGATTCGACGTCATCGCATCAGGAACATCAGAGCCCATAGGGTTCTGGGCAGGAGGCCTTACCCACCTTGGGTATATCGAGACAAGCGTTCATACCTCCACCTGAGTGATGCAGACTGTGTTAGAAGGCTGCGTTTCCACAAAGAAGTTGTAACTGAGATCTGTGAGTTGGTCAAAGCAGACCTGCAACTTAGAAGCATCAGGAGGACTGCTTTGTCAGTTGAAGTGAAGGTTACAGCTGCACTTTCATTCTATGTCTCTGGCTCGTTTCAAGCTATAACTGGGGCTGTGTGTGCCATCCCTCAACATGCAACACATGTATGCACACGGCAGATGAGCATATGCGCGGAGGAATGACTATATAAAGTTCCCCGTGACCATCCAAGCAATTCATGACAGGGCTGTGGGCTTCTCTAGGATTGCTGGCTTCCCAAAGGTACAGGATTGCATTGATTGTACCCACATTGCCTTGTGAGCACCTTTGGAGGATTCCAAGATGTACAGGAACAGAAAAGGCTTCCACTCCGTCAATGTGCAGCTCATGTATGATGACATGCATCGCATCATGTCAGTTGATGCAAAATACCCTGGGAGCACCCATGATGCGTTCATCCTACGTGAGAGCATTATATCTGCCATATTTCAGCAGCAGTCGTAAGGGTTATAATTTAAAATATATTTTATTCAAAAGTTTAACAAACATTTGTTTGTACTTAACTTAACTTTAATAAAAATATTCTTGTATCAAACTTTAAAGTTTTCAGTTAAGATCACTTACAAACTTTAAGATCACTTAAAAATATTAAGATCACTTACAAACTTTTAAACTTGTAAATTTACATAACTTACAAAAAAAGTTTTAATTTGAGAAAAGTTATAACAGTAACAACAATATTAATAACAACAACAGCAGCAAAGAAAGGCTGCACCCATCTCTCCTTCACCTTATTCTAAGACCGCCCGTTGTACTTGGCCTTGGACCCTCCAACACCCCTGCCCACAGGCGTTTCTGGGCTTGGTACCAAGCTTATTCCTTCTCAGATCTCGGGTACTGCGCACCTGTTGTGGGGGGCGGGGGGGTAGGGGGGGGCGTCGGCAGCTGGGAGCAATTTGGGGAGCCCAGGCGGCAAGTTGGAGGGCCCAGCTTTGGGCTCTTCAGAAGCTGGTGTGGGGATTGGAGTGACAGTTGATTCTGTCAATGGGCGCGGGGTCTGGGCGTGTTCCCTTATTGCAGCAGCTAACTCCAACATGCCATCCCTCATGCGCCCTGACAGTGTCTCAACGACCTGCAACATTCCATCCCTCATGTTGAGCAAAACTGTCTGAACTACCTGCAACATTCATAAGAGCATAACATAAGAACATAAGAATTAGGAACAGGAGTAGGCCATCGAGCCCCTCGAGCCTGTTCCGCCATTCAACAAGATCATGGCTGATCTGGCCGTGGACTCAGCTCCATTTACCCGCCCACTCCCAATAACCCTTAATTCCCTTATTGGTTAAAAATCTATCTATCTGTGATTTGAATACATTCAATGAGCTAGCCTCAACTGCTTCCTTGGGCAGAGAATTCCACAGATTCACAACCCTCTGGGAGAAGAAATTCCTTCTCAACTCGGTTTTAAATTGGCTCCCCCGTATTTTGAGGCTGTGCCCCCTAGTTCTAGTCTCCCCGACCAGTGGAAACAACCTCTCTGCCTCTATCTTGTCTATCCCTTTCATTATTTTAAATGTTTCTATAAGATCACCCCTCATCCTTCTGAACTCCAATGAGTAAAGGCTCAGCCTACTCAATCTATCATCATAAGGTAACCCCCTCATTTCCGGAATCAGCTGAGTGAATCGTCTCTGTACCCCCTCCAAAGCTAGTATATCCTTCCTTAAGTAAGGTGCCCAAAACTGCACGCAGTACTCCAGGTGCAGCCTCATCAATACCCTGTACAGTTGCAGCAGGACCTCCCTGCTTTTGTACTCCATCCCTCTCGCAATGAAGGCCAACATTCCATTCGCCTTCCTGATTACCTGTTGCACCTGCAAACTAACTTTTTGGATTCATGCACAAGGACCCCAGGTCCCTCTGCATCGCAGTATGTTGTAATTTCTCCCCATTCAAATAATATTCCCTTTTACTGTGTTTTTTTCCAAGCAGGATGACCTCACATTTTCCGACATTGTATTCCATCTGCCAAACCTTAGCCCATTCGCTTAACCTATCTAACTCTCTTTGCAGCCTCTCTGTGTCCTCCACACAACCCGCTTTCCCACTAATCTTAGTGTCATCTGCAAATTTTGTTACACTACACTCTGTCCCCTCTTCCAGGTCATCTATGTATATTGTAAACAGTTGTGGTCCCAGCACCGATCCCTGTGGCACACCATTAACCACCGATTTCCAATCCGAAAGGGACCTATTTATCCTGACTCTCTGCTTTCTGTTAGCCAGTCAATTCTCGATCCATGCTAATACATTTCCTCTGACTCCACGTACCTTTATCTTCTGCAGTAACCTTTTGTGTGGCACCTTATCGAATGCCTTTTGGAAATCTAAATATACGACATCCATCAGTACACCTCTATCCACCATGCTCGTTATATCCTCAAAGAATTCCAGTAAATTAGTTAAACATGATTCCCCCTTCATGAATCCATGTTGCGTCTGCTTGATTGCACTATTCCTATCTAGATGTCCCGCTATTTCTTTCTTAATGATAGCTTCAAGCATTTTCCCCACTACAGATGTTAAACTAACCGGCCTATAATTACCTGCCTTTTGTCTGCCCCCTTTTTTAAACAGAGTCGTTGCATTAGCTGCTTTCCAATCCGCTGGTACCTCCCCAGAGAATTTTGGTAGATTATAACGAATGCATCTGCTATAACTTCCATCATCTCTTTTAATATCCTGGGATGCATTTCATCAGGACCAGAGGACTTGTCTACCTTGAGTCCCATTAGCCTGTCCAGCACTACCCCCCTAGTGATAGTGATTGTCTCAAGGTCCTCCCTTCCCACATTCCCGTGACCAGCGATTTTTGGCATGGTTTTTGTGTCTTCCACTGTGAAGACCAAAGCAAAATAATTGTTTAGGGTCTCAGCCATTTCCACATTTCCCATTATTAAATCCCCCTTCTCATCTTCTAAGGGAGCAACATTTACTTTAGTCATTCTTTTCCGTTTTATATATCGGTAAAAGCTTTTACTATCTGTTTTTATGTTTTGCGCAAGTTTACTTTCGTAATCTATCTTTCCTTTCTTTATTGCTTTCTTAGTCATTCTTTGCTGTCGTTTAAAATTTTCCCAATCTTCTAGTTTCCCACTAACCTTGGCCACTTTATACGCATTGGTTTTTAATTTGATACTCTCCTTTATTTCCTTGGTTATCCACGGCTGGTTATCCCTTCTCTTACCGCCCTTCTTTTTCACTGGAATATATTTTTGTTGAGCACTATTAAAGAGCTCCTTAAAAGTCCTCCACTGTTCCTCAATTGTGCCACTGTTTAGTCTGTGTTCCCAGTCTACTTTAGCCAACTCTGCTCTCATCCCATTGTAGTCCCCTTTGTTTAAGCATAGTACGCTCGTTTGAGACACTACTTCCTCACCCTCAATCTGTATTACAAATTCAACCATACTGTGATCACTCATTCCGAGAGGATTTTTTACTCGGAGATCGTTTATTATTCCTGTCTCATTACACAGGACCGGATCTAAGATAGCTTGCTCCCTTGTAGGTTCTGTAACATACTGTTCTAAGAAACAATCCCGAATGCATTCTATGAATTCCTCCTCACGGCAACCCGTGCGATCTGATTTGACCAATCGATATATCGGTTAAAATCCCCCATGATTACTGCTGTTCCTTTTTCACCTGCCTCCATTATTCCCTTGATTATTGTCCGCCCCACCGTGAAGTTATTATTTGGGGGCCTATAAACTTCGCCCACCAGTGACTTTTTCCCCTTACTATCTCTAATCTCCACCCACAATGATTCAACATTTTGTTCATTAGAGCCAATATCATCTCTCACAACTGCCCTGATATCATCCTTTATTAACAGAGCTACCCCACCTCCTTTCCCTTCTTGTCTATCTTTTCGAATTGTCAGATACCCCTGTATGTTTAATTCCCAGCCTTGGCCACCCTGCAACCACGTTTCTGTAATGGCCACCAAATCATACCCATTTGTAATGATTTGTGCCGTCACCTCATTTACTTTATTTCGAATGCTGCGTGCATTTAGGTAGAGTGTTTTAATACTAGTTTTTAAACCATGATTTTTAGTTTTGACCCCTCCTGCAGCCCCTTTATATTCATACATATTGTCCCTTCCTATCACCTTGTGGTTTACACTTACCCCAGTGCTACTCTGCTCTGTTGCCTCCTGTCTTTTGCATTCTTTCTTGGGGTCCTGTTCATCTGAGCTCTCACCCACTCTAACTAGCTCAGAGCCCTCTCCTGGGTTCCGAATACTCCTCGCATTGAGGCACCGAGCTTTCAGGCTTTCTTTTTTATTACACTTTGACCCTTTAGAATTTTGCTGTACAGTGGCCCTGTTTGTTTTTTGCCTTTGGTTTCTCTGCGCTCCACTTTTACTCATCACCTTTCTGTCTTTTGCTTCTGTCTCCATTTTGTTTCCCTCTGTCTCCCTGCATTGATTCCCATCCCCCTGCCATATTAGTTTAACTCCTCCCCAACAGCACTGGCAAACACTCATCCTCGGACATTGGTTCCGGTCCTGCCTAGGTGTAGACCGTCCGGTTTGTACTGGTCCCACCTCCCCCAGAACCGGTTCCAATGCCCCAGGAATTTGAATCCCTCCCTGCTGCACCACTGCTCAAGCCATGTATTCATCTGAGCTATCCTGCGATTCCTGCTCTGACTAGCTCGTGGCACTGGTAGCAATCCCGAGATTACTACTTTTGAGGTCCTACTTTTTAATTTAGCTCCTTAAATTTGTCTTGTAGGTCCTCATCCCTTTTTTTTTAACCTATTTCGTTGGTACCAATGTGCACCACGACAACTGGCTGTTCACCCTCCCTTTTCAGAATGTCCTGCACCCGCTCCGAGACATCCTTGACCCTTGCACCAGGGAGGCAACATACCATCCTGGAGTCTCGGTTGCGGCCGCAGAAACGCCTATATATTCCCCTTACAATTGAATCCCCTATCACTATCGCTCTCTCACTCTTTTTACTGCCCTCCTGTGTAGCAGAGCTAGCCACGCTGCCATGAACTTGGCTGCTGCTGCCCTCTCCTGATGAGTCATCCCCCTCAACAGTACTCAAAGTGGTGTATCTGTTTTGCAGGGGGATGACCGCAGGGGACCTCTGCACTACCTTCCTTGCACTGCTCTTCCCGCTGGTCTTCCATTCCCTATCTGGCTGTGGACCCTTTACCTGCGGTAAGACCAACTCGCTACACGTGCTACTCATGTCATTCTCAGCATCGTGGATGCTCCAGAGTGAATCCACCCTCAACTCCAATTCCGCAATGCGGTCCGTCAGGAGCTGGAGGCGGATACACTTCCCTCCCTCATGGTCAGTGACAGTGTTTACACTACCTCTGACATTCCCTCCCTCATGGCCACTATTCCCTCACGGATGGTCCCGGACATCATTCCCATTTCTCGTGTCATTGCTGTTACTTCTCCCGACAGTCCCGCTACCTCTTCACTCACCCCACTGATCGTGTCCAGGAGTGATTAGGTAAGGTCAATGCTCTCTGCATTCAATTACATCTCTGAACCACATCTGTTAGATCCTGCACCTCAGGGGAGCATGGTCGAGCTCTCCTTCCCCTCCTCCCCACAGATGTGCCTCACTGCACCCCACCACTGGGACCCGCAGCCTGGGACGGTCGGGCCCTTGGTGTGCCTCGCTGCACCTCACCACTGGGACCCGCAACCTCGGAAGATGGGGCCCTGGGTGTGCCTCGCTGCACCACACCACTGGGACCTGCAACCTCGGAAGGTGTGAAACCATGGAATGTCCCACCAACACTCAAACCACTAGTCCTGGAAGGGGCTGTTACCTCCATGGGCAGCACCTCCTCCAAAGTCAATACAACAGTGGGAGCTTCATCCAGCTCCATCCCCTCCCCCTCCCCTCACCCACTTGTTCTTGGTCTGGAGGGTTGGATTGGAAAATGTTCTCCTCTTCAGGCTCGTCCGCATCTGAATCTTCTTCTGCATCATCAGGGTTGGCCTCAAGTTCTGCAAAATATAACAGAACAATCAAATGGTTAGCAGCAGAGGAGGGGGCAGGATGGGTGGCATGAGTAGGCTCACACAGTGCAGGCCAGGCAGCAGGCTGATTTGAAGGACCACGATGAATTTGCAGGACTTACCCTGTCCCTCGAGTGTGGGCCCAGGTTGTGCAGTGGTGATTGCTTTTCTCCAGGCAGGACCCATCAAAGCAGCGACCCTCTCTTCCAAGTGTGTCAGTGGCTGCAGATTTGCTGGGCCTCCTTCTGTTCGAGTTCTTTCCCTTTTATTATGTGCCACCTTACTCTGCAAAGATGAAAACCTAATTTTTTAAAAGAGGGTGTCGTTCTGCTGGGTGGGCCATATACAGCTGGTCACATTTACAATTGCAATTCTATTGAATAAATGAAAATATTACTTACACTAACTACTTGACCAAGATCCTGCCACTTCTTTTACACTGGCCTCCAGATCGCGTGGTGGTCACCATTGCACAGTACTCTTCTGCAACTTGGTTCCAGCGTTTCTTCATTTCTTTGGGTGGAACTTTTATGTGCCCTCTGCTGGTGTCCAGCTCCTGCTATCTGTTCTCAATCACAGTAACTAGTGCCTCCATTTCTTCCTGTAAGAAATCCTTGCTCCTTGCACCGTGTTGCATCTTGTATTGCTGCAGATTCGATTTTTCCACTGCTCTCACATAGCACTCAACATTGTCACACACACAACTGGCTCTTTAAAAATGGTCGATGGCCAACTCGAAGCTGTACAATCATCAGTGAACATCCCCACTTCTGACCTTGCGAAGGGGGAAATGTCATTGATGAAGCAACTGAAGATTATTGGGCCTAGGACACCGCCCTGAGGACCTCCTGCAGTGATGTCCCTGGGGCTGAGATGATTGACTTCCAACAATCACAACCATCTTCCTTTGTGTTAGGTATGATTCCAGCTATGCGTGTTTTGTAGATGATTGTGCCCCTACATTTCTCAGTACATCTGCAGTTCACAAATCCGGTCTTTAGACACACCTTACCCTACACTCTTGGGTAGATCTTGCGTCATCGGTAGATGTTTGCTTTGGTGGCATGTTATCTCAAGTCACTGTTGGGGGTGTTATTTTCTTCTTTTCCATTCCTGTGTCCTCACCATTAGTCTCTGCTTCCCCAGTGATGATGATTCCTGTACAGATCATGGAACAGAAAGAATAATTAACACCCCCACTCCCATCCCGCTCCCCCGCCCCCCCCCCCCTCCCCCGCCCCGCCATGCCCAATGGACCTCAAAAAATATTTTATGGAGTTTCTCTCTGTTCATATCTGTCTAAACTTTCCTGATCTATCTAAACTTACTTCCAAACTCATTGAGTTTTTTTTGTTCCAGGTCTGTTCTACAGCATTCAAAAAGAGCAAAAGAAATGTCAGGTTGAAATTAATATCTTAAGGGAAAAGATTGCCTTCGTCTCGCTCTTGCTTTTTTATGCAGGACTTAAGCATTTTATAGTAGGATGCTTCTTTGTTTTCTGTTTTATTCCTGGCGATGCATAGAACTTCTGTCCCTCTTGCCACCCTGCTCCCCTCTTTGGCCACAACAGTATCGGGAAGTCACTTGGGACCTTGTCCATAATTCAATACAAATACAGGATCATTGATTTCAATCTCGCATGACACATTTGCGCTATCATGGTATGCACTTTGTTAAAGCCGCCTGCTCTCTACCTGTTCATGTAGATCAGGGTGAACTAACGAGAGCCTTGTCTTAAGTGCTCTTTTCATGAATAGTTCAGCAGATGGGATCCCCGTGAGCAAGCGGAGTCTCGTGCGGTAGCTAAGCAGGATTTGGGATAGATGAGTCTGCAGTGAGGCTTCAGTTACCTCTTCAAGCCTTGCTTGATGGTTTGCACTGCTCTCTCTGCCTGACCATTGGACGTTGGTTTAACTGGGGAAGATGTGACATGTTTGATGCCATTACGGGTCATGAATTCTATGAACTCAGCACTGGTAAAACATGGCCCATTGTCACTCACCAGGACATCAGGTAGGCCGTGTGTGGCAAACATGGCCCGCAGGCTTTCAGTAGTGGCAGCGGACGTGCTAGCTGACATTATCTCACATTCAATCCACTTGGAGTATGCGTCTACAACCACAAGGAACATTTTTCCCAAGAACGGGCCTGCATAGTCGACGTGTACCCCAGACCACGGTTTAGAGGGCCAAGACCATAAACTTAGCGGCGTCTCCCTGGGTACATTGCTTAACTGCGAGCATGTATTACATCTGTAAACGCAGGACTCTAAGTCCGCATCGATACCGGGCCATCACACGTGGGATCTGGCTATCGCTTTCATCATTACGATGCCTCAGTGGGTACTGTGAAGGTATCATTGATGAAGGTATCTCTGCCCTTCTTGGGGACCACTATTCGATTGCCCCACAGAAGGCAGTCTGCCTGTATAGACATTTCATCTTTGCGCCGCTGGAACGGCTTTATGAATTCCTGCATTTCCACTGGGACACTGGACCAGCTCCCGTGAAGCCCACAGCTTTTGACTAGGGATAATAAGGGGTCCTGGCTCGTCCAGGTTTTGATCTGCCGGGCAGTGACGGGTGATTTCTCACTCTCAAATACTTCCATAACCATGGATAGATCTGCGGGCTGCGCCATTTCCACCCCCGTGGTGGGCAATGGCAGCCTATTGAGAACATCGGCGCAGTTTTCTGTGCCTGGCCTGTGGCAGATAGCGTAGTTGTATGCGGACAATGTGAGCGCCCATCTCTGGATGCGGGTCGATACATTGGTATTTATCCCTTTACTCTCGGAAAACAGGTATATGAGTTGCTTATGGTCAGTTTCCAAGTCGAATTTTAGCCCAAACAGGTATTGATGCATTTTCTTTACCCCATAGACACACTCTAACGCTTCTTTCTCAATCATGCTGTAGGCTCTCTCAGCCTTAGACAGACTCCTGGATGCATAAGCAACCAGTTGCAGTTTCCCGAAGTCACTAGCTTGTTGCAAAACACACCCGACGCCATATAACGACGCATCACATGCTAGTACCAAACGCTTACATGGATCATACAACACAAGCAATTTGTTTAAGCATAACAATTTTCTCGCTTTTACAAAGGCATTTTCTTGGCTTTTGCCCCAAACCCATTCGTCCCCTTTTCATAGTAAGACATGCCGTGGTTCTAACAGTGTGCTGAGACCCCGTAAGAAGTTACCAAAGTAGTTCAGGAGTTCCAGAAACGACCGCAGCTCCGTCACGTTCTGTGGCCTCGGTGCGTTCTCGATTGCCTACGTCTTCGCGTTTTTGGTGGGTCTGATGCCGTCCGCCGCAATCCTCCTTCCCAAGAACTCCACTTCAGGCGCTAGGAAAACGCACTTCGAGCGTTTTAACCTGAGCCCTATGCAGTTGAGTTGACTAAGAACCTCCTCCAGGTTCTGCAGATGCTTGACTGTGTTCCGACCTGTGACCAAGATGTCGTCCTGGAAGACCACGGTATGCGGGACTGACTTCAGTAAGCTTTCCATGTTTCTCTGGAATATCGCCGCCGCTGATCGAATTCCAAACGGGCATCTGTTATAAATAAAAAGACCTTTGTACGTGTTGATACAGGTGAGGCCCTTCGATGATTCCTCCAGTTCCTGCGTCATGTAGGCTGAAGTCAGATCCAGCTTCGTGAACGTCTTTCCTCCCGCCAGCGTTGCAAAGAGGTCGTCGGCCTTTTGCAGGGGGTATTGGTCCTGCAGGAAGAAATGATTGATAGTTACTTTGTAATCGCCACAGATTCTGACGGTGCCGTCTCCCTTGAGGACAGAAACGATCGGGCTGGCCCACTCATTGAACTCGATCGGTGAAATGATGCACTCTCGTTGCAGCCGGTCTAGCTCGATCTCTACCCTTTTTCTCATCATGTACGGTAGTGCTCTTACCTTGTGATGGAAGGGTCATGCCCCCGGAATTAGTTGGATTTTCACTTTTGCTCCTTGGAATTACCCGATGCCTGGTTCGAACAGTGAAGGGAACTTGTTTAAGACCTGGGCACACGAAGTGTCATCAGCGGGCGATAGCGTTCCGACGCCATCCCAGTTCCAGCGTATCTTTCCCAGCCAGCTCCTGCCAAGCAGCATGGGACCATCGCCCGGTACCACCCAGAGTGGTAGCTTGTGCACCGCTCCATCGTAGGAGACCTTTACGGTAGCACTGCCGATTACGGGAATCAGTTGTTTTGTGTAAGTTCTTAGTTTCATACGAATTGGAGTTAAGACTGACCTTGAGGCCTTGTTGTACCACAATCTTTCGCAAGTCTTTTTGCCCATAATGGACTAGCTCATGCCCATATCCAGTTCCATTGACACCGGGAGTCCATTTAGTTCAACATTATCGGGGGACAATTCGTGGTGAATGTGTGCACCCCATGTACCTCTGCCTCCTCGGTCTGAGGCTCTGGTTCGTCGTGATCCTCTGTGGGTTTGTCCTCCTCTGCAACATGGTGGTTTGCAGGCTTAACAGGATCAGCAGCTTGCCTGCACATACGCTAGAGGTGTCCCATTGTTCCACAGCCCTTGCAAACACACCCTTTGAATCGGCATGAATGGAAACGATGATCACCCCCGCAGCGCCAACAAGGTGTTAATGGCCTTGCATTTATCATCCTTGATGGTGGACTCTGAGGCATCTGCGGATGTGCAGCTGCAGGCATGTGTGACCTGCCTGTACATTGCGATTTGAAAACAACATCACTTTGTTCACAGTACTTGTAACAGCACTTGTGTGCTGAGAGATTTGCTTCATATTGTCACTGGTGACAATGAACGCCTGTGCTATCGCTATGGCCTTACTCAAGGTTGGGGTCTCTACAGTCAAAAGTTTGGGAAGTATGGTTTCATGGCCAATGCCAAGTACGAAAAAGTCCCTGAGCATGTGCTCCAAATGTCCTTCAAATTCGCAATGTCCTGCAAGTGTCTTAGCTCGGTGACATAACCCGCCACTTCCTGGCCTTCAGACCTTTTGTAGGTGTAGAACCGGTACCTCACCATCAGAACGCTTTCCTTCGACTTCAAATGCCCTCGGACCAGTGTGCACAAATCATCCTATGATTTCTCCATGGGTTTCGCTGGAGTAAGCAGATTCTTCATGACGCCATACGTTGGTGCCTCACAGACGGTGAGGAGGATCGCCCTTTGCTTGGCAGCGATCTCTTCTCCCATCTAGCTCATTGGCCACGAAGTATTGGTCGAGTCGCTCCACAAAAGTTTCCCAATCATCTCCCTCCGAAAATTTCTCCAGGATGCCCACTGTTCTCTGCATCTTTGGGTTCACTATCTGTATCTCGTCGCCAGTTATGTATGGAGGAAGAGTCAGACTGAACACTGTGAGCTCAAAGTAAAGTGTGACCTTAGTCTTTTATTGCAGGTCTCCAAGGAATTATGGGATCCCTTGGGACTCCAGGGGATGAGCCCTCTGATGGCTGTACAGATTAAATACAAGTTTACATGTATAACAACGCCAAAAGCATCTAAAAAGAACTCCAAAACAAGCTACATCCCAGTAAAGAATCTTAATACTTGTTAGTAGTGAAATATTTGTTTCAAAAATTATAAGAACGTTTCTCACTGTCACAGATTCAAAAAGTATGTTCCATGTGCTGTAGCCTTGCCTATGTGAGTAAATGTTTTGCTGCACAATATGATGCATCAATGAGGTGCTTTTGTGGTGGATGTACTTTTGTGCCCATGCAAGAACCAGTTTGACTTTTTTGCTGTTGTGCAAGTTGAACATTTATGCAACTGCAATCTTCACACAAGCCACAAAATGATGCTTAGAATTTATGCAAGTTTTTAAACTTCCACACTAATCAAGATCCTATTCATTCAGTAAGTCTGGTACTGTACCTATTAAGTGCCACTTTAAATTAGCATTCTGCATGATGGTATTTACTAAATCAAATAAGATTTAGCATCAGAAAGTAGTGTAGGTTGTTCAACTGTTGAATTGCAATGATTATAATAAAATATTTGATCTCAAATCCTTCTTTCTGGTAAATATAGATTGATCATAGGTGTGTTGCAATGTAATCATAAGTAGTATTTAGAAATGATGTGTAATAGTAAGAAATAATATATTATTGGTGATAAACATGGGAAAATGTTAATGCAAAGAGCTGCTCAACATCGCATCAGCAATTATGATGAGGGTATCTTTCAACTTCAGGGGCATAAAACTGGTAGTTATTTGATTGCCTTTCCCCCCATTATATACCTCATCTGATTTTCATTTCCATTGACTCTTGATACGGCCAGTTTTCCGCCCCCACTGAAGTTGAAGATTCCCTCTGATGTATTCTGCGGCAGAATTCTACTCTTAACAGTGCTGCAGCCTTCTAGTATTAGAAAAGATTTGATGGCCATCTTTTTCCCCCAGGTGTGGTGTCAAATTTTAAGAAACCATTCTGCTAATATAAATTTGCAAGTAGATTTTAATGAATGAAAAGAATAAATAGAAGATAATAAAAACAGAAAATGCTGGCTATGCAAATCGATCAGCATCCGAAAAAGAGACATTATCATTTTGGGCGTGACGCTTCATTAGAAATGTTAGTGAATAGTCACAAACCTATTACTCTCATTGAGACATTGATTGGCCAGTCATTTTCCAGCATTTTCGGTTTTTATTTCAGATTTCCCGCACTATTTTTTGTGCATCTATTAAATGAAAAGACATCTTATTAGCTTTCATGTTTCTATTTTTTGAAGCTACATAACCCCATCCAGGTACTACCATGTTACCAAAATGTCCTGTTTGGTCCCTCCAGCAGAGGAATACATAATAAGAATTATCAAGGTTTTGTTACCAAGAGTTGGAGCTAATTGCTGTGCAGTACGTGCTTAACTGCAGATGCACATTTTCTCTCCTGTTGTTTTACATTTTACTTTTCAAAAAAGGATATCATCTTGAGGATTTATATAGCTAATCAGCTGATTGTTTATTTCTGGAGCTTGTTCATTGTACTATGCTTATAATTGGGTCAACGCATTTTCTTTCATTCCTGTTGCCTTTTCTTTCCTCATTTTATTTCAAGTTTTAGTAACATCCTGAGTTTATATTTTATTGCAGTTTGGCTGGAAGCAAAATGAGTTTGACGTGTTGGCTGCTGGAAGGTAAAGCTTTTTCTATGCTATGTCTTTTCTGTACATGGATTGCATGCTTTTGTGTCCTTTTTAAAAGTTGTCATTTCTTATGGACATCATTACCATCTTCCTGTTGTTTAAAAGATATTTGCTTGGGAAATTACTCATTTTTTTAAATGTGTTTACATTTTGTTCAACCTTTATTTGAAAATAACTTGCATACTAAAATCTTTTAACGTGATTAGGTGACATAGTTGATAAGAGCACTGTTGACCCCTCTCAGATGTGGGTTCAAATACTACCCACACCTGAGGATAAAAGTTTATCCCTCTCCAACCTTTCATTCTTTAATGTCTGTATAACCATCTAACACAGGCCAGAGCACATGAGTCAGCAGAACAGTACTGCCCCAAAATTCAGTGTTGTTGTCACTAATTCCACACTCCTTCAGAGATTTCTTCAGGTTAAGCAGTCTGGAAAATGATAAAGCACAAATTGATGCAGCAAAGAGGGCTTTTCTAAAACTGGGATTGTGAACGTTTGGACCAATTTACATGAAAGTATCATCTTGGAACAAATCTGGTGTCATTTAGTTATAGCATACCACGTCTAAACTTTGCAGTTCCTTATCACTGGATAACTGGTCATTAAACTCCGAACTTTAAATGATCTAAATAGATATAAAAATAGGTGGCAGAATTAGTCAACAAAGCTACTGCATTCTGTCTGTACATTGGTGTCGAGAGAAGTAACAACAGATATATGTTGATCCTTCAGATAGTGATAATGTTGCATCATTTTGTTTTCCATGAACTAGAACTGCTGCAGTTAACAAATAAGGCATGCTCAAAGTCTCTGTGCCAGCAATGCAGAGAGAGCTCTACCCTGGAAGTACACTTACCATTCCAATCCTCGGAGTGTTCCATTCCCCAGCGTTACCATCCAGAAACCTTAACTTAACAAGTTACACATGCTTTTATTAAAGTCTTTTAAAACCTTAATTAAAGGTTTACTCCCTTTGGGCTGGATTTTTGGTTGAGGGTTTTTAGAGGCGGTAATGTCAGGTGATGGATAAATTTAGCGCTGGGAAATGGTTTGCGTCGCAGCCACAAAATTCAGCAGCCGGGCCCTGACAGTGGAGCGGAGCACTAAGGGAAGCGTTCCACACTTTACTTGGGGCGCTAGGCCGGGTGAGCTACTGAATATCCATTGCTAAAGAGCTGGATTCGTAGCACCCTAAGAGCGGCCTCCCTGGAAAAAAAATCGGCACAAAAAACATTCCCAATATATTACTCACCCCAAATAAAGATAAATCACAAAAAGAAAACAAAAAAAAACAATTACACTTACCACATGCAGTCATTCCTTCCCCACCGCCGGCGGAACAGCTCTGACTGCAGCTTTCTCTGGCGGTCTCGCTACGGGTGCCACTCCAACCAAATATCACATTGCTGTCGAAACCAGAGGCATTGCACACCAGCGCGACGCTCCCAGGTGGTACTGCCCAGCGCCGTCGCCAAACCATCACCAAATTTCCCAGTGGGGTGCTGGAAGCTGGCCCACCCAGGCGGTAAGCATTTAGCGACCCATTACCACCCCTCCGGGGCATTAACAGAGGCGCAATCCAAATGAAAATTCAGCCCTAAAAGCCTTATTAAAGGAAGAAAACTATCAAATGTACTTTGAAGATTTGTTTTTAAAAAAAGAAACACTATTAATATGAAGAGGCCATTTCTCTGACATGAAGTTCAGGACTTGGAACATCAGGATCCTCATGGACAACCCCAACAGCGACAGACCGGAACGCCGCACCGCCATAGTTGCCTGGGAACTTAGATGCTTTGATATCAACATCGCCGTCCTAAGTGAGACCCGGCGGGCAGGGGAAGGCCAGCTCAAGGAACAAGTTGGAGGTTACACCTTTTTCTGGAAAGGGAAACCAGAGGCATAATGCCGCCTCCATGGAGTTGGCTTCGCCATCAAAAACGAGCTGGTCGACCGCCTCAAAGACTCTCCCTTCGGGGCTAATGAATGCCTCATGACTCTTCGACTCACCCTTATCCCGGAACCAGTGCGCCACAGTCATCAGTGCTTACGCCCCAACACTCGATGCAACAGATGAGGCCAAAGAGGGTTTTTACTCCAACCTCAAAATCCCTGACCTGCGTCCCCGCGGGCGACAAACTGATCCTCCTCGGCGACTTCAACGCCAAAGTCGGCAAGGACACAAACCTCTGGGGAGGCATGATTGGCAGAGAGGGGATAGGGAAAGCCAAATCCAGCGGTGCCCTACTCCTGACAAAATGTCTAGAGCATGAACTTGTCATCACCAACACCTTGTTCCGCCAGAAGGACAAATACAAGGCATCATGACAACACCCTCGCTCCAAACATTGGCACCTGCTCAACTATGTCATCGTCGAAGCCAGGGATCGCAAGGATGTGCGCATCACCCGCAACATGACAGGAGCTGACGACTGCTGGACGGACCACCGCCTAATCCGATCCATCATTGACATCAACATAGCCCCAAAGCGAAGGGGGCAGCAGAAGCAGTGATGCAAAAAAGTCAATGCCGGGGCACTTAAGGACCCAGCTAAGAGAGCCCTTTACTGTCAGCGCCTCACAGCTAACCTGGCGTGCCTTGATGACCCCGAGACGCAGAATGCCCACAGTGCTTGGTCTGTCCTCCAGGCCTCCATAACCAGTGCCTGCAAAGAGACACTCGGTCACTTAACCAGGAAACACCAGGACTGGTTTGATGAGAATGACCAGGAGATTCAAGAGCAAATAGATTGCAAGCGCAGGGCATTTCTGAGCCTTAAACAACAACCCAACTCAGGAGCAGCAAAGCAGCATTACAGACGGCTAAAGGCTGAGGTCCAACAAAAAACCCGGGGCCTAAAGAACAGATGGGGGATGGAGAAAGCACAGGAGACACAGCAGCTAGCCAACAGCCATGATGTCCAAGGATTCTTCATCGCAGTCAAGGCCACCTACGGTCCAAACATACAAGGCCCCGTCCCACTGCTGGCCAATAATGGGGAAACACTGTCAAGGACACGAGGCAGTCAGGACCCAATGGAAGGAGCACTTCGAAGATCTCCTCAATCGAGACTCTGCCTTTGACTCGAGTGTTCTCGACTCCATTCCGCAGCGTGCTATCCGCCACCACCTCAGTGAGACCCCAACACTGTACGAGGTAGAAAAAGCCATAAGACAGCTAAAAAAACAACAAGACTATGGGAGCGGATGGAATCTCTGCTGAGGCATTGAAGTATGGTGGAGAGGCACTGCTGGCACGAATACATGACCTCATCTCTCTCATCTGGAGGGAGGAGAGCATGCTGGGAAATCTTGGAGATGCAGTGATCGTGACCATCTTTAAAAAAGGGGACAAGTGTGACTGCAGCAACTACAGAGGAATCTCCCTGCTATCAGCCACTGGGAAAGTCGGTGCTAGAATCCTCCTCAATTGTCTTCTCCCCATGGCCGAGGAGCTCTTCACGGAGTCGCAGTACAGATTCCGTCCCCTCCGGGGCACAACGGACATGATTTTTGCAGCACGACAGCTGTAGGAAAAATGCAGGGAACAGCGCCAGCCCTTATACATGGCCTTCTTCGACCTTACAAAGGCCTTTGACACTGTCAACCGCGAGAGTCTATGGAGCATCCTCCTCCGTTTTGGATGCCCCAAAATGTACGTCACCATCCTCCGCCTGCTCCACGATGACATGCAAGCTGTGATCCTTACCAACGGATCCATCACAGACCCAATCCACATCCGGATCGGGGTCAAGCAGGACTGCGTCATCGCCCCAACCCTCTTTTCAATCTTCCTCGCTGCCATGCTCCACCTCACAGTTGACAAGCTCCCCGCTGGAGTGGAACTAAACTACAGAACCAGTGGGAAGCTGTTCAACCTTCGCCGTCTCCAGGCCGGGTCCAAGACCTCTGTCGTCGAGCTACAGTACACGGACGACACCTGCATCTGTGCATACACAGAGGCTGAACTCCAGGACATAGTCGATGTATTTACTGAGGTGTACAAAAGCATGGGCCTTACGCTAAACATCAGTAAGAGAAAGGTCCTCCACCAGCCTGTCCTCGCTGCACAGCACTGCCCCCCAGACATCAAGATCCATGGCGCGGCCCTGGACAACGTGGACCACTTCCCTTATCTTGGAAGCCACCTATCAACAAGAACAGACATTGACGACGAGATCCAACAGCGCCTCCAGTGCGCCAGTGCAGCCTTCGGCTGCCTGAGGAAAAGAGTGTTTAAAGACCAGGCCCTCAAAACTGTCACCAAGCTCATGGTCTACAGGGCTGCAGTAATACCCGCCCTCCTATATGGCTCAGAGACGTGGACAATGTACAGTAGACACCTCAAGTCGCTGGAGAAATACCACCAACGATGCCTCCGCAAGATCCTACAAATCCCCTGGGAGGACAAACGCACCAACATTAGCGTCCTCATCCAGGCCAACATCCCCAGCATCGAAGCACTGACCACACTTGATCAGCTCTGCTGGGTAGGCCACATAGTTCACATGCCAGACACGAGATTCCCAAAGCAAGCGCTCTACTCGGAACTTGTCCACGGCAAATGAGCCAAAGGTGAGCAGCGGAAACATAACAAGGACACCCTCAAAGCCTCCCTGATAAAGTGCGACATCCCCACTGACACCTGGGAGTCCCTGGTCAAAGACCGCCCTAAGTGGAGGAAGTGCATCCGGGAGGGCGCTGAGCTCCTCGAATATCGTCGCCGAGAGCATGCAGAAATCAAGCACAGGCAGCGGAAAGAGCGTGCAAACCAGACTCCGCACCCCTTTCCCTTCAACCATTGTCTGCCCCACCTGTCACAGAGACTGTGGTTCTCGTATTGGACTGTACAGTCACCTACGAACTCATGCTAAGAGTGGAAGCAAGTCTTCCTCGATTCCGAGGGACTGCCTATGATGATGATGTCTTTCTGAGGGTGTGTTGCTCTCTTTCCCATCCCGCCCTCAATGTTTTTCCTTCCCATTATTAATCTCACTCAAGGATTGTTGAGGGTGAGATTTCTTATTCTCGAGGCATTTTTCTCCTCACTATTCTAGGGAATGCCGTTTTTAAATATTCCTTGCAATTTATTGAAGGCAGCTACTGAATGGACTGTGTATGGGAGCAGCCCGGGATTATGTTATCTACAAGTTTCCTCTATTCTGTGTGTGGAAATGCCTGACCTCTGCTCAGAGCATTATCACCCATGGTGACATAGCTAAGATTAGGAACATCGCCTTGGTGGTCATCAGGGGCATAATCTTTTATCTCTGGTACAATGGGGGTAATTTTTAGCTTTTAGTGATGGCGTAAAACAGACAATATTGAATCAGCCGTCCGCTATACACCCCACCCAATTTTCCTTTCCTTTGAAGTCATTGGATACAGCAGATCCAAAATCACCCGGTTTATCGCTCAAATGTTAAAATTACCCATAATCTCCATTGTAGCACATCATAACCCAGTTTATTATAGAAGCTATGTCACCAGGGAGGACAGTACATGAGATATACTTCAGAATTTAGTTGAGGTTGTAATTCCTGAACCAGCACAACAAGCACTGATTTATGTGCAATGCTGTCTGTCTGTCTGGTTATATGTTAATCCTAGCTTGCTGCCTCACTTAACCTGAAGATGGTATATTGAATCTTCACTAAACAATTATTAATAACATATATATGTTTTTCTCCTGAAGAAATTAATAATCTGAATTTGAGTACACATAGTAAATGATCTTTAGTTTTCATCGTAACACCATACAAAAGGAAAACAGGAATTAGCTATTCTTGTGGAAAGCTGAATTGTGTGACATTAATCTTCACCAGCCTTGACCAGTACATTCTTATTAAATTCAGCTTTCTTTTTAAAATGGACATACTTGAAACCATTCTTGACTTTATCATTTACACAGCTGATACTTGCAGTATTGTAGTTTAAAACTGAAATAATGGCAGTACTGTGTTTGTTTTTTTCCCCATTTGTTTTCGGGATTTAAGCAACACCGGCAAGGTCACATTTATAGCTTGTCCCTCATCGTCCTGAGAAGGTGGTGGGCTGAATTTTTAATTGTTTTTAAAAAATCACTGCAAAAGTGAGTGGCTTACTGGACCACTTCAGTGGGAATTAAGAGTTGACCATGTAGCTTTGAACTGGAGTCGTGTGTAAACCAGACTGGGTAAGACTCCCTGGTATAATATTGAGTGTGTAAACTCTTAGGGCCAGAATTTGGCCAGGATAACGCACGATTTAACTCCATTTTTTCACGTTAAAAGTGTTTCTTTGTCGTTAAAAAAATTTAACGCCATTTTGCGCATTTGGCCAGTGATATAACGCCATCATTAAAAAACAACGACCACCTTTTTTCAAAACCGTTTTTGTGACATCATTAGACGTCAAAAATAACCATATCACTGTTTTTCTGAATTTGGCCAATAATGAAATTTTTAAGGACCGTGATAAATACCGCACAAAAAACCTTGTCTTATAAAATCGTCGATAATGGCGCCATCTTGAAAAACGGAGCTACAGTTCAGTGAATGAAAGCTTTTGGAGGAAAGGCTGAGTTTGACAGATTGAGGCTTTTGTGAATTTTTACTTTGTTTTTAAGGACATTTAAGGACATTGCGAATGCGTTTGGTTTAGTTGAAAAAATAATTTGAAATTTATTAAACATTTGTACTTAAAAGCAACTTTCTTAACTTTAATAAAAAAATATAGTATTATTTTAAACTTTTAAATTAACGTCACTTAAATAACAATAAAGCAAACAACCAACCACGACAACAACAACAAAAGAAGAATAGCAAAACAGCAAGAACAACAACCACAGCAGCAAAGAAACTTCAGCTGCAGCCACCTCTCCGCTCCCCCCGCCCCCCCCCCCCCACTAATTTAAACCCCCCTGCCCTCTTTTGCTTTTGGCATTAGTCTTGCCCATAACCGCAGGCTTGCTTACCCCTAGTCTTGGTGACTCTAAGCTGTTTTTTATTAGTATTGCGGGAAGGGTGCTGCACTTGTTGGGGGACAGACAAAGGAGACGGCAATGGAAGCCCTCGAGAAGCTGGGGCTGTGGAAGTCCTGGCTTTGGAGTGTTCATCCTGTTGCTCAGCTTGAACACTGGCTGGTAAGGTTGGTCTGAGGATTGGAGTGGCATCAGTTGAGACTGTGTAGTGACAGCTTCGGTGTTGTCGCGCGTTGCAGCTACTATCTGCGACATGCCCTCCCTAAGCTCTGTAGATAGTAAGTACTGCAATGCTTCCCAACATGCCCTCCCTAATGTCAGCAGATAGTGTTGCGATGCTTCCCGTGATCCCACCCTGGCCTCGAGGAGCGATTTGGTGAGCTGGACCCTCTCCCTCAAATCTACTACAGGTTGAGCGTCCAAAATACGGATTTCCGGAATCCAGAATGTTCCGGAATCCAGACTCCAGGACGATCCATGGCAGGGTCGTCCGGAATCCGTAAAATGTTCCGGAATCCGGACCGGATAACCATGCTGACCTCGGGGCCTCGCCACTGCCCGGCCTCGGGGCCTCCTCACCGGCCCGCCCGAACACCTCCTCGCCACTGCCCGACTTCGGGGTCTCCTTGCCGGCCCGCCTGAACACGGCCCGACAACAACCTCGACAGGGCCCGCCCGACGACAACCTCCTTGGTGGGGCCCCGTCCGACAATGACATCCTTGGCAGGGCCCGTCACTTACTGATGTTCCAAAATCCAGAAACACCTGAACCTGGGCTCGAGTGTTTCTGGATTTCGTACATCAGAAACACGTTCCGAAGTCCGGAAAAACACGAAAACCGGCTCGGCCTCGGTCCCGAGGTTGCCGGATTTGGGACGCTCAACTGTATTTTCTGTTCAGCCTGCATTTCGGCAGAGCGGTCTTGCCGACGTAGCCTTCGCATAGACAGCCCTGGGTGTGCTTTGCTGCAACCCACTGGGACCCGCGAGTTTGGATGTTGTGTAACCGGGGAATGTCCCGGTCCCCCGCCAGTCCGTACTGCTGGTTGCAGATGAAGGCCTTTATGCCTGCGTGCCCTCCTCCACACTCAACAACAACACCCCCAACCCCCCCACTGTATCCATTTGTTCCTCCTCCTCCTGTGGGGGTTCATCAAAATGGCTGAGGTCGGTGTCCTCGAATGCTGCTTCTGGTGAGCTGGTGGGGTCTTCCCCATTATTGGATGTTTCTGAATCATCTGCAAAATATAAAAGAACAGATGACTGGTTAGCAGCAGGGGAGGGGCACGGTGACATGAGTAGGCTCACATAGCGCAGGCTCATTTGAAGGACCACGACGACCGACAGTACATCACATAAACCGAAGCTTAACCGATGGATAGTACATCACATAAACCAAAGCCAACCCATACAGTACTTAACATTGGGCCAACCATGACTGTGGATTTTGCTGGACTTACCCTCACTCCAACGTGGGCTCAACATCCGCACGGGTAGTCGATCTCTGCGACGCACCAATCAGACCTGCCGTACGACTTTCCAGATGAGTAATTGGGAACCGTATTGCCGGACCGCCACCAGTTTTCCGTTGATTTCGCTGGATATGGGGCAACGTTTTCTGAAAAAATGGCAGTAGAAATTTTTAAGAGAGGGGCCTTCTGCTGTTGTGGCCCACATAGATAGTAATCAAAGCACTTATACCATACTGTGTGCATTTAATTAAGTGATAGTCTTAATGTCTCTTTACTTGCACAACATTCATCATAAAAATAGCGAAGTGCAGTGCAGAAAAAAAGCAGTCTTTATAATATGTGAAGATCGGAAGCCTAGCGATACCAAGACGTGTCACATTTACAATTTATGTAATTGGAGTGCATAAATAAAAATATTACTTACTCTGGCTGTCCCGCAAAGGTCAAGCCACCTCTTGCTGCACTGGTGATGGGTCCTCATGATGGAGTCCACAGAGAAAACCTGCTCGGCCATGCATTTCCATACTTCTTTCATGGCAGATGGATGCAGTTTCCCTTTACCCTTCTTTGCAATCTGGCCCCATCTTCTCTCTACAGCGCCAACCAGGGCCTCATTTGCGTCCTGGATAAACTTCCTCGCCCTCTTCCTTCCCAAATCATCCTGCATTTTTGTTCTTGCAGCACCTGTGTTGAAGTATGGAGCACTCTCCTGGAACTTTAAATCCCCTTTAAAAATGGCTGATTCAGACCTGGAAGTGTACTGCGCATGCATGGCCGCACCGTCACGTGAAAAACGGTCATGTGCAGAACGGGTGGGGTTTTTTTAATCGCAGAAAAGTTCATTTTTGTCATTAAAAACGGCGCTTTTTGTAACGCTTCGCCAAATGTTACAAAATGTTTGTCAAATTTTAGGCCTTTATTTTTTGCCATTATTTCGGCGGGAAAAAAAGTCATTAATCGCAAATAACATCAAAAAACGATGATATTGTTATTTGGGGAAATTCTAGCCCTTTGGGCTATAAAGTCGGCGATTTTGCGACCGGGTTTTTGGTGCTATTTCACCTTTTTTGGTGGAAACCCGGTCGGCGGGATCCTCGAGCACCTTAATGCGACGGCACTTTCCACGTACCGCTGAATGAGGAGCGCCGTCGTGCAACAGTCGAAATAGTGTTTTGGCCCAAAATTTGGCTCTCTCTGCACCTGTATTCTGCGTTCAGAATACTGACAGGGAAAAACCTGCCGTGCAGCCCTGCCAGCAGCGGTAAGTATGAAGATCTGCAAAAAGATAAGTTAAAGTTTTTATTTTTTAATTCTTTATCAGCGATTCGATAGATAAGTGTCTTGTAAATTTTTTTTTTCCAATTTATTTTTTGGTGTTTTTCCGCCCTCCCAAGGCCTCTCTTGCAGCAGTATCGGCCTCGGACTAAAGTTGGCATTTGCACCGCGAATTCTCGAGCAACGTCACTTTTTACCGCTGCGCAAATTAAAAGTTGAATTTCCGGCCTGATAGCGATAGCGAAGTGAAAATGGTAATTTTGGCAATAAAATACAATTTTCGCTGAAAACCGAATTTCTAGCCCTTATGATTGATTTCAAAGTGGTATTAAAAGTACATGTCTGATCTGACCTTACAGTGCTCTGGAATCACTATTATAATACAGAATACATCATTCTAATTTTTAATCCATAAACTATTAGAAGGTGCACATACACGTACTTGGGTTGTTCACATCTGGTAAGAGTCTTTTTCTTAACAGATTTGGAATTCCTTTAGAAGATACGCATTCTGAAAATATCCTATTATATCAATCCTTGTGTTCTTAAACTCTGATTGAGACATGAGTAAAATAAAATCACTTTGTCAGATCTTATGAAATAATGGTGTATGACTTCCTAAGATTAGATATATGGGCCTAGAAATTGACCTCCTTAGCGCCTCCCATTATCGTCTCCGAGGGGGGGCGATAACAGAACCCTAACTACTTACCGTCTGGGCACAGCGAAAGAAACAACTTCTGCTAAATAGGCTGAGAGATTCTCATGTGCCCGGTGATCATGATGTCATTGTCCTGCGCATTGCCCCGGTAGTGCCCCAGATCCGAACTTCAGTTCCAGTCTCTGCAGTATCGCCGGGCGACAGCTACAGGAAGCCAAGTTTGGGAGGCCGGGAGCTTTGGGGGTGCAAGTTAAAGGGGATGTTGGTGAGATAAGTAGAAAAATTGTTCCAGTGCATAATGTAAATTTTTACGATTTTTCTTCAGCCACAATCGACCAGCCCGGCAATCTGCTGGAGTGCTTGGGGCCAATCGGTCGGATCACAGCTGCCATCAGGGACCAGCTGACTCATCCTAATGCAGAGTCTGCAGCGATGGCCCTTTCCTTTAAGGGAGGGAAGGAGCCTCGGATCCAGCAGCGCTGCATGGGAAGTGGTAGAGCTTACTTTAGTGCTCCACTTCCTTCCTGGAGCGCCAGCGCCGAATTTAAAGAAGCTGAGAATTATTAGTGCCTGACACTAATTTTTCCAGCTTTCAAAAGTTAGTGCCCCAAACGGGGCGCTCCCAAATTTCTTCCCCATGGGAGAACTATCTGGCTAAATACATAAGCACTAGTGGTGGAGGGTGGGGAGAGTTTTAGTGAGCTTTTCAACAAAATTGGCAAGTAACATCTTTTAAATAGATGACTTTTCAAATGGGCATGCTGGGCCAGATCATGATTTTCTTGTACTGTTCACCTGCTAATTTCTTAATCAAAAGGTATAACATTTTGACTAAATTTAAAGAATTTATTAACAATTATCACAACTCATTGTTCTATTCTCTATTTTATATGTCCTAATTTTTTTTTTAGTGTCTACCAAATTGAAGGGTATCAGTATTGGGGAATTAAAGTTTTCACTTTGACAACTATTGAACGATATTAACCTCCCCAATCCCTGCTACCCATGAAGGGTGGGAGCAGATTGGAAGTGCGGGGGTTAAAAATGTGAAATTGGGGAATGCGTTTCCAACCCATTGTGTATGCGTATGCTGACAGGTAACGTGCGGGTAACGTGCCGTGAGAGTGTCCCGTCTTGGAGAGGCGGAACACTTCATCATAATATTTAAATCAGGCTCCCACAGTGCAGTTGGAAGCCAGGGGGTCCCCCCTAGCATCCCTCCCCCAGCCCAGACCCTCTCCTCCAGCCCAGATCCCCCACCCCCAGACTCCCTCCCGTAACCCAGCCCCACCTCCCAGCCCAGCCCCCTCCCCCAGCCCAACCCAGTCTCCCCTAACCCTCAGCCCCCCTGCCCCCCTCCCCAGCCATCCCATCCCCGGTCCTCCCTCCCAATTGTTGGAATCCGAACCCCAACAAGCTCCGATCTCTCCAGATTGCCGGGACCATCCCCAAGGATCCCCAGCTGTGTTCTCCTGCCGCTGGCTTTCCCACCCGGCAGCCAGCTAGCCTGTCAATCTGGCCAGCAGCTGGGTGGGAAATGGAAGAAAAAAATATTAATGAGGTCCTGCAGTTAAATTCTTGCAGCTCGCAGAGGAAGAAGGTTTCAAAACCTTCAATCTGGGTTTGAAGCAACACAGTTCCCAGAGGTGACAGAGATAGTTTTCGAACGCACTGCCCCATGCACTGGGTGCTTAACAGTTCTGAACTTTGCATGATAATTTGTGTTTAACTCACAAAGAAGTATGCTCCTAAACATTACAGAATATACTTTTCCATTTTGTGTTCAGTCTTGCAGGTCACCTGATTGAGTGCGGAGCCCAGTGTACAGGTGGAATATTTACAGATTGGCACAGAGTTCCTGACTGGTATTAAACCCATCTTTACATTCTTCTCTTTCTCTCAAAAACATTTTTGCAACTCATATTTTTCTTGATTTTAATGTATGCTCCATGTCTTTATAATTTATCATACTATGGGCCCAAGTTTCGGGCCGCGACTAGAACGGCGCAGCCCCGACCTGGACGCCCGTTTTTCGCGCCACAAAGTGCGCCTAAAAAAAACTTCCAGATTCTCCGGCTCCCTGCTGGTCCTCTGGCCCTCGGCGCGGCGCAGCACGAGCTGTGGGGGGCGGAGCTAGGTCCCTGTGCTGAAAACAGTGCCGGGACCTCTGCACATGCGCGCTACAGTGGGCGCGCATGTGCAGTAGCTCCAGGCGCCCAAAACTGTGTGGGAGGGGCCCGAAGCACGCAGCCCCTAGCCCTGGCCGAATGGCCTCACTGGGGCTGCGTGCATAAGGCTCCTCCCATGCCCAGCTCCTGCTTCCTCCCGACCCGACTCGACTCCCGCTCCCCCCCTTCTCCCCCCCTTCTCTCCCCCTTTTCCCCCCCTCCCCCTTCTCCCCCCCTCCCCCATTCCTCCCCCTTCCCTCCCTCCCCCTCTGCCTCCCTCCCTCCCCTCCCCCTGCCTCCCCCTCCCTCCCTCTACCCCCTCCTCCCCCTCCCCTCACTGTCAGAAACACAGACACTGACTGACAGAGAGTGAGAGACACACACAGACAGACAGACAGAGAGATAGAGACACTGACAGAGACACACTGGGGGGGGGCATCCCAGCACGCTGTTGGAGGGCTCCCGGTGCTGCAGTCGGTAAGTAGAAAATGTTTTATTTATTAATTTTTTTTAAATTATTTCTTATTAATTTTTTTTGATTGATTTATTGGTTGATTTATTGATGTTTTTATCATTTATTATTGATGATGGCTCTTTATTTGTAAAACTGAAGTGTTTAATGTTTGTAAACTTCCCTTTAAACCCCCCCCCCATTCCCTACGCCTGATTTGTAACCTACGCCTGATTTTCTAAAGTGTAGACAAGGTTTTTTCGAGCGTACAAAAATCTTCACTTTCTCCATTCTAAGTTAGTTTGAAGTAAGTTTTCACTGCCGAAACTTTGAAAACAGGCGTAAGTGGCCGGACACGCCCCCTTTTGAAAAAAAAATTCTGTTCCAAAGTGAAACTGTTCTAACTGACTAGAACTGGAGCAAACTAAATGCCGAGAATTTGAATTTCTAAGATACTCTGTTCTGCACCAGTTGCTCCAAAAAATCAGGAGCAACTGAGGCCGAAACTTGGGCCCTATACTTCTAAATTTTAGCTAAAAATGCAATTTGTTATTATTTAAACCACCACCTTTTTTAATACCAGATAGTAAAATGCTATAAACAACAAATGCATCAATAGGCTTTCAGTGTTAACAATATATAATTGAAGTTGGATAGTTTTTATAAACTTTATACTGGAATACTGACTGGCGTATTTAATAACTTGAAAGTGAATTCAGTATGTAAATGTGAGGCAGACTAATTCAGTTTAAATAAGGCTTTACTACTAAAATGTGAGAATGTCATCTTTATGACTGTTTTTGTAATCTTGGTAATTTTTGACCCCATTCTGTCACTTTTGTTCATCTAGTTTTTAATATTTGATTTGGCCTGCATTACATAATTAACTGGAAACCATAGTAGAAATCCAGCCCTCTTTGATCAACACAAGTGGTGTTGTCTGAATGCTTCTCCACTGTGTGCTGATCTGAGCACAGAAAAGCAGGAGTCACTGCCTCTAGCCCAGACTCAAAAGAACAGTTTAAAATGGTGGACTCAGCAATATTCTGAGCTCTGGAGATGCAAAGTATTTAAGACAGAAATTGGTGATGGGCTCTCCCAATGGGTGGGAACTGTTAAATGGATCAGATGGTGTAATTTTGGGCCATA
Organism: Pristiophorus japonicus; assembly: GCF_044704955.1. Lineage (NCBI taxonomy): Eukaryota > Metazoa > Chordata > Chondrichthyes > Pristiophoridae > Pristiophorus > Pristiophorus japonicus. The sequence continues at coordinate 276,139,270 of NC_091978.1, read as the reverse complement.
TGAATCAGGAAGGTCCCACATTTGATTCATGAGACATTGGCTGAACCCTTGGAGAAATAACGTAAACTTCTAAAATTGTCCTTTTCTTTGGAGGTTCTGACGATCTCCCACTGAAGTTATGGCAGGAGATTGAGATGTCATCTGAGGGCATAAACAAATTGGTTATGATGCCCTAGTGCCAAAGATTCACTGCCTCAAACTTGAAGAGTGACCACTTAGGAGAGGCTCCAAAGGGTTGCATTGCCTGTGGAGTTCTACCTGAGCATCAGTCTGGAGGGCAAGCCAAAAAATAAATGGAAAATTCATAGAGCAGAATCATTAAAATAATGGATTTAATAAAACATTAAAATACATGATTTAAGATGACCATACAGCCCATCCAGCTTGTAAGTATCTGATCTGTTCATAATTTTAAAAATAAATCTTTATGTATACCAAACTTATCTGCTTCCTGGCTAAGCAATTTATGCTGTTCCTTTTTGAATTGCAGGATTCATTCGTTATGTGGGTTAGTTAGGCTACTACATTTTCATGACTTATTATTAGGCAGTGCTGCTCTCTTAACTTGAATACAAATTGTTTATGTGTTTAAATCGATCTCTTATCCATTTCCAGGGATAACATTGGTTTTCCAGTGGTTGAGTGTTCCTCTGATGGAAGTTTCATCTTATCTAAACCACCGAAAACTGGAGGACTGGTATCATTTGGTACTGTTGCCGAGCAGCTTGTATATGAAATAGGCGATCCCCAGCGTTACCAATTGCCTGATGTCATCTGTGATTTCTCCCAGGTTACCGTGTCTGAAATACCAGGTCAGCTGCTTCTATCACCTCTTTCACATACACAAAGCTATATTTTAAGTTGACAGAATTGCAGTCTACAAACATTCATTTATCATTGCAGCTTGTGCAGATAATAGGCCTCCATATCATAAAACATAGTAGAGAAATTGCTCATTTAAAATTTGTAACATATTTAAAGACAGAAATGAATTTGTGTATTATCAACTTTATCGTAATTAAGCAAAAAAAAGTCTCATTTCCCACTTTTCCAGCAGCCATTGATCCTAAATTGTCACTCAGCGAGGCCATGAACACTTCTGCTGTGGGAAATGGGACAATTGGAGCCTTCAAGACTGAGATTGATACATTTTTGTTGGGTAAGGGTATCGAGGGATATAGAGCTAAGGCGGGTCAATGGAGTTGCGATCAGCCATGATCTAAAGGAATGGCGGAGCAGGCTGGAGGGGCTGAATGACCTACTCGTGTTCCTAAATGGAAAGATTTGACCTGGTGCAGTTGTGAATGATCGCTTGAGTTTCACATTAAGGAATGTTGTTGAAGCAGAGTAGAGAGAGCTTATGTCTCCAGCTAGTTGTGCAATACCTGACCTGGCTACACGGTGGAAAGATGATCCATTTATCAATACTTAACATCCTCATATTGATAAAGATACCTCTAAAAATACTAAGTTATGGAAATACGAGAATTAAAAAAAATTAATTCTTGGGATTTGGGCATCGCTGGCAATGCCAGCATTTATTGCCCATCTCTAGTTGCTCTTGAGAAGGTGGAGGTGAGTTTTCTTCTTGAACCGCTGCAGTCCATATGGTGAAGATGCTCCCACAGTGCTATTAGAAATTGGAAAACTAATGCACCTTCCTTAGAATGGTAGATGATTTCCTCCTTCCCACACCTTGTCCCACCCCCCCCACCCCCAAATAATGGGCCAGAATTTACTGTAGCCAATGAATGAACAACTCTCGCCATTAGTTAGACTTGCCTTTGCCTGTTTATTTTTCATGCGATCTTGCACTAGAAGTTGCTGTAAGTGGGAGTGGGAGATGGAAACAGTGTGGTGTCCTGTACAGAGCATCTGGGACCTGTGTGAAAGCAACTGTGTATCTCCTTAACCAATCAGATTGAACGTTTGCGCAGACTCTGAACCAGGTAAGTTAGAATAGTGAATTCAATGTCAAGTCAGGTACAGAAAGTAAAAAGTACAAAGAATAAGTGTTTTTTTGAATCTTTAACAGTTAAAAGATGAAGGAATGACACGCCATATTTTTAATACAGGTTGAACCTCCGTTATCCAGGACTCCCTTATCCGGAACCACCCCTCGTCCAGAACCATTCTCGGCCACCGGGTGGCACATGCGCAGAACTTCAACATGAACAAATTGAAGTCCTTCCTCACTGCCGACTCTTGCAATCGCTGGCCTGACCCCACAATCCCCCACCCCCCATTTTCTCTCTGCCGCATTCCCCGCCCCAAGCCAGCCAGCCCTGATATCCCCTTGCTCAGTACCTGTACCATCCAATTTAATGTAACCACCCCTCGTCCGGAAAAATCTCTTATGCAGAACAGGCCAGGTCCCGAGGGTTCTGGATAAGGGAGGTTCAACTTGTACTTCATTTTCAGTGCTAGATAGGTTGTTTGACAGTAATTATGACTTATGTTACTCTCACCTCACCTCTGGAATTCAGCTCTTTTGTCCATGGTTGGACCAAGGCTGTGTAATGAGGTCTGGAGCCGAGTGGTCCTGGAGGAACCCAAACTGAGCATCGGTGAGTAGGTCACTGGTGAGTCATCATAGGCACTCCTGCGGGATCGAGGATGACTTGCTTCCACACTAAAAATGAGTACTCAGGTGACTGATGAACTCATTTTAAATGGTGGAAGATGCTTGTGCGTGAATTCTTTTAACCTGGGGTGGCCGTTGCACACCAGCCACTACACGGACTTGATGGAGCAATGTCTTGATTCATTGACAAGATGACTGGAGACCAGGCTCCGCCGCATGTGCCAATATATACACACAAACTCAAACATACTCCTACTGTCCTCCTTCCCACAGGACCTCTCTCGACATGGAAATCAGATTACACAATGTGAGCCTCACTACCTCACAGCCTCGCTATTGGCCCATGCTGCGCCTTCTCTTGGTCTTGTCCGTGCTACTCCACCTCTGGGCTCCGACATCTCCGTTCCTCCGTGCCTCGTCCGTCCTCTCCTTTCTGCTTCCGATCTCCGGACCTTGCTGGTCCCGACATCCGGACCTCGCCGGTCCTGACCTCCGCACTTGATAGCTCGATGACACCTTCCATCACTCTGGTGATGATTGAGAGTAGACTGATGTGGCGGTAATTGACTGGATTGGATTTGCCTTGCTTTTTGTCGTTAGGACATACATGGACAGTTTTTCACATTGCCGGGTAGATGCCAATGTTGTAGCTGTACTGGAACAGCTTGGCTAGAGGCGCAGCTAGTTCTGGAGCGCAAGTCTTCAGCACGACAGCCGGGATGCTGTATCCAGTGTGCTCAGATATTTCTTGATATCACGTTGAGTGAATCACATTGGCTGAAGACTGGTTTCTGTGATGATGGGGACCTCAGGAAGAGGCAGAGATGGATCATCCACTCAGCACTTCTGGCTGCAGATGGTTGCAAACGCTTCAACCTTGTCTTTTGCACTTGCATGCTGAGCTCTGCCATCATTGAGGATGGGGATGTTCATGGAGCCTACTGCTCCTATTAGTTGTTTAATTGTCCACCGCCATTCACGACTGGATGTAGCAGGACTGCAGAACTTTGATCTGATCCGTTGGTTCTGGAATTGCTCAGCTCTGTCTATACCATGTTGCTTTCGCTGTTTAGAATGTATGTAGTCCTATGTTGCAGCTTTCCCGGGTTGGCACCTCATTTTTTAGGTACGCCTGGTGCAGCTCCTGACATGCACTTCTGCACTCCTCATTGAAGCAGGGTTGGTCCCCTGGCTTGATGGTAATGGTAGAATGAGGGATATGCCGGGCCATGAGCTTCCAGATTTTGGTGGAATACAATTCTGCTGCTGCTGATGGCCCACAGCGCCTCATGGATGCCCAGTTTTGAGCTGCTAGATCTGTTCTAAATCTATCCCATTTAGCATGGTGATAGTGCCACACAACACGATGGAGGGTGGCCTCAGTGTGAAGATGGATCTTGGTCTCCACAAGGATTGTGCGGTGGTCACTGCTACCAATGCTGCCATGGACAGATTGAGGCCACATTCGAGGTAGATTGGTGAGGATGAGGTCAAGTCGCTTTTTCCCTTATGTTGGTTCATTCACCACCTGCCACAGGCCCAGTCTGGCAGCTATGGCCTTCAGGACTCAACCAGCTCGGTTTGTAGTGGTGCTACTTGAAGTCCCCCACCCAGAGTACATTCTGTGCCTTTGTTACCCTCAGTGCTTCTTCCAAGTGGTGTCCATCAGCTGAGGGAGGGCGTTAGGTGGTATTCAGCAGGAGGTTTCCTTGCCCATGCTTGACCTGAAGCCATGAGACTTGTGGGGCCTGGAGTCAAAGTTGAGAACTCCCAGGACCACTCCCTCTCGACTGTATACCACTGTACCGCCACCTCTGGTGGGTCTGTCCTGCCAGTGGGACAAGACATATCCAAGGATGGTGATGGAGGAGTCTAGACATTAGCTGAATATCCCATGTAAAGCTGTTGCTGTTGTTGTGACAGATCTCCCCAGATGTTAGTGAAGAGGACTTTGCAGGGTGGGTGTGTCTTTGTCGTGTCCGAAGCCGGTGCCGACGTTGATGCCAGGAGGTCCGATTTTATTATTCTTCTTTTTTTTTGTAGCAGTTTGTTACAACTGAGTGGCTTGCTAGGCAGTTAAGAGTAAACCACATTGCTGTGTGTCTGGAGTCACATAAAGGCCAGGCCAGGTAAGGACGGAGCATTTCCTTCCCTAAAGGATATTAGTGAATCGGATGGATTTTTACAACAATCCAATAGTTTCGTGGTCACCATTACTGATACTAGCTTTTTTTATTCCAGATTTATTTAAATTCCCCAGCTGCTATGGGATTTGAACTCATGCCTCTGGATTATTAGTCCAGGCCTCTGGATTACTAGATTCCAGTAACATTACCACCATGCTACCGTTCCTGGTGTTCCATGGGTACTGGCTGCCCTGAAGTATCTTCTGTAAGAATTAACACATGATTTGATCAGTTAGGGCATCGAAGTAGTGCCTGATCTCTTGATATCTATCTGCACAGTTCCAGCAAGGGTCACTGGGTAGTGATCAGGAGCAGGGACCTGACAATTTTTCCTGCCCTAATCCACTAAGGCCTAAGGCCAATTGTAGCTGAGATTAGCCAACTTGCAGACCAAGGGCTAGACTTTCCACTTTTTTTGCATCAATAACTCCCACTTAACGTCCATTTTAATGCTGAGTTGAGATATAACGCCCAGATGTCACCCATTTAGCAACAAAATGGAAACTAACACCCATGTATCACTCACTTATCGTCCAGCGTTACTTTCGATATATAGTTAATGCCAACAATTAATAATACCGCCTGCCCACTTTTTTCTGCCGTAAAGATCAGAATGGGTGAAACTAACGCCTATGATATCACCGAGCATTACTTTCGGCACCTCACCCATATATTGCCGAAAATATTGCTCACCGAAAAAAAATGCTGAGAACAAGTTGTTCTCACCTGAACTAAACCCAGCGGTATGGATGCCATTTTGTAAATAGGAGGTCGGTTTGTATAAAAGGCTGCTTCAACTTCTGAGGAGTTTTGATGTACTGTGGAGTTCTTTTAAGGTGATTTGAACATCTGAACAAACATCTTATCATACTGTGGACGATTTGAATTTATTTTAAGTGTTTTAGTAGGTAAATTTATTGTTTGTAAACAATAGGCATAATACTGATTGTGATTGTAATGGGGCCTGTAATTTCTCAGCCTGTCTTGATGATTACGCACATGCTGCAGGCTAGAGATGGCAGAAGGTATATTGAAGAGCATTATGTGCCCAATCAAAGAGGTGGCAGACTGCTGAGAAGGACAAGAACTTACACCCCACGCACTTACAAGGAGAAGTGGTCCTACCTGAACTTGTCTGATAACACATGCCTTAGGAGACTGCGCTTCCAGAAAGAGGTTATCAGTGACATATGCCAGCTCATTAGGGGAGATCTGCAGCCTGCCAGCACTATCAGGACCGCACTGTCCGTTGAGGTCAAAGTCACTGCGGCACTTGCCTTCTACGCATCGGGTTCCTTTCAGGCCTCAGCTGGTGACATTTGCGCTATATCTCAGCATGCCACACATTGCTGCATTCAACAGGTGACTGAAGCCCTTTACACATGCAGGATGGACTTTATCAGCTTCCCTATGACCAGGGAGGCACAGACTGAGAGGGCTCTAGGATTCTCCAGAATTGCAAACTTCCCCAAGGTGCAGGGAGCAATAGACTGTACGCACATCGCCATGCGGGCACCTTTTCAGGATGCAGAGGTTTTTCGGAACCAAAAGGGATTCCACTCCCTGAATGTGCAACTCGTTATCGACCACCAGCAAATTATAATGGCAGTAAATACAAAATTTCCCAGCAGCATCCACAATGCTCACATCCTGCGTGAGTGTGCTGTATCTGACATGTTTACCAGTCAGCCACAAGGTCAATGCTGGATGCTTGGTGACAAAGGATATGGTCTCGCCACCTGGCTGATGACCCCCCTGCGTAACACCCAGACAGAAGCCAAGAAGCGATACAATGATAGCCACAGAGCCACACGCAATATCGTCGAGAATACCATTGGAGTGCTTAAGCAGTGTTTTAGATGCCTGAACCACTCAGGAGGCGAGTTACAATCCTGAGCAGGTAGCTCAATTCGTGGTGGTGTGCTGCATGCTGCACAACTTGGCTATCAGGAGGGGACAAGAATTGCCAGAAGAGACTGCCGGTCCACCTCAGGAGAGAGAAGATGAGGAGGTGAACACTGATCTCGGAGCAGACAATCAGGCTGATGCTGAAACCATGCCCCCGCCCCCCTCTAGACCACAAGAAAGGGCTGTGGTGGCTACATAGCTGCAAGACTTATACATCTGCAGCTCATAAATGAGCGCTTTGCTTCAAATAACGTTGGTGGTATTTACAAAGCTGCAAGACTGCTGTGTCTGCAGCTCATAAATGAATGGTGTGCATTACCTTGGTGACAGTTAAAGTTTAAGTTTATTCAAGTGACGTTGAATTATCCCCTTTCAAGTTAAGGAATTACCAGTGTGTAACAATGCAGCTATCTGAGACAATGCGCAATAAGGTTATGTGAAATAAAAAACATTTAATGAGAACATTTATATAAAATCATAATTATAACTGTAAAAAACATCCTACCCCACCCCACAACAAATTTGAACCATATCATTCATTAAATTTTTCCCATTTCCAACAAAACTTCATAAACATAGAACACAAATGCAAAAAAACAAGGTACCCCCCCTTCCCCCAAACCTCCCAACAAAATAGCAACAACGACATTAAAATACTGTGACCAATACAACTCCCGCGGCCATGCACCTCACTTTCGTTTCTCACCCCCCCCCCCCCCCGCTTCTCCTCCCCACCTCTATCCCTTCCCCTTCCCTTCTCGACTCCATAGCCGCCTTGCCGAACTGCTCCTCAGGCGCTGCTTCATTTGGGGGGATGTCGGCAGAACCACTGGTTGGCCGGATATTGGAGAGGACGGTCCCGAGGAAGGAACGTCCTCTGAGCCAGAAGCAAGATCTTCCTCCTGGCTCGCATGTGTCGTTGGTAATGGGAGTGCGACACCTTGGGGTGCAGTGCCACACTCCGGGACCACTGGCACCATTGCTTCTGACTATCACCTTCAGGGTCTCTGCCATCCACGGCACGTACTCGGTCATGGTGGTGGACATGCTGGCCAGCTGTTGGGATATGCCGCCCATTTTCTGTAGGATCTGCTGACCTATGTCAACATTCCTCCTGAACAAGTGTACGAAGTCCCCGCTCAGATCTGCCGCTCGTGGAGCAGTCCTGCTGCGTTGAACCAACCTCCGCAGGATCCGCGCCGTCATGGAAACACTTGGGATGGCCTGCGGCAAGGTACTTGGGCCCGCTACCTCCAAGGTGGAGGAGGACATGGCCGCAGGAGCACTAGATGTCATCGGGGTTGCATAGATGATGGAGCTTGTCGATGCAGGCGCCTCAAAGTCGGCACTGTTATCAGTGGAGAAGACACCCTGCAGCTCCACGGGCAAGATTCGGGGCTTCTCAGCACCAGATTGACGATCCCCCGGCGAGTCCGGCACTGGACCCGCAGCTTCTGGGCTCGGTGGTGTTGCATGGGGCCACGTTGCTGGCTAAGCTACAAAACATAAATTAGGTTATTAGAGGAGAAGGGGGTGCTAGGGTCACAAGGTGATTCCAATGCTACACACAGCATATGCACAACAAAAGCACTACCGCTATCAAAATCATCACAGACATCACATTTCATGACCATGACCAAATTCTGCATTACAATGATTTTCATGAGGCCATCATTATTTAGATAACACTTTTATCAATCATCTATCCTATATTATTGTTCAGATATTAGTGAGTGTGGCATCTATTGACTTTATATCACGCAATGGTGTATACTTTACTCACGTGGCATCACATCAGGTTCTGCTGCTGCTTGCGTGGCCGACCGGGGATGGCTCCCCGGTAGTACCAGCACCCGCATCTCGATGTCTGTCAGCTCGCTGATGACTGGTGGCCCCCCACCCTTGCGCCGTTGCTCGGCCCTATTATTCGAAAGCTTCTTCTGCAAGAGCTAACAACAGCACGACATAGCATGAGATCATTGCTTGGTACTGTCACAGAGACTGATACAACACATCATCATCACAGGCAGTACCTCGAAACGAGGATGATTTGCTTTCACGCCAAAAAGGGATGAGTTCACAGGTGTTTCAATGAAGGACCTAATATTCCAGATCCCGAACTACATCTTGAAGGGTGAAAGAGGCCTGTGCGTGGATTTTTTTAACGTGTGGTGGCCGTTGCACACCAGCCACCACATGGGCTTGACAAAGCTAGGTCTTGGTGCACTGGCAAGGATTTATGTAATCATGTAATCATGATTATTATAATTATCATCATTTATCTAAAAACGTACATCGTAAACGCAGGCTTTGAGTAAAACATTCCCGGTATAAGTGCAAGATATCACATCTGATTTTAATCACTCATTACACTTGTAACTCAAATTATATATGTTATGTATTGAATAAAGGGTCTGACCAGATACTGTGAGCTCAAAGTAAGGTGTGACCGTAGCCCTTTATTACAGGGCTCCAGAGTGCCTCTCCAGCCTGTGAGGCCTTCCTATGTACAGGTGCTCCCAAGGGATTGTGGGATCCCTTCGGACTACAGGGGATAAGCCCTCTGGTGGTTAAACAAGGTATTTACAGGTTTACATATATAACAATATAAATATATAAGTAAATGTAATACTTACTCTGGTGGAACCGACAAGGTCGTTCCAGCGCTTGCGGCAGTGGTTGCCCTCACACACCTCGTTCGTCGCCGATGACACCACCTCGTCTATGTTGGCCCAAATCTTCTGGTAAACCTTTGGGGTGGGCTTCCCATGCCCACCCCGGGTCAATTGATTCCAGCGTGACTCCACCTCCTGCAGGAGGGAGGCATTTGCCTCGTCGGAGAATCTCCGAGCTCATTTTTGTCCTCCCACTTCTAGTTCCTCTCCCACCTCACGGCTCTCACCAGCGTCCTCAACCTCCACATTGTGATGTGTCACCTCCTCCATGCCTTCCATTTTAATTATATTTTTTTTCCCAAAATCTCCTTGCAAACAACATTATTTGTGCTCTAAATTCTTTTTACTGCTGCTAAATCTCTTTCCTACCTCCCACAACAGCGAAACAACCACACAACATACCCACACACGCGTTCAGTTCCTCTCTGCTCCCTCTCTTTCTTCTCTTCTGCGCATGTATTGATGACCCTTGACCTCCTGAAACGTGGGAAACGACTGTTGTCATGGCGTTGCTATGGATGTCAACATTTTACGGCAGAAGGTCAAAAAATTTACCGCTAACGCCCATTTCACATCGCTTGCGGTAACGCCCATTTTATAAAGTGCAAAGTTGGGGTTTTGAAAATGGGCGATAATCCGGCGATCTCAAAACCCATAATAAACGCCAACGCTGGAAATAACGCCCATTTTTGGCCAATCTGCACAATAATGGAAAGTCTAGCCCCAAGACTCACACATAGGACTTGTCTATTCTGTGTCGGCTACTTGGTGAATAAACGCTGAGTCTTCATGGAAGCTAATACTGTCTTTTGTCTTGTAGAAATTGGAGGTCTTTAAGATTATGAAGGGTTTTGATGGAGTAGATAGAGAGAATGTTTCCACTTGTGGAGAAGAGCATAACTAGAGGCCAAGATAATCAACAAGAAATCAAATAGGGTATTCAGAAGGAACTTCTTTACCCAGAGAGTGGTGAGAATGTGGAACTCCCTGGTTGAGGCGAATAGCATAGATGTATTTATGGGAGGGGTAGATAAGCATATGAGGGAGAAGGAAATAGAGGGTTATGGAGATAGAGTTAAATGATAGAGAAATACGGGAGAAGGCTTGAGTGGAGCATAAATGCTGGCTTGGATTGGTTGGGCCGAATAGTCTTTCTGTTTCTGTGCATTATATCCAATGTAATCTTATGTAAATTACATTTTTAGGTGGCTAGGTTGATGTGACATAGTTCATGGCCATCAACCAGCAAAGGTTGACCACCTAATTATAGTGATATTGTCAAGAGGTGTACCAAGCAGAGGCCAGCATCATCTCCCCAAGAAAGAAACAAAGGAGAGCCATGAGACCTAGTTCTCATGCTCAAACAAGAGGGTTGTGAACAGGTTTGCCAGCCAGGTGTTTTGGAAAATACACACACATGGATTTTGGTTTAGATTTACTACCCATTGCCTATGAGTGGATGGAAATTCTAGCTCAATTTTTTTTTTCCCGCTCTACTAATTTTTTTCTATCTCCTTAGCTCTGAAAGGCGTTAACACCTGTCCTGGGGAAATCCTAATTGAGCAGAAAAATGAAAAGAGCATCTACACATATTATTAAAAGTCTTGTGTCGGTGTGTACATCCTGTCCAACCTCCTGCTGTAACAATTTACGTAATGCTTTTATGTCAACATTTATAATTGGAACTGCCTATGTAAACATAATGAGAATTTCCAATGTAAACACTTCTCACAAGACACCCACCAGTGGTTTCTCCGAGCTTTTCACGCTTTGACCTCTTTAGCTTCTAGTCCTGTTCCTTCCCTGGCTGCATGGGGTCTCTGGCCTGCTCCTCCAGCCCTTATCCCAACTCCGTGAGGCACCCCACCTTCTACCTCACTCCCAGGCCCCACTTCCACTCAATTAAAAAAAATATAATGTTCACGACTGAGTATTGAGAACCTGGGAGCAGGCCAACTTGATGCAGAATAAAACTGCAGGGTCAGTGGCTTGCCCCTCCACCTGGACCCCTACTGCCTTTTCAGTCACCCTGACCCTTCCCAGCCCTTTCACCACCCCCTTCCCGCATAAGCAATGTCATGGGAGATCCACTCATAACAAAACAACTTTAACATCAACAGTAAGTGAGTAGAATCATAATCACACTTCCTGAGGTTAACAAGGCCTTAACTATGACCAGTAGTTATTTTAGATGCAACAAGCTGTTGGGGATAATTAACGCTAACAAGCAGCACGATAAGAGCTGCATGCTTCAGTTTTTACCCATGCCAGGTGAAGTCTGTTTAGGATCTGAACTACAAATGAACCTTCAGCTCCTTAATGACCAAGTTCATAGCATGTAAACTCTTCCTGAACTTCTGCATGCACTTTTTTATTTAGATGTTGTTAATATAACTAGTGGGAAAAAATGAAGAAGCTATTTTTAAAAAAAGATTTGGCACTCAGAATGAAGCAGAATATGCTATCAGTTGGGAAAGCAATGATGCTCATTGTGAGCTATCAACACTGTAAAGTTTCAGTATGTATGGTATAGTAAGCATCCAGCATATGTAGTTTAGAACAATTTTATTCTCTGAAACCAGCGACAAACTTAACATTTTTATAACTGTAAACATCAACTGGTAGCAGAATGCTGGTTGTTTAAGACTGTGATAGATAAATGAATCACTTATCTTGTGCATCCCCATGCCCATGAAAGGATTTAGGAGCGAAAGAGTTATATTGTGTCAGAAACTCTGAATATTAGTCTTTATCATTTTAATCACAATAAGGTTACATCTCGATTTTCACGTGGATGAAAAGCAGCTTGAGGTGCACATCGATGCAAAAATGACAACATGGCTCCAGAGTACAGTAAAGCCAAATGTTGTGAAGTCCCTCCAGTGGGGGGCTTTGCACTGGTCTAGCCTGACACTGCATGGAGTACAACTTCATTGGTGTTTCAAGCTATGTCTAAAGGTACTCGGTGGTTTGTTGGAGCTCTTGGATATTTTATAACGTTACCTGGAGCTGATATAAATTTATTGAGAATGTAGCGCTTCCATCTGTATTCACAACACATTTAAAATTTACAATCTGCCAGTGGAGTTCTGCAAATTATGCAAGTACCCAAGTTCAGATCAGTCGGTACAGTATAACTGTAGCCTTAGGTACACCAGTGTTTGCGGTAATTCCTATTTTCAAGATTGTGATTTTTGTTTCTCCTCTTATAGATTCATTAATTGTCTTGTGAAATTTAAATTTGCCCGATGATTTAAAGGAAGCATAGCATTCACTACAGACTTTCATATTGATCCTCTCGAAAGAAATTTATGGTTCATAGCTTTTTATTTTACACCCTACTGACAAAAAAACTTGCTAAATTTTATCCTAACAGACATTTTTATAGGACGTGTTTATTCGCAACACCAAAAGCTCTCTTTGGTCCCCTTTGATGACAAGTCCTGATTGCTGATTGGTCCCCGTGGTGGACAAGACACACCCAGAAGTTTCTCTAGAATGTGTAATTAGATCCTTCCTGCCTACATAATTAGCTACTTTGCAAAGTGCAATTTGAACCATGCTGACTCCAGACAGAACAGAACTCACTTGGAACAGACAGGGCTCACACTCATGGGTTAAGACCTTCTCCCACCACCACAAGTTCCTGCCCCCACTGCCCAAATTTCTGACGTCCTCCCCCTGCTCAAGATCCTGACCAACTCCCCCCAAGTTTCTGATATTCTCCCCGTCCCAAGTGCCTGATCTCGCCTCCCCCCGCCCCACCCGAGATCCTGACCTTCTCCCCCGCCCAAATTCCTGACCTCCCTCCCACCCCAGTTTCCTGACCTGCTCCCCCTCCCTGCCCAAATTCCTGACCTTCTCCCTCCCATCCCGACATCCTGACCTTCCCCCCCCCTGCCCAGGTCCCTACCCCCTATTCATGACCATCTCCCCCAACAAGTTCCTGACCTTCCTCCCCACCCCCATAGATGGGTCATTGTGTGTGGGTCATGGATTATTAACAGGTTTATTGGGTATGAATGGAATAGTGACAGTGTCACCACTTCAGATTTCGTCCAGTCCAATGATGTCACTTGCCACACACGCACCGAGCGTTGTGATAAATCAACCAGGTGTAGGGGGAGGAGAGGGAGAACGTAGTGCAGGTGTAAAGGGGGTGGGGTTGGACCTGGATCATGTTCTTCTCCCACCCCCACTGTGCTCTTCGTACTCTTTACCCCCTTCCCCCAGAGTTCCTGACCTCCTCACTCTCCCCCTCTGATTCTCTTCCTAACCCCTCCGATTCTTTGTCTCTCTCGCCCCCTCCGATTCACGCTCTCTCTCTCTTTGAGCCCCCTCTCTCCCTCTCCCTCTCTTTCTCTCCCCCTCTTTTTCTCCCCCTCTCTCTCTCTCCCCCCACTTCCTTCTCCGATTCCGTCCTCTCTTTCTCTCCCCCTTTTCTCTCCCCTCTCTTTTTCTCTCTCTCCCTCCCCTCCCTTTCTCCCTTTTCCCCCCTCTCTCTTTCTCCCCCCACCCCCTCTCCTGCTCTAACTCCTCCTCTCGCTCTCCCTCTCTCTCCCTCTGATCCTCTCCTCTCTCTCTCTCTCCCCTTTCGATCCTCCTTTCTCCCTCTGGCCAATATTGATCCAGAACTCCCATGGAGCTGAGGAAAGCATGGCCTATGCTGCACTGCAGCCACAACCATGAGGTACTGTGCATGCGTGGCCTCATTGACAGCGCACATGCTCAGTAGAGGATCGTGTGCGCATGCGGAAAAGGACACAAAAATGATAATCAATTGTTTTTTATATGTGCAAGCACATTGGCCCGGATTTTGCAGTCAGCGGCAAAGGAACGGCGCTCATCGTTCACTACGCTGACAGTGCTCACAAAGTTCACATAGGCTTTTGAGCGGAGACTTTCCACTGAAGATCGCTGGGCTATCGCCCAAATAGGCAGGGTATCATCCATTTTACCTGAAAAATGGAAAGTTGGGCCGGGACATTGTCTAAAGATCGCCGGCCCAACTTTCGCACACAAGAATTTTACATCGCCGAGGTGATCGCCCTCCGTAACTTTCGACACATCGCCCACGCTGGGCTGATTGCTCGGCGAGGAGATTGCTGAAGAAGAGCTGCTCCTACCTGGCTATCTTCACAGAACTCGGTACTATGGACGCCATTTTGAACGTTGAAGAAGGGGCTTATCAGGATAATTGTAATTTGTGAGTTATTTAAGGGCCTTATTTACTGACTGATCTGCTCACATTTATATTTATAGCGATAGTGATGGGGTCTGTAACTTCTCTACCATTATTTGTAAATGCTCACATGCTGAAGTCTGAAGTTGGATTTAGTGAAGAGCCCAATCAAAGAGGTGGCAGACTAATGCGAAGAGGAGACCGAACACCCGACGAACTTACAGGGAAAAACAATCATACCTGAACTTGTTTGATAACACGTGCCTTAGGAGGCTGCGCTTCCGAAAGGAGGTCATTGCTGAGATATGCCAGCTCATCAAGGGAGATCTGCAGTCTACCAGCACCATCAAGACCGCACTATCCTTCTATGCATCGGGCTCCTTTCAGGCCTCAGCTGGTGACATCTGTGGTATCTCTCAGCACGCCACACATTGCTCCGTTCGACAGGTGACTAAAACCCTTTACGCACACAGGATAGACTTTATAAGCTTTCCTATGACCAGAGAGGCACAGACCGGGAGGGCTTTGGGTTTCTCGAGAAAAGCAAACTTTCCCAAGGTGCAGGGAGCAATAGGTTGTACGTACATTGCCCTGAGAGCACCTTTACAGGATGCGGAGGTGTTTCGTAACCGAAAGGGATTCCACTTCCTGAATGTGCAGCTCATTGTCAACCACAACCAAATAATCATGGCAGTAAATGCTAATTTTTCAGGCAGCATCCATGATGCGCACATCTTGCGTGAGAGCACTGTCTCTGACCTGTTTAACAGTCAGCCACAAGATCACGGTTGGATGCTGGGGGATAAAGGATATGGCCTTGCCAGCTGGCTCATGACCCCCCTGCGTAATCCCAAGACGGAAGTTGAGAAGCATTACAACGAAAGCCATATAGCTACATTTAATATAGTCGAAAAGACAATTGGAGTGCTGAAGCAGCGCTTCAGATGCCTGGACCACTCAGGAGGCAGCCTACAATACTACCCTGACCAGGTCGCTGAGTTTATTGTGGTGTGCTGCACGTTGCATAACCTAGCTATAAGGAGAGGACAACAATTGCCAGATGGGGCTGCTGGTTCACCTCAGAAAAGAGTGTAGGCGGAAGAGGCAGATGAGGAGGAGGAGGAGGAGGAGGTTGATGAGGACCTCGAAGAGGACAATCAGCCTGGCGATGAACCCATGCTCTCACGCCCCCCCCCCCCCCCCCCGCAAGACTGGAAAAACCCAGTGGGAGTTACTCTTGCATCAGCAGCTCATAAATGAATGCATTGCATGAACTTACATTAGTGACAGTTACAGTTACGGAAAGACAACAGTTGCAGTTGCATTATGTTTCATCCTTGCCTGGCCTGGCCTGGCCATTGTTTTCCAACAATTGTATCCGTTTTACCTTACCTTACGTTATTAGAAGACACTGCACAACAATTGTAAAATTCAATAAATTTTTTTATTAATTTAACAATAATGGAACTAATTTTTTTTGAATTGTAACTTCACCTCCCCCCCAACAATCACCCAACAATAAACCACAACAACAAGAAGAACAATAAAACACCCCCCTCCCTACCTGCAGCCACATTTCCGCCCCCCCCCTCCGTGGAGTCAGCATGCGCATGAATAAATGCCTTGGCGTCGCCGGCTGCAAGCCGCTTGGTCCCGCTACTTCTTCTGTCGAAGACGAAGTGGCCGCAGGTACAACTGTAAAAGGAATGCAAGGGGCATCCTCCTCTGTTTCCACCTCAGGCTCAGTGGTCTCATGCACCTCCCCCTCCTCCTCACTACCTGTGGTGATGAGCATCTCCAATGTTGCTGGTGCAGGGCAGGTGAGAGTGTGGCCTCCCTTTGCACCTCTGGTGCTGGGCAACCTGCAAAACACAATTGAACATCTTGAGCTTATTAGAACAGAAGGATACACATGAATCTTGCACTGCGCTGGCATACGTAGAGGAGAAGCACTACTACAATAAATGTGACACCGAGAGACATTACAGGTTAATGCATCATATAGTAGTACAGATGGTAGTACATTTATGTGGAAGATAGACGAATGACGAGGGAGTGAAGGTTTATGGGGAGCAGACAGGGAAGGGGCTAGATCTCCTGCTCCTATTTCTTATGTTCTTATGTTGTTAACCTGAGAGTAGCACAGAAGCTGCATGCATAACATGACATCATTCGTATATTATAATTAGATAATGTTACATTACGTTAGTTGGAGTTGGAGCAGTTGGAGCAGCGCGAGTCCGGGGTTGGTGAGGCCTATAAAAGGCCCAGCGGGAGAGTGAGGCAGCGGCAGTTGGAGCAGCGCGAGTCCGGGGTCGGAGGCCTATAAAAGGCCCAGCAGGAGAGTGAGGCGGCGGCAGTTGGAGCAGCGCGAGTCCGGGGTCGGAGGCCTATAAAAGGCCCAGCGAGAGTGAGGCGGCGGCAGTTGGAGCTGCGCGAGTCCGGGGTCGGAGGCCTATAAAAGGCCCAGCGGGAGAGTGAGGCGGCGGCAGTTGGAGCAGCACAAGTCCGGGGTCGGAGGCCTATAAAGGCCTAGCGGGAGAGTGAGGCGGCGGCAGTTGGAGCAGCGGGAGTCCGGGGTCGGAGGCCTATAAAGGCGAGCTTGTGCAGCTACAGGGAGAAGGCAAAAAAGAAGTAAAAAGAAACAGAAAGGTGACATCACAGCCAAGGGGGTAAGTGATTGGCTGGTGATTGTTGAGTAGTTTTTCTTTCTTCTCTTTAACAGTGAGTAAACTTTAACATTATTGTTGCCTATCTAAGGGTTAAGTCATGGCAGAAGAGCTCGGTCGCGTGTTATGCTCCTCCTGTACCATGTGGGAACTCAGGGACGACTCCATTGTCCCTGACGACTACATGTGCGGGAAGTGTATCCACCTCCAGCTCCTGACGGTCCGCATTGCGGAATTGGAGCTGAGGGTGGATTCACTTTGGAGCATCCACGATGCTGAGAATGACGTGAGAAACACGTGTCGCAAGTTGGTCATACCACAGGAGAAGGGTCCACAGCCAGATAGGGAATGGAAGACCAGCAGGAAGAGCAGTGCAAAGAAGGTAGTGCAAGGGTCCCCTGTGGTCATCCCCCTGCAAAACAGATACACTGCTTTGAGTACTGTTGAGGGAGATGACTCATCCGGGGAGGGCAGCAGCAGCCAAGTTCATGGCACCGTGGCTGGCTCTGTTGCACAGGAGGGCAGGAAAAAGAGTGGGAGAGCGATAGTGATAGGGGATTCAATTGTTAGGGGATTCTGCGGCCACAACCGAGACTCCAGGATGGTATGTTGCCTCCCTGGTGCAAGGGTCAAGGATGTCTCGGAGCGGGTGCAGGACATTCTAAAATGGGAGGGAGAACAGCCAGTTGTTGTGGTGCACATTGGTACCAACGACATAGGTAAAAAAAAGGGATGAGGTCCTACGAAATGAATTTAAGGAGCTAGGAGCTAAATTAAAAAGTAGGACCTCAAAAGTAGTAATCTTGGGATAGCTACCAGTACCACGTGCTAGTCAGAGTAGGAATCGCAGGATAGCGCAGATGAATACGTGGCTTGAGCAGTGGTGCAGCAGGGAGGGATTCAAATTCCTGGGGCATTGGAACCGGTTCTGGGGAAGGTGGGACCAGGACAAACCGGACGGTCTGCACCTGGGCAGGACCGGAACCAATGTCCTCGGGGGAGTGTTTGTTAGTGCTGTTGGGGAGGAGTTAAACTAATATGGCAGGGGGATGGGAACCAATGGAGGGAGAAAGAGGGAAACAAAAAAGAGACAAAAGCAAAAAACAGAAAGGAGATGAGGAAAAGTGGAGGGCAGAGAAACGCAAGACAAAGAACAAAAAGGGCCTCTGTACAACAAAATTCTAAAAGGACAAAGGGTGTTAAAAAAACAAGCCTGAAGGCCTTGTGTCTTAATGCAAGGAGTATCCGTAATAAGGTGGATGAATTAACTGTGCAAATAGATGTTAACAAATATGATGTGATTGGGATTACGGAGACGTGGCTGCAGGATGATCAGGGCTGGGAACTCAACATCCAGGGGTAGTCAACATTCAGGAAGGATAGAATAAAAGGAAAAGGAGGTGGGGTAGCATTGCTGGTTAAAGAGGAGATAATACAATAGTTAGGAATGACATTAGCTTGAATGATGTGGAATCTATATGGGTAGAGCTGCAGAACACCAAAGGGCAAAAAACGTTAGTGGGAGTTGTGTACAGACCTCCAAACAGTAGTAGTGATGTTGGGGAGGGCATCAAACAGGAAATTAGGGGTGCATGCAATAAGGGTGCAGCAATTATCATGGGTGACTTTAATATGCACATAGATTGGGCTAACCAAACTGGAAGCAATACGGTGGAGGAGGATTTCCTGGAGTGCATAAGGGATGGTTTTCTAGACCAATATGTCGAGGAACCAACTAGGGGAGAGGCCATCTTAGACTGGGTGTTGTGTAATGAGAGAGGATTAATTAGCAATCCCGTTGTGCGAGGCCCCTTGGGGAAGAATGACCATAATATGGTGGAATTCTGCATTAGGATGGAGAATGAAACAGTTAATTCAGAGACCATGGTCCAGAACTTAAAGAAGGGTAACTTTGAAGGTATGAGGCGTGAATTTGCTAGGATTGATTGGGGAATGATACTTGAGGGGTTGACTGTGGATGGGCAATGGCAGACATTTAGAGACCGCATGGATGAACTGCAACAATTGTACATTCCTGTCTGGAATAAAAATAAAAAAGCGAAGGTGGGTCAACCGTGGCTATCAAGGGAAATCAGGGATAGTATTAAAGCCAAGGAAGTGGCATACAAATTGGCCAGAAATAGCAGCGAACCCGGAGACTGGGAGAAATTTAGAACTCAGCAGAGGAGGACAAAGGGTTTGATTAGGGCAGGGAAAATGGAGTATGAGAAGAAGCTTGCAGGGAACATTAAGACGGATTGCAAAAGTTTCTATAGATATGTAAAGAGAAAAAGGTTAGTAAAGACAAATGTAGGTCCCCTGCAGTCAGAATCAGGGGAAGTCATAACGGGGAACAAAGATATGGCGGACCAATTGAACAAGTACTTTGGTTCCGTATTCACTAAGGAGGACACTAACAACATTCCGGATATAAGAAGGGTCAGAGGGTCTAGTAAGGAGGAGGAACTGAGGGAAATCCTTATTAGTCGGGAAATTGTGTTGGGGAAATTGATGGGATTGAAGGCCGATAAATCTCCAGGGCCTGATGGACTGCATCCCAGAGTACTTAAGGAGGTGGCCTTGGAAATAGCGGATGCATTGACAGTCATTTTCCAACATTCCATTGACTCTGGATCAGTTCCTATCGAGTGGAGGGTAGCCAATGTAACCCCACTTTTTAAAAAAGGAGGGAGAGAGATAACAGGGAATTATAGACCGGTCAGCCTGACATCGGTAGTGGGTCAGATGATGGAATCAATTATTAAGGATGTCGTCATAGCGCATTTGGAAAGAGGTGACATGATAGGTCCAAGTCAGCATGGATTTGTGAAAGGGAAATCATGCTTGACAAATCTTCTGGAATTTTTTGAGGATGTTTCCAGTAGAGTGGACAAGGGAGAACCAGTTGATGTGGTATATTTGGACTTTCAGAAGGCTTTCGACAAGGTTCCACACAAGAGATTAATGTGCAAAGTTAAAGCACATGGGATTGGGGGTAGTGTGCTGACATGGATTGAGAAATGGTTGTCAGACAGGAAGCAAAGAGTAGGAGTAAATGGGTACTTTTCAGAATGGCAGGCGGTGACTAGTGGGGTACCGCAAGGTTCTGTGCTGGGCCCCAGCTGTTTACACTGTATATTAATGATTTAGACGAGGGGATTAAATGTCGTATCTCCAAATTTGCGGATGACACTAAGTTAGGTGGCAGTGTGAACTGCGAGGAGGATGCTATGAGGCTGCAGAGCGACTTGGATAGGTTAAGTGAGTGGGCAAATGCATGGCAGATGAAGTATAATGTGGATCAATGTGAGGTTGTCCACTTTGGTGGGAAAAACAGAGAGACAGACTATTATCTGAATGGTGACAGATTAGGAAAAGGGGAGGTGCAACGAGACCTGGGTGTCATGGTACATCAGTCATTGAAGGATGGCATGCAGGTACAGCAGGTGGTTAAGAAAGCAAATGGCATGTTGGCCTTCATAGCGAGGAGATTTGAGTACAGGGGCAGGGAGGTGTTGCTACAGTTGTACAGGGCCTTGGCGAGGCCACACCTGGAGTATTGTGTACAGTTTTGGTCTCCTAACCTGAGGAAGGACATTCTTGTTATTGAGGGAGTGCAGCGAAGGTTCACCAGACTGATTCCCGGGATGGCGGGACTGACCTATCAAGAAAGACTGAATTAACTGGGCTTGTATTCACTGGAGTTCAGAAGAATGAGAGGGGACCTTATAGAAACGTTTAAAATTCTGATGGATTTAGACAGGTTAGATGCAGGAAGAATGTTCCCAATGTTGGGGAAGTCCAGAACCAGGGGTCACAGTCTAAGGATAAGGGGTAAGCCATTTAGGACCGAGATGAGGAGAAACCTCTTCATCCAGAGAGTGGTGAACCTATGGAATTCTCTACCACAGAAAGTTGTTGAGGCCAATTCACTAAATATATTCAAAAAGGAGTTAGATGTAGTCCTTACTACTAGGGGGATCAAGGGGTATGGCGAGAAAGCAGGAATAGGGTAACTGAAGTTGCATGTTCAGCCATGAACTCATTGAATGGCGGTGCAGGCTAGAAGGGCCGAATGGCCTACTCCTGCACCTATTTTCTATGTTTCTATGTTAACATTGCTTTACACATTACTCACATCATGCAAGGGAGGGTTCTGCAACTCCATGGGTGGTGACCGAGCAACTGTGGGTTGCCACTAGTGCCGCCGCACGTTCCTCGAGGTCAGTTAGCTGCTGCAGCTGAGCAGGACCTCCTCCGGTGCGCCTCTGCTCACTGCGGTTGTTAGATATCTTTCTCTGCAAACGTGACAAGAGCATGGAATAAGCTAATTGATCAGGTACTATCATGGAAAGACAACAGTTTACAATGTTATATGCTAATATGGTTTGTATCAGCCATGATCATATTGAATGGTGGTGCAGGCTCGAAGGGCCGAATGGTCTATTCCTGCACCTATTTTCTATGTTTCTATGTATCTACAATTGATGCAAGGTTATAACAAAGATCGTGTTTAGGATCTAATGCTTGATACAAACATCTCTCTCGACTACAATCTCCATTGAAGGGCCCCCAGGGTTGGTGGGGATCAGGATAGCTGCTGAGCTCGGCAGTGACAGGAGCTAATGTCGCAAAGTGTCTCAGGGCAGACAGTGAGCCAGGGCAGCTCTCCCCCAGTCCAGGCTGGATCACAGTGTAAGTGACAACAGCCGGAGAGACGGACACAGTCTGGGTAAAGGTGACCGGACACCGTGCTCAGTCGTGCTCCATCCACCAACGTAACCCAAAAGGAAATGGTGCCAAAATTAGACTTAAAAAGGGGGCAGGCCACGAGCCCTGTCCAGATCTTAGCAGGGATTATATGCAAGAATAACCAGCTTCATTTCAATCCTGGAGATTTACATATTATGTGAATCATTACAATCTAAAATCTATTTCATACTCACTCTTGCCGAAGCCACCAGGCTGTTCCAGCGCTTGCGGCACTGGTCGGACCCCCTCACCTCGTGGGACACTGACGACACTACGTCGGCAATCTTGCCCCAAATGTTTCTGTAGATCCAGGGTGGAGGTTTTCCACGCCCACCCCGGGTTAATTGAGCCCACCTGGACAAGGGCCTCGTTTGCCTCATCGGAAAAGGGTTTTGCCCTCCTCCTCCCACCCCCCCCTCTCCACATCATGCACACTATTATCAGAAGACAACATTGTGACAGTCTTATCTCTCTCTTTCGTTCCTTCTCTCTCTCTATCCTCTCTCTCCCCCTCCCTTTGCCTTCTGCGCATGCGTGGATGACCCCTGACCTCCCGAATCATGGAAAAACTTGGTTGCAAAAAAAACACATGCGCAGAAGGCCATTGCTGGGGAAGCCTTGCCTTCCACATCGCTGAGGCCCATTTCACATCGCTAGGCTATCGCTCCCAAAAAAACAAAAGTAGCAGTCCCAAAAATGGACGATCTTCCAGCGATCCTGAAGGCTAAAGCATTGCTAAGGCCGGAACATCGCCCATTTTTTGGGCCCGAGCGATGAGTGCAAAGTCCAGCCCCTGCTCTAATCGGGCACCTGACCCCGCACGGCACCCTCTACAGAGCATTTGTGGCGTGTGTGAGTAGCAAGCAACAGCGAAGCTCTTCAACCAATCAGATTGAAGCATCTTCACTGAGCCACACAGATTCTAAACCAGGAAGTATAAATTAGATTTAAGTCATGTACAGAAAGTAAAATAAAGATTGGGAAAGGCAGATGGGATGAAGAGAGATAAAAAAGTAAAAAGTAATAAAATATATATTTTTTATTTTTTAAATCTCCAACACTAATTAGCTTCTGAAGGAATGAGATTCCACACTTCTAAAATAAAATTTTCAGACTCAGCGAGGTTGTTTGACAATAATTTTCACTTATTACACTGTTAAAAATTCACTTACTCCTGGATGCACCAGTCCAAACCTTTTTTGGCATGTTAATGAGTAATTAGTAGGCAATCTGGGGTGATTGTATCTTGAATCTACCTTCCCTGCTGTGGGAAAGTGGATGGACACATAATGCCTCTACATGATAGAAGGAACTGTGGTTGGGGTTACAGGATTGAATCCATGTCCTCTCATTCAATGGCACAACATTCGGGGTAAACAAACTTGTGGCAGAATTCTGCCCAATCAGAAAAAACCTGATAATATAAATCAACAATACTGCATTTAACCTCTGTTAAAGGGTCAATGCAACAGTATGGCAATGGAACACAATGGACCAGAATTTGGGGTGGGTAATAACTGTGTACTAACAGTGTTCGCTGTTATTACACTCTGAAACTGACCTCAACTTCATGTAACGCATGCGCATCAAAATGTGAAAATCCTGAAGTTTTGGCCACTCCGACACTGGCTGTGACATGAAACTTAGGCTTTTCCGTGGTAATATCGCTGTTAAATGTTGGGCCTTGCTGGATTAGTTGTAACTGGGGTTTTAACAGATACAAGAACCATCAGCAGGTCGGGGCTTTCAAAGGAGCATACCACTTCAAGGTACAGCATGTGCTGGAGAATGATGCCTGTGAAGGGTGTGGCTGGATTGGACGACACCAAGGTCCAGGTCGCCGATTAGAGCGTGGGCAGCTGCAGCAGGAGCGGTGAAGGAGCGGCGAAGGAGCGACGAGGTCGGGGCGAAGGAGCTTCGAGAGATTGCAGAGCATGTGATCGATCGGGGCCCAGGAGAGGCGTGAGTTCGGGGCCCAGAAGAGGCGAGGGCCCAG
Source organism: Pristiophorus japonicus (assembly GCF_044704955.1). Classification (NCBI taxonomy): domain Eukaryota; kingdom Metazoa; phylum Chordata; class Chondrichthyes; family Pristiophoridae; genus Pristiophorus; species Pristiophorus japonicus. The sequence continues at coordinate 276,115,318 of NC_091978.1, read as the reverse complement.
GGGCAGCAAGAGCTAGCCCACACTGCAATATGTGTGCGCACTAGGTCCGTGCAGCGGAGCTGGTCTCCAGTTGTCTTGGTTATTTCTTGCCACTGGACCAAAACCTAGCTCTGTTAAGTCCGTGTGGTGGCTGGTGTGCAATGGCCACTACACGTTAAAAAAGTCCACACACAGGCATCTTCCACCCTTCAACATGTGGTTCGGGACCTGGAATATTAGGTCCTTCATTGAAACACCTGTGAACTCATCTCTTTTTGACATGGAAACAAGTCATCCTCGATACGAGGGACTGCCTATGATGATGAGTGGGTAACTACCGCAACTTTACGCCAGTGCTTCTATATCAATGCTGAGTCTATTGGCGGGGTTCTGTTATAGTGCAGCCTGTGGAGGAGCAGGGTAACTCGGATCGTAACTTCCAGTTTCCCGCATTTAATTGCACATGTGCGGACTCTGGAAATTGCTGTCCAATTTACTCCATAATAACGGTCAGCACTGTTACCTCACAGTTATTATTAACACACAATCTGGACCATTATAAAGGCATTTATTAAAAAGAATGAAAAGATCAATTCGAATTGTTTTCCTATGATGCTGTGTCAAAACTAAAGCAAGCTGTTTTTACTTTTTTTTGCAGATATAGAAGGTGGAGCGGTGCGTGTTCAGGGAGCAAAGGGATTGCCCCCATCTAACAATTACAAGGTGCTGAGGAAGGAAATGTTTTCAACTATTAAGTAAAACATGTCATTTACTAAGTTGTCAGTTTTGTTGTTGTGTAATATAAATCATATGGTTTCTTGAAATTCATAATGTGGAGAATGATTATGACTAATGTGTAGGATGATGATTATGCATTATGTGGATAATGATGCAATATGAGGTTGATGACTAATATGTGGAAGATGTTTCATCGTGTGGAGGATGATGCAATATGAGTAGGATTATGTAGTATGTGAAGCATGATTAAATGCCCGAAAGTGTTGCGCTTAGAATGAATTATGTTGTACAATTACTGTTATTATTTGGATAAATGTGGCAGCCATTTTGTACATGGAAAGGCCCCACAAATAGCAATGAGATGAATAACCACTCCATCTATTTTATGTAGTGTTGGTAGAGAGAGGAATATTGCACACAGAAAATTCTCTGCTTTTCAGATAGTAGAATGGGATCTTTAGCATTCACCTGAACAAGCACAGATGGGACCTTGGTTTATTGTGTCATTTGAAAGACACTGGGGGAGAAATTGGAGTTGTTTACACCTCCCGTTAGCGCCCCCCGGGGCATAAACAACTTTTCAGCCGGGCGTGGCGCCGTTAACGACTCCCTCTAAATTCCACGGGAGTTTAGCGGCGACGGTAACCGGTAGCGCCCTGCGCCGGCGATGACGATGTCATCACTGTGTGCAACGACCCGTTTTTACCCTGGAGCAAAAATTTGTGAGCATCCCCTGAAGCTGCAACGGGCGGTAACCCCAAATATGTGAGCGGGGCGAGACTTCCACACCTGGCACAGGAACCCCCACCTCGCAGCTGCTACCACCCCCGAACTTGGCATGAAGCAATTTTCCTCCCCAATATCTCCAACAATACAGTAATGTCTAACCACTACACTGAAGTGTCAGCATAGGTTTTAGGCTGAAGTCTTGGAGTGAGCCCAAATCCACAGCTTCTGCATTGGAGGTAAAGTCCTACCAACTGAGCCAAACTGACATTTGAGAAACCGATTTCAGTCAACTTTAAACATGCCCATAATGTGTACATAAATTAGGAAATACGTTAAGGTAGTATAACATTCTATTGATTTACATGATCATTTATGGTGAGAATGAGCATTTGATCCCTCTGATAGAATGAACTTTGAGAAATATAATCATAGAATCATTGAAACTTTACAACACACCCGTTGTACAAGTACCGGCTCTTTGAGAAAGCGATACACTTTGGGGTGGAAATTCGGTCGCGCCTCATTTGGGGCGGTAACCCAGGCGGAGCAGTAATTTTATCGCCTGAAAAAGTTTGCGTCCTCCGCCCGGAAATTCAGCACATTCAGGCGAAGAGCTGACAGGAGTGCTAAATCAGCCATTGCACACCAAAGCTGGGGGGGTGCCATAACGAAAGTTTGGTTGGAAAATTTGGCAGACCCATTGCGCATGCACGGAACTCCAAGTCAGATCCCGGGAACAGCCGAGTCTTAAAGGTGCGGCAACTCAACTAGAAGCATGCGCACTTCAAGATTCAATCACCTGAGTCCAGGAGGATGGATGCGGATGCAGCGAGACAAAGTGCGCATCGCTTCTTGGCTGCAGCCCTTAAGGCACTCATGGAGGCCGTGGAACGGCAGTAAGATGTTCTGCTGCCTGGAGGGGGACGAATGCCATCCCCCAGAGTCTTCAGGAGGCTGTGGCAGGAGGTGGCACAGCACGTCTCTGCCCCCGACACAGTGCCCAGGATGGCTACTCAATGTGGGAAAAAATAAATGACCTGACTCGGATCATCAGGGTGAGTACCTGTTACATTATCCTTGCAATGCCTTCATGTGAGCCTCACTGCTTCATACTGCCCACACTTTCCCTATGTGTGACAGGCCATGCTCCTCGTTGCCCAGACATGACCCGCCCATCCAAGTGTCTCTCACCTTCTAGCTCCCGACTCAGCCTAAGGACACCAACAAGACCTTTTAACTCTCTATATGCGGTCACAGCCTCTAACTTACTTATACCTCCTTGTGCCTAGACCCCATCTTCTACACATCCACTGTGAGCTGCCATGCAGTCTGAGATGCAGACATTGAGACGTCATGACATCAGTAGTGACTCACTTACTACAGACAGATGTTGCACAGCAGTAGGTACAGACCCACTGACAACCTCTTGTTTTGCTCATTGCAGGCCAAGCTCGCCCACAACAGGCGAGAGCAGGAGTGGATGGGAGGAGGGGAGCCAGACCTGCAGGACCTCACAAAATTGAGGAGCGAGTGTTTGTCCTCATGGGCCCAGCAGTCAGAGTGGTGGCGGCCGGACAAGCGGAGCCCCCGTAGGACTCTGGCGGTTGTCCATGTGATGTCCGTTTTCTGTGACAGCCCTAACCCTTCATCCCATTACAATATGTGTCTGCAAAATAACGATGCTTCCTCTTTCTTGCCATCCTGCCCCCTCCCCAGCTGCTAACCACACTTGTGTTGCTTTGTGCTTACAGATGATGAACCAAATGTGCCGCAGCCTGCCCGTCAGCCAGCGTCCTCACACGAGGGGGAGGATGAGAAGGACGTGTGTGGCCACCGACCAGGACCCGACACCAGTGCCCGTGAGTGGGGACACCAGCTCAGGGGAGAACGCCAGCAACTTCCAGGGCTTCCCAGATGCTGACGCTCCTGGACCCAGTGGCCTGCAGCAATGTGCAGTGTGAGCGGAAGCTCGGGGGCCAGCTCTCTGGAGGATATGTTGGCCCAGGAGTCCTGCTAAGAGTCAGGCAGATGAGGACCATGATTGGGAGGCTCCGAACAGGGAGTCAGCGCAGATGCACCGTGAGATGATGGGTGCATTGGGGACTGTGCCGCAGAGCATGGCTGCACTTGGTGTGAGTGTGGCGGAGGCCGCATCCAGCATGGGCCACGCCTCTCAGCAGTCCACTGAGACCATCATTGCCTGTCTAGACCGGCAAATGGCCTCAGAGAGCCACAGTGGCGTCTCAGAGGTGTCAGCACGTGCCAAGGTTGACATGGCAGGAACCATGACATCACAGGCCGAAGCCACGCAAGGTCTTCGTGATGTCATGCAGATACTGGTTGCTGGCATGCAATCTCAGACTGCAGCGGTTGACACTCAGACTTCAGCGGTTCAAGTGCAGACTGCAGTGTTTCAGGCGTTCCCTGCATTCATTCAGTCTCAGAGTGCTGCCATGCAAGCTGTGACTGCCGCTATCCTCTCTGCCTTCCCCACAGTTGGACGGGGAGCAGACGGTGCCGCAGCAGGTCAGCAATCTGTGGAGGCACATATTGCTCCTGATGCTCTGGCGCCGTCCTGGAGGAGTGGCAGTGTGCTGCTAGAAATGGAAGGTGCTGTCCTTCCTCACAATGACAGCATCCCGCCCCTCGCCACTGCCAGTCTGCCTTTGCACCCGACACCGCCCGCACCCCAGCCACCCTACACTGCTGTCGCCCATCCTGAGCCGGTGCAGTCAGCAGTCGGGTCCTCCATGCCCACAGCTGACCAAGGACGTCATCTTAGGCCATCTGACCTGCATTCCTCCGACACACAGCAGCCCTCAAATGGCCTTGCTGCAGGCACTGAGGAACCATTGAGGAGGAGCAGTAGGCAAGGGGGCGGGGGGGTGAAGCAGAGGGGTGGTAAATACCTATGCAAAATAAGCTAATTGAAGGTGTCCCCATGGGTCCCATTCACATATTGGTGCATAAGTCACTCATATGTTGTTTAATTTGAAGGGGCATCTGCTCCACTTTGTTATATTTGAGGGGCTGGGGTTTGGAGGAAAATGGGCAAGGCCTGATGTTTGTTAAATAATTTGAAGGGGCGGGTGCTCCATTTTGTTTTTTTTTGAGGGGGCTGGGGTTTTTGAGGGATGTGTTTGCAATAAGATGTTACATTGAACATTTCCATCAGCCTCTGGTGTGTGACTGTTAACTTGTTCTGGAGATGTGGCATTATCATTGCACAATGCGCGCTCATTCATAGCTGCATCCCTCAGCACACTCCATTCAAGCGAAGCACTTCATTATGAGCCGCCACCGAATAGCCCTGCCGCCGAAAACAACATTGGGTCGCTGTCTCCTCTATCGCTGCTGCTGGTCATCGCCATCTTGCTGGATATTCGGGGTGTCGGCAGACTCCTGGTCCTCTTCCTGCTCCCCCTCTTCCTTGTCCTCCTGAAGTGGCCATGTGATCCCCACTGGCAAGGCTTGGGCCCTCATGATGGCCAAGCTGTGCAGCATGCAGCACATCATAATGAATAGTGAGACCTGTTGAGGAGAGTATTGAAGGCTGCCCCTAGAATGGTCTAGGCATCGGAATCACTGTTTCAGCACCCCTATAGTCTGCTCTATGATGTTGCGGGTGGCGTTAAGGCTCTCACTGTAGCGTTCCTCTGGATCTGTGGTGGGGTTGCAGACGGGGTCATTAGCCAGGTGGCCACGCCGTATCCCTTGTCCCCGAGCAGCCAGCTCGGCCTTCCCGTGGTGGCTGAAACAGTCACGGCACAGTGCTCTCCCACAGGATAAAGGCGTCATGTGCGCTTCCAGGATAGCGAGCATTGGTTGCGAGGATGCGCTGCGTGTGGTCGCACACCAGCTGCACATTTAGGGAGTGGCATCCCTTTCTGTTTCTGAACTCTGCATTCTGGAATGGTGCTCGCAAGGCTATTTGCATGCAGTCAATTGCTCCTTGTACCCTCGGGAAGCCCGCCAATCTGGCAAACCCACATGCGTGCTCATCCTGTTTCTTCCTGCTCATTGGGAAGGTAATGAAGTCCATTCAGTGGGTGTAGAGAGCCTGTGTGACGTCGTGAATGCAGCGATGTGCTGCAAATTGAAAGACGCAGCATATGTCCCCTGATGCAGTCTGGAAGGAGCCGGAGGCATAGAAGGCGAATGCCATCGGGACCTTCACTGTGACGGGCAGTGCAATCCTGGTGCCGATGTGAGGCTGCAGGTCTTCCTGCAGGAGATGGCATATCTCTGTAACAACCTCCTTTCGGAAGCGCAGTCTTCTGACACACTGCTCTTAGGAGAGGTCCATGTATGAGCATTGGCGCTGATAAAGCCGTGGCCGGTAAGGCCTCCTGCCCCGACATCTAGGGGGCTCTCCTTCTTCGGCCACTGACATGGCCAACAGCCCTTCTTTTTTCACGACGCCTTGCTAGAGCGTGTAGAATGCGACGCTGGCGAACAAGTAATGCCCCCATTGAAGTTTTAGAAATAACTTTCTCTCAAACTTAACTGGTATGCCTGCTGCTGCAAACTCAGAGGCTCACCACCGTACTGTGTGCAAACGTTGCACTGACTGTGACCTCTGAGGGAAGCGCTTCCTCATCACCAGTTAATAACTCTGCAAGTCTGTACTGACTGTTTTTCCAGACATTGTTCTTGGTAACCGTTAAATGAGGTTGCCGCACCTAATTTACCGACCAGGGCGCAAGCGGGGGTGTTGCACCAGGACTGATGTCATGATTGGAGTGATCGTCAGCAGCCAGGCGCTACTTTGCATCCTATGAATTTTGCCTCCAATGAATTTTCGGTCGGGGCGTTAAATGCTGCGATTCCAGTCGGTAACCTCACGCTCCCATTAACGCATCCTCTGGCTGCTAACTGATGCGTTAGGCAACCAAAAATCCAGCCCTTTGTCTCATTCATCTACCCTTTCCCAATATACCTTTTATTATTATTTGGCTTTAAAAGCAATAAACTCAAAATAATGGGGGAACAACAAAAGAAAATTGATTGGGGTAAGTTGTTGAACAACACCAGTAGAAAACAAGTGGAACACCTTTAAAGGTGTATTGCTGAGCCTGTGGGATTTATACATTCCTGAAACCAACGAGCTCAGACTAAAGAAACAAGAGCTTAAATGGATTAACAACCATATTAAAAGTGAGATAAAGCGGAAGAATAACCTCTACAAATTGTGCAGGGAGCAAGGGAAAGGGGTTCATTTGGATGAATATAAGAAAAAGCAAAAACACACCAAAGGCTGATTGGAGGAGCAAAAATGAACCTAGAGAAAAGTATAGTTGCAGAGACTAAACACAACAGTAAGAGGGCAATTGGTAAAGCGGTGAAAACCCTAAAAGATGTAAATAGGCTTGAAACTGTTCAAATTTGTAGATGATACCTCACTAGGAGGGGCAGTGGAATTGAAGGAGACAGTTCAGAAACCACAGTTGAATAAAATACATACCGGTAAATGGATAGAAAAATGAAAGATAAAACTTAATGCAGAAAAGAAAGACTTGCATTTATATAGCGCCTTTCATGACCACCAGATGTCCCAAAGTGCTTTACAGCCAATGAAGCACTTTTTGAAGTGTACTCAATGTTGTAATGTGGGAAACAAGGCAGCCAATTTGCACATAGCTAGCTCCCACAAACAGCAATGTGATAATGACCAGATAATCTGTTTTTGTTCTGTTGATTGATGGATAAACATCAGCCAGGACACAGGGAAACCATCCCAGCTCTTCTTCGAAATAGTGCCATGGAATCTTTTACATCCACCTGAGAGAGCAGACAGTGCCTCGGTTTAACATCTCATCTAAAAGACGGCACCTCTGACAGTGCAGCATTCCCTCAGTACTGCACTGGCATGTCAGTCTAGATTTATGAGCTCAAGTCTCTGGAGAGGAAATCAATATAACGACAGCATTGGCCTTCGCAGAACAATTATTAACATGCAGCGTTAACAAACTCACCATCACCATCAACAGAATGGTACGCATAACAGACAGGCTCCTTGACCAATAGAATCAAAGAGCGCAGAGGAGGCCTTACGGCCCATCGTGCAATAGTCAGTGTAAAGTAGACAAGTGTAAAGTACAGGAAATCGGAAGGAAAAATAGGCAATACTGTACTCCATGAATCGTTTTATAATAGACACGGATGAAGCCGAAAGAGACCTCAGAATCTTAGTAGACTCGATACTCAATATGCACAACAAGTTCAGAGTAACAATCAACAAAGCCAATACAACGTTGAGCGACATGGGGAAAGCAAGTCAGAGGCAATTGTGACCAAACTGTATAGTGCTCTTATACAAAAGCAAAATACTGAAGATGCTGGAGTCTGGAATAAAAACAGAAAATGCTGGTAATCTCAGCAGGTCAGGCAGCATCTGAAGAGAGCATGTTAACTCTGCTTCCTCTCCTCAGATGCTGCCTAACCTGCTGAGATTTCCAGCATTTTCTGTTTTTATTATGTATCGTGCAGTGGTGAGATTATACCTTGAATTTGAATACTGCTTCTCGTTCTGGTTGCTGAGAAAATTGGACTTTTCAGCATGGAAAGCGGGTGGCTGCGAGGTGATCTTATAAAAAATATATAAGATTGTTATGGGAATGGAAAAGGTGGATATTATTTTAAGTCAAATAGTGAGAGTAGAATAAGGAGTCAAAGGGCTGGATTGGGGCGGCGAGGTCTCCTGTGACCAGTCGCGATCCTCGGGTCGGGTTTTGCAGCGGCGCTTAGCAGCCCCCCCAGGAAGAGCTGTGCTGGGTGTGCAACGCCTCTCGTTGCGACACCATCCGAGTTTTGACTCGAACCTGACCCATACGCCTGGAATCGCACCTCGCAATGACCACCTGGGAAACCAGAGCGATCCAGCCATGCCGGCGGCGGTGAGGAAGGTAAAGTGCTGTAAAGGTAAGTGCGAGTGTTTGTTCTTTTAAATTTTAGCGATTTGTGTTGTGGTTTGGTGGGCGATGTTTTTGTGGTTTTTTTTTAAAGGTTCCCTCCCACGGCCTCTCTCGGAGCGCACACTTGTGAGTTTGTGAGTTTCCCATTGTGAGTAACCCTAACCCTAACCCTGGCGCAGGGCCCAGATGCCCAAACTTCCTTACTAAAGCACAACCTATTCCCGGCCGGTAACTTTTCCATCTGCCTCCGTTTTCACCCCGAAAACAGAAAAGCCTAAAATCCAGCACAACGATTCAAACTAGAAGAAACTAAATTCTTATTTACACAAAGTGTGAAAGTGTGTTTAAGTTTTTTTTAAATATCTCCTGACCCCTCTCTCCAGTCTTTGGTGATGGTCTTAATTTTTTTCCCTCTGGTTACTGACTCACTGACCAGTGGATAGTTTTTCCTGATTTACTTTGTCAAAACCTCATATAATTTTGAATACCTCTATTACATCTTCTCTTATCCTTCTTTGTTCTCATGAGAAGAGTCTGGGTTTCCATCATCTCTCCTCATAACTAAAGCCTCTTATCTATGGTATCATCTCAGTAAGTTTCTTCTGCATCTATCCACAGCCACACCATCCTAATAGTCTCTGCAATTTTGTCTCTTATGTTCCCTCTCTCACCCCCCCACCCTGTAACCAATAAATTGGATTTAAGAACATAAGAAATAGGAGCAGGAGTAGGCCACTTGGCCCCTCGAGCCTGCTCCGTCATTTACTAAGATCATGGCTGATCTGATCATGGACTCAGCTCCACTTCCCTGCCCGCTCCCCATATCCCTTTATTCCCTTATCGCTCAAAAATCTGTCTATCATCACCTTAAATATATTCAATGACCCAGCCTCCACAACTTTCTGGGGCAGAGAATTCCATCTCATCTACAACCTTCCGAGAGAAGAAATTCCTCCTCATCTCCGTTTTAAATGGGCGGCCCTTTATTCTGAGACTATGTCCCTAGTTTTAGTTTCCCCTATGAGTGGAAATATCCTCTCTGAATCGACCTTGTCGAGCCCACTCTTATATGTTTCGATAAGATCACCTCTCATTCTTCTGAACTCCAATGATTATAGGCCCAACCTACTCAACCTATCTTCATAAGTCAACCCCCTCATCTCCGGAATCAACCTAGTGAACCTTCTCTGAACAACCTCCATTGCAAGTATATCCTTCCTTTAATTCGGAGACCAAAACTGTAAGCAGTACTCTAGGTGTAGCCTCACCAATACTCTGTACAGTTAAATGGTGTAGATCATTCTGCAATGGCATTGAATAAAATTGATGCTGTTTTTTATACAATATGTGAAAAGCTGACATCAGACTTTACTACTGAGCATCATTTTATTCCATACTTCTTGGTATTTAGGTTTGTGCTACATATTTAGATGGGTACCGAGCCACAGCTGTTTGCCCAGTGGGAGGATCCCGGTCTGTAGAGAAGGGAAGAAGGACAGCAGAGAGTATTTTAAAGAGGTATGCTTATTAGAAATAAAAACATTATCTTGCACATAGAATCATAGAATTTTCAACCACAGAAAAGGGCCACTCAGCCCATTGTGCCTGCACTGGAGTGGGGATGGTATATTCCAAGTTATTCCCTGCAGCCAAAATTCAGTTGCACAAAAAAGATGGCGCACATATGATTTTTTTTCTGTTTTTAACCACAGGGATCCTTGCTGCAGCTGGATGATTGATTTTCAAGACTTTGACATTTTTTCAAAGTCCCAAAAGAAGTCGGTCACAGTGCGGGCGGGAGATCGACAGAAAGGAGCTGAATTTCGGTTGGGACCAGAATTCCGCCACTCTCAATCATACCGCGTGTGCGTCACCACGCTCTCTCCCCTCAATTAAAGGGGAGAGAATTGGGCATTTTAAATCTTCGGCTACTAGCCCACCTGGGAGGGTTTCGGCCGGGCCAGTGGCCTTTGGCACCCAAGAGGGGGTGCCAGGCTGCCGTTGGCGGCCCGGCCAAACCCGTGGACACTATCTTGCCGATTGGGATGTCGGCCGGCAAAAATAAATAGATGGGAGCCATGGCATAGGCCCTCCCCTTGAAGGGCCGCTGTGCTGCCGGGCCACACTCAGTGCGGATAAGGTGCATCGGCACAAAAAGCTGTCGGTGGCACCGCACGGCAGGGGGTCGATGGATTTAGGTGAATTTTGGGTGGATTTTATTTCAGGTGAGGGAGAGCGGCAATGCGCGTTCAGATGACGCACTTGCGGCGGTCATCAAGATCGAGCGGAATCGGAACCAGGCAGAAAAATCCCTGACCTGAATTTGGGTCGGGTTGGCCATTTGACGATAAAGCGGCGGCCACGGGATTCCGCTGCATGGCCACCGCAAACGGACAGTAACGGGTCTTTCTGAGACCTTGAATTTCGGTCCCCCTTCAAATAAAATGAAAATTATTTTGGGGGAAAAGAAACTTTCTACATTGTAGACTTTGTTGGAAACTTTTATTTTCCTCTTCCCTGCAGAGATCAACTATTTTTCTTGAAACAAGCAGACCCCAGGGAGTAACCTAGATTGTTATTATTCCTGGCTGTGGATTTACCCTCCTTTTCCCCCCTTCCCGCATTCTCTCTTCCCTTACCACTTTTCCTCCCCCAACCCTATTTATCTCCTTATGCAACCCTCTCCTCCCTTTCCACCTCTTCTGCCGCTACTGCTTCCGCTCCAAAGCAGAAGGGACAGCGGAAGCAGTGCTGCAAAAAAGTTAATGCCGGGGCACTTAAAGACCCAGCTAAGAGAGCCCTATACAGCCAGCGCCTCACAGCTAACTTGGCGTGTCTTGATAACCCTGAGATGCTGAATGCCCACAGCGCTTGGTCTGCCCTCCAGGCCTCTATAACCAGTGCCTGCGAAGAGACACTTGGTCACTCAACCAGAAAACACCAGGACTGGTTCGATGAGAATGATCAGGAGATCCAAGAACTAATAGATCGCAAGCGCAGAGCATTTCTGAGCCTCAAGCAACAACCCAACTCGGGAGCAGCAAAGCAACATTACAGGCGGCTCAAGGCTGAGGTCCAACAAAAAACTCGGGAGCTAAAGAACAGGTGGTGGATGGAGAAAGCACAGGAGATACAACAATTGGCCGACAGCCATGATGTGCAAGGATTCTTCATCGCAGTCAAGGTCACCTATGGTCCAAACTCCCAAGGCCCCAACCCGCTGCTGGCCAAGAACGGGGAAACACTCATCAAGGACACCGAGGCATTCAGGGCCCATTGGAAGAAGCACTTCGAAGATCTCCTCAATCGAGACTCTGCCTTTGCCTCAAGTGTTCTCGACTCCACCCTGCAGCATGCGACCCGCCACCACCTCAGTGACACCACCACGTTGCATGAGGTAGGAAAAGCCATAAGACAGCTCAAGAACAACAAGGCTACGGGAGTGGATGGAATCCCTGCTGAGGTGCTAAAGTATGGTGGAGAGGCGCTGTTGGCGCGGATACATGATCTCATCTCTCTCATCTGGAGGGAGAAGAGTATGCCGGGAGATCTCAGAGATGCAGTGATCGTGACCATCTTTAAAAAAGGGGACAAGTCCAACTGCGGCAATTACAGGGGAATCTCCCTGCTATCAGCCACTGGGAAAGTTGTTGTTAAAATCCTCCTCAACCATCTTCTCCCTGTGGCTGATGAGCTCCTCCCAGAGTCACAATGAGGATTTCGTCCCCTATGGGGCAAAACGGACATGATCTTTGCAGCACGACAGCTGCAGGAAAAATGCAGGGAGCAGCGCCAGCCCTTATACATGGCCTTTTTTGACCTTACAAAGGCCTTTGACACTTCAACCGCAAGGGTCTATGGAGTGTCCTCCTCCGTTTCGGATGCCCCCAAAAGTTTGTCAGCATTCTTCGCCTGCTCCACGACGACATGCAGGCCGTGATCCTTACCAACAGATCCATTACAGACCCAATCTATGTCCAGACCGGGGTCAAACACGGCTGCGTCATCGCTCCAACTCTCTTCTCAATCTTCCTCACACCTCACAGTCAACAAGCTCCCCACTGGAGTGGAACTAAACTACAGAACCAGTGGGAATCTGTTTAACCTTCGCCGCCTCCAGGCCAGGTCCAAGATCACCCCAACCTCTGTCGTTGAGCTACAGTACGCGGACGACGCCTGCATCTGCGCACATTCTGAGGCTGAACTCCAGGATATAGTCGATGTATTTACTGAGGCATACAAAAGCATGGGCCTTACGCTTAACATCCGTAAGACAAAGGTCCTCCACCAGCCTGTCCTCGCCGCACAGCACTTCCCCCCCCAGTCGTCAAGATCCATGGCGCAGCCCTCGACAACGTGGACCATTTCCCATACTTCGGGAGCCTCTTATCAACAAAAGCAGACATTGATGAGGAGATTCAACATCGCTGTGCGCCAGTGCAGCCTTCGACCGCCTGAGGAAAAGAGTGTTTGAAGAAAAGGCACTCAAATCTACCACCAAGCTCATGGTCTACTGGGCTGACGTAATACCCACCCTCCTGTATGGCTCAGAGGCATGGACCATGTATAATAGACACCTCAAGTCGCTGGAGATATATGACCAACAATGTCTCCGCAAGATCCTACAAATCCCCTGAGAGGACAGGTGCACCAACATCAACGTCCTTGCCCAGGCTAACATCCCAAGCATTGAAGCACTGACCACACTCGATGAGCTCCACTGGGCAGGCCACATAGCTCGCATGTCAGACACGAGACTCCCAAAGCAAGTGCTCTATGCGGAGCTCCTTCACTGCAAACGAGCCAAAGGTGGCAGCGGAAACGTTACAAGGACACCCTCAAAGTCTCCCTGATAAAGTGCGACATCCCCACTGATACCTGGGAGCCCTGGCCAAAGACCGCCTTAAGTGGAGAAAGTGCATCTGGGAGGGCGCTGAGCACTTCGAGTCTCAACGCCGGTAGCATGCAGAAATCAAGTGCAGGCAGCGGAAAGAGCGTGTGGCAAACCAGTCCCACCCACCCCTTCCCTCAACGACTATCTGTCCCACCTGTGACAGAGTCTGTGGTTCTCGTATTGGACTGTTCAGCCACCAAAGAACTCACTTCAGGAGTGGAAGCAAGTCTTCCTCGATTCTGAGGGACTGCCTTTGATGATGATGACAGAGGAGAGCATTGCTGGAGGCCTGCAGTCTGTTGTTTTGCTGACAAAGGTGTGTTGGAAAAAGGAAAAACAAAACTTATGACAAAATTTCCCCACAAAAACAAGTTTAGCTTTCATTAGCTGATTACTGGTGGCTTTTGTGGAATGTTCCACAGCCCAGTGCTTTCTCTGTCCAGTGAAGGAGATTGTCTGATGCTGAGCGGTTCATGAGGGAAATATAACTGAAAACTGAAAAGATCTAAAACAAACAAAATAAATAAAAAACTAGAAAATAAGTAATATTGGGAAATGATGGAGATGTAAAGGATGAAACTTATAAGAGTAACATATAACCAATAACATGAATTGGAAATCTGAACAGCCTTATTGCAGCAGAGAATTCATCGTATTTCTATCAATGTACATGCGCTTTCATCATTACCATTTTTACCCATGACTATTTTTAAGCAATAGAAGATACTCTATTTAAAAATAAAGCACTGTTAATCTGTGTTGATACTTGTACCTTTTGTAATTTGGTGAAATGTTAGTGATTCTAAACCAGTCTTTCTGTCCTTTTGTTGATTTATGAAGGATGCGACGCATGTTCAAGCAGATGGGCCTGGATGACTTCAAATCAGTCAATGTACAGATTCTGGGATCTGAAGAAACCTATGGAGGTCAAGCTGTAAAGAGGACTGATGTATGTGAAATGACTTTATAAACCATAATGAGCGATTTGGGTGTAGGGATCATTGGGCCCAAGTTATGGCCTCAGTTGCTCCTGATTTTTTGGAGCAACTGGTGTAGAACGGAGTATCTTAGAAATTCAAATTCTCGGCATTTAGTTTGCTCCAGTTCTAGTCAGTTAGAACAGTTTCACTTTGGAACAGAATGTTTTTTTCAAAAGGGGGCGTGTCCGGCCACTTACGCCTGTTTTCAAAGTTTCGGCAGTGAAAACTTACTCCAAACTAACTTAGAATGGAGTAAGTGAAGATTTTTGTACGCTCGAAAAAATATTGTCTACACTTTAGAAAATCAGGCGTAGGTTACAAATCAGGCAAAGGGAATGGTGAGAGGGGGGTTTAAAGGGAAGTTTACAAACATTAAACACTTCAGTATTACAAATAAAGAGCCATCATCAATAATAAATGATAAAAACATCAATAAATCAATCAAAAAAAATTAATAAGAAATATTTTTTTTTTTAAATCAATAAATAAAACATTTTCTACTTACCGACTGCAGCACCGGGAGCCCTCCAACAGCATGCTGGGATGTCCCCACCCCCCAGTGTGTCTCTGTCAGTGTCTCTATCTCTCTGTCTCTCTGTGCTGTCTGTCTGTGTGTGTCTCTCACTCTCTGTCTGTCAGTGTCTGTGTTTCTGACAGCGAGGGTTGGAGGGGAGGGGGAGGATGGGGAGGGGTGGTGGAGGGGTGGAGGGGAGGGGGAGGAGGAGTGAGGGAGAGGGGGTGGGGGGGAGAGGGGTGACAAGGGAGGGAGGGAAGGGGGTGAGAAGGGAGGGAGGGGAGGGGGGTGAGAAGGGAGGGGGGGTGAGAAGGGAGGGAGGGGAGGGGGGTGAGAAGGGAGGGAGGGGAGGGGGGTGAGAAAGGAGGGAGGGGAGGAGGGAGGGAGGGAGGGGAGGGAAGGGAGGGAGGGAGGGGGGGAGAGAAGGGAGGGAGATGGGGGGGTGAGAGAAGGGAGGGGAGGGAGGAAGAGAAGAGAGGGAGGGGAAGGGGAAGAGAGAGAGAGAGAGAGAGAGAGAGAGAGAGAAAGGAGAGGGAGGCTGAACAGGCCGGGCCCGGTCGGGCCCAAGACTTCGAGCTTAGACCTACCTGATTGACAGGTAGGTGGCGTCGGGTCCGGGGGTGTCGGGAGCGCGGATCGGGGGGAGCGCGGGTCGGGGAGGGGGGGTCGGTCGGTCGGGGGAGGGGGCGGAGCTTGGTCGGGGCGGCGGGAGATCGGTCGGGAGCGGAGGACGGTCGGGGAGTGGGGGGGAAGGTCGGGAGCGGGGGAAGTGGAGGTCGGGTCGGGGGGGGAGGGGGGGGTGCGGTCCGGTGGGGGGGTGGTGGGAGCGGGAGTCAAGTCGGGTCCGGTCTGGAGGAAACAGGAGCTGGGCGTGGGAGGAGCCTTATGCACGCAGCCCCAGTGAGCCCATTCGGCCAGGGCTAGGGGCTGCATGCTTCGGGCCCCTCCCACACAGTTTTGGGCGCCTGGAGCTACTGCACATGCGCACCCACTGTAGCACGCATGTGCAGAGGTCCCGGCACTGTTTTCAGCGCAGGGACCTAGCTCAGCCTACAGCTTTTGCTGCGCCGCGCCGAGGGCCAGAGGACCTGCCGGGAGCTGGAGAATCTGGAAGTTTTTTTTAGGCGCACTTTGTGGCGCGAAAAACGGCCGTCCAGGTCGGGGCTGCGCCGTTCTAGGCGCGGCCCGAAACTTGGGCCCATTGTGTCTACATTTTTGCAGTCTTTTTACCAGTTTGGGTTTTGACATAACTGAGTGTGCAGCCATCCACGTGATGGCAAATGTCAGTTATTTAAGCCTTTCTTCTCCATGTTGTGGTGCATTAAAGGATTTGTCACACATTTGTCCCTTTTAAAAATTATACTTTTATGATGCTATTTTTAAGCTATCGCCAAATATTTCCTATTTTTCAAACTGTCATACTTTCATACATTTTTCTTATTCACGACATTAGGCTGCAGAAATGAATGAAACATTAAAGAAATCTAAATGATGCTTTTACTCTAGCTCTTATGAATGTTTCATTGTTAATATAGAAGTGCCCATTATTGCTAAAAATGCTCTGGTTTGGTTGTACAGAATCCTCGAGAAGCTGTTATTTGGTTGGCGGTTCACCACATGCAGAAGAAAGCTCTGGAACTCTTTTCCCGTGAAATAGCACCAGCAGGTACTGGAATGGGTAAGTGGGCTTTGTTTTTTTGTGTATTTGCTCGCAAACAAATTATTTAAATAGAATATGGATTTATTTACATCCCCACCCCACATACACATTTCATTTGACTTTTCCAACGCACTCCTGACTGGCCTGCCACCATCTCCCCTACATAAACTTGAGGTTATCCAAAACTTGGCCACCCATTTCCTAACTCGCACCAAGCCCCGTTCACCCATCACTCCTGTGCTCGTTGACCTACATATTGGCTCCCAGTTAAGCAACACCTCGATTTCGAAATTCTCATCCTTGTTTCCAAGTCCCTCCCTGGCCACACCTCTCCCTATCTCTGTAATCTCCTCCAGCCCCACAAATCCCCGAGATATCTGTTCTCCTCTAATTCTGCCCTCTTCAGCATCCCTGATAATAATCGCTCATCCATTGGTGGCCGTACCTTCTGTTGTCCAGGCCCTAAGCTCTGGAACTCTCTCCTTAAGCCTCTCTACCTCTCTACCTCTGTTTGCTCCTTTAAGACACTCCTTAAAACCTACCTCTTTTGACCAAGCTTTTGGTCATCTGCCCTAACTTCTCCTTGTGTGGCTCGGTATCAAATTACTTGTCTTATAATACCCATGTGAAGCACGTTGGGATGTTTTACTACATTAAAGGTGCTATATAAATACAAGTTGTTGTTCAGGAAACTAAACATTACAAACAAACATTATATGTTGAAACAGGAAAACCGATAAACATTTAAAAAATAATGGTCCATGTATTCTAAATTTTCAGAAACATTTTTTGAAAGAAAACATTTACTGGATTCACAGTACTGGCATATATTTTTAAAATGACATTTACAGAATGGGACATTGTCAATTTAATTGTGCAGATTCATACAGTGATGTATCATGCTTCAGGTCTGAGGAAACATCCTGTGGGGCAGTACAGTCGAACAAGTAGGCATAAGGTCTATCCTAAACCATCCACACATACTTTTGAGTTGGGTCACTTGTTCTGTACAACTGCAGACTAGTGGCGGTTTGGATTCTTGTGTTAACCCATCCCTCCCTCTACAGGGTTGTGTTGTGGAGCTTGTGAGAGGAGGAGACCAGCAGGGTGTCCAGACTGCTTGATATTTTTCAGTGCTCTGACTGGCATCTGCCACGTGGGTGCCTAATTTAAATGTTTGTAGTGGGAAGAGTCCAGTTTTGACATAGTAACATTTAAAACATTTTCATTCACCTAAATATTATCATAAACATGGCTTTCACTGTCAGGGCTTACAGGTAAGTCATGGCCACTTGAGTAAGATAAGAGAGGGCAACTAGTATCCATGGGGCTATACTCCAGCAAGGTATCACTGCTTTCAGGAGAGAAGTGAATGGAAAAGGTTGGCAAGCGGAATAAAAGCTTGGTGGATGTATCGATTTTTCTTCCGTGATTTCAGATAAAAGCTGTTTTGTTTAGAAATAATTATCTCCCTGAGTTGCAGTGACTATACTTCTCCAATGATACGAGATGAATTTTCACTTCTTTGCACCTTACTTCGCATCATCTTCACCAAATGCTGATAGACATATGCTAAAGATCTAACTTTTCTTTAAACTCAGCCCGTAACTCAGTTCCACCATCTTTTTTAAAGTTAATTTTCCCTCCCCATACCACCACACCATTGAGAGTATGTGCAGGTAACATACTCTCTCAGATCTTCGCCAGTGGTACTCTTTACCTGGCCACATGGCAAGTATGACAGAGTGTACTGAGATAATTTATTTTCAAAGTTTTCTTTTCATCCCTCCCCATGCAAAACTGCATAGCCCCTGCCTAGCTTCCACCTCGTGACACATGTTGGTCTTCACTGAAATTAATCTAGTCCCACCAAAACCTTTTTGCTTCCAAGGCTCAGAATATGTTAATATGTAAAGGGTACAGTACAGATTCACTAAAATAATTCCTGGAATGAGAAGTTATCAGCTTGAAAATTTGCTGTTTTTATCTCTGGGATAGAGAAGTACAAGGGAGGAAATCTAATAGAGGTTGTCAAAATAATGAAAAGTTTTGCGAGGGCAATGTTAGATTGTTTGCACTCATTGAATTGGTAACGAGAGGGTGTAAATTTAGGATTATCACTAAAAGAATGAAAGGGAAGCTGGAAGAATTATTTTCATACATTTATTAAAATGTGGAAATTTGTACCCACAAGTGGCTATTGAGGCAGAGAATATAACAGCATTTAAAAGGGACTTGGATAAATATTTGGAAAAGAAGAATATAAAAAGATACTGGTAAAGAGCAGTGGGCCCAATTTTGGCCATGACTTGCTCCAATTTTTTTGGAGTAAGTTGGTTTTTCTTGCGTAAGTTAAAAAACGCCATTTTTTGCAATAAACTTGCTCCAGAGTAACTCAGGTACGATTTTTTTTAGTTGAGTTTTTTTTTCAAAAGGGGGCATTCCCAGCCACTTACGCCAGTTTTGGCTATTTATGCCACTTTGGCCAGCTAAAACTTACTCCAAATCGACTTAGGTCAGTGTATGTGGCCAGCTCTGAAAAACATTGCGGGCAGTTAAGAATTCGGCACAGGTTAGTACATTTAAAGTACCAAGACTTACAAAGCACTAAACAAAGCACAAAAAGTAATAAGCAATCAATCAATAACAAATAAAAAATAGAAGTCCTATCTTTATGCCAGAAACAAGTATTTTTTTAAAGTTTCCCCCCCCCCGCCAATCAAAACTCTCCTCCTCCCACCCCCAATCAAAACTCTCCTCACTAAACAAAGCACAACCCTCAATAAATAAAAAATAAAACTCAAGTCCTACCTCGGCCCGGGAAGTCAGCGGGCCGGCCGACCTGTGCGGGAGGCCACTTGGCCGGGGATAGGGTGCGGCGAGCACCGGGTCCTGCTCACAGCCCGCAGGACACGCTGGAAGGGCGAGGAGCATGTGCGCAGACTTCACTGCGCATGCGCGCAGCTGCTGGCAGTGTTTTCTGCGCTGGGCTGTTGCTCCGCCCCCTCCACTGCAGTGTGTACGTCAAGCTGGGACACCGGAGAATCGGCAGAGCGAGCAGGATGGGGACCACTTTTTTTCGGTGCCGTTTCCAGCGCGCAAAGTCAGCGTATTTAGGGTAAGCGCACCGACAAAAGGGGTTGGGGAAAATTGGGCCCCAGGGAACTGGGATTAGAGTAGACGGCTCCAGTTGAAGTGCACAGGCACAATGGCCTCATTCTGTCATTTCTCTGACTCTCTATGCTCTCTTTTCAACATCGTCAACAAAGTGGTTTTGATCAAGTGTATGACCCTACTCCATGAACAATAGCTGCTCAAAGGTCTTTGTAATTTTCAAGTAGATCTTTAAATTGCAAGTATTTTGTTCCTTCATCTAGTATCCTGGTGTTCGGTATATTGGTTGCTTTCCCCCCCATCCTGTCCTGTTGATCCCCACAGTAATAGTGAAATTCTAAAATCTTCTCTTGGTCTGCAGTGAGTAAAGATGAAAGATCTACAAAGAGAATTTAAGAGATTTTATTACTTAAATATGTGTCGATTGAACGGTTTGAATTAAAATTCCAGCATGGAAATAGTCACCATTTCTTTTGATTTTTTGTCAGTGCAAATTTTTGCATAACAACGTTACCAATGTTACCAATCTTGAACTAGTTATTTTCTTTGAGTCCCTTGCATCCATTTGTTTCTCCTTTTCTTAATCCATTTTTGCACTTCCATTGCAATGATGGAAAGTACGTGTGAACCTTGAGCCATCACAAGGTTCGTAGTGAAAATTCAAGCGTATCTCATTCCTCATTCAGCTTTGTGTTTTATGCTGTCAATGATTTTCTTCTCTTCTTTAGCATAAGCTCATTTTATTTATGGGTGAAACGATTGCAAACCACGTGAGTTTAAGCGCATGAATAGGATTATGTAGATTGTATTTTACTAAAGCAAGTGGGATTGTTTCCACTGATTGTTGAATTGGTAACTAGAGGGAATAAGTTTAGGATTATCGCTAAAAGAATGAAAGGGATGTCGGAAGAATTGTTTTCACACTTATTAAAATGTGGAAATATCTCTAAAAGGTGAGTCACATTTTGTGTACTCACACAAGAGCATTCATTAGAATGATCTATAAACCATGTATGAATTGTGGCATAAGTCCAAAGTTGGTCAAATAAATAGGCCAATTACTAGAGTTGGTGTTTGTTGGTAACGAGTATAGCGGATAATGGTACAATGTACTTACTGACATAGGCTTTTAATTAAAATCCATGGAAGTCTTATTTTCTTTACAAAACCCTTTGAGTACAATATTTTCCTAGGAGCTTACAGTATATAAACCTTTCTAAGGAGGGGAAATATTTCCGCTGTATGAGTGATGTAATGACTTATATTATGCAGAGACAGAAAACTGTAGTTAAAATTATTGGGGATGAAATTCGTTTTGGGCAATAGCGAATCGGATGTGCATTTTACACTCCCCCATCACGCCACTCACCCCCAATTTTTTTCTTTTCTATTGAAGTCAATGTCAAAAGTAATTGGGCAGAGTCTAAAACCGGCTGGCTTTTACAAATGGGTATGTTAGTTTTGGTGTGGAAGTCATTCCTCAGCACTTGTTAATGAATGCTCATCTGAGTTAATTATTGTCATCTTAGTTTGGCTATCTATAAAGGAATGGAAGTGAATATTTTCCAGTTGTATGAAAAACTGTTTTGTACTGGGTTACTTCACTTCTAAACTATTCAGGATCTTTCTTCCAAAAAAAGTGATAGAGGCTAAGACTGAGTTTTTTACATAATCAAAGTAGTGTTTTCTAATTTAAAGCTCATTTATATCTTTGCTATACATAATGCTGTATTCTTGAGCTGTTATATTTATATGCAGTGAAGCAACGCAATATATCCTTCACTCTCCAATGTCCAAAGATTTGTTACGATAGTTCAGTATGTGCACTAATTACTGTGAAAAATTAATTATCCGCCATACTCGAGGACCCTGTCCTGGAGGAGAATGGGACATGGTGGTTAATTCCCAAATATTGGTGTTCCTCTTTTTTTTAATATTTGTTCTCGGGTTGTTGGTGAAGCTGGCTAACTGGCATTTGTTGCCTACCTCTAGTTGCCCGATGAAGGTGGTGGGTCTTCTCCTTCAACCGCTGCAGTTATTGTGGTAATAGATGTTGAATTCCAGCATTGATTTCTAGATTGTGACCCAGCAACGATAAAGCAATGGCAATATATGTCGAAGCCAGGATGGTGTGTGACTTGAAGGAAATTTTGGAGGTGACAGACAGTGTTCCCACAACATTTCTGCTCTGCTTCTTTGTAGTAGAGGTTGCAGAGGAGGGAGGTGCTGTTGAAGTAACCTTGGTGGGTTTCTGCAGTGCATCCTGCACATACTGCACCCACAGTATGCCAGTAGTGGAGGGGATGGATATAGGCAGAGGCACTAATCAAGTGAACTGCTCTTTCCTAGATGCTGCCGATCTTAATCCAGGTGAGTAGTGAATATTCCATCACACTTTTGACTTGAGCCTTGTGGATGGTGGAGAGGTTTTGAGAAGTTAATAGGTGAGCCACTTGTCAGAGTACCCTGCCTCTATTTTTCTCTTGTAGCCATGATGTTGCTATGGCTGGTCCAGTTCAGCTTCCAATCATTAACGACCCCCAGGATGTTTATGATGGGGTCTCTGCAATGAGACCAAGGCAAGGTGGCTGGGCTTTCTCTTGTTCTAGATGATCATTACCTGGCAGTTGTACAGCATGAATGTTACCTGCCACTTGTCAGCCCAAGTTTAGATGTTATCTGGTCCTGTTGTAGGTTGGCTGTTGTGATTAAAGCTGAAGACTGTAGAATCAACAACAACAGCTTGCATTTATATAGTGCCTTTAACATAGGAAAATGTCTCAAGATGCTTCATAGGTGCTTAATCAGATAAAAATTGACAGAGTCAAAGAAGGAGATATTAGTAGGAGTGACTAAAAATTTGACAAAAGAAGTCAGTTTTAAGGAGAATCTTAAAGGATGAGAGAACTGGAGAGGCAGAGAGGTTTAGGGCGGGAATTCCAGAACTTGAGGCCTAAACGGCTGAAGGCCTGGCTGACAATGGTGGGGTGAAGAGAGTGGGGGATGTATAAGAGGGCAGAGTTGGAGGAATGTGGAGTTCTTGTGAGTTACAGTGCTGGAGGAGATTGCAGAAATAGGGAGTGGCAAGACCATGATTTGAATACGAGGATGAGAACTATAAATTTGAGGCATTAGTGGACTGGGAGTCAATGAAATGGTCATGGGTGAGCAGGACTTGGTGCGAATTAGGATATGGGCAGTAGAGATTTGGGTGAGTTTAAGTTTATAGATTGTGGTGATTGGGAGGCTGACCAGGAGAGTATTGGAATCATCTAGTCTAGAGGTGCCAAAAGCGTAGATGAGGGTTTCAGGAGCAGGTGGGCTGAGCAGGTGCGGAGACTGGCGATATTAGAGGCGGAAGTAGACGGTCTTGGTGATGGAGAGGATATGGGCTCAGAAGCTCAGCTCAGGGTTAAGTAGGAAGTCTTTGGATGATGTCACCAAGGGGCAGCATGTAGATGAGAAATTGGAGAGAGTCAAGGATAAGTCCTTGGGGGATCTCCAGAGGTAATAGTGCAGGGCTGGAGAGAAGCGATTGCTGAAGATTCTCTGGTCACGAGTGGATGGGTAAGAATGGCACCAGGTGAAGGCAGTCCTACTCAGCTGGACAATGGAGGAGAAGGATTGGAGGATCATCAGTAAAAAGCCTCATTCCTGACTTTATGATGTGGGTAAGTCATTAATGAAGTTGCTTAAGATAGGTGGGCCAAGGATGCTTGCCTGAGGAACTCCTGCAGTTATGTCCTGGGGCTGTGATGATTAGCCTTCAACAACTGCAATCACCCACCTTCCTTTGCATCAGTTTTGCTGGGGTACTTAGTCAAACGCTGCCAAGATGTTGATGGCAGGTACTCTTGCCTTTCCTCTGGTATTCAGTTCTTGTGTCAAAATCTAGATCAAAGCTGTGGTGAGCTCCGGAGCAGAGAAGTTCTGGTGGAAACTGAACTGAGCATCAGTGAGCAGGTTATTGGTGTGTAGGTGTTGCTTGATGGCCCTATTGATGACTTTGTCTATCATTTTACTGATGATTGGAAGAAGGCTGATATGGCGGTAGTCGGCTTGGTTAGATTTGTCCTGTTTTTTGTGGATAGGTCATACCTGAGCAATCCACATTGTTGGATAGGTGCCAATGTTGTATCTGTACTGGAACAGCTTGGCTAGGGGAATGGATAGCTCTGATGCACAGGTCTTCAGCAGTACTACCAGAATGCTATCAAGGCTCATAGCCTTTGTTGTGTCAGGTGCACTCAGCCGCTTATTAATGTTATGTGAAATGAACCAAATTGGCTCGCCACTGGTATCTATGATGGTGTGTACATAGGAACAAAAGTAGACCGTTCTGTTCCGCGAGCCTGTTCCGCTATTCAATGAGATCATGGCTGATCTGTATCTTAACTCCATCCACCTGCCTTGGCTTCTTATTCTTTTATACCCTTGTCTAGCAAAAATCTATCAATCTCAGATTGAAAATTATCTGCTCCTTTTTCTTGGAGAGAGTTCCACACTTCTACCCCCCTTTGCTTGAAGAAGTGTTTACTAACTTCTCTCCTGAATTTCCTGGCTTTGGTTTTATGGTTATGTCCCCTTGTCCTAGACTCCCACATCCACAGTAAAAGTTTCTCTTTATCTACCCTACCGATTCCTTTCAAAATCCTAAAAATCTCTATCAAATCACCCCTTAGCATTCTATATTCCAGGAAATACAAGCCTAGTTTATGTAATCACTCCTCATAATCTAACCTTGGAGCTCTGTTAACATTCTGGTGAATCTGCGCTGCACTCCTTCCAAGGCCAATATATCCTTTCCAAGATGTGGTGCCCAGAACTATACACAGTACTCCAGATGTGGTATAGCCAGGGCTTTGTATTGCTGCAGCAAAACTTCCTCCCTTTTATATTCTAGCCCTCTATATATAGGGGCCGAAATCGATGGCCTTACTGCCCACTGCCGCCTACTTCCGCCGGCATTCCTCCTCAAGTTGCGCCCAGTGCCACTTTCGATTTGGTCTGGAGCGGGCAGGAGGGGAGAACTGGCAAGAACCGCCCGCTGACGTCAGCGGACGACCAAGCGGCGCAACTGATCTCCCACCTGCCGAGATGCCAGATTGGTGCGGGCGGAAGTCGGCACCAGAACGGGGGTGGACCGCTGCGAGGAGGCTAGTCTATCCCCGATAGTGAATATGAAGAGCTGAAAAAAAAGGTTAGTAAACAATGTTAACATTTTTTCTTTACAGCAACTTAACTTGATGGGGTCCCCTGAAGGTCTTCCGATGTTTTTTTTTATGATGCTTTTTATTTGCAGCTCTTCGACCCTCTGTGGGCCCGACTCCATCCTCAGTGGCACTTGAGCGGCAAGCATCTTTGCCGCCGAGAATGAGAGCTCCTGCCCGCTGCTGCCCAGATTGACGGCGTAAGTCCCTCTTTTGCCATTACGAGAGCCACAGTCCCTGCCACAGGTGGAACAGATAGTCGTTGAGGGTAAGGGAGGGTGGGACAGGTTTGCCGTGCGTTCCTTCTGCTGCCTGCGCTTGTTTTCTGCATGCACTCGGCGATGAGATTCGAGGCACTCAGCGCACTCCCGGATGCACTTCCTCCACTCAGGGCGGTCTTTGGCCAGGGACTCCCAGGTGTCAGTGGGGATGCCGCACTTTATCAGGGAGGCTTTGAGGGTGTCCTTGTAATGTTTCCTCTGTCCACCCTTGGCTCATTTGCCATGAAGGAGTTCCGAGTAAAGCGCTTGCTTTGGGAGTCTCGTTTCTGACATGCGGACAATGTGGCCTGCCCAGTGGAACTAATCAAGTGTGGTTAGTGCTACAATGCTGAGGATGTTGGCCTTGTCGAG
Organism: Pristiophorus japonicus; assembly: GCF_044704955.1. NCBI lineage: Eukaryota > Metazoa > Chordata > Chondrichthyes > Pristiophoridae > Pristiophorus > Pristiophorus japonicus. Next base: position 276,089,954 of record NC_091978.1, on the reverse strand, counting down.
GACGCTAATGTTGGTGCATCTGTCCTCCCAGGGGATTTGTAGGATCTTGCAGAGGCATCGTTGATGGTATTTCTCCAGCGACTTGAGGTGTCTACTGTACATGGTCCATGCTTCTGAGCCATGCAGGAGGACGGATATTACTACAGCCTTGTAGACCATGAGCTTGGTGGTAGATTTGAGGGCCTGGTCTTCGAACACTCTTTTCCTCAGGTGGCTGAAGACTGCACTGGTGCACTGGAGGCGATGTTGAATCTCCTCAGCAATGTCTGCTTTATTTGATGAGGCTCCCGAGGTATGGGAGATGGTCCACATTGTTGGGGGCCGCGCCGTGGATCTTGATGACTGGGGGCAGTGCTATGCGGCGAGGACAGGCTGGTGGAGGACCTTTGTCTTACGGATGTTTAGCATAAGGCCCATGCTTTCGTATGTTTCAGTAAATACATCAACTATGCCCTGGAGTTCAGCCTCTGTATGTGCGCAGACGCAGGCATCATCCGCGTACTGTAGCTCGACGACAGAGGTTGGGGTGGTCTTGGACCTGGCCTGGAGATGGCGAAGGTTAAACAGCTTCCCACTGGTTCTGTAGTTTAGTTCCAGTCCAGCGGGGAGCTTGCTGACAGTGAGGTGGAGCATGGCAGCGAGGAAGATTGAGAAAAGGGTTGGAGCAATTACGCAGCCCTGTTTGACCCCGGTCCGGATATGGATTGGGTCTGTAATGGATCCGTTGGTAAGGATCACGGCCTGCATGTCATCATGGAGCAGGCGAAGGATGTTAACGAACTTTTGGGGGCATCCGAAACGGAGGAGGACGCTCCATAGACCCTTACTGTTGACAGTGTCAAAGGCCTTTGTAAGGTCGAGGATGGCCATGAATAAGGGCTGGCGCTGCTCCCTGCATTTTTCCTGCAGCTGTCACGCTGCAAAGATCATGTCCGTTGCGCCAACAGGTGAAGGTGACTGTGGCGATGGCCTTCTATGCCTCCGGCTCCTTCCAGACAGCAGCAGGGGACATATGCAGCATCTCTCAGCATGCTGCACATAGCTGCAATCGCCAGGTTACAGGGGCAATGTACACACACAGAATGGACATCATAAAGTTCCCAATGAGCAGAGACAGCCAGAATGCAAAGGCAGAATGGAAAAACTGCAGGCTTCCCCAAGTTTCAAGGAGCGATTGAGTGCACACAGGTCGCCTTGCGAGCACTATTACACCCCACAGAGGTCTTCAGAAACTGAAAGGGCTACCACTCCCTAAACGTTCAACTGGTCTGCAACCACACGCAGCGATTCCTCACACTGAATGCCTACTATCCAGGGAGCGCACATGATGCTTTCATCTTGCATGAGAGCAGTTGTCACGAATGTTTCAGCAACAAAGACAAGTGCAGGGCTGGCTGATCGGGGACAAAGTTTACTGTTATGTATGGAGTAAGAGTCAGCCTGAACACTGTGAGCTCAAAGTAAAGTGTGAGCTTAATCTTTTATTGCAGGTCTCCAGAGTGCCTCTCCAACCTGTGAGGCCTCCTTAAATACCTGTGCTCCCAAGGGATTATGGGATCCCGTGGGACTCCAGGGGATGAGCCCTCTGGTGGCTATACAGAGCAAATACAAGTTCACATATATAACAACACTGCCTCCCGCACCCCCAAAGTCAATAGTGTAACTATTTACAATGTGAGTCAATCTGGGGCCCTTCTTGCCTTGGTTGATCGTCTCGGTGTGAAAGCTCGTATTGTTGAATCATTTGTTGGGCCCTCGCTGGGTTGCTGTGCAGCTGGCCTTGCTGGGCTGCCTGGTGTGTTGGGTCCTGCTGGGCTGCTGTGGATGATGGGTTCTGCTTCGTGGTCAACCGTGGTACCGGTTGCCACTGGTATGTATGTTGGGGGATCAAAAAAGGTAGGGTCCAAGGTGGGTTGTTCAGGATAGTCCGTAAATCTGAGTTTGATTTGGTCCAAGTGTTTCCGGTGAATGAGTCCATTTGAAAGTTTGACCTGAAACACCCTGCTCTCCTCTTTGGCCACGACAGTGCCAGGAAGCCACTTGTGACCTTGTCCATAATTTAATACAAATACAGGATCATTGATTTCAATCTCGCATGACACATTTGCGCTATCATGGTATGTACTTTGTTGAAGCCGCCTGCTCTCTACCTGTTCATGTAGATCAGGGTGAACTAACAAGAGCCTTGTCTTAAGTGCTCTTTTCATGAGCAGTTCAGTAGGTGGGATCCCAGTGAGCGAGTGGGGTCTTGTGCGGTAGCTAAGCAGGACTCAGGATAGGCGAGTCTGCAGCGAACCTTCAGTTATCCTCTTCAAGCCTTGCTTGATGGTTGTACTGCTCTCTCTGCCTGACCATTGAATGCTGGTTTAAACAGGGCAGATGTGACATGTTTGATCCCGTTACGGGTCATGAATTGTTTGAACTCAGCATTGGTAAAACATGGCCCGTTGTCGCTTACCAGGACATCGGGTAATCCATGAGTGGCAAATATGGCCCACAGGCTTTTAGTAGTGGCAGGGGACATGCTAACCGACATTATCTCACGTTCAATCCACTTGGAATACGCGTCTAGAACCATGAGGAACATTTTACCCAAGAACAGGCCTGCATTGTCGACGTGTACCCTAGACCACAGTTTGGAGTGCCAAGACCATAAACTTAGCGGTGCCTCCCTGGGTACATTGCTTAACTGCGAGCATGTATTACATCTGTGAATGCAGGACTCTAAGTCCACATCGATAACGGGCCACCACACGTGGGATCTGGCTATCGCTTTCATCATTATGATGTCTGGGTGGGTACTGTAGAGGTCATTGATGAAGGTGTCTCTGCTCTTCTTGGGGACCACTACTCGATTGCCCCACAGAAGGCAGTCTGCTTGTATAGACATTTCATCTTTGCGCTGCTGGAACGGCTTAATCTCTTCCTGCATTTCCACTGGGACATTGGACCAGCTCCCATGAAGCACACAGCTTTTGACTAGAGATAATAAGGGGTCCTGGCTTGTCCAGGTTTTGACCTGCCGGGCAGTGATGGGTGATTGCTCACTCTCAAATGCTTCCATAACCATGGCTAGATCTGCGGGCTGCGCCATTTCCACCCCCATGGTGGGCAATGGCAGCCAACTGAGAGCATCGCCAACTGAGAGCATCGGCGCAGTTTTCTGTGCCTGGCCTGTGGCGAATGGCGTAGTTGTATGCAGACAACGTGAGCGCCCATCTCTGGATGCGGGCCGATGCGTTGGTATTTATCCCTTTACTCTGGAAAAACAGGGATATATGTGGCTTATGGTTAGTTTCCAATTCGAATTTTAGCCCAAACAAGTATTGATGCATTTTCTTTACCTTATAGACACACACTAACGCTTCTTTCTCAATCATGCTCTCTCAACCTTAGACAGACTCCTGGATACATAAGCAACCGGTTGCAGTTTCCTGAAATCATTAGCTTGTTGCAATACACACCCGACTCCATATGACGATGCAACACATGCTAGTACCAAATGCTTACATGGATCATACAACACAAGCAATTTGTTTGAGCATAACAATTTTCTCGCTTTTACAAAGGCATTTTCTTGGCTTTTACCCCAAACCCATTCGTCCCCTTTTCATAGTAAAACAGGCAGTGGTTCTAAAAGTGTGCTAAGACCCGGTAAGAAATGACCAAAATAGTTCAGGAGTCCCAGAAACGACTGCAGCTCCGTCACGTTCTGTGGCCTCGGTGCGTTCTCAATTGCCTCCGTCTTCGCGTTGGTGGGCCTGATGCCGTCCGCCGCAAACCTCCTTCCCAAGAACTCCACTTCAGGCGCCATGAAAACGCACTTCGAGAGTGTTAACCTGAGTCCCAAGCGTTTGAGTCGACTAAGAACCTCCTCCAGGTGCTGCAGATGCTCGACTGTGTTCCGACCTGTGACCAAGATGTCGTCCTGGAAGACCACGGTGTGCGGGACTGAGTTCAGTAAGCTTTCCATGTTTCTCTGGAATATTGCCGCCGCTGATCAGATTCCAAACGGGCATCTGTTATAAACAAAAAGACCTTTGTGCGTGTTGATGCAGGTGAGGGCCTTCAATGATTCCTCCAGTTCCTGTGTCATGTAGGCTGAAGTCAGATCCAGCTTCGTGAACGTCTTTCTTCCCGCCAGCATTGCAAAGAGGTCGTCGGCCTTTAGTAGTCCTGCAGGGAGAAACTATTGATAGTTACTTTGTAATCGCCACAGATTCTGATGGTGCCGTCTCCTTTGAGGACTGGTACAATAGGACTGGCCCACTCGCTGAACTCAATCGGTGAAATGATGCCCTTTCCTTGCAGCCGGTCAAGGTCGATCTCTACCCTTTCATCATGTACGGTACTGCTCTCGCCTTGTGATGGATCTGCACTTTTGCTCCTTGGAATTTCCCGATGCCTGGTTCAAACAGCGAAGGAAATTTGTTTAAGATCTGGGCACACGAAGTGTCGTCAGCTGGCGATAGTGCTCAGACGTTGTCCCAGTTCCAGCGTATCTTTCCCAGCCAGCTCCTGCCGAGCAGCGTGGGACCTTCGCCCGGTACCACCCAGAGTGGTAAATTATGCACCGCTCCATCGGAGGAGACCTTTACGGTATCACTGCCGATTACAGGAATCAGTTCTCAGTTTCGTGCGAACTGGAGTTAAGACTGACCTTGAGGCCTTGTTGCACCACAACCTTTCGAACATCTTTTTGCCCATGATGGACTGGCTCGCGCACATGTCCAGCTCCATTGACACCGGGAGTCCATTTAGTTCAACATTCGGCATTATCGGGGAACTATTCATGGTGAATGTGTGCAGCCCATTAACTCTGTCTCCTCGGTCTGAGGCTCTGGTTCTTCGTGATCCTCCATGGATCTGTCCTCCTCTGCAACATGGTGATTTTTAGGTTTAACAGGATTTGCAGCTTGCCTGCACACTCGTTGGAGGTGTCCCATTGTTCCACAGCCCTTGCAAACATACCCTTTGAATCGGCATGAATGGAAACGATGATCACCCCTGCAGCGCCAACAAGGTGTTAATGGCCTTGCATTCATCACCCTTGATGGTGGACTCTGAGACATCTGCGGATGTGCAGCTGCAGGTATGTGTGACCTGCCCTGTACGTTACGATTCAAAAACAACATTACTTTGTTCACAGTACTTGTAGCAGCACTTGTGTGCTGAGAGATTTTTTTTGTATTGTCACTGATGGCAATGAACGCCTGGGCTATCGCTACGGCCTTATTCAAGGTTGGGGTCTCTACAGTCAAAAGTTTGCGAAGTATTGTTTCGTGGCCAATGCCAAGTACGAAAAAGTCTCCGAGCATGTGCTCCAAATGTCCTTCAAATTCATAATGTCCTGCAAGGAGTCTTAGCTCGGCGACATAACACGCTACTTCCTGGCCTTCAGATCTTTTGTAGGTGTAGAATCGGTACCTGGCCATCAGAACGCTTTCCTTCGGGTTCAAATGCTCTCGGACCAGTGTGCACAAATTGTCGTACGATTTCTCCGTGGGTTTCGCTGGAGTGAGCAGATTCTTCATGAGGTCATACGTTAGTATCCCACAGACGGTGAGGAGGATTGCCCTTCATTTGGCAGCATTCTCTTCCCCATCTAACTCTTTGGCTACAAAGTATTGGTCGAGTCGCGCCACAAAAGTTTCCCAATCATCTCCCTCCGAGAATTTCTCCAGGATGCCCATTGTTCTCTGCATCTTTGGGTTCGCTATCTGTATCTCATCGCCAGTTGTTATGTATGGAGGAAGAGTCAGACTGAACACTGTGAGCTCAAAGTAAAGTGTGATCGTAGTCTTTTATTGCAGGTCTCCAGATTGCTTCTCCAACCTGTGAGGCCTCCTTAAATATCTGTGCTCCGAAGGGATTATGGGATCCCTTGGGACTCCAGGGATGAGCCCTCTGGTGGCTGTACAGAGTAAATACAAGTTCATATATATAACAGTTACGACTTGGCCACCTAGCTCATGACGCCCGCCCCACCCCACCCCATCCAGAGCATGGCGACAGGAGCCAAGCAGCGCTACAATGACAGCCATGCAGCTGCCCGCAACATCAGCGGACAGACAATCGGTGTGCTCACACAGCGCTTCCGATGCCTGGATCGCTTTGGAGGCAGCCTTCAATATTCCCCTCAACAGGTCTCCGAATTCATTGTGGTGTGCTACATGCTATAAAAATTAGCTATCATGAGGGGCCAGGCATTGTCAGTGGGGATTTGCAGGACCACCTCAGGAGGAGGAGGACGAGGAAGACGAGCCTGGTGAGGAGCCCATTGCAAAGCCACTACAAACACAAGGGATGCAGTGTGGAGATGCGGTTGCAGCAAGAGCCTGAGGTTGTCAGTTCATCATTGACTGGTTTGCTTGAACGGGGAAGGTGGGATTGCAGCTTTGACTCATGACTCTGTGCCACCATGATGGCTCATCTACACTGAATTCTGCAATGAGACACAAGACACCAATGGCAAAGGTCCAAGAATCATTTTTACAAACATCAATAATGAACAATGCCCCCCCGCCCCAACAAACCAAAATGATACAATGATTAAATCAAAACTAACTAAACACAAAACTGTTCCCAGCAAGTCAATGCAAAATATGCCATTTCTTAACACATAACTATTTACAATTTGAACAATTCTACATAAATGCATGAGCTCAACATTGTGCCAGCCCTTAATAGCTCTTAGCCACACTTCCCCCCCATCAGCCCCCTCCCATGCCTGCTGCTGTTCCTCAATGAGACCTCAGTGCCTACAGCAAGGCTGTTCGAGGGCTGCTGTGTTGCGGGGGCAGACAATGCAGATGGCGCCTGAGGACGCCCTGGCCCAGCTCTTGGCCTGGAAGGCCCGGCTACAGACTGCTGCTTGTCATCATTGGCAGAAGCAGTCACTGGTGGCTGCGGTGTCAACCGTGTATAGTACATGGTTGGTGAATCAATGGTAGGACCCAGAATGCTATCATCCTGAGGAAGGACAGCATCTTCTATTTCCTGGGAGCCACTGACTCTCCGATGGGGCTGGGCCTCAGCATCCGTAGCACGATGTGTCTCCACAACTTTATGGTCTGCTTCGGCACCGTCCCTTCCCCATTAGACAGTGGGGAATGCAGAGAGGCTGGCAGCAGTCATTGATGCATCATATCACCAAGCTAAAGCGTAGCTTGTGCCTGCGATGCACCCGAGGCTGCGAGTTATCAAGTGCACGCGCCATACACTCTAGAACGCAACTGTCGCTACTCGAGGCCACCAGCCTCTGTGTGTGGGCAATGATGGCCTCGCTGGAGTCCTGAGTTGACAATCCATGATGCTGCCTCTGCAACAGTCGCAGTGAGCTTGTTGATGTTCTCTGGGATCCATCCCAATGCATCCATAAGCTCACAGTGCATTCCTGTGTTTTCCCTGGACAGTTCCACCACATCCAATTCCATATCTGCCTGTCGTTGAGCAGGCCGACTTTGCCAATTCACCCTCCGGAGAGCTGGCCTGCAAGATTGCTCTCTCGTACTGCTTTGCTGTAGACTACAGGGGCCAGGAGCCTCCGAAGACGCAAAACGCTGAAAACTCTCATCATTGCCAGATGAGGAATGTTGAGAAGGGGCAACTGGTGGGCTCTGCGTCTCAGTCATGTTGGTTGTGTCTGCACCGCCATGGCCTGAGGTTGATACGCCCCGAGAAGGCTGGTGTGATTGAGGCTGATCTTCTGCAAGCACAAAAACACATACGTGTGGTTAGCAGCAGGAGAGGGGAAGGGTGACATGAGGAAGGTAGCATTGCATATGTTCATTTGAAGGCCCGCCGCCACTTCATTATACGTCTCAATACAATCTCTTCAGGTGCCCTATCCATTTATGTACCCTCACTACCCAAAGGGGGCTCAGCATCGCCCCTGGCAACTGACCGAGCTGCTACTCCAATGAGGACCGACACCCATTCCTCGACATCGGTAAGTTGTAGTATTTGAGGCGACCCCCCCAGGCCCGTGCGCAGCTGCTCCCTCCTGTTGTGGGAGTACTTCAACTGCAAAGAGAAAAATAGGAAGGGTTCAGAAAGGGTTTCTCTCCTGTTGTGGCACATATGCCTACCATAGTAAAATAGGTGAGACTGTGTGAATGTTCCAGTGGCTTCCATTCAATCTGTTTGGATGTTGCATGAGCTTCGTGAGTGATTGTTAGGAGGTTAGAGGGATGTCTTGGACCTGGCCTAGAGCTGGCAAAGGTTGAACAGGTTCCTACTGGTTCTGTAGTTTAGTTCCACTCCTTCGGGGAGCTTGTTGACTGGGAGGTTGGGCATGGCAGCGAGGAAGATTGTGAAGAGGGTTGGGGCAATGACGCAGCCTTGTTTGACCCCGGTCCGGACATGGATTGGGTCTGTAATGGATCCGTTGGTAAGGATCACGGCCTGCATGTCGTCGTGGATCAGGCGGAGGATGTTGCTGAACTTTTGGTGGCATCTGAAGCGGAGGAGGACGCTCCATAGACCTTCGCGGTTGACAGTGTCAAAGGCCTTTGTAAGGTCGAAGAAGGCCATATATAAGGGCTGGTGCTGTTCCCTGCATTTTTCCTTTAGCTGTCGCGCTGCAAAAATCATGTCCGTTGTGCCCCATTGGGTACGAAATCCGCACTGTGACTCCGGGAGGAGCTCCTCAGCCACAGGGAGAAGATGGTTGAGGCGGATTCTAGCAACAACTTTGCCAGTGGCTGAAAGCAGGGAGATTCCTCTGTAGTTGCTGCAGTCAGACTTGTCCCCTTTTTTAAAAATGGTCACGATCTCTGAGATCTCCCGGCATGCTCTCCTCCCTCCAGATGAGAGAGATGAGGTCATATATTCGCACCAACAGTGCCTCTCCACCATACTTTAGTGCCTCATCGGGGATTTCATCCACTCCCGTAGCCTTGTTGTTCTTATGCTGTCTTATGGCTTTTTCTACCTCGTGCAGTGTTGGGGTTTTACTGAGGCGGTGGCGGGTAGCATACTGCAGGATGGAGTCGAGAACACTTGAGTCAAAGGCAGACTCTCAATGGCGGAGATCTTCGAAGTGCTCCTTCCAGCGGGCCCTGACTGCCTCGGTGTCCTTGATGAGTGTTTCGCGTTATTGGCCAGCAGTGGGGTGGGGTCTTGGGTGTTTGGACCATAGGGGGCCTTGACTGCGATGAAGAATCCTCACACATCATGGCTGTCGGCCAGCTGCTGTGTCTCCTGTGCTTTCTTCATCCACTACCTGTTCTTTAGGTCCCGGGATTTCTGTTGGCCTTGAGCCGTCTGTCATGCTGCTTCGCTGCTCCCAAGTTGGCTTGTTGCATAAGGCTCAGAAATGCTCTGTGCTTGCGATCTATTAGCTCTTCGATCTCCTGATCATTCTCATCAAACCAGTCCTGGTGTTTCCTGGTTGAGTGACTGAGCATCTCTTCACAGACACTGGTTATGGAGGCCCGGAGGGCAGACCAAGCGCTGTGGGCATTCTGCGGCCAACATCTTGCCGTAGGCAACTAAACTGTGGACATTCTCCAGGCCAGGTCCAAGACCACTCCAACCTCTGTCGTCGAGCTACAGTACGCAGACGATGCCTGTGTCTGCGCACATACAGAGGCTGAGCTCCAGGACATTGTCGACGTATTTATTGAGGCGTACGAAAGCATGGGCCTTACGCTAAACATTCGTAAGACAAAGGTCCTCCACCAGCCTGTCCTTGCTGCCCCCCAGTCATCAAGATCCATGGCGCGGCCCTGGCCAACGTGGACCATTTCCCATACCTCGTGAGCCTCTTATCAACACGAGCAGACATTGATGACAAGATTCAACATCATCTCCAGTACACCAGTGCAACCGTCGGCCATCTGAGGAAAAGAGTGTTCGAAGACTAGGCCCTCAAGCCTGCCACCAAGCTCATGGTCTACAGGGCTGTAGTAATACCCGCCCTCCTGTATGGCTCAGAGAAACGCCCATGTCCAGTAGACATCTCAATTCGCTGGAGAAATACCACCAACGATGTCTCCGCAAGATCCTACAAATCCCCTGGGAGGACAGACACACCAACATTAGTGTCCTCGACCAGGCCAACATCCCCAGTATTGAAGCACTGACCACACTTGATCAGCTCCACTGGGCAGGCCACATAGTTCGCATGCCAGACACAAGACTCCCAAAGCAAGTGCTCTACTCGGAACTCCTTCACGGCAAACGAGCCAAAGATGGGCAGAGGAAACGTTACAAGGATACCCTCAAAGCCTCCCTGATAAAGTATAACATTACCACCTGGATGTCCCTGGCCAAAGACCACCATAAGTGGAGGAAGTGCATCTGGGAGGGCACTGAGCACCTCATGTCTCATCGCCGAGAGCTTGCAGAAATCAAGCTCAGGCAGCGGAAAGAGCGTGTGGCAAATCTGTCCCACCCTCCCTTACATAAATAAGAACATAAGAATTAGGAACAGGAGTAGGCCATCTAGCCCCTCGAGCCTGCTCCGCCATTCAACAAGATCATGGCTGATCTGGCCGTGGACTCAACTCCACTTACCCGCCCGCTCCCCGTATCCCTTAATTCCCTTATTGGTTAAAAATCTATCTATCTGTGATTTGAATACATTCAATGAGCTAGCCTCAACTGCTTCCTTGGGCAGAGAATTCCACAGATTCACAACCCTCTGGGAGAAGAAATTCCTTCTCAACTCGGTTTTAAATTGGCTCCCCCGTATTTTGAGGCTGTGCCCCCTAGTTCTTGTCTCCCAGACCAGTGGAAACAACCTCTCTGCCTCTATCTTGTCTATCCCTTTCATATTTTAAATGTTTCTATAAGATCACCCCTCATCATTCTGAACTCCAACGAGTAAAGACCCAGTCTACTCAATCTATCATCATAAGGTAACCCCCTCATCTTACGCTCAAAGACTATCTGTCCCACCTGTGACAGGAACTGTGGCTCTTGTATTGGACTGTTCAGCCACCTAAGGACTCAGTTTAAGAGTGGAAGCAAGTCTTCCCCGATCCTATGATGAGAGGAATGTAACATAGGGGCTCTTTCTGACAACCATAGCAGCAGTGGGAGTGCATCGCAAGGAAAGATGTAAATTAGTGAGTTCATGTGCATCAATCATTAGAATGCAATGGGTGCAAAAATAAGCCTTCATCTTATGCATTGTGAAACCCACCCCACAGACAGCAAGACTTTTGAGAGGGACCAAATGCATGAAAGACCTTACATAGTGAGATTCACGATCATCATCATCATAGGCAGTCCCTCGAAATCGAGGAAGACTTACATCCACTCTAAAAGTGAGTTCTTAGGTGACTGAACAGTCCAATATGGGAATTACAGTCTCTGTCACAGGTGAGACAGACAGTCATTGAAGGAAAGGGTGGGTGAGACTGATTTGCCATACACTCCTTCCACTGCCTGCGCTTGGTTTCTGCATGCTCTCGGCGACAAGACTCGAGGTGCTCAGCGCCCTCCTGGATGCACTTCCTCCACATAGGGCGGTCTTTGGCCAGGGACTCCCAGGTGTCGGTGGGGATGTTGCATTTTATCAAGGAGGCTTTGAGGGTGTCCTTAAAACGCTTCCTCTGCCCACTTGGGCTTGCTTGCCGTGTAGGAATTCCAAGTAGAGTGCATGCTTTGGGAGTCTTGTGTCAGGCATGCGAACAATGCGACCCGCCCAACGGAGCTGGTCGAGTGTGGTCAGTGCTTCGATGCTGGGGATGTTGGCCTGATCCAGGACACCAACGTTGCTGTGTCTGTCCTCCCAGGGGATTTGTAGGATTTTGCAGAGACATCGTTGGTGGTATTTCTCCAGCCATTTGAGGTGTCTACTGTATATGGTCCACATCTCTGAGCCATACAGGAGGGCAGGTATCACTACAGCCCTGTAGACCATGAGCTTGGTGGCAGATTTGAGGACCTGATTCACGTTAGAAGGAAAAGAGGCATACATAAATGTGAATGGTACTCACCCTGATGACTCTGGTAAGGTCGTTGAACTTTTTTCTACATTGGACACAGTGTCTGCAGCAGACACCTCCTGTGCTATCTCCCTCCACAGACTCTTAAATACAGGTGGGAGTGAGGACCACTTTCTCTCCACTGCATGGACTAAGGCCTCACTCGCCTCATTAGAGAAGCGCCTAGCACGCTGCCTTCCTTCCTGCTCCTCCATCTCTGCAGAAGTAGCTGAAGTGGAGCGGTTTAAATGCACATGCGCGCAGGAAGCTGCTGCGCCCTGCATTAGCGCATGAGCCCGGAAAAAAACAAATTCATTGCGCGTACGCAAAATGACCACCTCCCTTAATGCCGCAAGTTTCGACTCGGGCGCACAAAGTCCGTTGTGCAACACTTGACTTAATACCAATGCCCCGCCGAGGGCGCTATCTTTAACGCCCCACCACGATTAGCGCCCCGAAATCCAAAAAGCTCAAAATCCAGCCCTAAGAGCCAACCATGCACTGTGGCACTGGAGTCACATGTAGGACAAAGCAGGTAAGTATGTCAGGCTCATTTCCCAGAAGTACATTAATTAACCATTTGGGTTTCACAACAATCCAGATTTTTCTGGTGTTAGCCTACAAACGACCAGATTTATTAAACTGAATTGGTTTGAACTCACAACATCTGGATTGCAAGTCCATTACCATAACCACTAGGTTACCATATCGTAGGTCCAACAAGACCTTAGGTATTAGAATAAAGATAAATGCGCAACAAATAACTCGTATTGTGTTTAATCGTTCTTGGATTTTGAGGTTAATGTTCCTCAAACAGATGGGGAATTGATGTTTATTGGGCTATGCAATGAGGTAATATCTCACACAAGTCTTAATCCTATGAAAGTTCAGTTGGAGAATCGGGTAAACAGATAATTGAAGTGTATACCATGAGGTCTTGTTGGAATATGTTCTAAGAACTTCCATTGCACTCAGTAACAACAAAATATCTATGTATAAACTACAGGAAATAGTACTTGAAGCATTCATTCCTGTTCAATAATATGTCCACATCACGGATGGATTCTCATGGCCACTGCTGACAATTTGGTTAACATTGCCAATAATTTATTTTTTATCTAATGCTTGCAGTTAATTTCTAATACGAAGACATTTGATCATAAAACATGCGCTAAATATGACTGAACAGAGATTGGAACTGGCATTCATTGCGATAGATAGGAGTAAGAAATCCTTCAGTCAGATAGTCAGCTAATATTTTCTCTGCTTTATGCTGTTAAATTTGATCCTCGCAAGTTATCATTATCAGTCTAACTATGTATAACCGTACAGTCCCCAATGCTTATAGCGGGCGTGCTGGTGTTAACGCAATTTGCCCACTATAAGAAGTGGATGGGAAAACTGCATCTTTCCTGCTGGACCACATAGCATTATCGGGTCCTGCTCTCCTCTGCCAAAGTTGCTCACTATTCCAGAACCATTCTGCAATGTCAAGATAAACCCCGGCTTCTATTCTCCACTGCTAACCGTCTTTTTAAACCCCTCTCCCCAGTCTCCACCCTCACCTCCGACAATAAGTTGAGGAGCTCATGGACTTCTTTGTCTCTAAGATTGAGACCTCTGCCTCTTCCCTTCCTTCCCCTAGCCCACCAGGCCAAACTTCCTCGAAGAATCCCCCCTGCCCTAGCCCTGACCTCACATCTTTCTCCAGTTTCTCTCCAATCTCCCCTCATGACCTCTCCACGCTCATCCTGTCCATGAGACCCACTTTCTGCTTCCTTGATCCTATTCCCATCAAATTGCTGACCACCCAACTTCCTTTTCTGGCTCCCATGTTAGCTGATAATTGTTAACGGTTCTCTCTCCTCAGGTACTGTTCCCCTCTCCCGCAAATCTGTTGTCACCACCCCCTCTTCAAAAAACCAATCCTCGACTCCTCCATCCTTGTAAACTGTCGCCCCATTTCCAACCTCCCTTTCCTCTCTAAAGTACTCGATTGTCACCCCCCAAAATCCGTGCCCATCATTCCCACAATTCCATGTTTGAATCCCTCCAATCAGTTTCCGCGCCTGCCACAGTACCGAAAAGGCTCTCATCAAAGTCACAAATAACATTCTTTGTGACTGTGGCAAAGGCAAACTATCCCTCCTCATCCTTCTTGACTTGTCTGCAGCCTTTGACAGGGTTGACCACTCTATCCCTCTCCCAACGCCTTTCTACCATCGCCCAGCTGAGTGGGACTGTACTCGCCTGGTTCCTTTCTTATCTATCTAATTGTAGCCAGAGAATCACCTGCAACCTCTTCTCTACCCACCCCCTGCATCGTTACCTCTGGTGTCCCCCAAGGATCTATCCTTGACCCCCTCCTATTTCTCATTTACATGTTGCCCCTTGGCGACATCATGCAAAAACACAGCATCACTTTCCACATGTACGCTGATGATACCTAGCTCTACCTCACTACCACTTCTCTCGACCACTCCGCGGTCTCTAAGTTGTCAAACTGCTTGTCCAACATCCAGTTGTGGATGAGCAGAAATTTTCTCCAATTGAATATTGGGAAGACCGAAGCCATTGTTTTCAGTCCCCGCCACAAACTCCGTTCCCGAGCCACTGACTCCATCCCTCTCCCAACTTCTGTCTGAGGCTGAACCAGACTGTTCTCAACCTTGGTGTCATATTTCACCCCGAAATGAGCTTTCGACTACATATCCACAGCATAACTAAGATCGCCTGTTTCCACCTCCGTAACATCGCCTGTCATCGCCCATGCCTCAGCTCATCCACTGCTGAACTTTCATCCATGCCTTTGTTATCTTTAGAATTGACTATTCCAACGCACTCCTAGCTGGTCTCCCACATTCTATTCTACATAAACTAGAAGTGATCCAAAACCCAGCTGCCTATATCCTAAATTGCATCAAGTCCCGCTCACCCATCACCCCTGTGCTCGCTGACCTACATTGGCTCCCTTTTAAGCAACGCCTCAGTTTCAAATTTCTCATCCTTGTTTTCAAATCCCTCCAAGGCCTCGCTCCTCTCTACCTCTGTAATCTCCTCCAGCTCCACAATCTCCCGAGATGTCTGTGCTCCTCTAATTCTGCCCTCTTGAGCATCCCTGATTATAATCGCTCAACCACTGGTGGCCATACCTTCTGTTGCCTAGGCCCTAAGCTCTGGAATTCCCTGCCTTAACCTCGCCACTTCTCTACCTTTAAGGCATAAGAACATAAGAACATAAGAATTAGGAACAGGAGTAGGCCATCTAGCCCCACGAGCTTGCTCCGCCATTCAATAAGATCATGGCTGATCTGGCCGTGGACTCAGCTCCACTTACCTGCCCGCTCCCCATAACCCTTAATTCCCTTATTGGTTAAAAATCTATCTATCTGTGACTTGAATACATTCAATGAGCTAGCCTCAACTGCTTCCTTGGGCAGAGAATTCTACAGATTCACAACCCTCTGGGAGAAGAAATTCCTTCTCAACTCGGTTTTAAATTGGCTCCCCCGTATTTTGAGGCTGTGCCCCCTAGTTCTAGTCTCCCCGACCAGTGGAAACAACCTCTCCGCCTCTATCTTATCTATCCCTTTCATTATTTTAAATGTTTCTATAAGATCACCCCTCATCCTTCTGAACTCCAACGAGTAAAGACCCAGTCTACTCAATCTGTCATCATAAGGTAACCCCCTCATCTCCGGAATCAGCCTAGTGAATCATCTCTGTACCCCCTCCAAAGCCAGTATATCCTTCCTTAAGTAAGGTGACCAAAACTGCACGCAGTACTCCAGGTGCAGCCTTACCAATACCCTATACAGTTGCAGCAGGACCTCCCTGCTTTTGTACTCCATCCCTCTCGCAATGAAGGCCAACATTCCATTCGCCATCCTGATTATCTGCTGCACCTGCAAACTAACTTTTTGGGATTCATGCACAAGGACCCCCAGGTCCCTCTGCACCTCAGCATGTTGTAATTTCTCCCCATTTAAATAATATTCCCTTTTACTGTTTTTTTTCCCAAGGTGGATGACCTCACACTTTCCGACATTGTATTCCATCTGCCAAACCTTAGCCCATTCGCTTAACCTATCCAAATCTCTTTGCAGCCTCTCTGTGTCCTCTACACAACCCGCTTTCCCACTAATCTTTGTGTCATCTGCAAATTTTGTTACACTACACTCTGTCCCCTCTTCCAGGTCATCTATGTATATTGTAAACAGTTGTGGTCCCAGCACCGATCCCTGTGGCACACCACTAACCACCGATTTCCAACCCGAAAAGGACCCATTTATCCCGACTCTCTGCTTTCTGTTCGCCAGCCAATTCTCTATCCATGCTAATACATTTTCTCTGACTCCGCGTACCTCTATCTTCTGCAGTAACCTTTTGTGTGGCACCTTATTGAATGCCTTTTGGAAATCTAAATATACCACATCCATCAGTACACCTCGATCCACCATGCTCGTTATATTCTCAAAGAATTACAGTAAGTTAGTTAAACATGATTTCCCCTTCATGAATCCATGCTGCCTCTGCTTGATTGCACTATTCCTATCTAGATGTCCCGCTATTTCTTCTTTAATGATAGTTTCAATCATTTTCGCCACTACAGATGTTAAACTAACCGGCCTATAGTTACCTGCATTTTGTCTGCCCCCTTTTTTAAACAGAGGCGTTACATTAGCTGCTTTCCAATCTGCTGGTACCTCCCCAGAGTCCAGAGAATTTTGGTAGATTATAACGAATGCATCTGCTATAACTTCCACCATCTCTTTTAATACCCTGGGATGCATTTCATCAGGACCAGGGGACTTGTCTATCTTGAGTCCCATTAGCCTGTCCAGCACTACCCCCTAGTGATAGTGATTGTCTCAAGGTCCTCCCTTCCCATATTCCTGTGACCAGCAATTTTTGGCATGGTTTTTGTGTCTTCCACTGTGAAGACCGAAGCAAAATAATTATTTAAAGTCTCAGCCATTTCCATATTTCCCATTATTAAATCCCCCTTCTCATCTTCTAAGCGACCAACATTTACTTTCGTCATTCTTTTCAGTTTTTTATATCTGTAAAAGCTTCTCCTTAAAACCTACCTCTTTGACCAAGCCTTTGGTCACCTGCCTTAATTTCTCCTATGTGGCTCGGTGTGAAGGGGAAGTCATGTTTGACAAATTTGCTGGAATTCTTTGAGGATGTAATGAACAGGGTGGATAAAGGGTAACCAGTGGATGTGGTGTATTTGGACTTCCAGAAGGCATTTGACAAGGTGCCACTTAAAAGGTTACTGCACAAGATAAAAGTTCACGGGGTTGGGGGGTAATATATTAGCATGGATAGAGGATTGGCTAACCAACAGAAAACAGAGAGTTGGGATAAATGGTTCATTCTCGGGTTGGCAATCAGTAACTAGTGGGATACCGCAGGGATCAGTGCTGGGACCCCAATTATTTACAATCTAAACAACTTGGATGAAGGGACTGAGTGTAATGTAGCCAAGTTTGCTGATGATACAAAGATGGGGGGAAAAGCAATGTGTGAGGAGGACACAAAAAACCTGCAAAAGGACATAGACAGGCTAAGTAAGTGGGCAAAAATTTGGCACATGGAGTATAATGTTGGAAAGTGTGAGGTTATGCACTTTGGCAGAAAAAAATTGAAGAGCAAGTTATTATTTAAATGGAGAAAAATTGCAAAATGCTGTAGTACAGCGGGACCTGGGGGTCCTGGTACATGAAACACAAAAGGTTAGTATGCACGTACAGCAGGTGATCAGGAAGGCCAATGGATTTTTGGCCTTTATTGCAAAGAGGATGGAGTATAAAAGCAGGGAAGTCTTGCTACAGTTATACAGGGTATTGGTGAGGCCACACCTGGAATACTGCGTACAGTTTTGGTTTCCATATTTACGAAAGGATATACTTGCTTTGAAGGCAGTTCAGAGAAGGTTCACTAGGTTGATTCCGGTGATGAGGGGGTTGACTTATGAGGAAAGGTTGAGTAAGTTGGGCCTCTACTCATTGGAATTCAGAAGAATGAGAGGTGATCTTATCAAAACCTATAAGATTATGAGGGGGCTTGACAAAGTGGATGCAGAGAGGATGTTTCCACTGATATGGGAGACTAGAACTAGAGGGCATGATCTTAGAATAAGGTGCCGGCCATTTAAAACTGAGCTGAGGAGAAATTTCTTCTCTCAAACGGTTGTAAATCTGTGGAATTTGCTGCTTCAGAGAGCTGTGGAAGTTGGGTCATTGAATAAATTTAAGACAGAGATAGACAGTTTCTTAATTGATAAGGACATAAGGGGTCATGGGGAGCAGGCAGGGAAGTGGACCTGAGTCCATGATGGGATCAGCCATGATCATATTAAATGGCGGAGCAGGCTCGAGGACCAAATGGCCTACACCTGCTCCTATTTCTTATGTTCTTATGTGTCAAATTGTTTTATCAAAATACTCCTATGAAGCGCTTTGGGATTTTTCATTACGTTAAAGGCACTGTATAAATATAAGTCCATGATGGGATCAGCCATGATCATATTAAATGGCAGAGCAACAACACTCTGGCAGCCAGAGGAGGCACTGAGTGCAGTATATGTTTTGTGAAGCAGGGAGGCTATAAAAGAAAATTGGAATGTTAAACAGCACATCCTATAGCATCTCTTTCAAGAATGGTTGGGTGACGGCTTTCCTTCGTGGCAAAGTGTCTGGGACTGCAAGTCTTTAATTCACCAAAGCGCTACAGTGGTATCATAAGCAGCAGATGTTATTCAAAACCTTTTTTTGGATGACTATTTTGAGATTTGTGTTCTCGGTATGTTATTTGATATATGATGTAATATGACAAGTCTGATCCACCACTGTTTGAAATTGCCGGCGATCGTAATATGTTATAAGCAGTGCCATTGTAATTGACTTCAGTAATGTTGATGCCTGCCTGTGGTAAACATGGACAGTATAAGAGGTGTGGACTGTCTTGTGTTGCAAAACAGAAACAAGATCAAGGCTTGTTTAAAATGTGCCCAGTAAACCTTCTCTGAACTGCCTCCAATGCAAGTATATCCCTTCCTAAATAAGGATACCAAAATTGTACATAGTACTCCAGGTGTGTTCTCACCAATGCCCTATACAGTTGTAGCAAGACTTCCCTACTTTTATACTCCATCCCCCTTGCAATAAAAGCCAAAATTCTATTGGCCTACGTAATTACTTGTTGTACCTGCATGCTAACTTTTTGTGTTTCATGTACAGCGACCCCCAGATCCCTCTGTACTACAGCCTTTTGTAGTCTCTCTCCATTTAAATAATAATTTGCTTTTTTATTCTTCCTACCAAAGTGGATAACCTCACATTTTCCCACATTATACTCCATTTGCCAAATCTTTGCCCACTCACTTAACCTATTTATGTCCCTTTGCAGATTCTATGTGTCCTCTTCACACATTGCTTTCTCACCTATCTTTGTATCATCAGCAAACTTGGCTACATTACACTCGGACTCCTCATCCAAGTCATTTATTGAGACCCCAGCACTGATCCCTGTGGCATCCCGCTAGTTAATGTTTGCCAACCCGAAAATGACCCATTTATCCCGACTCTCTGTTTTCTGTTAGTTAGCCAATCCTCTACCCATGCTAATATATTACCCCCAACCCCATGAGCTCTTATCTTGTGCAGCAACCTTTTATGTGGTACGTTAATGCCTTCTGGAAATCCAAATACACGACATCTACTGATTCCCCTTTATCCACTCTGCTCATTACATCCTCAAAGAACTCTAGCAAATTTGTCAAACATGATTTCCCTTTCATAAAACCATGCTGACTCTGCTTGATTGTATTATGATTTTCTAAATGTCCTGCTACTACTTCCTTAATAATGGACTCCAGTATTTTCCCAATGTCAGATGTTAGGCTAACTGGTCTATAGTTTCCTGCTTTCTGACTCCCTCCTTTCTTGAATAGGGGCGTTACATTTGCGGTTTTCCAATCCACTGGGACCGCTCCAGAATCCAGGGAATTTTGGTCGATTGCAACCAATGCATCCACTATCTCTGCAGCCACTTCTTTTAAGACCCTAGGATGCAGGCCATCAGGTCCAGGTCAGGAAGTATAAGAGCTGGAGCGGCATACCACTACAACTTCCAGCGCAAGCTGCTCCCAGTTGCGATGGCTTTGAGGTGGGCGATTGGGTGACGTCATCAGGACCCAGGTTGCTGTTTGGAGCGTGGACAGGAGCATCGGCGGGGCCCTGGTACAGCAGAGGAGCGGGAAGGACGTGGCGGAGGTGCAGCAAGTGATCGAGACGGAGGAGTGATGAGGGATCGTGGCTGAGATTCGGTGGGTGATCGTGGTGGAGGTCCGGCGAATGTTTGGTGTGGAGGTGCGACGGGAAATCGTGGTGGAGGTGCAGCGAGCATTTTGTGGTGGAGGAGCGCTGAGAAATTGTGGCGGAGGTACGGCGAATGTTTGTGGCAGAAGAGCGGCTGAGGGATGGTGGCGGAGGTGCGGCAAATGAGGGTACAGAACCCAGAAGAGCCGAGGGCCCTGGGGCAGCACTGGCCAGTCCACACTGCATATGTGTGCGCACAAGCTCCGTGCAGCAGAGCAAGTTTCCAGTCGTCCTGGTTAACCCTTGCCACTGGTTAAAGGCCTAACTCTGTCAAGCCCGTATGGTGGCTTATGTGCAATGGTCATCACACATTAAAAAAACTCCATGCACAGGCGCATCTTACACCCCTTCAATTGGAGTTCAGGACTGGAATATCGGGTCCTTCATTGAAACATCTGTGAACTCATGTGGAAGCAAGTCATCCTCGTTCGGGGGAACGCCTATAATGATGAGTCCTACTAGTTTGCCTAGTACTTTTTCTATAGTGATAGTGATTGTTTTAATTACCCCCTCCCTATAACCCCTTGATCAGCTATTATTATTGGGATGCTTTTAGTGTTTTCTACCGTGAAGACAATACAAAATATTTGTTCAAAGTCTCTACCATTTCCTTGTTTCCCATTATTAATTCCCATCTCATCCTCTAAAGGACCAACATTTACTTTAGCAACTCGCTTCCTTTTTATATACCTGTAGAAGCTCTTACTGTCTGATTTTATATTTGTTGCTAATTTACTCTCATAATCTATCTTCTCTCTCTATTTTTTTTTAGTTGTCCTTTGCTGGTTTCTAAAAATCTCGCAGTCCTCTGGCCTACCACCAATCTTTGCAACATTGTATGCCTTTTTTTTCAATTTGATACTTCCTTAGTTAGCCACGGATGGTTCATCCTTCTCTTAGAGTCTTTGGGGCCGAAATTGAAGGCCCCCGCCCGCCCAAGTGCCGCCCAAAGGACCACCGATGGTCGCCGAGGTACCTGACGTTAATTTGGGTGGGGTTTTGAAAGGGCAGCGGGTGGCAAAAGAGGGACTTACGCCGCTAATATGGGCAGCAGCCGGCGGGAGCTCCGATCTCTTGCCGCCCAAGTGCCGCCGAGGATTTAGTCGGGTCCACGGAGGGTTGAAGACCTGAAAAGGAAAATCATTGAAAAAAAGTCATCAGAAGACCTTGAGAGGACCCCATCCAAGTCACTGTAAAGAAAAATAAAAAAAAATGTCTACTAATCTTATTTTTCAGCTCTTCATACTCACTGTCGGGAAAGAACAGCCTCCAGCCAGCGATCCTTTCCCGTTCTGGCGCCGACTCCCGCCCGCATCAATATGGCATCTCGGCGGGCGGGAGGTCAGTTGCGCCACTTGGCCGTCCACTGACGTCAGCGGGCAGTTCCCGGCGGTTCTCCCCTCCTGCCCGCTCCACACCAAATGGAAAGTGGCACTGGGTGCAACTTCAAGAGGAATGTCAGTGGCAATGGGTGGCAGTGGATGGTAAGGCCATCAATTTCGGGCCCTTTCTTTCTCACTAGAATATATCTTTGTTCAGAGTAATGAAACATCTCCTTAAATGTCTGCCACTGCTTATCTACTATCTTACCCTTTAATCTATTTTCCCAGTCCACTTTAGCCAATTCTGTCTTCATACCTTTGTAATCGCCTTTATTTAAGTTCAGATACTAGTTTGAGACACAACTTTCTCCCCCTCAAACTGAATTTGAAATTCTAACATGCTATGATCATTCTTCCCTAGAGGATTCTTTACTAGGAGATCATTAATTAATCCTATCTCAGTACACATTACCAGTTCTAAAATAGCCAGTTCACTGATTGGTTTCACAACGTATTGTTCTAAGAAAACATCCCGAATATACTATCTGAACTCATCCTCCAGGCTACCTTTGCCAATTTGATTTGTCCAATTTATATGAAGATTAAAATCACTCATGATTATTGCCGTACCTTTCTTATAAGCCCCCATTATTTCTTGATTTATACTGTGTCCTACAGTGTAGTTACTGTTAGGGGGCCTATAGACTACTCCCACCAGTGACTTCTTTCCCTTATTATTTCTTATCTTCAC
Source organism: Pristiophorus japonicus (assembly GCF_044704955.1). Classification (NCBI taxonomy): domain Eukaryota; kingdom Metazoa; phylum Chordata; class Chondrichthyes; family Pristiophoridae; genus Pristiophorus; species Pristiophorus japonicus. The sequence goes on along the minus strand of NC_091978.1, from coordinate 276,067,555 downwards.
CCAAACTGATTCTACATCTTGATCTTCTGAGCCAACTCATTTCTCACTACTGCACTGATCTCATCCTACCCCACCTCCTTTTCCTTTCTGCCTATTCTTTCGAAATGTCAAATACTCCTGAATATTCCGTTTCCAGCCTTAGTCACCTTGCAACCACGTCTCTCTAATGGCTATCAGATAATACTCATTTATTTCTATTTGTTCCGTCAACTCATCTATCTTGCTTTGAATGCTGCGTGCATTCAGATAATAAGATTCAGATCATTAGATGCTACTCCTAACAACAGCCCTGTAATAAGACTACCAGTATTGGTGCTTGCACTTCACAAGCTTAAGGATAAATTTGAATTAAGAAGTATGTTTATGATTTCTGCAATTGGATCTTTTTGTGACTTCCTTGAATGCTTGTAGGAAATGAAAACTAATATTGTACTCTGCTTTTACCTACTACCTATCCGCTATTGTTAAAAGATAAGTGGTATCAGTGGTTGGATTAGGAATGCGACGAGGAGTCCAGTCACATGTGACACTTTGGGGTTAGAAATTATATTTGGCAGAAAATATCTTTTGCAACAATAGCCTCCTCTGGGGCTTGCACATTTAGAATGCATCCCACTATTTGTTCTGCCTTACCCAAAATAATTGTGGACAGTGGATGTTGGCAGAGGTGCCAATCAACAAGTGATAGAGATGACAGTACAGAAAGTGCCCATTGTGCCAGTGCTGGCTCTTCAACTAAAGCTATCTACTCTCATCCCATTTCCATGCACTTTTCCTGTATCCTTCTGTATTCTTTTCAAATACTTATCCAGTTCACTTTTAAATCTTTGCCTCAATAGTCATTCATGGTAAAGAATTTGATGTTCCAATAACCCTCTGTGTGAAAACATTTCTTCTGACTTCCCTCTTTATTGTTCTAATGATAATCCTGAGCCTGTGCACCCTTGTTACTGATTCATCAGCCAGTGAAAAATATTTACTCATTAACTTGCTCTCTCAAAACGTTTCATCATTTTGAAAATCTCTATGAGATCCCACCCCATTACCTTTCTCTGCTCCCATGAAGAAGCCCTACATTTTCAAGCCTTTCTTCATAAATAGTACCGCTCATTCCTTGCTGAGTATCCTTCGCATAATTGGCATCCATGCTCTAGCTGTAGTGTAGCCAATGCCTTGGATTAATTTCCTATCACTTATATACTTTTATATTCAATGCCCAGAATCACATTTGTCTTTCTGCGCCCTTTTCAACCTGCACTTCCACATTTAAAGCTTTATGGCCTAGATATTTATATCGCCCCGTTTGGGGATGGTAACACTCGGGAGGCGCTAGACTTTGCGGCAGCCGCAGAAGTCTCGCCCCTTTGATAAATTCGGGTTACTACCCCCGGAAGGAAGTGGAGCGGTAACGGGGCGCACGCCTCAGCAGCGCTACATACTAGGCTGCGAAGCGCTGCTGCGTCTGAGGGGCTCGTCCCTCAATTAAAGGAAAGAGCCCAAGCTACATACTCTGCCGGAGAAGAAGCCACCTACCTGGACCACTGGGGAGCAGAGTGCCGGGCTGGGCGATTGTGGTCCCGACCCTGCAAAGAAACCGCATTCGGAACAGCAACAAAAAGGTGAGGGGTTTTTTTCTGCACTCGGCCACCTATTCTTTAACTTACTTCCCGGTGGCGGCCGGCCGTCTGGTACGCGTCCCCTGAAGCTGTCACTGTTATTGCCCGGCGTAGCTGCAGGGGGCGAAACCCAATTTAGGGGCCGGGGTGCTAACAGGGTGATGCGCACGGCAATGACGTCACGATCTCCGGGCGCAGGAGATAAGGGCGCAATGCCATAGCGTCACCGCTAAACTTCCGCCGAATTTAGTGTGAGTTGTTAGCAGCGCTGCGCACGGTCGCAAGCTCACTTGCACCCCGTTAGCATGCTAATGGGAGGGGCAAAGTATTCCAATTTCTCCTCTTATGTATCTGCACCCCAGCTTTCTCTCTTCCTCCAGTCTGTTTCAAATCTATCTATTTAGGGTAATTTCCCTTCATTATTCTTTTTCCCAAAATGTAGGACTTCACTTTTCACTGCATTGGATTGTATGTGTCCATTTCATTCACTTGTCTTTCTTTCTGAAGTCGGCTAACTCCTCCCCAATTCCTTCAGTGTTTTGTGATGCAATATATCTGAGCACGATGACTTTCTGCTTTTCGCCCATTTGAATATTTATCCCCAGGAGAGGCTCTTCAACATAGCCCCACTTTCTACCTTCCTCTGTAAAGCTTGAGGCAAAGTTCCTAATAAGTATCACTGGATTCCCTCGCTCTCAAGTATGACATGGCTCCTTTGTTTCTAAATGGTCACTTCTCTTTTTTAAAAAAAAATATATTTTATTTGCTTTTAAAGGTCCTTGCTATTTCCGTGGTTTCTTTCACACACTCTCAGCCTTACTAATCTTGTATCTTGCTTCCCTGCCTTTTTATTGTTCCCTTGGCTTTCATCTGTAATATCCACCCTGTATTTATCATTCACGAAGGATAGAATAAAAGGAAAAGAAGGTGGGGTAGCATTGCTGGTTAAAGAGGAGATTAATGCAATAGTTAGGAAAGACATTAGCTTGGATGATGTGGAATCTATATGGGTAGAGCTGCAGAACACCAAAGGGCAAAAAACGTTAGTAGGAGTTGTGTACAGACCTCCAAACAGTAATAGGGATGTTGGGGAGGGCATCAAACAGGAAATTAGGGGTGCATGCAATAAAGGTGTAGCAGTTATAATGGGTGACTTTAATATGCACATAGATTGGGCAAGCCAAACTGGAAGCAATACGGTGGAGGAGGATTTCCTGGAGTGCATAAGGGATGGTTTTCTAGACCAATATGTTGAGGAACCAACTAGGGGGGAGGCCATCTTAGACTGGGTGTTGTGTAACGAGAGAGGATTAATTAGCAATCTCATTGTGCGAGGCCCCTTGGGGAAGAGTGACCATAATATGGTGGAATTCTGCATTAGGATGGAGAATGAAACAGTTAATTCAGAGACCATGGTCCAGAACTTAAAGAAGGGTAACTTTGAAGGTATGAGGCGTGAATTGGCTAGGATAGATTGGTGAATGATATTTAGGGGGTTGACTGTGGATGGGCAATGGCAGACATTTAGAGACCGCATGGATGAATTACAACAATTGTACATTCCTGTCTGGCGTAAAAATAAAAAAGGGAAGGTGGCTCAACCGTGGCTATCTAGGGAAATCAGGGATAGTATTAAAGCCAAGGAAGTGGCATACAAATTGGCCAGAAATAGCAGCGAACCTGGGGACTGGGAGAAATTTAGAACTCAGCAGAGGAGGACAAAGGGTTTGATTAGGGCAGGGAAAATGGAGTACGAGAAGAAGCTTGCAGGGAACATTAAGGCGGATTGCAAAAGTTTCTATAGGTATGTAAAGAGAAAAAGGTTAGTAAAGACAAACGTAGGTCCCCTGCAGTCAGAATCAGGGGAAGTCATAACGGGGAACAAAGAAATGGCAGACCAATTGAACAAGTACTTTGGTTCGGTATTCACTAAGGAGGATACAAACAACCTTCCGGATATAAAAGGGGTCAGAAGGTCTAGTAAGGAGGGGGAACTGAGGGAAATCTTTATTAGTCGGGAAATTGTGTTGGGGAAATTGATGGGATTGAAGGCCGATAAATCCCCAGGGCCTGATGGACTGCATCCCAGAGTACTTAAGGAGGTGGCCTTGGAAATAGCGGATGCATTGACAATCATTTTCCAACATTCCATTGACTCTGGATCAGTTCCTATGGAGTGGAGGGTAGCCAAAGTAACCCCACTTTTTAAAAAAGGAGGGAGAGAGAAAACAGGGAATTATAGACCGGTCAGCCTGACCTCAGTAGTGGGTAAAATGAGGGAATCAATTATTAAGGATGTCATAGCAGTGCATCTGGAAAATGGTGACATGATAGGTCCAAGTCAGCATGGATTTGTGAAAGGGAAATCATGCTTGACAAATCTTCTGGAATTTTTTGAGGATGTTTCCAGTAAAGTGGACAAAGGAGAACCAGTTGATGTGGTATATTTGGACTTTCAGAAGGCTTTCGACAAGGTCCCACACAAGAGATTAATGTGCAAAGTTAAAGCACATGGGATTGGGGGTAGTGTGCTGACGTGGATTGAGAACTGGTTGTCAGACAGGAAGCAAAGAGTAGGAGTAAACGGGTACTTTTCAGAATGGCAGGCAGTGACTAGTGGGGTGCCGCAAGGTTCTGTGCTGGGGCCCCAGCTGTTTACATTGTACATTAATGATTTAGACGAGGGGATTAAATGCAGTATCTCCAAATTTGCGGATGACACTAAGTTGGGTGGCAGTGTGAGCTGCGAGGAGGATGCCATTAGGCTGCAGAGTGACTTGGATAGGTTAGGTGAGTGGGCAAATGCATGGCAGATGAAGTATAATGTGGATAAATGTGAGGTTATCCACTTTGGTGGTAAAAACAGAGAGACAGACTATTATCTGAATGGTGACAGATTAGGAAAAGGGAAGGTACAACGAGACCTGGATGTCATGGTACATCAGTCATTGAAGGTTAGCATGCAGGTACAGCAGGCGATTAAGAAAGCAAATGGCATGTTGGCCTTCATAGCGAGGGGATTTGAATACAGGGGCAGGGAGGTGTTGCTACAGTTGTACAGGGCCTTGGTGAGGCCACACCTGGAGTATTGTGTACAGTTTTGGTCTCCTAACTTGAGGAAGGAGATTCTTGCTATTCAGGGAGTGCAGCGAAGATTCACCAGACTGATTCCCGGGATGGCGGGACTGACCTATCAAGAAAGACTGGATCAACTGGGCTTGTATTCACTGGAGTTCAGAAGAATGAGAGGGGACCTCATGGAAACGTTTAAAATTCTGATGGGTTTAGACAGGTTAGATGCAGGAAGAATGTTCCCAATGTTGGGGAAGTCCAGAACCAGGGGTCACAGTCTGAGGATAAGGGGTAAGCCATTTAGGACTGAGATGAGGAGAAACATCTTCACCCAGAGAGTGGTGAACCTGTGGAATTCTCTACCACAGAAAGTAGTTGAGGCCAATTCACTAAATATATTCAAAAGGGAGTTAGATGAAGTCCTTACTACTCGGGGGATCAAGGGTTATGGCGAGAAAGCAAGAAGGGGGCACTGAAGTTTCATGTTCAGCCATGAACTCATTGAATGGCGGTGCAGGCTAGAAGGGCTGAATGGCCTGCTCCTGCACCTATTTTCTATGTTTCTATGTTTCTACATCATTTTGCAGTGCCTTGCAATTGTTTGGTAGTGTCAGAGTACATCTAGAATGTTAATTTGTAACGACAAATAATCTAACCATGAAGAGTTCCTACTTTTAACGGTAACTTGTGACTAGTTAAAATTGAACCTATAATGTGGAATATTTCTTTAAAGTGAATAACCTACCAGTAATTATTTTGTTTTAAAGGGTGATGTCAGTCATAACCAATGTGCAAATAGTGGTTTTTATGTACGCTCTGTCAAAATATAAAGTTAGTTTACTGATAAAATGTGTGGTATTTTATGTGTCCTTGTAGCTGCATGTATATGTAACTTTTTAAATCTTTTTTATGATGGTTTAAGATTGTAAGATATTTCTGTCTAGTAGTTGAGCCACCTGTAGTTCATAAAATATGTCTTCGAACAGGGTGATATATTGTAATGGTTGTATTTTCAGCATCTGCAGTTTGTTTAATAATAAGTAAAAAGGGGCAAAACAGGAAGACATTAAACCCAAGAAGGAAACATTTTGTTCTTCCTGCACATTTTGCCAGCCCCAGGATATTTCTTACTCAAAGGCAGATAGCCGTTAAACACACTAATTAAAAGGGGAGAGCAATAGGTTAATTATCTTCTTGCAGTCTCTTAACTTCCTAGTATTTCAGCAGTTTATTAAATTTATTGCAGAAGCACATAATAAATTTTAAGTTTTTAATATGTACATTTAACACGCTAGCTGAACTCAATTCTTTGCCCTTATGAAATTTGTGTTAAATGTGCAATTTGATTTAAGGCCAAAAAAATGCTCGTAATGAGGACTTACATTTGGAAGCAATAGCTCATGAATGTTCGAAGATCTTTAAACAGTTGAAGTAATTTGCGTCAAGTGTACGCCGACAGCCATATAACATGAGTGCTGCAGACTTTGTATGATTTAAAACCATACACCATATATGTATGCAACAAAATGCAAAAAAAATTCACTGCTGAGAAATCACTACTAGTCTCGAATAATGTTAAATGGCAGCCCACTTTTAATATGCCTTGATCTTGTTTTTATCTAGCAAGCTAAGTCCCAACAGCAAAATGCTGCTTATATGTACTGCAAGACGGGAAGTCAGTGGAAGCAGAATTAATATTTAATGGGCTGTGTGGTTATTCCTTACTTAAAACTGCAGTATCCATTTACTGGTTGTTTCTTCCTGTGTTTGGTAAATATGCCATATCCCAATTAAAGATCTAAGGGACCGAAATTGCCCTCCGCGGGAAATTGGGGAGGGCAATTTGAATAATCCGAAAATTTTCCTCCCGATGGGAGTCAGAGGGAAGCGCCAGAAAATTCAGCTACTTAACTCTGATACTGCCTCCCAGCGCTTTGAGGTGCTGTTTGAGATGGTGAAGGGGCGGGTTCCGGTTGGGAGCAGGGCAGTGTCCATTCGCGGCGGTAATGATGTCAGTGCGACGTGGATGGGCCTCTGACTCAGCGGAAACCTGCTCCCGCCGCCCCTGGCCCACGGGCAATTCCGCAAGGGTCAGCCTCGCCGTCGGCCCTCAGGCAGAAAGTCCTTACCGCTCTGTTGGTAAAGGGCCTCAAAGAAGAGGGCAATTCCTCCCCCCCCCCCAATTGAATAGACAGATTCATGCCCACTTTATGTTACAACACTGCCACAGATGGCATCCCCAGTTTCAGTGGTGGTGCTGCTTTTATATATGAGGTAGTAATACTGCTGTCGAAGGAGCAAGTCAAAGTAAACGGTTTCCAAAGGGTTTGTTGGAGGCAGCATTGCCAATGACACAAAGGCCCGTAATTTATGGTCATCGGCGAAGCAAATGTGTTTGCCGCTGGCCCTGAAGAAAGCTGCCCACACAGATAGAATCACAGCACAGAAGGAGGCCATTCGGTCCGTTGCGCCTGTGCTGGCTCTCTGTAAGAGCACTTCTGCTAGTCCCAGTCCCCCGCCTTTCCCCCAGAGCCTTTCAATTTATTTCCCTTCAGGTACTTATCCAATTCCCTTTTGAAAGCCACAATTGGATCTGCCTCCACCAGCCTTTCAGGCAGTGAATTCCAGACCCAAACCACTCTCTGCATAAAAAATGTTTTTCCTTATGCCGCCTTTGTCTTTTGCCAATCACCTTAAATCTGTGATCTCGGGTTCTCGACCCTTCCGCCAATGGGAACAGTTTGTCTCTATCTACTCTGTCTAGACTCCTGATGATTTTGAACACATCTCCTTGCAACCTTCTCAACCTCAGTCTTCAGTCTCTCCAGGTAACTGATGTCCCTCATCCCTGGAACCATTCTTGTAAATCTTTTCTGCACCCTCTCTGAGGCCTTCACATCCTTCCTAAAGTGCAGTGCCCAGAATTGGACATAATACTCCAGTTGAGGCCGGGAAGGACCGTCAAAATCGAATGGCCGCCGCTTTGGGCTCAACAGGCCGCCCCTTGCAGCTTTGTGGGCCACCGCTGACTCTCATGGCAGTGTGAGGCTTGCGGCTGTAGTGACGTGCTAAAAGTGCGCACCACTGCCGCTCCGTCCCCGGACCTATTTTCAGCGTGAGAAAGCTGGCCCTTTAGCTGCCGGTGCCCCCGCCAGCTTTTAGGGCCGGTGTAGAGGACAGAGATCTCGGAGCCGTGGGAGCGGAGAGAGACAAGAAGGTAAGATCCAAACCTGAGGGTGGGTTGGAAGCTCCCCAGAGTCCTTGAAGTAATAGCAGCTGAGTCGGTCTCACAGAGAAGTCCGGTAAGAGATCATCTGGGGGAGATCAACGAGCTCCGGACAGGGCGAGATCTCGGAGCCACTCCGTTTTCCTCAGCAACAAGTGCAGGAGCCTCTTCAATGGACCGGAATAGTTCAGCACAGAATCCGCACTCAAGGGGAGAGAGAGAGAGGGAAAGAGAGAGAGGGTGAGAGAGAGGGGGGGAGAGGGAGGGAGGGAGAGAGAGGGAGAGAGGTAGAGGGAAAGAGAGAGGATGAGAGAGAGAGAGTGAGGGTGAGAGAAAGAGGGAGTGAGAGAAGGGAGCAGAAGAGAAAGGAGAAAGAGGTAGAAGTGAGGAAAAGGAATGAGAAAAAGAATGAGAAAATTTGATTGTGAGAGAGAGAAGTAGAGAAAGAGAAAAGGGGGAAAAAACGAGAGAGAGAGAGAGAGAAATAGAGATCCCGATATTCACAGAGAGAAAACTGAAATCTCAATCCGGGGCTCAGACTGGGAACGTCGCCCCAGCTCAGCATTCCGAGCGGTAACAAATAGGAATCTGTTCCACCTCTGCCGTTTCCAGGCTAGATCCAAGGCCGTCCCATCCTCTGTCATCGCACACTCGGCGGCCAAACTCCAAGCCATCATCAACATCTTCACCGAGGTGTACGAAAGCATGGGCCTTACATTAAACATCCGTAAGACAAAAGTCCTCCACCAACCTGATCCTGTCACACAACACTGCCCCCTGGTTATCAAAATTCACAGTGAGGCCTTGGACAACGTGGACCATTTTCCATACCTCAGGAGCCCACTGTCAACAAGGGCAGACATCAATGACAACGTCCAACACCGCCTTCATTGTGCCAGCGCAGCCTTCGGTCGCTGAGGAAGAGAGTTTTTGAAGACCAGGACCTCAAATCTGGCACCAAGCTTATGGTCTACAGGGCAGTAGTGATACCCGCCCTCCTGTATGGCTCAGAGACGTGGACTATTTTTAGCAAAGCACTGGAGAAGTACCACCAACGCTGCCTCCGCAAGATCCTGCAAATCCATTGGGAGGACCAACGTCAGTGTTCTCGCTCAGGCCAATATTCCCAGCATCAAAGCACTGACTACGCTCGATCAGCTCCGCTGGGCGGGCGACATTGTCCGTATGCCTGACAGAGACTTCCCGAGACTCCCAAAGCAAGCGCTCTTCTCGGAGCCTCGACACAGCAAGCAAGCCCCAGGTGGGCAGACGAAATGCTTCAAGGACACCCTCAAAGCCTCCTTGAGAAAGTGCAACATCCCCACTGGCACCTGGGAATCCCTGGCCCAAGATCGCCCTAAGTGGAGGAAGAGCATCCGGGAGGGCGCTGAACACCTCGAGTCTTGTCGCTGAGAGCAAGCAGAAACCAATTGCAGACAGCGGAAGGATCACGCAGCCACCCAGGCTTCCCACCCACCCTTTCCTTCAACCACTGTCTGCCCCACCTTTGACAGAGACTGTAGGACCCGCATTGGACTGTACAGCCACCTGAGAACTCACTTTTATAGTGGAAGCAAGTCATCCTCAACTTTGAGGGACTGCCTATGATGATCTTACACGTGCTTAACCTGCAACTTTACCTCAGTATCTCCCCTGTGGATGTCTCATGGGTCTGGGAAGGCTGCTGTGTTCCCTGTATGGAAGCTGCAGATGTCCTTCTAGGATGCCCTCGAGCAGCTTTGGGCCTGGAAGGGCCAGCTGGAGATTGGTCAACACCCCCCCTGGGAGGGTTCAGTCTGACTTGGCTCGGGCGAGGCCATGCGTGGAGGCACTGGAGGAGTGACAGGTCTGGGGCCAGGAATGCTGAGAGCCGGAGGGACCGCATCATCCGTATTCTGGCCCGAGGAGCCTGAATAACTCAGCAGAGGCGGCACAATACCACCACCGCTAATCTGAGGGAGCTCAGGTCGGTGTTGTGGCGCCACACCAGAAGGTCCCCCGTGGCCCGTGGTGGTCCCAGCCGCGAAAGCAACACTGAGGTCTCGGGGGACAACCAGCTGAGACTGCATGTGAGCAGCCACAGTCTGAAAGCCACCAGATATGACAGCACTTCGACGCTCCATCAACTCTTGCAGAGCCGCGGCCATCCTCTCCAAAGCAGCACCGATCCGCTCGTTCCTTCGCTTCTGTGCTGCAGTGGCAGCTGCCACATCACCCTAAGGGTGAATTTCCCGTGGGAATAACACCCCAATTAAGACTGCAAACTTTCAGGTTTGAGGGCTAATAAGACTGGAACACTTTTTTGTGGTCAAAAAGCTGAATTTGGATCCAATGGCCACCGCAAACTTTGCGGCGCTAATCGGAGGAAAAAAGGCCTTAACACCACCAGCTTTCTGGCTGCACTGAATTTCAGCCCCAGTGCCTCTATTTATGAAGCCCAGGATCCTGTATGCTTTCTCAAGCCTGTCCTGCCAGCTTCAACGATTTGTGCATGTATACCCCTGGTCTCTCTGTTCCTGCACACTCTTTAGAATTGTACCCTTTAGTTTATATTGTCTCTCCTCATTCTTGCTACCAAAATGTATTACTTTGCACTTTTCTGCATTAAATTTCATCTGCCCATTCCACCAGCCTATCTATGTTCTCTTGAAGTCTATCACTATCCTCCTCACTGTTCATTATACTTCCAAATTTTGTGTCATCTACAAATTTTGAAATTGTGCCCAAGTCCAAGTCATTTATACATATCAAGAAAATCAGTGGTCCTAGTAGCGACCTCTAGGGAACACCACAGTGTACCTTCCGCCAGTCCGAAAAACAACCATTCACCACTACTCTCTGTTTCCTGTCACTTAGCCAATTTCGTATCCATGCTGCCACTGTCCCTTTTATTCCATGGGCTTCAATTTTGCTAGCAAGCCTTTTATGTAGCATTTTGTCAAATGCCTTTTGGAAGTCCATGTACACCACATCAACCGCATTGCCCTCATCAACCCTCTCTGTTACCACATCAAAAACTCAATCAAGTTAGTTAAACATGAGTTGCCTTTAACAAATCTGTGCTGTCATTCCTTAATTAATCTATACTTGTCCATACAGACATTGCAAACTCTGTGGGTGAGAAGTTTGCCTTTTTCGACGTGTAAGTGATTTCATTGCAGTATAATGGGGATTGCTTCTGCTGTGGCATCAACAAGCTGTCTAAGCAGCCAATCACATTCTCACAGACAACTAAGCTGTCTAAACAGCCAATCAAATTCTCACAAACAGGTAAACAGGAAATGAGAACCTGCTTTTATCCCGACTTTTTAAAAAGGACGTGACTGCTGCCAACGAACCAGAAAGCTGCATAGAAGTGTCCTGCACATGCGGGCTTTCGGTTTGTGACACTGACACGTGTGTGACGAAATACTCATTGTTCTGATCGGCTGCGATGCATGATGGGTTTGGAGAAACATAGAAACATAGAAAATAGGTGCAGGAGTAGGCCATTCGGCCCTTCGAGCCTGCACCAACATTCAATAAGATCATGGCTGATCATTCACCTCAGTACCCCTTTCCTGCTTTCTTTCCATACCCCTTGATCCCTTTAGCCGTAAGGGCCATATCTAACTCCCTCTCATCCAATGAACTGGCATCAACAACTCTCTGCGGGAGGGAATTCCACAGGTTAACAACTCTCTGAGTGAAAAAGTTTCTCCTCATCTCAGTCCTAAATGGCTTACCCCTCATCCTTAAATGATTTCCCCTGGTTCTGGACTTCCCCAACATCGGGAACATTCTTCCTGCATCTAACCTGTCCAGTCCCGTCAGAATTTTATATGTTTCTCTGAGATCCCTTCTCATCCTTCTAAGTTCCAGTGACTAAAGGCCTAATCGATCCAGTTTCTCCTCATATGTCAGTCCTGCCATCCTGGGAATCAGTTTGGTGAACCTTCACTGCACTCCCTCAATAGCAAGAACACTTTCCTCAGATTAGGAGACCAAAGCTGAACACAATAGTCCAGGTGAGGCCTCACCAAGGCCCTGTACAACTGCAGTAAGACCTCCCTGCTCCTATACTCGAATCCCCTAGCTATGAAGGCCAACATACTATTTGCCTTCTTCACCACCTGCTGTACCTGCATGCCAACTTTCAATGACTGATGTACCATGACACCCAGGTCTCGTTGCACCTCCCCTTTTCCTAATCTGCCGCCATTCAGATAATATTCTGCTTTCGTGTTTTTGCCACCAAAGTGGATAACCTCACATTTATCCACATTACACTGCATCTGCCACACGTTTGCCCACTCACCTAACCTGTCCAAGTCGCCCTGCAGCCTTTTAGCGTGCTCCTCACAACTCACACCGCTACCCAGCTTAGTGTCATCTGCAAACTTGGAGATATTATACTCAGTTCCCTCATCCAAATCATTAATGTATATTGTAAACAGCTGGGGTCCCAGCACTGAGCCCTGCGGCACCCCACTAGTCACTGCCTGCCATTCTGAAAAAGACCCGTCTATCCCGACTCTCTGCTTCCTGTCTGCCAACCAGTTCTCTATCCACGTCAGTACATTACCCCCAATACCATGTGCTTTAATTTTGCACACTAATCTCTTGTGTGGGACCTTGTCAAAAGCCTTTTGAAAGTCCAAATACGCCACGTTCACTAGTTCTCCCTTGTCCACTCTACCAGTTACATCCTCAAAAAATTCTAGATTTGTCAAGCAGGATTTCCCTTTCATAAATCCATGCTGACTTGGACCGATCCTGTCACTGCTTTCCAAGAGTGAGGGAAGGAGGAGTGGGGAGAGGGAGAAATGGACAGAATGTCGGTGGGAGCGGCGAAAAGTAGATTGAAGGAGATATGATCTATCTACCATGAATGCTGATTGGAATGGATTAAGTAAATGTAAGCAAATTATTAAACTTGGATTGTGAGCGCAGAATTAGAGAATTGTTGACTGGCAGGCCGTTTGCAGTGGCGGTTTGAAAGACGAGTATCATTTGTCAGTGTTGATGTTGTGGAGCGGTGGTGCATGTTGCCTGGCTGCTCAGGTTCAGTCCCGGAGCAGCGAGTCCCATCCATATGCGTTTCATCGTCTTGACAATTGTCGTGCTACACCTTTTTGTTTCACTTCGTTTTCCATCTCATTCCCTTTCTTGATGGAAAATAACCTATCTATTTTTAGATTTTGATCTAGAGATGTGTTTGCCTTAATATAGTGCTTTGATGTAGAAAATGTTACTAAGTGCTTTGCAAGTTGGAGCGTGAGAGGTGGTGGTGTGGGGCGGAACAAAATAAAGAATTAAATGTGATAATGGAAAGTGGGTATTGCCATGGAGTGTGTCAGCCAGTGGCCAGTTGGGTAGTACTCTTGCCTCTGACTCAGAAGATTGTGGGTTCAAGTCCTACTCCAGGTACTTGAGCACAAAAATCTAGGCTGACGCTCCAGTGCTGTACTGTCGGAAGTGCCGTATTTCAGATGAGATGTTAAACTGAGGCTCCATCTACTCTCTCAAATGGACATAAAAGATCCCATGGCACTATTTTCAAGAAGAGCAGGGGAGTTAGCCCTGGTGTCTGGGCCAATATTTATCCCTCAATCAACATCACAAAAACAGATTTTCTGGTCATTATCACATTGCTGTGTCTGGGAGTTTGCTGTGCGCAAATTGGCTGCTGCGTTTCCTACATTACAGTGACTAAACTTTTTTTAAAGTACTTTATTGGCTGTAAAGCGCTTTGGGGCATCCGGTGGTCGTGAAAGATGCTATATAAATGCAAGTCTTTCTTTGTTGGAGTGAGTCTTTGGAGAGGTGACTGAAAACTTGATTGAAATAAGTTTCTAAAGGTGAAAGAAGAGAACTACAGGGGTTGAAGAAGGGACTTCTTTGGGGTCAAGATGGTTGAAGGCCAATATTTACCCCTCAATCAACATCACAAAAACAGATTATCTGGTCATTATCAGATTGCTGTGTCTGGGAGTTTGCTGTGGTAAAATGAGGATGGGATGCACAATAGGTCACAGTTGGAGAATGAAGAGAAGGGACATAATTGTTGGAGGTGGTTGCAGAGATGACGTGAGGCAAGGCCATGGAAGGATTGGGGGCCATAGGAACATTGGAACAGGACTAGGCCATTCCGCTCCTTGAACCTTTTAGATCACGGCTGATCTATACCTCAACTCCATTTACCCGCCTTAGCTCCATATCCTTTGATACCCGTACCTAAGAAAAAAATAGTATTGAAAGCTCCAATTGTCCCAGCATCCACAGCCTATTTGGGAGGAGAATTGCACATGCCAGAGCACCAGTGCAGGTTAGCGAGGACTGAAATTGATGCACAAGCTGAACCTGGTGTAGGGCAAGTTACACAGGGGGTTGAGTTTTGGACGACTTGGAGTGTTAGGGGGATAGGAAGTTAGCAAGGAGGATATTGGAGAAATTGACTCTAGAGGTGACGAAAGCATGGATAAGGGTTTCAGTGTCAGTGGGGCTGAGGTAGAGCACAGGTGGGCAATCGGTGGAAGAAACCAATCTTAGTGATGGATAGAATGTGGGGTGATTGGTGATGGAAAAGATATAGAAAACATGTATTATACTGAATTGTTCCTGCTTGTCAAGTCTCACATCTTTCAGCCATATGACTTATACTAGCTTATTTACAAGTAATCAGCATTTGCTCATCGGCTGATAAATCAAGTGATTATAAAACAGCTGATAATTCTTTAGTGTGAATGTCAATACATGTCATCTATATTTTTTGTTGTCTGCAGATTTACTGTGGAAGACTTTTTTTGCTCTATCGTATAATGTTCTTAAAACTAGAAATAAGATTTTGGGGGAGGGAGTTGGTTGCATCTTAAGCAGGTTTGGAAGTGTTATATTTTTATTTTCTATCAGCCATGTGATCTATTGTAACAAAAAACAGTAAATGCTGCAAATACACATAGGTCAGAAAGTACTGTAAAGTAAGAAGGATAGTCAATATTTTGGGTACAAGTATCAGCCTTTGCTCAGTGTTGATACTCTTGCTTCTATATCAGGAGGTCATGGCTTTAAGCTTCATTCTAGAGACTGAAGCACATAATCTAGACTGAAGCAGTACTGAGGGAGTGCTGCACTGTTTGTGGATGACGACTTTCGAATGAAACAATGGCATAATTTTTGAGGTGGCAATGACAGTGAAACTGTCAGCGTTCGCTGCCATTACTCCTCTGAAACTGGCCGTAATTTCAGGATTTAGTGCATGCACAGATAAACGTGGAAATCCTGACGTTGCAGTCAGTCATTCTCTGCTTTATCGGGCTGGGCTATGGCACTCTATAGAGCTGGCAATCACTAAAATCACTTGAACTGACAAGCTTCCCTTTTCCGCTCTAATATCGCTTTTAAAAACCCTATAAAACGTTAAGCCTTGATGAAAGAGGTATAACTGGGTTTTTAATGGGGTAATGACTGCTAAACAACTGTCCTGGCCCTGAAAAACTAATTTTATATTTGTGGAATGTCAAATTCCTCCAGTATGATTTTAAAAAATTAATAGATTTTTAAAATAAGAATAAAAGAATTTAACTTTATTCATGATATTTCAGCTTCTACCTTATCCCCATGTCTATGTTCTAATCATTATTTTGTTCCCTATAAAAAAAATTAAAAAATAAATCATAAAGACTGCTTTTTATTTCCTGGTTTGTTGTCTGTGAGAATTCATCAATGTGTTTGGTGCTTAGACAGCTTGATAACACCAATGCTGCTGTACGCTGGAGATTCTTTATAGACCGCGCCATAATTAAATTAACATCAATAAAGTTAATGTTTTTGCCACAGAGATCGTAATAATTTTGTGGGCAGCTTTCTTCGAGGTCACTTCACCCCTGTCGCTTCACCGCTGAGCACAAATTCCAGGCTATTGCATAATTTTTTTTCCTGAAGAGGAGGGCATCCTCCTTGAAAAGGATAGAAGTTAGAATAATTGATACTGGATAAGACCTGCTTCACTTTATCCAATTAAAACCTATAGGGTCCAAACTTGGTGGCCTTACCACCGGCTGCTGCCGGGTTTTTTGGCCAGTCTCCCCTCGGTACCATTTTCGTGGAGGCCTCCCGCCAGTGGGAGCGGTTGTCCGCTGGGAACCGCCCATTGTCGGCCGCTGACGCGTAAGGCACAAAAGTGTCCTCCCACCGGCTGAGCTGCCAGTTTGGTGCGGGCGGGAGTCAGCAGCAGCAGGGGAAAAGACCGCTGCTTGAAGGCAGGTCTAACCCCAATGGTAAGTAAGAAAACCTGCAAAAAAAAGTTAATGAACTTCTTTTATTTTTTCAGCGATTTATGTGTATGGGGTCCCCTGAGGGTCTTCCAGTGGATTTTTTGGTGAAAATGTTTATTTTTATGTGCTCCCCCTCCCTGGGCCCAACTCAATCCTCAGTGGCGCTTTGCCAAGGATCACATTTTCCGCTGAGATTGGGAGCTCCCGCCCGCTGCCGCCCAGATTCACAGCGTAAGTCAGTTTTTTGTCACCGGGCGGTCTTTCATGAACATTTTCACAAAATTCCCACCCAAAGTACCGTCAGGTATCTCGGCGCTCCTTTGGGTGGCACTTGGGTGGAACTTGGCTTCCACCAAGTTTAGGCCCATAATTCTTGCCAAAGCATTCTGTTATGTGTGCAACACCTCGTAACCAGCATTCTACCGCCACCAGAGGGTGCATCTGTTGGAGTCCCAAGGGATCCCAGCACTCTGGAGTCAGAATAAAGAGGCTAAGGTCACACTTACTCAAGTCTACAGTACTCGGTCACACTTACTCAAGTCTACAGTACTCAGACACATTGCTTTATTTGAGACATAACAACTGGCGACGAGTAATAGATAATGAACCATCATGTGAAAATGCAGAGAACTGTTGGTATCCTGGAGAAATTCTCAGAAGGTGATAATTGGGAAACCTTCGTGGAGCGACTCGACCAATACTTCGTGGCCAATGAGCTGGAAGGGAATGAGAATGCTGCCAAACGAAGGGTGATCCTCCTCACCGTCTGCGGGGCAACAACCTATGGCCTCATGAAGAATCTTCTTGCTCCGGTGAGACCAACAATCAAATCATATGAAGAACTGTGTACGCTGGTCCGGGAGCACCTAAATCCGAAGGAGAGCATTCTGATGGCAAGGTATCAATTTTATGCATGTCAATGGTCTGAAGGCCAGGAAGGGGCGAGCTACGTCGCCGAACTAAAGCGCTTTGCAGGACATTGCAAATTCGGTGAATTCCTGGAGCAAATGCTAAGAGACTTTTTTGTGCTTGGCATTGGCCATGAGGTTATCCTTCACAAACTATTGACTGTTGAAACACCGAACCTGAGCAAAGCCATAACGATACCCTAGGCATTTATGTCCACCAGCGATAACACCAAACAAATTTTGCGGCATAAATATGCATTGGCAAGTAATGTACACAAAGTAACATCGTTTTCAGGCAGGAATGTACATGGCAGAACGTACACGCCTGCAGCTGCACGACCTCAGTTGACTCAGACTCCGCCATCAAGTGTGAATGTGAGGCAATTAACACCTTGTTGGCGCTGCGGAGGTGATCATCAAGCCCATCAATGCCGCTTCAATCACTATGCATGCAAAGGCTGTGGAACAATGGGACACCTCCAGCGAATGTGCAGATGAGCTGCAAACCCTGCAAACTACCACGTTGCAGAGGAACACCGATTCATGGCAGATCAAACTGAACTAGAGACTCGAACCGAGGAGGCAGAAGTGTACGGGGTACACACCTTCACCACGAAATGTCCACCGATCATGTTAAAAGTTGAACTGAACGGAATTCCAGTATCCATGGAATTGGACACGGGTGCGAGTGAGTCTATCATGAGCAAAAAGATCTTCGAGAGGCTGTGGTGCAACAAGGCACAAAGGCCCAAGCTGAGCCCTATTCATACCAAGCTGAGAACTTATACTAAAGAGCTGATCCCTGTAATTGGCAGTGCAGCAGTAAAAGTCTCCTATGATGGAGCAGTGCGCGAACTACCACGATGGATTGTACCAGGAGATGGCCCCACACTGTTCGGCAGAAGCTGGCTGGGAAAAATCCGCTGGAACTGGGACGACATCCGAGCGCTTTCGTCCGTCGACGACGCCTCACGTGCCCAGGTTTTGAGCAAGTTCCCATCGTTGTTTGAGCCAGACATCGGAAATTTCTCTGGGGCAAAAGTGCAGATCCACTTGTTTCCCGGTACACAACCCATCCACCACAAGGCATGTGTGGTGCCATACATGATGCGAGAGAAAGTGGAGATCGAGCTGGACAGGCTGCAACGAGAGGGCATCATCACGCCGGTTGAGTTCAACAAGTGGGCCAGTCCGATTGTTCAGGTTCTCAAGGGCGATGGCACGGTCAGAATTTGTGGGGACTATAAAGTAATGATCAACCGTTTTTCGCTGCAGGACCAGTACCCGGTACCCAAGGCAGACGACCTATTTGCGACGCTGGCAGGAGGGAAAACGTTCACCAAGTTGGACCTGACCTCGGCCTACATGACGCAGGAGCTGGCAGAATCTTCGAAATGCCTCACCTGCATCAACACGTACAAAGGTCTGTTCATCTACAATAGATGCCCGTTTGGGATTCGATCAGCCGCGGCTATTTTTCAAAGGAACATGGAAAGTCTGCTAAAGTCGGTTCCGCACATCATGGTTTTCCAGGACGACATACTGATCACAGGCCGGGACACCCTCGAACACTTGCAGAACCTGGAAGAGGTTCTAAGTCAGTAGATCGTGTGGGACTTAGGTTGAAACGCTTGAAGTGTGTTTTCCTTGCACCAGAGATCAAGTTGTTAGGGAGAAGAATCGCGACAGACGGCTTCAGACCCACTGACGCCAAGATGGAGGCCATCAAGAACATGCTGAGACCGCAGAACGTGACGGAACTGCGGTCGTTCCTGGGACACGTCAATTATTTTGGTAATTTCCTACCCGGGTTAAGCACCTTGCTAGAACCTCTACATGTGTTGCTATGCAAGGGAGATGACTGGGTATGGGGGAAATCACAAGAGACTGCTTTTGAGAAAGCCAGAAATCTGTTATGTTCCAACAAACTGCTTGTTCTGTATGACCCATGTAAACATTTAGTACTAGCTTGCGATGCGTCTTCGTACGGGGTCGGGTGTATGTTACAACAAACTAACAAATCAAGAACATTGCAACCGGTCGCTTATGCATCCAAGAGTTTGTCTAAAGCCAAAAGGGCCTACAGCATGATTGAAAAAGAAGCTCTGGCATGCGTTTACGGGGTGAAAAAAAATGCATCAGTATCTGTTGGGCTTAAGTTCGAGTTAGAAACTGACCATAAGCTGTTCATATCGCTATTCTCAGAGAGCAAAGGTATTAATACCAATGCCTCTGCTCGCATCCAAAGATTGGCGCTCACGCTGTCTGCATATAACTATGTAATTCGCCACAGCCCAGAACAGAGAACTGCGCTGATGCTTTCAGTCGGCTACCATTGCCCACCACCGGGGTGGAAATGGCACAGTCTGCAGACTTGCTCTTGGTGATGGATGCATTCGAAAACGAAAAGTTACCCGTTACGGCCTGCCAGATCAGGACCTGGACCAGCCAGGATCCTTTACTGTCCCTTATTAAAAAAACTGTGTTCTCCATGAGAGCTGCTCCAGCGTCCCAGCGGAGATGCATGAAGAGATCAAGCCATTTCAGTGGCGCAAAGACGAAATGTCCATACAGGCGGACTGTCTTTTGTGGCCTAAGAAAGGCAGGGAAACGTTCATACACAGTACCCACCCAGGCATAGTAATGAAGAAAGCTATAGCCAGATCCCATGTGGTGGCCCGACATCGACTCAGATTTGGAGTCTTGCGTGCGCCAATGCAACAACACATGCTCTCAACTGAGCAATGCACCCAGGGAGGCACCGCTAAGTTTGTGGTCATGGCTATCCAAACCATGCTCTAGGATCCACGTTGACTACGCTGGCCTGTTTCTCGGCAAAATGTTTTTGGTTGTTGTGGATGCTTATTCAAAATGGATTAACTGTGTAATAATGTCTGTAAGCACGTCCTATGCTACCATCGAAAGCCTACGAGCCATGTTTGCCACGCACGGCCTGCCTTATGTCCTTGCCAGCGACAATGGGCCGTGCTTCACCAGCACTGAATTCAAGGAATTCATGACCCGCAATGGGATCAAGCACGTCACATCTTCCCCATTCAAGCCCGCATCCAATGGCCAGGCAGAACGGGCAGTCCAAACCATTAAGCAAAGCTTGAAATGCGTGTCGGAAGGCTCCCTGCAGACCCGCCTATCCCGAGTCCTGCTCAGCTACCGCACAAGACCCCACTCACTCACCGGGGTCCCCCTGCCGAACTGCTCATGAAAAGGGCACTCAAAACAAGGCTCTCTCTAGTCCACCCTGAGCTCCATGATCATGTCGAGGGCAGGCAGCATCAACAAAGCATGTACCATGATCGCGCAAATTTGTCACGCGATATTGAAGTCAATGACCCTGTATTTGTACTCATCTATGGACATGGTCCCAAATGGCTTGCTGGCACTGTCATAGCCAAAGAAGGGAGTAGGGTGTTTGAGGTCAAATTTGCAAATAGACTAACTTGCAGAAAGCATTTGGACCAAACCAAACTGCGATTCACAGACAGCCACGAGCAACCTGAAGAGGACACCACCAACTTCGACCCTCCGATACACACACAAGTGGCAACCGACATCACGGTTGACCACGAAGCTGAACTCATCATCCCCAGCAGCCCAGCAAGACCAGCTATGCAGCAGCCCAGCGAAGCCCCAACCAACTCACCTACACCTGTGTTTGTACCGAGACAATCGACTAGGGAGCGGAAAGCCCCAGATCGTCTCACCCTGTAAATAAGTGTATTATTGACTTTCGGGGGGGGGGGGGGGGGGGGGGGAGTGATGTTATGTATGCAACACTTTGTAACCAGCATTCTACCGCCACCAGAGGGCGCATCTGTTGGAGTCCCAAGGGATCCCAGCATCCCTTGAGAGCACTGCAAATAAGCAGGCCTCCCATGCTGTGCCAGCACTCTGGAGTCAGAATAAAGAGACCAAGGTTACACTTACTCAAGTCTGCAGTACTCAGTCACATTGCTTTATTTGAGACATAACACATTCAAGTTTGTTTGGATAATCAAAATGATTGATTCTCAGGCAAATTACCTTTTACGTTGTGAGTGTACTCATTGAGGAAGCTTTGGTGCACATAGCTCTCTTAATTCTAGTCTGAAACTCTAGCACTTTGAAATTATGGAAAGTAAGTTTTTACAGGGAAGGTTTGATGCTGATTGAGCTTGTGGGGACACCAAAGCCCAAAAGGCTTTGACGATGTAAATTTATGTGTTCTAAATCCATCTATGTCTGTATGAAGCATGCCTGCCATTATATTCCATTGAGTTTTGTGATATAACGATTCCCACCTTTGTTACAACTTTATAGCTTGCAGCTGCAAAAGATTTTACAGGCCCATAATCAACATTAACAAATGCAAACAAATTGTTAGTTCTGTTATGGGTCGAAATTGACTATTGCCCGGTTGGGGGCAGTAACTTCGCCGGGGCAGGACATTCTGTGCCTGGCGCAGAAGTGGAAGTTGCATTACCACCCCTCATAGGGGCGGGATCAGGAGCACTACCTGGGTGCATCACAGAGTGCTACGCTGCGCGGCCTCTCTGCGTAGCGCTGATTGGATTCAATGCCCCTCCCCTTCTGTTAAAGAGGAAGGACGCTGCGAGCTCTGCAGGTCCTTTGAAAGCCTCCACTGGGCCACCGAAATGGAGTGCCGGGCAGCACAATCACGGCCCGGACCCCGCGATATCATTGCACAATGGCCTGACCGGTAAAGGGATAAAAAAAAATCGCGGGCGCAGAGCACCTCCCCTTTAATTTTTGCCCCGCGATGGGTGTATGGTCCGCTTCGTGACAATGACCAATGAGCAGCGGTTATAGCATTGAGATCAAGACCACAATCACGTTAATGAGGACTGAACACGAATTTTGCGTGCTACCTAGACTTAACATCGTTGGGCCTTAGCACTACCTGTTTCGTGGCCATCTCCACTTTCTAGGCCTATATCTTTCAATCTGAAAACAAGTACAATAAACGGTAGATAATGCTCAAGTGCTCACATTTAAAGCAATTTATAGCTGCTTTCTTGGTTTAAAGATGTTTTCTCCATTTCGAAGGTTCAGCTTCAAAGGTCTGGTCAGAAAACACACTGTAGCGAAATCAACCTGATTAGTGCTTTATTTAATCTCTAACAGGTCACAGCTCTATACAAAAATAATATTACTGCATCTGAAAATGCTTTACAAAAACTTTAATTGCAATATTTAATATTTTGTCGTGCAGCACTAAAAAAAAGTGTGGCAAAAGCTGAATATATTTGAGGCTACATTGCAAGATTTATTACATGGCCGGAGTGTGGGCAAAGACACTTTAAATTTCAGGAGCAGAATGCCTTCCTGTACTTTGATGGAGGAGGCTTTTGCTACCATATTTTATTGATTCCACTCAGCCTGGGATGAAGAAAATGAAAACATTTTTTACCTCAATGATTTCCCAAGTTAAATAAAACAACTTGCGAGATGATTGAGCGTTTAATTGTAAACCATTGTTCAAGCACGCGTGGAATCTGTTGCTATGAAATTGCAAGCTTCTGTTGTCAGTGTTTAAAATGTAATTTTTTTCTCAGAATAATGAGCGTTAAAAATCATGATCCAAAATCATTCTGGCACCACATACTGCTCTTAACTGTATCAGATAAATTTACATAGACTGTAAAAAAATAAAGGCCATACATTTAAGAAAAATGCTTTTAAAAGTGATTTGACAGAGTAGATAGAAACAGATTGAGGGGTCTAAATAAGAGGACATACATATAAGATTAAATGTAAGACATTTAGGATAAAGAGCAGGAGAAACTATTTTTAAAGAGAATTGTGAGACTGTGAAATACACTACCAGAGTTAATGATTGAAGCAGAGACCACATCAGCATTTAAGAATAGGTTAGATAAGTGGTTGAAGGAAAATGGAACAAAAGGGATATGGGAACAGAGTGGGCATATGGGATTAGGACTACTGATCATGTGGAGTATAAATACCAACATGGACTGGTTGGGCCGAGAGGCCTACGTTTAATTTCTATGTAATTCTGTGATTTTGGCAATGCTTCCTGTGCCTCACTGAATAAGTTACAGAATTTAGAGGGTTTTGTATTACTTCACTTCAAGTCTACAGCATTTGTAACTATGCTAAGAAATGGATTTCACAAGTAAATTAGTACCAGTAAAATCTGAGTGTTCCGTGGAGTTCTTTTCGGTAAATGCACTACATCAGTAACTAAAGTATAAATCGGGCGATACTGAAGAATCCTGTATATTCTGTGCTAGGATTGATGACAAAGAGCTGATTAAATGACTCGGCTTTTATTTTGTACTTTAATTAGCTTGAATTCCTTTATTCCAGCATAAGAATGTAGAAAAGTACAGGACTGGTAAATACTATATCAGTCTGACTGGCCCTTAAGTGGCATAAAATAATCCTATGCGGAGCTGAGGTGATTATGTGACTAATAAGATTCACTTTGTGGCATTTTCTTTCCAAAATATTCTATTCACTTTAACTGTATCCTAATTATGAGACTGATAAAAAATACTTGCCAGAATGTATTTCTTGAAACTGTCAAGAATAATCTTCTTTAATTTTGTAAAGAGTTGAATAAGCCTGAGCAGGAC
The DNA here is from genome assembly GCF_044704955.1 of Pristiophorus japonicus. Classification (NCBI taxonomy): domain Eukaryota; kingdom Metazoa; phylum Chordata; class Chondrichthyes; family Pristiophoridae; genus Pristiophorus; species Pristiophorus japonicus. Next base: position 276,043,861 of record NC_091978.1, on the reverse strand, counting down.
CGATCCAGGATTGCAGGCTTTATTCTCTCATGCGATAAAAACCATAATAAAAGACATTTGTCCTCCACTGAGCTTGTCTGAATGTAAATTAGTCGGCTAAAATCCCTGCACCCAGTTTAATTACAAACGAAATTTATGGGAAGATTCTTCTTAAAACATTTTTGTTTTTGCTTTACAGAGCAATTGCTGGTATTGATGGAACATTGCAAACTTGAAACTGACTACTGCTAAGTGCATTTTATAGCTTTTTTGATGGTTCAGTGAGTTTATCAAGTGAGTAGCTGAGCCAAATACACTGGCAAGATCCTGTACTAAGTTAACTGATCTCAACTGTGATGGCAGTAGGCGCATTACAATTAGTTCCAGTGTCCTAGGTTACGGAGAGGAAATTGGCCAGGGTTCCTGCTCCTGTCCAACAACCCAAACCATGCTAAAAGTGGCTGTAGGTGAGCATTGGTGAGGACAAGACTAGGCATTGCTCTGATGAGCTTTACAGTAGAATAGTCTGCTGACACTGAATGTGAAAACTGACATATTAGTACCACTTGGGTGAAGTACCGGAGGCCAACTGGCTCTTGTGGAACTGTACCCTGGGAGAGCAATCAACTTCTACGGGAAAGAGGAGATGCAATAAAATGTTGCTTATTAGTGATAACGCAACACCTTGTGTGAATTGTAAACTACAAGTACTTTTTAAAATCTGTGAACTTGGAAGTAAGTTCTTTGTATAATGTTTTGTTTTCACACAGCTGAAAAATTAAAATTAATTTGCCTATATGAAGTAACTCGTTATAATTTGCAGGAGTTCAAAATGTTCCGTAACACATTCTAGTTCCAGTTTACCCTGTGCCAACTCCAGATACAGAGTATGGCAAGCAGCAGCCCAGTCCCTCAACCCGTTGCTGCCATCAGCTGATTACAGGTTTAACCAGTCGTAAATGTCTGGGAGAAGGAATCTCCTACTTGGCAAGAGACTCAAACAAAATGAATGACCACTTGGGGTCAGGTTCCAGAGGCTGCCTGGCCCCCATAGAACTATGAGCCAGCATGAGCCATTTCCTTCAGGAGGGGAGGAGTTAAATTTGGGGGTGAGAGAAATATATATTGCCTCCTGTACTGCTTGTTTTATGAGATTATTAGTACTAAGGTACCACAGAGCCTGGGAATGGGAGCTTTAGTGATGGATAATTGGCCTCAGTGTCACCAGGTTAATAAAAGGAAAATCAGCCAAGGTTTCAGTTCCTGATCACTATTCAGTGACTCTTGCTTGAAAGTGCATGCATATGGATCGCATTTAAGATTAGGATCAGGCTTTGCTGTGAGGCCCTATCCGCTGCTGCCACCCATGCTATGGTTGCTGTCTGAGGTCACATATAAAGAATGGCCTGGTCAGCGAGGTATTGGATAGCTTGAGGAGTGCCCATGGGAACTCTACCTCGGATAAGTCGCTGCTTCAGGAGAGATGGGAAATAAATTGGAAACATAAAAATATTCTGCTTGAAAGGATATCTCAGTTTGTCTTATCGGGTAGAGTTTCCGCTTTGGGTGCCATCGGGAAATTGCAACCAAAATACTCTGGAAATTGCACTGGTTAGGCTACGTTTCAAGTTTCTGCTAAAATTCATTTGCATATTCTATGTTTCTATAATCACAAACTTAAATGCTTTCATGAATCAGCGCAATTGGTAATACAACATAATCGTTCCTTTTTATTCAAAAGTATTCCTTGATGTATTTAAGAATAGTAACAATAAGAACATAAGAAATAGGAGCAGGAGTAGGCCATTTGGCCACTTGAGCCTGTTCCACCATTTAATAAGATCATGGTTGATCTGATCTTGAACTCAGCTCCACTTCCCCGCCCGCTCCCCATAACCCTTTATTCCCTTATTGCTCAAAAATCTGTCTATCACCACCTTAAATATATTCAATGACCCAGCCTTCATAGCTCTCTGGGGCAGAGAATTCCACAGATTTACAACCCTCTGAGAGAAGAAATTCCTCCTCATCTCAGTTTTAAATGGGCGGCCCCTTATTCTGAGAATATCTCCCCTAGTTTTAGTTTCCCCTATGAGTGGAAATATCCTCTCTGTATCCACCTTGTCAAGCCCCCTCATTATTTTCTATGTTTCGATAAGATCACCTCTCATTCTTCTGAACTCCAATGAGGAGAGGCCTAACCTCCTCAACCTATCTTCATAAGTCAACCTTGTCATCTCCAGAATCAACCTAGTGAACCTTCTCTGAACAGCCTCCAATGCAAGTATATCCTTCCTTAAATACGGAGACCAAAACTGTATGCAGTACACTAGGTGTGGCCTCACCAATGCCCTGTACAGTTGTAGCAGGACTTATTTGCTTTTATACTCCATCCACCTTGCAATAAAGGCCAACATTCCATTTGCCTTCCTGATTACTTACTGTACCTGCAAACTAACTTTTTGTGATTCATGCACAAGGAGTCCCAGGTCCCTTTGTACTGCAGCACTTTGCAATTTTCCTCCATTTAAATTATAATTTGTTTTTCTATTTTTTCTGCCGAAGTGGATAACCTCACATTTTCCCACATTATACTACATCTGCCAAATTTTTGCCCACTCACTTAGCCTGTCTATATCCCTTTGCAGATTTCTTGTGTCCTCCTCACAATTTGCTCTCCCACCCATCTTTGTATCATCAGCAAACTTGGCTACATTACACTCGGTCCCTTCATCCAAGTCATTAATATAGATTGTAAATAGTTGAGGCCCCAGCCCCGATCCCTGCGGCACCCCACTAGTTACTGTTTGCCAACCCGAAAATGACCCATTTATCCCGACTCTCTGTTTTCTGTTAGTTAGCCAATCCTCTATCCATGCTAATATATTACCCCCAACCCCGTGAACTTTTATCTTGTGCACTAACCTTTTATGTGTCACCTTATCAAATGCCTTCTGGAAATCCAAATACACCACATCCACTGGTTCCCGCCCCCCACCCCATCCACCCTGCTCGTTATATTCTCAAAGAATTCCAGCAAATTTGTCAAACATGATTTCCCTTTCATAAAATCATGTTGACTCTGCTTGATTGAATCATGCTTTTCCAAATATCCTGCTACTGCTTCCTTAATAATGGACTCCAGCATTTTCCCAACAACAGATGTTAGGCTAACTGGTCTATAGTTTCCTGCTTTCTGTCTGCCTCCTTTTTTAAATAGGGGCATTACATTTGCAGTTTTCCAATCCACTGGGACCTTCCCAGAATCCAGGGATTTTTTTAGATTATAACCAATGCATCCACTATCTCTGCAACCACTTCTTTTGGGACCCTAGGATGCAGGCCATCTGCAAACCTGGTGCAATTTTTTGAATACAGTTGAAAATGGGTTTATTGCCAAAATTAAGCATTCTTAATAAGTGCTCCGCCTGGCGAGTAACCTGATTTAAAATCACTGAAAATGACTTAACAAAACTATTCTAAACCATTTAATAGTTTCATTGGTATACACTAGTCAGTTTCTTAGTAAATTAAATATTTTAAAATGTGCCTAATAGTGCCTGTGTGCCTAAGAAAATGAGCGCAATTTGAAGAGCCTTCCAGAACCAGCGCAATTGTCAGAATCTCACAGTTTTGCTCTGGGGCGTAACCAGTTTTGTGGGCGGTACTGATTCATTCAAATTAATTCTTGAACCAGCGTAAAAGTTCACAGAAAACACGAGCACAGGTGGTTTTGACTGTAATTCATCTATGTTTTAAATTCCCCGATCTTTTGCGGGTTCAGTTGATTCCGTTCAGATTGTGCTTGAATCTGCGCAAAGCAAGCGGAAACTCTCCCCACCGCCCCCCAAGTGTTCTGTACCTATAAGTCCTGATTGGCGCCTGGAAAGCCTGGGAATGTTCATGATGTATTTGGAAGCCTGTGTCTCTTCAAAAAGTTTCAAAATAAATTAAGTACTGACCCTTGAGTGACTCCAGAATGTCCGCTGGGTTACACTGCTGTGACTGTAGGTTGACACTGTACATGGCCATTTATTCTTTTTAATGACCAAGTTGTCTAAATATTGAAACTAGATTGTCAGCCGTTACCATACAACACACAAGCATTTCTTTCAATTGTGATGCAACAAGTATCCACAGAAACAGATGACTGCCTTTCTTTTTGTTCAATCCTTTAGAAAGGGTCAAAACTTTATTAGAGAGGGTTTTGAATAGAATGCCCTGCCCACACAGTTGAAGAATAAACAAGAAGGAAAAATACAGGGGAATACTTTCAATATAAAGTACTTCCACGTGTAAGTAATGAGGGAAAAATATGTTTTAGAACCTTCCCTCTTGGGTTAGGGAACACAGGAATTATGCTGAGAAATACTGGATCTGACCAGCGCTGAAGAAGAGCATCTGTTTTTTTTGTTCCAGTTATGAGGTTATTTGGAAGAGGGGATGCAGGGCTTTAGTTGGAACTTATTGGGATATTTCATTGTATCAGAAATTATAGCACAGAGCGAGGTCATTCAGCCCATCATGCCTGTGACAATGCAAGTTCTTCAATTGAAGCAGTCAGCCGGAATTTTCCAGTCTGCTTTGATTTGGGAGCATCTCCAATGGGGAGAGAAATAGCCATAGTATAAGGGGCCATATGGGTGAGCTCCCCAGTCAGTTGGATCAAAAGGGGAAAGAATTGTGACACACCAGTCTTCAGTTGCCTACAACCCCAAGCTGCTGGCAAACATATATTGTGGAAAAACTTCCATTTTGTCCTTCAACCTGCACTGTCTGAGTGCTTGCACAAGCCCCACAAGCAATAAAAATAGCTTTGCCCCCTCCCGCCAATAGGTGGCCCTTACATCCAGCATTCAAGCAGAGTTAATTGGGAAACATGATGAAAGCCATTGGGAAATGGTGGGGCGGGGAGTCGGAGATGCAGCTGAGCTTAACTTGCCCTTTCCCTGTATCATTTTATATTATTAATCAAATACTTATTTAGTATGGGGGGCAGCAGAAACACGTGATGCTTGGTACGGTTGCAGTGTCGGAGTTCTTGGATATTTTGTGTGTCCAGGATGCCACACACGCAGGAAGTGTCTTCGCCTGCTTGCTTCGAACTTGCTGATTCTGAGTTTGAGTAGCAGCTGAAGACATTCCATCACAAACAGGAGGCTGAAGCGTTCCTGGAATGCATGTGGTGACCTCACAGTTAGAGCGGGTTTGTAAGGAATGGAAGTAGGTGACCATCCATAAGGGTAGGGAGAGGAGACAGAAGGCTGTGTAGGGACCCCCTAAGAGTGTTGAATTGACAAACGGGTATCAGTAATGAATACCTGTGACAATTCAGAGGAGGGTAACTACAGTGATTCCCAAAAAAGAAAACGTGAAATGCTAAAATGGATTTGTAATAGGGAATTCCATAGTCAGAGGCATAACAGTCCCAATTTTTTTTAATTATGAAAGGTTTTGATAGAGTGGATACAGAGAGAATGTTTCCACTTGTGGGGAAGAGCATAACTGGAGGCCATCAATATAAGATAGTCACCAAGAAATCCAGTAGGGAATTCAGAAGAAAATTCTTCACCCAAGAGTGGTGAGAATGTGGAACTCGCTACCATAGGGTGTGGTTGAAGAGAATAATATAGATGCATTTAAGAGAAGGCTAGACAAGCATATGAGGGAAAAGGGAATAGAGGGTTATGCTAATCGATTTAGATGAGGCAAGACGGGAGGAGGCTCGAGTGGAGCATAAACAACGGCATGAACTGGTTGGGCCAAATGGCCTGTTTCTGTGCCGTATATCCTATATCCTATGTAAATTTACAATGGTTCCTACATTACAGCAGTGATTACACTTCAAAAGTACTTAATTGGCAGTAAAGCGTTTGAGACGTCCGGTAGTCAAAGAAAGCGCTACAGAAATGCAAGTCTTTCTTTTCTTTCAAATGATGTGTTGCCTTCAAGTACGAGAATAAGTGAGGTAATGAAGCAAATACAATTTGCAAGGAGAAACAACCAGACGTTGTGGTTTATGTTTGAACCAAAGCCATAGGAAGGAATAAAATTGAGGTCCTGCAAAGGGAGTTTTGGGGATTAAAAGCTGAATTAAAGGTCAAAACCTTGAGGGTTGTAATCTCAGGATTACTCCTTGTGCCATGCATTAATCAGTATAGGAATAGTAAGATACAGAAGGTAAATGTATGGCTGGAAAAATGACATGGGAGGGAGGGGTGAATTTTCCTGGGATATAGAAGAGGCTTTACATAGAATGATGGGTTTCACTTGGGTATGACTGGGATACATGACTGGGTATGTATTGGGGTTTGTTGGTGAGGGTTTAAACTAATATGGCAGGAGGGGAATTGAAGGAGTAGAGAGGAAAAGAAAAGCAGCAAGGGCTGTAGGAAAGACAAAAGATAAAAACAAAAAAGTAATAAAGAGCACAGCAAAGGAAAAAATATTATGCAAATAAGATTTGTAAATGGACTTTTAAGTTTTATGTACATAAGTGGACAAAGTATAATAAATAAAATTGGTAAGCTAGAGGCACAAATTGCTGTGTGTAGGTGGTATGATAGCAATAGCAGAAGTATGGTTTAGACTGGTCACCTGTGCTGTACAAGTTGATGGATATACAGTGCCATGTTCATCCATTCTAATTGGACAGCTTTTCCCCTTATTCTTAACACTCCATCATGTGATTAAGATTTCCCCTTCTCCACATCTTCTCTATTTAGCCTCTCTACGAGAATATTGTTCCTGGCTCGGTTAAGGTAAAACTGTTCCCTGACTGTCAAGCTTTCACCTGTCCAGAACTTTTCCCAATGTGCTGGAATTCTGAATCTTCCTAAAAGATACGATCTGGATAGGTCCATGCTGATGTATTAAATCTGCTTCTCTCTAACTTGGCCTTGTACATGGCACTGGGAATATCCTGAGATTACTATGCTAGAAGTCCTGTTTTTTAATTTAACACCTAACTCTTCAAACTCCCTTTGCAAGACGTGTCTTTCTATATGCAGCTGATCCAATGCGAATCACAACTTCGAGCAGTTACATTCTTTCTGGCAGTGATGTTTTACCTGTTGGACCTGTGTTTGTACTGTTAACGTGTCTTTATGTAGGTCATTCTGAAATCAATTATTTCATTCATAAAAGTAAAAAAAAACACAAAAAAAACACAGTAGATGGTTTGTGGGGGGGGGTGGGGTTTGTTGTCCCAGAGAGGTCTCCTCGTTGTCTAGAGAGTTGCTTAAATGGCACAACAAATTTTTCTAATCAAGATACTTCCCTGACCTAATGCAAATTTGGAGCTAACTGAAGTTGGGAAACTACAGTACTACTTTGTTAATGTGGTGTATCTTATCCTGATCACTTTCTTATTAAAAAGGAGAATCATTCCAATATCATAGGATTGTGTTTAAAGGGGAACACTGCTGTAGGTGAGGTGGTTCTTTCAATAAGTAGTATTTCTCCTTCTTTGTGATTTCAAAACAGCCGTGGCCAAGCTCAAGTGGCCATTCTTGCCCACATGAGTCGAGACAATCACGCACTGGCATTTTCAAGCCGGAGTCACTGGATGATTTCCCCCACCCCTCTTTCCCCATTGTGGGAAGAAGTCTGGTGTTGTGATTTGCTGAAGGAATATGTGCTTTTAATATACATGAGCAAAGTAATCATTAAAGTGGACTCCTCAATCTCTAGGGTATACCCAATATTTCTTCACTTATTTTGGAGGGAGAAAAAACACCCCAAGTACATGAAAACCTCAACAGGGATACTAGTAATGAATGTACAAAGGGACGGATTTTTGGCAGGTTTGCAACCGGGTTTTCGCCGTGATTTGACCCTCTGCGGCGAAAACCCGGTCACAAAGCCTGGGCGGAATCCTCGGGTACCTGTTTGTGGCGGCACTTACAAGTACCGCCGGGGAGAGGTGCGCTGATGTACAATGACGTGGTGTGCATTTGAGTCGGACTTTCGGCACTCTCCTGACCCATATGCCATGTCCAGAATAACAACAGGTCAAACCTGTCCGCAGCCCTGCCAGCAGCGGTAAGTATGAAAACCTGCAAAAAAGGTAAGTTAAAGATTTTATTTTTCAATTTTCTTTCAGCGATTTGATAGATTAGGGTCTTGTAAATGTTTATGGAATGTTTTTTTAGAATTTTTGGGGGTTTGTTTTTCCCCTCCCAAGGCCACACAGCGCTCCCGCCCCAGACTAAAGTGGCTGAAACTCGCAGTTTGCGCCGCAAGTGCTTGTGCAATGCCTCCCTTACCCATGTAAAGGCCGAAAGTTCGGGCTAAAAACGGTAGCGCAGCGAAAATTAGTAAGTTTCATGTATCGCTACTGTTTTCGCTGAAAAACCCCGAAAACCAAAAATCTGGCTCAAAATGTATTTTTGAGGTGCTAAGTAAATGGGCGTTGCAGTGGTGGTGATTGTGTTTGAAAACTGCAGTGGTGCAGATTATAACCATCTTTGAATACCTCCAATTCCAGATGTTTAAATATGAAAAGTATCATCGTCTGCATTATAAGCTTACATGATAACATTATGGGCTAGACTTTCCATTGGGTTTGCCCCACTACCGCTCAGTTACCGCCCATTTAACCGCTAAGATTTAGTCTAACGCCTATATTTGATTAAAAATGGAAACTAACGCCCATTTATCGCCGGCATAAGTTTCGGCATACAGTTAATGCCGAGAATTAGCTGAACCGCCCGCCCATATTTTTTTTTTAAATTCTGATGTCATCACTCATGCACCGCCCAGAAGACCGTGTATAATGGAAACTAACGTCCAAATACTGCCCAGAATATCGCCGAGTGTTACTTTTGGCATCTCGCCCATGTACCGCCCAAATAATCGCTTGCCCAAAAAAAGCTCAAAAAAAGCTGCACTCACCTGATCTTAACCAAGCGGTATGGACGCCATTTTGTAATGCTTAGGACTTTTCATAAAAGGCTGCTTCAAGTTCATGGGAGCTTTGAAGTAATTCGTGAGTGCTTTTAAGGTGGTTTTAAAATCTCTTGACAACCATCTAATCATATTGTGGTGAATTTTCATTTTTTATTGAGTTTTTAGAGGACAATTTAATAATTCTGAATACATGTAAATAGGGCATTTAGTAATATAATGGGGCCTGTAACTTCTCAGCCAGTATTGATGACTATTCACATGCTGCAGGTTAGAGATGGGAGAAAGTTCATTGAAGAACATTATGTGCCCAATCAAAGAGGTAACAGACTGCTGAGGAGGAGGAGACCTTACACCCAACACACTTACAGGGATAAGCGGTCATACCTGGACTTGTCCGATAGGTTGCGCTTCCGAAAGGAGGTCATCAATGAGATATGCCAGCTGGCAACATTTGCGGTATCTCTCAGCACGCTACACATTGCTGCATTCGACAGGTGACTGAAGCCCTTTACACATGCAGGATGGACTTTATAAGCTTCCCTAAGACCAGGGAGGCACAGACTGAGAGGGATTTGGGTTTCTCGAGAATAGCAAACTTCCCCAAGGTGCAGGGAACAATAGACTGTATGCACATCGCCATGCGAGCACCTTTTCAGGATGCAGAGGTGTTTCGGAATTGAAAGGGATTCTATTCCCTGTGCAACTTGTTGTCGACCACTAACAAATAATCATGGCAGTAAATGCAAATTTTCCGGGGAGCATCCATGATGCGCACATCTTGCGTGAGAGCACTGTCTCTAATCTGTTTAAGAGTCAGCCACAAGGTCACGGTTGGATGCTTGAGGATAAAGGATATGGCCTTGCCAGTTGACTGATGACCCCGCTGCGTAAGACCCAGACAAAAGCCGAGAAGCGCTACAACAAAAGCCACATAGCCACACGCAATATCATTGAAAAGAATTGGAGTGCTTAAACAGCGCTTTGGATGCCTGGACCACTCAGAAGCCGAATTACAATACCATCCTGAGCAGGTCGCTCAGTTCATTGTAATGTGCTGCATGTTGCATAACTTAGCTATCAGGAGGGGACAAGAATTGCCAGATGGGACTGCCGGTCCGCCTCAGGAGAGAGGAGGTGGACGAAGACCTCAGGCAGGACAATCAGGCTGGAGTTGAAACCATGCCCCTACCCCACCCAAGACCACAGGAAAGCCTCGTGGTAGTTACGCAGCTGCAAGACTGTTGTGTCAGCAGCTCAGAAATGAACGCCTTGCTTGAACTAACGTTGGTGGTAGTTACGCAGTTGCAAGACTGTTGTGTTCGCAGCTCAAATTAATGCTTTGCATTACGTTGGTGACAGTTACAGTTACAGTTGTGTTACATTACGTTTCATTTTTGCCTTTCCTGGCCTGACTTACCAGTGTTTGCAAACTTTGTATATACTTAACGTTTATGTTATTTGAAGACACTGCGCAACAATGTTAAGTTGAATAAAACATTTTAAATGTTGATACAAGTTTTCAATACTTTTTTTAAACAAACACCATTAACAGTTAACATCCTGTACCCACCCCCCCACCCCAACCAACAGTGAAAATTTAAAAAATAACAACAAATATTATTAACAGTCAACACCATGTACCCCCCCACCCCCACCCCAACAGTGAAAATGTTTTAAATGACAAATAAGAATAACAATAAAAACAACAACATACTTTAAAAAAACAATTATAAACGTAACAAACACTCACCCAACAGTCAACAAATTTTTTAACAACAATAAGAATCTCTACCCTCCCTACCTACGGCCACGCTTCTCCTTTCCTTTACCCCCCGCCCCCCCCCCTCATCTGAACCCCACTTCTTCCCCTCCAAACTCCAAGCCGCCTTGTAGCAGAGCACCTCGAGCGCTGCTGCTGTGTGGGGGGCTGACGGCAGCTTAACATATGGGGCTGGAGATGGAGAGAACGTTTCCAGGAAATGTCCACCGAGTCAGAAGCAAGAGCTTCCTCCTGACTCGCATATGTCAGTGGCAATGGTGGTATGGCACCTTGGGGTGCAGTGCCATATTCCGGGACCACTGGCTGCCCTCCATGGTCTCGGCTATTCTCTCCATCACTGCTACCATCCACAACATCTCCTGCGAGACTATCACAGTCAGAGCGGCAACGTGGCCAGTTAACCCGCCCATTGCCTGGAAGAGCTCTCGACCTATGTCGACGCTTGTCCTGGACAGATTCACCACGTCCACACTTAAATCTGTCGGTCTTGGAGCAGTCCGACCTTGCCGAACCAACCTCCGCGCAGGATGCCCTGCTGTAAGGAGCTTTGCCCCGCTACTTCCTCGGTGGAAGAGGACGTGGCTGCAGGAACGCACGATGAGACTGTTGCAGGCTCCTTCTCCACCTCCTCTTTATCCTCGGTGGATAGGAGGACCTGCAGAAGGACAGGAGAGGCTTTTGCCTCCTCGCCTCCGGAGACACCAGGTGAAACCACGGGAACCTGGGGATCCTGCGAAGGCTAATGAGCCTAGGGAACCTGGAGAGCCTGTGAGGCCTGGTGACCTAGAAAACATAAATGAGATTAGTAGAAGAGAAGGGGATGCCAGGGTCACATGAGAATGCTTACGCTACGCAGGCATATGTAGGAGGAGCAACACTACTGCTATAAATATACTGAGAGACATCACATATAATTAACATCATGATAGTACAGAATCTGCATTGCATTACAATGATATTTCATGATCCCATCATTAATTAAATAACATGACATAACATTAGATCAATCATACATTATACTGAAATGACATTAAATTACTTTAAATCACCAATGGTTTATACATTATTCACGTGGCACGGGTTCAGCACCACCACTGGTGGCCGACCGGTTGTGGACCGCCACTAAGGCCAACGCTCGCTCCTCGACGTCCATCAGCAGGATCAGATCTGCTGGTCCTCCACCAGTATCGTCACTATTCCGATCAATTCTTCGAAAGCTTCTTCTGCAAAGGTGTCACGAGCATGGCATAAGATCATTGCCTAAGTACTATTACAGATATGACAGATATCAGACTACTAACAGATATCAGATTATTATTATTACTATTACACAACACAACACACACAGCACAACATGCAGAATACACAGACAATTCCCAATTAGTCATCTCCCATGCTATTCATCGTTAACATTATCTGCTAATCTGCTTCATATGCAATTAAATGTATGGTTATATCTACAGTCTGAGAATAACTTTAATAAGATTGAGGTTAGGATTACACGCATGACACCAAGATTACCCACCTAACTACAAGCCAGCAAATCTACATTTGAATTAATCATTGCATCATTACAATTTATTAAATAAATTTGCCAGAACCAACAAGGTCGTTCCAGCGCTTGCGCCACTGGTTAGGCTCTTTCACTTCATGTGTAGTTGAGGACACAACTTCTGCGATCTCGCACCAAATCCTCTGATATACCCTGGGGGGTGGTTTTCCATGTAAATGGGGCCCATCGGTTCTCTACCTCGGAGACATAGAAACATAGAAAATAGGTGCAGGAGCAGGCCATTCGGCCCTTTGAGCCTGCACCACCATTCAATATGATCATGGCTGATCATGCAATTTCAGTACCCCATTCCTGCTTTCTCTCCATACCCCTTGATCCCTTTAGCCTTAAGGGCCACATCTAACTCCCTTTTGAATATATCTAACGAACTGGCCTCAACAACTTTCTGTGGTAGAGAATTCCACAGGTTCACAATTCTCTGAGAAGAAGTTTCTCCTCATCTCGGTCCTAAATGGCTTACCCATTATCCTTAGACTGTGACCCCTGGTTCTGGACTTCCCCAACATCGGGAACATTCTACCTGCATCTAACCTGTCCAATCCCGTCAGAATTTTATATGTTTCTAAGAGATCCCCTCTCATTCTTCTAAATTCCAGTGAATATAAGCCTAATCGATCCAGTCTTTCTTCATATGTTAGTCCTGCCATCCCTGGAATCATTCTGGTGAACCTTTGCTGCACTCCCTCAATAGCAAGAATGTCCTTCCTCAGATTAGGAGACCAAAACTGAACACAATATTCAAGGTATGGCCTCACCAAGGCCCTGTACAACTGCAGTAAGACTTCCCTGCCCCGTACTCAAATCCTCTTGCTATGAAGGCCAACATGCCATTTGCCGCCTTCACCGCCTGCTGTACCTGCATGTAAACTTTCAGTGACTGATGTACCATGACACCCAGGTCTCGTTGCACCTCCCCTTTTCCTAATCTGTCACCATTCAGATAATATTCTGCCTTCCTGTGTTTGCCACCAAAGTGGATAACCTCACATTTATCTACATTATACTGTATCTGCCATGTATTTGCCCACTTACCTAACCTGTCCAAGTCGCCCTGCAGCCTCATAGCATCCTCCTCACAGCTCACACTGCCACCCAGCTTAGTGTCATCTGCAAACTTGGAGATATTACATTCAATTCCTTTGTCTAAATCATTAATGTATATTGTAAATAGCTGGGGTCCCAGCACTGAATCTTGCAGTACCCCACTAGTCACTGCCTGCCATTCTGAAAAGGATCCATTTATTCCTACTCTTTGCTTCTTGTCTGCCAACCAGTTCTCTATCCATGTCAATACATTACCCCCAATACCATGTGCTTTAATTTTGCACACTAATCTCTTGTGTGGGCCCTTGTCAAAGGCCTTTTCAAACTCCAAATACACCACATCCACTGGTTCTCCCTTGTCCACTCTACTAGTTACATCCTCAAAAAATTCTAGATTTGTCAAGCATGATTTCCCTTTCATAAATCCATGCTGACTTGGACTGATCCTGTCACTGCTTTCCAAATGCGCTATTACATCTTTAATAATTGATTCCAACATTTTCCCCACCACCGATGTCAGGCTAACTGGTCTATAATTCCCTGTTTTCTCTCTTCCTCCTTTTTTAAAAAGTGGGGTTACATTAGCTACCCTCCAATCCATAGGAACTGATCCAGAGTCTATAGAATGTTGGAAAATGACCACCAGTGCATCCACTATTTCTAGGGCCACTTCCTTAAATACTCTGGGATGCAGACTATCAGGCCCTGGAGATTTATCGGCCTTCAATCCCATCAATTTCCCTAACACAATTTCCTGATTATTAAGGATTTCCTTCAGTTCCTCCTTCTCGCTAGACCCTCGGTCCCCTAGTATTTCCGGAAGGTTATTTGTTTCTTCCTTAGTGAAGACAGAACCAAAGTATGTGTTCAATTGATCTGCCATTTCTTTGTTCCCCATTATAAATTCACCTGATTCTGACTGCACGGGACCTACTTTTGTCTTCACTAATCTTTTTCTCTTCACATATCTATAGAAGCTTTTGCAGTCAGCTTTTATGTTCCCTGCAAGCTTACTCTCATACTCTATTTTCCCCCTCCTAATTAAACCCTTTGTCCTCCTCTGCTGAATTCTAAATTTCTCCCAGTCCTCAGGTTTGCTGCTTTTTCTGGCCAACTTACATGTCTCTTGGATTTAACACTATCCCTAATTTCCCTTGTTAGCCACGGTTGAGCTACCTTCCCTGTTTTATTTTTACGCCAGACATGGATGTACAATTGTTGAAGTTCATCCAGAGCAGCATTGGCCTCCTCGGTGAAGCGCTTGGCGCACCTTCGTCCGCCCATCTGCTCTCCCACCTCACCCCTTCGGCCACCTCCTCCATCTCTACATCACTCATAATAACTTCCTCAACACTATCAATATTCTCCATTTCTTCAATAATACTCGACACCGGCTTCTACAATAACCTCCTCTCTCACTCTCTTCTACGCATGTGCAGATGACCCCTCACCTCCCGAATCGCGGGAAAAGCCCGTTGCTATGGAAGCCGGCCTTGCACGATGGAATAAATCACTAACGCCCATTTAACATCGCTACGGCTAACACCCAAGTAAAAAAGTGGAAACTAGCGGGTTTTAAAATGGGTGATTTTTCCGGCGATGACGAAAAATAATATTATCATTAACACCGGAAATATCGCCCATTTTGGGCGATCTGGACAGCAATGCAAAGACTAGCTCAGAATCCCACTTAAATTTCTTTCTGCTGAATATGTTTTACTTCATTAAATTTCTTAAAGTCTATATTTATTTACATGTCATATTTAAACAGTGATGCATTTGAACAGAGACATTTGTGTTTCTAAAGCAGTGAATTTTTGCTTCAAAGAATTCAAGCACAGGCTTATCAAATGTGAAACTGAAGAACTTTCAGTATTGGTTAGAAATTCCGATTGTATACAAATATTTTATTTTGTTTTGTGCAGCTCCGGGTCTAACTGGAATTGTTGGAGGAAGACCCAAAGTGTGAGTATGCCAGCTTAGCAAATATGTAAATATAATTAGTTCAGACATGAAATTTATTACGCAAATGTATGGAACTAAAATTTTAATACATACTGGGATCTAAGAATGAAAAGTATTATAACATAGCAAACTTTTCCGCTGTATAAAAACTAACAGTTTCATCAGATCACAGACATCTGTGAATGCTACTTCTAGTTGTTTTTAAACTTTAAACTCCACTCAGTAAAAGAGTGCCCTTCTTTGAAATTATAAGATGCCTGAAAATTGAATTCCAGATAGGTAACTCTTTGTATGCCTAGTGCATTAATTTAGTGGCCATTTCTCATACCATGTGAGTAAGGGAATTTTTAGAAAAAATATCAGGGATCCTAAACAACAGCACTCAACTAGAGGCCTTTAACCTTTAAATTCTGCTGTCTTATTTGTTATTGCATATGTGTTAGCAGTTGTCTTTGGAGAACAAATAGAAAGAGATCCATATAGTCCAGGCCTCTGCCTTCAAAATCCACAGTAGCAGTTCTCAGGCACCATCGGAGACATGTAGTTTGACTCGCTTTTATTAAAATGTGCCATCTACTACACATCTACTGCCCATGGCACACAATTGGTGTACAAGTACTCTTAGTATTGGTACTTACTAAAGCACCTATGGTAGAGTATAGGATCAATTCACAATGTGTTGCAAAGCAGATTAATAGTGAGTAAATGTTAAAAAACACAATGGTTGCAGATGGTGTGTATGGAATGCAACACAGCAGATGTGTAGCTTGATTCTATTTATAGCATAAGCTAAAACATCTTGTGGATCTCATTTTAATGTGAGTTTAATTAAGTGGTGCACCAATTTAGCTTTAACTAGTGTAGTTGTACAAAAATGTCTTCCCCATTCTAGGCTAGAAAGTACTTGTAATATACTCTTTACGACATCACAAACACACTACACACAAGATGACTGTCACATGACCCTTTTATTGTATTTACATTACCACAGTAGTCCACTAGGTGGAGCTCTATATTACAGTACTGCTGATGATACTTGCAGGCAAATGCTCAATAAATAAATAAGTGTTAACACTGCCATTAAAATGGAAGACAGGAATGTCATATTATTTTGCCTGTTGTTATCACCAACAGTGCTTCCCAGCCTTGAATAAGGAAGACATGTTTATACAGTTACACTAGTTACAAATCAATTGGTGCACCGTTTGATTAAAATGCAACATTTTATATCACATTAAAATGAGATCCATAAAACGTTCTAAAGTTTTTGCTATAATTAGAATCAAGCCACAGTTCAGCAGTGTCATTGTATTCCAAATTTATCTTCTGCATCCATTTTGTGTACCAAAAAATAACTTATTGACTGATATCAGACGTAACCTAGAAATTCTGTGGGCTCATTAATGGCAGTTATCCCAATTTTAATGAGTGAAATTATTTTATAGCAAAGCCCAACAGTTTGCCCACTGTTCTGTCTATACCATGTGTTCGTTTGGTAAAGTAATTTGTTTTTTTGAATGAAAAGTTGGTGATGCTCATGTCCTGGTGACCTGGGGTCAGGTGACATCAAGTATGGATCTGAAATAACTTGCTGAATGTATTTTAATACATACTGAATTGGTGCCAGTTGTGCAGGATTTTAAGGGCATTTCTTAACTGTGTCATACCAATTAGGGATAGAATGAAAAAAGATTGTTATGCAATTTTACTGAATTTGAACCTATGTCAAAAGGACACTGGTGTAATCTATCGTGTCACCCAGTGTTCTAAAATCAAATGAGATAAGGGGAGATGGAGAACAGGTGGTTCATAATCTATTTGCATAGGTTAGACTTGCAGTATCGGAATCCACTTTGCTTATGTATTTACACTCACTAACGCAGAATGTTTTTGTACCCTATTTTTATTTTACAACTTTATTTTCTCCACTGCTTTTGGGTGTCCCTTCCTTCTCTGTACTATGTCCTGCCCCCCAGATTAAAGCAGCCAAATAAAACTTGTCACTTCGATCTATTCATGATTCCATTCCATTACTGCTTATCTTCATTATGCTGCCAAACCACTTGCTCTGCTTTCAGCATGCAGCTTTCAAAGAATACAGTAAGGCAGTAATGCAATTAGAATTCAGATGATAAATGAATGAGAACACAGATACTGCAAGTTATGATGTCCTCTAATATTCTGGATTTGTAACTGGAATTCCCTTCCTTAACCTCTTCACCTCTTTCTTCCTTTCAGACACTCCTTAAAACCTACCTCT
The DNA here is from genome assembly GCF_044704955.1 of Pristiophorus japonicus. Lineage (NCBI taxonomy): Eukaryota > Metazoa > Chordata > Chondrichthyes > Pristiophoridae > Pristiophorus > Pristiophorus japonicus. Next base: position 276,026,350 of record NC_091978.1, on the reverse strand, counting down.
TTGACCAAGCTTTTGTTTCCACCTTTGGCTCAATGTCAATATTTGTCTTATAACATTCCTGTGAAGTCCCTTGTGACATTTTACTCCATCAAAGGCACTATATAAATGCAAGTAGTTGTTGTTAACTGCCTTATAATATACATTCTGTTATCTGTTATGGTATATTTATCCAACTAATGAATCAACATTTCTATGCTATAAAAAGTTTTGTTTTTATTTCTGTGAAGTTTCAAGATTTTTTTCTTGCCAATTCTTTCCTCTCATCTCCTGAAAGTGCTGGGATACAATTCCAGGGGCCACATGACCTCTGGTACTGCTCACTAATAGCCACTGTTCATATGTATGCTTTGATAATCAGCAGGTTATTGGTCCAAAAGGGGTCAATCCTGATATTAATACGTGACATTAGCGGGAGCTAATCAGAACATGCCCCACCCTAACTGAGTTAAGGACAATTGTTGCTGTCCAAATGCCATCCAGCTGAAATCAGCTAACTCTGCACAGAATGGTGATTGAATTGGAGATCTTCTGGTGTGTATGGCTCTTCTGCTACCTTAACTAGCTGAGCCATTGCGAATCTACAAGTTTAAAGATTTTAATTTGAAATATTCATTCTACAGTGCTATACAATTTTAAAAAATCTAAAACTTATATAAATTGTACTTTCATAATTTGGTGTAAACCAACTCTAAGTTATTTCTTTATTTTATTCATAGGTCTCCTGTGCTGAAGCCATTCTTCTTTTTACATCCAAAACAGAATGTTACGGTATAGTAATAGTGTTAAACATTCTGAAATACCAAACCAAGTGAGAGGCTCTGCAGTAAAACATGTTCGGTCTACACTATCCAAATTAAATCTAACTTGCAGATTGACATCATGAATTATGTGTATAGTCTGGGACCAATGTTCCCCCTAATTTTTTTTAGGTGCGTGGCCCAGTTAAGGTGCTGCATGACCCATTCACAGTTTCATGCATGTGCGAAATTTAACATGAGAAAAGCCAGTCCTTTGGGAGCTTGGGGAGTAAGTTGTCTGGTACCCCTTTTTATTAAAAAAAATCTGATTTCACATACAATTTTAGATTATTTAAGCATCCAGTGCAATCATCCCTGAGTCAGAAGGTTGTAGGTTTATGCCTTGATTCCATGGCCTGTAGTTTCCGGTCGATTGTGCTGTTTTTTTCGGTGCAATCCGCCCAAATCAGCATAACCGGTGCATGATCGCGGAATTTTAAGCGCAAATTACATTCAGTGTAACTCAAGTTTCTGCGATCTTTTGCGGTAGTTTTAAAAATATTGCGCTAGAGGCCGGCCCCACCCACAAACTGGGCCACGCCCTCAGATCGAAGTAATCACCATTGAAAGTTTCCACTAATTGCACTCGTTTACGGGCTTTTGAGGAAGCTCTAAAAATTAAGCTGGTTCTTTTGAGTGCATGGACTCCAATAGGAATGTTTTAAAAGCTTCTGAATATATATATTTTTAAATTTATTGGGCCCAAGTTTGCCCCCAGGGTTAGAACGGCGCATCGCCGTGTGATGCGCCAACTTTTTAGAACAGAAACGGCGCCTATTATTTACCTTGGTATTCTCCGTCCGGTTGATCCAGGCCCTTGGCGTAGCGCAGCAGAATGCTTGGGGGGCGGAGCCAGGTCCCGGCGATGAAAACAGTGCCAGGACCTCTGCATATGCGCGCTAGAGTGTGCGCGCATGAGCAGTAGTTCCAGTCCCCCGAGGCTGCGTGGGAGGGGCCCGAAGCACGCTGCCCCTAGCCCTGGCCGAATGGGCTCATCGGGCGAAGATCGGACTCAGGCCTCCTTCCCCCCCTCCCGTTCAGCTCCCGCTCCCTCCTCCCGTTCAGCTCCCGCTCCCCCCCTCCCGTTCAGCTGTTCCCCCTTCCTCTCCCTCCCACCCTCCACGTCGTCGGGTCCGCCCAAAATACTCCGTGGGAGCCCGGCGGCAGCGGCGGGACCCGTTCAGCCTCCCTCCCTTCCCCCCCCCTCCTTCCCTCTGCTGTTCAGACCCCTTCCCCCTCACTCCTCTCACTCCCCCCTCCTCTCCCCCTCCCCCCCCGCCCTCCTCTCCCCCCTCCCCTCCCCTCCTTTCCCCTCCTTTCCCCTCCCTCCCCCCTCCTCTTCCCTCCCTCCTTTCCCCTCCCTCCCCCTCCTTTCCCCTCCCCACCCTTCCCCCTCCTCTACCCCCTCCCCCCTCTTCTCCCCCTCCCCCCTCCTCTCCTACTCCCCCCTCCTCTCCCCCTCCCCTCCCCCTCCCCACTTCCTCTCCCCCTCCCCTCCCCCTCCCCTCCCCCTCCCCACTTCCTCTCCCCCTCCCTCTCCCCTCCTCTCCCTCCCCTCCCCCTCTTCTCCCTCCCCTCCCCCTCCTCTCCCTCCCCTCCCCCTCCTCTCCTCTCCCCTCCCCCCCCCCTCCTCTCCCCTCCCCTCTCCTCTACACTTACTCCATTCTAAGTTAGTTTGGAGTAAGTTTTCGCTGCCTAAACTTGCAAAACAGGCGTAAGTGGCTGGACACGCCCCCTTTTGAAAAAAAAATCTGTTCTAAAATGGAACTATTCTAACTCACTCGAACTGGAGCAAACTAAATGCCGAGAATTGCAAGTTCTAAGATGCCCCATTCTAAACTAGTTGCTCCAAAAAAATAGGAGCAACTCAGGCCGAAACTTGAGCCCATTAAAACTACCCCAATATAACTAGAAAATGATCCTGTTTATTTTTTTAAGTCATTTTCAGTGGTGGTTTGACACGGTGATTAAAAATACTTATCTTTTTGTGATAAACCCATTTTTCGCTGTATTAATAAAACAGCAACTAGTTATCAACCTTAAATATATCAAGGAATTTTTTTTTGAAACAAAATTATTTTTTTAAATGACAATTGAAAGCACTGCCAATTGCGATGATTCATGGCATTATATTTAAGACAGAGATCGATAAATTTTGGGATATTAAGGGAATCAAGGGATATGGGGATAGAGCAGGAAAGTGGAGTTGACATAGAAGATCTGCTTCCACAGCTCTCTGGGGTAGAGAATTCCAGAGATTCACCACCTGCTGAGTGAAGGAATTTCTCCTCGTCTCAGTCCTAAATGGTCGAACCGTTATTCTGAGACTGTGACCTCTGATTCTAGATTCCCAGCCAGAGGAAACATCCTCCCTGTATCTACCCTTCAAGCCCCGAAAGAATTTTCTTTGTTTCAATGAGATCACCTCTCATTCTTTTAAATTCTAGAGAATATAGGCCTAGACTACTCAATCTCTCCTTACAGGACAATCCCCGCATCCCAGGAATCAGTCTGGTGAACCTTCGTTGCACTCCCTCTTTGGCAAGTATATCTTTCCTTAGGTAAGGAGACCAAAACTGTACACAATACTCCAGGTGCAGTTTCACCAGAGCCCTATATAATTGCAGTAAGACATCTTTACTTTTATACTCAAATCCTCTTGTAATAAAGGCCAACATACCATTTGCTTTCTTAATTGCTTGCTATACCTGCATATTAACTTTCAGTGATGTGTGTACAAGCACATGCAGGTCCCTCTGAACACCAACATTTCCCAATCTCTCGCTGTTTAAAAAATACTGTTTTTCTATTTTTCCTACCAAAGTGGACAACTTCACATTTCTCCACATTATATTTCATTTGCCATGTTCTTGCCCACTCACTTAGCCTGTCTATATCCCTTTGAAGCCTCTTTGTGTATCATCCTCACAACTTACATTCCCACCTAGCTTTGTATCATCAGCAAGATTGGATAGATTGCATTTGGTCCTCTCATCCAAATCATTGATATAGATTGTGAATAGCTGAGGCCCAAACACTGATCCTTGCGGTACCCCACTAGTTACAGCCTGCCAAACCAAAAATGACCCGTTATTCCTACTCTCTGTTTTCATCCGTTAACCAATCCTCAATCCATGCTGGTATATTACCCCCAATCCCAAAAGCCCTAATTTTGTTTAATAACCTCTTGTGTGGCACTTTATCGAATGCCTTCTGAAAATCCAAATACACCACATCCACTGGTTTCCTCTTATCTATTCTGCTAGTTGTGGCTGAGTGGGTAGCACTCTTGCCTCTGAGTCAGAAGGTTGTGGGTTCAAGTCCCACTCCAGGGACTTGACAAAAAAATCTAGACTGACAGTGCAATGCTCACTGTCAGAGGTGCCGTCTTTCGGATAAGACGCTAAACTGAGGCCACGTCTGCTCTCTCAAGTGAATGTAAAAGATCCCATGGCACTATTTCGAAGAAGAGCATAGGTGTTATCCCTGTTGTCCTGACCAATATTTATCCCTCAATCAACATAACAAAGAAACAGATTATCCGGTCATTATCACATTGCTGTTTGTGGGAATTTGTGTGTGCGCAAATTGGCAGCCGCATTTCCTACATTACAACAGTGATTACGCTCCAAAAGTACTTCATTTGCTGTAAGCGCTTTGAGACATCCGGTGGTAGTGAAAGGCATAATATAAATCCAAGTTTTTTGATTTTAGTCACAGCCTCAAAAAACTCCGAACAGATTTGTCAAACATGATTTCTCTTTCATAAATCCGTGTTGACTTTGCCCAATCCTATCCTTATTTTCTAAGTGCCCTGTTACCATGTCCTTAATAATAGATTCTAGCATTCACCCTACTACTGATATCAGGCTAACTGCTCTGTAGTTCCCCGTTTTTTTTCTCCCTCCTTTCTTAAATAGCGTGCTTACATTTGCTACCATCCAAACCGCAGGAACCGTTCTAAAATCTGTGGAATTTTGGAGGATGACAACCAATGCATCCACTATCACTATAGTCACCTCTTTCCAAATCCTAGGATGTAGGTCGTCAGGTCCAGGGAATTTATCGACTTTTAGTCCCATTAATTTCTCCAGTATTATTTTTTGACTAATACTAATTTCTTTCAGTTTCTCATTCTCTTGGTTCTCCACTATTTCCGGGAGGGTTTTTTGCCTCTTCTTCCGTGAAGACAGACACAAAGGGCCCGAACTTGGTCAAAGCCAAGGGCTGCCCAAGTACCACCCAAAGGACCACCGAGAGACCTGCCGATACTTTGCCAGGAAGATTCCTCTAAAAGATATGCCAGTACCGCCCGGCAGCAAAGTAACAACTTACGCCGTGATTCTGGGCAGCAGCGGGCGGGAGCTCCCAATCTCGGCGGCAAATGCGATCCTCGCCAAAGTGCTGCCGAGGATTGAGTCAGGCCCAGGGAGGGGGGAGCACATGGTAATAAACATTTTCACCAAAAAAAACACTGGAAGACTTCGCACCAATGTTTTTGTTCACATTGGGAACACAGGAAAATTTACTTCTTACTGAGCTCACTTTCTAAATGGAACGCCATAAGAAGTTTTGAATTCAGATAGAAAGTCACATGAGCATATTGGAGGCCAATCAAAACCGCATAATATTACGCAGCTGGATTGTTGCTGGGGCATCATCCGTCACAAATTCATATTCTAAAATGCTGAAGGGGTCTGAGCTTGTAATCGCTTGGATACCTGGATAAATCCATTATGTTATACTGAGGCACAAGTGCACTGGTGTAGGTTGGCATCACCTTGGGACCAGATTAAAAATCGGTTTGTTTGCTTTTAAATAAAATTATGTTTTGTATCACTTTGGGGCCCCTTTTCTGTACTGTTCCGAAATTTGTTTCTCTACAATTTGCAAGGATGACATGAAATTACTACCTATTTTTTTTCCAGCTCTGTTCAGAGAGTTTTGAATTAAAGCAACTTAATTATATGAAGGAAATGCTTACAGAGCTTGTGCGAGAGAAAAACATCTGATGATTTTTTGCTTACTTAAATGGGGCAAGCAATTTTTTAATACTTGGTTACACTTATCACAATTAAGAAAAGTACTTTTGTAAGCTAAGTTGAGTTTAAAAAAAGTTGTTCATAGCAGGATAGAGTTGTAGTGACAAATAATGATGTATATCAGGAAAAATTAATCAGGGAGCTGCTAATAAATAATGAAGTGTGAAAATTATAGAGTAGTACAGCACAGAAGGAGGCTATTGGGTCCAGAGAGTCTGTACTTGCTCTTTCTAAGAGCAATTCTAAGAATAAAAGGGAAGGTCTTTGATTGGGTGGAAGGCAGAAGAGGTTAAGGAGCTAAAATCGCTTCTTTCCTTAAGGCCTCTTAACACCGAAAAGCGGCGGACACGCTGCGGAGTGCAATGGCCGCCAATTTTTCGTGTAATGGCCGCCATTATCAAAATTCCGCTCCCATTTTATTGCGGCAGTGACCCGCTTCTCCCCTACTGCTGCTGATCCATGTTAAGTGCGTCATCACAGTGCACATCACTGACCTATCCCACCCCCGACGGCGAAATTCCGCCGTGAAAACCTTCGGCCTGCTCGGTGATGCCAAAACCTGTTTTTTCCCGGTGGTCCAGTGAGGTTTGGCCTTCTGCAATGGTAGTGTCATCCAACTGCTATGTCGGCCCGACAATTATGCTCCCAGGTTCGGCGCTGCTGGCCTGGCCAAAACCCTCCCTGGTGGCCCAGGGGACCAAAATTTTAAGATCGCAAAGGCTCTCCCCTTTAAGTGACGTCATCACAGCGGCCACACTGCACCACCCCCAACTTCCGCCACTCTAGTGTTGCCAGCGCCGCATAACCGTCCCCACTAAGAGCGACTTCTGGATCTGAATTTTAAAAAAACAACAAAGAGCAGAATGTCTCTCAAGAGGCGACCTCAAGCACCGCTGCGGTAGAAACCATTGAAACAGGGTGCATGCGTCCCGTTTCGGCCGGGGGCAATTTCGGCCCCTAAGAGACAAAAGGGATGATGGGCAAAAATGAGATGGTCTTCATGTCTGAGCCAAAAGCTGTGATTTTTGGCATCTTACTTAACCACAGAGCACATTACAAACATACATCCATAACTGACTTCCAAACTTGCACTTCCAACAAGGGATGGGACCCAGTTAGTCCCACTCCCCCGCTCTTCCCTCATAACCATGCAATGTTTTCTCCTTCAAGTATTTATCCAATCCCTTTTGAAAAATAGCATTGAATCTATATCACCCTATCTTACAGTGCATTCCAAATCCTCACCGCTTGTTACATAAAAAAGGTTTTCCTCATGTTGCCTCTGGTTCTGTTGCCAATCATCTTAAGTCTGTGCCCCCTTGTTGTTGACCCTTCAGCCACTGGAAACAGTTTCTTTTTATTTACTCTATCTAAACCGTTTATGATTTTAAACACCTTTCTTAAATTCCCTGTTAGACTTCTCTGCTCTAAGGAGAACAATCCTAGCTTCTCCAATCTATCCACGTAACTGAAGTCCCTCATCCCTAGTGCCATTCTAGTAAATCTTTTCTGCACCCTCTCCGATGCTTTTACGTCCTTCCTAAAGTGTGGTGCCCAGAATTAGATATGATACTCGAGCTGGGCTGAACCAGTGTTTTATATAGGTTTAGCATAACTTGCTGGCTTTTGTACTCTATGCCTCTATTTATAAAGCCCAGGATCCCATATGCTTTATTAACTGTTAACCTGTCCTGCCACCATCAAAGATTTGTGCACGAACACCCAGGTCTCTATATTCTTGCAACCCCTTTAAAATTGTACCATTAGTATGTATGGTCTCTCCTCATTCTTCATATCAAAATGTATCACCTCACACTTTTCTGCATTGAAACTATTGGCAAAGTGGACTGATGTCATTTTAGCTGTCTAAAAAGAGGACTATAACATTTGAAAATCTCTCAGATTGAACCCCAAACTGTTCCTTAGTATGAATGAGGCATTAGAGTGTTGCTACCACATTTCGGCTCCATGCTGCAGTGTGCAGTCAAAAAAGATCTGCAAAAAAATCAAAGCATTATGATCCAGTTCAGAATGTGGTCCTCTCAAACCCTGCCCTTTGCACACAAAGTTTAAGTGTTGAGTTGAACTTTGTTGTTGTGTTAATCATTGAATCACGGGAAGACTTTGGGGCCGAACTTGGACTCACTGCCCGCTGCCACCGACTGCTGCCGACTTTTCTGGGCTGTCTCCTCTCCGAGCGAGTTTGGTGGAGACCTCCCGTCAGCGGGGAGGGAAGACCGCTGGGGACCGCTTGCTGACGTCCGCAGGCGCGTAACTCACTTAAGTGTCCTACCGTCCGCCGAGCTGCCAATTTGGTCTGGGCGGGAGTCCGCTGCAGCAGGGGAAAAATCCGCCGCATGGAGGCAGGTCGAACCTCAACGGTAAGTATGAAGACCTGCAAAAAAAGGTTGGTAAACGCTTCTTTATTTTTTTCCCAGCCATTCAGGTGGATGGGGTCCCCTGAAGGTATTTCAGTGTTTTTTTTTAATTTTTGTAAATTTTTATTTTTAGCTGTTTCCCCCCTCCCTGGGCCCGACTCAATCCTCAGCGGCACTTTGCCAAGGATTGCATTTGCTGCCGAGATTGGGATCTCCCACCCGCTGCCTCCCAGATTCAGGGCGTAAGTCGCTTTTTGCTGCCGGGCGGTCTTTCCAGGATTTTTCCATGAAACTCCCACCCAAAGTCTCGTCGGGTATCTCAGTGGTCCTTTGGGTGGCACTTGGACAGAATTTAAGCTTCCACCAAGTTCGGGGTCTTTGGGTTTGCCCTTTGGCACCTCGGCACAGGTTTGGGAGGATTTTCATGCTCTTTATCAATCACCAGGGTCAATTTCACAGTTTTCAAGCAGAAAAGTTTATATGTAAAGGGGGCTAATTCCACAATTAGGTGCTCCTAGCAAGGAGTAACATTTGGAGGGAGCATAGTTCAAGAAATCACAGGCTTGCGAAGTGTGAGTTTGCATCCATTATGGATAAATGGTGTCTGCAGGCCTGCAATTTCCTGACCTATCCTTGTGAGCAGTGCTCCTTGCTGGGAGTGCCCAGCCACATAATCAGCCTTGAAGTATCCTCAGTGTGTTATAATTTAAACACCATCTAATGTATTATATTGTTATAACTGATAAAATTGTCTTTTTGCAGATTGATATATTTCTGAATGGAAAGCACGTAGAAATGTTTAAAGAAGATTTTAACTATCCACCTTTACCTGCTTTAGAGGAGAGTATAGAACAGAAACAGGATGATCTAAAAGGTGTGTGAATAGTGTTTTATCTATGTTGTATCTCATGTAACACTAATATGGTTTTCTAGATGTGTTGATGCATTTTTTTGTATTGTTTGTAGTCTTTGGAAATTTTATATTGCGAATGGTATTTTATGTTTTACGGAGTGACTCCGGCCAACGAACTGGAAGCTACCGGAAGCTGTGCAGAAGCATTGTGGGTTTTCTGGATAGTCCGTAAATCTGAGTTTGGTTTGGTCCAAGTGTTTCCTGCAGGTGAATCTATTTGAGAGTTTGACCACAAACACCCTACTCCCCTCTTTGGCCAAAACAGTGCCAGGAAGCCATTTGGGACCTTGTCCATAGTTCAACACGAATACAGGATCATTTATCTCAATTTCGCGCGACACATTAGCGCGATCATGATATGTATTCTGTTCAAGCCGCCTGCTCTCTCCCCGTTCGTGTAGATCAGGGTGTACTAAGGAGAGCCTTGTCTTAAGTGCCCTTTTCATGAGCAGTTCAGCGGGAGGGACCCCAGTGAGCGAGTGTGGTAACTAAGCAGGACTCGGGATAAGCGAGTCTGCAGTGAGCCTTCAGTTACCCTTTTCAAGCTCTGCTTGATTGTTTGAACTGCTCGTTCTGCCTGACCGTTGGACGCTGGTTTAAACAGGGCAGATGTGACATGTTTGATCCCATTGCAGGTTATGAACTCCTTGAACTCGGCACTGGTAAAGCACGGCCCATTGTCACTTACAAGGACATCAGGCAGGCCGTGCATGGCACACATGGCCCGTAGGCTTTTAATGGTGGCAGCGGACGTGCTTGCTAACATTATCACACATTCAATCCATTTGGAGTATGCATCTACAACCACTAAGAACATTTTTCCCAAGAATGGGCCTGCATAGTCGACTTGGACCCTGGACCACGGTTTGAAAGGGCAGGACTATAAACTTAGTGGCACCTCCCTGGATGCATTGCTTAACTGAACATGTATTACATTTGTGCACGCAGGACTCTAAGTCTGCATCCATACCGGGTCACCACGCGTGGGATCTGGCTATCGCTTTCATCATTACGATGCCTGGGTGGTTGCTGTGGAGATCACTAATGAAAGTGTCCCTGCCCGTTTTTGGCACCACTAACCGATTACCCATAGGAGGCAATCTGCCTGTATAGACATTTCATCTTTGTGCCGCTGGTACGACTTTATTTCTTCCTGCATCTCTAACGGGACAATAGACCAACTCCCGTGGAGTACACAGTTTTTTACTAAGGGGTCCTGGCTCGTCCAGGTTCTAATCTGTCGCGCAGTAACAGGTGATAGCTCACTCTCGAATGCTTCCATTACCATGACTAAATCGACAGGCTGTGCCATCTCCACCCCTGTGCTGGGCAATGGCAGCCTACTGAGAGCATCGGCACAGTTTTCTGTGCCTGGCCTATGGCAGATGGCGTAATTGTATGCAGACAACGTGAGCGCCCATCTCTGGATGCAGGCCGATGCATTTGTATTTATCCCCTTGCTTTCAGAAAAGAGGGATATAAGTGGCTTATGCTCGGTTTCCAATTCAAATTTGAGCCCGAACAGATATTGATGCATTTTCTTTACCCCGTAAACACACGCTAACACTTCTTTTTCGATCATACTGTCGGCCCTCTCAGCCTTAGACAGACTTCTGGATGCATAAGCAACCGGTTGCAATTTCCCAAATTCATTAGCTTGTTACAATACACACCCGTACGACGACGCATCACATGCTAGTACTAAGCGAATACATGGATCGTACAATACAAGCAATTTGTTTGAACATAACAGCTTCCTAGCTTTCTCAAAGGCATTTTCTTGGCTTTTACCCCATACCCATCCATCTCCTTTACGCAGTAAAGAATGCAAGGATTCTAACAATGTGCTAAAACCTGGTAAGAAGTTACCAAAAAAGTTCAGGAGTCCTAGAAACGACCGCAGCTCCATCACGTTCTGTGGTCCCGGTGCGTTCTTGATTGCCTCCGTCTTCGAATCGGTGGGCCTGATGCCATCAGCCGCGATTCTTCTCCCCAGGAACTCCACTTCAGGTGCCAGAAAAACGCATTTCGAGCGTTTTAGCCTGAGCCCCACACGATTAAGCCGACTAAGAACCTCCTCCAGATTCTGCAGGTGCTCAACGGTGTCGCGACCTGTAACCAAGATGTCATCCTGGAAGACCACGGTGCGCGGGACCGACTTCAGCAAGCTTTCCATGTTCCTCTGGAATATCGCCGCGGCTGATGGAATCCCAAACGGGCATCTGTTGTAAATGAAGAGACCTTTGTGCGTGTTGATGCAGATGAGGCCTTTCGATGATTCCTCCACCTCCTGCGTCATGTAGGTCAAGTCCAGCTTCATGAACGTTTTCCCTCCCTTCAGGTCGCAAATAGGTCGTCTGCCTTTCGGTAATGGGTATTGATCCTGCAGTGAGAAACGATTGATAGTTACTTTGTAATCACCACAGATTCTGACGGTGCCGTCTCCATTGAGGACTGGAACAATCGGACTGGCCCACTCATTGAATTCGATCGGCGAAATGATGCCCTCTCGTTGCAGCCTGTCCAGTTCAATCTCCACCTTCTCTCTCATCATGTAAGGTACCGCTCTCGCCTTAAACGCCTGGGCTATCACTATGACTTTCTTCAACATTGGGGTCTCTACAGTCAAAAGTTTGCGAAGTATTACTTCATGGCCAATGCCAAGTACAAAGAAGTCCCTGAGCATGTGCTCCAAGTGTCCTTCAAATGCACAATGTCCTGCAAGGCTCCTTAGCTCGGCGACATAGCTTGCCACTTCCTGGCCTTCAGACCTCTTCTACGTGTAGAACCAGTACCTCGTCATCAGAACGCTTTCCTTTGGGTTTAGATGCTCCTGGACCAGTGTGCACAACTCATTGTACGACTTGTCTGTGGGTTTCACTGGAGCGAGCAGATTTTTCATGAGGCCATACGTTGGTGTCCCTCAAATGGTGAGGAGGATCGCCCTTCATTTGGCACCGTTCGCTTCTCCTTCCAGCTCGTTGGCCACGAAGTATTGGTCGAGTCACTCCACAAAGGTTTCCCAATCATCTCCCTCCGAACATTTCTCCAGGATGCCCACGATTCTCTGCATTGTTGCGGTGGGGTTCGTCATTTGTATCTCGTCGCCAGTTGTTATGTCTTGAATAAAGAGTCAAACTAGGTACTGCAAGCTCAAAGTAAAGTGTGACCGTAGTACTTTATAACAGATCTCAGAGTGTCTCTCCAGCCTGTGTGGCCTCCCAAGGGATTGTGGGATCCCTTGGGACTCCAGGGGATAAGCCCTCTGGTGGTTAGACATGGTATTTACAGGTTTACATACATAACAGTCTGCATTATGAAAAGATGTTCAGATGGTCACATCACCTGAGAAGAACTCCAGAGTAAATCCAAACTCCCCCGAAGTTGAAGCAGCCTTTTCAATGAAGCGACCTGCGATTTACAAAATGGCGTCCACACCACTGTGATTAGTTCAGAACTGTTCCACTTTTTCAGAGCAATGGTTTCGGCAAGAGATATTGTGAGTGAGATGTATGTGAGGTACTGAAAATGACGATGGGCAATTATACTGGGCGTTAGTTTCTGCAAATGTGATGTTTACGACAATAAAAAGTGGACGGTGGGTATTATTGAATCTCGGCGTTAATTACGTGCCGAAGATAACGCTGGACGATATGGGTGTTGGGTTCGCCCATTATGATGATTCCGCGCAAAAAAAGTGAATGGGCGGTATTTTTTCCCGGTGTTACATGGCGAAAGTAACGCTCGCCGATAAGTGTCCGTGAAATGGGCGTCAGTTTCCATTTTGTGGCTAAATGGATGATATCTGGGCGTTACACCTCATTTTAGCGTTAAAATGGACTTAAATGGGTGTTATGCATGCAAAAATAATGGAAAATGTAGCCCATAACATTTAAAATTTAAATTTTAAAATTTTGAAAGCTTCAAAGCTACAAAGTACCTTTAGTACTGAGGATTAAAGGAATAGCTTTTATAGAGTGAATACAATTTGGTAATTGTATTTGTAGAAAAGTTGAAGTTTATTTCAGCTTTCATGTAGACAGTTTGGCATTAAAATGAAGCTGGAATTACGACTTGTGCTGAGAATTAATGCCACATTTTGTTGAAGGCAGCATATTTCTACAAAATTAATTAATTAGGATTAGAGCAGATCTAGAGAAACCAGACTAAACCTAAATGGATAAATGAGTTTACTAATTTTATTTACTTGAATTTTTTTCTGTGGTATTAGTAACAAAGGGAAGAAAGACTGTAAATATTGGAAACTAAATAAAACCTAAAGCACTGGAAATGCACAGCAGGCTAGTCAGCACCTGAAGGGAAAAGTACTGTTGGTTAACCTTTCAGATGAGTGTTTTCATCAGAACTGGCAATCTCCCATGCTGCTGAGTTCCCAGGCTCAGTCATGTCTCTGAGGAAGCATCAAGCTAAAGCTCAGTAAGGGAGGGAAAATCAAATAGCCATCTCATGCACACCTCCAAGCTGTCAGACAACATTGGCCTAAGATTATATTTCAGTTTGAGAAGCTGAGGTGATGGGCCAGTGCTCATACTGCAGGACCCCAGAATGGTTGAAAAAATAAGGGAGAAGTTAAGGTTGATTTCTAATGGCCTGGGGACAGGTCTTCCACACTCCTACCCATATATGCTGGAGGAAGGCCTACTGGAAAAGACTGAGAAAGGGGGAAAAAAATAATTTTATAAGATGGAGTGCTTTTTAAAAATATAAACAACTCCAATACCTGAATCATTTGGAGATCAAATCTAGTATTTCAAATTATCAATGATGAATTCGACCATTTTTTCAAGTATGTAGGTTTACTTTTTATTTTCTTGCCGCACAATACAACAACTTGTATTTAGACAGTGCCTTTAAAATAGAAAAACATTGTAAGATGCTTTCTAGACATGTAATTAAACCACCCATAGAAGCACCTACACAGCACTTAAAATGAGTTAGTGTTCAGATTGGTCAGTGAGTGCCGCCCTCTGCAATACCTGGCTGTCAATCATGGAATGTCAGATTAGATGCTGTCAGGAGGCAAGCATTCTAAACTTAAATATAATTGATTTAAGGAAGATGATTTCTGTTCTTTACAACAGTTGCAGACAAGATTTACTCTATTTTGCAAGTAACCAATTGCGAAGTTTTTTTCCTTTCTGGAGCATATAAAAATTAATTTTTCTGAATTATAGGCCCCGATTTCGCCTACTGAGTCGGGCCTAATGCGGACGACGTAGGTGGCAGCTTGCGACACCGTTCCTGGCACTATCGCACTCTGTGAGAAGAATCTTCCGTTGATGGGGCTTGTTAAGCCCACCCTGCGAGGTTCCCGGCCAATTAAAAGGAAGCGGGTCTGATGATGTCATTTGATGACACGTCATCAGCCAGTTTCCTTAAAGGGACCATGTCCACATTCATTTTGACTGTTGTGCTGTCAGTGTTCTGCAGCATTCTGCAGCATTGAGGTGCTGCAAACGCTGACAAGCATTGCACAAAGGTGCATGGCTGCACCCAAGCTCTCCCATGACTCCCTCCATATGCTTATGAATGGAGTCACAGCATGCAGGGAGGTTCCAATGGGCGGACGAGACCTCCACAGGACACTCGCAGCCTGGTTGCTCATTGCACAGAGGGCACAAGCAGTGATGTTGTCAGGAGGGCCTGGCTGCAGTGGTGCAGATCTTTCAATGATCGCAGTAGTTCACAAAACGTTACTGCAAAGCTATACTCAATCTCATCCTGTTGTGCCTCTCATCACATCCCTATCATTCTGCCATCCCTACCTACTCCTGCACATCCTTACTCACACCAGCTTACCTTGCGCCTCTACCCATCCCTCTCTATCTATCTACATTATCAGATCCGCATCTCACCAGCCACCCCTCACACTCACCCTCATCCTTGTCCAATCATACCATCTAACAGCTCACAAGTGTAGGCACTTGGGTGTTTTAGCCAATGTTCATGTAAATTATCTGTTGATGTGTTGTCAAACATTGAAATCTTTATTGGACAGATTTGTGTGCACCTTTGGAAGTGGCTTAGTGAGTTGTAGTGAATGATGAGACATAATGGTGACCCCCACAATGGTGATCTGTGAAAGGAATGGCTTGGTCATTGCTGGTCATCCCTGGCTTCCCAGGCAGCAACATGGTCAGGTGCTGATGCCCTGTGTCCTGTTCAACATCAGATGATTGCGGAGAAGGATGGTGTTGTTGTTGATGGTATTGGTGTGCCTAGTGATGTTGGTGATCGTAGTGGGATTCTGGAGATCAAGGTGAGATTTTTTTCAAGGGCACCAATGCTGCTGGAATAGATGGCAGCTGAAGTTGAGATGACAGAAGCGATCTGTCAGTGGTGAGAGAGCTTGCTCCAAGGAGGTGACAGTGGATAGAGAGTTTTCTCCAAACACTTCCAACCTGCATAAGGCTGAAAAGTGTATTCCAAATCCTGAAGGCTCCAGCCACTAAGATTGAAAACAACAGCTGTGAAATGATAGCTTTTATGCCACTTTTGCAGCTGTCACCTATTCAGAGCAATGGAGAGTCATTGAAAACCCAACCTACTTACCTGGCGTGATCCCTGAGCGCCGAGAACCTGGCGAAAAAGCTGGTAAAATGATAAGTACACGGTAAAATGCTGTTTAAGTACCTTTTAACAAGCTTTTTACTATAATCGGCTCCCTCGCCTCTTGGTGTCGGGTCTGTAAAGCGCACTTGGGAAACTGACATCAAGGTGGGTTGACAGCGGGCTGTCAATCCGCTGTCAATCTTATTATAATTTGACAGCAGACCCGCCTCCAAACCCACCCTCTGAGCACCAGCAAAATTCCGGCCATACAATTTTTGCTTCATTGTAAGATGAGATGTACACAAATGAACAAGTTCAAAGAGTTAGAGATCAAAATTATAAGCATGCAGTAATAGTTAACAGTAGGCTTAGCTTTAACTTTAAAAAGATAAATTAAGGTTAGCTCAACAACAGAACCCTTTCCCATGTGTCCCAAACCAGATATTGCTTTCTCTGGAAAAGTTTACTAGTAGCACTGGAATCTTCACCACAAGGGCAGGGACATACTTTCATGTTGCACTGCTCACAAGGATAATCTGATTTGCCAGCAGAAAGCTCTCTTAATTTGAATATTATTAAGTACGATGAGTTTTGAAGTCTTTTCCTAACAGATCCATAGTACAGTGTGTTGTAACTCAGTACATCACATCTAATCTTTTTTAGACTTACAGTAGAAGCCTGACTGCTCTTGAGTCATATTTGTCTTGTATATGTTACAGAAAGGAAGGATGTCTACTTCCTCTAAGGAGAGGGAAAGAAAATTATATGTCAACTTGCTGTTTATAATAACTTTACATTGGGTTTCATTATCTCTTTAGAACGGATACAGCATGATAGTAGTTATGTACCCGGACTAATAATCCAGAGGACATGATAGTTTGAGAATTTGAATCCAGTTTTTAAAATAAGCTTGTACCAGTAAAAGTGTCCATAAAGCTATCAAATTGTCATAAAAATCCAAACTGGTTCACTAGTGTCCTTTAGGGAAGGAAATCTGCCTTTTTGTGACTTCAGTCCCACACCAACGTGGTTGACTTTTAACTGCCCTCTAAGGTGGCTTAGCAAGCCACTTTGTTGCATCAAAACTAGGGATGAGGAATAAATGCTGGCCTTGACAGTGACACCCACATGCCAAGAATGAATAATAATTTAAAAATCAATACGATTTATAATGATGATGGAATTGGGCAAGTTTGGAAAAGAAGCCTTTACTTATGTGTATGTTTAATTTCATTGCCATTTTTAAAGTCCAATTTGAAGTATGGTATAGTTAAATCAATTGGACTTATTTAGCATTAGCTTGGCTCCAGTAGTATTCATCTGAGTCAGAAGCCTGTGAGTTCAAGCATCAGTCCAGGACTTAAGAACATAGTCTAGGTTGACAGTTCAGTACAATACTGAAGGACTACTGCACTGTCGGAGGTGCCATTATTCAGGTGAGACCCTATCTGCCTGTTCTGGTGGATGTAAAAGATCCCATGGCCACTGCAGTACTGGGGACCCTTGTGCATGAAACAGAAAAAGTTAGTATGCAGGTACAGCAAGTAATCAGGAAAGCAAATAGCCTTTATTGCAAGGGGGATAGAGTATAAAAGCAGAGAAGTCCTGCTACAACTGTACAGGGTATTGGTGAGGCCACACCTAGAGTACTGCATACAGTTTTGGTCTCCGTATTTAAGGAAGGATATACTTGCATTGGAGGCTGTTCAGAGAAGGTTCACTAGGTTGATTCCGGAGATGAGGGGGTTGACTTATGAAGATAGGTTGAGTAGGTTGGGCCTATACACATTGGAATTCAGAAGAATGAGAGGTGATCTTATCGAAACATAGAAGATAATGAGGGGGCTCGACAAGGTGGATGCAGAGAGGATATTTCCACTCATAGGGAAAACTAAAACCAGGGGACATTGGGCCAAAGTTTCAACTGGATTTGCTCCTATTTTTTTGGAGCAACTAGTTTTTTTTTTGGAGTATCCTAGAAATTGCAATTCTCCACATTTAGTTTGCTCCAGTTCTAGTGAGCTGGTTTAGTTTCGTTTTAGTTGAGTTTTTTTCCCAAAGGGGGGCGTGTCCAGCCACTTATGCCTGTTTTGCAAGTTTGAACTGCAAAAAGTTACTCCAAACTAAGTTAGAATGGAGTAAGTGTCCACTTTTGTACGCCAGGAAAAACCTTGTGTCGAGTTAAGAAATCAGCGCAGCTAGCCAGAGATGGGGCAGGGATGGGGCGGTGGGGAAGGGAAGAGAAAGCACTAAACACCTTCACTTTTAAAAATAAAGAACCATCATCAATAATAAATGATCAATCAATCAATCAATCAAAAAAAAAAAAAAAAAAAAGATCAATCAATAAATAAAAATATAAAAGTCCCTACCTCACCTACTGCAGCATGCAGCGCCTGTCCGTTCGGCCAGGGGCTAGGGGCGGGAAATCGATCACCCAGCAGCAAAGCTCACTAAAGCACGCAGCAGCATATCTTCAGCCAGGGGCTAGGGGCGGGAAATCGATCACACAGCAGCAAAGCTCACTAAATCATGCAGCAGCATATCTTCGGTTGTTCGGCTAGGGGCTAGGGGCGGGAAATCGATCACCCAGCAGCTCACTAAAGGACGCAGCAGCATATCTTTGGCCGTTCGGCCAGGGGCTAGGGGCGGGAAAGCGCTCACCCAGCCAATGTTTCTGTGCCCTTGCACATGCGTGCATGCTCCAATGCGCATGCACAATGCTGCCGGCACTCAGACACACTGGGCCCTTGCCCCACCTCCATGCCGGCTGTGTAACCACATCACATCGATAGCTCCACCCCACGCAGCTCAAGCTGCGCTGCTACGACTGGAATGGAGGCCTGCAGACACTTCAAAATAGTGAGGTACTTTTTAGGCGCATTTTTCATTCTAAATAATAGGCGCGAGGCTTGGAGGTGCGCCATTCTAATGACCAGTTCAAACTTGGGTCCATAGTCTCAGAATAAGGGGCTGCTCATTTAAAACTGAGATGAGGAGGAATTTCTTCTCTCAGAGGGTTGTAAATCTATGGATTTCTCTGCCCCAGGGAGCTGTGGAGGCTGGGTCATTGAATATATTTAAGGCGGAGATGGACAGATTTTTGAGCGATAAGGGAATGAAGGGTTATGGGGAGAGGGCAGGGAAATGGAGCTGAGTCCATGATCAGATCAGCCATGATCTTATTAAATGGCAGGGCAAGCTCGAGGGGCCAAATGGCCTGCTCCTGCTCCTATTTTTTATGTGCTTATGTATTCGAAGAAGAGCAGGGAGCTCTGGCCACCCAATACCATCAAAAACAGTTGAGCTGGTCATCTATCTCAGTGCTAATTGTGGGCCCCCGCTGTGCACAAATTGGCTGCTATATTTACCCACATAACAACAGTGACATCAGTTCCAAAGTAATTCATAGAGATCACCTGTAAATGTGATGGGCACTTTCCACACTTTCTTGTTTCTTTGGCCCCAAGTTTCCACACGCGGCGAAAAAGGCGCCCCTCAGAGCTGGGCGCCTGTTTTTCGCACCGAAAACGGCGCCTGAAAAAAAACGTGGTATTCAGCTCGATATCTGCTTGACGCGGCGCACAGGGGGCGGAGCCTACCACTCGCGCCGATTTTGTAAGTAGGAGGGGGCGGGTACAATTTAAATGAGGCTTCTTGGTGCCGGCAACCCTGCGCGTTGGAGCGTTCGCGCACGCGCAGTCTGAAGTAAACATTGGCACTCGGCCATTTTTAAAAGTGCTGCAGAAAAAGTGAAAATTTGTTTATTGAACCCTTGCAAAGGCTTGCATTTTAATTTTCTTGATATTTCTGTGTGTGAGGGAGTGCTTTTAGCAGCACTGCTGAATAAATCACCTGCTGAATTAATGTTGGCTCTTTAACCAGTGTTACTGCAGCAACTGTGCATTTTAATTCAGCCTTTACAACTCGTTACCGTTTCAATCTCCACCACTCATTCTGTAATTAAAGATAGACTGTGATAAACGGGACACATGCACTTGTTTGAGACTATTCAAATTCTTTGTAGCTGTTCAATTTTTAATAAAACCACATTGCCCTTCCATGATCAGCACTGAGGCTTCTTGCTGCTTCGTGCCCCTGCCGTCGGGACCGACCGACGGCAAAGCGCTGCCTCAAGCACTGAGGCTTCTTGCTGTTTTCTGCCCCTGCCGTCGGTCGGTCCCGACGGCAAACCGCTGCCTGAAAGGCCTGCCTGAAGCACTTTCACACAGGTAGGAACATGGTTTATTTAATCTTTTCTTTGCTTATAAATTTTTATTCGGGTTGGATTTATTTGTATAAGTATAACTAAGGATTGATTGTAGAATTTAATGACTTCCCTTTCCCCTCACCCTCCCCCCCCCGACCTCGTTCCCTGCGCCTGATTTTTTAATGTGTAGACAAGGTTTTTTCAAGCGTACAAAAATCTTCACTTGCTCCATTCTAAGTTAGTTTGGAGTACGTTTTCACTGTGGAAACTTTCAAATCAGGCGTCAGTGGCCGGACACGCCCCCTTTTGAAAAAAAAATTCTGTTCAAAAGTGAAACTGTTCTACCTGTCTAGAACTGCAGAAAACTTAAATGTGGAGAATTCCGATTTCTAAGATACTCCGTTCTCCACCAGTTGCTCCTAAAAATCAGGAGCAAATCATGTGGAAACTTGGGGCCTTTGTTTCTCTGGAAGTGTTTTATTTGTTTTTTGTTTAATAGGTTTCTGAATATGCCCCTTTTACACTGCAGCAGCAATGGGAGTGGCAATGAAGTTGCTCAAAAACCAAGAACATGGCTTTCAAACAATTGCTTGTGCAAGAATCTCACGCACACATAATTAATACAAAGTCGCATTTACACTCTACCAGTTTGCCCTGAACTTTTCCCGACATTGAAAGATGATCCAATAAGTTAGCAGTACTGAAAGCATATCATTGTTTTTTATGAGCATGCACAGACCTCAGCCTGTTCGCAGATAACCCAAAATTGCAAATGCAGCCTTCATTGCCACTGCAGGCGACTGTTCATATTTGCTGATGCCAGTACATAGCAGTTAAAGTTGTACTATTAAAGCCAATCCTGTAAATGATGCATTAAACATTTCACTTCCATTTGAGTGCCTTAATCTTCCAACTCCCACCTTATTGACTAACAGACTTGCTTTTATGCCAGTGCCATTAATTACATGTATGCACATGAGATTAACTTCACACACCCAGTCTTAAAGTGATTCGCATTATAGCTAGTTCCCTTTAAAGTAATCCTGTGACCTGCTGTTTTCTTCTCACTATTGAAAGAAATGTTTGGATTCATGTTGAGTATCTAATAATCTGTTTAACTCTCAAAGATCAGGAGTTAATTACTATACTTTAATTCTGCTTACTGTTAACCTAATACTTTTGTATGGTATTTTGAGTACTTTATACAACATGCACATACTGAGATAATTTTATAGATTGAAAAAAAATTGTATTCAAACTATTAACTTACTTTTAAAAAATTATTACAACTTTCCATTTCATATTATCTCCTGACTCTTGCTTTTAATTGTTGAAACTTTTAGATTTACCCATTGGCCCTTGCAGCTATCGATTAGAAGAACTAGCCTACACCAGAAGCGGTGACAAAGGCAACTCTGCCAATATAGGTAACTCAATTTTTGTATGATTAAGTGTGGCTGTTTTCATATACTTTTTCTAAATGTTAGTAATAATCATTTTTCAACAAACACTTTTCTCTGAGTTATGTTAATTGTATTTCACTTTTTATAAAAACACATGAATTATTATGGGTACTTCTGTGACACTGCTCATATGTAGTCTGGGATATGCTGGTATTTAGCTGATAACCTGTCATATTTAGACCAATACACAAGTGAGAACGTGCAATTGCAGCTAATGGTAGCTACAGCTGTACTTGTAAACTGCCGAGAGCACTTCTTATCTGCTTGTAAATTTAATGCTCCAGGCTAATTATTAGCTTTCTTTATTTCCTTTAAAGTATCTATAACAAAAGTGTAGCATCTATAATTTGAAAACTGGAGTGTGACAGACCTGCAGTTGTTGCAAGACTTGTATGTATATGCAAGTCATCCTCGTTCGAGGGACCGCCGTTGCCGCCAGCCCATGTTGGTCACCCATCTGGCCTCCAGTGCTGTGCCACAGTTTTCAATCCTGGCCAGGCCCCTCACCCCACAACTCGCTCCTGCAAACTAACATCTTCAGCTGCTTCCGAATGGCTGCACACCCTTCCCCGAGACTTCACTATCTAACGTGTTGCCATTCCTCTTCTGCCTTGTGGCATCATGACAATCCTAGGCCACCATGACCTTGAGCCCTACTTCCTGCTCTTGCATGATTATCCCTGCCTCTTGCTGGCTTCCAGCATATGTTCCTTGCGTGCTTGTGTCCAAACCTCAGCTGCTGACCCCAGGCCTGGTTACTCACTGATTTTGGTTTCCTGTGTTCTGCCCCAGTTCACAACCCTGGGCAGTTCCTCTCTCTCCCCCGCCCCCTGCCAACCCCCCGACCCCTTCCCTTCACATTCCTCAAAACCAATATCTTCAGTTACCTCTGGTGGCAGCTCAGAATCACCAGGCCCCACTATCCAAAATGTTGTCACTCCTCTTCTGTTGATTTCTCAGGATGTCCCAAAGCATTTTATAGCCAATTAGGTACTTTGAAATGTGGTCACTATTGTAATGTAGGAATAGTACAGTTTGAATGTAATCTTTGCTTGTTTGAATCTAATCGTAAAGTTAGATGTTTACTGTTTTCTTAAGCCTCACATATTGTCACTTGCAAGTTACTAGTTAAAAATTGGAGTACACCAGCAGCTTTTAAGACCAATTTACATTATAGTAAACTTGTTTTTAATATTGTACATCTGAACATTAAGTCATTTTTATTATTCTTCATTCAGTGATCTTTCACATATCAGATTTGTTTACTACTGTTAAATGCGATAGTCCCACAGATCGCACATGATATTGTTCCCGTTTTGTATCATTTTAAAGTTATGAGAAAATGCATGGGAATGGTAAAATGGGAAGAGATACTGACAGGAAAGTAGAATTGCTTCATAGGGATAGTTTTTAAGATGCAAAATAAATTTACCCCTGATATAGGTCAGGGACAGAATAAAAATGTAAGACCAGTTTACACCTCGACTTAAAAATTTTCATCCTTGTTTTTAAATCGCTCCATGGCCTACATCTACACTCCTCAAATTCTGCCTCTTGAGCATCCCTGATTTTAATTGCTCAAACATTGGTGGCTGTGCCTTCTGTTGCCTAGGCCCTAAGTTCTGGAACTCTCTCCCTATACCTCTCCCCTCTCAACCTCTCTTTCCTTCTTTAAGACCCTCCTTAAACATAAAAACATAGAAAATAGGTGCAGGAGTAGGCCATTCGGCTCTTCAAACCTGCACTGCCATTCAATGAGTTCATGGCTGAACATGCAACTTCAGTACCCCATTCCTGCTTTCTCGCCATACCCCTTGATCCCCCTAGTAGTAAGGACTACATCTAACTCCTTTTTGACTATATTTAGTGAATTGGCCTCAACAACTTTCTGTGGTAGAGAATTCCACAGGTTCACCACTCTCTGGGTGAAGAAGTTTCTCCTCATCTCAGTCCTAAATGGCTTACCCCTTATCCTTAGACTGTGACCCCTGGTTCTGGACTTCTCCAACATTGGGAACATTCTTCCTACATCTAACCTGTCTAAACCTGTCAGAATTTTAAACGTTTCTATGAGATCCCCTCTCATTCTTCTGAACTCCAGTGAATACAAGCCCAGTTGATCCAGTCTTTCTTGATATGTCAGCCCCGCCATCCCGGGAATCAGTCTGGTGAACCTTCGCTGCACTCCCTCAATAGAAAGAATGTCCTTCCTCAAGTTAGGAGACCAAAACTGTACACAATACTCCAGGTGTGGCCTCATCAAGGCCCTGTACAACTGTAGCAACACCTCCCTGCCCCTGTACTCAAATCCCCTCGCTATGAAGGCCAACATGCCATTTGCTTTCTTAACCGCCTGCTGTACCTGCATGCCAACCTTCAATGACTGATGTACCATGACATCCAGGTCTCGTTGCATCTCCCCTTTTCCTAATCTGTCACCATTCAGATAATAGTCTGTCTCTCTGTTTTTACCACCAAAGTGGATAACCTCACATTTATCCACATCATACTTCATCTACCATGCATTTGCCCACTCACCTAACCTATCCAAGTCACTCTGTGGCCTCATAGCATCCTCCTCGCAGCTCACACTGCCACCCAACTTAGTGTCATCTGCAAATTTGGAGATACTACATTTAATCCCCTTGTCTAAATCATTAATGTACAATGTAAACAGCTGGGGCCCCAGCACAGAACCTTGCGGTACCCCACTAGTCACTGCCTGCCATTCTGAAAAGTACCCATTTACTCCTACTCTTTGCTTCCTGTCTGCCAACCAGTTCTCAATCCACGTCAGCACACTACCCCCAATCCCATGTGCTTTAACTTTGCATATTAATCTCTTGTGTGGGACCTTGTCGAAAGCCTTCTGAAAGTCCAAATACACCACATCAACTGGTTCTCCCTTGTCCCAAACATCCTCAAAAAATGTCAGAAGATTTGTCAAGCATGATTTCCCTTTCACAAATCCATGCTGACTTGGACCTACCTCTTTGACCAAGCTTTTAGTCATCTACCCTAATACAGGTTGAACCTCCCTTATCCGGAGCCCTCAGGACCTGGCCTGTTCTGGATAAGGGATTTTTCTGGATGAGGGGTGGTCACGTTAAATTGGATGGTACAGGTACAGAGCAAGGGGATATTGGAGCTGGCCAGCTTGGGGCTGGGCATGCGGCAGAGAGATCATTGTGGGGGGAGTGGGGGGGGAGGGGAGGCGCGGTGGATCACGGCGTGGGTCAGGCCAGTGATTGTTGGAGTCGGCAGCGAGGAAGGACTTCAATTTCTTCAATTTGTTCATGTTGGAGTTCTGCACATGCGCCACCCAGTGGCCGGGAATGGTTCTGGACGAGGGGTGGTTCTGGATAAGGGAGGTTCAACCTGATCTCCTTGTGTGGCTCGATGTCAAATTTTGTTTAATAACGCTCCTGTGAAGCGACTTGGGACATTTTACTATTTTAAAGGCATTATATAAATACAAGTTGTTGTTGGGATAGAATTTTTCCATCCCTTTTCTGGAAGTTTAATATGAGGAAATGTGAAATTATCCACTTTGGTACAAAGAATAGAAAAGCAGAATTTTTTTAAAAGGTGAGAGACTAGTAAATGTTGATATGCAGAGGGATTTGGATGTCCTTGTACATGAATCACAGAAAGTTAACATGCAGGTACAGCATCCTCCCTGCATCTACCCTGTCAAGCCCAATTTTGTATGTTTCAATGAGATCACCTCTCATTCTTCTAAACTCTAGATAATATAGGCCTAGTCTACTCAATCTCTCCTCGGAGGAATCAATCTGGTGAATCTTCGTTGCACTTTCTCTTTGCCAAGTATATCCTTCGTTAGGTAAGGAGACCAAAACTCTACACAATACTCCAGGTGTGGTCTCACCAGGGCCTTATATAATTGCAGTAAAATGTCTTTACTCTTATACTCAAATCTTCTTGTAATAAAGGCCAACATACCATTTTCTTTCTTAATTGCTTGCTGCACCTGCATGTTAACTTTCAGTGATTTGTGTGCAAGAGCACCCTGGTCCCTGTGAACACCAACATTTCTCAATCTCTTACCATTTAAAAAATATTGTGCTTTTCTATTTTTCCTACCAAAATGAATAACTTCACATTTCTCCACATTATCTTCCATTTGTCATGTGAAATTGCCCACTCACTTAGCCTGTCTATATCCCCTTGAAGCCTCTTTACATCCTCCTCATAACTTACATTACCACATAGCTTTGTATCATCAACAAACTTGGATATATTACATTTGGTCCGCCCATCCAAATCATTGAGATATATTGTGAATAGCTGAGGCCCAAGCACTGATCCTTCTGTTACTGCACTAGTTACAGCCTGCCAACCCAAAACTGACCCGTTTATTCCTACTCTCTGTTTTCTGTCCATTAACCAATCCTCAATCCATGCTAGTATATTACCCCCAATCCCATGAGCCCTAATTTTGTTTAATCACCTCTTGTGTGGCACCTTATCGAATGCCTTCTGAAAATCTAATTACACCACATCTACTGGTTCCCCCTTATCTATTATGCTAGTTACAACCTCAAAAAACTCTAACAGATTTGTCAAACATGATTTCCCTTTCATAAATCCGTGTTGACTCTGCCCAATCTTATTATTATTTTCTAAGTGCCCTGTTACCACGTCCTTAATAATAGATTCTAGCATTTTCCCTACTACTGATGTCAGGCTAACTTTTGGTCTCCTTACCTAAGGAAGGATATACTTGCTTTAGAAGTAGTGCAACAAAGGGGATGTAACTGTTACTCATCACAATATTAGCTTATTTTCAACTGTCCAAACTTGGTTGAGAGCAAAAATGGACATTTCAAATTTGTCGAGAGAGCTTCCCGGGTGTCGTTAGCCAATCCCTTAGCTCTCTCACTCGCCATTGTGACCATTTTCCAGGTGAGTTTTTCTCTTCTGCTCAGTGATTTACTCCTAGGATGAGAGGGTTGTCTTACGAGGAGAGATTGAGTAAAGTGAGCCTATATTCTCTGGAATTTAGAAGAATGAGAGGTGACCGCATTCAAGTATATGAAATTCTTAGAGACTTGACAGGGTAGCTGCTGAGAGGCTATTTTTCCAGCCTGGAGAATCTAGAACTAGGAGGCATAGTCTCAGGATAAGGGATCCTTATTTAGAACCAAGATGAGGAGAAATATCGTCACTTGGAGGGTTGTGAATCTTTGGAATTCTCTACCCCATAGGGCTGTAGATGCTCAATATATTCAAGACAGAGATCAATAGATTTTTGGACACTAAGAGAATCAAGGGATATGCGTATAGGGTGGGTAAGTAGAGTTTAGGTTGAAGATCAGCCATGATATTGAATGGCAGAGCAGGCATGAGGGGCTGTATGGCCTACTCCTGTTCCTATTTCTTATAAGAACATAAAGAAATAGGAACAGAAGTAGGCCATAAGGCCCCTCGAGCCTGCTCTGCTATTCAATAAGATCATGGCTGATCTGATCATGGATTCAGCTCCACTTCCCTGCCCGTTCCCCATAACCCCTTAAGAAACTGTCTATTTCTGTCTTAAATTTATTCAGTGTTCCAGCTTCCACAGCTCTCTGAGGCAGCGAATTCCACAGATTTACAACCCGCTGAGAAAAGAAATTTCTGCTCATCTCAGTTTTAAATGGGCGGCCCCTTATTCTAAGATCATGCCCTCTAGTTCTAGTCTCCCCCATCAATGGAAACATCCTCTCTGCATCCTTTGTCCAGCCCCCTCATAATCTTATACATTCGATAAGATCACCTCTCATTCTTCTGAATTCCAATGAGTAGAGGCCCAACCTACTCAACCCTTCCTCATAAGTCAATCCCCTCATCTCCACAATCAACCTAGTGAACCTTCTCTGAACTGCCTCCAAAGCAAGTATATCCTTTCGTAAATATGGAAACCAAAACTCCATCCCCTTTGTAATAAAGGCCAAGATACCATTGGCCTTCCTGATCACTTGCTGTACCTGCATACTATCCTTTTGTGTTTCATGCACAAGTACCCCCAGGTCCCGCTGTACTGCAGCACTCTGCAATCTTTCTCCATTTAAATAATAACTTGCTCTTTGATTTTTTTCTGCCAAAGTGCATGAATTCACACTTTCCAACATTATATTCCATCTGCCAAATTTTTGTCCACTCACTTAGCCTATGTGTCCTTTTGCAGATTGTTTGTGTCCTCACGCATTGCTTTTCCTCCCATCTTTGTATCGTCAGCAAACTTGGCTACGTTACACTCAGTCCCTTCTCCCAAGTCGTTAATATAGATTGTAAATAGTTGGGGTCCCAGCACTGATCCCTGCGGCACCCTACTAGTTACTGGTTGCCAACCAGAGAATGAACCATTTATCCCAACTCTCTGTTTTCTGTTAGTTCGCCAATCCTCTATCCATGCTAATATATTACCCTCAACTCCGTGAACTTTTATCTTGTGCAGTAACCTTTTATGTGGCACCTTGTCAAATGGCTTCTGGAAGTCCAAATACACCACATCCACTGGTTCCCCTTTATCCACCCTGTTTGTTACATCCTCAAAGAATTCCAGCAAATTTGTCAAACATGACTTCCCCTTCATAAATCCATGCTGACTCTGCCTGACCTAATTTTGCTTTTCCAAATATCCTGCTACTGCTTCTTTAATAATGGACTCCAACATTTTCCCATCCACAGATGTTAGGCTAACTGATCTTTAGTTTCCTGCTTTTTGTCTGCCTCCTTTTTTAAATAGGGCGTCACATTTGCAGTTTTCCAATCTGCTGGGACCTCCCGAGAATCCAGGGAATTTTGGTAAATTACAACCAATGCATCCACAATCCCTGTTTTATGATCTTATGTTCATATGTTCTTATGAAGCCTCTTACATTGCTCTCTCAAAGCCTTGCCAATGATGACCATTTCCAAGAATGAATATTAAAAGGCATGTTCATCTGTGATGACATTCTTCCTTCAAATTCAGCACCTATACATCTATTATCTAGACAACTGGCTTATTTGCATTCCCTCAAGATGCTGTAAAGACTTGATCCAGTTCCAAACCATAGCACCAAACTGCCAATGATTAAACACTAACTGGCATGAATTAGCACACTCAAAGAAATGATGAGGTGGCTCCATTGGGAATTGGTAAAATATAACATTTGTGAAGTTGAGCCTATTCTTTAAGGCTGGTGCTGAGGTACAGTGGGGCGGAATAGAATGAACTTTACTTTGCTTCTAACCAGGCTGTATCTAACTTTTGGCAAGCTGAGTGCTAGATAAAGAAATTGTTTCATTCCCTACTACTAATATCTCTCACCTTGATGCGTATGAAATGATTTGTTTTAATCACGCCTGTAGGACTTCTGTCATTCATTTCGGAGCACTACAGCGTTTGTAATTTTTCTCCGGGCTCTACACCTGGGCTCTGCCTGCATTGAAGGAAAAATGACAGACAATTGCTGGTTTCATCAATTCTTTGAGACCTCTGGAATGCTGAAAATGGTTACATTTACTTATGTTACTGTTTTGGTTATAACAATTTGCTAAATGAATAGCTGTACCTGTACCAAGAATTAAATCTGCAGTAGTCTGCCAGATTCCTAATATACTTTTGAGTTTGTGTGATCTGTCTGTTGCTGGTCCTTTACATTATCTATGCAGAAGAAATCCTTGGAAAGTTATGGTAGGTAAATTAGTATGAAAATACAAGTAGTTTTGAACGGTAACAAAAATAACAGCTGGACTTTACAACAACAGATGTTAGAAAATGAGTGTGTACTGAAAATCTAAGTTCAGTGTGTCAGTATTTCCTGATCGTGCCTTTTTGCCACATAATCACCTGAGACACTGACTGCAGGTTTTATATTTATTGGCTTTCATTGTCTACATTGTGCAACTAGGAGTCATAGCTCGGCACCCTCTCTATTATCCTTACCTACGGAAAGCTGTGACTGCTAAGGCTGTGGAAGAATATTTCCAGCACCTAATACAGAATAAAGATTCTGACAGGAGGATGGTAACCCGGTATGTGCTTTCTCTTTATAATTATTCTTATTCCAAATAATAACAGGAAAGTATGTCTTGTGAGAGAAGAATTGCATATATATTTGATCGATAAATCTTCAATCTACCAATTAAGGAGCAGCACTTTCTAAACAACCAGGGGAAACAGTCAACCCCAGTGACTCAAGAAATATAACATCAAATGGAAACTGCGGTCTTGTCAGAGGGACGGGGCCACGACTAGAACTGAATGTCAGAGCTCCTGCATACCTCACCTCTCAGATGACGGGAGCAGGATTGGCAGCTGGTGAGATCAGGTATACCCCGGTAGGACTCACTTGGTAAACCAGGTTGTGATTGTGCCCCCAAAGAAGTAGCAGGTGCGTGCTTTTTTTTATTAAAAAAAATTAAAAAGTCTCCCTTACAAAGGAGTCTACATTGCACTTCTTTCCAGTGGGGGATTGATACTGACTGCCACACACGCTCCCTTCCCTTCGAACCAGCAATCTCCACCAAATTTTGCACAATGTGACTGGGGCACATAGCAGTGATATTACAATTAAAAGGATCTCCTCCTGACCTGGTGAACTTTGGATGGATCAGTGATGGAGTTCCTGAGCAGGCACATCCCAACACTTGCATTGGTTTATGCCTGATCTCTGCAATCTCCTACCACCACCCCCAACACAGATTTTTGAAATCATTTTCCATCTAGATTTTTGGTCGCGATCCAGTAATGCCTGCTGTAAAGTACATGTATAGATATTATACAAGAACAGGATTGGGCTCAGATTTGATGCCTTCCATATATAATAGTTTGAATTACACTCACTCTCTGGGCATGCTCGTGAAAGATGGCCACTTGGAATGAATTAAGTATGGTGGGGATCCCCATTGTGCGAACTGCTTTGACGTCAACAAGCTATCTGAACAGCCAATGAAAACACAGAATTCACACAGACAGCGAATAAGGAAGTGAGTAAGCTTTTAAAATTCTAACTTTTAAAAAATGTTAGAGAGAGCCAAACAAAGGTTGGGCCTCACATGGAGAAAAGATAAACATGAAATAAAGATGGACAATAATAAATAAGTTGATTTTTTTTAAAGTTTCTTAAAAAAGCTGTCAAAACCCCAGTTACACCCAATCCTTTGGGTCTAACTTGTAGTCAGGAATTTAACAGCATAATTACTGTGGAAGAGCTGACGTTTTCATCAGTTTCCCTGATTTAGGTGATTACACAGATTGCCGGCTCTGTGGGCGGGGTAGAGGAGCACAGCGCAGCCTGTTTCAGAGTTGTCAATGACAGACGGCAACTTCAGGATTTCTGCAAACGTCAAATTCCAACTTATGGTCAATTTCAAAGGCAGAATGACGGCGAACACTGCCTGTTTGCCATCATCCCGACTGCAATTTCCGGGCCAATATTCTTTGCCAGCTGTATTCAAGCCTAAAATAAAGATTTACTGTAATTTTTGAATCAGAGCTCCTTCTCCTTTTAAGTAGACCTCAAACAAATGAGTCAGCATATGCATGACTCTGCTGACTTTCCGAACACTAGACCACAAATTATTTCAAAATCATTTTGGCAATGTAAAGAAAAATTTCCTACTCATCAAAGAGCAATTAACTAAATGGGCCTGCACATTTCTGCCTGCAGTATTCGCATGGATTACACCAGACTCCAAATTGCAGTAAGGTCATTATCATTGTCAACATATCTCTGTCAGTACAAGTCATGGCAATGTTACGTGATACAAAAAGGGTGGATATTTAAAAGTTGTTGTAATGTATTTGCTTCATGGGTTCTTTGCTTAAGAATTCATAGCAACACATTGCTATTAAGAACTAGTTGGTTTATTAGCAAAGGTTTAACAATCACACTACAAATTAC
Organism: Pristiophorus japonicus; assembly: GCF_044704955.1. Taxonomy (NCBI): domain Eukaryota; kingdom Metazoa; phylum Chordata; class Chondrichthyes; family Pristiophoridae; genus Pristiophorus; species Pristiophorus japonicus. The sequence goes on along the minus strand of NC_091978.1, from coordinate 275,995,078 downwards.
AGTTCAACTATTTTAATTGTGCACTTTAAACACATGCCCCCTACAAGGGGGGTCACACTCCAAAATAAATTTTTTCCAGTGCCCCTTTTTTTTGAGGGTACCAACACACAAATTATACAAGTGCCCCCTGGCCAAAAGGGAGTGGGGGGGCACTAAAACTAGCAAATTAAACAAATTAAACTTTAAATTTAAACGATCAAATTAAAATTTGGTTGCCGGGGGTAATGATGCACTCCAGTCCCGCTGGCGCCCACATCTCGCGGAAGGCCGTGAGCGTACCGATGGACGCTGCGTGCTCCATCTCCAGGGACAGCCTGGCTCGGATGTAACCGCAGAAGAGAGGCAGGCAGTCGGACTGAACGGCCCCCTCAACCGCCCGCTGCCAGGACCGGCTGATGGCCCCCTTGGCCGTGCCCAGGAGCAGTCCTACGAGAAGGCCTTCCGACCTGCCCGTTGCCCCCCTCCGCACAGTGTGCCCAAAGATCAGGAGTGTGGGACTGAAGTGCAACTAGAATTTGAGGAGCAGCCCCTTCAAATATTGAAAGAGGGGCTGCAACCTCACTCACTCAGTGAAAACATGGAACACGGACTCTTCCAGACTATAGAAATTGCACGCGGCCTGGTAGCCCATGAACCGACAAAAATATATTGACGGGACTGCCTCATGCAACACCCTCCAGGCCAAGTCCCCAATAAATAGGGGGAGGACTCCCGTGTAGAGTGCAATCCATTGGGGAGCCCCACCTCCTCCGGACGGCAAGATGATGCGCCATGGCGTGTCCAGACGGCAGACGAGGATGGCAAGGTGGAGATTGTGCAAGAGCAGCCCGTACAGGAAACACCTCTGCGCAGAACTGAGAGGCTCGGAGGGGATTTCCCCAAGGAGGCTCAAGTTGTGAGGCGCCGGCTCCTGAGGGAAGTTTCGGGGCTTGGCGCCGATGAGGAATTCCGTCAGGACGGGGGGTCAGTTCGGACGGGATATCCCCACGTGCTTGAGCCTCCTCGACACACCTAACGGAGTCAGGACCCAGCGCTGTTTTTAGCAACTCGATGGCATTGGCCGCACGCCAAACGTCGGCCCAGTTTCGGCACCGTGCCAGCACGTCTGGTGCCATCCAGCCCGCTCCTCCGCCATTGAGCAGGTCCCTGACCCTGGTCACGTCGCCAGCCACAGCCCTCTCGTCCGCCTGCCACCTAAAACCGCGGTCGTGGAGGTACGAATTCCTGAGCAGCGGCTCCTGCAGGATAGCCGCCACTCCAGATGGGGGAGAGCTACGCTTGGTGGCGGCTCTCTTCCAGACCCTGATGAGTTCTTGGTAAAACACAGGCAGCCCTCGCATGGCGGTCCTGATGCCCCCCAGGTTCACAAACAGGAGCTGCGAGTCATAATTGAGGCTATTCTGCTGGCGGAAGAAATACGTCGCCAGTGCATGCCACCTAGGAGGGGGCTCAATGTAGAGGTATCTCTGCAGGGTCTGAAGACGGAAAGTCGCCTGCTGGGTACTGACGCACACCAACACCTGACTGCCCTCCCTAAACGGGAGACTCAAAACTGCAGCAGAGACCTAGTGCTTCCTATTGTTCCAGAAGAAGTCCACCAGCTTCTTCTGTATCTTGGTGACAAATGCAGTGGGAAGGGTCAAAGTGACCAGCTGGTACCACAGCATAGCGGCCACCAGCTGATTTATGACTAGCTCTCGGCCCCTGTAGGACAGCACTCGGAGCAGTCCTGTCCAGCGCCCTAAGCGAGCGGCGACTTTGGCCTCCAGCTCCTGCCAATTCGCCGGCCAGACTTCCTTGTCTGGGCTAAGGTAGACTCCCAGATAGAGGAGATGGGTCGTGCTCCAGGCAAAAGGCCTGAGCTCCTCCGGCAGGGAGTCCACCCGCCACTGACCCACCAGGAGTCCGGAACATTTCTCCCAGTTGATCCTGGCGGAGTAGGCGGCCGAGAAAATCTCCTCGCACTCACGCATCCTCCACAGGTCAACGGGATCTTCGACCATGAGAAGCACGCTATTGGCGTAAGTCGAGAAGACGACCTCCACGCCCGGTCCTTGCAGAACCAGTCCCGTCAACCTCTTCCGCAAGAGGCGCAGGAAAGGCTCCACACATAAGCCATATAACTGGCTGGACATGGGGCATCCCTGGTGCATCCCTCTCTCAAAGCGAAGGGGCGCCGTCAAAGACCCGTTAACCTTAATCAGACACTCCGCGGCGGCGTACAGTAGTCGGATCCGGGCGACGAAATGTGTCCTGAACACAAAAGTGCGCAGAGTTCTGAACCGATACTCGTGATCCACCCTGGTCTAGCGAATCGAAGGCGACCGACAGACCAGCCTCCTGGGAATGGTGGACCAGGTCCCGGACCAGATGGATGGGGGGGGGGGACACTCCAAACACTTTCAAACCAGTGACCCCTTGTTTTTTTGGGTTTTTTTTTTGTTTTTTTGGGGGGGGATGTTGGGCACTAAAAGCACAAATTATACAAGTGCCCCCTGGCTAAAAAGGGGGTGGGGCACTAAAACCGGCAATTAAACAAATTAAACTTCAAACAATAATAATGAAATTAAAATTTGATTGCTGGGGGTCACGATGCACTCCAGTCCCTCAGAAGCCCACCTCTCGCGGAAGGCCGCGAGCGTACCGGTGGACACCGCGTGCTCCATCTCCAGGGACACCCTGGCTCGGATGTAACCGCGTTAGAGAGGCAGGCAGTTAGGCTGAACGACCCCTTTGACCGCCCACTGCCTGGACCAGCTGATGCCCAGGAGCAGTCCTATGAGGAGGCCTTCGGACCTACCCGCTCCCCTCTGCACAGGGTGCCCAAAGATCAGGAGTGTGGGACTGAAGTGCAGCCAGAATTTGAGGAGCAACCCCTGAGTGGAATAGGGGCAGCAATCTCGCACATTCCATAAAAACGTGGAACACAGACTCCTCCAGACCTCAGAAATTGCAGGCGGCCTGGGAGCCCATGAACCGACTTAAAAATTTATTGCACGGGACTGCTCCGTGCACCACCCTCCAGGCCAAGTCCCCAGTAAATAGAGGGAGGACTCCCACATAGAAACATGGAAAATAGGTGCAGGAGTAGGCCATTCGGCCCTTTGAGCCTGCTGCACCATTCGATAAGATCATGGCTGATCATTCCCTCAGTACCCCTTTCCTGCTTTCTCTCCATACCCCTTGATCCCCTTAGCCGTAAGGGCCATATCTAACTCCCTCTTGAATATATCCAATGAACTGGCATCAACAACTCTCTGCGGCAGGGAATTCCACAGCTTAATAACTCTCTTGAGTGAAGAAGTTTCTCCTCATCTCAGTCCTAAATGGCCTACCCCTTATCCTAAGACTGTGTCCCCTGGTTCTAGACTTCCCCAACATCGGGAACAATCTACCCGCATCTAACCTGTCCCGTCCATTCAGAATCTTGTATGTTTCTATGAGATCCCCTCTCATCCTTCTAAACTCCAGTGTATAAAGGCCCAGCTGATCCAGTCTATCTTCATATGTCAGTCCAGCCATCCCTGGAATCAGTCTGGTGAACCTTCGCTGCACTCCCTCAATAGCAAGAACGTCCTTCCTCAGATTAGGAGACCAAAATTGAACACAATATTCCAGGTGAGGCCCTGTACAACTACAGTAAGACCTCCCTGCTCCTATGCTCAAATCCCCTAGCTATGAAGGCCAACATACCATTTGCCTTCTTTACCGCCTGCTGCACCTGTATGCCAACTTTAAATGACAAGACATTGTTAACTGACGGTGAATTTAAATACTGAGCTCATTTTGAGTAGGCCCCAGTGAGATTTGAACTCACGACCCCTGGTTTACAAGACCTGTGCTCTAACCCCTGACCTATGGAGTGTAGAGTGCACTCCATTGGGGATCCTTGCCTCCTCCGGACGGCAAGATGGTACGCCATGACATGTCCGGACGGAGACGAGGATGACAAGGTGGAGAGTGTGCAAAAGCAGCCCGTACAGGAAACCCCTCCGCGTAGAACTCAAAGGCACGGAGGGGATTTCCCCGAGGATGCTCAAGTTATGAGGCACTGGCTCCCGAGGGAGGTTCCGGGGTTTGGCGCCGATGAGGAATTCCATCCGGATGGGGGTCAGTTCGGACGGGATCTCCCCACGTGCTTGAGCCTCCTCGACACACCTAACGGAGTCAGGGCCCAGCGCTGTTTTTAGCAACTCGATGGCATTGGCCGCACGCCAAACGTCGGCCCAGTTTCGGCACCGCACGTCTGGTGCCATCCAGCCCGCTCCTCCGCCATTGAGCAGGTCCCTGACCCTGGTCACGTCGCCAGCCACAGCCCTCTCGTCCGCCTGCCACCTAAAACCGTGGTCGTGTTCCTGAGCAGCGGCTCCTGCAGGATAGCCGCCACTCCAGATGGGGGAGAGCTACGCTTGGTGGCGGCTCTCTTCCAGACCCTGATGAGTTCTTGGTAAAACACAGGCAGCCCTCGCATGGCGGTCCTGATGCCCCCCAGGTTCACAAACAGGAGCTGCGAGTCATAATTGAGGCTATTCTGCTGGCGGAAGAAATACGTCGCCAGTGCATGCCACCTAGGAGGGGGCTCAATGTAGAGGTATCTCTGCAGGGTCTGAAGACGGAAAGTCGCCTGCTGGGTACTGACGCACACCAACACCTGACTGTCCTCCCTAAACGGGAGACTCAAAACTGCAGCAGAGACCTAGTGCTTCCTATTGTTCCAGAAGAAGTCCACCAGCTTCTTCTGTATCTTGGTGACAAATGCAGTGGGAAGGGTCAAAGTGACCAGCTGGTACCACAGCATAGCGGCCACCAGCTGATTTATGACTAGCTCTCGGCCCCTGTAGGACAGCACTCGGAGCAGTCCTGTCCAGCGCCCTAAGCGAGCGGCGACTTTGGCCTCCAGCTCCTGCCAATTCGCCGGCCAGACTTCCTTGTCTGGGCTAAGGTAGACTCCCAGATAGAGGAGATGGGTCGTGCTCCAGGCAAAAGGCCTGAGCTCCTCCGGCAGGGAGACCCCCGCCACTGACCCACCAGGAGTCCGGAACATTTCTCCCAGTTGATCCTGGCGGAGTAGGCGGCCGAGAAAATCTCCTCGCACTCACGCATCCTCCACAGGTCAACGGGATCTTCGACCATGAGAAGCACGCTATTGGCATAAGTCGAGAAGACGACCTCCACGCCCGGTCCTTGCAGAACCAGTCCCGTCAACCTCTTCCGCAAGAGGCGCAGGAAAGGCTCCACACATAAGCCATATAACTGGCTGGACATGGGGCATCCCTGGTGCATCCCTCTCTCAAAGCGAAGGGGCGCCGTCAAAGACCCGTTAACCTTAATCAGACACTCCGCGGCGGCGTACAGTAGTCGGATCCGGGCGACGAAATGTGTCCTGAACACAAAAGTGCGCAGAGTTCTGAACCGATACTCGTGATCCACCCTGGTCTAGCGAATCGAAGGCGACCGACAGACCAGCCTCCTGGGAATGGTGGACCAGGTCCCGGACCAGATGGATGGGGGGGGGGACACTCCAAACACTTTCAAACCAGTGACCCCTTGTTTTTTTGGGTTTTTTTTTTGGTTTTTTGGGGGGGGATGTTGGGCACTAAAAGCACAAATTATACAAGTGCCCCCTGGCTAAAAAGGGGGTGGGGCACTAAAACCGGCAATTAAACAAATTAAACTTTAAACAATAATAATGAAATTAAAATTTGATTGCTGGGGGTGACGATGCACTCCAGTCCCTCAGAAGCCCACCTCTCGCGGAAGGCCGCGAGCGTACCGGTGGACACCGCGTGCTCCATCTCCAGGGACACCCTGGCTCGGATGTAACCGCGTTAGAGAGGCAGGCAGTTAGGCTGAACGACCCCCTTGACCGCCCACTGCCTGGACCAGCTGATGCCCAGGAGCAGTCCTATGAGGAGGCCTTCGGACCTACCCGCTCCCCTCTGCACAGGGTGCCCAAAGATCAGGAGTGTGGGACTGAAGTGCAGCCAGAATTTGAGGAGCAGCCCCTTAGTGGAACAGGGGCAGCAATCTCGCACATTCCATAAAAACGTGGAACACAGACTCCTCCAGACCTCAGAAATTGCAGGCGGCCTGGGAGCCCATGAACCGACTTAAAAATTTATTGCACGGGACTGCTCCGTGCACCACCCTCCAGGCCAAGTCCCCAGTAAATAGAGGGAGGACTCCCACATAGAAACATGGAAAATAGGTGCAGGAGTAGGCCATTCGGCCCTTTGAGCCTGCTGCACCATTCGATAAGATCATGGCTGATCATTCCCTCAGTACCCCTTTCCTGCTTTCTCTCCATACCCCTTGATCCCCTTAGCCGTAAGGGCCATATCTAACTCCCTCTTGAATATATCCAATGAACTGGCATCAACAACTCTCTGCGGCAGGGAATTCCACAGCTTAATAACTCTCTTGAGTGAAGAAGTTTCTCCTCATCTCAGTCCTAAATGGCCTACCCCTTATCCTAAGACTGTGTCCCCTGGTTCTAGACTTCCCCAACATCGGGAACAATCTACCCGCATCTAACCTGTCCCGTCCATTCAGAATCTTGTATGTTTCTACGAGATCTCCTCTCATCCTTCTAAACTCCAGTGTATAAAGGCCCAGCTGATCCAGTCTCTCTTCATATGTCAGTCCAGCCATCCCTGGAATCAGTCTGGTGAACCTTCGCTGCACTCCCTCAATAGCAAGAACGTCCTTCCTCAGATTAGGAGACCAAAATTAAACACAATATTCCAGGTAAGGCCCTGTACAACTACAGTAAGACCTCCCTGCTCCTATGCTCAAATCCCCTTGCTATGAAGGCCAACATACCATTTGCCTTCTTTACCGCCTGCTGCACCTGTATGCCAACTTTAAATGACAAGACATTGTTAACTGACGGTGAATTTAAATACTGAGCTCATTTTGAGTAGGACCCAGTGAGATTTGAACTCACGACCCCTGGTTTACAAGACCTGTGCTCTAACCCCTGACCTATGGAGTGTAGAGTGCACTCCATTGGGGATCCTTGCCTCCTCCGGACGGCAAGATGGTACGCCATGACATGTCCGGACGGAGACGAGGATGACAAGGTGGAGAGTGTGCAAAAGCAGCCCGTACAGGAAACCCCTCCGCGTAGAACTCAAAGGCACGGAGGGGATTTCCCCGAGGATGCTCAAGTTATGAGGCACTGGCTCCCGAGGGAGGTTCCGGGGTTTGGTGCCGATGAGGAATTCCATCCGGATGGGGGTCAGTTCGGACGGGATCTCCCCACGTGCTTGAGCCTCCTCGACACACCTAACGGAGTCAGGGCCCAGAGCTGTTTTTAGTGACTTGATGGCATTGGCCACGCGCCGGAGGTCGACCCAGTTTAGGCGCCATGCCAGCACATCTGGCGCCATCCAGCCCGCTCCTCTGCCATCGAGCAGGTCCCTGACCCTGGTCACCTCACCAGCCACAGCTCTCTCATTCGTCTGCCACCTAAAATCACGGTCGTGGAGGCACGGATTCCTGAGCAGCGGCTCCTGCAGGACAGCCGGTGGAGAGGTGGAGAGGTGTCCTTGGTGGCGACTCTGTTCCAGACCTTGATGAGTTCCTGGTAAAAGACAGGCAGCCCCGCATGGCGGTCCTGACGCCCCCCCCCCCCCAGGCTCACAAACAGGAGCTGTGTGTCGTAATTAAGGCTGTACTGCTGGCGGAAGAAATATGTTGCCAGTGCACGCCACCTAGGAGGGGGCTCGACATAAAGGTATCGCTGCAGGTTCTGAAGACGGAAAGTCGCATGTTGGATGCTGACGCACATCAACGACTGACTGCCATCCCTAAGCGGGAGACTCAAAACCGCAGCAGAGACCCAGTGCTTCCTGTTGTTCCAGAAGAAGTCCACCAGCTTCTTCTGTATCTTGGCGACAAACGCAGGGGGAGGGGTCAAAGTGACCAGCTGGTACCACAGCATAGCTGGTTTATGACTAGCGCTCGACCCCCGTAGGACAGCACTTGGAGCAGTCCTGTCCAGCGCCCTAGGCGAGCGGCGACCTTGGCCTCCAGCTCTTGCCAGTTCACCAGCCAGGCTTCCTCGTCGAGGCTAAGGTAGACTCCCAGATATAGGCGATGGGTTGTGCTCCAGGCAAAAGGCCTGAGCTCCTCCGGCAGGGAGTCCACCCGCCACTGACCAACCAGGAGTCCGGAACATTTCTCCCAGTTGATGCTGGCGGAGGATGCGGCCGTGTAAATCTCCTGGCACTCACGCATCCTCCGTAGGTCAACGGGATCCTCGACCATGAGGAGCACATCATCGGCGTAAGCCGAGAGGACGACCTCCATGCCAGGCCTTTGCAGAGCCAGTCCCGGCAACCTCGTCTGCAGGCGGCGCAGGAAAGGCTCCACGCAGATGGCATATAACTGGCCGGACATGGGGCATCCTTGGCTCACCCCTCTCCCAAAGTGAAGGGGCACCGTCAAAGACCTGTTAACCTTAATCAGACACTCCGCGGCGGCGTACAAAAGTCGGATCAAGGCGACGAAATGCATCCCGAACCCGAAAGCGCACAGAGTTCCGAACAGATACTCGTGATCCACTCCCTGGTCTAGGGAAAGGAAGGAAGGCGACCGACAGACCAGCTTCCTGGGTGGACAAGGTCCCAGACCAGATGGATTTTGTCGTGGATTGTCCGGCCCTCAAAAGCTCTACAACTCTTTTAGTTGGAAAACAAAATAGACAGTTAAATCAAGTGCCCCCTGATCTGGGGGACACTCCAAACATTTTTCAAGGTCCTTTTTTTCTGTTTGTTTTTGTTTGTGTTTTTTGTGGGGTTTTTTGTTTTTTTGGGGGCATTAAAATCATGCATTATGCAAGTGCCCCCTATGAAAGGGGAGAGGGACACTAAAACCAGCAATAAAACAAATTAAACTTTAAAACATATAAAATCAAATTAAAATTTGGTTGCCGGGGTGATGATGCACTCCAGTCCCTCCGGCACCCACCTCTCGCGGAAGGCCGCAAGCGTACCGGTGGACACCGCGTGCTCCATCTCCAAGGCCACCCTGGCCCGGATGTAACCGCGGAAGAGAGGCAGGCAGTCAGGCTGAACGACCCCTCGACTGCCCGCTGCCTGGACCGGCTGATGGCACCCTTGGCCGTGCCCAGGACCAGTCCTACGAGGAGGCCCTCGGACCTACCCGCTCCCCTCCACACAGGGTGCCTAAAGATCAGGAGTGTGGGACTGAAGTGCAACCAGGAATTGAGGAGCAGCCCCTTTAAATAATGGAACAGGGGCTGCAACCTTGCACATTCAGTAAAAACATGGAACATGGACTCTTCCAGACCGCAGAAATTGCAGGCGGCCTGGGAGCCCGTGAACTGACTTAAAAATTAGTTGCATGGGACTGCTCCGACACCCTCCAGGCCAAGTCCCCGATAAATCGTGGGAGAATTCCCGCGTAGAGTGCACTCCATCGGGGACCCCCACCTCCTCCGGACGGCAAGATGGTGCGCCATGGCGTGTCTGGATGGCAAGGTTGAGGATGTGCAGGAGCAGCCCGTACAGGAAACCCCTCCGCGCAGAACTGAAAGGCACGGAGGGGATTTCCCTGAGGCGGCTCAAGTTGTGAGGCGCTGGCTCCCGAGGGAGGTTTTGGGGCTTGGCGCGATGAGAAATTCCGTCCGGACGGGGGTCAGTTCGGACGGGATCTCCCCACGTGCTTGAGCCTCCTCGACACACCTAACAAAGTCAGGGCCCAACGCTGTTTTAAGCGACTCGATGGCATCGGCCGCGCGGCAGACGTCGGCCGAATTTAGGCGCCGTGCCAGCATGTCTGGTGTCATCCAGCCCGCTCCTCCGCCATCGAGCAGGTCCCTGACCCTGGTCACTTTGCCAGCCACAGCCCTCTCGTCCGCCTGCCACCTAAAACCGCGGTCGTGGAGGTACGGATTCCTGAGCAGCGGCTCCTGCAGGACAGCCGCCACTCCAGACGGTAGAGAGCTGCGCTTGGTGGTGACTTTGTTCCAGACCCTGGTGAGTTCCTGGTAAAAGACAGGCAGCCCTGCACAGCGGTCCTGACGCCCCCCATGCTCACAAACAGGAGCTGCGCGTCATAATTGAGGCTCGACTGCTGGCGGAAGAAATACGTTGCCAGCGCACGCCACCTAGGAGGGGACTCGACGTAAAGGTATCTCTGCAGGGTCTGAAGACGGAAAATTCGTTAGCTGGGTGCCAACGCACACCAACGACTGACTGCCCTCCCTAAGCGGGAGATTCAAGACTGCAGCAGAGACCCAGTGCTTCCTGTTGTTCCAGAAGAAGTCCACCAGCTTCTTCTGTATCTTGGTGACAAACGCAGGGGGAGGGGTCAAAGTGACCAGCCGGTACCACAGCATAGCAGCCACCAGCTGGTTTATGACTAGCGCTCGACCCCTGTAGGACAGCACTCGGAGCAGTCCTGTCCAGCGCCCTAGGGGAGCGGCAACCTTGGCCTCCAGCTCTTGCCAGTTCGTCGGCCAGGCTTCCTCGTCGGGGCTAAGGTAGACTCCCAGATAGAGGAGATGGGTCGTGCTCCAGGCAAAAGGCCTGAGCTCCTCCGGCAGGGAGTCCACCCGCCACTGGCCCACCAGGAGTCCGGAACATTTCTCCCAATTGATCCTGGCGGAGGATGCGGCCGAGTAAATCTCCTGGCACTCACGCATCCTCCGCTGGTCAACGGGATCCTTGACTATGAGGAGCACGTCATCGGCGTAAGCCGAGGTGACGACCTCCACGCCCGGTCCTTGCAGAGCCAGTCCAATCAACCTCTTCCGCAGGAGACGCAGGAAAGGCTCCACGCAGATGGCATATAACTGGCCGGATACATGGGGCATCCCTGGCGCAAGCCTCTCCCAAAGCAAAGGGGCACCGTCAAAGACCCGTTAACCTTAATCAGACACTCCGCGTACAAAAGTCGGATCCAGGCAACAAAATGCGTCCCGAACCCGAAAGCGCGCAGAGTTCCAAACAGATACTTGTGATCCACCCTGTCGAACACCTTCTCCTGGTCTAGGGAAAGGAAGGCGACCGACAGACCAGCTTCCTGAGAATGGTGGACAAGGTCCCAGACCAGATGGATTTTATCGTGGATTGTCCGGCCCTCAAAAGCTCTACAAACCTGTGAGCATACTCATAGTGCATACATTACACTTTTATATCTCATTTTCACCATCCCCAAGATCTGTTCGACTTCAGTAGTCTGCTGCGTAATTGTAGTAAGTCTCACCATTTGTTTTAGAATGATGAAATGGATTCATAAGATAAGACTCCTAAATTGCTTGTTAATTCAAATAAAAAGTTGAAAGTTACCCAGATAGGATGGGAAAAGCTTTATAAAAACTAGAGCAAGATAAATAAAATTTTGCAGAATTTCTCCCAATACTCAGACTTGCACTAGACAACACGGAACTGCACTGTGTATGGTATTGTAGTGTTAATGGTGCTAGACTAATAACCCAGAGATGCAAGTTCAAATCCATGGCAGTTTGAAAATTTGAATTCCGTTTTATCTAGAATTTTGTTGCAAAGCTGCTATCAGTAACAGTGTCCATGAAGCTGCAAACCCAACTGATCACTAATGTTCTTTAGGGAAGAAAACCTGCTGTCCTTGCCTACTTTGGCCTATATGTCACTCTAGCCCCACACCAACTGCTCTCTGAAGTGAAGCCACACAATCATATCAAACCACTACACTGCAGCAGTTCAAGAAGATGGCCCACCACCACTTTCTTGGGTAACTAGGGATGGGTAATAAATGCTGACCTTGCCAGTGATGCCCACATCCCAAATATGAATAAAAAAACAGAATTAATGCAGTTTTGTGCTGGAGATCCATACCCACCAGGAACTTGAATCTGCGCAGAGGGCTGATATTTCTGACTCTTTCCATTGGCAGGGTCCTGACCTCCAAGACCCAACATGCAATAATGCCTTTTTATTCTGCTGCTTTCACTGGTGCAAGGCACTGCCAGGACCAGACTTGTGCCAATGGTGTCCATGTGTCATGCAGACTCCCACGACACACAATCCTGGCATTCTTGGAACTGGGCAGGAGCAGTGCATTTAAGGTGCAGGATCCGAGAGGACAGGAAAATCTTTCCTCAGAACTCATTTTACATAGGATCCATCAAACAGTGGCGACTTTCATCCCATCAGCCACAAAGTCTTGTGATTTTTGAGCACAAGAAATATCAATCAGCAAGAGCCAAATTACTGAGTGATTTATATAATTTATCTATTAATAAGGACTCAATGTACATTACAAGATTGGTGTAGTGTACTATTGAGGTGGTCCATACTTTTACATGGAGAGTAATCGCTGGCTTGACGTGCTTTGAAACTATGATGTTCCGAAGATACTCTACAGTTAAAGCCCAAGTCAACTCTCCTTGCTCCCTCTACCTTCACCTCAAATGCTAAATACAAGGAGTACATGGATTTCTTTGTCACATAGATCATTTGTACAGCTGCTTCCAATATGTCCTTTCTGTTTTCCCCCAATCCATCTCCTACTCTAGCTTCCCGTTTTACCAGAGTTTGACTCCCAGGTAGGTTAAAATGATTGTACGGACATTGTTGTGAAGTGAAAGCAAGCCAAAAACATCTCAAATGTGCCTTGCTTATTCTAAATTGGGCTTACAGTAGCATATTTAACATGAAACACTATTAAAAATTAACATCTGCCATAGATATCTTTTCAGATTCAATGTCATCAATTGCTTCTTGAAATGGATCCCTTGCTCTTTATGTGAAGTAGACTCGCACTACCCAATGTTTACTTTTACGATAGTGTAACCCATGGATGTAACATTACAACCCCACCTTGTGATCCGAACAAAATATTTGTTGCTTTCAAGTGGCCCCATATGCCTCGCTAATCAGTCATGTACGCTGATAACACCCAGCTCTACCTCACTACCACTTATCTCGACCCATCCTTGGTCTCTAAATTGTCAAACTGCCTGTCCATCATCCAGTTCTGAATGAACAGAAATGTTCTCTAATTGAATATTGGGAAGACTGAAGCCATTCTTTTCGGTCCCCATCACAAACTCCATTGCCTAGCTAATGACTTCATCCCTCTCCCCAACTTCTGTCTGAGGCTGAACCAGACTGTTCTCAACCTTGGCGTCATATTTGACCCTGAAATGAGCTTTCAACCACATATCCACAGCTTAACTAAGACCGCCTATTTTCACCTCCGTAACACCGCCCATATCCGCCATGCCTCAGTTCATTCGCTGCTGAAGCCCTCATCCATGCCTTTGTTACCTCTAGACTTGACTATTCCATTGCACTCCTGGCTGGCCTCCCACATTTTACCCTACGTAAACTAGAGGTGATCCAAAATACGGCTGCCCATGTCCTAACTCGCACTAAGTCCCGCTGACCCATCACCCCTGTGCTCGCTGACCTACATTGGCTTCCGGTTAAGCAACGCCTCAATTTCAAAATTCTCATCCTATTTTCAAATCCCTCCATGGCCTCGCCCCTCCCTATCTCTGTAATCTCCTCCAGCCACCGCGAGATGCCTGTGCTCCTCTAATTCTGCCCTCTTGAGCATCCCTGATTATAATCGCTCAACCATTGGTGGCTTTGCCTTCTGTTGCCTAGGTCCCAAGCTCTGGAACTCCTTGCCTAAACCTCTCCATCTCTCTATCTCTCTTTCCTCCTTCAAGACGCTCCTCAAAACATACCTCTTTAACCAAGCTTTTGGTCACCTGCACTAATTTCTACTAATGCGACTCAGTGTCAAAATTTTTATCTCATAATACTCCTGTGAAGCGCCTTGGGTTGTTTCACTACGTTAAAGGCGCAATATAAATGCAAGTTGTTGTTGTTGTAATCCTCTTGCAGGCAGACCAGGAAAACACTTAGTAAGCTGAGGACAGATACAAATCATTAAGCTACATTATTTCACAGCAACTGAATATGACAAGCATCAATTATGATGGGACTCATTCAGTCAGTACAATTTGTTTTCACTTAATATAAAAATGACTGAACATGCTATTCTTCCCACATAAGTTGATTGTTTAACTACTCTCCTGCATTCTTCTTCTGAACCCAGGGAATGTTTGTTCTCCCAGCTTTTGGTTTAAAGACTCATTTTCTCTGTAATTCCCCACATTCACAACCTAAAATGATCCTCTAGGAAAGAGTGATCGTAATATGATAGAATTTCACATTGAGGTTAAGTGACATTCTTAAATCAGACACAAGAGATTTAAACTTAAACAAAGCCAATTATGTAGGTATGAGGCACAAGTTGGCTAACTTAGATTGGGAAATTAGATTAAAAGGTATAACGGTAGATAAGCATTGGCAATCATTTAAAGAAATATTCCAAAATTCTCAACGAATATACATTCCACTGAGAAATAAAAACTCCACGGGAAAAGTGAGCCATCTGTGGCAAACTAAAGAACTTAAGGATAGTATTAGATTAAAAGAAGAGGCTTACAATGTTGCGAAGATTAGTAGGAAACCTGAGGATGGGGAGAGCTTTAGAAGTGGGCAAAGGATGACCAGAAAACGGATCATTTTCAGATTGGCAGGCTGAAACTAGTGCGGTGCCGCAACAATCCATGCTTGGGCCTCAGCTATTTATAATCTATATTAATGACTTGGATGAATGGACCAAGTGCAATGTATCTGTTGTGTATCTGTAAAGTATGCACTCCCCTGTTCTGCCACCAGGGAGCTCATCCCCTGAAGTCCCAAGGGATCCCAGCACCCCTTGGGAGCACTGTATATAAGCCAGCCCCTAAGGCCTGTTCCTCACTCCGGAGTGTCTTATTAAAGACTGAGGTCACTGTTACCTTAACCTCCCTGTGTGCAGTCTCATCTGTGTTAGGAATACAACAATTGGCGACGAGTATAGGAATCCAACGCAAAGATGCAGCAAACTGTGGGCATCCTGGAGACGTTCTCGGAGGGTGAGGACTGGGAAGCCTATGTCGAACGGCTAGACCAGTACTTTGTAGTCAATGAGCTGGACGGAGAAGGAAGCGCTGCAAAAAGGAGGGCGGTCCTCCTTACAGTCTGCGGGGCACCGACCTACAGCCTCATGAAGAATCTTCTGGCTCCGGTGAAACCCACAGATAAGTCGTATGAGGAGCTGTGTACACTGGTTCTGGAGCATCTTAACCCGAGGGAGAGCGTGCTGATGGTGAAGTATCGGTTCTACACGTGCCAGCGATCTGAAGGTCAGGAAGTGGTGAGCTACGTCGTCGAGCTAAGGGGACTTGCAGGACAATGTGAGTTTGATGGCTACCTGGAGCAAATGCTCAGAGACTTTTTTGTACTGGGCATTGGCCACGAGACCATCCTACGAAAACCTTTGACTGTAGAGACACCGACCCTCAGTAAGGCCATTGCGATAGCACAGGCGTTTATGTCCAGCAGTGAGAACACCAAACAAATCTCTCAGCACACAAGTGCTAGCAATGTTCATAAATTAACTGGAACTGTGTTTGCGAGCAGAAATGTACAGGGCAGAAACCACGAGTCTGCAACTGCCAGCAGGCCTCAGGTGACCCAGATGACTCAGAATCCGCAACCAAGGATGAATGCAAGGCAATTCACACCTTGTTGGCGTTGTGGAGGCTTCCATTCAGCCTATTCATGCCGCTTCAAAGGGTATGTTTGCAAGAGCTGTGGAACAATGGGGCACCTCCAACGAAAAAACCTGCTAACCACCACGTGGCAGACGAAGATTGGTCCATGGTGGATCAAAGCAATTTCGAGCCTCAGAGAGAGGAGGCAGATGCTGAAGTACACTGGGTGCACACACTTTCGATGAAATGTCCACCTGTAATGCTAAACGTAAAATTGAATGGCTTACCCATAGCCATGGAACTGAACACTGGCGCTAACCAATCCATCATGAGTAAAAAGATGTTTGAGAGACTGTGGTGCAACAAGGCATTCAGACCAGCCCTGAGCCCCATTCACACGAAACTGAGAATGTACACCAAAGAGCTTATCACTGTCCTGGGCAGTGCCATGGTCAAGGTCACCTACGAGGGCACAGTGCATGAACTGCCACTCTGGATTGACCTGGGCGATGGCCCCACACTGCTTGGAAGGAGCTGGCTGGGTAAAATCCGCTGGAACTGGGATGATATCCGAGCACTATCACATGTCGATGAGGCCTCATGTACCCAGGTTCTTAACAAATTTCCTTCCCTTTTTGAGCCAGGCATTGGAAACTTTTCCGGGGCGAAGGTGGGGATCCACTTGGTCCCAGAGGCACAACCCATTCACTACAAGGCGCGAGCGGTTCCTCACATGATGAGGGAGAGAGTGGAAATCGAGCAGGACAGGCTGCAACGCGAGGGCATCATTTCTGCAATGGAATTCAGCGAGTGGGCCAGCCTGATTGTTCCAGTACTCAAAAGTAATGGCACGGTCAGGATTTACGGCGATTGTAAAGTAACTATTAATCGTTTCTCGCTACAGGTACTTACTCAAGTTGGTACCACGCATGGTGGTCTTTCAGGACGACATATTGGTCACGGGTCGGGACACTGTCGAGCACCTACAAAACCTGGAGGAGGTCCTCCAGCGACTGGATCACGTAGGACTGCGGCTGAAGAGGTCGAAATGCGTCTTCATGGCAACAGAAGTGGAGTTTTTGGGGAGAAAGATCGCGGCGGACGACATTCGGCCCACAGACGCCAAGACAGAGGCTATCAGGAACGCGCCCAGGCCACAGAACGTCACAGAGCTGCGGTCGTTCCTGGGACTCCTCAACTATTTTGGTAACTTCCAACCGGGGTTAAGCACCCTCTTCGAGCCCCTACATATGTTATTGCGTAAAGGTGAGAACTGGGTATGGGAAAAAAAAAGTAATTGCTTTTGAGAAAGCCAGAAACATTTTATGCTCCAACAAGCTGCTTGTATTGTATAACACGTGTAAAGATTTGTGCTAGCATGTGATGCGTCGTCGTACAGAGTCGGATGTGTATTACAACAAGCTAACGTTGCGGGGAAGTTGCAACCTATCGCCTAAGCTTCCAGGAGCTTGTCTAAGGCCGAGAAGGCCTACAGCATGATTGAGAAAGAGGCATTAGCGTGTGTGTTCGGGGTAAAGAAAATGCATCAGTACCTGTTTGGCCTTAAATTTGAGCTGGAAACCGATCACAAGCCCCTCATATCCCTGTTCACTGAAAACAAGGGATAAATGCTAATACCTCAGCCCGCATACAAAGGTGGGCACTCGCGCTATCAGCGTATAACTATACCATCTGCCACAGGCCACGCACTGAGAACTGTGCATATGCTCTCAGTCAGCTACCATTGTCCTTCATGGGGGTGGAAATGGCGCAGCCTGCAAACTTGTTGATGGTGGCGCAGCTCGCAGACCTGTTGATGGTCATGGAAGCGTTTGAAATTGATAAATCAGCTGTCACGGCCCGCGAGTTAGGACTTGGACCAGCCAAGATCCTCTGCTGTCCCTAGTAAAAAAACTGTACTGCATGGGAGCTGGGCCAGCATCCCCATTGAAATGCAAGAGCTAATCAAGTCGTTCCAACGGTGAAACGACAAGCTGTCCATTCAGGCAGACTGCCTGTTGTGGGGTAACCACATAGTGCTACCAAAAAAGGGCAGGGAGACATTCATCTCGGATCTCCACAGCACACACCCGGGTATAGTAATGATGAAAGCGATAGCCAGATCCCACATGTGGTGGCCCGGTATTGACTCTGACTTAGAGTCCTGTGTACGGCAATGCAGCGTGTGTGCTCAGTTGAGCAACGCGCCCAGAGAGGCACCACTAAGTTTGTGGTCCTGGCCCTCCAGACCATAGTTGAGGATCCATGTCGACTATGCGGGCCCGTTTCTCGGTAAAATGTTCTTGGTAGTGGTGGATGCTTTTTCAAAATGGATTGATTGTGAAATAATGTCAGGAAGCACCACCACCGCCACCATTGAAAGCCTGAGGGCCGTGTTTGCCATCCACGGCCTGCCTGACATACTGGTCAGTGACAACGGGCCATGTTTCACCAGTGCCGAATTTAAAGAATTCATGACCCGCAATAGGATCAAACATGTCACATTTAAACCAGCCTCCAATGGGCAGGCAGAGCGGGCAGTACAAACAATCAAACAGAGCCTTAAACGAATCACGGAAGGCTCACTCCAAATCCGCCTGTCCCAAGTGCTGCTCAGCTACCACACACGACCCCACTCGCTCACAGGGGTGCCCCCGGCTGAGCTACTCATGAAAAGGACACTTAAAACCAGACTCTCGCTGGTTCACCCCAACCTGCATGATCAGGTAGAGAGCAGGCGGCAGTAACAAAATGTAAACGATGGTCACGCCACTGTGTCACGGGAAATTAATCTGAATGACCCTGTGTATGTGCTCAACTATGGACATGGTCCCAAGTGGATCATGGGCACGGTGATAGCTATAGAATGGAATAGGGTGTTTGTAGTCAAACTAGACAATGGACAAATTTGCAGAAAACACCTGGACCAAACGAGGCTGCGGTTCACAGACTGCCCTGAACAACCCACAGTAGACATCACCTTTTTCGAGCCCACAACACACACCCAAAGGATCAACGACACCACGCCGGACCAGGAAATCGAACCCATCACGCCCAACAGCCCAGCAAGGCCAGGCTCACCTAGCAGCCCTGCAGAGCCAACAACACGCCAGCCCAGCGAGGGCACAGCCAACACACCAGAACAGACATTTGTACCGAGGCAGTCCACCAGGGAATGAAAGGCTCCCAACCGCCTCACCTTGTAAATAGTTTTCACTTTGACTTTGGGGGTAGTGATGTTGTGTATCTGTAAAGCATGCACTCCCATGTTCCGCCACCAGGGAGCTCATCCCCTGAAGTCCCAAGAGATCCCAGCATCCCTTAGGAGCACTGTATATAAGCCGGCCCCTCAGGCCTGGTCCTCACTCTGGAGTGTCTTATTAAAGACTGAGGTCACTGTTATCTTAACCTCATCTGTGTTAGGAATACAACAGTATCCAAGTTTGCTGACGATACAAAGTAAGATGTGAGGAGGACACAAAGAGCCTGCAAAGACATATAGATAGGTTAAGTGTGTTATGTATGCAACCCTATGTAACCAGCATTCTACCGCCACCAGAGGGTGTATCTGTTGGAGTCCCAAGGGATCCCAGCATCCCTTGGGAGCACTATATATAAGCAGGCCTCCCATGCTGTACCAACACACTGGAGTTAGAATAAAGAAATTGAGGTCACACTTACTGACGTCTACAATACTCAATCATGTTACTTTATTCTGGACATAACAACTGGTGACAAGATAACGAACCATCATACAAAAATGCAGAGAACTGTTGGTATCCTGGGGAAATTGTCAAAAGGGGACGATTGGGAGGCCTTCGTGGAGCGAGTCGATCAATACTTCGTAGCCAACGAGCTGGAAGGGAGTGTGAATGCTACCAAACGAAGGGCGATCCTCTTCACCGTCTGCAGGGCAACATCCTATGGCCTCATGAAGAATCTTCTTGCTCCAGTGAAACCAATAACCAAATCGTATGAAGAACTGTGTACGCTGGTCCGGGAGCACCTAAATCTGAAGGAGAGCGTTCTGATGGTAATTACACATGTCAACGGTTTGAAGGCCAGGAAGTGGCGAGCTCCATCGCCGAACTAAGGCGCCTTGCAGGACATTGTGAATTTGGTGGATTCCCGGAGCAAATGCTTCGAGACTTTTTTGTGCTTGGCATCCTTCGCAAACTATTGACTGTTGAAATACTGAACCTGAGCAAAGCCATAACGATAGCCCAGGCATTTATGTCCACCAGCGATAACACCAAACAAATTTCGCAGCATGAAGATGTTTCGGCAAGTACTGTACACAAAGTAACATCGTTTTCAGGCAGGAATGCATATGGCAGAACGTACATGCCAGCAGCTGCACGACCTCAGATGACTCCGAGTCCGCCATCAAGCGTTAATGCGAGACTGTTAACATCTTGTTGGCACTGCGAGGTGATCATCGAGCCCATCAATGCCGCTTCAAACACTATGCGTGAAAAGGCTGTGGAACAATGGGACACCTCCAGCGAGTGTGCAGATGAGCTGCAAACCCTGCAAACCACCACATTGCAGAGGAAGACCAATCCATGATGGATCAAACTGAACTAGAGACTCAAACCGAGGAGGCAGAGGTGTGGGGTACACACCTTCACCACGAAATGTCCATCGATCATGTTAAACGTTGAACTGAATGGAATTCCAGTATCCATGGAATTGGACACAGGTGCAAATCAGTCCATCATGAGCAAAAAGGTCTTTGAGAGGCTGTGGTGTAACAAGGCACAAAGGCCCAAGCTGAGCCCCATTCACACCAAGCTGAGAACTTACACTAAAGAGCTGATCCCTGTAATTGGCAGCGCAGCAGTAAAAGTCTCCTATGATGAAGCAGTGCACGAACTACCACTGGATAGTACCAGGAGATGGCCCCACAATGTTCGGCAGAAGCTGGCCGGGTAAAATCCGCTGGAACTAGGACGACATCCGAGCGCTTTCGTTCGTCGATGACGCCTCACGTGCCCAGGTTCTGAGCAAGTTTCCGTCATTGTTTGAGCCAGGCATCGAAAGTTTCTCGGGGCGAAGGTGCAGATCCACTTGGTTCACGGTGCACGACCCATCCACCACAAGGCACGGGCAGTGCCATATATAATGCGAGAGAAAGTGGAAATCGAGCTGGACAGGCTGCAACGAGAAGGCATCATCGCGCCAGTGCAGTTCAACGAGTGGGCCAGTCCGATTGTTCCGGTTCTCAAGGGCAATGGCACAGTCAGAATTTGTGGGGACTATAAAGTAACAATTAATCATTTTCGCTCCAGGACCAGTACCCGCTACCCAAGGCAGACGAGCTATTTGTGACGCTGGCAGGAGGAAAGACGTTCACCAAGTTGGACATGACCTCGGCCTACATGACGCAGGAGCTGGCGGAATCTTCGAAAGGCCTCGCCTGCATCAACACGTATAAAGGTCTGTTCATCTACAATAGATGCCCGTTTGGGATTTGATTCGCCGCAGCTATTTTTCAAAGGGTAAGGAGAGTCTGCTAAAGTCGGTTCCGCGTACCGTGCTTTTCCAGGACGATATACTGGTCACAGGTTGGGACACCATCGAACACTTGCAGAACCTGGAAGAGGTTTTAAGTCAGCTAGATCGTGTGGGACTCAGGTTGAAATGCTCGGCATGTGTTTTCCTCGCTCCAGAGGTCAGTTCTTGGGAAAAGAATCGCGGCAGACGGCATCAGACCCACCGACGCCAAGACGCAGGGCGTCAAGAACGCGCTGAGACCACAGAACGTGACAGAGCTGCGGTCGTTCCTGGGACTCGTCAATTATTTTGGTAATTTCCTACCAGGGTTAAGCACCTTGCTAGAATCTCTACAAGTGTTGCTATGCAAGAGAGATGACTGGGTATGGGGGAAATCACAAGAGTCAGCTTTTGAGAAAGCCCAAAATCTGTTATGTTCCAACAAACTGCTTGTCCTGTATGATCCTTGTAAACGTTTAGTGCTAGCTTGCGATGCGTCCTCATATGGGGTCGGGTGTGTGTTACAACAAGCAAACGAATCGGGGACATTGCAACCGGTCGCTTATGCTTCCAGGAGCTTATCCAAGGCCGAAAGGGCCTACAGCATGATTGAAAAAGCTCTGGCATGCATTTATGGGGTAAAAAAATGCATCAGTATCTGTTTGGGCTTAAGTTCGAGTTAGAAACTGACCATAAGCCGCTCATATCGCTATTCTCAGAGAGCAAAGGTATCAATACCAATGCCTCTGCTCGCATCCAAAGATGGGTGCTCACGCTGTCTGCATATAACTATGTAATTCGCCACAGGCCAGGCACTGAGAACTGTGCTGATGCCCTCAGTCGGCTACCATTGCCCACCACCTGGGTGGAAATGGCACAGCCTGCAGATTTGCTCTTGGATGCATTTGAAAACGAAAAGTCACCCGTTATGACCCGCCAGATCAGGACCTGGACCAGCCAGGATCATTTACTGTCCCTTGTTAAATTCTGTGTCCTCCATGGGAGCTGGTCCAGTATCCCAGTGGAGAGGCATGAAGAGATCAAGCCATTCCAGCGGCGTACAGGCGGACTGTCTTTTGTGGGGTAATCACATGGTTTTGCCTAAGAAAGGCAGGGAAACGTTCATACGTGACCGACACAATACCCACCCAGGCATAGTAATGATGAAAGCTATAGCCAGATCCCATGTGTGGTGGCTCAGCATCGACTCAGATTTGGAGATTTGCATGCACCAATGCAACACTTGCTCTCAACTGAGCAGTGCACCCAGGAAGGCACCGCTAAGTTTGTGGTCATGGCCCTCCAAACCATGGTCTAGGATCCACATTGACTTTGCAGGCCCGTTTCTAGGCAAAATGTTCTTGGTTGTTGTGGATGCTTATTCAAAGATGATTGAGTATGTAATAATGTCTGTAAGCACGTCCACTGCCACCATCGAAAACCTACGAGCCATGTTTGCCACACACAGCCTGCCTGATGTCCTTGTCAGCGACAACGGGTCGTGCTTCACCAGCGCTGAATTCAAGGAATTCATGACCTGCAATGGGATCCAGCACGTCATATCTGCCCCGTTCAAGTCCGCATCCAATGGCCAGGCAGAACGGGCAGTCAAAACCATCAAACAAAGCTTGAAATGCATGTCGGAAGGCTCCCTGCAGACCCGCCTGTCCCAAGTCCTGCTCAGCTACCGCACCAGACCCCACTCACTCACCGGGGTTCCCCCAGCCGAGCTGCTCATGAAAAGGCGCTCAAAACAGGGCTCTCTCTCGTCCACCCTCATCTCCATGATCACGTTGAGGGCAGGCGGCATCAACAAAGCATGTACCATGATCGCGCATGTTTGTCACGCGATATTGAAGTCAATGACCCTGTATTTGTACTCATCTATGGACATGGTCCCAAATCGCTGCTAACACTGTCATAGCCAAAGAAGGGAGTAGGGTGTTTCAAGTCAAACTCGCAAATGGACTAACTTGCAGAAAGCATTTGGACCAAACCAAACTGCGATTCACAGACAGCCACGAGCAACCTGAAGAGGACACCACCAACTTCGACCCTCCGACACACACGCAAGTGGCAACCGACATCACGGTTGACCACGAAGCTGAACTCATCATCCCCAGCAGCCCAGCAAGACCAGCTGCGCAGCAGCCCAGTAAAGAACCAACCAACTCACCTGCACCAGCATTTGTACTGAGACGATTGACTAGGGAGCGAAAAGCCCCAGATCGTCTCACCCTGTAAATAAGTGTACTATTGACTTTGGGAGGGAGTGATGTTATGTATGCAACCCTGTGTAACCAGCATTCTACCGCCACCAGAGGGTGTATCTGTTGGAGTCCCAAGGGATCCCAGCATCCCTTGGGAGCACTGTATATAAGCAGGCCTCCCAGGCTGTACCAACACTCTGGAGTTAGAATAAAGAGACTAAGGTCACACTTACGTCTACAGTACTCAATCACATTACTTTATTCTGGACATAACAAAGTGAGTGGGCAATAAGGTGGCACATCGAGTATAATGTAGGGAAATGTGAGGTTATTCACTTTGGTAGGAAGAATAGAAAAACAGAATATTTTTTAAATAGTGAGAAACTTAAATATTGGTGTCCAGAGAGATTTCGGTGTCCAAGTACAAAAACACAGAGAGTGAGCATGCAGGTACAGCAAGCAATTAGGAAGGCAAATGGAATGTTTGCCTTTATTGCTAGAGGGTTGGAGTACAAGTTGGCAGTCTAACAGAGTTCTGCTGGCTGTGCATTATAATTCCACCCAACCAGCCTGAGATTTGTAGCTGCAATATACCATCAGCCTTAGTGTCTATTTGAGATCACACTGCTGAAAATAAAAACAGAAAATGCTGGAAATACTCAGCGGATATGTCACAATTTGAGAGAAAGAATGTTCGTTAAAGTTGCGGTGTGGACTATTTTGCCAGAATTGAAAACTGTTGATGTGACAGCCACGGCTGTGCATCAAATTCGGTATAAATAGAATGCCAACGCCACTGCGTTTTCCAAAACTTAGTACAAATGTGCTGAGTTGAGCCCCCAGTTTGATGACAGACCCTGTTGAAATAGCTTACAGTAAATGTTTTTAGCATAAGTACTGGTGGATTTGGCATGTTTCAACAATTTGCTTTGTTCTCAGATTTGACCTTCCGGGAATCCAGGGATTAAATTTCGTGCTGAAAAATTCTTTGGGCGGCGGGGGCATTGCATCTTTAAGGAGTGACCCGCAGGTATAAAACCAGTTTAAACACTTGTCTGTGCTTCGTGCTTTACGAGGATGTGTCACTGGATGATGGTCCAGGCAAGTTGGTAATTGGAAAAAGATTGTTGTTTGAATCAATTGCTGCAACAACGCAAGCGCCCAGGAAACAACTGCATTTTTTTTAAAGAAGTTTCCTTAACACTGAAACAGACAAAGTTATTTTAAGTTGTAAGATTTGCAAAAGTAATGATGGGATGTTGCTGGGACATTTGCAAGGCGGCTTTGCCCAGTAACTCTTATTTATACAATTCCAGCGCTGCATTTGAGTTCTGATACTACTAAATAGCTAGCCCCAAAAACAGAATTTGGAAAGTCATTCCTTGCCTGTATCATGCAAATGAAAACATTTTTGATTGAATTGCAATGTGAACTGTTTCGGCCTAATTAATTGCTAGAAATATGAAAATATGCAAGTTTCCCGGACGCTGAGAATTAAAAGAATAGCGTGTTTTAGAGTTCAGTAACCGCGAGTTTAAAAATAGAGGGAAGTACTGATATGGCAAGCACGTACCGTTCTAATACTGCCATTTCGCTACCCATAGCGGCCAGAGCAATTCTCCCAAGACCGTGGATTTAACTCGTTAAAATCTGATTGTACTGCAATCAAACAACAATCCCCCGTTCCCCCAAATGCTACATCTGAACTTTTTTTAATTGAATACAAACATTTCTAAAGAGGATTGTTTTAAATAAAATGCGCAAAGAATCTTTCAGACTACTGTACTAACAAAAATAAAACTTTTTTTACAGGGCAAAGCATATGGACAGATGCTATTAGACTTTCAATTGAAACACGTTCCTGATCTGAAAACTCTGATAGAGGAATAGCCGAGACGTAGGATGCCGAAAGTGTGCAGATTCCGCCTACACAGCTCTAGCGCGCGGCATTCCTTGCTGGTGCATCTCCCCACTCTTAACGAATATTGCAGCTTGTACAAAGATAGATGCCATAAGTGTCTTAGGGAATACTATATGAACCGCAGGAAATTAAAACAATATCATCCTGTCACTTTTTTAGGCATTCTTTAACTGCCTTGTCATTGAACTAAACATTGTTAATGTATAATTGTGAATGTTTTTTTCCCTTTAATTAAATAACGAGTCACTTTAATTATTCCGGATTTGTCCCCTGTAGTTTATGAAAATCGAATTTGCCTGTTAGGAGTACATCATTAATTTGTGCTAATGCGATGCTATACGTATGTTACCATTCTTTGTTAGGCGTATTTAACCGGCCAAACATGCTGCGGCCGGCGTATTTCCTGTGCCTGACCTTTCAATTGTAGTACACGCCACATGTTAATTTATTTTAAATAACTGATCCACAGTTGTGAAGTGCCTGAACAAAAGCACAGAAATCTGTTACATGAACACTGCTGCTATTGGCATTGTCAAAACAACAGATGTGCCAACCACTGTCGTCGGTAATGGCCTCATTTTGAGAAAGCGAAAAGAAAGTCCAGTTGGACAGGTTTCAACATGGAGTCAGTGAATCTTCCTTAATCAGACTAATTCGGCGGTATATTGCGCTGGTACCAGTGATGTATCCTCATTCTTTAACGGTCATGTCGTGGAACAATCAGTGGAGTGTTAAAAGACAATACATCAGTTTGCTCCAGCACTCCATGTCAACAAATGCATTTATGGATCAATAAAGTGCCATTCGAAATAACATTCAATATGCTGTAAATAAATAGATGTAATATGCGCATTTATAAACGTGATTTAACTGTACCAAACGAATTAATTTACTATTTTAGTGTTTACAGAATTCCTGCCTAGTCATGAACTTTAGGAAGAGATCATGGGAAGTTGGAGATGAAGGACTGAATTTAAGGACATATGCCCTCGCAAGATAGTTGAATCTCGAATGACTGGGAGATGGATCTCAAAAGTATTCAGTTCTGGCGTCGTTGTTGTTATGTTAACACTGAGTTAAATTCTTCTGGTCGCAGTACTGCTGGATCCCGGTGCAGTGGGCGGTAGTTGATAGTCGGGCGACAATGTTGTCTCGTGGTTTAGTTACTGTGCAGTTATCCATAAAACGACTTCTCTAAAAACCTACAAACACGTACCGTTTCAACCGAACTAACTTAACCAAATCTTCTTTGCTTTTCATAAGATTTTTAACCATGGCCCCCATAAATGGGTTATATTTTGCCAACTTTCGTTTTTTGACAAAATGATTGATGTTTTCGTTGAAGCGTTTGACTCAGGCGTGATTTAGTCTCCCCAAGACACCTACGTAATCCTCCAAATTACAATTTCAACCAATAATATTTCCAGTGGAATTGCCCAATGTTATAACCCATAACCCTTATACACACCTACTGCACACATTTGTTAAGTTGAGTCGGCTTCAAATTGAGGTTGAACCTCATATTTTGGTCCTTTGGTACTTGTGATAAGACCTGTCACCATTCTGAGTGTTCGGCGGCAAATGGCTTGTCCTGCTCCCTCCCCCCCAAAAAAACACAATCCCAATCTTTTGCTCAGCCTCTTTGGGCCACGATTCTGATCAGTTCCAACCTAAAATGGCAATCGGGTCGTATTTATGTTAAGGGACCCCGATTTGCTCATTAGAAGGGGCCTACCACCTGAAACAGGCTGACACATGGCGGGAGGCCTTTTTCAATATCGTGCCGGTTTCATGGTCAGGGTAAGCGGGTTGTTAAGGCTGATGACGACGTTTAGCACCTCATTAACGCCAAATGAACCAGCGACCCCCGTCTGTCTGCCCCGCTTTCTATAATATCTGCATTGAAGCTTTATCTCATGGGGGAAGCAATTAAAATATTTTCCCTTTTAACTCAAAAAAACAGGCGAGATCATTACAATCACATTTTGTATTTTTATTTTAGGCGAGATAATTAGTTGGATTCACTATCGAACTATAGTTTTTAAATTGAACTAACAGCAGGACATAACACTGATTCGGTTTAATTTGCTTTATGAAGTTTATATAATACAAAGCAATCTACAAAATGTTAATATACTGTAATGTCTCAGTTTTGTATACATACACAGCCTCTTTAAAAAAAAAGGAAATAAACATGACCTAAGTACAGTTTTTGAAATTTGTATTCAAGTTTTCTTTAATGTAGAGAAACAACTGAATAGAAACTGTTGTAAGATAAAGATAATTTTTCCATTACAAACACAAAAGCACAATACAGCGGATGCTGGAATCTGAAATAAAAACAGAAAATGCTGGAAATCTCAGCTAGTCAGGTAGCTTCTGTGGAGAGAGAAACAGAGTTAACGTTTCAGGTTGATGACCCTTAGTCAGAACTGGCAATAGTTGGAAATGTAACAGATTCTTAAGGAAGTGCTGGGGCCCTGAAAGGGGGAGGTGATGGAAAGAACAAAAGGGAAAGTCTGTGATAGGGTGGAAGGAGAAGAGATTTGAGAGGTAGAAGGGATGATGCGCCAAATTGAGATGGTAATAGCACAAGTTAGGAAACAAAAGATGAGTCTAGATAGGGTGTGAATGGCAGAATGATTACCAGCTGCTATGGGAAACAGAGAAACAAAATAAAAAAGTAGGGGCGGGAGAGTTTTTGTAGAAAAAAAAGGGAAGGGAACAAAATATGGGCAGAGGTTATGATCTGAAATTGCAGAAGTCGATGTTGAGTCCAAAGGCTGTAAAGTGCCTAAGCTTGCGTTGAGCTTCATTGGAACAGTGTAGGAGGCTGAGGACAGAGAGGTCAGAGTGGGAGTGGAGCCGAGAATTAAAGTGACAGGCGACTGGAAGCTCGGGGTCACCCTAGCGGACAAACAGAGGTGTTACGCACATACTCAAGATTGCACAATTCAAATTCAGATAATGCCAAAGGTATCAAGTCCAAGCCTTGGCTTTTACAAGAGGCTTTGAAGTAAAAACTGTGATGAATGCATTAAAACATACAAAAGACAATTCAATAGATAAATGTCTATTGTGAAACATGTATTTTAATATTTTAAAAACGTGTTTAAATTTTTATGTTTGAAATTAGAAATTTCAGTTGCTGCCAAAAGCACAGTTGATCAGAATCGACTTTCAAATTAAAGGATTTTCAGAAAACAATAAGTGATCTGCCGTCAAAAGAAAACATAGTGCCTTCCCGTGCCCAGATTGTGCAATTACAGTGTACCAAGTCTACATAGGCTATTTCTATAATAAATTTGGATGTAAGAATTTATAACGGAAAAAGTTGACAAAGGTGTCACAAGAAAGGGTAAGGTTCTGTAGATAGATAATACATGTAGACATAAGATTTTTAATGTGTTGCATTAAAAAGATTTTTATTGCGTGGAGGCCCCAACCTGCATGAGAACACTAGCGGCAGGTCGGGGTCATAAAAGGTGAGCGGCGAGTGGCCTTGGGAGCAGCGTAGAGGCCCCAACTTGCGTGAGAACGCAAGCGGCAAGTCAGAGCCATAAACGTCGAGTGGCCCTGGGAGCACCTTGGAGGTATGCCACTTCAGGGAGCAGCGCGAGCTGGTGCAGGAGGGCGACGGCAGCGAAGAGGGCGACTGGATTGGACGTCATCATAATTTAGGTCGCTGATTTGAGTGTGGGCAGGAGCAGCAAGGTCGGGGCGCAGGAGCGGCGAGTGATCGTGGAGCCATGTGATCGGGGCCCAGGAGAGGCGTGAGTTCGGGATCCAGCAGAGGCAAGGGACCTGGGGCAACACGGGCCAGCCCACACTGCAATATGTGTGCGCACTAGGTCCGTGCAGCAGAGCTGGTCTCCAGTCGTCTTGGTTATCCTTGCCAACTGGACCAAGACCTAGCTCTGTCAAGCCCATGTGGTGGCTGGTGTGCAACGGCCACCACACATTAAAAACATCCACACCCTTTAACCTGGAATATCAGGTTCCTCATCGAAACACCTGTGAACTCATCCTTTTTTGGTGTGGAAGCAAGTCATCCTCGATACGAGGGACCGCCTAAGAAGAGAAGAATGTGTTTCATGATCTGTTACTTGGCATACAGTACTACTTTGAATTACAAATTTGGGGATGAATTTTAAATGTTTTTCTCTTGTTGATGAATGGTATTAAATCATATTTTTAGTGTATATTGTTATTAACCAATGCATGGGAATTGAAGCAACCAGTTAGATTTCAATCAAATATGAAAACAAATATAAAGCAGGATTTGTCTTCCTATGGTCTTAGTTAGATTTCTGAAATCAATCCCAAAATAAGATGTGCCCATTGCATCCGCGGCCTGTGAAGGTGGTCGGGTTGCTCTACCTGCCTCTATTCCGCGGGCTCGTCAGCGCTGGAGAAGGAACATGTGGTGTCCGCTAGTGGGCTTGAGGCCTTCTGCGATTAGTAGGCACCACAGGGACTAGGTTGTTTAAATGATAGTGAAAATATTATAAGTTTCCCTTGTTTTATAATTTAGTTTTGTTAGTTGTGCCCTTCTAAAATGGGGGGCATTTTTCTTTCATGTGATTATACTAGGGCATCCCAGTGTCTCCTTATCGTTTTAATTTTAAAAAAAAAGGCATATTGCATTCGAACTTTTCTCCTGGTGAATCTTGTATGCCCAGTTCTCATTTGTATCAATTCAACTGCTTGGAACTAACTGGTTCAATATATGGAATTGATTTTGACATGTAGATCGCTACAGATGCATATTTTCCTCAGTAAGTATACTCAACATATTGCAAAAGAATTCCAAAGCCTCAGTACACAAGTTATGAGATCAATCAAACTATAAAGTCTTCGGATACTGCAGGTGCAAACTTACCACTTCATAGCAATGTGCCAATTACCCCGTCTGGATTCATGAGGAACTCATATCTACTAAACCGTCACATTCTGCAACTGAATTCTCATCATCATAGGCGAAGCCAAGATGACTTGCTTCCGCACCAAAAAGGGATGAGTTCACAGGTGTTGCAATGAAGGACCTAATATTCCAGATCCGGAACTACATCATGAAGGGTGGAAGATGCCTGTGCGTGTATTTTTTTAACGTGTGGTGGCCCTTGCCACCACACAGGCTTGACAGAGCATGGTCTTGGTCCAGTGGCAAAGACCTTTCGGTGTAGGGGCAGTTACAGTAACTGACGTGTGGTTACAACTGCATCGATCCTGTGCTAGTGATCTCTTCCCGCCCTCCAAAAAAGCACAACAGTCGCCGGGAGAAGTTGCTCGGGTGCAATAACCTCATTATCTCTTCAGAGATGTTTACCTGTCTTTAAAATAAATCCGCGATAGGTGGATTTTGCTTCAACAGTGAAGTTTTATAATTACAGAAAATAAGTTCAGTTCTCACAAAGGGTCATCGACCTGAAACGTTAACTCTGTTTCTCTCTCCATAGATGCCGCTTGACCTGTTGAGTGTTTCCAGCATTAAGGTCGCTTTTTATTCGATCATGAAGCCAATCAAAATTTCTGACTTAATTGTTGCGTTTTGGTTCAAAGACGTTTATTCCTCCGTTGTTCCATTGTACCTATAGGGAAGTACGTTTAAGGAAAACTCAGTTCCTATTCCAGAATTACATCAGTTTCCGCCCATTCTCAATGTTCATAATCGTTTTAATAAATGGAGAAAATTCCTGATTTTTTGTTGAAACAAAATGCAGACTCTCTTTTGATTAATTACGAAGCTGTTGAGGTAGATTGTATTAACAATGTTTGCACCTTTGGGAACATAACAGCTCGTTTATTAACTGGAATGTTGTACCGTCGGAATCATAAAGATGATTTTGTCAATTATGGGACGTTTTTCCACATTGAAGCTTCTGAGATTCAATCCTTTTAAAGCATCGAAACTTGGAAACGGGTCTTATTGCGTCGCGTGCAGTGTTTAATGGGAACACAAGTATTAAACTAGAATTTCTAAGAATAAAGTACATAGTAAACGATGCATAAAAATGATTTCAAACTGATCTCAAAGAACAGTAATGATCGGAACACACTTCCAGCTTCCCTCTTTAGTGGCTCAGGCTGTGCAATTGACTACAGTACAACATTTTATTAAAGAACAATATGATGCCAGCCGATCAATGTGTATTCCATGCAAATAACATTCGAAGCAAAATTGCCACTGGGGCTGTAAAGAGGACAAAGGACGTGTAACCGAGACCATGCTCTTTGAGAAATTCACACTGGATTGCCAATTCAAATGATCCTCTCATTGGAATGCAAGTCTTTTGTGAAAACGGTACTCGGGGTAGGTACCCCAAACTGTAATTAAACTGCTTGTATTTTGCCCAACCCCCACTCCCTAATCCCAACTACCTTGATGAGGTTTGTTCGAACTCGGACTGGATGCCCAGACGAGGAGAAAGACGGTGGGAACGAGCTACTAACGATTTTAGAAAGAAGACAATAGTGAATAGCACAAATTCTTGGCAGCATGATTATTCTGCAAAGCTCCAGCAAAGGCTGGAAGCGGTGAGAAAAGAACGGCTCTATCATTTTTTTCTACGTAAGATTAATGCCATGGCATCCATCATTACACTAAACAGTGGAAACCGGGAGACCCAGGGCCGCAGTGGGTCACAAGTCAATTAGCCGCGTTACTGAAGGATGTCGGTTACAAGCTGTGAGTCATTGTCGAATTAATGTGCCCTTCCCTTTGTGAACATTGTTTAAAACTTCTGCATTTGCATGATGGATTACCGGAGGACGGAGCACAAAATAGAGGCTTTCCTAATGGTGTATCTTCTTGTAGCTGTCAGATCTAACGACGAGTTTCATCAGACGAGTTAGATATTGTGGGTTGTTATGCTACATCGGAACAATGTTACTTTGAATTTAGTAATAGCTGGTTACCATTTGAACTGAACGGACCACAACGAGCTAAATATAGGATAAATATTAGATAAATCACTTGAATCAAATAGAAAAACATTCCTATCCATCCCGATGACAAAATCTGGATGGCTTGAATAAATCAAACAATACATTTATTTGCATGTGACAAAGTGTATCCTTTCACAGTTACCAATAATTCGTATTTACAGCAGTCCATACTACGACTGTTAAAATCGTTAATTTTATGGACAAATGTCCACTAATCTACTTGAGTGTTAAGAAGTTTAGTAGCTAATTTAACTTTTTACAGTTAAAACATATAGGCAACAAAGTTCAACTAACTATTCCTGAGTCCTTAACAAACTGATCCCTCCATCTGCGGCTTTCTGAAGAAACAGACGCATCAGTTTGGTCACATTCATATTTTCATTTTTCAAAAAGATAAATAGGAAGTTCCTGGGATTTTTCTGAACTGAAAATGTTGACCTGTGTTTTGTGGTTAATTGGAAAGCTGTGTGTTCGCCACTCGGGACAGAATAGCTCACTTATTAACTGACAGTTATATCGTCGGATAAATAACGATTGTTTTGTCAATTGTTTTACTTTTTCCAAAATTATCCTTCTGTTTAATTAGATAACCTCAGATGGAGGGTCATTGTGGGCAGATGCGTCGTTTGTGGTACAACTCGCCCTATATATTGGCTGCCCATCAGGTGCTACCACTGTGTACGAAACGAATCTTAATAAGCTTGCACACGAAGTTAAAATAAACAACAACATCTTGTATTTATTTAGCGCCTTTAACGTAGCGAAACGTCCCAAGGCGCGTCACAGGAGTAGTATGAGATTTTAAAAATCATAAACTATTTGTATGAATTTTTTTTGTAGGATCGACTTTAAAAATGTGGTTTGCAATGGTCGGGAAACATGCTATATCCCGAAATGCTGATCTTGCAGTGGGCAAAACAATGTCCGGTTTGTTATTGAGTGTGATTTCATCTCGTCCGTACCCAGGGGATATGCTGTTCATACTCAGAAGGCATGAGGGTAACGAGATCGGTTACGATGAGAGGATTAACCAGTAGATTACCCTCGTCGGTGAAGATATTTTATCTCCTAACACGTAATAAATTTTCAACGGTATAAAAAAAGAACATCTTGACAGTGGCAGGTTAAAAAAAGCCGTAAATATTAGTATCGGAGAAGATCAGTTAATATGGAAACGCGAAAAACAGGCACGCGAAGTTTTAGGTTCTAATCAGGCTCCACTGAATATTAGTGAAAGTTGCTTTGTGATACCATACTTTAGTGCCTTTTTTTTCATTGCCAATGTTCTCCCATCCCATCCCCTCCTAAAGGATGTTGACGCTATCATCTATTACCTGAATCGGGTGACTAACCCAGGTATAAAGTGCTATGGGGTGAGTTGGGTAGCTTTTTTTGTGGCTTTCATGTACTATTTAATGCTATTTAGTGGGTCATTCAATACAGTATATTCTTTATATAATCAACAAAACACGTAATTCACAAGAACTGCTATTTCTCCCCCTTGGAAAAATAAGCAACAAGAAGTTTTTTTTAAAGCAGATGAACTGGAGAGCTTCTTTAGTCTGTGTTCTTCATCAGAAGATAACCATGTCATACCTGAAAATGCATTCATTCGCTCAGGGTGGTTTATAATCAGGGTAGCAATCCCATTTTGATCTTTCTGGAGATCAGGGATCCACCAGGGAGCTTCTGAAGTTTTCCCATTATATCATCTTCATTCATTCTGTAAACAGACGTGTATACTGACAGACTTCTCTGTTGCAGTATTTGACTCCTTAGGCCACAAAGCAGACATTTCTGGACGCAGAGCATCGCCAGTTCCACGCAACACTTCTTCCTGCTGAGCTGCCAGACTTTACACCAGCCCAATAAGACTTTACTGCAATCCCTCCGCCATTTAATTACTAAAATCTCGCTCTGTTTTGCTCTCCTTCCTAACTTTAATATTTAAATTGCTGCAGGGATCACAGCTGAGCCCAATCTGTCCTCAGACAACATCCGCACATGAGGCAGGACACTCTGGCCAATATTACTTTCCATAACCCAGGAACAGTTCAGCCAATGAGAACTGTACTACCCATTTTCGGCTGGCATCTTAGACCCGGGAATCGAACCTGCAACTTTCCTGAACAAGCAGCTGTATTGTATGGGGTTAATCACATACTGTTAATTATGATATTTAGACATTTACAATGTGTTTCTGTCCCATGCCCCGTGGAATGTTGTTGCTATAGAGAGAGAGAGAGGGAAAGCAACCTTGGGACACACACCAGCTTGTTATGAGACGGTCAGCGCCTCGAGATCTCATGCTTTGTGGACGAGCAGCTGGGGCCTTACAGATTAGGAGTTGGCCATAAGCCACATGCACCCATGTTTTGTTCAATAGTATGTGTGTTTAATAGTATAAAGGAACAGCACTGTCCAGTAGCTCTTTGAATTTCACCTTGGACCGTGATTCGCGAGCGGTGCTGGGATCCCCAAGACTCCAGACCAATCGTCGTTGCAGAGTTCCCGACGGGCTGATGGCCGTGAGCTTTGCTGCATCTTATCATACTTCTCTTTTCTTCGTAAACTGTATTATTATGTTTCTTTTCTCTCAGTAAATGGTGTTTTATTCTTTACTTCATTTGTCTTGTCTCTTATTTAACATTCATCCAGATCCAGAACCTGGGTCTATTATTATTGATCCAAAACATTTTGGCGTCACGATCAGGATCTGATAAAATGTTTAAGAGAAAAGACAAGAAGCAGTCTCCTCCTGCGGGAGAGAAGTATAGAATACCAGGATGGAGCACGAGGGATGAGGGTTTTGGCTCTCTTGCCAATGTGCTAGCCTGGTTTGGACCCCCGCAACACGGGGATACGCCGTTATTGGAACAGAACAAAGATAGAACCGTACCCCACGCAGTTCTGTCTCTCCTGGAGGAAGCGGGCTTCTCACAGGAGAAAAATAGTCCCCCACAAATGGGATGGATTTTGTTGACAGCATTAAGGGCGATGTGTAAACAACTTAAGGAAAGTGAGGCAGAAAACCTACAGTTAAAAACAGCTGTTAAGGTTTTGGAAAGTCAAAACTCGACCCTGACTGAAGCGGTCCGCACTGCACAAGAGCGGGTGGACAAGGTCAATGAACAATCAGAAACTTTAATATGCCGTCTGGCGACAGTACAAAATAAAAAGAAAGCCAGACGACAGAAATTACAGATGGATTTGAAATATATCCTTTGTACTGCACTGATTTGCTGCTGCATGTGGTATGAACCTGCTCAATCAGATCCCAGTGAGTGTTTAAAAGCCAAATGCAGAATCATGTGGGGAAGGTATACAAGCTGGAAAAATTGTGGGTGCTGCACCAAAAATATCTGGTACTCCTTTGACTCAGAATATGAGTGGACAGATGGAGAGGGGGGGGAATGGGAGGGAACTAAAATCCCCCATATGCTCCGGGCACGGAAGCTAGACCCCTTATGACAAATAAGATGAAACAGCAAAATGGGGAACAGAGGGGTGCGTGACTTCACCACTAGTGAGTTACAAGAAAAGGGTCTCGATTTCGCCAAAAACCCGGGGAATCATTGTCAGGATGGCTAACCCGGATTTGGGACCAGGGAGCATCAGGCGTAATACTTAACCCCGAAGAGTTAACAAAAATGGGGACAATGACTACGAACCACCACATCACAGCAGTGCTACGGAATGTCCAGGGCACAAGTTCACTATGGGACATGGTTACTACAGGGGTCCGGCAAAAATATCCCTCTGTCATTGATTGGGAAGGGGAGGTAAAACCTTGGAATATTATGGCGGAGGGTGCGATACAGTTGCGCAACATGGCAACACAGGGAGGAATATATCACCAACAATGGGGGGCCAGATCAGGAGCTCTTTACGGCAGGAATGCGGAACAGGCTGATGAAGGGTGGCCTATGATGAGGGATGCGCTACTCGCATTATTGGGACCAGCCCAAGGACAGCGGGTGGGGCACGCTTGCCTATTGTTAGGACAGTTAGAGGATGCAGAAGATAGTGTGTGAGAGTCGAGAACGGCTAATGTAGAGGGGGATCGGGACCAGCAACAAGGTTCGACCTCTGGGAAAGGTACAGGGTCGGGAAAGACAAAAAAAAGAATTATGCAGAGGGACATGTTCGCGGCTTTACTGAAGGCAGGGGTTCCCAAGGGAAAAATTGATGGAATCCCAACAGGAGCAATGTATTCTATGTGGAAGCAACACTGCGTCCGGGAACAGAGAAGGTTGAAAGGAGGGAGGTAAGGGAGACTAAGTCGGATAGCGATAAATCTGCGGATGTGGAGAAACCACCTCCCGCTAGCCTATACCCCAATGTAGAAGAGCTGTGGAAGGCTAGTAATCCCCTCGACTAGGGGTGTGGCTGGGATTCGGGAGTACCCCCCGTTAGAACTACATCAACCCAAGCTCCCGGGGACCTGAGGCCACACATTCCGATTACGATACATTGGCGGGGGTGGTGGGGGGGGACATATAAAGAGATGTGGCTTTTCTAGACACAGGGGCAGAAGTTACTATTATCCATGGAAATGCTAGGAAACACACAGGGATCCACATGATGATTAATGAGTTCGGAGGGGCAGAAACGCCCGCTGTCCGAACAACTATCAGAATGGCATTAGGAAATGGGCCTCCGCACTGGGTAACGGTCTTAATATCGGCAGTAAAGGAACATATTATTGGCATGGACCTTTTAAAGGGAGCCACACACAATACCTCGTTCGGACGATTCTCATTTGGGATACAGGCGATCACTGTGATTGCAGGGGAAGCAAAGTGGGAACCAATGGTAATACCACGGCCATCGCGTATAGTGACTATGAAACAGTACCAAATACCTGGGGGACACAAAGAAATAGGGGAAACCATACAAGGGCTCTTGGAGGTGGGTATCATTAGACATGCAGTGTTCCCCTACACTAGCCCTGCTTGGCCTGTGCAGAAACCTGACAAAAGTTGGAGGATGACTGTGGACTACCGACAACTGAACAAATTTGCCCCTCCCCTGGCAACCGCTGTCCCAGATGTAGTAACTATAACAGAGCGGCTGTCTGAAGAAGGTGCAGAGTGGTATGCGGTAATAGACCTGGCCAATGCCTTTTTCTCCATTCCAATAGCAGAAGAATCCCAGGACCAGTTTGCATTCACTTGGGAGGGGAGGTACTACACATTTAAACACCTACCTCAAGGTTACCTACATAGCCCTACCCTATGCCACGGATTGGTGGCCCGGGACCTGGACATGTGCACGTTGACTCCTAATGTCTCACTGGCACACTACATCGATGATGTACTAATAAGGGGTCCCACCGAGGCAGTGGTGTCAGAAGCCCTAGCTACTTTAGTCCAACACATGCGAGACAGGAGCTGGGAGATAAATCCGAAGAAGATGCAGGGCCCTAGCCAGACTGTCCAGTTTCTGGGGATCCAATGGTCTCGGGGTGAGCGCATCATACCTGAGCCTGTGAAGAATAAAATTCAAGAAATGGCCACCCCCATGAATAAAACTGAGACACAACGGTTCGTGGGACTACTGGGTTACTGGAGGAGACACATACCTCACCTCACGATGTTATTAAAACCGCTGTATGTCATAACACGAAAAAAGGCCCACTTCGAGTGGGGAAAGGAACAACAGGTGGTTTTTGATGCAGCCAAAGAAGGCATAGCTCAAGCTTTACCCCGAGCCCCGCAAGTGCCTGGACAGCCTTTTGAGCTACAGGTATCCGTTACCAATGATACTGCAGTATGGAGATTGTGGCAGGTTCAACATGGCACTCGTATACCATTAGGGTTCTGGTCTAGAAAATTGAGAGATACTGCTACTCATTATACTCCATTTGAGAAACAGTTATTAGCATGTTATTGGGCCCTAACAGAAACAGATGGACAGACAGGGGACGACAAAGTCAGTTTAAGACCAGACCTACCCATATTATCCTGGGTTCTCTCAGAAAATGAGGCACACAAGGTCGGGCGAGCGCAGCAAAGCTCCATAGTGCGCTGGAAATGATATATCGCAGACAGAGCAAGTAAAGGAAAAGAAGGAATCACCCGACTACATGAGCATGTGGCTGAATACCCACAAACAGCTGAGAGTGAACTTACCCAGTCGTCTGTCAGTTTAACCAAAGAGTCACCGATCTCCTGGGGCGTGTCTTTTGAACAGTTAACACCTGAAGAACGTAGCCATGCCTGGTTCACAGATGGCTCAGCGGTCTGGCAAAACGGCCTTCAGTGATGGCAAGCCGCTGCCTTCAATCCAAAAACCCAGGCAATTGTGCATGATGAGGGCGTGGGAGGCTCCAGCCAGCTAGCAGAACTAGCAGCTGTAGTCCTTGCGTTAGAAGAGGAACAGCAACAAGTACACATATATACTGACTCATGGGCAATAGCCACTGGCATGGCGAGCTGGATGCGAAACTGGCATGAACATAACTGGCAAATAACTGGGAAAGACTTGTGGGGAAAGCACCTATGGGAACAAATATGGTCCAAAGCCCAGAAGATGAAAATAACTGTTTATCATGTGGACGCTCACATGAAAAACATTTCAAAGACCTCTGAATATAACACCATTGATAATACAGCCTGGATACGGGCTGTCAAAGAGGCGGAAGAGGAAGAATATCGCATAGGCAAGTGGGCCCACCACAAATCTGGACATTTGGGCATTCAGGGTACGATACAGTGGGCATGAAATAGGGGGTTACATTTGACTACGGACGGTGTTAAACAGATCATAAACACCCGTGAAATTTGTCAAAAGGTGAAGCATTTTCCCCTACAATGACAACCTGGTGCCCATATTAAGAGAGGGACTCAACCAGCACAAATACGGCAAGTTGATTATGTAGGACCTTTACCATTGCAACAACGGTTCCAATATTTGCTCAATGCTGTTGATACCTATTCTGGACTTTTGATGGCTTATCCAGTGACTAAAGCGAATCAACAAAGTACGATTAAAGGACTGGAGAATTTAATCACATACTACGGTGAGCCAGCAGAAGTACAGTCCGATAATGGGTCGCACTTCACAGATCAAACAGTGCAACAGTGGGCGGTAGACAACATGATCTATTGGATGTTCCATATACCTTACTATCCGCAAGCTGCAGGGTTAATAGAACGCATGAATGGACTACTTAAGCAACAGATTAAAATATTAACTCCCACTAACACATTGCAAGGGTGGTTAAAGGTCTTACCACAGGCAGTGCGCAATCTGAATCACCGACCATTACGGGGGGGATCTCCCATAAGCCACATGTTAGGCAACGTTAGTGTCCCTACTATTGAAAAAGAAAATCAGACTCCGGACACAGTTTGTGAAGGAGGAAAAGTGTGGGGGCAGTATCCCCAAAAACCCTTACAAGCAGGGGAAATCTTAGCGAAAGGAGAAGGAAACACTTATTGGGTGCTCCTGACTGGTCAAGATATTCCTCTCTGTGTTAACAAGGGTAAATTGACTAAACAAGGCTGAAATTAATATACTTATGCTTCCTCCCACAGGAATTCTGCCCAAAATGGTGACTTACCAACTCGTGCTGACAAGTCTCTGTGTCTCGTTATCTGCGACTGTGCAACGTCCATCCTCAAACACAGCATGGGATGGTCGTATAGGGTGGTGGTTAACTAACACTGATCGTACGTAAGACAATCAAGGGTGGATTATATTGGTGGGACATCTTTTACGGATGGTCCCCAAAAACATCCGCTGCTTTGAAGCAGTTCATACATCCTATCGTTGTTTTACTCGTCGTGTTATTACTGCTTATATGTATTCTTAGGTGTAGATTGCGGGCATTGCTTGCGCATACTCAACGTGTAACTGATGCATTATGCCTTCAACTTGATTATATTTCTTAGAATGTCTAAATATCAAGGGTGGATTGTATTGTATGGGGTTAATCACATACTGTTAATTATGATATTTAGACATTTACAGTGTGTTTCTGTCCCATGCCCCGTGGAATGTTGTTGCTATAGAGAGAGAGAGAGGGAAAGCAACCTTGAGATGCACACCAGCTTGTTATGAGACGGTCGGCGCCTCGAGATCTCATGCTTTGTGGACAAGCAGCTGGGGCCTTACAGATTAGGAGTTGGCTATAAGCCACATGCACCCATGTTTTGTTCAATTGTATGTTTGTTTAATAGTATAAAGGAACAGCACTGTCCAGTAGCTCTTTGAACTTCACCTTGGACCGTGATTCGCGAGCGGTGCCGGGATCCCCAAGGCTCCAGACCAGCCGTCGTTGCGGAGTTCCCGATGGGCTGATGGCCGTGAGCTTTGCTGCATCTTATCATACTTCTCTTTTCTTCGTAAACTGTATTATTATGTTTCTTTTCTCTCAGCAAACGGTGTTTTATCTTGACTTCATTTGTCTTGTCTCTTATTTAACATTCATCCAGATCTCGAACCTGGATCTATTATTATCGATCCAAAACAGCAGCTACTCACTGAGTCAAGAGAGCCAGTGATGAGATTATTGGGATATACTGATGCTCTGTGTGTGAGGACTCTGATTGCGCATAAGAACATATAAAAAGGAGCAGGGGTAGGCCATAGGGCCCCTTGAACCTGCTCCGCCATTCAATAAGACCATGGCTGAACTTCTACATCAGCTCCGCTTTCCTGCAGTGTCCCCATAATCCCTCGATTCAAAATTGAGGCTAGAAGGGAATACACAATAAATGGTAGGACACTGAGAAGTGTCGAGGAACAAAAGGACCTTGGAGTGCATGTCCGCAGATCCCTGAAGGTAGCAGACCAGGTAGATAAGGTGGTAAAGAAGGCATATGGAATGCTTGCCTTTATTAGCCGAGGCATAGAATACAAGAGCAGGGAGGTTATGCTTGAACTATATAAAACACTAGTTAGCCACAGCTAGAGTACTGCGTGCAGTTCTGGTCACCACATTACAGGAAAGATGTAATTGCAACAGCGAGGGTACAGAGGATGTTGCCTGGACTGGAGAATTTAGCTATGAGAAAAGATTGGATAGGCTGGGGTTGTTTTCTTTGGAACAGAGGAGGCTGAGGGGAGAAATCTTATGAAGGGCCTAGATAGAGTAGATAGGAAGGACCTATTTTCCTTAGCAGAGGGATCAACAACCAGGGGGCATAAATTTAAAATAATTGGTAGGATGTTTAGAGGGGATTTGAGGGGAATTGTTTTCACCTGGAGGGTGGTGGGGGTCTGGAACTCATTGTTTGAAAGGGTGGTAGAGGTAGAAACCCTCACCACATTTAAAAGTGCCGTAAGCTACAAGGCTATGGACCAAGAGCTGGAAAGTGGGATTAGGCTGGATAGCTCTTTGTTGGCTGGCACGGACACAATGGACCGAAATGGCCTCCTTTCATGCTATAAATTTCTATGATTCTATGATTCCCTTAATGCCCAAATCTATCGATCTCAGTCTTGAATATACTCATGGACTGAGCATCTGGGGTACAGAATTCCAAAGATTCGCAACCCTCTGAGTGAAGAAATTCTTCCTCATCTCTGTCCAAAATGGTTGACCTCTTATCCTGAGACTATGACTCCTAGTTCTAGACAGGGGAAACAGCCTTTCAGCATTTAGCCTGTCAAGCCCTCTAAGTGTTTTACACACATCAATGAGATCACCTCTCATTCTTCTAAACCCTAGAGAATATAAGCCCAGTCTACTCAATTTCTCCTCATAGGACAGCCCTCTTATCCCAGGAATTAGTCCTTCATTGCATCCTCTGCTAAGGCAAGTATATCCTTCCTTAGGTAAGGAGACCCAAGCTGTACAC
The DNA here is from genome assembly GCF_044704955.1 of Pristiophorus japonicus. Taxonomy (NCBI): domain Eukaryota; kingdom Metazoa; phylum Chordata; class Chondrichthyes; family Pristiophoridae; genus Pristiophorus; species Pristiophorus japonicus. Next base: position 275,953,126 of record NC_091978.1, on the reverse strand, counting down.
AGTACTCCAGGTGTGGTCTCACCAAAGCTCTATATAATTGCCCTATACAGCAAGCGAGCCCCAGGTGGGCAGAGGATCCACTTCAAGGACACCCTCAAAGCCTCCTTGATAAAGTGTAACATCCCCCCCTGCACCTGGGAATCCCTGGCCCAAGACTGCCCAAAGTGGAGGAAGAGCATCCGGGAGGGCACTGAGCACCTCGAGTCTCGTCGCCGAGAGCATGCGGAAACCAAACACAGATAGCAGAAGGAGCATATGGCAAACCAGAATAAACAGTTTCTTGAGCGATAAGGGGATAAGGGGTTATGGGGAGCGGGGAGGGAAGTGGAGCTAAGTCCATGATCAGATCAGCCATGATCTTATTGAATAGCAGAGCAGGCTCAAGGGGCCGTATGGCCTACTCCTGTTCCTATTTCTTATGTTCTTACCTTTCTGTGATTCGTGTACAAGGACCGCCAAATCACTCTGAATACTAACATTTACTAGTCTATTACCTCTTAAAAATATTCTGCTTTTCTATTGTTCCTACCAAGATGGATAATTTCTCACCTATCACATTATGCTCCCACCCTTTCCTTCAACCACGTCTGCCCCACCTGTTACAGAGACTGTAATTCCTGCATTGGGCTGTACAGCCACCTGAGAACTCACTTTTAGAGTGGAAGCAAGTCTTCCTCAATTTCGAAGACTTGCATCAAGGCTTCCTTATTCTTCCAACTCCCCTGCAATAAAGGCTAACATACCATTTGCTTTCCTAATTGCTTGCGGTACCTGGATGCAAAGAGGATGTTTCCACTGATGGGGAGACTAGAACTAGAGGGCATGATCTTAGAATAAGGGGCCACCCATTTAAAAAAGAGATGAGGAGGAATTCCTTCTCTCAGAGGATTGTAAATCTGTGGAATTTGCTGCCTCGGAGAGCTGTGGAAGTTGGGACATTGAATAAATTTAAAACACAAATAAACAATTTCTTGAGCGATAAGGGGTTATGAGGAGCGGGCAGGGAAGTGGAGCTAAGTCCATGATCAGATCAGCCATGATCTTATTGAATGGCAGAGCAGGCTCAAGGGGCCGTATGGCCTACTCCTGTTCCTATTTCTTATGTTCTTACCTTTCTGTGATTCGTGTACAAGGACCGCCAAATCACTCTGAATACTAACATTTACTAGTCTATTACCTCTTAAAAATATTCTGCTTTTCTATTGTTCCTACCAAGATGGATAATTTCTCACCTATCACATTATGCTCCATCTACCACCTTCTTTCCCAATCACTTAACCGGTCTATATCCCTTTGCAGCCTCTTGGCGTCCTTCTCACAGCTTATTTTCCTACCTAGCTTTATATTAAGACATATACATGAGGCTCTCCTGTAGGTTTTTCACACCCAAATAGCCTGTCTTATCATGTTACTGCCATTTATCATGGTGCTACTTGGAGCAGTTGATACTGACATGTATCACTGCATGCCATCTTGTGATAGTACTTTTTAAATGTGGTGAAGGTTTGTGCCTTTATCATTATTTCATGCAGTGAAAAAAATTCCTCTCATATCTCCTCTAAGCCTCCTATAAAAGAGCATACCATTACAACTTCCAGCGCGAGCCATTCCAAGTTTGTGACGATTTCGAGGTGGGCGGCTGGGTGACATCATCAAAACCCAGGTCGCTGTTGGAGCGTGGGCAGGAACATCGGTGGGGCCCAGGTACAGCGAAGGAACGGTGAGGTCGGGGTGGACGAGTGGCAAGAGATCGTGGCAGAGGTGCAGCGAATACTTTGTGGCAGAGGAGCGGTGATAGATCATGGCGGTGGTGCAAATGTTTGTGGTGGAGCAGCGGCGAGAGATCGTGGTGGAGGTGTGGCAAATGAGTGCAAGGGGGCCAGAAGAGCCGAGGGCCCAGGGACAGCACAGGCCAGTCCACACTGCGATACGTGTGCGAACTTGGTCCGTGTAGCAGAGCAGGTTAACCCTTGCCATTGGATAAAGGCCTAGCTCGTCAAACCCATGTGGTGACTGATGTGCAACAGTCACCACACATTAAAAAAATCCACGCACAGGCATCTTCCACCCCCTCAATTGGAGTTCAGGACTGGAATATCGGTCCTTCATTGAAACATCTGTGATGTCATCCCTTTTGGTATGGAAGCAAATCATCCTCGTTCGAGAGACCGCCAATGATGATGATGCTTGGAGCAGTTGACACTGACATGTATCACTGCATGCCATCTTGTGATAGTAACTGAAAAAAATCCCCCAATGGTGAACATTGATATTAATAGCTCAATGTTGCACTTAAGCATACTCGTAGCTCGTGCTGTGACTGCAGCTAAAAATCTAGAGGACATGTGGCTAACACTGAGTGAGTCCCAGCCAAACTTTTGCAAATTAAATCAACAAGTACCTTGAGTGCATTTCATTGCCAGACCAAGTTGAGTACTGGATTTCCTAACACTATTTTCTATGTTATTAAATTGGAAATACTGTAATAAAACAAACAAGTTGCAAATAACAAAAATATTTGATGTCCTCAATTTATTTATTATACCTTTCTCCCCACCATTATACTTTGGTTGGTTAATGGACAGAAGACAGAAAACAGAGAGTAGGGATAAACGGGTCTTTTTCAGGTTGGCAGGCTGTAACTACTGGCGTGCCGTAAGGATCAGTGCTGGGGCCTCAGCTACTTACAATCAATATTAATGATCTAGATGAAGGGACTGAGTGTAATGTATCCAAGTTTGCTGACAATACAAAGCTAGGTGGGACAGTAAGCTGTGAGGAGAACACAAAGAATCTGCAAAGGAATATAGGTAGACTAAGTGAGTAGGCAGTAAGGTGGCAGATGGAGTATAATGCAGGGAAATTAGGACGAACAGAAGAACATAATATTTTTTAAATGGTGAGAAACTTTTACATGTTGGTGTTCGGTGAAATTTGGGTGTCCTCGTGCAAGAAACACAGAAAGCTAGCATGCAGGTACAGCAAGCAATAAGAAAGGCAAATTGCATGTTGTCCTTTATTGCAAGGGAGTTGGAGTACAAGAGTAAAGAAGTCTTACTACAATTGTACAGGGCCTTGGTGAGACAACACCTAGGGTACTGTGCACACTTTTGGTCCCCTTATCTAAGGAAGGATATACTTGCCTTGGAGATGGTGCAACAAAGGTTCACTAGATTGATTCCAGGGATGAGAGAGCTGTTGTATAATGAGGCTAGCTCATTGAATGTTTCCAAGTCAAAGATAGATAGATTTTTAACCAATAAGGGAATTAAGGGTTACGGGGAGAGGGCGGGTAAGTGGAGCTGAGTCCACGGCCAGATCAGCCATGATCTTATTGAATGGCAGAGCAGGCTCGAGGGGCTAGATGGCCTACTCCTGTTCCTAATTCTTATGTTCTTATGTTCTTATGTAGATTGTGTAGAATAGGCTATACCCTCTGGAGTTTAGAAGAATGAGAGGTGATCTCATTGAAACATACAAGATTCTGAAGGGTATTGACAGGGTAGATGCTGAGAGGTTATTTCCCCTCGCTGGAGTGTCTAGAACTAGGGGGCATAGTCTCAGGATAAGGGGTAGGCCATTTAAGACCCAGTTGAAGAGGAATTTCTTCATTCAGAGGGTTGTGAATCTTTGGAATTCTTTATCCCATAGGGCTGTGGATGCCAAGTCTTTGATTATATTAAAGGCTGGGGTAGATAGATTTTTGGAATCTAGGAGAATCAATAGATATGAAGATTGGGAGGGAAAGTGGAGTTGAGGTCAATGATCAGCCATAATCTTATTGAATGGTGGAGCAGGCTTAAGGGGCCGTATGGCCCACTCCTGCTTCTAATTCTTATGTTCTTATGTTTCCCTCTCTTGAAGACTTTGGCTGGTGTCTGCTTCCATAAGTACCCATAGCCCACTGGTACCTTGTCTGAGTGATCATTCTTCATCTGAGCCTAGACAATAAGAATTATCAAGCTTTTTTTTTTACCATGGAGTCTCTTGCAGTTGAGCTTGATGCTGTTTTCACCCAACATTAGCACAGGTGAACTTTTCAGCATGAGTTACTGGATAGCAGCCCCGATTAGAAATCCTGCCTGATTTTTCTATGATTAGCTAACCTAGGGATGCAAAAGGCAATTGTAGCACTCTTAGTGCTGCTGCAGCTGAGATCAGCAAATTGAGCACAGATCAATAACAACTTGTATAAATGTGTGTATGGACTCTCTGACTGCCAATGCTCCATGTGTGTGTGTGTGTGTACTCTCTGACTGCCGATGTTTTGTGTGTGTAGACTCTCTGGCTGCCGATAATCTGTGTGTATGTGTATGCAATGAGAAAGAAAGAGAAGGGATAACAAAGGAAATAAGGTATGGTGTCAAATTGAAAACAAGGGCATACAATGTGGCCAAGACTAGTGGGAGGCCAGAGGATTGGGAAACTTTTAAAAGCCAGCAAAGAACAACAAAAAAAATAATAAAGAGAGGAAGATAGATTATGAAAGTAAACTAGCACAAAATATAAAAACAGATAATAAGAGTTTCTACAGATACATAAAAAGGAAAAGAGTGGCTAAAGTAAATGTTGGTCCCCTAGAGGATGAGACTGGGGAATTAATAATGCGGAACGGGGAAGTGGAAGAGACTTTGAACAAATATTTTGTATCGGTCTTCACAGGAGAAGACACTAAAAACATCCCAATAGTGGATAGTCAAGGGGCTATAGGGAGGGAGGAACTTAATACAATCACTATCACTAAAGAAGTAGTATTTGGTAAAATAATGGGATTAAAAGTGGACAAGTCCCCTGGACCTGATGGCTTGCATCCTAGGGTCCTTAAAGAAGTGGCTGCAGAGATAGTGGATGCATTGGTTGTAATCTACCAAAATTCCCTGGATTATGGGGAGGTCCCAGCGGATTGGAAAACCGCAAATCTAATGCCCCTGTTTAAAAAAGGAGGCAGACAAAAAGCAGATAACTATAGACCGACTAGCCTAACATCTGTCGTTGGGAAAATGCTGGAGTCCGTTATTAAGGAAGCAGTTGCAGGACATTTGGAAAAGCATAATTCAATTAAGCAGAGTCAGTATGGTTTTATGAAAGGGAAATCATGTTTGACAAATTTGCTGGAGTTCTTCGAGGATGTAATGAGCAGGGTGGATAAGGGTGAACCAGTGGATGTGGTGTATTTGGATTTCCAGAAGGCATTCGATAAGGTGCCGCATAAAAGGTTACTGCACAAGATAAAAATTCACCAGATTGGGGGTAATATATTAGCATGGATTGAGGATTGGCTAACTAACAGAAAACAGAGAGTCGGGATAAATGAGTCATTTTCCGGTTGGCAAATAGCAACTAGTGGGGTGCCGCAGGGATTGGTGCTGGGGCCTCAACTATTTACAATCTATATTAATGACTAGGTTGAAGGGACCGAGTGTAATGTAACCAAGTTTGCTGATGACACAAAGATGGGTGGAAAGCATATTGTGAGGAGGTTACAAAAAATTTGCAAAGGCTAAGTAGTGGGCAAAAATTTGGCAGATGTAATATAATGTAGGAAAATGTGATATTATCCACTTTGGCAGAAAAAATAGAAAAGCAGATTATAATTTAAATGGAGAAAAATTGCAAAGTGCTTCAATGCAGAGGGACCTGGGAGTCCTTGTGCATGAAACACAAAAAGTTAGTATGCAGGTGCAGCAAGTAATCAGGAAAGCAAATGCAATGTTGGCCTTTATTGCAAGGGGGATGGAGTATAAAGGCAGAGAAGTCCTGCTACAACTGTACCATCATCATCATCATCACAGGTAGTCCCTCGGAATCGAGGAAGACTTCCTTCCACTCCTGAAGTGAGTTCTTTGGTGGCTGAACAGTCCAATACGAGAGCCACAGACTCTGTCACAGGTGGGACAGAAAGTCTTTGAGGGAAGGGAGGGGTGGGACTGGTTTTCCGCACGCTCTTTCCGCTGCCTGCGCTTGATTTCTGCATGCTCTCGGTGTTGAGACTCAAAGTGCTCAGCGCCCTCCCAGATGCACTTTCTCCACTTGAGGCGATCTTTGGCCAGGAACTCCCAGGTGTCAGTGGGGATGTCGCACTTTATCAGGGAGGCTTTGAGGGTCTCCTTGTAACGTTTCCACTGCCACCTTTGGCTCGTTGCCGTGCAGGAGCTCCGCATAGAGCACTTGCTTTGGGAGTCTGTACAGGGTATTGGTGAGGCCACACCTGGAGTACTGTGTACAGTTTTGGTCTCCATATTTAAGAAAGAATATATTTGCATTGGAGGTGTTCAGAGAAGGTTCACTAGGTTGATTCTGGAGATGAGGGGGTTGACTTATGAAGATAGGTTGAGTAGTTTGGGTCTATACTCATTGGAGTTCAGATTAATGAGAGGTAATCTTATCGAAACATATAAGATAAAGAGAGGGCTGGGCAAGATGGATGCAGAGAGTGTGTTTCCACTCATAGGGGAAACTAAAACTAGGGGGCATAGTCTCAGAATAAGGGCCTGCCCATTTAAAACTGAGATGAGGAGGAATTTCTTCTCTCAAAGGGTTGTAAATCTGTGAAATTCACTGACCCAGAGAGCTGTGGAGGCTGGGTCTTTGAATATATTAAAGGCGGAGATAGACAACAGGTAAGTGGAACTGAGTCCATGATCAGATCAGCCATGTCGGAGCAGGAGTCAAATGGCCTACTCCTGCTCGTATTTCTTCTGCTCTGACTGCCGATGCTGTGTGTGTCTGTGGACTCTGACTGCCGATGTTCTGTGTGTGTGTGTGTGGACTCTCTGACTGTGGATGCTGTGTGTGTGTGTGTGTGCACTCTCTGACTGTGGATGCTCTGTGTGTGTGTGTGTGTGCACTCTGACTGCCGATGCTCTGTGTGTGCACTCTGACTGCCTATGCACTGTGTGTGTGTGTGTGTGTGTGTGTGCATTCTCTGACTGCCGATGCTGTGTGTGTGTGTGTGTGTGCAGCCTGCAGCCAACACCTCGTCGTAGGCAATTAGGCCCATACAGCAGTGACTAGTCTCCAGTCGTCCTTGACCCCCTTGCCACTGGACCAAGACCTCGTTCAGCTAAGCCCGTGTGGTAGCCGCATGCAACGATCACCCCACGTTAAAATAAATCACGCACAGGCATCTTCCACTCATCTAACATGAAGTTCGGGACCTGGAATGTCAGGACCTCTCTGACTGCCTATGCTCTGTGTGTGTGTATGAACTCTCTGACTGCCAATGCTGTGTATGTGTGTGCACTCTCTGACTGCCCATTCTGTGTGTGTGTGTACTCTCTGACTACACCGACACCTGAGCTGAGGTTTCCTGTCCCGCCTTGCACGCGCTCCGCTCCTCCTGCAGGCTCCAAATGGAACACGTCCCGCCACCAATAGCAGATTCTGAAATCCCGCCGACAGCCAATCAGCTTTTGTGTTTTGGTGTTGCCACGCGCTGGGCTGCGAGTATAAAAGGCGCGCGGAGGCTGCGGATGGACCTTAAACACGCAGCATTTGCAACGCAGGGTGTGGGGGGGATAAATAATAATATTAAATACCTACAGCTGGTACTCAGAGAATGGCTTCCGAATCGGACAGGAATGCAAACTACTGCGAGATATCGTCGCTCAAAAGAGGGGATCTGTTGGAAGTGCCACGAACGCTATTCACGCACTATGGCATTTATCTGGGAGATGAAATGGTTGCTCATTTGATGCCCGACATTCTGCCTGTGTTCACCGATGACAAAAAGGTCATCCGCGATGTTGTGACGAACCAGCGGCTCATTTTGGGCGTCATCTCCAGGAACGCTCGTATCAGAGTGGACTCGGTGGAGGATTTTGCGTACGGAGCCTGCGTTATAGTGAACCACATGGACACACTGTGTAAGAAACCGGCACTTCCCAATGAAGAGGTTGCAAGGAGAGCCGAGAAGCTGGTGGGAAGCACAGAGTACAGCCTGTTGTGGAACAACTGTGAACATTTTGTTACTTACTGTAGATATGGCACTGCGGTGAGCATCCAGACTGACCAGGTAAATTTCTACTGCATGCTTGTGAACACTTGGGATCTGAGCACTGCCCTTCATGTTCGGTATCTTTAAGTTTCTGATATAGAAACAGGAGTAGGAACATGCATGTTCATTATATATCATACTTATTGCAAAACTCATTTATTTATATTAGAAATAATATATATTTTATATTAATCTAAATTACTTGGATCAGCAAGTTAGGTTTTAATTCAGTTATGTTGCCTATTCCTTATAGGGTGTGGTTTGGGGAACCAATGAAAGGTAGCCCTTTCTTAAAACAAATGCAACTTTTCTCTTGTAATTTGTGACGGCAAGTGCTTTTAATTTGAATTTAAAGTGACATTTACTCTTTAAATGACTTCTCAAATATCCTTGAATGCTCCTATTGCCAGTATGTTATGCGTCCGAGTACCCCGCTTTGGGGTGGTAAGTCAGCTGAAACGTCAATATTGACCACGTATGCACCAGAGACTGGGTGCCAGGACAGCATATCCAGCAAATTCTTTGCTTTCTATGCACGTTTAGACACAAGTCCCTTCAATATGAAATTAAGATTTTTAGGTCGAAATAGTCAAACAACTAGGAAAATCAGCGGTAGTTTTGGGTAGGTCCGCAACACAGCGTCCGTTCTTTTATCAATGCACACTTCCAGGCCATACTAAAGCAGATGATTTTTGTCCAGATCCGCATTTTCGAATCAGATGGGACAAATCGACCTTTTCTCTTTTTTTGAAAGTAGGTTTGCGACATGGAAAATATTCTGTAGAAAATAGCTGCATTGGGGGGAGGGGCAGCATTGGTTATCGGTACTGATTTTTTAAAAAAAAATCAAGAATCTTTGAGTAATAGACACTTGGTGGATTGGCGAATAGCAATTGATCTGGGTTGGTGTTTTCCCATTCAGAGACTGATATAACTTGTACAATACCAGAAGATCCCAAAGCACAAATGTTCTTTCTCTCAAACTACAGCATATTTGAAAGAATTAAAATGTATTGGATGTCTGTCTCTCTCTCATAGTCTTGCTCATTTTTTTGTCATTTTTGTACATTTCTACTTTTATCTGTCTCTTCTGTAAAGTGTGTTTTTGCTTTACTTTTTGAATAAAGCACCAGTTGATTTGCACCTTTTTGTTGAAATTCTTCAAGAACTACTAATGCTGTTTGGCTATATGACCACCCAAAAGGGGATGGTCTTGAGCAGGATGTTATTGGTATCCATGTACCTGTTGAAGGAATGAAACTTTATCTGGTCTTTAGCAAAACAGATTATATATACCTTTAGTGTTACATTTGAGGAGCACACTTTACTGAAACCAAACATTGGGCCCAAACACCAGAATCACAGGCTCTGAATTCAACTACTATCTTAAAAAATTCTAGGAGGCATTCCAAAGAGTACTCTAGGCTCATTAGAGCTCCCAATGTAAGCCTATCAAACTCAAATTGGTTCCACAAGTCAACAATTTGTTTTTGTCACCTGGGAATTCCTTTTGAATATTCTTATGTGGGATAAAGGCATTACAATTGCATGTGACACTTATCCCAGTGTCACATCTTTGAAGAAATTCATCTTTCATCCATGAATCATGGATGACTGTGTGCTGTTTTCTTAAACAGGATCTTGACATGTGTTCCACTACAAGGAGAGCTTTGGCTATACCCACACTATATTTTCTGTGCTACCAGGTCCTTCCAAGCCATAATTGGATACATTTTTCAGCCCAGTCTTTGATGGACTAATTCATCAAACATGTGACCAGAGACTTATTTGCCAGGGAAAATGCTTTTCCAAACAGACAGCAACAGCACTTTAAATTTTTTTTAAAAAATCAGGTGGCAGTTTCTGAAACATGTGAGGCCTCATTATGCCCATCCAGGCCCCTAATGATAAACATATGGGTTGGGGAATAGGAAAGGCTATGACAGTGTTGGACCATCATGCAAGTGAATGCACAGTATACTAGAAACTACCATAATTCCTGCACTTTGTGCCAATCCATTGTTTCTTAGCTATTTGAAAGAGCAGGCAGAGTGGACAAGTGGCTGCTAGGGGATTGATATTTTACCATTGACACCATTTTGAGAAGCCCACTGGTCAAGGTGGAACACAGACTGCAGCCTGTGTTTCGACCCAAAATGGTCAAATTCCAATGGACCATACCATTTGCATGCTGAAGCAGATAGTGAGGGCTATGTAAGAGAAGGTCTACAATCATCTGTCTGGTAACATTGTGCAATAAACAACATTCAGCAAGGAATGGCCATGGAGCTAGAGGACCAAGAGAACAGGAGGAGGATCCTTTATTGACACTGGGTCTAAATCCTGGAACTCCCTTCCTAACAATTAGGGATGGGGAATAAATGCAGGCTTTGCCAGCAACATTCCAGGAACAACTTTTTAAAACTGGAGAGGTAACCTGTTTAAGTGGCAGATAATAGCTCTGAAGCCAGATTGGGTGGGGAAGCAGGAGATGACAAGCCTGTGGGGAAGCAGCATATAACACTAAGCCCTACATAAACAATTTACCAGTTGTGTAAATCTATCTAATTTTCAATTGGTATACACCTCAAACTTGAGTACCTTTTCAATTTTTTTGTTAAATCCATTACCATATTGGGTGAGCATTAGTCTGAGATTCAATAAAACTGCTGAAAATATTAGTTTCTTCTTGCTTAGAGGTAACTCACTTTTAATCAAGACTCTTGTGTGGAGTTATTGAATAAACATTTCCATGACCCAGAAAGCCCTAAACCAGTTGTTGAATGGTCACTTACTAGTGTAGGCTAATTATTACTCTGCCTTTACTAGTAAGTATGGACCAAAAATAAGAATCTTGATGGTGTAATGAACCAGCAATGGGAGTTCTACAATCCCATTCACATTGAATACATTTTTACAAATCTTTCAACTGCGATGTGACAGTAGAAACACAACTCATTGGTAGACTTGACATTTCCTTCAAATTCTAACTAAACATTCATTGCATTTTTAGTTTGTACTTTATAAAGAGCTTGCTTAATTGCATGTGAAAAGGATAATAATTTAAATTAATGCAATATAATGAGGTCAGGGGCTAATCATTAGCAGCTGTTCCTTTTAGTTCGACATTAACTAATAGTCATCAAAATGCTTGTTTATCAAGAGACCTTTTGCTTTAAATTAATCTGAAAATATTTAAGTGAAAATGTTAGCAAAATTCAATGTACCTTTTTTAATTCAAAAATGTAATTAAAAACAAAATCCTTGTTTAAGAAGGTTACATGTTAAGATGTGGTTTCAGAAGTGCATGCTGTAATACATATTCACAATCCCTGCATGTAAAAAAAAAAGTCAGACATACAGTTCTGTACATTAGAGTGTGGGGTTGATGGTCATCCATGGCCGGGGTCATCCCTGGCTTGGAGTTTCTGCGGCCTTTGGGGGATGCGGGTGGGGGGGGGGGGGTCGAGGGAGGGGTAAGAGATGAATTGCTGCAAAGGTTACCAGTCCCAGTTGTCATTGTGCATTGTTGAGTTTGTCTACTCAGCATGTAGCCCTGGGGCTGGAGTGTTTATGGGGGTGTCTTCTAATTGAGGTTTATGATTACATTCTTTGGGGGAAAAAGTGTGCTGATGACATCACAGGAACTGATTTGGATCCTAATAGTATGAGTAGGTTGACTTGGTGCAAATAACCAGCTTGTAGAAGCACTCTTCCAAATATTAATTTGGCTCCCACTTTTTTTGCTCAGTATTTTCAAACTAGTTGCCCTGATATCAGTTGCTAGAACATTTGTACGTTAAGGTGTTTCTTCTATTCGTCTCTACCTGTTTCTTTTAAGGCAGTAATTCATGTGGAGGTCTGGTTCCACAGCCACTGGAAACCCTTCAGAATTTCACCCAAGTAACTACTTTTTCAACTGTGAGCTGATAGTGTCATTCAACCATCTACTGCATTAAAGCAGAGCCTGATGCTCTCATGCATGCGCACTTCCATCAGACGTCAATATGACATCAAAACCATTTATGCAGTTCGCCCTGGTACTTGGTTGTGATAACAAGTTTCTATAACTTGTCTTTTACATGGAAAAATGCCCCAAAGCAGTTCAGAATTGGGGGGGGGAAAGAGCAGGAATTGATCTCTTGTAAAGTACTTGGCAGTTTGGTCAGAGGTTTTGAGGAGGCTTTTAAAGATGAAAAGGGAGATGGGGAAGTGGAGGGGTTTAGCCAGAGTCCAGATATTATGGCTGGAGGAGAGGGAATGCATTGGGGGTTAGTGATGGGCCAGATGATGTAAAATTGGAGAAGATTGAATTAGAGGGGCAGGTCATGGTTTGGGGGTGGTGTATTGCATTTGCCATCAGTGAACTCGTAACGCTTTTTATAAAAGATGAGAAAAAAGTCCTTGAGTATATGATCTCTGCATAGGTAGGTATCCTATTAAATTAATAGCTCTAACACAGACAATACAATAACACTTGTGAATTAAGACTTGGAATAGAAATCCTGAATTGCAGCTTGATTTGCTCAGAATAAATGTTACCTGATATGGTAGTGAGACATACAAACCAGGAAGCTCATGTTACTGAACCCTGCACTGAATTAGCTGATCTCTGCCAAGATGATGGTAGGTGCACTACAATTGGTCCCTGCATGTCTGGACTAGGGTGAGGAAAAGATCAGCCGCAGTTCCCATTCCTGATGATGACCTGATGGCAAATGTGAACATTGTATAAGGATAGGATTGGTCTTAACTGTGATACTCATATTGGAGCAGATTTTCCAAGTCTCTGCACATGGTGAGTTACCTCACCTGCTTCATGTGTGTACTCCAAAAACACTTCACAGCCAATGAAGTATAGTCACCAAGTAAGGTCATCGACCAGAAATGTTGACTGTTTCTCTCTCCACAGATGCTGCCTGACCTGAGTATTTCCAGCATTTTCTGTTTGTGTATGACCTTGCAGGATAATGGACATTACAACAGGGCACATGGCAGCCCAATGTGCAGTAGTTCTGGCTATGCTAGTGCTGGATTATAAGCCTCTGTCTGTTTCTAGTCTGCAAAAGAGCCATCAACTGGGATGAAGCTGCTGTACAAATCCTTCAATTAAACTATCATCACAGTTCACTAGTATTGAGTTTTTGGTTAATAGAACTGAGGTTTAATTCCTGTTCCTTTTTAGTCCTCCTTTCACCCCCGCTTCTCCTCCTCTCCTCTCTCCCCCCTCCCCCACCCCAGCTATGTAAAACAACAGTTTCAACTTCTACAGCAACTTTTTTTTAATGTAGAAAACACAAAGATGCTTCACAGTTGCATAACCAAATAAAAAAATGGATGCAGGGAAAGAGATTGTTGGGGATCACCTGAAGCTTTGTAGAGAGCTGGGTTTGAAAGGAGGAAAGATGGAGGTTTAGAAAGGGTCTTCCAGTGTGTGGGGCCTGGACAACTTCAATTTCTGGAAGGATTATTGCCTCTTGAACTGAGTAGTGGTGAAACAAGCTAGAATTCCCATAATTTCAGTAGAAGTCATTGCAATATTAGTCATGTTTGAGTAATGGCACGTTGTGTGGCAAGATGCAGCAAGTCTATTTCCTTTTTCATCCCACCTTGCATAGGATTACATAGAATTACGCAACACAGAAACAGGCCATTTGGCCCAGCCAGCATTTATGCTCCACTTGAGCTGCCTCCTGTCTTTCCTCATCTAAATCTATCTCCATAACTCTCTCTTCCCTTCTCCCTCATAGGCTTGTCTAGCCCCCCCCTTAAATGCATCCAAACTATTTGCTTCAACCACTCCCTGTGGTAGTGAGTTCCACATTCTCACCACTCTTTGGGCAAAGAATTTTCTTCTGAATTTGTACTCCACCCAAGAGCCAGCATAAGTGTGATTCACAGATCAGGATGTCATAGTTCTAGAGCAACAATCTGACTGCAGGAGTATGAAGCAAACTTACCTCCTCCACTACCAAGTTATAATCTACTGGCTTCCTTTCTAGACCAAAGTCCTGCTATATCCTGGCCATCTCTCCGCTTTCCTCTGGCCTCTGCCATCTATACCCCCAACCGCTTCATATTTGTTTTCTGAAATGGGGCCCTTCATTGCTCTGCCTGACCTGATACCACTCTGATGCTGACCACCTCTGCTACAGCAGTTCCAGGCTCGAGTCCATGGAGATGTCCATTGCTTCAGTTTGTTCTACAATAGGCATCCTCCACCACACCCACTGCGCAATCCATTGCTATTGTTTTCAGAGCAGAAAGCCCAAATGTCTTGAGTCGCTTTCCTGACAAACATCACACCTGGTTTTCTTGCCAGGAATTAATCCTCTAAACTTCTGTCCCTCTATGCTCCAACTCTCCTGGTGAGTACCTAACCACTGACTCAATGTTGCCTTCTAGAATGTTTACTCCCTTGGTAGAGAAAGCTCCTGATTGATATCCTGGGCTTGACTCAAATCTTCTCGTTTAAACCTGACTTCCTTCCCCCCTCCCCCCTCCCCATGTTCCTGTTTCTCTTTCTACTCTACTCTTTCTTCCCCCCCCCCCCACCCCCACCCCCACCCCAAACAGCACAATGGCAGCACAATGGTCATCAGGTTCCATCTAGACCCCACTGACACTTCTTCCTTCCACCTTCTTTACATAAAATGACAACAGGCCATCCAGCTCAATCAATCTGTGTTGTTTCTCCTCCCCAATGAGCCTACCCTGTTCCTGTATCCCTTTATCAAACCCACTTCATCAACTACCAATCCAACCCATTCTTAAATGTTGACATGGGAATTGATTTTGAACCCATCCTGTCCAGCGGGTACAGGGCAGGGGCCATTTTAAAAATGAGCATTTTTGACGATGTCTCACTCCTGTAATCACAGTGGTCACCATTTTAACTACTCCGTGCATTTAGATGGTCGAGGCACCTGTCGGAAGCAGGCAGAGGGACCACTTATCTCAAAAGCGCCCCGATTTGTATTTAACTAGGGCCTGAGCAGGGCAGCCACTCCTTGCAACCCCACATCAATATTCCTCTGTTCGAGATCCCTTCACTAGAAAACTGTTTCTATCTGGTCTGTTTTTTCCCATTCCATCAAATCCCTCCATAATCTCAGTTCTTTCTTTATACTTGTATTTCCTCACCAGGCAGCATCCTGAGAATCGGTGTTGTGCCCATCTCACCTCAACATACTTCCAAGAGCCTGGAGCCCAAACAGTAAACATTACTCCAACTGTGGTCTTTCTACTGTTTTGTACATATTCACTGTTGCATCTTGACTTTTTTCTATTTTATACCTCTTACCATAAAACCTGTAATACTACCATGAGTTTTTTTATGGCCTTGTACACTCTGCTGCTTTTAAAACTGGAACTGTGCTCTTTTCCACAGCACCTAACCTTTCTCTGCTCAAAATATAATGAAAATTCTTGTTATTTACCACACACAAATTTCTCTTTTTTTCTTTGCTGAGATCTGCTACCTATTCTCCTTTTGAGTATTCTGCCTTATTACTGAACCTCTCATTGTGCTCCACCTTTAGTGGGTGTATTATGAGCCCTCTGTCACTACTTCTAGCAGAAAATGGCAGATGTGGTGGGGGCAAACCAGGAGCTGGCAAGCAGCTCCTGAAGTTTGCACCATTTTCTGTGAGTTATGCCTGCTCCTTGGCATCACTTCAGCTGAAAATCTAGACTACTGTTGTCAGTAGAACTCATTGAAGCACGTTACTATAACACATGGCTTGGATTCAGAATACAAGACTGTTCTTTTGTATACAGGGCAGTAGCAAAGCTGAAACGGGTCTTTCTCCAGTGGAATAATCTGTACTGAATGTTTCAACATGTAGCATTTAATTTATATTACATATTTCTTTGAACTGTGTTTTTTCTGTTTCATTGCTGAACTGAGGAGTGTGTCCCCCTCAGGGTAGAGTTACCTGGCTGCCATCCCAGTCATTATGCAAATGAGAGTTCATATGGTTTTACTTACTTTTAGTTCCATATGCATAAAAATCATGTTAACCTCATGGAAGTTTTCAGTCTATACTTGTTTCTAATACAGCAAACTTGACTCTTGGTTTGCTTTGTTGACTCCGGCTCATAAAGAACCTATTGACGAACAAGTCATGGGTTTTCTGTTCACACAAATTTCAGAAGGAAACCACATCCGTTAAACCTTCAGAACACTTTCTGAAATGTCTAGGTTCAGGAAACCAGTGAGTCAAATGGCAATTATGTAAACCATTCTAAACAATACATTGGCTAAGCTTAATACTACTTTTAGAATGAAATGATTAAGCATAGTCAGCAATTTAAGTCTCAATAAACTCATTGCAACAGAATTGTGATTTCGTGCTGCAAAATGAGTGATTTTTTTTATTTTTCTGCCACAGATGAGCCTCTTTAACTAACTGCATGTTTGAGCATTTCTGATGGCTTTTCATGCATTCTGAAATGGGCAGTTTCAGAATGCCAGTGTTCTGGTCTC
This sequence comes from Pristiophorus japonicus, assembly GCF_044704955.1. Lineage (NCBI taxonomy): Eukaryota > Metazoa > Chordata > Chondrichthyes > Pristiophoridae > Pristiophorus > Pristiophorus japonicus. The sequence goes on along the minus strand of NC_091978.1, from coordinate 275,936,642 downwards.
TTCAGTGAGATTGATTCCAATGGTGCTAAGTGTCTACATATGGGAACAAATATTGTTCATCCTTCTATCAAGGCTCAAATTGATTTTGTCAGGAGTTACCAAGGGGAAGAGAAAGAAGTGCCAGGAAAAATGGCAGTGACAAACCCAATGTGGAGGCCCCAAACTGAGTCTGTGGGTAAGTGAGGGCATGATGCTGCTTTCAAATTACTATTTGGCAAAATGGACGTAGCTGTGTTGAGGATGAGGAGGGTTTCCCTACTCGGCACTCCAGGGCACCTTCCCCAGAGAACAGCAGGAGGTGGCAGCTAGGGTCTGATGATGGAGTATGACAGACACTCAACACAGGTCTGCTGTGGAGAAAAGAATTGCTTAATTGCCTGATCAAGGGAGACATGGTTTACACCAGTTCCTTAACTGGGTGCCTTCCCAACCGTTCTCTTCGAATATATTCGGAGCTGCTTCTTTATACAGAATTCTTTGCAAAGTCATTTACATTATCATTGGTCATTCTCTCTACTGCTTGACAATCTTGAGTATGAACAGATGCATTCTGCCTCCTGCCAATAACAGGAACTTACACCATAAACTTAGGACCATTGTTCTAGAAAAACATGTCCTGTGGTTAGGCTATTGCAGACTGCCCTTTGCACCTGATGATTTGCTGCATCAGCTTATTTTTTTTGCCTTGCTAGTATAAAGTGCATTTAACGCTCTAATTCCCCCTTCAATCCTCCCTCTGGTCATATGGTTATTCTATTAATCCACTGATATATTCACAAGCATGCACAGCTTTCTATAATGGCACAGCATCTCAAGTTCTGGAAGCTTCTGATCAGCTGACACATTTATTCATCTTTAGTTGCAGTAACAATGTCCACATTCACAGTGTGGAGCTACAACATTACAAGCTTAGACATTGCACCCACCATGACCACATTTTTTGTTGTTACCTTACTAGACCTGTCTCCTGCCCTGATTTAATTGATTTAGGTGATAGGATTGGGATACTCACGACTCAGATCAGGTATTCTTGTTGGTTTGGTTCATCTCCCTTGTTATGTACTTTCAGTGAAGGCTTCCTTTTGTATTTGAGTGGCTTTTACCAGTGCTTTCATCCTTCTCCTCCTACATCTAAGCGCAGATGTTGATTGAATGATGCTTATCACTAATACATGTGATATAATTTTTATTGAAGGGTGTACATGTATATTAAGTCCAAAATTCTATAGTTGTATATACCATGGTTGATTGGCCAGCACTTCATCAGGATGATGTATTTTTGTCGTTGCTCAAGGACACACTTCCCCACGCTGTCTGTTCCTCAGTTTTGGAATGGGTTTTCCCTGAGGCTCTTTGAAGCCCTCGTACCCTGCCTTTATAGTGTCTGCTACCGTTCCATTGACCATTTCATCTTTTAATTCTGGGTATATAATATGTCCCTGAATATTAACCTCTTGTCTGGTCGTGAAGCAAAAGTCGGTGGTAGTGATGGGGCAGTGTGTTACTCCTCCCACAGTCATGTTAGTGGCTGAGGTGCTGACACACCATTGCCCGTTACTTTGTGGGGCTGCTGTTGTCTTGGAATCTAGCATCAGCGGGGCTAGGCTCAGGACTCATCCTTCTGTGCGGCTGTATCCTCATCATCTTGATCAAAGTTTGGATATTCTCGGCACAAAACAACCTGGTGGTTACTATAACAATCTTTAATGCACACACCCTTGGTATCATCTCCCTTAATGTATTGGTGCAGTTTGTGGTATCTGACCTGTTTGTTCGTTCTCCTATATTATCGACTTTATATAGGAGGTTCCCCTTGGTCACATCATATTGTGGTATTGATAGTACAAATCCAATTATATTCTCATGACCAGTTACACATTTAGTTTTAGGAACCCATACATGGCTGTTTTGCCTGATTTCACAGGAGCGGGATCTATGTTCCTGTGCAAGGGGAGAACTCCAAGCTGCCCTCACATAAGAGGGCCAAAGGGGGGTTCGTAATGAAATACATGAAATTAAACATACACCAGAAGATAATCACTATTTCTAAATCTGACCGATCTAACAATCCCCAGTTTCTGCGGGTCAAAAACAATAAGCATGTATAAAAATCTGACTCTGGGCCTTAGATGGACCCGAGTCTAAGACCCTGAGGTTCATCACATTAAATGGAAAGGTTAGATGAAAAAGGGGGATATTAGAAATGATGGGCGCAGGATATGCGGTGTGCGTAGCAACAGTAAACATTATAGATCTCCAGATAGTAGGTTGATGCACTCATCCAAACCCTAAGAGGTTGCTGGAGATAGGAGATAAGATGCAAGCTCAATTGGGAGATGGGGCTGAATGAGAATTGGCCCACACACTAAGGGTTCATGCCAAGACAATTAACTTTTTCCCTCAAGGTCCATTCCCTGAATATATCATTGGTTATCCAATCTTGGACACCTCCATTTTGTAGCTGTTCTAAGTTATGTTCTATTGTATTTATCATCCATGCTCCATACCTGGTGCATACCATGGCATTTCATCCACATTTGCTATTGTACTTTTGGTTCACATTTAAGTTAATTGTCTTGGCATGAACCCTTAGTGTGTGGGCCAATTCTCGTTCAGCCCCATCTCCCAATTGGGCCTGCATCTTATCTTCCATCTCCAGCAACCCTCTTAGGGTTTGGATGAGTGTGTCAACCTGCTCTTCTACTAACTGGAGATCTATAGGGCCCAAGTTTCCACATGATTTGTGCCTGATTTTTAGGAGCAACTGGTGGAGAACGGACTATCTTGGGTATCGCAGTTCTCCACATTTTTTTTTCTGCAGTTTTGTCAGGTAGAACAGTTCTACTTTGGAACAGAATTTTTTCTTCAAAAGGGGGCGTGTCCGGCCACTGATGCCTGATTTCAAAGTTTCCACAGTGAAAACGTACTCCAAACTAACTTAGAATGGAGCAAGTGAAGATTTTTGTAGAACTGAAAAAACCTGTTCTGCACATTAAAAAAAATCAGGCGCAGGTTACAAATTAGGTGTCCAGAACGAGGTGGGGGGGAGGGGGGGGGAAGGGAGGGAAGGGAAGTCATTAAATTCTACAATAGATCCTTATTTATACTTCTACAAATATTATACAAATAAATCCAACCTGAATAAACATTTATAAACAAAGAAAAGATTAAATAAACCATCTTCTTACCTGTGTGAAAGTGCTTCAGTCAGCTCAGCGATGTTCCCGCGAACGGGAGGGAGGGGAGGGAGGGGCAGGCAGGCAGCCAAAGATACAGCAGCAGGCTTCGAGCTGTGAGGGGGACTGAGGCCATTTGGACAGGGCGAGGCAGCCACATCGACAGTTTTATATTTACATTTGCAGAATGGGTGCTGCATTGTCAACACCACATATTATGCAATGGTTCGCCATCAATTCACTGCATAGGAGAGAATTGTATAGAGCTCACCGCACCAGGAACGTCGTAGCCCGTAGGTTGATGGGCAGGAGACCTTGCCTACGTCGACAATATCGAACCAGGCGCTCGTACCTGGACATGAGCGAGGCTGATTGTGTGAAAAGGCTGTGTTTTCGCAGAGAAGTTGTCACTGAGATCTGTGATATGGTGAGAGCAGATTTGCAGCCCAGAAGCAGAAGGACAACTGCCTTGTCTGTTGAAGTGAAGGTAACAGCTGCACTTTCTTTCTATGCCTCGGGATCGTTTCAGGCTACAACTGGAGATGTGTGTGCCATCTCTCAACGTGCAATACATGCCTGCATTTATCAGGCCACGGCTGCACTTTATGCGCGAAGGAATGACTTCTTCAATTTCCCAATGACTGCACAAACGATCCATGAGAGGGCTGTGGGCTTCTTCAGGATTGCCGGCTTCCCAAAGGTACAGGGCTGCATTGATTGTACCCACATAGCCTTGTGAGCACCCGTGGAGGATTCTGAGCAGTACCGAAATAGGAAAGGTTTCCACTCTATCAATGTGCAGCTTGTGTGTGATGACGAGCAGCGCATCATGTCAGTCGATGCGAGATACCCTGGCAGCACCCACGATGTGTTCATCCTACGCAACAGCGTTCTATCTGACATGTTTGAGCAGCAGCCAGAAGGGCAGAGCTGGCTACTGGGAGACAAAGGGTACGACCTGACCACCTGGCTCATGACACCCTCACGTGTGACACGGACAGAAACTGACCGTCAATACAACATGGCGAACATTGAGACGGGCAGCATCATTGAGAGGGCCATTGGCATATTGAAACAGCGATTCTGATGCCTGGACCATTCCGGAGGACAGTTGCAATACTCTCCTGAGATGGTCGGTCACTTCACTGTTGTGTGCTGCATGCTTCATAACTTAGCCATCATGAGGCAGCAGGAGCTGGTAGTGGAACCCGAAGACTCACGTGAAGGTCCAGTGCACGATGATAGTATTACGGAAGACTAGGATGTGGATGATAACGACAATCAGGAAAGCATGCAAGTGCCTGATGCCCGAGCACGAGGTCGGAGGAGGGCCGTCCATCGTGCCCCTTTAATGATTGCTCGAGCCTTGCGCCAGCAGCTCATCCGTGAACGCTTCAACTACTGATGCCTGAGGGCTCTGCGAACACTTGCATATGGACATGTTTATTCTTTGCAGTTGTTGTGTTGTGTTAATGGAACATGAAACAGTGTAATGAAAAAATATTTTATTGAAAAATTAACGTCACACTAATAAAATATTTGTTGTATCAAACTATACTTTTTAATATGACTCTTGAAGATCACTTATAAACTTGTAAAGTTACAAAACTTACAAAACAATTTCAATTTGAAAAATCTTACACTCTGAAGAACACAAACTTCAGGATCACTTTTTAGGTGCAAAATTAAATAAGATACAAAAAAAAATGAGCATTTGCACTATAAGATCACTTAAAAACCATAAGATTCCTTATAAGTTGTAACAAAACTTACAAAACAATTTCAATTTGAAAAACGCTACTACAGCTACATCAAGAACAAGAACAAAAGCAGTAAAGAAAGGCTGCAACCATGTCTCATCCACATCTCAGTGAACATTCACTTCCTCATGGGGGTGTCATTTGATTGGCTGGGCTGTGTGCCCTTATTGCAGCAGCTACCTCAACCAGGCCCTCCCTGATGGCCTGTGCCGACACTTGCATGCTCTCCCTGATGGCCTGTGCTGTAATTTGCATGCCCTCCCTGATGGCCTGTGCTGTAATTTGCATGCCCTCCCTGATGGCCTGTGCTGTAATTTGCATGCCCTCCCTGATGGCCTGTGCTGTAATTTGCATGCCCTCCCTGATGGCCTGTGCTGTAATTTGCATGCCCTCCCTGATGGCCTGTGCTGTAATTTGCATGCCCTCCCTGATGGCCTGTGCTGTAATTTGCATGCCCTCCCTGATGGCCTGTGCTGTAATTTGCATGCCCTCCCTGATGGCCTGTGCTGTAATTTGCATGCCCTCCCTGATGGCCTGTGCTGTAATTTGCATGCCCTCCCTGATGGCCTGTGCTGTAATTTGCATGCCCTCCCTGATGGCCTGTGCTGTAATTTGCATGCCCTCCCTGATGACCTGTGCTGTAATTTGCATGCCCTCCCTGATGGCCTGTGCTGTAATTTGCATGCCCTCCCTGATGGCCTGTGCTGTAATTTGCATGCCCTCTCTGATGGCCTGTGCTGTAATTTGCTTGCCCTCTCTGATGGCCTGTGTTGTAATTTGCACACCCTCCCTGATGGCCTGTGTTGTAATTTGCACACCCTCCCTGATGGCCTGTGCTGTCGATTGCACTCCCTCGGACATTCCCTCCCTAAGTTCCCGTGTCATTACTGCTATTTCTCCCGTCAGGCCCGTCAACTCTTCACCTACTGCATTGACGCCACCGATGAGTGATCGGGTAAGCTCATTGGTCTCCATACCCAATGCCACAACCTGAGCCGCATCTGTTGCACGCTGCATCTCAGGAGAGCGTGTCTCCAATCTCCTTCTCTGCCTGGGTCTGCCTCGTGGCACCACTACACTGGGAGGCGCGGGCACGGACGGTGGGATGCTCGGTGTTGCAAGCGGCACCACTGCACAGGGAGGCACAGGCTGCGACTGGGACGCTCTGTGTTCCAGACAGCTGAACTGGAGGGAGAGGCTCGGGCTGGAATGGTGGGATGCTCTATGTTGCAGACGGCAGCACTCTAGTGCGAGCCATGGGCTGGGATGTTGGATGAATGGGTGTAAACTGCTCGATGATATCAGCAGCAACACTGGGACCCGAAGCGTCGGAATCGAAACCGTAGTAGGTGGAACCAGAACTTATGCGAGAGGGAGGCGTAGGCTGGGACGGTAGTGCAGTGACTGTAGAAAGCTGCATTATACCAGCAGCACCACTGGGACCCGCAACATCGGAAGCGAAACCATGGATGGTGGGACCAAGACCTATGCTAGGGGTTGAAACTCTGATGCATCTTGATGGGGGCTCATAAACATTAAATTGGAAGCTCCCCACTGCAGACAGTTCAGTCATCGCTGCCATCATCCAGTCTGGATCGTCCGCAGCTGGTTGTACTGGTCCTTGTTCTGTACCCTCAGGATTGGCAGCAGCAGCAGCATCGTCATCATGTTCTGCAAAATACATCTAAACAGTCAAATGCTTAACAACAAGGGAGGGGGCTGGGTGGGTGGCATGAGTACTCTCACACATAGCAGGCCAGGCAGCAGGTTGATTTAAAGGGCCACGATGCATTTTCAGGACTTGCCCTCTTCCTCGCGTGCGGGCCCAGCTTGTGCTGTACCGATTGCTTTACTCCATGTCCGACTCATCATAGCAGCTACCCTTTGTTCCAAGGGTTTTGGGCATGCCTCCTCCTGTTCAAGTTGCTTCCCTTTTGTTGTGGGCCAATTTCTTCTGCAAAGAGTAAAATATAACTTTTTACAGAGTGTTAGTCTGCAAGGTGGGACATGCAGATAGCCAGGTTACAATTACGATTAAATTAAAAATGGGAAATACTACTTGCACTAACTACTTGACCAAGGTCGTGCCATTTCTTTTTACACTGACTTCCAGATCTCCTGGTGTGCACCACTGCGCAGTAATCTTCTGCAACTTGGTTCCAGCGTTTCTTCATTTCTTTTGGTGGCACTTTTATGCGACCTCTGTTGCTGGTATCTAGCTCCTGCCATCTCTGCTCAATTACATTCACTAATATCTCAACTTCCTCATGTGAGAAATTCTTTTTTTTTGGTAGACATTGATCCATTGCAAAGTTGAATTGGCACTTTTTTTCTCCAAACACAGTCCTTAATTTGCAGGCACAGGTACTGCAAGTTTAGCAGTGAAAAGCTGAACTCACTGATTTCAGCAGGTGATTTCTTCAGCAGTTTTGCTAAAAGCACTCCCTCACACACAGAAATATCAATAAAATTAAAATACAAGCCTTTGTAGGTGTCCAAGAACAAATCTTCACGTTTTCTGCAGCACTTTCTAAAATGGCCGAGTGCCAATGTTTTTTTTCACACTGTGCGTGCGCGAACGCTCCAACGCGCACGCGCAGCGTTGCCGGCAGGAAAAAAAACTAATTTAAATAGTACCCGTCCCCTCCCACTTAAAAAATCGGCACGAGTGTAGGCTCCGCCCCCCTGGGCGCCGCACCAAACAGACAAGGAGCTGCAAAGCGCTCCAGAATCGAGTTTTTTTCCGGCGCCGTTTTAGGCGTGAAAAACGGGCGCCCAGCTCGGAGGGGCGGCCGTTTTTTATCGTGTGGAAACTTGGGCCCATAGTGTTTACTGTTGCTACACCCACCGCATATCCTGCGCCCATCATTTCTAATATCCCCTTTTTTCATCTAACCTTTCCATTTAATGTGATAAACCTCGATCTTAGACTCTGGTCCATCGAAGGCCTGCAGTGTCAGATTTTTATACATGCTTATTGTTTTTGACCTGCAGAAACTGGGGATTGTTAGGTCAGATTTAGAAATATTGTGATTATCTTGTGTATTCCAAAGTGTGTGTTTTAATTTTGTGTATTTCATTACTCCACGCACCCCCCCCCCCACTCCCCTTGGCCCTCTTTGTTGTGAGGGCAGCTTGGAGTTCTCTCGCACAGAAACATCATTTCCCCCTCCTGTATGATTGTTACAACTTGTACTTCCCTCCAGGGTGGGTGATGGGCTACTAGTTTCTTCCTTGTCCTTGTAGAATTATTAGAAACATAGAAAATAGGTGCAGGAGTAGGCCATTCGGCCCTTTGAGCCTGCACCACCATTCGATAAGATCATGGCTGATCATTCCCTCAGTACCCCTTTCCTGGTTTCTCTCCATACCCCCTGATCCCTCTAGCCGCAAGGGTCACATCTAACTCCCTTTTGAATATATCCAACGAACTGGCATCAACAACACACTGCGGCAGGGAATTCCACAGGTTAACAACTGAGAAGAAGTTTCTCATATCTCAGTCCTAAATGGCCTACCCCTTATCCTAAGACTGTGTCCCCTGGTTCTGGACTTCCCCCCAACATCGGGAACAATCTACCCGCATCTAACCTGTCCCGTCCTGTCAGAATCTTGTATTTTCTGAGATCCCCTCATCTTTCTAAACTCCAATGTATAAAGGCCCAGTTGATCCAGTCTCTCCTCATGTCAGTCCGGCCATCCCGGGAATCAGTCTGGTGAACCTTCGTTGCACTCCCTCAATAGCAAGAACGTCCTTCCTCAGATTAGGAGACCAAAACTGAACACACTATTCCAGGTGAGGCCTCACCAAGGCCCTGTACAACTGCAGTAAGACCTCCCTGCTCCTATACTCAAATCCCCTAGCTATGAAGGCCAACATACAATTTGCCACCTTTACTGCCTGCTGCACTTGTGTGCCAGCTTTCAATGACTGATGAACCATGACACCCAGGTCTTGTTGCACCTCCCCCTTTCCTAATCTGCCACCATTCAGATAATCTGTTTTCGTGTTTTTGCCCCCAAAGTGGATAACCTCATTTATCCACATTATACTGCATCTGCCATGCATTTGCCCACTCACCTCACCTGGCTAAGTCACCTTGCAGCCTCTTAGCATCCCCCACACAGCTCACACCGCCACCCAGTTTAGTGTCATCTGCAAACTTTGAGATATTACACTCAATTCCCGCATCCAAATCATTGATGTATATTGCAAAGAGCTTGGGTCCCAGCACTGAGCCCTGCGGCACTCCACTAGTCACTGCCTGCCATTCTGAAAAGGACCCGTTTATCCCGACCCTCTGCTTCCTGTCGGCCAACCAGTTTTCTATCCATGTCAGTATATTACCCCCAAAACCATGTGCTTTGATTTTGCACACCAATCTCGTGTGGGACCTTGTCAAAAGCCTTTTGAAAGTCCAAATACACCACATCCACTGGTTCTCCCTTGTCCACTTTACTAGTTACATCCTCACAAAATTCCAGATTTGTCAAGCGTGATTTTCCCTTCATAAATCCATGCTGACTTGGACCGATCCTGTCACTGCTTTCCAAATGTGCTGCTATTTCATCCTTAATAATTGATTGATTCCAACATTTTCCCCACTACTGATGTCAGGCTAACCGGTCTATAATTACCTGCTTTCTCTCACCCTCCCTTTTTAAAAAGTGGTGTTACATTAGCTACCCGCCAGTCCATAGGAACTGATCCAGAGTCGATAGACTATTCGAAAATGATCACCAATGCATCCACTATTTCTAGGGTGGTGGTGATCATGTTGATATACATTCTGTTGATAACACATCCTGGATATTCCAGGTTTTTAGTTAGATTCTTACCATTTCTACTCCTACTGGATTGTTTGCACCGTTTTTTGGGCATGTGACCTTTCCCAGATCCATTTTATTATGGCAAGTACAGCTGGTATTGCAAATATTAATCCTAGTCCCCTGAAAAGTCCATCTATCAATACATCCCTCTACTCCTTTATATTCTTGCAGCCGGGACCAATGTTTCCATCGGCCCCCATTTTTCATATTTACGCATGCATATGTGTCTGCTAATGAGTACCTCATAGGGTCTGCTCCATTGAGGGGCAAATCCAGGCTTTTCTGGTAATACCCTAGCCATTACCCTTGTTCCACCTCGGGTACTACCGCCAGGGGTTTTGTTCCTTTATTCTTGCCTTCCTCTTCCTACTTATCTCGCACTTCCTATCACATACCTTTCAACTGTCTACTCAGTTCCATCACATATTTCCTAATTCTATCGCCTAACTCTACTCCTTGTAACTATTCCCTTGGAATTTCATTGCTTGTCCAGTCATTAGTTTTATAAGGGGTGAGTCCTGTTGTGTGGTTCGGTGTAGCACGCAGTCTCATCAATATGGTGGACAGGCGTTCTGGCCATGCTGGTCTGATTCCCTGGATTGCTTTACTCAGGGAGGTTTTGAGGGTTCTAATCATTCTTTCTACCATTCCCAGTGGTGTTGCAAAATGCACAACTCTTGGAGTAAACAAAATAAACATTAGATCAAGTGCCCCCCGATCTGGGGGACACTCCAGATGCTTTTAACTGCCCTCTTTTTATTAAAAAAAATTTTTGGGTTTTTTTGTGGGTTTCTTGTGATTTATTTTTGGGGGCATTAAAATTATATATTTTACAAGCGCCCCCTATAAAAGGGGAGGGAGCAAGATGCACATGACTCCATTATAGTTCAGGTGTTTTTTATTTATATAAAAAAAAAATGCACCCAATGGAGAATGGATTCAATAGCAACTAATCATTGTGTTGAGGTGTGGGTACAATTGGCTGATCCATGCAATTAATGGAGATGGCCCCACCCCACAGATGTGGCAGTGTTTTGCCTGGAAGACGTGAGCAGATAAGTGCATGAGATTTGCTGCTGTGGAGCACTAGTTTCTTGTGAATAAACTCTTCTATACTGTTCCATGGCTTCCACATTTACCTAACTGTCCCATTGATAAATGAAATGAACTCTTCCTGTGCTGCACTCTTTGTCCCATTTTCATTAGCTGCCATGAGGCCAGTGTTCAGTAGTGTTAAAAATATTGAACTGGTAAATTGCTTCCTTTCCTGATATTGTTTCAGTCCTTCAGTATTTAATCAAGTTAGTTAATTTAGGATTTTTTTCAGCTTGCGGTTTGGTCTAGAGTATAGCTTTGGCTGAGTTAATAAACAATGCTGAAGTTGTTGAGGTTTTCATACTTTAAAGTTTTGCTTAAATTGAGTGGATTAATTCTGTTTTTTAGTACTACTCAAGGATGTGGTTCAACTCTACAAACACTGAATTTTCAAACTGATATTGAGCAGGGGATATAAAGCTGTAACTCAATCAAATACTTTTATTTGGAGGATTTAAAGGAGATTCTTCTTTAGAGATTAAAAATCTTAGTAAATGTACAAGTCACACAAATCAACATTTCCAACTACTAGGCCATTCTAACTCACTCCTGTGATGTGGACTATCTCCAGAGCATCACTGAAAATGTGACAATTGCAAATGGGGAGCATAGCCATTAAAGAAGCTTTTGGTTTCCTGAGCACTTAAATATTTGTCAATAGTTGTGTCCTCATATAGCAATGCACTGATGTACAGTGCCACACTGAGATTGCACAAGTGACTTCCTCAGGTGTTCCTAATCTTGGCAGGCCTTTGGTGAAGTAGTTGTTTTTCCTAGACAAAAATTGGCTGGCAAAAAACTTCAGTTTGTTCTTGTGGATTTCTTGGACAAAAATGTTTTGCTCCAGGTGATCATGACCTCGTGTGTGTGTGTGTGTGTGTGTGTGTGTACATGCAATATATTTGGAAAAGTAAAGATAGCATTACATAGTACTTTTTAAAATTTATTTAAAGACAATCAGCTACTAAATCTGAGCCCTAAACTGGTACTGTATTACCATACCTGAATCTTTTTTAGTAACATTATGATTTGTCTTGCAGTTCTGTGAAGCAGTGAAGACTATAATCCGGGACCAGAGGAGTATTTTTGTCACCGCTGCGTTAGGGCTGGCTGGGATTTTTTGTCTGGGTTTTGGGCCCTCCACCACACTCCCCACCATCTTCATACCATTCTTCCTATGGATGGCTGGCTAATTTGTGCAGTGACCTCAAATGCAATGTAAATGTGTTTATAGTTTACCAATTATGTACAAACATGATTTATAAATGTTCGTCTGTTTCAGTAAAATAGTTGGTCTTTTTGTGAGGTGTGGCTCCATCAATACACAAAATAAAATTTGTATTTGGCTTACTATGTAAGCCCATCTGTTTTTTAATTTTTTTGTACTGAATAGACTCCTAAAATCTAACTTAACACTGAAGCTGTACTATGTTTGAAACTCTGAATTAAGAACAATTACATTTTATGTTTTGGCACTTCACCTACATTCTTCTTTGTACTTGCTTATGCTAACCGTTCAGTTTTGACCACACACACAGCATCCTGTATGGATTGTATATCCAAATGTGTATTTGCTCACAGGAGTGTTAACATTTGGGAATTTTTAAATTGGCAACTATATATACTGTGGTCAGTAGGTCACAACTCTCAGATTTAAAAAAAAAATAAAACACTTTTTAAAAAAAAAAAAAAATGATCTTGAGCAAATTTATTTTGTCTGCACGTGTTCACGTGCAAGTCGAGCACCAAACATAACATCCTTCCAATTTCACCTTTCCTTCTATATAATTTACCTTGGATATACAGTAGTCTTTTAAGATTCAGGGGTTTTGAACAGAGCAACTATTGTGCTGGAGGAAGGAATAGTGGTGATAACCAAGCAATGATGGGTGAGCTTATTCTCGTGGGAAATGAGATGACTATCTGGTTTCTTTGAGCCCCTCATTAAAGGCCTTCACAATTATACTGAGCATCAGAATGTATAGGAAAATGTGCCCTTGGGTATGTTAAATTGGGCTGTTTGTTCGGCTACATTACACAAAGTGGTCAGTGTAGCATTTTCTTTAGATGCTCACCAGACCTTACTTGCAAGTTTCTATAAAACTATTGGTAACACTATACTTCCTGCAATTGCCAAATCAATTAAGACTCTAATACATGTGTCTTAATTTAATTGCAAATGGTGCACTGGGACCTGCTAATCTATTCATTAGAAACAGATGTCTTGTCTGATTTAAATTTTATCTGAAGTGAAATTCATTTGAAATTAAGGGTGGTTTCTCCAGGACCAGTAGGAGAAAAAATGTTTCTAATTAGTTTGCTGTGAACTGCTTATGTAGAATAATGGCTAGGGAGATAAATAGTTAAACAGGAACCTGCAGTGCTATGCCACCTCAGACTGAGAAAGGGAACAATTGAAACTGGAGTCTCAGGCCTGTAGGTAGTGTATTGTTCGGAGAGGCTTGTAAAATAAAAAATAAAAAAATCTTACTTTTCCTTTGACTTTCTATTTTAATCCAATCTCTCTTCCCCTCTATGTATCTAATTTATAATTCATTGTATTTTCTGTTTGTTTCTTTCGGCAATAAGACTGCTGGTTCTGTCATTCACCAAGGTTCCAGATGTCCCGTTGACCTTGCTATTGCCTCGCACTTCCAGCAATTTCTGGTGTAAATCTTTTTCAAGCTGAAGGGTGAGGGGGAAATAAAATTCATTCATGAGGCACTCCGCGACAGCCCACACTCCAGCAAATTTTGGACCAGCAGGTGAAGTACAGGCCTTGACATTTTCAGTACCTGAAATAAAAGAGAGGGATAAAGGTTAGCTGTCATTGTGAACATGAGAAATAGGAGCAGGAGTAGGCCACCTGGCCCCTTGAGCCTGCTCCACCATTTAATAAGATCATGGATGATCTGATCATGGACTCAGCTCCACTTCCCTGTCTGCTCACCATAACCCTTTATTTCCTTATCACTCAAAAATCTGTCTATCTCCACCTTTAAATATATTCAATGACCCAGCCTCCACAGCTCTGGGGCATAGAATTCCATAGATTTACAACCCTCTGAGAAGAAATTCCTCCTCATCTCAGTTTTAAATGGGCAGTCACTTATTCTGAGAATATGTTCCCTAGCTTTAGTTTCCCCTGAGTGGAAATATCCTCTCTGCATCCACCTTGTTGAGCCCCCTCATTTTCTTAGAATTTTTGATAAGATCACCTCTCATTCATCTGAACTCCAATGAGTATCTTACTTATCTTAAGTCAGCCCCCCTCATCTCTGGAATCAACCAAGTGAACCTTCTCTGAACTGCCTCCAATGCAAGTATATCCTCCTTTTAAATATGGAGACCAAAACTGTACGCAGTACTCTAGGTGTGGCCTCGCCAATACCCTATACAGTTGTAGCAGGACTTCTCTGCTTTTGTACTCTCCCTCTTGCAATTAAGGTCAACATTCCATTTGCCTTCCTGATTATTTGCTGTACCTGCACACTAACTTTGTTTCATGCACAAGGACCCCCAGGGCCCTCTGCACTGCAGCCCTTTGCAATTTTTCTCCATTTAAATTATGTGCTTTTCTCTCTTTTTCTGCCAAAGTGGATAACCCACATTATACTCTATCTGCCAAATATTTTCCCACTCACTTAGCCTGTCTATATCCCTTTGCAAATTTTTTGTCGTCCTCACAATTTTGCTTTCCCACCCATCTTTGTATCATCAGCAAACTTGGCTATATTACACTTGGTCCCTTCATCCACTGCTGCTGTCCTATTTTTTGTGCAATTTGTGCGGAGCTGCTGGGCTGGCCTGCAGGAACCGCTCCTTTATGCTGTGGCAGGATAGCAAAGAGCTGCCCAATTAGTTCTACTCTGCCCCCCACCCCGCTGGCACTTTTCACATAATAGCAATTTTCTCCCCTTGAAGTATTTATCCAGTTCCCTTTTTGAAATTTCGTCTGATTCGGATACCACCATTCCAGATAACTGCTAGCTGCATAAATACATTTGAATGTCCAATTTGGTTTTTTCAATTACCTTAAATCTGTGTCCTTTGGTTACCGACTCTTCTGCAAGTTTCTCCTTAATGGCTCTATCAAAACTCTGATTTTGAACCCCTCTGTTAAAACTCCCCTTAACCACCTCTGTTCCAAGGAGAACAATCCCAGCTGCTTTAGTCTTTTCACATAACTTGTCCCTCATCTCTGGTACCATTCGAGTAAGTCTCTTGCAGCTGCTCCAAGACATTAGCATCCTTCCTAAAGTGTGATGCCCAGAAATTTGTATTGATATTTTCATGTCAAGTATATTTTTGCTCCCTTAACTAGATTATCCTTCTGCTGATTTAAAAAAAAAAGTGAAATGATGAGCAACATTCCGTGTTGAACATCAGTCTTCCGCACAACAGCTTTCGGAGTACCTAATGTTGCATCGGTCTCATTTTGCAAATAAAACAAATTTATAAAAAGGACAATTTATTTGTACCATTTTATTTAAACAAATTATTAGATTAACTGCATGAAACATGAGCTGTATATTAAAAATTGCAGTTAAATTACATATCCTTTTCACAGGAGAAACCTCTGCTCATAATCGTACCTACTGTGATTTAGTCAATACTTTACGGCTATCCATTTTCGTAGTTTCCAAGAGGAAGCTGGGCATATGTGATTCCCAACTCATGATGTTGTACGTTGGGGCCTGAATTGGCAGCCATGGAAAAGTCAAGATAAAGTTGAATCCAATTTCTCAAAGCGCTTAAATGTTTTTGTGGGAGTGCATGGAAACATGGAAAATAGGTGCAGGAGCAGGCCATTCGGCTCTTCGAGCCTGCACCACCATTCAATATGATCATAGCTGACCAAGAAACTTCAGTACCCCATTCCTGCTTTCTCTCCATACCACTTGATCCCTTTAGCCATAAGGGCCACATTTAACTCCCTTTTTGAATATATCTAACAAACTTGCCTCAACTTTCTGTGGTAGAGAATTCCACAGGTTCACAATTCTGAGTGAAGAAATTGGCTTACCACTTATCCTTGGACTGTAACCCCTGGTTCTGGACTTCCCCAACATCGAGAACATTCTTCCTGCATCTAACCTGTCCAATCCCGTCAGAATTGTATGTTTCCATGAGATCCCCTCATTCATCTAAATTCCAGTGAATATAAGCCGCGTCGATCCAGTCTTGTCAGTCCTGCCATCCTGGGAATCCGTCCGGTGCACCTTTGCTGCACTCCCTCAATAGCATGAATGTCCTTCCTCAGATTAGGAGACCAAAACTGCACACAATATTCAAGGTGTGGCCACACCAAGGCCCTGTACAACTGGAGTAAGATCTCCCTTCTGCTATACTCAAATCCTCTCATTATGGAGGCAAGCTATTTGCAGCCTTCACTGCCTGCTGTACCTGCATGCCAACTTTCAATGACTGATGTCCCATGACACTCTGGTCTCATTGCACCTTCCCTTTTACTAATCTGTCACCATTCAAATAATCTACCTTGTTTTTGCCACCAAAGTGGATAACCTCACACTTATCCACATTGGGCAAATGCATGGCAGATGCAGTATATTCACCTAACCTGTCTGTCCCCTTGCAACCTCCTGCATCCTCCTCGCAGATCGCACTACCACCCAGCTTAGTGTCATCTGCAAACTTGGAGATATTACATTCAATTCCTTTATCTAAATCATTAATGTATATTGTAAATAGCTGCAGAACCCCACTAGTCACTGCCTGCCATTCTGAAAAGGACCTGTTTATTCCCACTCTTTGCTTCCTGTCTGCCAACCAGTTCTCTATCCACGTCCATACATTACCCCCCAATACAATGTGCCTTAATTTTGAACACTAATCTCTTGTGTGGGACCTTGTCAAAAGCCTTTTGAAAGTCCAAATATATCCACTGGTTCTCCCTTATCCACTCTACTAGTTACATCCTCAAAAAACTCCAGATTTGTCAAGCATGATTTCCCTTTCATAAATCCATGCTCACTTGGACCGATCCTGTCACTGCTTTCCATTTGCGCTGCTCTTACATCTTTAATAATTGATTCCAACATTTTCCCCACCACCCATATCAGGCTAGCCGGTCTATAATTCCCTGTTTTTTTTTTTCTCTTCCCTCCTATTTTAATAAGTGGGGTTACATTTAGCTACCCTCCAATCCATAGAATGTTGGAAATGCATCTACTATTTCTAGGGCCACTTCCTTAAGGACTTTTGGATGCAGACTCAGGCCTTGGGGAAATTGAAGCGACTGAAGACCGATAAATCCCCAACACCATTTCCTGACTAATCAGGGTTTCCCTCAGTTCCCCTTCTCACTAGACCCTCGGTCCCCTAGTATTTTCAGGAGGTTATTCGTGTCTTCCTTAGTAAAGAGACACATATTGTTCAATTGGTCTGCCATTTCCTTGTTCCCCATTATGAAGTCACCTGATTCTGACTGCAAGGGACCTACATTAGTCTTCACTAATCTTTTTCTCTTCACATATCTATAGAAGCTTTGACAGTCAGTTTTTATGTTCCCTGCAAGCTTACTCTCATACTGTATTTTCCCCCTCCGAATTAGACTCTTAGTCCTCCTTTGCTGAATTCTAAGTTTCTCCCAGTCCTCAGGTTTGCTGTTTCTGGCCAATTTATATGCCTCTTCCTTGGATTTAACACTTTCCCTAATTTCCCTTGTTGGCCATGGTTGAGCCACCTTCTCTTTTTTTTAAATTCTTGCACCACACAGGGATGTACAATTGTTGTAGTTCATCCATGTGATATATAAATGTCTGCCATTGCCTATCCACCGTTAACCCTTTAAGTATCATTTACCAGAGGCTGCAGAGCGACTTGGATAGGTTAGGTGAGTGGGCAAATGCATGGCAGATGAAGTATAATGTGGATAAATGTGAGGTTATCCACTTTGGTGGTAAAAACAGAGAGACAGACTATTATCTGAATGGTGACAGATTAGGAAAAGGGGAGGTGCAAAGAGACCTGGGTGTCATGGTACATCAGTCATTGAAGGTTGGCATGCAGGTGCAGCAGGCGGTTAAGAAAGCAAATGGCATGTTGGCCTTCATAGCAAGGGGATTTGAGTACAGGGGCAGGGAGGTGTTGCTACAGTTGTACAGGGCATTGGTGAGGCCACACCTGGAGTATTGTGTACAGTTTTGGTCTCCTAACCTGAGGAAGGACATTCTTGCTATTGAGGGAGTGCAGCGAAGGTTCACCAGACTGATTCCCGGGATGGCGGGACTGACCTATCAAGAAAGACTGGATCAACTGGGCTTGTATTCACTGGAGTTCAGAAGAATGAGAGGGGACCTCATAGAAACATATAAAATTCTGACGGGGTTAGACAGGTTAGATGCAGGAAGAATGTTCCCAATGTTGGGGAAGTCCAGAACCAGGGGTCACAGTCTAAGGATAAGGGGTAAGCCATTTAGGACCGAGATGCGGAGGAACTTCTTCACCCAGAGAGTGGTGAACCTGTGGAATTCTCTACCACAGAAAGTTGTTGAGGCCAATTCACTAAATATATTCAAAAAGGAGTTAGATGAGGTCCTTACTGCTAGGGGGATCAAGGGGTATGGCGAGAAAGCAGGAATGGGGTACTGAAGTTGAATGTTCAGCCATGAACTCATTGAATGGCGGTGCAGGCTAGAAGGGCCGAATGGCCTACTCCTGCACCTATTTTCTATGTTTCTATGTTTCTATGTCACTCTCCACCTTAATGAATTCTACCATATTATGGTCACTCTTCCCCAAGGGGCCCCGCATGACCAGATTGCTAATTAATTCTCTCTCGTTACACAAGACCCAGCCTAGGGTGGCCTGCTCTCTAGTTTGTTCCTCGACATATTGGTCTAGTAAACCAGCAGCTGCATTGAGCGACCTTCAACAACAATTTGACTTTATATCGTCCCATTAAAGAATTGCACACGGCTGCAATCTGTTATCTCTAATCACCGAACAATAGTTTTAGAACATGGACAATGCGCAGAGTACCTTGTGGTGATTATGATCCACCTAGCCACCTATGATGTAAGCTTTTGTTGCATCCAGCTCATTCAGCATGTTCAGAGAATCAGAGCCGAGATAAACCAAGCCGCCTTAATTGCTTCAGTGAAGTGCTCGGAGGTAACAATGATTCCTTAACAAAGTCAGATTACAATAAAGCATGCACCTTTAGTGATTTAATAACTTGCATTTATACAGCACCTTTTAATGTAGTAAAACACCCCAGTTCGCTTCACGGGCGATTATCAAACAAAATTTGACACCGAGCCACGAGATATTAGAACAGATTAGAGGTAGGTTTGAAGGAACATCTTAAAAGGAGGAGAGACCGGTAGAGAGGCAGAGGGGTTTAGGGAGGGAATTCCAGTGCAGAGGGCCTGGGCAGCTGAAGGCACGGCCGACAATGGTGGGCCATTAAAATCATAGATGCGTAGAAGGCTAGAATTGCAGGAGCCCAGAGATCTCCAAGGGTTGTATGGCTGGAATAGGTTATAGTGATAGGGAGAGGCGAGACCATGTAGGGATTTGAAAATGAGGATAAGAATTTTTAAATCGAGGTGTTGCCAGACTGGGATCCAATGTGGGCCAGCGTGCTCAGAGAGTGATGGGTGAACGGGATTATATGGGCAGCAGAGTTTTGGATGTATTTAAGTTTATCGAGAGTGGAAAAATGGGAGGCTGCCCAGGAGAGCCCAGGTTGATCTATGATCAACAGCGCACAATGTCTTAACACACAGTCCTACCGAAACAACAGCGCCTGTTCACCTGACCATTTACTGCTATGTTAAAAACTTGAGTCAGTGTTCTCTTCTTTCCAGTTTGACAACTATTTTGTGTGAAGTTTCTTCATATCTTCCATTTGACCCATCCTGTGTCATTCTCATCTATATTCTTCGTCAACTGTCCACCATGACTGCTCAAATACATCTTGTGAGAAAGGAAAACTCGAATGAATACCTATTCAAAGGATTTGGCTGTGTGTAGTTCCTTTTTCTGGTGTGTAAAGGATAAGCGCTCAAGGCTGTCTAGTGTTTCAGAATCCTGAGGCGAGAGACGATGGCAAACATCCAAGAGGAGGGAGACAGACCTATCGCGTAACATCAAGAGGCACACTTTTATCCAAGATGGAGCAGGTGATATACGTTTTCCTTGTTCTGTAAACTATTGCTCATGTACTGTAATGTGTTAAGTTTTACAAGTCTTAAATAAAGTATCATTCTATCCAATTGGAGTTGTCAAATTCCCTACAGAGAGACACAGTGTGAGTGGTCAGCTAAGTACAAAGCCACTGTAACTCAATGTCTGTCTCTTAAACAATTTAAAAGGCAAAATAAGAGCAATATGGAAAAGGGAATCTCTGATCAGAAAGTCAGCCAAATCGATTACATTTTATCAGCAGTTTGTATGAATCAGAGAGCTGAATCTGGACTGCTCCTTGAAAACAATAACAGCAACTTGAATTTATATATCGCCCATGGCACTTCACAGGATTGTTTTAAGATAAAACAAATAAATTTGGTAGGATGT
The DNA here is from genome assembly GCF_044704955.1 of Pristiophorus japonicus. NCBI lineage: Eukaryota > Metazoa > Chordata > Chondrichthyes > Pristiophoridae > Pristiophorus > Pristiophorus japonicus. Next base: position 275,916,238 of record NC_091978.1, on the reverse strand, counting down.
ATCACCATACCAGTGAAATCCAAGGATGAGTTTCGGAGCTTGCCCCTCTTACTCATGGCAGGAGACAAGCCTGCCGTAATAGGTAGCAATTGGTTGGGATCACTGAAGCTGGATTAGAATGAGATTTTCCATGTTGAAACGAGATTTGCATCAAGCAGTAATTCGAAGGTGTTCTGCGAAACAGGCAGTCCAATCCAAGGGCTGGAACCTCCACTTTGAGCTTATCACCTAAAAATGGGCGTTATTTCTGGCATGATCGATTTAAAAAAAGGGTTTTCCGAGTGCCGGCTTCTTGCCCATTCTCAAAACACCTAGTTTACATTTTTGAAAATGGGCGTTACCGCGAGCGATATCAAATGGGCAGTAGCGTTAAAAAAAATTTTGACCTTCTGCCGTAAAGTGTGGCCGCCCTTAGCAACGGCATGGCAGCGCTCGATTCCCGTGATTCAGGAGGTCAAGGGTCATCATGACATGCCCAGAAGAGGAGACAGAGAGAGAGGGAGCTCAGAGGCACTGAAAGTGTGTATGGCTGTGGTGTGTGCTTGTCTGGCTGTTGTGGGAGGCACGACAGAGATTCACCAGTAGCAAAAAGCCTACTAAGCACCATGAACATAGTTGACACCAAGTTTTTGTCCAACAAATAAGATATAACATGGAAGGAATGGAGGCGGCCCTGGAGCTGGTAGCCAGGAACAGTGGTGGCAGAGAGCTCCCAGTGGTCCCCGAGCACGGCACTCCACCCCTAGGTTCCGTACCACCACTGCGAATGACAGATGAGAGCAAGGACCAAGATCCTGCTTCTGCATCAGAGAGTGTAGCACCCCTCCGCTCCCGTACCCGTACCCGTGCAACGACCGCATCTGCCTTCATCACCCCAAATGAGGCACCACCTGAGGAGCTCCTTGGCCAGGTGCCATGGAGCAAGGAGGGGAAGAGATAGAGGTGGGGGGAAGGAAAGTGAGGTGCATGTGTGCAGGTGATGGCTGTGTTATATTTCCATCTGGGTGTATGCAATTTGTTGCAATGTATGGGGGCTGGGGACCACGCTCCTGCTTTGCCTTTGTATTCTGTGTTGCTGGACATGATGACCATGTGATTTATGTCAATGGTAGAAAAAGTGGTATATGTGGGCGGGAGTTGGGTGTTATTGGCTATGTCACTTATGATTTCAGACCAACGTTGGTATTAAACTTTTGTTGTTGAACATAACCTTGTTGCGCATTGTCTCAGATAGCTGGACCATTACACACGAGTGATTCCTTACCATGAAAGGGTTAAATCCAACTTAACATCAATCAACATAAACTTTAACTGGCACCAAGCTGATGGGCACCATTGATGTTTGAGCTGCACTCACACACACAGCAGTATGTCAGCGTTGTTCTCACATCAGCGCTCTTTCAGGCAAATCTTTCCAATATCAGCTCCCCACATAAAAGTGGGATTTAACAAATGCCACCACACTGCTGGCATCCGTCCCGGTTAGTTCCACTTTTTGTGGGCGGTATGTGCGCGGTGGTGAAATTGACAGTGGGCGATTTCCATGGCCGCTAGTTTGGGTAAATATGCTCTTTACGACAAAAAACAGTCGCCAGGCATTATTATTGAATCTCGGCATTAAGTCCGTGAGGAAAGTAACGCTGGGTGATAATATGGGTGTTGAAACCACGTATTCTGCTGATTCCGCCCCAAAAAAGTGGGTGGGCGATAATATTTTTTCTGGGCGTTAAGCACATGGGGAAAATAACGCTTGGCAATAATTCTCCTAAAAAAAAAGCCCATCAGTTTCCATTTTGTGCCAAAATGGGCAATATCTGGGCGTTATGTCATTTCAGCGGTTAAATGGGCAGTAAGCAGGCAAAATAAGTGGAGGTTCTAGCCCGTAGACTTCAAGGCGAGTGTCAGAGTGCAGAAGGACACAAAGCCAGTTTATTGCAAGCCACATCCCATACCATATGCACTTAAGGAGAAAGTAGAGCAAGAACTCAAAAGACTAGAAATTGAGAACATTATCTCTAAGATAGATCTAAGTAATTGGGCTAAACCCATTGTTGTTCTACCTTAGTCAGATGGTAAGGTAAGGTCATGTGGTGATTATAAAGTAACCATAAACCAGATTCTAGAGGGAAATCTACCCAATACATTGCCAAATGTAGAAGATTTGTTCACAATGCTGACAGGTGGCCAGATATTCTCAAAGTTAGATCTGACAAATGCCTACTTACTACTTGAGCTAGATGGGGAGTCGAACTCATGCTTGACTATAAATACTCATCTAGGCCTATATCAATTTAATAGGCTATCATTTGGAGTGTCTTCCATCCTTGCCATATTCTGGTGATGTATCAGATTTTGCAAGGCATTGAAGGGGTAGTATGTTATTTAGATGACATCAGGCACCAAACAGGCAAATCCATAATAATATATTGAATGAAGTGCTCAAACGGCTAGAGAAGCACAGAGTACGAGTGACTGCTCACAAGTGTGAATTATTTCAAAACTCAGTGGAGTACTTATGGCACAGCGTGGACAAAGATGGTTTACATCCAACCAAGAGAAAGCTGGATGCAATCAGAAATGCACCCACTCCCAAGAATGTAATTGAACTGCGATCATTTTTGAGTCTTTTGAACTATTATGGGAAGTTCCTTCCAAATTTGGCTACTGTATTATATCCACTGAATGAGCTGTTGAAAAAACAAGTCCATAGGAATTAGTCAGAAGAATGCGACACAGCATTCAAGGAATGCAAAGGCCAGTTGGTAGAGAGTACCATGTTAGTTTACTATGATGTATCTAAGGAGATCAAGCTAGCATGTGATGCCTCTCCGTATGGAGTTGGGGAAGTGATCTCTCATGTACTGCATAGTGGGGAGGAGAGACCAATTGCTTTTGCTTCATACACTCTCAGTGCTAGTGAGGGTAATTATGTGCAGATTGTAAGAAAAGCTTTGGCATTGATTTTTGGGGTGAGGAAGTTACGCAAGTACTTGTATGGTCATAAGTTTACCATCGTTACTGACCATAAGCTCCTGAAAGCAATCCTCCATGCAAAGTCCCCAGTCCCAACTTCGATGCAGCCTAAATGCAGAGATGGGCTTTGATTTTGTCAGCATATATATATGACATTGAGCACAGACGATCAGCTGATCATTTACACCCAATAGGGAAGAAGTGTTCTATTTTTCATACATTGATGAACTGCCAGTCACAGCTGAAGATTGGTAGAGCAACCAAACGTGACCCAGATTACATAGCAAATGGCTGGCCAAACCAAGTTTCAGAAAAAGATATTCATCCATAATTCGTTCGTAGAAATGAATTATCAGTGGATAAAGATTGTATCATGTAGGGGGGCAAGAGTAATTATCACAAATAAGTTCAGGTCCAAACTGTTAGGAGATTTTCATGACCAGCACCTGGGATTGTGCTTGACCAAGAGCTTTGCATGCAGTGACTTATGGTGGCCAGGTTTAGATAAAGATATAGAGTACCTCGTTAGTCAGTGTACAACATGTCAATCGGTAAGCTTGACACCACCATCAGTACCATTACAGCCATGGAAATGGCCTCCCAGGGTGTGGCAAAGGTTACAAGTAGATTTTGTTGAGCTAGAAGGACAACAATTGTTCATTGTGATTTATAGTCATTTGAAGTGGGTAGAGGTGTTTCTGATGTGGAAAATAACAACAAGTAAAACACTAGACAATTTGCGAAGATTGTTTTCTTCATTTGGCCTCCCAGAAGAAATTGTGTCTGATAATGGGCCGCAATTTTGTTCAGAAGAATTATCACAGTTCATGAGCAGAAACAGTGTGAAACATCCCAATGTTCCACCGTGGCACCCTACTTCAAATGGTGCAGCAGAGCGCACAGTACAAATAGTAAAACGTGCCCTCAATGTGCAAATGTTGGATCAAGTTCGTGAGGTGGGAGTTCGAGGAGGCAGCGGCCTATAAAGGCTCAGCAGTCGGGTGTCCAGGGAGTTCGTGAGGTGGGAGTTCGAGGAGGCAGCGGCCTATAAAGGCTCAGCAGTCGGGAGTCCAGAGAGTTCGTGAGGTGGGAGTTCCAGGAGGCAGCGGCCTATAAAGGCTCAGCAGTCGGGAGTCCAGAGAGTTCGTGAGGCGGGAGTTCGAGGAGGCAGCGGCCTATAAAAGCTCAGCAGTCGGGTGTCCAGGGAGTTCGTGAGGCGGGAGTTCGAGGAGGCAGCGGCCTATAAAGGCTCAGCAATCGGGTGTCTGGGAAGTTCGTGAGGCTACCTGGTGCAGCTGCAGCAGGGAGAGAAGGCAAAAAAGAAGCAGAAAGAAATCGAAAGGTGACGTCACAGCCAAGGGGGTAAGTGATTGGCTGGTGATTGGTAAGTAGTTTTTCTTTTTCTTTTCTTTATCAGTAAGTAACCTTTAGCATTGTTGTTGCCAAATTAAGTTAATCTAAGGGTTAAGTCATGGCAGGAGAGCTCGGACACATGTTATACTCCTCCTGTACTTTGTGGGAAGTCAGGGACGCTTCCAGTGTCCCTGACGACTACATGTGCGGGAAGTGCATCCGCCTGCAACTCCTGATGGACCACATTGCGGCACCGGAGCTGCGGGTGAATGAACTCTGGAGCATCCACGGTGCTGAGAATGAGGTGAATAGCACGTTTAGTGAGTTGGTCTTACCGCAGGTAAAGGGTCCACAGCCAGATAGGGAATGGGTGACCAACAGGAAGAGCAGTGCAAGGAAGGTAGCGCAGGGGTCCCCTGCGGTCATCCCCCTGCAAAACAGATACACTGCTTTGGGTACTATTGGGGGGGATGACTCATCAGGGGAGTGCAGCAGCAGCAGCCAAGTTCATGGCACCGTGGGTGGCTCTGTTGCACAGGAGGGCAGGAAAAAGAGTGGGAGAGCCATAGTAATAGGGGATTCAATTGTAAGGGGAATAGATAGACGTTTCTGCGGCCACAACCGAGACTCCAGGATGTTGCCTCCCTGGTGCAAGGATCAAGGATGTCTCGGAGTGGGTGCAGGGCATTCTGAAAAGGGAGGGTGAACAGCCAGTTGTCGTGGTGCATATAGGTGCAAACGATATAGGTAAAAAAAACGGGATGAGGTCCTACAAGACGAATTTAGGGAGCTAGGAGCTAAATTAAAAAGTAGGACCTCAAGAGTAGTAATCTCAGGATTGCTACCAATGCCACATGCTAGTCAGAGTAGGAATCACAGGATAGCTCAGATGAACACGTAGCTTGAGGAGTGGTGCAGAGGGGAGGGAATGGAACTGGTTCTGGGGGAGGTGGGACCAGTACAAACCGGATGGTCTACACTTGGGCAGGACTGGAACCAATGTCCAAGGGGGGGGGGGGGTGATTGCTAGTGCTGTTGGGGAGGAGTTAAACTAATATGGCAGGGGGATGGGAACCTATGCAAGGAGACAGAAGGAAGTAGAATGGAGGCAGAAGCAAAAGATAGAAAGAAGAAAAGTAAAAGTGGAGGGGAGAGAAACCTAAGGCAAAAAGCAAAAAGGGCCACATTACAGCAAAATTCTAAAGGGGCAGTATGTTAGAAACACAAGCCTGAAGGCTCTGTGCCTCAATGCGAGGACTATTGGGAATAAGGTGGACAAATTAGCTGTGCAGATAGCAGTTAATGGGTATGATGTAATTGGCATCACGGAGACATGGCTCCAGGGTGACCAAGGCTGGGAACTCAACATCGAGGGGTATTCAACATTTAGGAAGTATAGACAGAAAGGAAAAGGAGGTGGGGTGACATTGCTGGTTAAAGAGGAAATTAATGCAATAGTAAGAAAGGACATTATCTTGGATGATGTGGAATCGGTATGGGTGGAGCTACGGAATACCAAGGGGCAGAAAACGCTAGTGGGAGTTGAGTACAGACCACCAAACAGTAGTAGTAAGGTTGGGGACAGCATCAAACAAGAAATTAGGGATGCATGCAATAAAGGTACAGCAGTTATCATGGGTGACTTTAATCTACATATTGATTGGGCTAACCAAACTGGTAGCAATGCGGTGGAGGAGGATTTCCTGGAGTGTATTAGGGATGGTTTTCTAGACCAATATGTTGAGGAACCAACTAGGGAGCTGGCCATCCTAGACTGGGTGACGTGTAATGAGAAAAGACTAATTAATCTTGATGTGCGAGGCCCCTTGGGGAAGAGTGACCATAACATGGTAGATTTCTTTATTAAGATGGAGAGTGACAAAGTTAATTCAGAAACTATGGTCCTGAACTTAAGGAAAGCTAACTTCGATGGTTTGAGGCTTGAATTGGCTAGGATAGACTGGCAAAGGATACTTAAAGGGTTGACGGTGGATAGGCAATGGCAAACATTTAACGATCACATGGATGAACTTCAGCAATTGTACATCCCTGTCTGGAGTAAAATTAAAACTGGGAAGGTGGCTCAACCGTGATTAATAAGGGAAATTAAGGATAGTGTTAAATCCAAGGAAGAGGCATATAAATTGGCCAGAAAAAGCAGAAAACCTGAGGACTGTGAGAAATTTGGAATTCAGCAGAGGAGGACAAAGGTTTAGTTAAGAGGGGGGAAATAGAGTATGAGAAGAAGCTTGCCGGGAACATAAGAACTGACTGCAAAAGCTTCTATAGATATGTGAAGAGAAAAAGATTAGTGAAGACAAACGTAGGTCCCTTGCAATCCAATTCAGGTAAATTTATAATGGGGAACAAAGAAATGGCAGACCAATTGAACAAATACTTTGGTTCTGTCTTCACGAAGGAAAACACAAATAACCTTCCGGAAGTACTAGGGGACCGAGGGTCTAGTGAGAAGGAGGAACTGAAGGAAATTAGGTGGGAAATTGTGTTATGGAAATTGATGGGATTGAAGACCGATAAATCCCCGGGGCTTGATAGTCTGTATTCCAGAGTACTTAAGGAAGTGACCCTCGAAATAGTGGATGCATTGCTGATCATTTTCCAACAGTCTATTGACTCTGGATCAGTTCCTAGGGACTGGAGGGTAGCTAATGTAACATCACTTTTTAAAAAGGGAGGGAGAGAGAAAGCGGGTAATTATAGACCGGTTAGCCTGACATCAGTAGTGGGAAAAATGTTGGAATCAATTATTAAGGATGAAATAGCAGCGCATTTGGAAAGCAGTGACAGGATCGGTCCAAGTCAGCATGGATTTATGAAGGGGAAATCATGCTTGACAAATCTTCTGGAATTTTTTGAGGATGTAACTGGTAGAGTGGACAAGGGAGAACCAGTGGATGTGGTGTATTTGGCTTTTGACAAGGTACCACACAAGAGATTGGTGTGCAAAATTAAAGCACATGGTACTGGGGGTAATATACTGAACGTGGATAGAGAATTGGTTGGTAGACACGAAGCAGAGAGTCGGGATAAACGGGTCCTTTTCAGAATGGCAGGCAGCAACTAGTGGAGTGCCGCAGGGCTCGGTGCTGGAACCCCAGCTATTTACAATATACATTAATGATTTAGATGAAGGAATTGAGTGTAACATCTCCAAGTTTGCAGGTGACACTAAACTGGGTGGCGGCGTGAGCTGTGAGGGGGACGCTAAGAGGCTGCAGGGTGACTTGGACAGGTTAGGTGAGTGGGCAAATGCATGGCAGATGCAGTATAATGTGGATAAATGTGAGGTTATCCACTTTGGGGGCAAAAACGCGAAGACAGAATGTTATCTGAATGGCGGCATATTAGGAAAAAGGGAGGTGCAACGAGATTTGGGTGTCATGGTTCATCAGTCATTGAAAGTTGGCATGCAGGTTCAGCAGGTGGTGAAGAAGGCAAAATGTATGTTGGCCTTCATAGCTAGGGGATTTGAGTATAGGAGTAGGGAGGTCTTACTGCAGTTGTACAGGGCCTTGGTCAGGCCTCACCCGGAATTTTGTGTTTAGTTTTGGTCTCCTAATCTGAGGAAGGGCGTTCTTGCTATTCAGGAGGTGCAGCGAAGGTTCACCAGACTGATTCCTGGGATGGCTGGACTGACATATGAGGAGAGACTGGATCAACTGGGCCTTTATACACTGGAGTTTAGAAGGATGAGAGGGGATCTCATAGAAACATACAAGATTCTGATGGGACGGGACAGGTTAGATGCAGGTAGAATGTTCCCGATGATGGGGAAGTGCAGAACCAGGGGACACAGTCTCAGGATAAGGGGTAGGCCATTTAGGACAGAGATGAGGAGAAACTTCTTCACTCAGGGAGTTGTTAACCTATGGAATTCCCTACCGCAGAGAGTTGTTGATGCCAGTTCTTTGGATATATTAAAGAGGGAGTTAGATATGGCCCTTGCGGCTAAGGGGATCAAGGGGTATGGAGAGAAAGCAGGAAAGGGGTACTGAGGGAATGATCAGCCATGATCTTATTGAATGGTGATGCAGGCTCGAAGGACCAAATGGCCTACTCCTGCACCTATTTTCTATGTTTTCTATGTTTCTAAAATCCAAAGAAATGGCAGTTGTCATTGGATCACAAATTGGCAAATTTTCTGATTATTATCGTAATACACCTCATACAACTACTGATAGAACACCAGCAGAATTGTTTATCAAGCGGCAGCCACGAATACGGTTCTTGTTGTTAAAGCCAAACTTGGCACAGTCAGTAGAAGAGAAACAATTAAGACAGAAAGAGAATCATGATAGAGGTAGAGTAAGAGAGAGAAGTGTGAAATTAAATCAGAAGATTCGAGTGAAGCACCATCACCATAAATGGTTAAAGTAGTTAACAGAAAGTGTAATTATGATATGTGGCCATCGCACATATTTGGTCAACATGTTTGATCATGGAAAGGTTAGGTTTGTTCACATTGATCATATTTTACTTACAGATGTGGAAGAACATAAAAACATAAGAACATAAGAAATAAGATCAGGAGTAGGCCATTCAGCCACTCGAGCCTGCTGCGCCATTCAATAGGATCATGGCTGATCTGATCTGGGGCTCAGCTCCACTTCCCTGCCTGCTCCCCATAATCCTTCACTCCCTTATCGCTCAATGATCCAGCCTCCACAGCTCTCTGGGGCAGAGAATTCCACAGATTTATAAACCTCTGTGAGAAGAAATTCCTCCTCATCTCAGTTTTAAATGGGTGACCCCTTATTCTGAAACTATACCCCCTAGTTCTATATTCCCCCACGATATTCCTCTCTGCATCTACCTTGTTGAGTCCCCTCAGTATCTTATATGTTTCAATAAGATCACCTCTCATTCTTCTAAACTCCAGTGAGTATAGGCCCAACCTGCTGTACCTTTCTTCATAAGTCAACCCCTTCATCTCAGGAATCAATGCAGTGAACCTTCTCTGAACAGCTTCCAAGGCAAATATATCCCTCCTTTAATAAAAACTGTATGCAGTAATCTAGATGTGGCCTCACCAATACCCTATATAGCTGTAGCAGGACTTCACTGCTTTTATATTCCATCCCCTTTGCAAAAAAGGCCAACATTCCACTTGCCTTCCTGATTACTTGCTGTACCTGCATACTAACCTTTTGTCTTTCATGCACAAGGACCCCTCGGTCCCTCTGTACTGTAGCACTTTGCAATTTCTCTCCATTTAAATAATGATTTGCTTTTTTATTTTTCCTGCCAAAGGGATAACCTCACACTTCCCTACATTATACTCCATCTGCCAAATGTTTGCCCACTCACTTAGCCTTTGCAGATTTGTTGTGTCCTCCTCCAATCTTGCTTTCTCACCCATCTTTGTATCGTAAGCAAACTTGACTACATTACACTCGGTCCCTTCATCCAAATCATTAATATAGATTGTTAATAGTTGAGGCTTCAGCACCGATCCCTGAGGTACCCCACTAGTTACCGTTTGTCAACCGGAAACTGACCCATTTATCCCAACTCTCTGATTTCTGTTAGTTAGCAAATCCACTATCCATGCTATTATATTAACCCCAACCCTGTGAGCTTTTATCTTGTGCAATAACCTTTTATGTGGCACTTTATCGAATGCCTTCTGGAAATCCAAATACACCACATCCACTGGTTCCCCCTTATCCACCCTGCTCGTTACATTCTCAAAGAACTACAGTAAATTTGTCAAACATGATTTCCATTTCATAAAACTATGCTGACTCTGCTTGACTGTATTATGATTTTCTAAATGTCTGGCTACTACTTCCTTAATAATGGACTCCAGCATTTTCCCTACAACAAATGTTAGGCTAACTTGTCTATAGTTTCCTGTTTTCTGCCTGCCTCCTTTTTTAAATATGGGTGTTACATTTGCGGTTTTCCTATCTGCTGGGATCTCTCCAGAATCCAGGGAATTTTGGTAGATTGCAATCAATGTACCCACTATCTCTGCAGCCACCTTTTTTAAGACCCCAGGATGCAAGCCAGCAGGTCAAGGGGACTTGTCCACCATTAGTCCCATTATTTTACCGAGTACCTTTTCTTTAGTGATAGTGATTGTTTTAAGTTCCCCCCTCCCTATAGCCCCTTGATTATCCATTATTGCGATGTTTTTAGTGTCTTCGACCATGAAGACTGATACAAAATATTTGTTCAATGTCTCTGCCATTTCCCTGTTCCCCATTATTTGTTCCCCAGTCTCATCCTCTATGGGACCAATGTTTACGTTAGCTACGCTCTTCCTTTTTATATACCTGTAGAAACTCTTACTATCTGAATGGAAGACCAGCAGAAAGAGCAGTGCAAAGAAGGTAGTGCAAAGGTCCCCTGTGGTCATCCCCCTGCAAAACAGATACACTGCTTTGAGTACTGTTGAGGGAGATGACTCATCAGGGGAGGGCAGCAGCAGCCAAGTTCATGGCACCGTGGCTGGCTCTGTTGCACAGGAGGGGAGGAAAAAGAGTGGGAGAGCGATAGTGATAGGGGATTCAATTGTTAGGGGAATAGATAGGCGTTTCTGCGGCCGCAACCGAGACTCCAGGATGGTATGTTGCCTCCCTGGTGCAAGGGTCAAGGATGTCTCGGAGCGGGTGCAGGACATTCTAAAAAGGGAGGGAGAACAGCCAGTTGTCGTGGTGCACATTGGTACCAACGACATAGGTAAAAAAAGGGATGAGGTCCTACGAAACGAATTTAAGGAGCTAGGAGCTAAATTAAAAAGTAGGACCTCAAAAGTAGTAATCTCGGGATTGCTACCAGTACCATGTGCTAGTCAGAGTAGGAATCGCAGGATAGCACAGATGAATACGTGGCTTGAGCAGTGGTGCAGCAGGGAGGGATTCAAATTCCTGGGGCATTGGAACCAGTTCTGGGGGAGGTGGGACAAGTACAAACCGGACGGTCTGCACCTGGGCAGGACCGGAACCAATGTTCTAGGGGGATTGTTTGCTAGTACTGTTGGGGAGGATTTAAACTAATATGGCAGGGGGATGGGAACCAATGGAGGGAGACAGAGGGAAACAAAAAGGAGATAAAAGCAAAAAACAGAAAGGAGATGAGAAAAAGTGGAGGGCAGAGAAACGCAAGACAAAGAACAAAAAGGGCCACTGTACAACAAAATTCTAAAAGGACAAAGGGTGTTAAAAAAACAAGCCTGAAGGCTTTGTGTCTTAATGCAGGAGTATCTGTAATAAGGTGGATGAATTAACTGTGCAAATAGATGTTAACAAATATGATGTGATTGGGATTACGGAGACGTGGCTCCAGGATGATCAGGGCTGGGAACTCAACATCCAGGGGTATTCAACATTCAGGAAGGATAGAATAAAAGGAAAAGGAGGTGGGGTAGCATTGCTGGTTAAAGAGGAGATTAATACAATAATTAGGAATGACATTAGCTTGAATGATGTGGAATCTATATGGGTAGAGCTGCAGAACACCAAAGTGCAAAAAACGTTAGTGGGAGTTGTGTACAGACCTCCAAACAGTAGTAGTGATGTTGGGGAGGGCATCAAACAGGAAATTAGGGGTGCATGCAATAAGGGTGCAGCAGTTATATTGGGTGACTTTAATATGCACATAGATTGGGCTAACCAAACTGGAAGCAATACGGTGGAAGAGGATTTCCTGGAGTGCATAAGGGATGGTTTTCTAGACCAATATGTCGAGGAACCAACTAGGGGAGAGGCCATCTTAGACTGGGTGTTGTGTAATGAGAGAGGATTAATTAGCAATCTCGTTGTGCGAGGCCCCTTGGGGAAGAGTGACCATAATATGGTGGAATTCTGCATTGGGATGGAGAATGAAACAGTTAATTCAGAGATCATGGTCCAGAACTTAAAGAAGGGTAACTTTGAAGGTATGAGGCGTGAATTGGCTAGGATTGATTGGCGAATGATACTTGAGGGGTTGACTGTGGATGGGCAATGGCAGCCATTTAGAGACCGCATGGATGAACTACAACAATTGTACATTCCTGTCTGGCATAAAAATAAAAAAGCGAAGGTGGCTCAACCGTGGCTATCAAGGGAAATCAGGGATAGTATTAAAGCCAAGGAAGTGGCATACAAATTGGCCAGAAATAGCAGCGAACCAGGAGACTGGGAGAAATTTAGAACTCAGCAGAGGAGGACAAAGGGTTTGATTAGGGCAGGGAAAATGGAGTACGAGAAGAAGCTTGCAGGGAACATTAAGACGGATTGCAAAAGTTTCTATAGATATGTAAAGAGAAAAAGGTTAGTAAAGACAAATGTAGCTCCCCTGCAGTCAGAATCAGGGGAAGTCATAACGGGGAACAAAAAAATGGCAGACCAATTGAACAAATACTTTGGTTCGGTATTCACTAAGACGGACACTAACAACATTCCGGATATAAGGGTCAGAGGGTCTAGTAAGGAGGAGGAACTGAGGGAAATCCTTATTAGTTGGGAAATTGCGTTGGGGAAATTGATGGGATTGAAGGCCGAAAAATCTCCAGGGCCTGATGGACTGCATCCCAGAGTACTTAAGGAGGTGGCCTTGGAAATAGCGGATGCATTGACAGTCATTTTCCAACATTCCATTGACTCTGGATCAGTTCCTATCGAGTGGAGGGTAGCCAAAGTAACCCCACTTTTTAAAAAAGGAGGGAGAGAGAAAACAGGGAATTATAGACCGGTCAGCCTGACATCGGTAGTGGGTAAGATGATGGAATCAATTATTAAGGATGTCATAGCAGCGCATTTGGAAAGAGGTGACATGATGGGTCCAAGTCAGCATGGATTTGTGAAAGGGAAATCATGCTTGACAAATCTTCTGGAATTTTTTGAGGATGTTTCCAGTAGAGTAGACAAGGGAGAACCATTTGATGTGGTATATTTGGACTTTCAGAAGGCTTTCGACAAGGTTCCACACAAGAGATTAATGTGCAAATTTAAAGCACATGGGATTGGGGGTAGTGTGCTGACATGGATTGAGAACTGGTTGTCAGACAGGAAGCAAAGAGTAGGAGTAAATGGGTACTTTTCAGAATGGCAGGCAGTGACTAGTGGGGTACCGCAAGGTTCTGTGCCGGGGCCCCAGCTGTTTACACTGTATATTAATGATTTAGACGAGGGGATTAAATGTCGTATCTCCAAATTTGCGGATGACACTAAATTAGGTGACAGTGTGAGCTGCGAGGAGGTTGCTATGAGCGACTTGGATAGGTTAGGTGAGTGGGCAAATGCATGGCAGATGAAGTATAATGTGGATCAATGTGAGGTTGTCCACTTTGGTGGTAAAAACAGAGAGACAGACTATTAACTGAATGGTGACAGATTAGGAAAAGGGGAGGTGCAACGAGACCTGGGTGTCATGGTACATCAGTCATTGAAGGTTGGCATGCAGGTACAGCAGGCGGTTAAGAAAGCAAATGGCATGTTGGCCTTCATAGCGAGGGGATTTGAGTACAGGGGCAGGGAGGTGTTGCTACAGTTGTACAGGGCCTTGATGAGGTCACACCTGGAGTATTGTGTACAGTTTTGGTCTCCTAACCTGAGGAAGGACATTCTTGTTATTGAGGGAGTGCAGCGAAGGTTCACCAGACTGATTCCCGGGATGGCGGGACTGACCTATCAAGAAAGACTGGATCAACTGGGCTTGTATTCACTGGAGTTCAGAAGAATGAGAGGGGACCTTATAGAAACGTTTAAAATTCTGATGGGTTTCGACAGGTTAGATGCAGGCAGAATGTTCACAATGTTGGGGAAGTCCAGAACCAGGGGTCACAGTCTAAGGATAAGGGGTAAGCCATTTAGGACCGAGATGAGGAGAAACTTCTTCACCCAGAGAGTGGTGAACCTGTGGAATTCTCTACCACAGAAAGTTGTTGAGGCCAATTCACTAAATATATTCAAAAAGGAGTTAGATGTAGTCCTTACTACTAAGGGGATCAAGGGGTATGGCAAGAAAGCAGGAATGGGGTACTGAAGTTGCATGTTCAGCCATGAACTCATTGAATGGCGGTGCAGGCTAGAAGGGCCGAATGACCTACTCCTGCACCTATTTTCTATGTTTCTATGTTTTTATATTTCTTGCTAGTCCACTCTCATAATCTATCTTCCCCTTCTTTATTATTTTTTTAATTATCTTTTGCTGGTTCTTAAAATTTCCCAATCCTCTGGCCTCCCACTAATCCTGGCCACTTTGTATGCTATTGTTTTCAATTTGATACCATCCTTTACTTCCTTAGTTAACCATGGATAATTTTCCCTTCTGTTAAAGTCTTTCCTTCTCACTGGAATATATTTTTCTTGAGAGTTAAGAAATATCTCCTTAAATGTCCACCATTGCTTATCAACCGTCTTACACTTTGATCTATTTTTCCAGTCCACTTTTGTCAACTCTGCCTTCATACTTTTGTAAACTCCTTTATTTATGCTCAGGACATTGGTTTGAGATCCAATTTTTTCGCTCTCCAACTGAATTGGAAATTCAACCAAGCTATGACCACTCTTTCCTAGAGGATCCTTTACTATGAAATCATTTATTAATCCTGTTTCATTACACAATAACAGTAGCAAATCCTATATCAGATGTATTAGAAACAAGTCCAAGAGAAAGTCAGAATTAGATCTGAGTCCAACTATGGGGAAGGGGAGGGGGAGGAAGGGAAGGGGGAGGAGGGGAGGGGGAGAAAGGAGATGTGAGGGGAGGGGGGAAGAGAAGGGAAGCGGGCAGAGGGTGGTGGGCGGGAAGGCGGGGAGGGGGAAGGGGAGTAGAGAGGGAGAAGGTGGAGAGGTGGAGAGGAAGGGGATGGATGGGGGGAGAGGAGGGAGGGAGGAAGGAGAAGGGGTTGATGGGGAAGAGGGTGGGGAAGGGGAGGGGAGGGGATGGGAGGGGGTAGAACGGGAAGGGAAGGGGTGGAGGGAATGTGAAAAGAGGAAGGAAAGAAGGAAAGAGGAAGGAAAAGAGAAGGAAGAACAAGGGAGGGGAGGGGAATGGGGGGAGGGGAGGGGAGAAGGTGATCAAGGGGAAGGAGTGGAGAGAGTGAGAGGGGATGTGGTGAGAGGGGAAGAGGCGGAGAGAGAGAGGTGCTGGGGAGGGAGAGTGAAGGTTCTGTTTTCCTTTCCGTTTCCACAGCAACATGCCACGCCGATCACGTGGACAATCCCCGCGTTCCAATGCTCCGCCCCTTTGGAATGTTCATTTTCAAATGAACATTCCAAAGGTGTTTTCAAACGGCGGCTGACTGTTAAACTGTTGGGCCCAACATTAGCCATGACTTGCATCAATTTTTTTGGAGTAAGTTGTTTTTTCTGGTGTAAGTTAGAAAATGCCATTTTGCCCCCAAAATTTGCTCCAGAGTAAGTCAGTTAGGTATGATTTTTTTTAGGTCAGTTTTTTTTCTCAAAATGTGGCTTTCCCAGACACTTACGCCAGTTTTGGCCATTTATGCCACTTTGGCCAGCAAAAACGTACTCCAAATCCACTTAGGTCAGCGTATGTGGCCAGCTCTGAAAAACCTTGCGAGCAGTTAAGAAAAAGCAGCGCACATTCAACAGACGTTAGGGGAGGGATAGGGGAGGGAAGGGAACTGGAGAGAACCTCAACAACCAAGTAGCAAACATTAAGGAAAAGCTCAAACCACTAAAATAAAAAAAGAAGTAAATCCTACCTTATCTTTAAAGTGTGCCCGGGAAAGGCAGCGGGCCAGCCTGTGAGTGAGGCCATTCGGCCTGGGATAGGGGAGGGAAGATATGCACCGGAGAAGTCACAACTGCTGAGCCGGGATGTCTCGGGGGAGAGGGGGGTGCACTGAGTGACTGGAGGAATCACAGCTTCTGGGTGTGGAAGTCTCGGGGGGTGGGGGGGGAGGAGAGGGGGCACCGAGAGACCGGAGGAATCACAGCTCGTGGGTCTGGAAGTCTCATCTCTCCCCCACTCCCCTTCCCCTCCGCCTCCAAAACTCTCCTCCCCCCCAAAAACTCTCCTCCTCCTCCCCCCCAAAACTCTCCTCCTCCTCCCCCACAAAACTCTCCTCCTCTTTCCCTCCAAATCCTCCTCTGCCCCCCCAAAAAAAATCTCCTCCTCCTCCCCCCCCCAATCTCCTCCTCCTCCCCCCCCAAAAAATTCTCCTCCCTCTCCCCCCAAAACTCTCCTCCTCGTAGCCCCCCCCCCCCCAATCAAAAGCTTAAAGCACAGCCACACAAGCACAGCCACTAAATAAAAAATAAAATCAGTCCTTACCTGCCCGGGAATTCAGTGGGCCGGCTGGCCGGCCGGTGCAGGAGTCCACTCGGCCGGGGATAGGGTGCAGTGAGATCAGGCGTCCCTTTGGCCTGGGATAGGGGTTGCGAGCATCGGGTCCTGCTCACAACCCACAGGACGTGCTGGGAGGGCAGGAGCATGCGCTGGCCTGTTGCTCCGCACCCCCCCCCCCCTTCCGCCTCCATGCCATGCCACGACTCCGGCCAGGATGGGGCGAGTTTTTTCCGGCGCCGTTTCCAGCGCGCAAAGTGGGCGCACTTGAGGCCAGTGCACCGACAAAACTGCTTGGGGAAAATCTAGCCCCTTAAACCGATAGGGATCAGACCCCTGGGGTGGGGGGTGGGGAGGGTGGAGCGAATGGCGGATCCTGGGTCCTCACCACCTGCCGCCTGTGCTGAGGAAGGCGAACCTGGAAATCCCCACTCACACTGCAGGGAGATTAAAGGTGAGGATATTAACACCCAACAACTCTTCCAAACATTGCAAAACCTTTATGTGCCTGTAGTGTTGCTTTTCCAATACCAAAACAAAACACTGCTGGATGCTGGAACTCCGAAATAAAACAGAAAATGCTGGAAATACTCAGCAGGTCAGGTAGCATATGTGGAGTGAGAAACAGAGTTAATGTTTCAGTGTGATGACCTTTTGTCAGAACTGGAAAAAATTAGAGGTGCAACAGGTTTTAAGCAGGTGCAGAGGCAGGGAAAGTGGGGAGAGGAGGAAAGAACAAAAGGGAAGATCTGTAATAGAAACATAGAAAATAGGTGCAGGATTCAGGCCATTTGGCCCTTCGAGCCTGCACCACCATTCAATATGATCATGGCTGATCATGCAACTTCAGTACCCCACTCCCGCCTTCTCTCCATACCCCCTGATGCCCTTAGGGTGGAAGGCAGGAGAGATTGAATGACAAAAGGGATTATTGTACAAAGCAAAAGGAGATGGTTATGGGGCAAGTAAAGAAACAAAAGGTGAGTCTAGATGAGGTATAAATGGGAATGGCAGACACAACAACTGCCATCTGAAAAAATCAAAGTGATTATCTGCACAAACATTTTGTGTCGTTTTGCAGTCAGCAAGGCCACACATGCGCAGTATCCCACTATTGTGCCTGCAGTGCAGCATCGGCCAGGCTTTAGTCAGCTCCATGGGACAAGGCCTGTCACTGGATCCATGCTGGTCGGAAGCAGAAGAGAAGATCAGCGGGAGAGAGAGAGTGAATTGGAGGAACGGAGGGGGGGAAAGAGAGGGAATAGGAAGAGAGATGGGGGAGAGAGAGGGAATCGAATGGAGAGAGGGAGAGGGAATCGAGGGGAGAGAGGGGCAAGAGAGAGGGAATGGTGAGAGAAAGGGAATCGAAGAGAAAGGGGGGGAGAGGGGGGAGAGAGTGGGAGAGTGAGCGAAGAGAGGGAGGAAGTGAGGGGGAGGGAATCAGAGAGCAAGGGAGAGAGAATCAGAGAGAGGGGGTTAGAGAGAGGAAGAGGAGAGATGGAGGGAGAGGGAATCGGAGAGAGAGGGGTGGGAGAGGGAGAGAGAAGGAATCAGAGAGAGGGAGAGAGAAGGAATCAGAGAGAGGGAGAGAGAGGAAATGAGAGAGGGAGAGAGAGGAAATTGGAGAGAGAGGGGGAACAGAGGGAATCGGGAGAGGGAATCGGAGAGGGAATCGGGGATGGGGGGACTGAGAGAGGGCGAGCGAGTGGGAGAAAGAGTGAGGGGGAGTGAGCGGGGGCAAGAGGAAGAGAAAGGGAATTGGAGCGACGGGGGGGAGAGGGAGAGAGAGACATAATCGGAGAGAGAGGGAGTCGGACTGAGAGCGGGGAGAGAATTGGAGAAAGAGGAAATCAGAGAGCGGGGGAGGGAATCGGAGAGAGAGGGGGAGAAAAAGAGAATCAGAGAGGAGGAGAAAGTTGGAGAGAGAGAGAGAGAGAGGGGGAATCCGGGAGAGTGAATCATCCCTTTTGTCTCTCAAATCTCTACTGCCTTCCACCCTATCACAGAACTTCGCTTTTTTCTTTCCTCCCCTCCCCCTGTTCATTTCGAACATTTGCCAGTTCTGACAAAGGGTCGTTGACCTGAAACCATTAATGCTGTTTCTCTCTCCACAGATGCTGCCTGACCCGTTGAGAGTTCCAGCATTTTCCGTTTTTACTTCAGATTCCAGCATCCGCAGTATTTTGCTTTTATATACAGCAGCTAGAGCGGGGGAGGGGAATTGGGGGTGGGGGGGGGGGGGGGGGGAACAATGGGCCCGGGAATACACAATGGCCCCGGGAATACACAATGGCCCCGGGAATACACAATGGCCCCGGGAATACACAATGGCCCCGGGAGTACACAATGGCCCCGGGAATACACAATTGCCCCGGGGGTACACAATGGCCCCGGGGGTACACAATGGCCCCGGGGGTACACAATGGCCCTGGGGATACACAATGGCCCCGGGGATACACAATGGCCCCGAGTGTACACAATGGTCCCGGGAATACACAATAGCCCCGGGGATACACAATGGCCCCGGGAGTACACAATGGCCCCGGGAATACACAATGGCCCCGGGGGTACACAATGGCCCCGAATGTACACAATGGCCCCGGGAATACACAATAGCCCCGGGGATACACAATAGCCCCGGGGATACACAATGGCCCTAAGAGTACACAATGGTTCTGAGAATACACAATGGCCCTGGGAATCCAGACAGACCCGTTTATGAGTCTGGTGACCTGAGAGCTGATCACAATTGCAGCTCTTGAATTGTGTGTTCCAATGGTCGATGGGTTGCTGTGTAACACTGGGAGGGGTTTGGTTTTCTCCCTTGATCTTTGACATTTCAGTTGGACAGCGGGACAAACCCCCACACTGTGATTCTTTGCCTTTGCAGCTTTCGGTGTCGGCTCACGGATACCGGACCTGCACATGCGCAGTACTCAGTTGGGCCACGCTTTTGTCGGCTCTGCAGAGATCAGGGGATCTGTTGCTGGCCGGTGGGGGGAGGATCGAGGATGGAAAAGGGAGAGAGGGAGTGTGAGACTGGGGGAGAAAGAGAGAAAAAGTGAGTGAGAGAAACAGGGATGAGACTGGGGAGAGAGTGAGTCTGGGGGAGGGGGAGAGAGACTGGGGGAGTGAGAGTGAGATGGGGTAGAGAGGCTGGGAGTGAGACTGGGGGAGAGGTGTGAGACTGGGGGAAAGAATGAGACTGGGAGAGAGAGAGACTTGGGGGAGAGAGAGAGTGAGACAGGGGGAGAGAGAGTGAGACAGGGAGAGAGAGAGTGAGACAGGGAGAGAGAGAGAGAGAGAGACTAGGGGGCGGGGGAGAGGGAGTGAGACTGGGGGAAGAGAGAGAGTGAGACAGGAGGAGAGTGAAAGAGACTGGGGGAGGGAGAGAAAGGGAGAGACTGGGGGGAGAGAGAGAGATTGGGGGAGGGAGAGAGAGAGATTGGGGGAGAGAGAGAGAGAGATTAGGGAGAGAGAGAGACAGGGAAAGAATTATAAAATCATAGAATCATAGAAATTTACAGCCATTTAGGCCCATTGTGTCCGCACTGGCCAATAAAGAACTATCCTGCCTAATCCCATCTCTTGGTCCGTAGCTCTGTAGATTACGGCACTTCAAGTGCACAATCAAGAACTTTTTAAATGTAGTGAGTTCCAGACCCCCACCACCCTTTGGGTGAAGAAATTTTCCCTCAAATCTCCTCAAAACCTCCTACCAATTATTTTAAATCTATGTCCCTTGGTGGTTAAGGGAAATAGGTTCTTCCTATCCACTCTATCTAGGCCCCTTATCATTATATATACCTCAATAAAGTCTCCCCTCAGCATCCCCTGTTCCAAAGAAAACAACCCCAGCCTATCCAATCTTTCCTCATAGCTAAACTTCTCCAATCCAGGCAACATCCTCGTAAATCTCCTCTGTACCTTCTCCAGTGTAATCACATCTTTCCTGTAATGTGGCGACCAGAACGGCACGCAGTACTCTAGCCGTGACTTAACTAGTGAATTAGTAATGGGGAACATGGAGATGGCAGAAACTCTGAACAAATATTTTGTGTCAGTCTTTACAGTAGAGGACACTAACAATATTCCAACAGTGGATATTGGGACTAAAGGCAGATAAATCCCCTGGACCTGATGGCTTGCAGCCTAGGGTCAAGAGAAGTAATGGCAGGGATTGTGGATGCATTGGTTGTAATTTACCAAAATTCCCTGGATTCTGGGGAGGTCCCAGCAGATTGGAAAACTACAAATGTAACGCCCCTATTTAAAAAAGGAGGCAGAAAAAAAGCAGGAAACTATAGACCAGTTAGTCTAACATCTGTGGTTGGGAAAATGTTGGAGTCCATTATTAAAGAAGCAGTAGCAGGACATTTGGAAAAGCATAATTCGGTCAGGCAGAGTCAGCATGGATTTATGAAGGGGAAGTCATGTTTGACAAATTTGCTGGAGTTCTTTGAGGATGTAACGAAGAGGCTGGATAAAGGGGACTCAATGGATGTGATGTATTTGGACTTCCAGAAGGCATTTGACAAGGTGCCACATAAAAGATTACTGCACAAGATAAAAGTTCACAGGTTGGGGGTAATATATTAGCATGGATAGAGGATTGGCTAACTAACAGAGAACAGAGAGTTGGGATAAATGGTTCATTCTCTGGTTGGCAGCCAGTAACGAGTGGGTGCCGCAAGGATCAGTGCTGGAACCCCAACTATTTAGAACCTATATTAACGACTAGGAAGAAGGGACTGAGTGTAACGTAGCCAAGTTTGCTGATGATACAAAGATGGGAGGAACAGCAATGTGTGAGGAGGACACAAAAAAATCTGCAAAAGGACATAGACAGGCTAAGTGAGTGGGCAAAAATTTGGCAGATGGAATATAATGTTGGAAAGTGTGAGGTCATGCACTTTGGCAGAAAAAATCAAAGAGCAAGTTATTATTTAAATAGAGAAAGATTGCAAAGTGCTGCAGTACAGCGGGACCTGGGGGTACTTGTGCATGAAACACAAAAGGTTAGTTTGCAGGTACAGCAAGTGATCAGGAAGGGCAATGGTATCTTGGCCTTTATTGCAAAGGGGATGGAGTATAAAAACAGGGAAGTCTTGCTACAGCTATATAAGGTATTGGTGACGCCACACCTGGAATAATGCGTGCAGTTTTGGTTTCCATATTTACCAAAGGATATACTTGCTTTGGAGGCAGTTCGGAGAAGGTTCACTAAGTTGATTCCGGGGATGAGGGGGTTGACTTATGAGGAAAGGTTGAGTAGATTGGGTCTCTACTTATGGGGAGCGGGCGGGTAAGCGGAGCTGAGTTCACGGCCAGATCAGCCATGATCTTGTTGAATGGCGGAGCAGGCTCGAGGGGCTAGATGGCCTACTCCTGTTCCTAATTCTTATGTTCTTATGTACTTATTGGAATTCAGAAAAATGAGAGGTGATCTTATCGAAATGTATAAGATTATGAGAGGGCTTGTAAAAGTGGAATGCCGGGAGGATGTTTCCACTGATGGGGGAGACTAGAACTAGAGGGCATGATCTTAGAATAAGGGGCTGCCCATTTAAAACAGAGATGAGAAACTTCTTCTCTCAGAGGGTTGTAAATCTCTGGAATTTGCTGCCTCAGAGAACTGTGGAAGCTGGGACGTTGAATAAATATAAGACAGAAATAGACAGTTTCTTAAATGATAAGGGGTTATGGGGAACGGGCAGGGAAGTGGAGCTGAGTCCATGATCAGATCAGCCATGATCTTATTGAATGGCGGAGCAGGCTCGAGGGATGGTATGGCCTACTCTTGTTCCTATTTCTTATGTTCTTATACAGTTCAAGCGTAACCCCCATGCTCTTGTATTCTATGCCTCGGCTAATAAAGGCAAGTATTCTGTATGCCTTCTTAACCACCTTATCTATCTGGCCTGCTACCTTCAGGGATCCGTGGACATGTACTCCAAGGTCCCTTTGTTACTCTACACTTCTCAGTGTCCTACCATTTAATATGTATTCCCTTGCCTTGTTAGCACTCCCGAAATGCATTACCTCACACTTCTCCAGATTGAATTCCATTTGCTAATGTTGTGCCCATCTGACCAGTTCATTGATATCTTCCTGCAGTCTACAGCTTCCTTTTTCATTATCAACCACACTGCCGAATTTAGTATAATCTGCAAACTTCTTAATTATACCCTCTACATTCAAGATTAATATCATTGATATATACCACAAAAAGCAAGGGACCCAGTACTGAGCCCTGCAGAACCCACTGGAAACAGCCTTCCAGTCACAAAAACACCCATCAACCATTACCCTTTGCTTCCTGCCTCTGAGCCAATTTTGGATCCATCTTGCCACTTTGCCGTGGATCCCATGGGCTTTTACTTTCGTGACCAGTCTGCTGTGTGGGATCTTATCAAAAGCCTTGCTAAAATCCATATACACTACCTCAAATGACAATCCTCATCGGTCTTCCTTGTTACCTCCTCAAAAAATTCAATTAAGTTAGTCAGACACGACCTTCCCTTAACAAATCCGCGCTGACTGTCCTTGATTAATCCATGTCATTCTAAATGAAGATTTATCCTGTCCCTGAGAATTTTTTCCAATAATTTTCCCACCACCGAGGTTAGACTGACTGGCCTGTATTTACTCGGACTATCCCTTTCTCCCTTTTTGAACAATGGTACATCGTTTGCAGTCCTCCAGTCCTCCAGCGCCACACCTGTAGCCAGGGAGGATTGGAAAATGATGGTCAGAATCTCTGCTATTTCTTCTTTTGCTTGTCTTAACACCCTGGGATACATTTCATTCGGGCCTAGGGATTTATCCACTTTCAAAGCTGCTAGGCCCCTTAATACTTCCTCTCTCATTATGTTTACTTCATCGAATATTTCACACTTCTCCCTGATTACAATGTCTGCATCGCCCCTCTCTTTTGTGAAAACAGACGCAAAGTATTCATTAAGAACCATACCCACATCTTCTGCCTCCACACACAGATTACCTTTATGGTTTCTAATAGGCCCTACTCTTTCTTTAGTTATTCTCTTGCTCTAAATTAATTTATAAAACATCTTTGGGTTTTCCTTTATTTTACTTGCCAAAATGTTTTCATGTTCTCTCGTTGCTTTCCGAATTTCCTTTTTAATTGCACCCCTGCACTTTCTATATTCCTCGAGAGTTTCTGCAGTATTGAGCCCTCAGTATCTGTCATTAGCCTCCATGTTTTTCTTTATCCTACCCTGTATGTCCCTTGATATCCAGGGGGCTCTAGATTTGTTAGTCCCACCCTTTTTCTTTAAGGAAACATACTTGCTCTGAATCCTCAGGATCTCCTCCTTGAATGCCTCCCACTGCTCTGATACTTATATACCTTCTAGTAGCCTTTTTCAATCTACTTTGGCTAATTACCATGTCAGCTTAGCAAAATTGGCTTTTCCCCAATTGAGAACTTTTATTCCTGGTCTATCTTTGTCCTTTTCCATAACTACCCTAAATCTAACTGAATTATGATCACTAGCACTAAAATGCTCTCCCACTGATAGCCCTTCCACCTGTCCAGCTTAATTCCCTAAAACTAAGTCCAGAAACGCCCCCTCCCTCGTTGGGCTTGCTGCATACTGGCTAAAAAAGTTCTCTTGAACGCATTTTAGGAATTCTGCACCCTCTATACCCTTCACACTAATTTTGTCCCAGTTAATATTAGGGTAGTTGAAATCCCCTACTATTACTGCCCTATAGTTTTTTGCACTTCTCAGAAATGTGCCTACATATTTGCTCTTCTATCTCCCTCTGACTGTTTGGGGGTCTATAGTACACTCCCAGCAGTATGATCGCCCCTTTTTTGTTTTTCAATTCAACCCATGTGGTCTAATTTGCTGATCCTGCTAACATATCATCCCTCTTCATAGCTGTAATTGTTACTTTAATCAATATGCCACCCCCCTCCTTTGTACCCCCTCTATCCCATCGGAAAACCCTGTAATCAGGAATGTTGAGCTGCCATATCTGCCCTTCTTTCAGCCATGTCTCAGTAATAGCTATAATATCATACTCCCAAGTGTCTATCTGTGCTCTCAGCTCATCTGCCTTATTCCCTATACTCCTTGCATTGAAATATATACCTGTTAGCACTGCCAAACTCCCTTGTTGTCTATTTTTTAGCCCTTGTTTCCTCTGTCTTCAAAATTCACTTTCTACTTTTCTGCTTTCCAATTTCAGCCTTGCTTCTCTCCCTTCTGAATCTATTCTCAGGTTCCCCTGCCAAGCTAGTTTAACCCCTCAACACTAGCAACCCCCTCCCCGCCCCCACGAGGATATTGATCCCGGCTCTGTTGAGGGGCAACCCGTCCAGCTTGTACAAGTCCCACCTCCCCCAGAAACGGTCTCAATGCCTCAGGAATCTAAAGCCCTCCCTCCTGTACCATCTTTCCTGCCACGCATTCATTTACTCTATCTTTGTATTTCTGTACTCACTAGCATGTGGCATCGAGAGTGTTCTAGAGATTACTACCTTTGAGGTCCTGCTTTTTAATCTCTCTCCTAGCTCCCTAAACTCTGCCTGCAGGACCTCATCCCTCTTTCTAACCATGTAATTGGTCCTGATATGGACCACGACCTCTGGCTGCTCACCCTCTCCCCCCAGAATGCCCTGCAGCCACTCGGTGACATCCTTGACTCTGGCACCAGGGAGGCAACATACCATCCTGGAGTCATGTCTGCAGCTGCAGAAACACCTGTCTGCTCCCCTAACTATCGCATCCCTTACCCCTATTGCTCTTCCACTCTTCTTCCTCCCTCCCCCC
This sequence comes from Pristiophorus japonicus, assembly GCF_044704955.1. NCBI lineage: Eukaryota > Metazoa > Chordata > Chondrichthyes > Pristiophoridae > Pristiophorus > Pristiophorus japonicus. The sequence continues at coordinate 275,890,844 of NC_091978.1, read as the reverse complement.
GCCCCTCCCCCCGCCCTGTGCAGCGGAGCCACCCGTGGTGCTGTGGACTTGGCTCTGGCTGCACTCCCCAGAGGAACCATCGCCTGCACCAGTACTCAGAACAGAATACTGGTTGGCGAGCGAGATGCACTCCTGGGACTCCTGCACTACCTGCCTGGTCCTCCTCTTCTGTCTGGCGGTCAACCATTCCCTCTCTGCCTGCACACTCTTAAGCTGTGGGGTGACCAACTATAGAAACGTGCTTTCCACGAAGTTCTCAGCCTTGCGGATGCACCGCAGTGACTCCAGCTGCTGCTCAAGCTCCGAAACACGGAACTCGAGCTGCCGTAGCTGATGACACTTCCTGCACATGTGGTTATCCAGGCCACTAGAAGCATCCAGGACTTTCTACATGGTACAGGATGTGCACTCCATGGGACTGAGCTGCCCTGCCATGCCTCTATTTAATAGACTAAGAACTAACTTAGCAGAAATAAATATAAAACTTAAAAAAAACTCACCAGCTACTCACAAATCAGCTCCTGCGCTTGTGCCGATGTCATTTTTTTTACTCCGATGTCACTTTCCAATTCTGCCTCTGTTGAGTTGCTCCCAGCTCAGCCTACATTCTACATTCCTTTTATTGCCGCTGCCGCTCTCGCTCTGCTCCTGCTCAGATCCCGTCCAGGTCCGCTGCCTCCTCCATTCAAAGAGAGAGAGAGAGAGAGAGAGAGAGACTGGAGGGATGGACGGAGTGAGAGCTAGAAGGTGTGGGGACGGATGGAGAGAGAGAGAGAGAGACTGGGGAGAGAGAGAGACTGGGGAGAGAGAGAGACTTGGGGAGAGGGAGAGAATCTGGGGGACAGAGAGAGAGAGATGGGGAGAGAGAGATGGGGAAAGAGAGACATAGAGAGATGGGGAAAGAGAGACATAGAGAGACGGGGAGAGCGCGAAAGATGGGGAAAGACGGAGAGAGAAAGAAAGAGAGATGGGGAAAGAGAGAGAGAGAGAGAGAGACTGGGGAAGAGAGAGAGGGGGAGGAGAATAGAAGGGGAAGGACGGACATAGGGAGAGAGGTGGAAGGACAGAAAGAGAAAGAGGGGGACGGAAGGAGAGAGAGAGGGGGATGGATGGGGGGGGGGAATGGACAGAGAGAGAGAGAGAGCGGGGGATGGATGGAGAGAGAGAGTGGGGGGTTCAGATGAAATGAGAGATAGAGGAGGGGTCGGATGGAGAGAGCGAGAGAGAGAGGGATGGACGGATAGAGAGGATATAGATGGAGAGAGAGAGAGGATTGGATGGAGAGAGAGTGGGTTATGGATGGAGAGAGAGAGGACGGACGGAGAGAGGGGGATGGACGGAGAGAGTCCAGTTGTGTGTAGTCCAGTCCCTGGGACTGAGTGGCTGCCGCACTTTAGGACAACACAGGTGGAAACGCAGCACAGGCACAATGGCCGCTGGAAGGAGGCTAAAGCAAACAAGTTTTAGGCTCCTGGTGAAACAAAAATGAAAATTTTTGTAAAAATAAAAATCAGAAAATTGTTTAAAGCTGGAAAAAAAGATGGGAAAATTATGTTGAATGTCCTGCGGTAAGTTCCCATTAAATTTTGCCAGGTGTTGTCCCCTTTTTGAAAGAGTCTATCGGGGTTATTTAAATCATTACTTGGAGGGTGAGAGTCTAGGTGGGGTAGAGGAACAAAGGGATCTCGGAGTACAAATACACAAATCACTAAAAGTTGCGACACAGGTTAGCAAGGCCATAAAAAAAACAAGCACTAAGGTTTATTTCTAGAGGTATAGAATTGAAAAGTAGGGAAGTTATGCTAAACGTGTATAGAGCCTTGGTTAGATCATACTTAGATTACTGCGTACAGTTCTGTACACCATATTATAAAAAGGATACAGAGGCACTGGAGAGGGTGCAGAGAAGAATGTCAAGGATGATACTAGAAATGCGAGGGTATACATATCAGGAAAGGATGAACAGCGTTATCTCCTTTCCCTTGAAAAAAGAAGGCTAAGGTGTGACCTATTAGAGGTCTTTAAGATTCTGAAAAGTTTTGATAGAGTGGATATAGAGAGAATGTTTCCACTTTTGGGGAAGAACATAACTAAATGCCATCAATATAAGATAGTCACCACGAAATTCAGTAGGGAATTCAGAGGAAAATTCTTTACTCAAAGAGTGGTGAGAATGTGGAACTCGCTGCCACAGGGAATGGTTGAAGCAAATAGTATAGATGCATTTAAGGGGAGGCTATGAGGGTGAAGGGAATAGAGGGTTTTGAGAACACATTTAGGTGAGGAAAGACTGGAGGAGGCTCGAGTGGAGCATAAAAACCGACATGGACTGGTTGGGCCAAATGGTCTGTTTCTGTGCCGTATATCCTATGTAATCCTATGTAATCATGTTATGAAAGAGGGGAAAAAGTTTGTGCCCCCTGTTTGTACCTCAGGGTCTGTGAGAGATGGGGAGAACAGCAGCAGAAAAAGTGGAAACAACTTCTGCAAAACTGATCGCAACTCATTACAAGGCTGGGGATAGATAACCTTCTTAGAAAGCTTAACCACTTTATTCACTTTCTTATTTGAACTCCATTTGGAATGAGAGTTTATTTTTTGTTGTTATGTTGAATTACAGCATTGAATATGGAAAGAAAAACTTGGAGCAACTTCTTTTGTCAAAGCTGCAACAAGACTTGAAAGAATTTTAAGATTTTTAATGAACCTTTCATTAAAAAATGAATATTCAAAACACTTTTCTCCCCCCTAAGTTTTGAATATGATTTTGGAAGAAACAGAAACAAAAATCAATTTTCTCCTCATCTAAACAAGTTTCAACCAGGTCTTGAAGTCTAAACGCTTTTAAAGAGACAATAAAATGCTTAAAACGCTTTAAAATTGAAATTTCTCAATATTTGATTTTGAACGATCAAAGTGAGTAGCTTTATACAAACATGCAACTATGCTGTTGAGCAGAGGGAGTGTGGAGAGGATTTGTAGAAGTTATGTATTACTTTTTATTGAGTTTAAAAAATATATCAGTGAGAAGCTTAGGAAGATGGGCTGGAGAGAAACTTGGGGTGGGAGGGGGAAGATCCAGTTGTCATGGTCCATGTAAGTACCAATGACATAGAACAAAGAAAGAGGTTCTACTGAGGGAATATGACCAGCTCGGGGCTAAATTAAAAAGCAGAATCACAAAGGTAATAATCTCTGGATTACTACCTGAGCCATGAGCAAATTTGCATAGGGTAAATAAGGTCATAGAAATGAACACATGGCTCAAAGACTGGTGTGGGAGTAATGGGTTTCGATTCCTGGGACACTGGCACCAGTACTGGGATAAGAAGGAGCTAGTCCATTGGGACAGGCTCCACTTGAAGCATGCTGGGACTAGAGTCCTGGCGAATCGAATAACTAGGGCTGTAGAGAGGTCTTTAAACTAAATAGTGGGGGGAGGGTTCAGGTGAGCGAAAATGCAAAAAGTCAAAGAGAAAGGAGAAGGCAATAGAGCATGGTAGCGATGGGGAAAATGATAATCAGAGTGTGACAGGAAGAGACAGAATGTATAAAAATAAAAGTGGATCAGAAAGTGGGGTCAAAGCAGGACAAAATGGTAAAAAGACAAAATTAAAAGCTCTTTATCTGAATGCATGCAGCATTTGTAACAAGATGAGTTGATGACACAAATAGATATAAATGGGTATGATTTGATAGCCATTACAGAGATGTGGGTGCAAGGTGACCAAGGCTTGGAACTGAATATTCAGGGGTACTGGACAATTCAGGAGGATAGACAGAAGGGAAAAGGAGGTGGGGTAGCTCTGTTAACATAGGATGAGATCAGTGCATTAGTGAGAAATGATATTGGCTCAGAAGATCAAGATGTAGAATCAGTTTATATGGCGATAAGAAATAATAAGGGAAAGAAGTCATGGTGGGCATAATCTATAGGCTCCCTAATAGTAGCTACACTGTTGGACGGAGTATAAATCAAGAGATAATGGAGGCTTGTAAGAAAGGTACGGCAATAATCATGGGTGATTTTAATTTTCATATTGATTGGACAAATCAAATTGGCCAAGGTAGCTTTGAGGAAGAGTTCATAGAGTGTAACTGGGATGGTTTCCTTGAACAGTATGTTGCGGAACCAACCAGGGAGCAGGCTATCCTGGATCTGGTACAGTGTAATGAGACAAGATTGATAAATGATCTCATAGTAAAGGATCCTCTAGGAAAGAGTGATCATAGTGTGGTTGAATTTCAAATTCAGTTGGAGAGTGAGAAAGGTGGATCTCAAACCAGTGTTCTGATCTTAAATAAAGGCGATTACAAAGGTATGAAGGCAGAGTTGGCTAAAATGGACTGAGAAAAAAGATTAAAGTGTAAGACAGTTGATAAGTCGTGGCAGACATTTAAGAGATATTTTACAACTTTCAGCAAAAACATATTCCAGTAAGAAGGAAAGATTTTAAGAGAAGGGTGAGAATCCGTGGCTAACTAAGGAAGTAAAGGATGGTATCAAACTGAAAACAATGGCATACAAAGTGGCAAAGATTAGTGGAAGAACAGAGGATTGGAAAATTTTTAAAAGCCAGCAAAGGATCACTAAAAAAAAAATAAAGAGAGGGAAGATAGACTATGAGAGTAAATTAACAAGAAATATAAAAACAGATAGTAAGAGCTTCTACAGATATATAAAAAGAGAGTAGCTAAAGTAAATGTTGGCCCCTTAGAGAATGAGACTGGAGAATTAATAACGGGGAACAGGGAAATGGCAGAGACTTTGAACGAATATTTTGTATTGGTCTTCACGGTAGAAGACACTAAAAACATCCCAATCATCATCATCATAGTCAGTCCCTCGAAATTGAGGAAGAGTTGCTTCCACTCTAAAAGCGAGTTCTCAGATGGCTGTACAGTCCAATGTAGGTGGGGCAGACAGTGGTTGAAAGAAAGGGTGGGTAGGGAGCCTGGTTTTTCCACCCGCTCCTTCTGCCTGCACTTGGTTTCTGCATGCTCTTGTCGACAAGACTCAAGGTGCTCAGCGCCCTCCTGGATGCACTTCCTCCACTTTGAGTGGTATAGTGCCAGGGAATCCCAGGTGCCGGTGGGGATGTAACACTTTATCAAGGAAGCTTTGAGGGTGTCCTTGAAAAGTTTCCTCTGCCCACATGGGGCTGGCTTGCCGAGGAGGAGTTCTGAGTAGAGCACTTGCTTAGGGAGTCTTGTGTCAGGCATGCAGATGATGTGGCCCGTCCAATGGAGCTGGTCGAGTGTGGTCAGTGCTTCGATGCTGGGGATGTTGGCCTGATCGAGAACACGGACGTTGGTGTGTCTATCCTCCCAGTGGATTAGCAGGATCTTGCAGCAGCAGCGCTGATGGTACTTCTCCAGTGCTTTGAGGTGTCTACTGTTTATAGATAATGGATAAATAAATAATGGCTAATCAAGGGGCTATAGGAAGGGAGGAACTTAGAACAATCAATATCAAACTAAAGAAAAAGTACTCAGTAAAATAATGGGACGAAAGGTGGACAAGTCCCCTGAACCCGATGGCTTGCATCCTCAGGTCTTAAAAGAAGTGGCTGCAGAGATAGTGGATGCATTGGTTGTAATCTACCAAAGTTCCCTGGATTCTGGAGAGGTCCCAGCAGATTGGAAAACCGCAAATGTAACACGCCGATTTAAATAAGGAGGAAGACAGAAAGCTGGAAACTAGATGGGAGTCCTTTAAATTGCTCTTATGTAAATGCAAGGAGTGTTAGAAACATACAAAAAAACATAGAAACATAGAAAATAGGTGCAGGAGTAGGCCAATCGGCCCTTTGAGCCTGCACCGCCATTCAATAAGATCATGGTTGATCATTCCCTCAGTAACCCTTTCCTGCTTTCTCTCCATACCCCTTGATCCTCTTAGCCATAAGGGCCATATCTAACTCCCTCTTGTATATTTGCAAAGAACTGGCATCAACAACTCTCTGTGGCAGGGAATTCCATAGGTTAACAACTCTCTGAGTGAAGAAGTTTCTCCTCATCTCAGTCCTAAATGGCCTACCCCTTATCCTAAGACTATGCCTCCTGGTTCTGGACTTCCCCAACATCGGAAACATTCTTCCAGCATCTAACCTGTCCAGTCCCGTCAGAATCTTATACGTTTCTATGAGATCCCCTCTCATCCTTCTAAACTCCAGTGAATAAAGGCCCAGTAGATCCAGTCGCTCCTCATATGACCATCCAGCCATCCCTGGAATCAGTCTGGTGAACCTTCACTGCACTCTCTCAATAGCAAGAATGTCCTTCCTCAGATTAGGAGACCAAAACTGAACACAATATTCCAGGTGAGGCCTCACCAAGGCCCTGTACAACTGCAGTAAGACCTCCCTGCTCCTATACTCAAATCCCCTAGCTATGAAGGCCAACATACCATTTGCCTTCTTCACCGCCTGCTGTACCTGCATGACCACTTTCAGTGCCTGATGAACCATGACACCCAGGTCTCATTGCACCTCCCCTTTTCCTAATCTGCCGCGATCCAGATAATATACTGCCTTCGTGTTTTTGCGCCCAAAATGGATAACCTCACATTTATCCACATTATACTGCATCTGCCATGCATTTGCCCACTCATCTAACCTGTCCATGTCACCCTGCAGCCTCTTAGCATCCTCACAGCTCACACCGTCACCCAGTTTAGTGTCATCCGCAAACTTGGAGATATTACACTCAATTCCTTCATCTAAATCGTTCATGTATATTGTAAAGAGCTGGGGTCCCAGCACTAAGCCCTGCGGCACTCCACTAGTCACTGCCTGCCATTCTGAAAAGGACCCGTTAATCCCGACTCTCTGCTTCCTGTCTGCCAACCAGTTCTCTATCCACGTCAGTATATTACCCCCAATACAATGCGCTTTGGTTTTGCACACCAATCTCTTGTGCGGGACCTTGTCAAAAGCCTTTTGAAAGTCCAAATACACCACATCCACTGGTTCTCCCTTGTCCACTCTGCTAGTTACATCCTCAAAAAATTCCAGAAGATTCGTCAAGCATGATTTCCCTTTCATAAATCCATGCTGACTTGGTCCGATCCTGTCACGGCTTTCCAAATGCGCTGCTATTTTATCCTTAATGATTGATTCCAACATTTCCCCCACTACTGATGTCAGGCTAACCGGTCTATAATTACCCGTTTTTTCTCTCCCTCCTTTTTAAAAAAGTGGTGTTACATTAGCTACCCTCCAGTCCATAGGAACTGATCCAGAGTCAATAGACTGTTGGAAAATGATCACTAATGCATCCACTATTTCTGTGGCCACTTCCTTAAGTACTCTGGGATGCAGACTATGAGGCCCCGGGGATTTATCGGCCTTCAATCCCATCAATTTCCCTAACACAATTTCCCGCCTGATAAGGATATCCTTCAGTTCCTCCTTCTCACTAGACCCTCCGTCCCCTAGTACAATTGGAAGGTTATTTGTGTCTTCCTTCGTGAAGATAGAACTGAAGTATTTGTTCAATTGGTCTGACATTTCTTTGTTCCCCATTATAAATTCACCTGAATCCGACTGCAAGGGACCTACGTTTGTCTTCACTAATCTTTTTCTCTTCACATATTTATAGAAGCTTTTGCAGTCAGTTTTTATGTTCCCTGCAAGCTTCCTCTCGTACTCTATTTTCCCCCTCTTAATTAAACCCTTAGTCTTCCTCTGTTGAATTCTAAATTTCTCTCAGTCCTCAGGTTTGCAGCTTTTTATAGCCAAATTATATGCCTCTTCCTTGGCTTTAACACTATCCTTAATTTCCCTTGTTAGCCATGGTTGAGCCACCTTCCCCGTTTTCTTTTTACTCCAGACAGGGATGTACAATTGCTGAAGTTCATCCATGTGATCTTTAAATGTTTGCCATTGCTTATCCACCGTCAACCCTTTAAGTATCCTTTGCCAGTCTATTCTAGCCAACTCACGCCTCATACCGTCGAAGTTACCTTTCCTTAAGTTCAGGACCCTAGTTTCCGAATTAAATGTATCACTCTCCATCTTAATTAAGAATTCTACCATATTATGGTCACTCTTCCCCAAGGGGCCTCGCACAACAAGATTGCTAATTACCCCCTTCGCATTACACATCACCCAGTCTAGGATGGCCAGCTCTCTAGTTGGTTCCTCGACATATTTGTCTAGAAAACCATCCCTAATACACTCCAGGAAATCCTCCTCCACCGATTTCTACCAGTTTGGTTAGCCCAATCAATATGTAGATTAAAGTCGCCCATGATAACTGCTGTACCTTTATTGCACACATCCCTTATTTCTTGTTTGATGCTGTCCCCAACCTCACTACTACTGTTTGGTGGTCTGTACACAACTCCCACTAGCATTTTCTGCCATTTGGAATTCCGCAGTTCCACCCATACCGATTCCACATCATCCAGGCTAATGTCCCTCCTTACTATTGCATTAATTTCCTCTTTAACTAGCAACGCCACCCCGCCTCCTTTTCCTTTCTGTATATCCTTCCGAAATGCTGAATACCCTTGGATATTGAGTTCCCAGCCTTGGTCACCCTGGAGCCATGTCTCCATGATGCCAATGACATCATACCCGTTAACTGCTATCTGCGCAGTTAATTCGTCCACCTTATTCTGAATGCTCCTCGCATTGAGGCACAGAGCCTTCAGGCTTGTTTTTTAATGTGGCCTTTTTTGTTTTTTGCCTTGGGTTTCTCTGCCCTCCACTTTTACTATTCTCCTTTCTATCTTTTGCTTCTGTCTCCATCTTATTTCCCTCGGTCTCCCTGCATAGGTTCCCATCCCCCTGCCATATTAGTTTAACTCCTCCCCAACAGCACTAGTAAACACTCCTCCTAGGACATTGGTTCCCGTCCTGCCCAGGTGTGGACCGTCCGGTTTGTACTGATCCCACCTCCCCAGAACCGGTTCCAATGCCCCAGGAATTTGAATCCCTCCCTGCTGCACCACTGCTGAAGCCACGTATTCATGTGAGCTATCCTGCACACCAATTGTTAGAATTGCAATCCAATGCTATGCTGGAGGGCTACAAGAGTTTCAGAAAGGATAGGGTATGTCAAAGGGGAAGTGGGGTTGCTATTTTTAATCAGTGAGAATCTGCAGCTCGAGCGAGACTTGATTTTGCCTCATCAGATTCAGCTGAAGCCATCTGGGTTCAATTGGACCAAGCTCAGAGACAGGAATCAATTATTGGTACCTGTTATAGGCCCCCGGGTCAGACACTTAAATATGATGAATTATTATGGAAATAGATCACTGATGGTTTTTAATATAAATGCCACTTTGTCTGGTGGATGATTTTAATTTTCCTGGAATTCAGTGGCACGATGGTTTATCTGCTGTTGTGGTGGGAAGTGCAGCGAAAAAAAAGGACTGTTTCCTGACTCAACATGTTAATGAAGTAACTAGGGAAAATCATATATTGGATCTGATGTTTATTAGTGAGTCTGACCTCGTTTCAGGCCTCCATGTGGGGGAACATCTGGGCAACAGTGATCACAACATTATATGGTTCCAATTGGCTAGTAGAACTAAAAGTACTGAAAACCCACAACTCGTACTGGATTTCAGAAGGGCAAACTTCTCCAAAATGGCAGATGATTTGGAACAGGTAAATTGACTAACCCTCCTCAGTGGTGATGCAACCAATGTTGAATATAAATGGAAAGTTTTTAAGAATCAGATTAAAAATGTGGTAAACAAACAAGGAGAAAATGTGACAAGAAAAAGCCAAGGTGGCTGACTGGGTATGTAAAAAGACAAATAAGATGTAAACAGAAAAATACATTTAGTACACAAATAAATAGGGTTGAATACAAAGAACTAAACAAAACTAAGGCTGCTATTAGAACAGCAAAAGACTTATGAAAAAAAGGATTGTAGACAACTGTGGCAGTAATGGAAGGAATGTTTTTAGTTATGTGAAAAGTCAGAGAACTATCAAAGATTGTATTGGGCCACTGAAGGGAATTCAAGGACAGGTTACAAATGACTCAGTGAGTATGGTGGAAATATTAAATGAGTACTTTGCATCAGTATTCACCCTTGAAGATGATGCTCAAATATTAGAAGTTAATGATACTAGTTTTACTACAGTACTAGTAACATTAACATAGCATATTGTTTGAGAAAGATTTATAAACTTAAAAATAAATAGAGCAGCAGGGCCAGATGATATCCACCCGAGGGTCCTCTGGGAGATGGGACATGTGCTGTGCAAACCCCTGGCCTGTATTTTTAACAGCTCACTGCATTCTGGAATGGTTCCTACAGATTGGAAGGAGGCTAATGTAATCCCCATTTTTAAAAAAGGTGACAAGGCAGACCTGGATAACTATGGGTCCATCAGTTTAACATCAGTAATAGGAAAGATGCTTGAAAGAATCATAAGGAATGCAATATATGAATACTTGGATAGGGTGGGACATATTCGGGACACCCAACATGGCTTCATAAAAAAAGAGGTCATGTCTCACAAAACTAATTGTATTTTTTGAAGAAGTTACAAAGTTGGTGGATGAGGGAAGCCCAGTAGACATTGTCTACTTAGATTTCCAAAAAGCTTTTGACAAGGTACCGCAAAAGAGGCTTCTTTATAAGATCGGAACCTCTGGTATTAGTGGAAATATAGTGAGCTGGATACAGAACTGACTGGCAGGACGCAGGCAAAGAGTAGTTATAGATGGATTTGGATCTGTTTGGAGACTGGTCACCAGTGATGTCCTGCAGGGATCAGTGTTGGGACCGTTGTTTTTTCCTATTTTGAGGTTTACTACTTTGCCCTGGATCCCATGGGCTTTAACCTTCATGACCAGTCTACTATACGGGACCTTATCAAAAGCCTTGCTAAAGTCCATATATACTACATCATATGCACCACCCTCATCGACCCTCTTGGTTACCTCCTCAAAAAATTCAATCAGGTTAGTCAAACACGATCTTTCCATAACAAATCCGTGCTGACTGTCTCTAATTAATCCTTGCCTATCCAAGTGCAGATTTATCCTGTCTTTTTGGATTTTTTCCATAGTTTTCCAACCACTGAGGTTAGGCTGACAGGCCTTTAATTACTCGGCCTATCCCTTTTTCCCTTCTTAAACAAGGGTACTTACTACATTAGCAGAACTCCAATCCTCCGGCACCATGCCCATATCCAAGGAGGACTGGAAAATGATGGTCAAAATGAGCGGCAGTTGGTGAGAGGCGGGAGCGGCCTATAAAAGGCCCAGCGGGAGATCGAGAGCCAGCAGCAGTTGGTGAGAGGCGGGAGCGGCCTATAAAAGGCCCAGCGGGAGATCGAGAGCCAGCAGCAGTTGGTGAGAGGCGGGAGCGGCCTATAAAAGGCCCAGCGGGAGATCGAGAGCCAGCGGCAGTTGGTGAGAGGCGGGAGCAGCCTATAAAAGGCGTACCGGTGCAGCTACAGCGGGAGAGAAAGCAAAATAGAAGTAGAAAGGAATCAAAAGGTGACATCACAGCCAATGGGGTAAGTGATTGGCTGGTGATTGGTGAGTAGCTTTTATTTTTATTTTTTATATCAGTAAGTGAACTGTAACATTGTTATTACCAATTTAAGGGTATCTAAGGGTTAAGGCATGGCAGGAGAGCTCGGTCACGTGATATGCTCCTCCTGTGCCATGTGGGAACTCAGGGACGCTTCCGGTGTCCCTGAGGACTACGTGTGTGAGAAGTGTATCCACCTCCAGCTCCTGACGTACCGCATTGCGGAATTGGAACTGAGGGTGGATTCACTCTGGAGCATCCACGATGCTGAGAATGACATAAGTGGCACGTTTAGTGAGCTGGTCTTACCGCATGAGAAGGATCCACAGCCAGCTAGGGAATGAAGGACCAGCAGGAAGAGTAGTACAAAGAAAGTAGTGCAAGGGTCCCACCTGGTCATCCCCCTGCAAAACAGATACACTGCTTTGAGTACTGTTGAGGGAGATGACTCATCAGGGGAGAGCAGCAGCAGCCAAGTTCATGGCACCGTGGCTGGCTCTGTTGTACAGGAGGGCATAAAAAAGAGTGGGAGAGCGATAGTGATAGGGGATTCAAGCATAAGGGGAATAGATGGGCGTTTCTGCGGCTGCAACCGAGACTCCAGGATGGTATGTTGCCTCCCTGGTGCAAGGGTCAAGGATGTCTCCGAGTGAGTGCAGGACATTCTAAAAAGGGAGGGAGAACAGCCAGTTGTCGTGGTGCACATTGGTACCAACGACATAGGTAAAAAAAAGGGATAAGGTCCTACAAGAAGAATTTAAGGAGCTAGGAGTTAAATTAAAAAGTAGGACCTCAAAAGTAATAATCTCGGGATTGCTACCAGTGCCACATACTAGTCAGAGTAGGAATCACAGGATAGCACAGATGAATACGTGGCTTACGCAGTGGTGCAGCAGGGAGGGATTCAAATTCATGGGGCATTGGAACAGGTTCTGGGGGAGGTGGGACCAGTAAAAACTGGACGGTCTGCACTTGGGCAGGACCGGAACCAATGTCCTAGGGGGAGTGTTTGCTAGTGCTGTTGGTGAGGAGTTAAACTAATATGGCAGGGGGATGGGAACCAATACAGGGAGACAGAGGGAAACAAAAAGGAGACAAAAACAAAAAACAGAAAAGAGATGAGTAAAAATGGAGGGCAGAGAAACCAAAGGCAAGAAACAAAAAGGGCCACTGAATATAAAAGGGCTGCAGGAGGGGTAAAAACTAAAAATCATGGTTTAAAAACGAGGATGAAAACACTCTACCTAAATGCACGCAGCATTCGAAATAAAGTAAATGAGTTGACGGCACAAATCATTACAAATGGGTATGATTTGGTGGCCATTACAGAAACATGGTTGCAAGGTGGCCAAGACTTGGAATTAAACATACAGGGGTATCTGACGATTCAGAAAGATAGGCAAGAAGGGAAAGGAGGTGGGGTAGCTCTGTTAACAAAGGATGATATCAGGGCAGTTGTGAGGGATGATATTGGCTCCAATGAACAAAATGTTGAATCATTGTGGGTGGAGATTAGAGATAGTAAGGGGAAAAAGTCACTGGTCGGCGTAGTTTATAGGCCCCCAAATAATAACTTCATGGTGGGGCGGGCAATAATCAAGGGAATAATGGAGGCATGTGAAAAAGGAACGACAGTAGTCATGGGGGATTTTAACCTACATATTGACTGGTCAAATCAAATCGCAGGGGGTAGCCTGGAGGAGGAATTCATAGAATGCATACGGGACTGTTTCTTAGAACAGTATGTAACAGAGCCTACAAGGGAGCAAGCCATCTTGGATCTGGTCCTGTGTAATGAGACAGGAAAAATAAACGATCTCCTCGTAAAAGATCCTCTCGGAATGAGTGATCACAATATGGTTGAATTTGTAATACAGATTGAGGATGAGGAAGTTGTATCAGAAACGAGGATACTATGCTTAAACAAAGGGGACTACAGTGGGATGAGGGCAGAGTTGGCTAAAGTAGACTGGAAACAAGGACTAAACGGTGGCACAATTGAGGAACAGTGGAGGACTTTTAAGGAGCTCTTTCATAGTGCGCAAAAAAAATATATTCCAGTGAAAAAGAAGGGCGGCAAGAGAAGTGATAACCAGCCGTGGATAACCAAGGAAATAAAGGAGAGTATCAAATTAAAAACCAATGCGTATAAGGTGGCCAAGGTTAGTGGGAAACTAGAAGATTGGGAAAATTTTAAACGACAGCAAAGAATGACTAAGAAAGCAATAAAGAAAGGAAAGATAGATTACGAAAGTAAACTGGCGCAAAACATAAAAACAGATAGTAAAAGCTTTTACCGATATATAAAACGGAAGAGAGTGACTAAAGTAAATGTTGGTCCCTTAGAAGATGAGAAGGGAGATTTAATAATGGGAAATGTGGAAATGGCTGAGACCTTAAACAATTATTTTGCTTCCGTCTTCACAAAAACAATGCCAAAATTTGCAGGCCACAGGAATGTGGGAAGGGAGGACCTTGAGACAATCATTATCACTAGGGGAGTAGTGCTGGACAGGCTAATGGGACTGAAGGTAGACAAGTCCCCTTGACCTGATGAAATACATCCCAGGGTATTAAAAGAGATGGCTGAAGTTATAGCAGATGCATTCGTTATAATCTACCAGAATTCTCTGGACTCTGGGGAGGTACCAGCGGATTGGAGAGCAGCTAATGTAACGCCTCTGTTTAAAAAAGGGGGCAGGCAAAAGGCAGGTAACTATAGGCCGGTTAGTTTAACATCTTTAGTGGGGAAAATGCTTGAAACTATCATTAAGGAAGAAATAGCGGGACATCTGGATAGGAATAGTGCAATCAAGCAGATGCAGCATGGATTCATGAAAGGGAAATCATGTTTAACTAACTTACTGGAATTCTTTGAGGATATAACGAGCATGGTGGATAGAGGTGTACCGATGGATGTGGTGTATTTAGATTTCCAAAAGGCATTCGATAAGGTGCCACACAAAAGGTTACTACAGAAGATAAAGGTACGCGGAGACAGAGGAAATGTATTAGCATGGATAGAGAATTGGTTGGCGAACAGAAAGCAGAGAGTCGGGATAAATGGGTCCTTTTCCGGTTGGAAATCAGTGGTTAGTGGTGTGCCACAGGGATCAGTGCTGGGACCACAACTGTATACATAGATGACCTAGAAGAGGGGACAGAGTGTAGTGCAACAAAATTTGCAGATGACACTAAGATTAGTGGGAAAGCGGGTTGTGTAGAGGACTCAGAGAGACTGCAAGGAGATTTGGATAGGTTAAGCGAATGGGCTAAGGTTTGGCAGATGGAATACAATGTCGGAAAGTGTGAGGTCATCCACCTTGGGAAAAAAAACAGTAAAATGGAATATTATTTGAATGGGGAGAAATTATAACATGCTGTGGTGCAAAGGGACCTGGGGGTCCTTGTGCATGAAACTCTTTTGAGTTTACCTGCAAAACATAAAAACATTAAACGGTGCCACCCGACCTGGGTGACACTCCAGACATTTTCAAGGCCCCTTTTTTTTTCTTTTGTTTTTTTTTTTTTTTTGGGGCGCTAAAATCAAATTTTTCCAGTGCCCCCTATAAAAGGGAAGGGGGACACTAAAAGCACCGGCAATTAAAACAAATTAAACTTAAAAACGTAAAATCAAATTAAAATTTGGTTGCCGGGCGTGATGATGCACTCCAGTCCCTCCGGTGCCCACCTCTCGCGGAAGGCCGCGAGCGTACCGGTGGACACCGCGTGCTCCATCTCCAAGGACACCCTGGACCGGATGTAAGAGCGGAAGAGAGGCAGGCAGTCAGGTTGAACGACCCCCTCGACCGCCCGCTGCCTGGACCGGCTGATGGCACCCTTGGCCGTGCCCAGGAGCAGTCCTACGAGGAGGCCTTCGGACCTACCCGCTCCCCTCCGCACAGGGTGCCCAAAGATCAGGAGAGTGGGACTGAAGTGCAGCCAGAATTTCAGGAGCAGCCCCTTCAAATAGTGGAACAGGGGCTGCAACCTCGTGCATTCAATAAAAACATGGAACACGGACTCCTCCAGACCGCAGAAATTGCAGGCGGCCTGGGAGTCCGTGAACCGGCTTAAAAATTTGTTGCACGGCACTGCTCCGTGCACCACCCTCCAGGCCAAGTCCCCGATGAATAGTGGGAGGACCCCTGCGTAGAGTGCCCTCCATCGGGGACCCCCGCCTCCTTCCTTGTGCATGAATCCCAAAAGGTTAGTTTGCAGGTGCATCAGGTAATCAGGAAGGCAAATGGAATATTGGCCTTCATTGCGAAAGGGATGGAGTACAAAAGCAGGGAGGTCTTGCTGCAACTGTATAAGGTATTGGTAAGGCCGCACCTGGAGTACTGCATGCAGTTTTGGTCACCTTACTTAAGGAAGGATATACTAGCTTTGGAAGGGGTACAGAGACGATTCACTAGGCTGATTCCAGAAATGAGGGGGTTACCTTATGATGATAGATTGAGTAGACTGGGTCTTTACTCCTTGGAGTTCAGAAGGATGAGGGGTGATCTTATAGAAACATTTAAAATCATGAAAGGGATAGACAAGATAGAGGCAGAGAGGTTGTTTCCATTGGTGGGGGACACGAGAAATAGGGGGCACAGCCTCAAAATAAGGAGGAGCCAATTTAAAACCGAGTTGAGAAAAAATGTCTTCTCCCAGAGGGTTGTGAATCTGTGGAATTCTCTGCCCAAGGTAGCAGTTGAGGCTAGCTCATTGAATGTTTTCAAGTCAAAGATCGATAGATTTTTAACCAATAAGGAAATTAAGGGTTACGGGGAGAGGGCGGGTAAGTGGAGCTGAGTCCACGACCAGATCAGCCATGATCTTATTGAATGGCGGGGCAGGCTCGAGGGGCTAGATGGCCTACTCCTGTTCCTAATTCTTATGTTCTTATATTCTTATGTTCTTATGTCAAGGCCTCTGCTATTTCCTCTTTTACTTCGCTCAACAGCCTGGGATGCATTTCATCCGGGCCTGGGGACTTATCTCCTTTCAAAGCTGCTAAACCCCTTAATACTTCCTCTCTCACTATATTTATTTCATCCAGAATATCACACTCCTCCTCGATAGCAGTATCTGCATTACCTCTTTCCTTTGTGAAAATAGATGCAAAATATTTGTTAAGAACTCGACCAACATCTTCCGCCTCCACACAAAGATTACCCTCATGGTCCCTAATAGGCCCTACCCTTTCTTTAGTTACCCTCTTACTCTAAATATATTTATCGAACATCTTAAGTTTTTCCTTAATTTTACTGGCCAAGAATTTCTCGTGCTCTCTCTCTTAGCATTCCTAATATCCTTTTTAATTTTGCCTCTTAACTTTCTATATTCCTCTAAAGATTCTAAAGTATTTAGCCATTGATACATGCGTCCCTTTTTTTCTTAATCCTCCCCTGTAAGTCCCTAGACATCCAGGGGGCTCTAGAATTATTTTTCCCAGCCTTTTTCTTTAAGGGCACATGTTTGGCCTGAGCATTCCGGATCTCCTCCTTGAATGCCCCCCACTGTTCCGACACTGATTTACCCACAAGTCGCTGTTTCCAGTCCACTATGGCCAAATCATTCCTTAACTTAGCAAAATGAGCTTTACCCCATTTCGGAACTTTTATTCCAGGCCTATTCTTGTCCTTATCCATAACCAACTTGAATCTGACTGAATTATGGTCACTGACACCCAAATGCTCCCCCACTAATACTCCTTCAATCTGCCCAGCTTTATTCCCCAAAACTAAATCCAAGATCGCCCCCTCTCGTGTTGGACGTACTACATACTGACTAAAAAAATTTTCTTGAATGCATCTCAAGAATCCCACACCCTCTATACCCTTCACACTAAATTTGTCCCAATCAATATTTGGATAGTTAAAATCCCCTACTATTACTACCCTATGGTTTTTAGACTTCACAGCAATTTGCCTACATATTTGCTCCTCTATCTCCCTCCCACTGTTAGGGGGTCTACAATACATGCCGAGCAGTGTCATTGACCCTTTTTTATTTTTCAATTCGACCCATATGGCCTCATTTGATTATCCCTCTAACATATCATCCCTCCTCACCGCTGTAATAGTTTCTTTAATCAGTACCACAATCCCGCCTCCCTTTTTACCCACCTCTCTATCTTGTCTAAAAATAATATTGATCTGCCAAACCTGCTCCTCTTTCAGCCATGTTTCTGTAATGGCTATAATGTCATACTCCCAAGTGTGTACCTGTGCTCTTAGCTCATCCGCCTTATTCGCTATACTCTTTGCATTAAAGTGTATACCATTCAGCACAGGAAGACCTCCTTGCTTACTACACACTAAACCCTGTTTCCTCTGTCTTACAGATTCACTTTCTAGATTCTTGCTATCCAACTTCTGCTTTACTTCCCTCCCTTTTGAATTTGTTCTCAGATTCCCATTCCCCTGCCAAGCTAGTTTAAACTCTCCCCAACAGCACCAGCAAAACTCCCCGCGAGGATATTGGTCCCGGCGATGTTGAGGTGCAACCCATCCAGTTTGTACAGGTCCCATCTTCCCCAGAAGCGGTTCCAATGCCTCAAGAATTTAAAGCCCTCCCTCCTACACCAAATTTCCAGTCACGTGTTCATCCTCTCTATCTTTCTATTCTTGTACTCATTAGCATGTTAGCACCTGGAGATTACTACCTTTGAGATCCTCCCCTTTAATTTTCTTCCTAGCTCCCTACATTCTTCCTGTAGGACCTCATCCCTCATTTTACCTGTGTCATTGGTCCCGATATGGACCATGACCTCTAGCTGTTTACCCTCCCCCCCAAGGTTGCCCTGCATCTGCTCTGTGACATCCTTGACCCTGGCACCAGGGAGGCACAAAATCATTCGGGAGTCACGTCTACGGCCGCAGAAACGCATGTCTGTTCCCCTAACTATAGAATCCCCTCTCACTAGGGCTCTTTTGTTCTTCGTCCCGCCCCCTGTGCAGCTGAGCCACCCGTGGTGCCTTGGAATTGACTCTAGCTGCACTCCCCAGAGGCACCATCATCCTTATCAATACTCAGAATTGAATATCAATTTGAAAGCGAGATGGACTCATGGGGGGACTCCTGCGCTACCTGCCTAGCACACTTACTACATCTGATGGTCACCCACTTCCCCTACACCTGCACGCCTTTAAGCTGTGGGATGACTGATGCGTTCGTAATAAAGGATGAAACTGAGTACTGTGTACAATGAGCAAGTGTGACCTTAGCTCCTTTAATGAGACTCCAGAGTGCAGGTACTTTGTGCGTGGTCTGCTTATGTACCGTGCTCCCAAGGGATGCTGGGATGCCTTGGGACTCCAACAGGTAGGCCCACTGGTGGTAGTGTAATACAGGTTGCAAGGGGTTAAATACATAACATCACTCCCCCGTAGAGTCAAAAGTACACTAATTTACAGGGTGAGACGATCTGGGGCTTTTCGCTCCCTTGTCGATCGTCTCGGTACAAATGCGGGTGTGGGTGAGTTGGTTAGTTCTTCACTGGGCTGCTAGGCAGCCAGCCTTGCCGGGCTGCTGGGGATGGTGAGTTCGGCTTTGTGGTCAACCATGATGTCAGTTGCCACTTGTGTGTGTGTGTTGGAGGGTCGAAGTTGGTTGTGTCTTCTTCAGGTTGTTCGTAGCTGTTGGTGAACTGTAATTTGATTGGTCTAAATGTTTTCTGCACATTAGTCCAATGGCCAATTTGACCTGAAACACCCTACTCCGCTCTTTGGCTATGACAGTGCCAGCGAGCCATTTGAGAACATGTCCATAATTGAGTGCAAACACAGAGTCCCTGACCTCAATATCGCGTGACAAATTTGCGCGGTCATGGTACACACTTTGTTGATACCGCCTGCCCTCTACGTGATCATGGAAATCAGGGTGGACAAGAGAGAGCCTTGTTTTGAGCGCCCGTTTCATGAGCAACTCGGCTGGGGGAGTGCGTGGGATCTGGTGCAGTAGCTGAGCAGCACTCGGGACAGTCGAGTCTGCAGGGAGCCTTCCGACACGCGTTTCAAGCTTTGCTTGATGGTCTGAACTGCCCGTTCTGCCTGGCCGTTGGATGCGGGCTTGAACTGGGTAGATGTGACGTGCTTGATCCCAGTGCGGGTCATGAATTCCTTGAATTCAGCACTGGTGAAACACGGCCCGTTGTCGCTGTCTAGGACATCAGGCAGGCCGTGCGTGGCAAACATGGCTTGTAGGCTTTCAATAGCGGCCGTGGACGTGCTTACAGATATTATTGCACATTCAATCCATTTTGAATAAGCATCCACGACAACCAAGAACATTTTGCCTAGAAATGGGCCCGCATAGTCCACGTGGATCCTAGACCACGGTTTGGAGGGCCACGACCACAAACTTAGCGGTGCCTCTCTGGGTGCATTGCTCAGCCGAGAGCAAGTGTTGCACTGGCGCACGCATGACTCTAAATCTGAGTCGATGCCGGGCCACCACACATGGGATCTGGCTATGGCTTTCATCATTATGATGCCTGGGTGGGTGCTGTGCAGTTCACATATGAACATATCTCTGCCTTTCTTGGGCAAGACCACGCGATTGCCCCACAACAGACAGTCCAGCTGCAGGGACATTTCGTCATTGCACCTGTGGAACGGCTTAATTGCCTCCTGCATCTCCGCTGGAACGCTGGACCAGCTCCCATGGAGAACACAGTTTTTTACCAAGGACAGTAAAGGATCCTGGCTGGTCCAGGTCCTGATCTGGCGGGCCATAACGGGGGACTTTTAATTTTCCAATTACCATCCATTACCATGAGCAAGTCCGTAGCCTGTGCCATTTCCACCCCGGTGGTGGGCAATGTCAGCCGACTGAGAGCATCAGCGCAGTTCTCTGTGCCCGATCTGTGGCGGATTGCATAGTTGTATGTCAACAGCATGAGCGCCCATCTTTGGATGTGGGCAGAGGCATTGGTGTTTATCCCTTTGCTCTCAGAGAACAGCGATATGTGCGGCTTGTGGTCAAATTCAAACTCAAACTTGAGGCCAAATAACTACTGGTGCATTTTCTTTACCCCGTAACCGCACGCCAGAGCCTCTTTTCAATCATGCTGTCGGCCCTTTCAGCCTTGGACAAACTCCTGGATGTATAAGCGACCGGTTACAAAGTCCCCGATTCGTTAGCCTGTTGTAACACATACCCAAGCCCGTATGACGACGCATTGCAAGCTAGCACTAATCGTTTACACGGCTTATACAGGACAAGCAGTTTGTCAGAACACAACAGATTCCTGGCTTTCTTAGAGGCAGCCTCTTGTGAATTCCCCCATACCCAGTCGTCTCCCTTGCGCAGTAGCGCATGCAAGGATTCTAGCAGGGTGTTTAACCCAGGTAGCAATTTACCGAAATAGTTAAGGAGTCCCAGGAATGACCGCAGCTCCGTCACGTTCTGTGGTCTCGGCGTGTTCTTGATGGCATCGGTGGGTCTGATGCCGTCTGCTGCGATTCTTCTTCCCAAGAATTCGACCTCCTGTGCCAGGAAAACACACTTCTAGCGTTTCAACCTAAGTCCCACGTGATCCAACCGACTAAGAACCTCTTCCAGGTTCTTCAAGTGCTCAATGGCGTCCTGACCTGTAACCAGTATGCCGTCCTGGAAAACCATGGTGCGAGGAACTGACTTTAGCAGGCTGTCCATGTTCCATTGGAAGATTGCCGCGGCCGACCAAATTCCGAGCGGGCATCTGTTATAGATGAAGAGACCTTTGTGTGTATTGATGCAGGTGAGGCCTTTTGAAAACTCCTCCAGCTCCTGCGTCATGTAGGCCGAGGTCAGGTCCAGCTTGGTGAACGTCTTCCCTTCAGCCAGGGTCACAAATAGGTCGTCTGCCTTGGGTAGCGGGTACTGGTCCTGTAGTGAAAAACGGTTAATCGTTACTTTATAGTCCCCACAAATTCTAACCGTGCCATCCTCCTTAAATACCGGGACAATCGGCCCACTCATTGAATTCCACCCAGCGCGATGATGCCTTCTCGCTGCAGCCTGTCCAGTTCAATTTCCACTTCCTCACGCATCATGTATGGTACCACCCGTGCCTTGTGGTGGATGGGTCGCGTACCGGGAACCAAATGGATCTGCACTTTTGACCCCGAGAAGCTTCCAATGCCTGGCTCGAACAACGATGGAAATCTGCTCAGAACCTGGGCACATGAGGCGTCGTCACAGGACGAAAGCGCTCGGATGTCATCCCAATTCCAGCGGATTTTTCACAGCCAGCTTCTGCCAAACAATGCGGGGCCATTCCCTGGCACAATCCACAGTAGGAGTTCGTGTGCTGCTCCATCATAGGAGACTTTGACTTCTGCAGTGTCAATTACAGGGATTAGTTCCTTGATGCAAGTCCTTCATTTGGTGTGAATGGGGCTGAGCTTGGGCCTGTGTGCCTTGTTGCCCCACAGCCTGTCGAAGGCCTTTTTATTCATTATGGACTGATTCGCACCCGTGTCCAGTTCCATAGATACTGGAATGCCGTTCAGTTCAACTTTTAACATTATTGGTGGACATTTCGTGGTGAATGTGTGTACCCTGTACACTTCTGCCTCCTCAGTACGAGTCTCCAATTCAGTGGATCTATCTTCCTCTGCAATGTGGTGGTTTGCAGGGTTGGCAGGGTTTGCAGCTTGCCTGCACATTCGCTGGAGGTTTCCCATTGTTCTGCAACCGTTGCACGCATAGTGCTTGAAGCGGCATTGATGGGCCAATGATCACCTCCACAACGCCAACAAGGTGTTAACTGCCTCGCATTAACGATTGATGGCGGACTCTGGGTCATCTGAGGTCGTCGAGCAGCAGCAGCCGGCGTGTACGTTCTGCCATGTATATTCCTGTTCGAAAACGTCGTTACTTTATGCACAGTACTGGCCAAAACTTCTTTACTCTGCGAAATCTGTTTGGTGTTGTCGCTGTTGGACATAAATGCCTGGGCTATCGTTATGGCTTTACTTAGATTCGGAGTTTCAAAAGTCTACAGTTTGTGAAGGATTGTCTCATGGCCAATGCCCAGTACAAAAAGTCTCTAAGCATTTGTTCTAGGAATCCCTCAAATTCGCAATGTCTTGCGAGGCGCCTTAGTGCAGCGACATAGCTCGCCACTTCCTGGCCCTCCAACCGTTGACACGTGTAGAACCGATATCTCGCCATCAAAACACTTTCCTTAGGATTTAGATGCTCACGGAGCAGTGTACATAATTCTTCATAGGATTTAGCTGTTTGTTTTACCGGAGTTATGAGATTCTTCATGAGGCCATAGGTTGTTGCCCCACAGAGAGTTAGGAGGCTCGCCCTTTGTTTGGCAGCGTTCTCATCCCCTTCCAGCTCATTGGCCACAAAGTATTGGTCGAGTGTCTCCACGAAGGCCTCCTAATCATCCCCTTCTGAGAACTTCTCCAGGATACCAACTATTCCTTGCATTTTCGTGCGATTGTTCGTTACCTCGTCGCCAATTGGTACACTCATAATAAAGGATGAAACTGAGTACTGTGTACAATGAGCAAGTGTGACCTTAGCTCCTTTAATGAGACTCCAGAGTGCAGGTACCTCGTGGGTGGCCTGCTTATATACCGTGCTCCCAAGGGATGCTGGGATCCCTTGGGACTCCAACAGGTGGGCCCTCTGGTGATAGTGTAATACAGGTTGCAAGGGGTTAAATACATAACAGTGACCACCTCCTGAAACGTGCTATCCACATAGTTCTCAGCCTCACGAATGCATCTTATTGACTTCACCCGCTACTCCAGCTCCAAAATGCGGAGCTCGAGCAGTTGAAGCTGGAGACACCTCCTGCGCACATGGTTGGCTAGGCTGCGCAAAGCGTCCAGGACTTCTCACATGCCACAGGATGTGCATTCCATGGGACTGAGCTGCACTGCCATCCCTCTAGTTAGCCTTATCTAGTTTAAAATCTACTTAAAAAGAAATAGAGAAAAGAGAGCTACTCACCAGCTCACCTTACCAACCTCTGTGGCCTCCTGAACTCATAGATCTCTGTGGCCTCCCGACCTCCGAGCTCCCAACCTGCTGGCCTCCGAACTCCTGACCTACTTAAAAAGAAATAAAGAAAAGAGAGCTACTTACCAACTCACTTCAGCGATCTCCTGGCCTCCAAACTCCCGGCCTCCGAATTCCCAACTCACAGACCTCAGGACCTCCCAACTCACTGATCTCAGGGCTTCTGACTCACCGGCCTCTCGACTTCTCTGACCTCCGAACTCCCGACCTCTCGAACTCTTGGAACTCCGACCTCTCGAACTCTCGGACCTCCAAACTTCTGACCGGGAGTTGCATGGCTTCCTTGTCCCCCTCCTTCTTCTTGTCATCTGCATCTTCCTCATCATTATCAGCCACTCTCACCTCAGGTGTGTCTTCTACTACTAGCTGCTGCTGCCTCATGATGGCTAAGTTATGCAGCATGTAGCACACAAGAGTGAACTGACCGACAATCTCAGGGGAGCATTGCAAGTAGCCTCCGGAATGGTCCAGGCATCGGAAATGGTGCTTCAAGATGCCGAATGTCCTCTCTATTATGCTGCTTGTTGCAATGTGCGACATGTTGTATTCCCGGTCAACTTCCGGACACAAAAAATTTGCAAAAGGACATAGACAGGCTAAGTGAGTGGGCAAACATTTGGCAGATGGAGTATAATGTTGGAATGTGTGAGGTTATGCACTTTGGCAGAAAAAAAATCGAAGAGCAAATTATTATTTAAATGGAGAAAAATTGCAAAGTGCTGCAGTACAGTGGGACCTGGGGGTACTTGTGCATGAAACACAAAAGGTTAGTATGCAGGTACAGCAAGTGATCAGGAAGGCCAATGGAATCTTGTCCTTTATTGCAAGAGTATAAAAACAGAGAAATCTTGCTACAGTTATACAGAGTATTGGTGAGGCTACACCTGGAATACTGCGTGCAGTTTTGGTTTCCATATTTAAGAAAGGATATACTTGCTTTGGCAGCAGTTCAGAGAAGGTTCACTAGGTTGATTCCAGAGATGATGGGGTTGACTTATGAAGAAAGGTTGAGTAGGTTGGGCCTCTACTCATTGGAATTCAGAAGAATGAGAGGTGATCTTATCGAAATGTATAAGATTATGGGCCCAAGTTTCCACATGATTTGCGCCTGATTTTTAGGAGCAACTGGTGGAGAACGGACTATCTTAGAAATCGCAATTCTCCACATTTTTTTTTCTGCAGTTCTAGTCAGGTAGAACAGTTCTCCTTTGGAACAGAATTTTTTCTTCAAAAGGGGGCGTGTCCGGCCACTGACGCCTGATTTCAAAGTTTCCACAGTGAAAACGTACTCCAAACTAAAGTCGAATGGAGCAAGTGAAGATTTTTGTAGAACTGAAAAAACCTGTTCTACACATTAAAAAATCAGGCGCAGGTTACAAATTAGGCGTCCAGAACGAGGTGCGGGGGGGGGAAGGGAACACATTAAATTGTACAATAAATCCTTATTTATACTTCTACAAATATTATACAAATAAATCCAACCTGAATAAACATTTATAAGCAAAGAAAAGATTAAATAAACCATCTTCCTACCTGTGTGAAAGTGCTTCAGCCAGGGAGAATTCTGCAGCCGTTCGATCCCGCCGGGGGGGGAGGGGGGGAGAAGGAAACAGCCGTTTTGTTCCCGTGGGGGAGGGGAAGGAGACAGTGAGAAGGGTAGCCTCAGTGCTGATGGCAATGTGCTTTTATTAAAAAAGTGTTCAAAAATTAAACAGTTACAAAGAACTACAAAAATGGCCGAGTGCCAATGTTTTTTTCATCTGAGCATGTGCGAACGCTCCAACGCGCACGTGCAGCATTGCCGGCAGGAAAAAAAAACTAATTTAAATAGTACCCGCCCCCTCCCACTTACAAAATCGGCGCGAGTGTAGGCTCCACCCCCCTGGGTGCCGCGCCAGGCAGACAAGGAGCTGCAGAACGCTCCAGAATTGCGAGGTTTTTTTTAGGCGTCGTTTTAGGCGCGAAAAACGGGCGCCCAGCTCGGAGGGGCGCCCGTTTTTTATCGTGTGGAAACTTGGGCCCTATGAGAGGGCTTGACAAGGTGGATGCAGAGAGGATGTTTCCACTGATAGGGAAGACTAGAACTAGGAGGTATAATCTTAGACTAAGGAGCTGCCCTTTTAAAACTGAGATGAGGAAGAATTTCTTCTCTCAGAGGGTTGCAAATCTATGGAATTCCCTGCCTCAGAGAGCTGTGGAAGCTGGGTCATTGAATAAATTTAAGACAGAGATAGATAGTTTCTTAACCGATAAGGGAATAAGGGGTAATGGGGATCGGGCAGGGAAGTGGATCCGAGTCCATGATT
This sequence comes from Pristiophorus japonicus, assembly GCF_044704955.1. Taxonomy (NCBI): domain Eukaryota; kingdom Metazoa; phylum Chordata; class Chondrichthyes; family Pristiophoridae; genus Pristiophorus; species Pristiophorus japonicus. The sequence goes on along the minus strand of NC_091978.1, from coordinate 275,865,008 downwards.
GGATCAGCCATGATCGTATTAAATGGCGGAGTAGGCTCGAGGGGCCGTATGGCCTACTCCTGCTCCTATTTCTTATGTTCTTATGTGCTTGCAAGGTGATGTAGGTACAATCAATGCAGCCCTGTACGTTTGGGAAGCCAGAAATCCTGGAGAAGCCCACGGCCCTGCCATGGATTGCTTGGGCGGTCATGGGGAACGTTATGTAGTCATTCCTCCACGCATACAGTGCAATCGGCACCTGGAAATGTGTTGCATGTTGAGAGATGGTGCACACATCCCCAGTTGTAGCTTGAAATGAGCTGGAGGCATAGAATGAAAGTACAGCTGAAACTGACAAAGCAGTCCTTCTAACGCTTCTAGGTTGCAGGTCTGCTTTTACTAACTCATGGATCTCAGTTACAACTTCTTTGCGGAAATGCAGCCCTCTGTCACAGTCTGCATCACTCAGGTGGAGGTACAGATGCCTGTCTCGATATACCTGAGGTGGCTAAGGCCTCCTGCCCAGCACCCTACGGGCTTTGATGTTCCTGATGCGATGACGTCGCATCAGTTGTCTCCTCTGCAGCACCATCATGCAGAAGGCTTGTACAAGGTATCATATTATCCCTCATGATTAAATTGTACCTTTGCAAGAAGCTCAAAACAGCAGACAGGACAAGGTTCTTTGTTCTCTCTCCCCAAGATCAACGCCCTAATATGGACCACTCCCAGATCTGAGCAGGGGCACCCCCGGCCCCCATCCCAGGCTTCATTTGATGCATAGTGTAAGCTTCTCATGCCTTACGTTCGCCTTCCACAGCACCCCAGCCACCACCTCCCCTGATAATGTACAATTTTGATTTGGTATAAATGTTTGAAATAGGAGATTAAAAATTGAGAGTACAATGAAGTTTGTTACCCACTATTTAGTTGGGAAGTACCTAAAATAATTCAACAGTTTTATGACAACTGCAGGGATTAATATTGTGCAGAATGTTTGAGAAAAATATTAGAAGCGAAATTTGTAAATTAGCATCTTTATATCAACATATTAGTAAAAATTTCCACGTCAGTCTGATTGATTCTCCTGTCCATGAAGTAAGATTTATGTTTATTTCTATTAAATCATAGCTTTTCCTGTTTTGTGTTTTTAATACAGTGGCACAAGTTGTGTATGTGTTTTTCTGCACTTGTGAATAAGTGCTGCATTTCTAACATGTTACATGGGGATGTGCTGGTTCAACAAGACAAAAGGGCTGATATTGCCCCTTTTATCGATGGCAGTTAGCACTTCCGGAAGGCGCTAACGGGGCGAAAAACCTGGGCACGGCGGAAAAATCGCCCCCCCCCCCCCCATGGAATTGGGTGCAGGTTTTGCGGAGATGCTACAACCACTCCTGCCGAGAGTGCCCTGCTGGGCTGCACCCGGTGATGATGACGTAATCGCCGTGCTCATCGCCCCCTTACCACTTCGGAAGTTAAATTGCCCCGCGCAACCTTCCTTAGCGTCTGGCGATGACAATGACAACTTCAGCTGTCGAGTTGCAGTCGGGAACAACGCTATTTAAAGGCACCATCTTGAAAATTATTTTCTGTCGTCCATTACTTTTTTCTGCTTTCCAACAGATAGGCAAAGTGGCTGGTGGACCGATAGCTGTGATATTTACCTCAAAGAGTCTTCTGCCTTCTAACTTTTCCCCTGTATAACTCACAACAGTTTTGAAGTTAAAACATTTCTGTCATTTCATGGGGGCTGTGCTGGCACTTGACCTCCTCCTGCTCCTCCTCCTCCTCCTCCTCCGACATCACTGTCAGAGGATGCTTAAATGAAGACAAAGGCAGCGCCAATTACAGAGAGAAAGGCATAGAGAGAGGGAGGTAGAAATGCAAAGGCAAAGAGAGGGAGCACCACTGGGAGGGATCCATTGAGCAAGGCAAACGGAAAGGCACAGACAAAGACAGGGAGCAGGACAAGGAGAACCAGAGGCAGTAGGACATGAACCAAAGGCAGCAGGACTGGGAGAACCACAATAACATGTTGCCAGAGGAAGAAGGCACCACAGGGCTGTCAACAGGAGGCCTTACTTTCACCGGGTATTCCAGCAACAGTTCTCCAACATCAATTTCACTGGGGAGCAATGTGTGCGAAGGTTGCGGTTCAATAAGGATGTGATCACAGAGCTCTGCTGCAATGAGACCTCAAGCCTCAGACCAGGGTGAGGACGGCTCTCTCAGTGGCAGTCAAGGTCACCATCACACTCAATTTCTACGCCAATGGATCTTTCCAGGGAGCAACAGGAGAAATCTTCAACATCTCCCAGTTTGTTGTCCATTGCTCCACGCGCGAGGTTCTAGATGCTCTGTACAGAAGGACGAGAGACTGCATCTCCCCCATGAACAGAGAGAAGTAGCATGAGCATGCATGTGGCTTTTCCAGGATAGCGGGTTTCCCCATGGTGCAGGGTGCCATTGACTGCACCCACGTCGCTTTGAGGGCACCACATCACAACCCTGAGATCTTCCATAACCGCAAAGGCTACCTCTCATTGAATGTCCAGTTGTTGTGCGATCACACATGCAGAATACTCACCATCAATGCCCGCTATCCTGGCATCAACCACGATGACTTCATCCTACGTCACACCAGTGTGCCAGCTCTGTTCCAGCCCCCAAATGAAGCGTGTGGCTGGCTGCTCAGAGACAAGGACTATCCGTTATCCATTATCCACCTGGCTCATGATTCCCCTCCGCAACCCCACCATTCTTGCCCAGCACTCGTATAATGAGAGCCATGCCACCACCAGGAACATTATTGAGCAGACCATCGGAGTGCTGAAACAATGGTTCCGCTGCCTTGACCGCTCGGGAGGGGTCCTCCAGTACTCACCTGAGCGGGTGTCCCTATTCGTCATCGTCTGCTGCATGCTGCACAACCTGGCCATCATGAGGGCACAGCCATTGCCATCAGGCATAGCCACACTACCTCAGGAGGAGGAGGAGAACTAGGAGTTGCAACAACAGGAGGATGAGGAGGAGCAAGAGCAGCAACTAGGAGGTGGGTGGGGTGGCTTGACCCATCCACCTCCACGGAGGTGTGTGGGGGGCCTGACCCATCCACCTCCATGGCACGAACCTGGTATTGCAGTACTTCCAGGAACGGTGCAGTGGCTCTCGGCCTTTTGGCTAAGAGCATTGGCGCAGAGTGATCCTTGATGTGTGCAAGGTGACCTCTGGCGTTTGTGATTTGACAAAGAATTGGAAAGATTGGCAACAAAATTTTTTTTTTTTAAAAAAAGAGCAGCAACAGCCACGATAGAGAAGGCAGCGATTTCATCGCGATCCTGCAAGGGAGGTCCACGACCGTCTCATCAAAGCTCATTTCCACTGAATTCCATCTCACTTCCCAGTTCCTCTGAACATCCCCATCACCACATCATTTTGCCCTTCCATACCAAAGCCACAAGACTGAAATGAGAGACAACAGCAAACATTAAACATTCCAATCAACATTTATCAAACAACAATAAAATGTTTAACTGTGAATGTAAAGTCCTTACTCTACAGTATGAAACCACACGAGGCACATTCTGGGGAAAAGGTCACTCTGTGACCTTAACTCTTTATTCACAGGACTCCAAAGACGATGACCCTGCGTGGGACCTCCCGTTTTATACCTGTGAGAGCAGGTAAGGAATGTCTCCCACAAGTTCACTCCTTATGGTCAAGGTGTGCATCTAGGTTGAGTGTATACAGTAATACAGTGGTGTTACATTGTGGTTACATACATGACATCATCTCCCCCCCCAAAGTCTTATTGGAATCACAGGTTTAGTCTTTCAGGTGGTCTATGCTCCCTTGTGAAGCGCCGCAATTGGGCTCTGGTTGTTGGACACTGACGTGAGTGTCTGTCACCTGTGGTGATTCCAGTCTGTCCGGGCTGACCGCAGGGATTGTGCATTCTTCTGATTGCTCTTGTTGCTCATTCACTGGCGGTGTTGTGAGCTCCATTTCATGGTCTTCTTCAGGTTCTTCCGTGTCGATGCTGAACCTTTTTTTTTACTTGGTCCAGATACTTACGGCATATCTGACAATGATCGTATTCCCCTCTTTGTCAATTACAGTGCCCTCAAGCCATTTGGGCCCCATGGCGTGATTGAGGCTGAATACAGGATCATTTATTTCTATACATCTCCCCCTCGATTACGGTCATGGTACTCGTTTTGTGACTTGCGCTTGCCCTCAACTATGTCGGTCAGGACTGGGTGAATGAGGGACAGCCGAGTTTTGAGTGTCCGTTTCATTAGTAGCTCTGCGGGCAGGACCCAGTGAACGAGTGCGGTCGGGATCTATAGGCCAGCAGGAGACGCGATAGGCGGCATTGTAGGGAGGGTACTTGAAGCCTGAGCATACCTAGCTTAATGATTTGGACCGCACGTTCCGCCTGGCCATTGGAGGCCGGCTTGATCGGTGCAGTCCTGATGTGGTTGATGCCATTGCCCGACATAAACTCTCGGAATTCGTAGCTTGTGAAACATGGGCCATTATCACAAACAAGGATGTCTGGCAAGCCATGGGTTGCAAAGATCGCACGTAGGTTTTCCACGGTGGTGGATGACGTGCATTAATTCAGAATGATGTACTCGATCCATTTCGAGTACGCATCTACCACAATAAGGAACATCTTACCCATGAACGAGCCCACGTAGTCAACATGAATGCGTGACCATGGCCTGGTGAGCCAGGGCCACGGGCTGAGCGGGGCCTCCCTGGGAGCATTACCCAGCTGGGAACATGTCGTGCACCTGCGAACAGAGTGTTACAAGTCTGAATCAATTCCAGACCACCAAACGTGTGACCGGGCAATGGCCTTCATCAGCACAATGCCTGGGTGCTCGCAGTGGAGTTCCCTGATGAATGCCTCCTTGCCCTTCTGGGGCATAACTACCCGGCTGCCCCACAGTAGGCAGTCGGCTTGGATGGAGAGCTCATCCACCCGTCTGTGGAACGGTCTGACCTCCTCAGGGCATGATCCGTGTGTGGGCGCCCAATCCCCAGTCAGGACACATTTCTTAATCAGGGATAGGAGAGGATCTCTGTTTGTCCAGATTTTAATCTGGCTAGCTCTGATGGGGGAGCCTGCGCTGTCAAAGGCATCGACAGCCATGACCATCTCGGCACTTTGCTCCGCTGCCCCCTCAGTGGTGGCCAGTGGAAGCCTGCTGAGAGTGTCAGCACAATTTTCAGTGCCGGGCCGGTGCCGGATGGAGTAGTCATAAGCAGCCAGCATGAGAGCCCATCACTGTATGCGAGCTGATGTGTTGGGATTGATAGCCTTGCTGTCTGACAACAGGGATGTTAATGGCTTGTGGTCCATCTCCAATTCAAACTTCCTACCAAAGAGGTACTGATGCATTTTTTGTTTACACCACAGACACATGCAAGCGCTTCCTTCGCGACAATCCCATATCCCCGTTCTGCTTGAGAGCGCGACCTGGAGGCATAAGCCACAGGTTGTAGTTGACCCTCAGCATTGCCCTGCTGCAACACGCACCCAACCCCATAGGACGATGCCTCACATGTCAGAACCAATTTTTTACAGGGGTCGTACAGGGTCAACAACTTGTTTGAACAAAGTAGGTTTCGCGCCCGATCAAAAGCCCGTTCCTGACAGTCCCCCCAAAACCAATCGCAACCCTTACGCAGGAGCACATGCAGCGGTTCCAACAACGTGCTCAAGTTCGGCAGAAAGTTCCCGAAATAGTTCAACAGTCCCGGAAATGAACGCAACTCCGATGTGTTGCAAGGCCTGGGCGCTTGTCGAATTGCCTCTGTTTTGGATTCAGTGGGCCGAATCCCATCTGCAGCAACCCTCCTGCCCAGAAACTCAACCTCAGGAGCAAAGATCACACATTTGGACTTCTTGAGTCGCACGCCTACCCGGTGCAGTCGGTGTAGCACCTCTTCCAGGTTGTGGAGATGTTCCTCGGTGTCTCGACCCGTGATGAGGATGTCGTCCTGGAATACGATCGTTCCAGGAATGGATTTAAGCAGGCTTTCCATGTTTCGTTGCAAAATCGCGGCCGCTGATCGAATGCCAAACGGGCACCTGTTATAAACGAACAGTCCCTTGTGTGTGGTGATGGTGGTTAGTAGTTTGGATTCGTCGGCCACTTCCTGGGTCATATAGGCTGAAGTGAGGTCCAACTTGGTGAACAGCTTGCTGCCTGCCAGCGTGGCGAAGAGGTCCTCCGCTCTCGGGAGCGGGTATTGATCTTGTAGGGACACCCGATTGATGGTGGCCTTGTAGTCGCCACAGATCCTGACAGAGACATCCACTTTTAGGACGGGAATGATGGGGCTCGCCCAGTCGCTGAATTCAACTGTCGAGATGATGTCCTCTCTCAACAGCCGGTCCAATTCGATCTTTTCCCGATTCACATACGGCACCGCTCTGGCTTTGTGGTGCACTGGCCTGGCATCCGGGGTGATGTGTATCACTACTTTAGTGCCTTTGAAAGTCCCGACGCCAGGTTGGAATAGTGAATTGAATTGTTGTAGGACTTGTGAGCACGAACTTCGCTCCACAGATGACATTGCGTGAACATCCCGTCATTTCCAGTTCATCTGGGCTAACCAGCTCCTCCCCAACAGTGTGGGACCATTGCCCGGAACAATCCAGAGTGGCAGCCGATTCACTAACCCATTGTGTGTGACAGCCAACATTGCACTGCCTAGCACCGGAATGATTACTTTAGTGTAAGTCCGTAATTGTGTCTCAATACATGCTAATTTGGGTCTACTGGCTTTAAGTGGCCATAGCTTCTCAAATTGCTGAACGCCCATGAGTGACTGGCTGGCCCCAGTATCCAGTTCCATGTGTACTGGGATACCGTTTAATAAAACCCTCATCATCATTGGTGGCATTTTGGTGTATGAACTGTGAATATTCACCACATGGACCTGCTGAACCTTGGCGCCCATCGATTTGCCCCAAAAGTCAGCCTGCCTCAAAGAACCCTCTTCTGGTCCATCCGCCTCATATATTAGTGTGGCTGCAGCCTTCCTGCACATTCGAGTTAAGTGGCCACTGGGATTGCAGTTCCTGCAGACAAACTGTTGAAATCTGCAACATCTAGCTGAGTGTTACCCCCCACACCTCCAGTATGAGTTAAAGTTTCCATTGTTGGGAACAAAGGGACTAATGCCAGGCATTCCACGCTGACTGTCCCTTTGACTGCTCTTAAGTACCATATTGGTGGGTGTCAATGGCCCCATCCCGGGCCTCATTGTCCACTGTGATGGTGTGAATGTCTGTTCAGCCTGCCATTGTCTCTTTTGAAGTCCTACTCTGGGGTCTATTGCTGCCTGGGGAGTGTCGGACTGCCCTTGCCTGCGTGCGGGGCTGAGTCGCATTGATGATGTTGACTCCCTGATCCATCGCTGCGTTAGAGGCAGAATTGCGCGCGTATATTATTTTCGTCTCTTCCTCCCCCGCCATGAAAGTTTGAGCTATTAACGCCGCCGCTTCCAAGGTCAAGTCCTTGGTCTCAATTAATTTGCGGAAAATTCCCTCATGACTGATGCCCTCGATAAAGAAGTCCCTTAGCATCTCTGTGAACTTACAGGGGCTGGCCAAATGTCAGAGGTCAGTTACGAAGTCCGGTCTGTCCTTCATGACGTCGGTGGGTGTAGAATCTGTGTCGGGCCATATGTATGCTACTCGCCGGTTTGAGGTGCTCCCCGATTAATTTGCTAAGTTCTTCAAAGGTTTTGTCCGCCGGCTTTTCGGGTGCTAGTAAGTCCTTCATGAGCATGTAAGTCTTTGGTCCGCAGCTGGTCAAAAGATGTGCTCTTCACTTGTCGGCCGCTGCATCCCCCAGCTATTCTTTCGTAACAAAGTTTTGCTGAAGCCTCTCGACAAAATCGGCCCAGTCTTCCCCAACACAGTACCGTTCCTCTGTGCTACTGGTGGCCATTCTCGTGGGTCGTGAATTCCCGTTTCTCGTCACCAATGTAAAGTCCTTACTCTACAGCATGAAACCACACGAGGCACATTCTGGGGACAAGGTCACTCTGTGACCTTAACTCTTTATTCACAGGACTCCAAAGACGTTGACCCTGCGTGGAACCTCCCTTTTTATACCTGTGAGAGCAGGTAAGGAGTGTCTCCCACAAGTTCACCCCCTGTGGTCAAGGTGTGCATCTAGGTTGAGAGTATACAGTAATATTGTTACACTGTGGTTACATACATGACAGTGTATTTATTCATCAACCTTATGCATTTCCTTATATCCCTTTTTCGTTGACCTTTTCTAATATTCTCCTGCAGTGTGTCCTCTGTGACTGCAGCATGGCTGATGGAAGACAGCTGTGTGTCAGGGCCAGAGACTACAGATGACCTTGTAGGACGTCCTCAACCATCTCGGGTCCTGGAAGGTCCGACTGTCCTGGAAGGTCCGACTGTAGACTGCACCACCTCAGGCTGGGCGACGACAGTCTGGGATGGCTGAATGACAGGCAGCGACAAGTGTAATGGCGGAGCGGCAGTGGTGGAATCAGGAATGCTGTCATCCTGAGAGAGGACAGCAGGTTCCTGTTCCACTGACTCACTGCCATTCCCCCGAGGCAGCACCTCCGCATCCCCACCAATCTGCTGCAGAACAGATTGCTGGGCTGCTGCAATACGATGGGATCCCTGGTCAACTGTGGTGGACCCAGCAGTGATGGCAGCAATCAGAGTTGAATTTCCTCTGGCAATGTGTTGGGCTTTTGTTACCCATGGTGCTCCATGGCCACCTCTGCCCACATGGCCATAAAAACCTGTGGCATTGGCCTTCTCCCAGATGGAGGGAAAATTGCATCTCTCCTTCTTCCACTGCCCCCACCAATGTCTCCAATGCCAGGTCATTGAACCGAGTAGCCCTTCTAGCTTTCAAACTCCTGCAGTAATGAAAATAACCAGGTGCTGCCTGAAGTGACTTCTCCTTTAAGATAAAAACAGAAAAAGCTGGAAATCTCAGCGGGTCAGGCAGCATCTGCAGAGAGAAATAGAGTTAATGTTTCAGATCTGAGGCTTTGTTTCTCTCCAAAGATGCTGCCTGACCCGTTGAGATTTCCAGCTTTTGCTGTTTTTTATTTCACATTCCAGCATCCGCAGTATTTTTCTTTTGTATCCCCTTTAAGAACTGGACTGAGCAGGAGGCTGATTATCGCTGAATGAAAGTCACCTGAAGTGTGGTCAGTGCTTCAATGCTGGGGATGTTGGCCTGGTTCAGGACGCTAATGTTGGTGTGTCTGTCCTCCCAGGCGATTTGTAGGATCTTGCGGAGACATTGTTGGTGGTTTTTCTCCAGCATCTTGAGGTGTCTACTGTTCATGGTCCATGTCTCTGAGCCATACAGGAGGGTGGGTATTACTACAACCCTGTAGACCATGAGCTTGGTGGCAGTTTTGAGGGCCTGATCGTCAAACACTCTTTTCCTCAGGCAGCCGAAAGCTGCACTGGTGCACTGGAGTCGCTGTTGAATCTCGTCGTCAATGCCTCCTCTTGTTGGTGGGAGGCTCCTGAGGTATGGGAAGTGGTCCACATTGTCCAGAGCCGCGCCGTGGATCTTGATGACTGGGGGGGCAGTGCTGTGCGGCGAGGACAGGCTGATGGAGGACCTTTGTCTTACAGATGTTTAGCGTAAGGCACATGCTTTCGTACGCTTCAGTAAATACGTCGACTATGACTTGGAGTTCAGCCTCTGTATGTGCGCAGACGCAGGCGTCATCCACGTACTGTAGCTCGACGACACAGGTTGGAGTGGTCTTGGACTTGGCCGGGAGACGCCGACGGTTGAACAGGTTCCCACTCATTCGGTAGTTTAGCTCCACTCCAGCGGGGAGCTTGTTGACTGTGAGGTGGAGCATGGCATGGACAGAAAGTATCCTAATAAGATTATGGCTACCTTCTCCATTAAAGGTGAAATGGTAAAAATGCTAATAGATTGTGGAGCCATATGCAATTTGCTACTTCGTACATACTTACCTGAAGGCTTAAAGATAAATAAATCTAAGACAACACTGTCACTATATGATAACGATGCAACCATTCATGTGGTAGGAACTTATAAGATGCCACTGGGGAATACAAAGAACAAGCAAAAGTACATTGTGCCCTTTGTGATCATTGAGGGCCAAAGTGCACCACTGATTGGCTCACGCACTGCTCAACAGCTACAACTGATACAAGTGCAGCATCAGAATATCACGGTGATAAATGAACCACACGAATTGCAAACTATAAACAATGCAAACATCTCGCTAGTGTCAAAAACTGATATCAACAATGCCTATCCGGATGTGTTTAAGGAACTTGAATACATGCCAAGGACAATTCACCTTGAACTTAATGAATCTGCGACACCAGCTGCAATGCCACTCAGATGGGTGCCAATAGCGACCAAATAAACGCTAAAAGAGGAACTCAATCGTTTGGAAGAATGACAAATCATCATGAAGATTGTTGAACCAACGGACTGGGTATCCAATCTAGTGACTGTAGTAATACCCACTCTCCTGTATGGCTCAGAAACATGGACCATGTACAGTAGACACCTCAAGTCGCTGAAGAAATACCACCAACGATGTCTCCACAAGATCTTACAAATCGCCTGGGAGGACAGACGCACCAATGTTAGCATCCTCGACCAGGCCAACATACCCAGCATTGAAGCACTGACCACACTTGATCAGCTCCGCTGGGCAGGCCACATAGTTCACATGCCAGACACGAGACTTCCAAAGCAAGTGCTCTACTCGGAACTCCTTCACGGCTAACGAGCCAAAGGTCGGCAGCGGAAACGTTACAAGGACACCTCCCTGATAAAGTGCAACATCTCCACTAACACCTGGGTGTCCCTGGCCAAAGACCGCCCCAAGTGGAGGAAGTGCATTTGGGAGGGTGTTGAGCTCCTCGAGTAACGTCGCCGAGAGCAGGCAGAAATCAAGCGCAGGCTGCGGAAAGAGCGTGCGGCAAACCAAGCTCCCTGCTCACCCTTTCCCTCAACGACTATCTGTCCCACCTGCGACAGAGATTGTAGTTCTCGTATTGGACTGTACAGCCACCTAATAACTCATGTTAAGAGTGGAAGCAAGTCTTCCTCGACTCTGAGGGACTGCCTATGATGATGATGTACAAAGGCCAAATGGAGGGATAGGAGTATGTATCGATCCTCAATATCTGAACAATACCCTGAAACAAGGACACTATCCACTTCCTGTGATCGATGACATCTTGCCACAGATGTCAAATGTAAAGGTCTTCACTAGAAACATAGAAACATAGAAATATAGAAACTTACAGTGCAGAAGGAGGCCATTTCAGCCTATCGTGCCCGCGCCGGCCGACAAAGAGCCGCACAGCCCTTGGTCAGCAGCCCGAAAGGTTACATATAAACCTATCAACAATGACGGAAAGGCAAAGAGCACCCAGCCCAACCAGTCCGCCTCACACAACTGTGACACCCCTTATACTGAAAACCTCTACACTCCACCCCCAACCGGAGCTGTGAGATCTCCTGGGAGAGGCAAAAGATCTGATTTAAAAACCCAGGCCAATTTAGGGAGAAAAAATCTGGGAAAATTCCTCTCCGACCCATCCAGACGATCGACACTACTCCAGGAGATCACTGTGGCCGTATTCTATTCCCTGCAGTACTTTGAGGATGTAACTAGTAGAGTGGACAAGGGGGAGCCAGTGGATGTGGTGTATTTAGACTTTCAAAAGGCTTTTGACAAGGTCCCACATAAAAGATTAGTGTGCAAAATTAAAGCATGTGGTATTGGGGGTAATGTACTGATGTGGATAGAGAACTGGTTGGCAGACAGGAAGCAGAGAGTAGGAATAAATGGGTCCTTTTCAGAATGGCAGGCAGTGACTAGTGGGGTACTGCAAGGTTCAGTGCTGGGCCCCCAGCTATTTACAATATACATTAATGATTTAGACAAAGGAATTCAATGTAATATCTCCAAGTTTGTAGATGACACTAAGCTGGGTGGCAGTGTGAGCTGTGAGGAGGATGCTAAGAGGCTGCAGGGTGAGGTGACTTGGACAGGTTAGGTGAGTGGGCAAATACATGGCAGATGCGGTGTAATGGGGATAAATGTGAGGTTATCCACTTTGGTGGTTAAAAAAAAGAGGGCTGAATGTTGACAGATTGGTAAAGGGGGAGGTGCAACGAGACCTGGGTGTCATGGAACATCAGTCATTGAACGTTGGCATACAGGTGCAGCAGGCGGTGAAGAAGGCAAATGGCATGTTGGCCTTCATATGAGAGGATTCGATTATAGGAGCAGGGATGTCTTACTACAGTTGTACAGTACCTCGGTGAGGCCACACCTTAAATATTGTGTACAGTTTTGGTCTCCTAATCTGAGGAAGGACATTCTTGCTATTGAGGGAGTGCAGCGAAGGTTCACCAGACTGATTCCCGGGATGGCAGGACTGACATATGAAGAAAGATTGGATCGACTAGGCTTGTATTCAATGGAATTTAGAAGAATGAGAGGGGATCTCATAGAAACATACAAAATTCTGACGGGATTGGACAGGTTAGATGCAGGAAGAAAGTTCCCAATGTTGGGGAAGTCCAGAACCAGGGGGTCACAGTCTAAGGATAAGGGGTAAGCCATTTAGGACCAAGATGAGGAGAAACTGCTTCACTCAGAGAGTTGTGGGCATGTGGAATTCGCTACCACAGAAAGTTGTTGAGGTCAGTTCGTTAGATATATTCAAAAGGGAGTTAGATGTGGCCATTATGGCTAACGGGATCAAGGGGTATGGAGAGAAAGCAGGAATGGGGTACTGAAGTTGCATGATCAGTCATGATCATATTGAATGGTGGTGGAGGCTCGAAGGGCTGAATGGCCTACTCCTGCACCTATTTTCTATGTTTCTATGTTTACCATTATATCTGCCCTGTCCAACAAAAGGTCATCCAGTCTAATCCCAAATACCAGCTCTAGGTCCGTAACCCTGCAGTTATTGCACTTTAAGTGCCCATCCATTGTTGGAGGCTGCTGAACAGCATGCACATGGTGCTGCTCTGGTATCAAAGGCCAGTCATTTTGTGAGTCAGGCACTTTGGGCTGTAATAAAGCTGAACAAGGTTGTACCTTGTTCAGTGAAACAGTACTCAGTTTTTACCTTTATTGCATACATAACATTTGGCGATGAAAATACAAGAACCTTTGTTTGCAAAATGAGCACAATTGGATTTTTAGAACAATTCGTGGAGGGAGAAGATTGGGCAGACTTTATGAGCCATTGGAACCAGTACTTCGTGGCCAACAAAATGAAGGGGGTCGAGGATGCAGATCGGCGCCGGGCTGTGTTCCTCACTGTGTGCGGTTCAAAGATCTACAGTCTGATAAAGGATCTACTCATGCCTAGTGATCCAACAGAGAAAACGTACGAGGAGTTGTGTACATCGGTACGGGAGCACCTCAAGCCAGACGACGGCATCATCATCTCAAGATACAGGTTTTATACACATGTTCAATCGGAGGGCCAGAGCACGGCGGAATTCGTTGCCGACCTGAGACGTCTAGCAGGACCGTGCAAGTTCAGGACGGTGTTGGCAGACATGCTGCGGGACTTCTTTGTTATCGGTATCAACCACGAGGTGATCCTGCGCAAACTTCTGGCAGTGGAGGAGTTGGATTTAAAAAGGGCCATCCAGATCACTCAATCATGTATGACGACGGACAGGAGTTTAAAGCAAATATCGGTAAAGAACCGCACCTCGGCAAGTACTGTAAATGCGATTAATTCAGCATTTGGCAGAGCCGCACATGGCAGGGCCTACCTGGCTGCGTTCGTGAATGATTCGGCATTCGGCAGAGCGGCACATGGCAGGACCTATCCGGCTGCATTCGCGAAACCTGTGGCTGCCCAAGGACCGCCAGCGGGAATGTATCCGATTTCTTCGTGTTGGCGTTGTGGGGGAAATCATTGGCACCAGCACTGCTGATTTAAGCAATATAGTTGCAAAGGCTGTCTGAGAGTTGGGCATCTCCAGTGCAAGTGTCCGCAGATGATTTTGATTAATGTGAAGTTTAACAGGATACCGGTAACGATGGACTGGACACAGGGGCAAGTCAATCGATCATGAACGAGAGGGCATTTAATAAGCTGTGGGATACTAAGACTGTGAGACGCAGGCTGAGCCCTGTTAACGCCAAGCTGCGCACGAACACCAAAGAACTGATAAAGGTGATTGGCAGTGCACAAATTAATGTGTCATATAACGGTGCAGTTCACAAGTTACCGCTGTGGATTGTTCCAGGCAATGGCCCAACACTGCTTGGCAGGAGCTGGTTGGAGAAAATCAGATGCAACTGGAATGACATAAAGGCGTTGTCGTCGGAGGAAGATACATGTGCCCAAGTATTGAGCAAGTTCCCCTCGCTGTTCGGCAACTTCACGGGAGCCAAGGTGTAGATCCACGTGGACAACAGATGCAAGACCCATCCATCATAAAGCTCGGGCAGTGCCGTATATGATGAGGGAGAAGGTCGAAATTGAACTGGACAGATTCCAGCGTGAAGGGATCATATCACCGGTCGAATTTAATGAATGGGCCAGCCCCATATTTCCTGTGCTGAAAAGTGATGACACAGTCAGAATCCGTGGAGACCACAAGACTACAATCAACAGGGTTTCGAAACAAGATCAGTACCCGTTATCGAAGGCTGATGACTTGTTTGCGACGCTAGCCAGGGGGAAGTCGTTCACAAAACTGGACTTGACGTCGACCTATATGACGCAGGTCGAGACATTGAAAAGATTTACATACATTAACCCGCACAAAGGACTGTTTATTTACCACAGGTGTCCTTTTGGAATTCACTCAGCTACAGCAATATTCAAGAGGAATATAGAAAGTCTACTGAAGTCCGTTCCCACAACCGTTGTGTTCCAAGATGTCATCCTGATCACCGGTCATGACTCCAAGTAACATCTGAACAACCTGGAAGAGGTTCTACTGCGTTTGGACAGAGTGGGACTCAGACTTAAACGCTCGAAGTGCATCTTCATGGCACCGGAGGTCGAATTCCTCGGGAGGAAAATCACCACTGACGGCATCAGATCTACTGACGTGAAAACCAAAGCAATCAAGAATGCACCCAAGCCGCAGAACGTGACAGAGCTGCGTTCGTTCCTGGGTCTACTCAACTACTTTGGTAACTTCCTACCTAAATTGAGCACCTTACTTGAAACACTGCATATGCTATTGAGAAAAGGCAACAACTGTGAGGCGCATTGCAAGACAGAGCTTTCGAGAAAGCCACCAATCAGCTTTGCTTGAACAAGCTGCTGGTATATTATGATCCATGTAAACGTTTAGTTTTGGCCTGTGGTGCATCATCATATGGAATTGGTTGCATGTTACAACAATGAGTCGGGGAAACTTTAACCTGTCGCGTATGCAACCAGAGGTTTGTCTGAAGCAGAAAGAGCCTACAGTATGGTAGAAAAAGAAGCTTTAGCGTGTGTGTACAATGTTAAAAAGATGCATCGATACCTGTTCGGTCTGAGGTTTAGAAACATAGAAACAGTGAAAATAGGTGTAGGAGTAGGTCATTCAGCCCTTCAAGACTGCACCATCATTCAATAAGATCATGGCTGATCATTCACCTCAATATCCCTTTCCTGCTTTCTCTCCATACCCAATAATCCCTTTAGCCATAAGGCCCATATCTAACTTCCTCTTGAATATATCTAACAAACTGGCATCAACAACTCTCTGCAGTAGAGAATTCCACAGGTTCACAACTCTCTTAGTGAAGAAGTTTCTCCAACCCGGAAGAGTAAAGCACCAAACCGTCTCAACCTGTGAAAGACTGTGATAAGATCTTAGAGCAGGGTATTGTCATGTATGCACATGCTGTTTGTAGCCACCAGATGGTGTCATTGTTGGAGGCCACTGAGCAGCACGCACATGGTGCTGCTCAGGTAATAAAAGGCCAGCCATTTTGTGAGTCACGCATTTTGGGCAGTAATAAATCAGAACAAGGCTGTACCTTGTTCAGTTAAACAGTTTATACCTTTATTGCATACATAACAGTTTCTGCATCCACTATTCTTCCAGGCAGCGAGTTCCAGATCCCCACAACCCTCTCTGTAAAGAAGCCCCCCGTCAAATCCCCTCTAAACCTTCCACCAATCACCTTAAAACGAATACCTCTCGTAATAGACTCCTCCACCAATGGAAATAGACTTTTACTATCCACTATGTCCAGACCCCTCAATATTTTGTACACCTCGATGAGGTCTCCTCTCAACCTCCTCTGTTCCAATGAGAACAAACCCAGCCTATCCAATCTGTTCTCATAACTAAGATTCTCCATTCCAGGCAGCATCCTAGTAAATCTCCTCTGCACCATCTCTCGTGCAATCACATCCTTCCTATAATGCAGCGACCAGAACTGCACGCAATACTCCAGCTATGGCCCAACCAAAGTATTATACAACTTAAGCATAACCTCCCTGCTCTTATATTCTGTGCCTCAGCCAATAAAGGCAAGCATTCCGTATGCCTTCTTAATCACCTTATCCACCTGGCCTGCTACTTTCAGGGATCTGTGGACAAGCACTCCAAGGTCAATTTGTTCATCTACACTATTAAGTGGCCGACCGCTTAATGTGTATACCCTTTCCTTATTAGCCCTCCCAAAGTGCATCACCTCACACTTCTCTGAATTAAATTCCATTTGCCACTGCTCTGCCCACCTGACCAGTAGATTGATATCCTCCTGTAGCCCATGACTTTCCTCTTCATTATCAACCGCACAGCCAATTTTAGTGTCGTCTGCAAATTTCTTAATCATACTCCTTATATTCAAATCTAAATCGTTGATATATACCACAAAAATCAAGGGACCCAGTACTGAGCCCTGCGGAACCCCACTGGAAACATCCTTCCTGTCACAAAAACATCCATCAATCATTACCCTTTGCTTCCTACCTCCAAGCCAATTTTGGATCCAACTCGCCACTTTGCCCTGTATCCCATGGGCTTTAACCTTCATGACCAGTCTACCATGTCGGTAGAACCTTATCAAAAGCCTTGCTAAAGTCCATATAAAGTACATTGTACGCACTACCCTCATTGACCCTCTTAGTTACTTCCTCAAAAAATTCAATCAGCTGAGTCAAATACGATCTTCCCTTAACAAATCCTGACTGTCCCTAATTAATCCTTGCCTTTCCAAATGCAGATTTATCCTGTCTTTCAGGATTTTTTCCAATAATTTTCCCACCACTGAGGTTAGGCTAACAGCCCTGTAATTACTAGGCCTATTCCTTTTTCCCTTCTTAAACAAGGGTACTTACTATATTAGCAGTCCTCCAATCCTCTGGCACCATGCCCAGATCCAAAGAGGACTGGAAAATGATGGTCAAGGCCTCTGCTATTTCATTCTTTACTTTGCTCAACAGCCTGGGATGCATTTCATCTGGGCCTGGGGACTTATCTACTTTCAAAGCTGCTAAACCCCTTAGTACTTCCTCTCTCACTATATTTATTTCATCCAGAATATCACAATCCTCCTCGATAGCAGTATCTGCATTACCCCTTTCCTTTGTGAAAACAGATGCAAAGTATTCGTTAAGAACCCTACCAACATCTTCCGCCTCCACATAAAGATTACTCTCATGGTCTCTATTATGCCCGACCCTTTCTTTATTACTCTCTTAATATATTTATAGAACATCTTAGGGTTTTCCTTAATTTTACTGGCTAAGAATTTCTCGTACTCTCTCTTAGCATTCCTAATATCCTTTTTAATTTTGCCTCTTAACTTTCTATATTCCTCTAACGATTCTAAAGTATTTAGCCATTGATATATAACATAAGCGTCCCTTTTTTTCTTAATCCTTCCCTGTAAGTCCCTAGGCATCCAGGGGGCTCTAGAATTATTTTCCCAGCCTTTTTCTTTAAGCAAACTTTCTGAGAGGTCGGGAGTTCCGAGAGGTCGAGAGTCCGGGAGTTCTGAGAGGTCGCGAGGTCGGGAGCTCCAAGAGGTCGGGAGTTCCGGGAGAGTCGGAGAGCAGGAGAGTCCGAGTTCCTGGGGAGTCTGAGTCCGGTAGGTCGGTGACTTTGGGAGGCCGCAGAGGTCGGTGATTCAGTAGGCCCTGTGAGATCGGCGAGTTGGCAGGCCCTATGAGGTCAGTGAGTCGGTAGGCCCTGTGAGATCGGCGAGTTGGCAGGCCCTATGAGGTCAGTGAGTCGGTAGGCCCTGTGAGAAAGTGAGTCGGGAGTTCGGAGGCCAGGATTTCGGAGGCCTTGGAGGTCTGTGAGGTGAGTTGGTAAGTAGCATTCTTTTCTCTATTTCTTTTCAAGTAGGTCGGGAGTTCGGAGGCCAAGAGATCGGGAGGCCACAGAGTTCGGTGAGTTCAGGAGGCCACAGAGGTCGGTGAGTTCAGGAGGCCATAGAGGTCGGTGAGTTGAGTTGGTGAGTAGCTCTCTTTTCTCTATTTCTTTTTAAGTAGATTTTAAACTAGATGAGGCTAACTAGAGGGATGGCAGTGCAGCTCAGTCCCGTGGCGTGCACATCCTGCGGCATGTGGGAAGTCCTGGATGCTTTGCGCAGCCTAGACAACCATGTGTGCAGGAGGTGTCTCCAACTTCAACTGCTCGAGCTCCGCGTTTTGGAGCTGGAGCAGCGGCTTGAGTCAATACGGTGCATCCGCGAGGCTGAGAGCTACGTGGATAGCACGTTTCAGGAGGTGGTCACCCCGCAGCTTAAAGGCGTGCAGGTAGAGAGGAAGTGGGTGACCACCAGACGTAGTAAGTGTGCTAGGCAGGTAGCGCAGGAGTCTCCCCATGAGTCCATCTCGCTTTCAAACCGATATTCAATTCTGAGTATCGGTAAAGACGATGGTGCCTCTGGGGAGTGCAGCCAGAGCCAATTCCAAGGCACCACGGGTGGCTCAGCTGCACAGGGGGGAGGGACAAAGAACAAAAGAGCCCTAGTGATAGGGGATTCTATAGTTAGAGGAACAGACAGGTGTTGCTGCGGCCGTAGACGTGACTCCCGAATGGTTTTGCGCCTCCCTGGTGCCAGGGTCAAAGATGTCACAGAGCAGACACAGGGCATCCTGGGGGGGGGGGGCAGGGTGAGGGGGGGGCGGAGGGTAAACAGCTAGAGGTCGTGGTCCATATCGGAACCAACGACATAGGTAAAATGAGGGATGAGGTCCTACAGGAAGAATTCAGGGAGCTAGGAAGAAAATTAAAGGGTAGGACCTCAAAGGTAATAATCTCCGGGTTACTACCGCTGCCACCTGCTAATGATAGAAGGATAGAGAGGATGAACACTGGCTGGAAAGTTGGTATAGGAGGGAGGACTTTAAATTCTTGAGGCATTCGGACCGTTTCTGGGGTGAAGGGTTTAGAGGGTGCGGAATTCTTGAAATGCAAGGAGGGTTTCTTGCAATGTGAATTAAACACAGAGTCCTCCTACCTCATGACCTTCCAGACTCCATGGGGATGATATCAATATAATAGAATGGCATTTGGCATCAGTCTTGGCCCGGAAATCTTCCAGCAGAAACTAGACCAGAACGTCGAGGGTCTAGATGGAGTCTACCAGATTACAGATGATATTTTGATCACTGGATGTGGTGAGACACTTAAAGAGGCCAGTCATAATCTTGACGCAAACTTACGCAAATTCATGCAGAGATGCAGAGAGTGAAACATCAAACTAAACTTCAATAAGTTCAAATCCAAGAGCTCCCAAGTGAAATACTTGGGACACATACTGTCTAGTGATGGACTCAAAGCCGACCCAAGCAAAATGGTCGCAATCAACGAAATACAGAAACCACAGGATGTTGCAGGTGTACAACATTTTGTCGGCATGACCAAATACCTTGCAAAATTCTTGGCAGATCTTTCAGTCCTCATCGGGCCTCTGCAACGGCTTACTCCTAAAGACACAGTCTGGAAATGGACTGAAGAACAAGACAAAGCGTTTGAAGCTTTCGAACAACGCTTGACAGATTCTCCAGTGCTCAGGTACTTTGACCAAAAACTTGCAACCGAAAGTCAAGGAGATGCTTCGAGCAAGGTTCTTGGGTTCGTCCTTCTGCAACAGGGACAACCAATCGCATACACGAGCTGAGCGCTCACTCCAGCAGAAACGCGATACTCTCAAATAGAAAAGGAGCTGCTTGCTCAAATCTTCGAAATGGAACAAAACCATTAATATGTATACAGTCACAAGATCACGCTATGGAAAGACCATAAGCTTTTGGTTGCCATATGACACAAGTCGTTATCTGCAAAACCCAAGCGACTACAATGTCTGCTCATTCGGCTCAACCAATATGACATTGAAATAAAATATCAACCAGGAAAATAAATGCACCTAGCAGACACCTCCTAGCATTCATACCTAGAAAACATGGAGAGTTCACCAACAGAAATTGCAGTGGAATGCATCCACATGGTGAATTTTCTCCCACTCTCCACACAAGGACTGACTAACATACAAAGCGCAACTGCAAGTGACTCCACACTACAATTGGTCATACAACAAATCACAATGGGATGGCCAGAAACGACACATGAATGCCCGCCTGAAACGCTTGCATACTTCAATGTTCGTGACAAATTCACAACACAGGATGGCATAGTCTTCAAAGGCTATTGCTGTGTCATACCAAAAACCCTGAGATCCGACATTCAACAGCGACTTCATGCTGCTCAAACTGTCATCAAGAACACTCTTCGATGTGCCAAAGAATCAGTTTACTGGCCAGGATTGAACAGTGACATAAA
The DNA here is from genome assembly GCF_044704955.1 of Pristiophorus japonicus. NCBI lineage: Eukaryota > Metazoa > Chordata > Chondrichthyes > Pristiophoridae > Pristiophorus > Pristiophorus japonicus. The sequence continues at coordinate 275,844,195 of NC_091978.1, read as the reverse complement.
AGACTATGGGCTAGATTTTACACTTTTGTGCAGATCACCCAAAAATGGGCAGTATTTACAGCATGGGCGGTAAAAATGGGTTTTCGGATCGTCGGCTTGTCGCCCATTCTCAAAGCCCCTAGTCTCCATTTTAAAAATTGGACGTTACCACGAGCGATCTGAAATGGGCGTTAGCATTAAATCTCTCTGATCTTCTGCCGTAAAGTGTCGCCGTCCTTAGCAACGGCATGGCAACGCTCGTTTCCCGCGATTCAGGAGGTCAGGGGTCATCATTACATGTGCAGAAGAGGACACCGGGAGAGAGGGAGCAGAGAGGGACTGAAAGCGTGTGTGGGTGTGGTGTGTACTTGTTTGGCTGTTGTGGGAGGCACGAGGGAGATTTACCAGCAGCAAAAGTCCTACTAAGCACCCAGAACATAGTTGGCACCGAGTTTTTGTCCAACAAATAATATATAACATGGAAGGGATGGAGGAGGCCCTGGAGTTGGTAGCCAGGAACATTGGTGGCAGAGGGCTCCCAATGGTCCTGGAGCGCAGCACTGAACCCCAAGTGCCGCACCCCCATTGCAAACGACACATGAGAGCCAGGAATGACATCTTGCTTCTGGCTCGGAGCACGTTCCCACCTCGGGACCATCCTCTCCTGTATGCGTCCAATTAGCGGTTCAGCCATCATCCCCCCTTCCCAATGAAGCAGTGCCTGAGGAACTCCTAGGCCAGGCGGCTTGGAGTCAGGAGGGGAAGGGGCAGGGGTAGAGTTGGGGATGAGAAGCAGGGGAGGGGGAAGGGTTGGTTTTTACAGATATACTTATGATTTCAGACAAATGTTTAGTTTAAATGTTTTTTAGTTAACATAACCTTGTTGCGCATTGGCTCAGATAACTGCACCGTTACACGCTGGTGATTCCTTTACATCAAAGGGTATAATTATACTTAACTTCAATCAACTTAAACTTTAACTGTCACCAAGGTGATTCCCACCATTGATGTATGACCTGCATACCCAGCAGTGTGTCAGCCTTGTAAATATCACCAACGTTCTTTCAGGCAAAGCGCTCATTTATGAGCTCCTGACGTAAGAATCTTGCAGCTATGATGGCACCACCAGGGGGGTGTGGGCATGGCTTCAGCATCAGCCTGATTGTGTGACCTGAGGTCAGCGTCCACCTCCTCGTCCTCCTCTTCCTCTCTCTCCTGAGGTGGACCGTCACACCCTTCTGGCAATTCTTGTCCCTTCCTGATAGCCAAGTTGTGCAGCATGGAGCACACAACCATGAATTGAGCTACCTGCTCAGGGTGGTATTGGAGCTCGCCTCCTGAGTGGTCCAAGCATCTAAAGCACTGCTTAAGCACTCCAATGGTTTTCTCCACGATATTGTCAATGACTCTGTGGCTCTCCTTGTATTGCTTCTCGGCTTCGGTGTGGGTGTCACGTAGGGGGGTCATCAGCCAGGTGGCGAGGCCATATCCTTTGTTCCAGCATTGACTTTGTGGCTGATTGTTAAACAAGTCAGATACAGTGCTCTCACGCAGGATATGAGCATCATGGATGCTGCCTGGAAATTTAGCATTCACTGCCATAAAAATTTGCTGGTGGTCGACAACGAGTTGCATATTGAGGGAGTGGAATCCCTTGCGGTTCCTGAAAACCTCTGCATCCTGAAAAGGTGTCCGCATCGCGATGTGCATACAGTCTATTGCTCTCTGCACCTTGGGGAAGTTAGCAATTCGGTAGAATCCTAAAGCCTTCTCAGTCTGAGTCTCCCTGGTCATAGGGAAGCTGATAAAGTCCATCCTGCATGTATACAGCGCTTCAGTGGCCTGTCTAATGCAGCAATGTGTGGTATGCTGAGACATACCGCAAATGTCGCCAGCTGAGGCCTGAAAAGAACCCGAAGCATAGAACGACAGTGCCGCGGTGACTTTGACCTTGATGGACAGTGCAGTCCTGATGGTGTTGGCAGGCTGCAGATCTCCCCTTATGAGCTGGCATATCTCAGTGATAAACTCTTTGTAGAAGCACAGTCTCCGAAGGCAGGTGGTGTCAGGCAAGTTAAGATAAGAGTGCTTCTCCCTGTACCTATGGGGGGGTGTAAGGCCTGGTCCTCCTCATCAGTCTGTCACGTCTTACATTGGGCACATGATGCTGTCGAGTATACCTTCTGCCATCTCGAGTCTGCAGCATGTAAGTGGTCATCAAGAGAGGGTGAGAAAGGACAGGCCCCATTCCAATAGCTATCTGTTTTCCACCGATTGGTCACAAAGAATGAATGTCCCGACGAAGACACCTATTAAATTCCAATCGTCCACAGTATGATAAAGATGTTCATATCACCTCCAAAGACCTCCAGAGTACATCCGAACTCCCCCGAGATTGAAGCAGAGTAGACCTTTAAATGATGCGACATGTGATTTAGGACATGGCGTCCATACCGCTGTGAGTAGTTCCGGTTAGTTCCACTTTTTCCCTGCGGTTTTTTGGGTGAGCAATATTGTGCGCGGGATGTATGCGAGGTGGTGAAAGTGATGCTGGCCAATCTCCTGGGCATTCGTTTCGGCAAATGTGATCTTTACGATAAAATAAAGTGGGCGGTCGGTATTATTGAATCTCGGCATTAATTACGTGCAGAAAGTACCTCTGGGCGATATTATGGGCATTGGTTTCACCCATTCTGATGATTCCGCCCCAAAAAAGCATTTTTTCCCAGCGTTACGTACATAGAGAAAGTAACGCTAGACGATATGTGTCCGAAAAATAGGCGTCAGTTTCCATTTTGTGGCTAAATGGACGATATCTGGGCGTTATGCATGCAAAAAAAGTGTAAAATCCAGCCCTATATTTCAAAGTGTGCAACATGCAATACCTAGCAATTGAGCCAACCAAAAGAGATTGGGAAAAGATTGGTTGTGACATATTCAAACTCGATGGCCAAGACTACATATGCATAGTGCACTACGACTCGGACTATTTCGAGATAGACAATCTGCACGGAAAGAAAGATGACACTGTCATCATCAAACATCTCAAGAAACACTTCTCTAACCATGGTATTCCAGACAAAGTTCAAATCCAATAATGGACATCTGTTCAACTCACAACAGTTCACAAATTTTGCCACAAAATATGGATTCGATCGCGCAACAAGCTCACCATAATATCCACAAAGCAAAGGAAAGGTTGAGAATGCAATTAAGCTCACAAAGCGTTTAATGAAGAAGACAAAGAAAGACTCGTCTGGTGAAACACACCAACTGAAGGCCTTGATAGTTCGCCAGCACAACGCTTACTCAGTCGCCGCACAAAGACAAACATCCCAATCACAAACGAACTACTCAAACCAAGAATTGTATAGGATGTCAACATCAACAAAGAAAAGAATCATGCTATACAAGCACACTACTATAAAAGAGGTGCTGCAGCACTTCTTACATGGCAGGAAGGAGAAACAGTGAGACTCAAACAAATGTGAGACAGCAATGTGGCAGAAGCTCAGGTTCAGAAACAAGTCGGCATTCGGTCATATCAGGTCATTATAGAAGATGGCCATGAGTATCGCCGAAATAGGAAAAATCTTAGAAAAAGCGCTGAGACATTCATCGAAACTCCAGAGATCTCAGCGACCCCCACATGATCCTCTGCCAACACAGCCAACAAACACGTGAAACAGCACTTCAATGACAACACACGAAAACAGGGATATTGTCATGTATGTAACACCACTGTATTACTGTATACACTCAACCTAGATGCACACCTTGACCACAAAGGGTGAACTTGTGGGGTACATTCCTTACCTGATCACACAGGTATAAAAAGGGAGGTCCCATGCAGGGTCATCGTCTTTGGAGTCCTGTGAATAAAGAGGTAAGGTCACAGAGTGACCCTTGTCCCCAGAATGTGCCTCGTGTGGTTTCATACCGTAGAGTAAGGACTTTACATTGGCGACAAGAAATGGGAATTCACGACCCATGAGAATGGCCACTGGTAGCACAGAGGAACGGTACTGTGCTGGGGAAGACTGGGATGATTTTGTTGAGAGGCTTCAGCAAAGCTTCGTTACAAAAGAATGGCTGGAGGATGCAGCGGCCAACAAGCGATGGGCTCATCTTTTGACCCGCTGCGGACCAAAGACTTACGCGCTCATGAAGGACTTACTAGCACCCGAAAAACCGGCGGACAAAACCTTTGAAGAACTTAGCAAATTGATCGGGGAGCACCTCAAACCGGCGAGTAGCATACATGTGGCCCGACACAGATTCTACACCCACCGACGTCGTGAAGGACAGAGCATACCGGACTTCGTAGCGGACCTCCGGCGTTTGGCCAGCCTCTGTAAGTTCACAGACGCCTGCAGGGGGGAGATGCTAAGGGACATTTTTATCGAGGGCATCGGTCATGTGGGAATTTTCCGCAAATTAATTGAGACCAAAGATTTGACCTTGGAAGCGGCGGCATTGATGGCTCAAACTTTCATGGCGGGGGAGGAAGAGATGAAAATAATATACGCGCGCAATTCTGCCTCTAACGCGGCGATGGATCAGGGAGTCAACATCATCAATGCGACTCAGAGCCCCGCAGGCAAGCAAGGGCAGCCCGACACTCCCCAGGCAGCAATAGACTCCAGAGTAGGACTTCAACAGACACAATGGCAGGCTGAACGGACATTCATGCCATCACAGTGGACAAGCGGCCCAGGATGGGGCCATTGACACCCACTAATATGGTACTTAAGAGCATTCAAAGGGACAGTCAGTGCAGAATGCCTGGCCATAGTCCCTTTGTTCCCAACAATGGAAACTTTAACTCATGCTGGAGGTGTGGGGGAAAACACTCAGCTAGACCTTGCAGATTTCAACAGTTTGTCTGCAGGAGCTGCAATCTCAGTGGGCACTTAGCCCGAATGTGCAGGAAGTCTGCAATCAGACTAATATATGAGGCAGATGGACCAGAAGAGGGTTCTTTGAGGCAGGCTGACTTTTGGGGCAAATCGATGGACGCCGAGGTTCAGCGGGTCCATGTGGCGAATATTCACAGTTCATACACCAAAACGCCACCAATGATGATGAGGGTTTTATTAAACGGTATCCCAGTACGCATGGAACTGGATACTGGGGCCAGCCAGTCACTCATGGGCGTTCAGCAATTTGAGAAGCTATGGCCACTTAAAGCCAGTAGACCCAAATTAGCATGTATTGAGACACAATTACGGACTTACACTAAAGTAATCATTCCGGTGCTAGGCAGTGCAATGTTGGCTGTCACACACAATGGGTTAGTGAATCGGCTGCCACTCTGGATTGTTCCGGGCAATGGTCCCACACTGTTGGGGAGGAGCTGGTTAGCCCAGATGAACTGGAAATGGGGGGATGTTCACGCAATGTCATCTGTGGAGCGAAGTTCGTGCTCACAAGTCCTACAACAATTCAATTCACTATTCCAACCTGGCGTCGGGACTTTCAAAGGCACTAAAATAGTGATACACATCACCCCGAACGCCAGGTCAGTGCCGTATGTGATGCGGGAAAAGATAGAGTGCGAAATGGACCGGCTGTTGAGAGAGGGCATCATCTCGCCTGTTGAATTCAGCGACTGGGTGAGCCCCATCGTTCCCGTCCTAAAAGCGGATGGCTCTGTCAGGATCTGTGGCGACTAGAAGGCCACCATCAATCGGGTGTCCCTACAAAATCAATACCCGCTCCCGAGAGCGGAGGACCTCTTCGCCACGCTGGCTGGCGGCAAGCTGTTCACCAAGTTGGACCTCACTTCAGCCTATATGACTCAGGAACTGGCCAACGAATCTAAACTACTGACCACCATCACCACGCACAAGGGACTGTTTGTTTATAACAGGTGCCCGTTTGGTATTCGATCAGCAGCCGCGATTTTTCAACAAACATGGAAAGCCTGCTTAAATCCATTCCTGGAACGATCATATTCCAGGACGACATCCTTATCATGGGTCGGGACACTGAGGAACACCTCCACAACCTGGAGGAGGTGCTACGCCGACTGCACCGGGTAGGCCTGTGACTCAAGAAGTCTAAATGTGTGTTCTTAGCTCCTGAGGTTGAGGTTCTGGGCAGGAGGGTTGCTGCAGATGGGATTCGGCCCAAAACAGAGATGATTCGACAAGCACCCAGACCCTGCAACAAATCGGAGTTGTGTTCATTCCTGGGACTGTTGAACTATTTCAGGAACTTTCTGCCGAACTTGAGCACGTTGTTGGAGCCGCTACACGTGCTCCTGCGTAAGGGTTGCGATTGTTTTTGGAGGGACTGTCAGGAAAGGGCTTTTGATAGGGCACGAAACCTACTTTGTTCAAACAAGTTGTTGACCCTGTACGACCACTGTAAAAAATTGGTTCTGACATGTGATGCATCGTCCTATGGGGTTGGGTGCATGTTGCAGCAGGGCAATGCTGTGGGTCAACTACAACTTGTGGCTTATGCCTCCAGATCGCTCTCTCAAGCAGAACGGGGATATGGGATGGTCGAGAAGGAAGCGCTTGCATGTGTCTATGGTGTAAAAAAATTGCATCAGTACCTCTTTGGTATGAAGTTTGAATTAGAGATGGACCACAAGCCATTAACATCCCTATTGTCAGACAGCAAGGCTGTCAATGCCAACGCATCAACTCGCATACAACGATGGGCTCTCACGTGGCTGCTTATGACTACTCCATCCGGCACCGGCCCGGCACTGAAAATTGCGCTGACGCGCTCAGCAGGCTTCCACTGGCCACCACTGAGGGGGCAGCGGAGCAAAGCGCCAAGATGGTCATGGCTGTCGATGCCTTTGACAGCACAGGCTCCCCCATCACAGCCCGCCAGATCAAAATCTGGACAGAGATCCGTTCCTATCCCTGATTAAGAAATGTGTCCTGACTGGGGATTGGGCGCCTGCACACGGAGCATGCCCTGAGGAGGTCAGACCGTTCCACAGACGGATGGATGAGCTCTCCATCCAAGCCGACTGCCTACTATGGGGCAGCCAGGTAGTTATGCCCCAGAAGGGCAGGGAGGCATTCATCAGGGAACTCCACAGCGAGCACCCAGGCATTGTGCTGATGAAGGCCATTGCCCGGTCACACGTTTGGTGGTCTGGAATTGATTCAGACCTGGAACACTGTGTTCGCAGGTGCACGACATGTTCCCAGCTGGGTAATGCCCCCAGGGAAGCCCCGCTCAGCCCGCGGCCCTGGCTCACCAGGCCATGGTCACGCATTCATGTTGACTACATGGGCCCGTTCATGGGTACGATGTTCCTTATTGTGGTAGATGCGTACTCGAAATGGATCGAGTACATCATTCTGAATTCATGCACGTCATCCACCACCGTGGAAAGCCTACGTGCGATCTTTGCAATCCATGGCTTGCCAGTCATCCTTGCTTGTGATAATGGCCCATGTTTCACAAGCTACGAATTCCGAGAGTTTATGTCGGGCAATGGCATCAACCACGTCAGGACTGCGCCGTTCAAGCCGGCCTCCAATGGCCAGGCGGAACATGCGGTCCAAATCATTAAGCAAGGTATGCTCAGGATTCAAGAACCCTCCCTACAATGCCGCCTATCGCATCTCCTGCTGGCCTATAGATCCCGACCACACTCGCGTCACGGGGGTCCTGCCCGCAGAGCTACTAATGAAACGGACACTTAAAACTCGGTTGTCCCTCATTCACCCAGTCCTGACCGACATAGTTGAGGGCAAGCGCAAGTCACAAAATGAGTACCATGACCGTAAATTGAGGGGGAGATGTATAGAAATAAATGATCCTGTATTCATCCCCAATCACGCCATGGGGCCCAAATGGCTTGAGGGCACTGTAATTGACAAAGAGGGGAATAGGGTCATCGTGGTAAAACTCAACAATGGTCAGATATGCCGTAAGCATCTGGACCAAGTAAAAAAAAAACGTTCAGCATCAACACGGAGGAACCTGAAGAAGACCATGAGATGGAGCTCACAACACCGCCAGTGAACAAGCAACAAGAGTAATCAGAAGAATACACAATCCCTGCGGTCAGCCCGGACAGGCCGGAATCACCACAGGTGACAGACACTCACGTCAGTGTCCAACGACCAGAGCCCCAACTGCGGCGCTCCACCACCTGAAAGACTAAACCTATGATCCCAATAAGACTTTGGGGGGGAGGTGATGTCATGTATGTAACGCCACTGTATTACTGTATACACTCAACCTAGATGCACACCTTGACCACAAGGGGTGAACTTGTGGGAGACACTCCTTACCTGATCACACAGGTATAAAAAGGGAGGTCCCATGCAGGGTCATCGTCTTTGGAGTCCTGTGAATAAAGAGTTAAGGTCACAGAGTGACCTTGTCCCCAGAATGTGCCTCTGTAGAGTAAGGACTTTACAGATATGTTGCCTGATATTTCTCCTCTGAGCACTGATAAAGGGAGTAAAGCGATCAGTGCACAGAACACCACTGAAACAATCTGTTTGAGGCAAAGCAACAGAATCTGCACAACACCAAAATACCTGGAACACTTTGTACAGAAGTAAGAAATCATGGACACTGGACACTTGGATGAAGAAGTAATAAGACAAGGATTTTGTTGTTATTTGTTGAACTTGTAGGAGATATAGAGCTCTCGATCTATATAAAGAAACCTTGTGTGTGTATGGGGATCGCCATTTTAAATGCACATTGCTCTGAGCTCCAGAATAAAGAGAGTTATAATTGAAGTTGGAAACCTGTTTTTGTTCAATTCTTTTTAACACTGTAAAGTAAAGAACTACAGCACCCTATATGTGTTGGTTGTTTGGTTGCATTGTGATTAATATTCTAATTACATATGTGGACGTACAGCACGTTGACGCCATAGGAAAGGCGCTGCTCCTGCTGCTTGTGCAGCCATTGCTATAATGACGTGAGGGATGGGCTCACACATTATAAACTTTAAAATGAATACTAATTGCACGAATAGATATGCCTCTTTAAGTTCACTTTGGGCTTTTCAATTGTTTGTTGATGCATAACCATGTAACTGAATGAGGTTTCTCAAGTGTTGATGCATTATTATGCAGTTCTTTTATATCCCAGTCATTTCTGACAAGTATAAAAACAGTTTGTAAATGACAAACTAAAAGCTTTTAATTAATTCTACTGTAAACAAACTTGCTGAATGTGCATGTAAATGACAAATTAATTTCAATATAGATAAGTGTGATGTGGTGCATTTTGGTAGGAGGAATAAGGAGGCTACCTAATTCTTAGAAAATAAAGGGGCTGAAATTGACCTGTTGTGAGCCTCCAGGTTAGCACCTCCAGGGGGCGTTAACGAGCCGCGAAAGTACTTTCCCTCAAGGGAGCGGGTTGCTACCGGCTCCTGCGAAATTGTGTGGGTGTTAACGGAGGCGTGATTCCAGTAGCGCTGCACCCACGCTGGTAGCACCCCGAGACTGCCCACTCTGGCTCGTTTCCACCCCACGGCGGCAATTGGGCAGTGCACTGTCAGGCTGCCACAGGTGAAGTCAGCGCCAGCCTTGCGGGTTGTGAGCTGGCCCGCACTCCGCTATTTTTTATCACCACTTTGTTTTAATCGGACTCACCAGTCGGGCCATTGTCCGCTGATTTTGCGCAATCCATACCGCGATCATGCAGCCTGGCACTCTGTTTCGGTACTGGGCTGCGGCAGCGGCACTCCACATCCCTGGTGGCCAAGTGGAGGCCCATCAAAAGACCTGCTGAACTCGCAGCATCCCTCCCCTTTAATGGAAGGGGAGGGCCCATGGAACGCATCAGCACCACATGGAGAGGCTGCGTAGTGCTCCGACGTTCACCCGGGTAATGCCCCCAATCCCGCCCCGAGAGGAAGTGAAGCGTGCGACATTGCGTTCCACTTCTTGTCAGGGGTGGTAAGCCCAATTTTGCTTCCAGGGTGGGATTTCTGCGCCAGGTGCAGAATGTCTGGCTTTGGAAAGGTTACGGCCCCCAACCGGGGCGATATGCAATTTCGGCTCCTTAGAGTCTAAATGGTGCAAAGGAATCTAGGGGTACAGATTCACAAATCATTAAAAGTAGCAATGCAGGTTAAAAAAGCCATAAAAGTGAAAATAAAGGACTGGGGTTCATTTCAAAAGCAGAGAAGTGTTGAATGCTGTAAGATATGATTACTGTTCATCGAATCACGTGCCAAACCCCATTTCAGCTGGTGAGAATCATAAAGACTTTAGCAACGTGTAAGTGAGTAGCTACATCGTGAATCATTGGTAGAGGATAAATGTTCTCACTTAATATATTATTTATGTCTTTAGGATCTAAGCAGATGCACAGTTTGCCATTCCTCTTAGGTACAACTACCATCAAACTGATCCATGGGGTTTGCATTGTTACAGGAATGATGATGTCCTGTCTGACCAGACCATCCAGGGTTTCCTTCAGCTTATCCCTTAAAGCCACTGGGACATGTTGGACCGGATCTACTGCCTTGTTGAACCTGATTCAACTTGTCCTACTCTATCACTGATTAGCCGAGGATGCTTCAGTATTAAACAGTTCTTGGTTAGTGGCTTGTAGTCATTGATCATGTATACCGTTACTCCAGTAGAGGGTGTTCTATTACGTTCATCATTATTGTATGGTATCCATACCCAGGCAGGCCTTTCTACCCAGCAAAGGTCATATAATCATGCTATCGACTAGCTTACGGTCCAGCTTACACTTATAGTCAGTACGTTGGACCGGAATTCATATTTGTCCTTTAATGGGGAGACTTGTACCGCAACAAACAACAATCGCGGACTGTGCTAGCTTGAAATCTCTTGTTGCTTTTTTGTATGGGTGCAACAGAATTATGTTACATTGTGCACCCGTGTCCATTTGAAGTCCTAGGTAGTTGCCTGACTCCTGCTTAAGTGTAACACACTCTGAGTCATCCAAACCAAAAGCACTGACCTCATTGATGATAAAGATTTATTTTGCCCATGGTTCTTCATCTATTGCCCTAGCTGTCTATCTGTGTGCAGGTGACTCTTTTCCACGGCATTTTGCTGCGAAATGGTTGCTCTTCCCGCACTTGTTGCACATTTTCCTAAAGGCCGGATACAGCTTTCTCTTGTGGCACTCGTGTTTCTTCCCACAGTTCCAACACTCACAAGTCTTTGAGGATTCTTTAGCGTTATCCTGTAGCTTGCCTCCGTTGCGCTTTGGGGTTTCCCTGACTTTAAGTGTCGCATTCTGTCCCTTCAACTCCCCGATGATTTTGAGTTGCTCCACCATGCTTTCAGCGTCATGACAAATCGCATCCATCTTTAACAAGGTTAGATTCGCCTCTCTCGCACCAAACATGAATTAGCCTCTGAGAATCTCCTCTGGCATTATAGAATTAAACTCGCACCCTTCAGCAAGTTTTTGCAGTGCTGTAGGATACTGGTCACACCGGCTCTATCTAGCCTCTGTTTCCATCCACGGGCCAGTCCGCCCACGTGGAGTAGACTTCACACGTTTCTTCCGCTATTACTGCAAGAAATGTCGATACCTGCACTCGTTGTATCTTCTGGTTAAGCTTCATCGCAAAGGAGTAATGTGTCCAGGCATGCTCAAATCATCTCCACTTCTCCGGAACATTCACATTGCGGATTTCGAGAGCTGAGGTTGTGTTAGAGCACCGCCATCATGCACATGCTTCATTTTTTCGCATAGTCCTGGTGGGAACGAGGGTCGGAGAATCCTGGTGGGAATGAGGGTTGGAGAGTCCTGGTGGGAATGGGGTTAGAAACTTGTGTGCATTTTTACTTATGTAAATTCAATTCCTGTATTTGCCTAAACTAGCCACCAGGTGGTGCAATATTATGATTTTAGTACAAATGATTTAAAATGCTAAACGAAAGTTATTTTTTTCTCAGTAACCAAAATTTCTAATGTCCAAAATAAGGGTTTGAACAAAATAAAAAGTTGAAAAATTACTTATTTCATAATAACATGGTTAAATTTATATATTGAATTGTCTCGTATCTTTTAAATTCTTCACTGAAGTTTTAACGGTGTCAGCCTTGCCTCAATGGTAGAACTCTTACCTTTGAGGCAGAAGATCGTGGGTTCAAGCTCCATAACATGACTACGTAATCTTGGCTGACCCTCCCAGTGCAGTACTGAGGGAGTGCCACACTGAAAACATTTAGCAGGTCAGGCAGCATCTGCGGAGAGAGGAAGGTAGGGTTAATATTTCATGTTAAGGATCTTTCATCAGAACCCCCATTGGTCAATTATCTCATTGAGGTTTGTGGGACTATGCTATGTGCAGATTGTTGTGTTTTCCTACATTACAACAGTATCTACACTTTAAAAGTACTTCATTGGCTGTTAATCACTTTTTTCCCACAAAAACCTGGACTTAACATTTCACCCCCAGAGCTGTGGTGCTAAAGCTGAATTTGGATTGTGTATTTTGAGTAATGTATCTAATTTTCCAGAATGCATCTGGTCCGTCAGTTAGATTTCCTACATTACAACAGTGACTGCACTTCAAGAAGTACCTCATTGGCTGTAAAGCTCTTTGGGAACTGAGAAAAAAACATTCAAAAACTTTATTCAGATAAAGTTTATATTGAGTGCTTTCTTTAAACAGAGACTCTTCTGTTGGTGTGAGTGTGTGAAAGAGAGTGTGAAAACAGTGATAGTGTTCTGATCACACACCTGTTGTAGCTTTTAATTTATGTTCTATAAATTTCAGATGGCATATTAAGCTGAGAGAGTCTGTTGTCATAGAGTCAGAGTCATTACGGCAGAGAAGGAGGCCATTCAGCCCACTGACAACTCTCTGTAGACCACTCCAGTCAGTCCCATTACCCCCCGCTCAATCCCCGTAGCCCTGCAAGTTTATTTCCATCAAGTGCCTATCCAATTTCCTTTTGAAATCATTGATCGTCTCCGCTTCCACCAGCCTCATTGGCAGCGAGTTCCAGATCATTACCACTCGCTGCGTAAAAAAAGTTCTTCCTCACATGCCCCTTGTATCTCTCGCCCAAAACCATAAATCTATATCCCCTAGTCCTTGTACTATCAACTAATGGGAATACCCTTTCTCTGTCTACCTTATCCAAACCCGTCATAATTTTGTACACCTCTATCAAATCTCCCCTCAACATCCTTTGCTCCAAGGAGAACAACCCCAACATTGTAGCTAAAATCCCTCATCCCTGGAACCATTCTGGTAAATCTCCTCTGCACCCTCTCAAGGACCTTCACAACCTTCTTAAAGTGTGGTGACCAGAACTGGATGCAATACTCTAGTTGTGGCCTAACCAGAGTTTTATAAAGGTTCAGCATAACTTCCCTGCTTTTGTGATTAATACCTCTATTCATGAAGCCCAAGATCCCACATGCTTTGCTAACTAGTCTCTCAATATGTCCTGCCACCTTCAAAAATCTATGCGCATGAAACCCCAGGTCCTTCTGTCCCTGCATCCTCTTTAGAACTGTGCCATTAAGTCTATATTGTCTCTCTCTGTCCCTTCTGCCAAAATGCATCACCTCACACTTCTCTGTATTAAATTCCATCTGACACTTGTCTGCCAATTCTGCTAGTCCTGTTGCAGTCGATTGGTATCATCCTCACTGTTTGCCACACCTCCATATTTGGTATCATCACCAAATTTTGAAATATTACTCTGTATTCCAATATCCAAGTCAGTTATATATATCAAAAAAAGCAGTGGCTCTAGCACTGACCCCTGGGGAACACCACTGTGTACCATCCACCAGTCTGAAAAACAACCATTTACCACGACTCGCTTTTTTGTGTCCTTAAGCCAATTTCTTATCCAAGCTGACACTGACCCTCCTATTCCATGAGCATCAATTTTTTTAAACCAGCCTTTTATGTGGTACTTTGTCAAACACTTTCTTAAAATCCATATAGGCAACATCCACTGCATTCCCTTCATCAACCTTCTCTGTTCAAAAAATTCAATTAGATTAGTCAAACACGATCTGCCTTTTACAAATCTGTGCTGGCTCTCCTTAATTAATTTAAACCTCTCCAAATGCCTGTTAATTTTTTCCCTGATTGCTGTTTCTAAAACCTTATGCTTCACTGATGTTAAATTGACCGGCCTGCAGTTGCTAGGATTGTCCTTACACCCTTTCTTAAACAAGGATGTCACATTTGCCACTTTCCAATCCTCTGGCACCTCCCCTACATCTAGGGAAGATTATGGATGCTCTTCCGTTATCCTCACCCCCACTTCCCTTAGCAACCTGAGATACAAGCCATTCGGATCAGGCAACCTATCCACTGTAAACATATCCATTACATCCTGTCTATCAATTTTCACCCCATCTATTATCTTCTACCAATATTTTGTCAGCATCCCCTTTCGTAAATATGAAGTATTCTAGCCTTGCCCTGCACCACAAAGCATATATCATCTCCTTTGTCCCGAATAAGCCCCACCCCGCCTCTTAGTGCTCGCTTACTATTTACATGCCGGTAGAAGATTTTTGGGTTCCCTTTTATGTTAACTGCATTCGATTCTCATATTCTCTCTTTGCCGGTCTTATTTTCCACTTCACTTCCCCTCTCAACTTATTGTATTTGGCCTGGTTCTCATCATGCTAATGTTCATTCAATTTTCATAAAAGTTGCAGTTTGAAGCCATCTAATTATCTCATCTAAAAAGCTCCCCGCTGGAGTGGAGCTAATCTACAAAACAAATGGGAAAATGTTCAACCTCCAGTCCAGATCCAAGGTTATCCCATCCTCTGTCATTGAATTACAGTATGCAGACGACGCTTGCGTTTGTGCGCACTCGGAGGTCGAACTCCAAACCATCGTCCACATTTTCACCGAAGCATACGAATGTATAGGCCTTACACTAAACATCCGTAAGACAAAGGTTCTCTACCAACGTGCCCCCACCACACAGTACTTCACAACTATCAAGGCCTTGGACAACGTGGACCATTTTCCATACCTCAGGAGCCTACTGTCAACAAGGGCAGACGGTGATGACAAAGTCCAACACCACCTTCAGTGTGCCAGTGCAGCCTTCAGTCGCCTGAGGAAGAGGGTGTTTGAAGATCAGGGTGTCAAATCCGGCATCAAACTCATGGTCCACAGAGCAGCAGATATACTCGCCCTCCTATATTCTTCAGAGACTATGTACAGCAGGCAACTCAAAGCACTGGAGAAGTATCACCAACGCTGCCTCTGCAAGATCCTGCAAATCCATTGGGCTAATAGGCGCATCAACGGCCAACATCCCCAGCATCGAAGCATTGACCACACTCGATCAGCTCCGATGGACGGGCCACATCATCCGCATGCCTGATACTAGACTCCCAAAACAAGCGGTCGACTCAGAGCTCCGACATATCAAGTGAGCTCAGGTGGGCAGAGGAAATGTTTCAACGGCACCCTCAAAGCCTCCTTGAAAAAATGCAACATCCTCACTGACATCTGAGAATCCTTGGCCTAAGACCACTCAAAATGCAGGAGAAGCATCCAGGAAGGCACCGAACAGCTCGGGTCTCTTTGATGAGAGCACGCGGAAACCTAGCGCAAACAGTGGAAGGAGCACACGACAACCCAAGCACCCCACCCACCCATCCCTCTGCCCCACCTATGACAGAGACTGTAGGTCCCACATTGGACTCTTCAGTCACCTGAGAACTCATATTAGTGTGGAAGCAAATCATCCTCGTGAAGTGGGACTCTTGAAGGCCCAATGCAGTGACATAGTGTTGCAGCCTGGGAAAATTGTTTAGAACATGGACAAGCCAGTAATATAGGCGCAAGCTGGGTAAAAGCCAGATGTCAGGTTGTTTATGCCCGGCAACAACTAGCTAGGCCAATCATATCGCAGCCTACCTGCAAGAGGATGTGGGTACCAGACTTAGTAGACGTAGACAGAGAATAATAGGATACCGACATTAAGAATAGATGCGTGCGGTTAAGCTAGATGCACTTTTGAAATGTCACGGAGGGACTGTGGTCAGTTCTTTGGAACTGATGATGCATAACGGATTGTTTTCGGCTTTAAATACTGTAAGCTGACAGCCAAGGGGAGAGACAGAGTTTGGGGTTCTACCCAGAACTGACGCTCTCCCTTGGCCAAGGTATTCTCAAATAAACATATTTTGATTCTTTAACAGACTTGTGTTGAGCCTTTATTTTGGTTCCACATTAATTGGCCCCGAGGATGGGATCTGCCAGGAGATGGACAGACGACCGTCGATAGAACATCTGGAAGTGAGTATATTTGAGAAACCACTTCAAAATTAGATGACCTCTGTGACGGAACATGTCAGTCAACCGGGGATTCTGAATTGTGAAAGTCTGCTAAAGAACAAACCTTGTTGGCGTGTGGGTATGATAACTTAGTTTAAAGTCATTAACGTAGATTAAAGCCATCGACAGGAAACTGTGGTAGCGATATATGTCGGCAAGTTGGAAATCTAGTGTGTACAATATAACTTTCTGGATAACAGTCAAGGACTAGTTGATCTGGGTCTCGGAAGTATTTGGGTGCATGGTAGTTGTCTAGAGAGTTACCCAAGTTGGATGAGATTAAACTATCAAGTGTCGGTTTGGACCAAGGGATGACCGATGGAGGTAAAAGAGACTGAGGACCGGAAGGGTCGCTCACGAGGTTTTACGCTGATGACCGCCAGGGACTTATAGACGGTTGGGACCCGTCCAAAGAATCACCTACTCAAAAGGAGTGGTGGGAGAAAGAGAAGAAAAAAAGGGCAGCTAAAGCTGGCATGATTATAGCACGACAATTTCTGAAATACGTACAATTGAACAAGCCAAAAATAGAGAAACTAAATAATTGAAGTGGGACATTGCATCCTTCAGGAATGAAGGGGTTAACAATGCAACCTGAAAACTAGCAGCAATGGCTGAGATGGCATGACATATAAACTGCAGACAGGCTTAAGCTAAAAAGAATTCCCCCTTCATAGTCAGCAGGATCTCAAGGGGGCGGCGAACACCGGAAAATCAAAGCCATTTCAAAGGCGTGAGTACATTTTAATTACCACACACAGTTAGGACAAGGGCAGAAATCTGTCTGGCGTCAGTTGCCTGAGAGATCCAAATCTGCATGTCTGGTCGAGAGTTCAAGTAGTTAGCGGAAGATCAGGTAAAACAATTGCGATCAGTTATATAGAAGTGTGTCTGTGTAACGTTGCGATTGATAAATTGGTATATGTTGCAAGTATCAGTCTCACTCAGGGCGAGTAATTAAGGGTCATACCGCTGACAACATATAGCCATGGGAAGTGAGAAACTCGAGTTGGGACCAGAGGTGTATCTGACACGGTACCTAGCAGATAAAAAAAAAATCGAAACCTAATTGAAATAATGATTAAGCAAAATTGGAAACCAGATGACCCACCCGCGGCACAAAGGAAGTGGTGGGAGTCGGAAAAGAAACAAAAAGAGGAGAAAGCCCTCGTTTTAATGACTCGCGTGTATTGTGAATTAAGTAGATGGACCAGACTATTGACTGAGAAAGCGACGAAGTTGAAACTGGTTTAAGGAATAATGGATAGTTATGACTCAATAAAAAGGAGAAAAGGGAAGATTATGTTTTTCTTTAAGTGTAAAAGCACAGAGAGGTTAAACTGAAAAGGTTGCAAGCTGTGGGCGAAAGTTGACATTGATTGATGGTGTTTGTGTTTGTCGGCTTTCGAAACAAAGGAAGTTAACTCTTTCATAGGCAGCTGTGAATTCTGTTTTAATTCAGTGTGCGATACCTTTTGAATATTGGAGATTTTCTTAATTTGAAGAGAATATTTGCTCCTGGGGTAGAAGGAAGTTTAGGATCATATTACAAATTAACCCCTCGGGCTCTTACGCAGAATCACCAGAGGTTCTCGGTTTCTTTTGTTTTAAGTAGGTGACCATTGGGAAGAAACAATGTTGTTTTATAGGGCTGTGGTGACACAAGTACACAGCGAAAGGATGCAACCCGTAGCTCACTATTCGGCCCAGCAGTCATCCTGGTGCGTAGCCACACTGGACTGTGCCACTTGGGTGGTGAAGGTCAGCGAACATGCTGTCATGACGAGAGAGATAGTGTTATACACCAAACATGCCTTGGTGGAAATGCTAAACATGGGAGAGCTCCAGGCTGCCTCAAATGTATGAAGGGCAAAATGGGAAGCAGACCTACTGCCCAATGATGAATCAGTAAAAATAATCCAAGACATTGGAGAAAACCCGGCAGAGGGAATCTTCACCCTGGGGGAACCCCACGAGTACGATGCTCTCGAGTAGGAAGACTTCCTGGGAAATTTGGGTGAGATCGCACTCGAGAATACAGGCCTCATGGACGGGTCTCGAATGTACGTGAATGGCCATCCCAGAATGGGATGGGTGGTGGTGGATCAACACCTGCAAGTAATAATAATAATAAGTTTTATTTATATACCGCCTCTAACATAATAAAGCGTCCCAAGGCACTTCGAGACAATTGAGGGAAGTATAAAAAGAGGTTAAAGTCTGGGGTCTGAAGTGCAAGGGGCACGAGACAGAGGACTATCGGCACAGGTGGCAGAGCTGATCGCCCTGACCAAAGCCCTGATATTAGCAGAGGGGAAAATCAATAAACATTCATACCGACAGCAGGTATACTTTTGGAGCAGTACGTGACTACATGACCGCCTGGGGGAGGCGGGGGTTTGTCACCTCAGGCGGGGAGGCCATCAAACATGAAGGCCGAATTAAGCTGCTATTAGACGCGGCTAGTAAACCTGCCGAGGCGGCAGTAATAAAAGTTAAAGCCCACCAGAGAGTGGTGGACGATATCCAGAGAGGAAATGAGACTATGGACAAGGCAGCGCAGGAGGCAGCAGCTTTGTCCGAAGTGAGGGAGGAATCCAAAGTAGTATGATTGTTAAAGAAGATATCGACATTATAAAATTACATGCAAATGTAAGTGATGAAGAAAAGACAGAATGGAAAGGACAGGGAGAGGCACCAGATCCAGACTCCGTGAGGAAAAAGGACGGTAAGGCGGCAGCCCCCACTTGTATAAGAAAGATGCTCATGGAACTGCACCACGGCATCAACCATGCCGGGCAAAATGCCATGATCAGTAATGTCTCTAGAGATTGGTGGTGGCCAGGCATGGGACGAGACATTGCTAAATGCATTACATGTGCCCAACATAATCCGGGAAAGGCCATTAAAATTAGAATGGCCCATCAAACACGGCCGCGAGGACCATAGAAAAATATACAAATTGATTTCACGGGACCACTGCCAAGCTCTAGAGGAAAGAAATACTGTCTAGTAATAATTGATTTGTTTACACGGTGGGTGGAAGCTTTTGCTACCCGAAACTGCACCGCAACCACAGTTACTCGTATCTTAGCCGAGGAGGTGATTCCCCGCTGGGGCATCCCCACTCAAATAGACTCTGATCAGGGAACCCACTTCACAGGGCAGGTAGTGAAATTACTATGCACCACATTGGGCATTAAACAAAAATTTCACATCCCCTACCACCCGCAGAATTCGGGGATGGTAGAACGGATGAATCGGACAATAAAGGCAGCTCTGTCAAAAGCCATCCAAGAAACCGGACAGGCTTGGGCTGAACTGCTGCTTGCCATCCTGATGAGACAAAGGGCACCCCTGAACCGGAGTACAGGATTAACTCAATATGAGCTTATGACTGGTCAGGCAATGCGATTACCCAAAGGTATAATCACAGGAGGGTCCAATAGGGCCCATTGCGGGATCAGATTAGGAGATATGGAATGGAGTTAAGTAAGCAACTTAAGGATATGAGACAGGAAGTAAGAGAACGACAGGCAGGCCGGGACGAACAAGAAGAGTTAGAGTCCCCGGTAGATCTTCCCCAAGTGGGGGAGAAAGTAATGGTTAAGGGGCTACCTGGACGAACCAGATTCACGTTGCTGTGGTCGGAACCATACGAGATATTGATCAGTGGTGACACATGTGCATGTGGGGATATGAATGGAGTAGGATGGTGGAAACACTGATCCCAGCTAAAATGACTCTAACAGAATACCCCATCCAGGGGGAAGTTTGATTTTACAGGATGGATTGGAAAATACTGATTATACTTTGGCACTCGCCCCTGTGGCAACTAGTGCGGACCCGGATGATCAGCCAGAACTCAAATCATGGGGCTGAAGGTGATGAGCTACACTTGAACTATGAAGACCCGGACTATCAAAAGATCCAAGTTGGAAATGGAGTCTACCTGACTGGTATATTCTGGCAAGAGGGTACAGAGACTCCCCTCGGACCAAACAAAAGATTTCATGGGTGTAAGGGAACCCAACCCACAGTATTAGGCAGCACGATAGGGTACAATAGGACCTTATGCATTGAATGTGGTCTCAATAGAAAATGGACGAATTTCCGGACCTATCAGAGATGCACACAGCTCCATACCAAGTATCTACCAGGGATACCACAGGTATTACATTCCTGTAGAAACTTTTGGCCATGTGTTAACTATATGCAGTGCCTTATGAGCAAGGGTAACCGCCGGGGTATCGGTATGGAAAATGTCAAATCAGAAATCGTGAGAAATTGTTGGGTTTTGACTGGATAGTCATCCCGAATTTGGTCAAAAGGCAGCCTCACGACTTCGTTGTGTGTGTTAGGCCCACGCAAAAGTTTGAGTCTACATACTACATTTGTGCGCGAAACGATGAGACATGTCTATCTGCAATAATCCGGGTAGAGTGATCTGACTATTGGCCAACACCGGCCCCGCCGACCACTCCAGGCCGACCCCCAGAATGTCCCATACATATCGCAGGACCTCCAAGCAGGGTGGTCCTGAGAACAGAGGGAATCCAATTGTATGAAAATGTACACTATGAGATATTACCTGTAATAGTAAACCTGACGGACATAGAGCTACCAGAAAAATATGACCCTAAGGTACGGGCATTGTACACCCGAATGCTTAAAATAGTGTTGAAAGAATCCCGAGATGCCTCAGGGGCATCCAGACACCGGAGCCCTCTGAAAGCGGGTCAGGCCCACAGACATAAACAGGGTCTGATGAATGATGTCTTAACAGGGGTCAACACGTGGAACATCATTTGTAAATGCCCTAGATATATAAGCTATACAGGAACAATCGGAAAGCCTTAAAGACACAGTCAGGAAGCCACTGCAGAGGCAGACAGACACAGCCAAAGGGGCTGCGTGGGAAGGCAAAGGGGCAGCAGGGAGCTTAGTCAAAGGGATTAGAGTCCTGGAGGGCCATGCTGCCACCATTAACCCCCTGATTGACTGAGAATTCAATGCGGAAAAGGCAGAGGTTCAGCGAGACCTCTGCCACGCTTACGGGGGATGGATGATTGGGCAGGTCAGGGAGAACCTGGACCAAATACACTGGGGCGAAATCCCGGACTGGATTAACAGCACCCACCTGTTCCACCTAGCACAGCACCCAGGGTCACTGGGCACGTGCACCATGAAAGGAATGACAAGAGTCTTTCCGGTGACGGGCTGATGCACAGATTCACATTCTGCCCTGGTGGGGATGGTCCTAATGATTCCGGTAATGGTGAAGGGGGAAGTCTGAGTTAGAAAATTTGGGGCTAATCCTGGGTGAGAACTACATGCGGTATTACCCAATGGATTAATATGCGATCAAGTGGAACGGAACCATGAGAGGGGTCTCATTATCAGAGTGCCACAGGGTAGGAAGTCTAACTATATGTCCACATCCAGTAGGCTGGGGAAGCGAGGATGGGTGCAGATTTAATCAAACCATTGGGTTAGAAATAAGGCCATCAGAATTCGAACACACCCACCCACTCAGCCTACCGCGGAAAGGGGGAATACTGTGTGGTGACCAACCAACCAACTTATGATCAATGTAATATCACTAACCCCAACTTCTGTTTCACCCCAAGGTCACAATCGGATGAGCACGAATGACCATGCTCGAGAAACCATTACCTTGAACCTGACTGACGAAATTAAACAAGATTTGTACCAATATGAAAGTGAACTGGCTGCACCAATACCCCACCTGCCCGAGGACCTGAGAGACATGAAGGATCCTCTGCTGGCAAGCATAAAACAATATCATGCTCAAACAGGAGCTGCGCGAACTGGGCAAGGACATTGCAAAAGACCTTCAGCGTACCCCCTGGTACAAGAAGGCATGGAACTGGGGACTGAATGTTAATATCCATCCATGGATACATATAATTTCTCACATATTGGTGGCAGTTCAACTGATGTTGGCACTGTGCTGGCTGATGACGTGTGCAGCTTGTAGGAAGCATAGACACAGGCAGCAAGCTAAAGCAATCAGTTGTATGCAAGACAAAGATAGACTGTTGATGCCTGGGGGAATAAGCAATAGACCTCCCAAACTTGGCGGCAGAGACCACCGCAAGCGGGGCGGGAAGTCTAAAGCATTAGATAGCTTAGCTCTAGTGGTATCATGGGCTGGGGTTAGCCAGGGACCAAAGAGGGGATTGAAGTGGGACTCTTAAAGGCCCAATGTCGTGACATAGTGTTGCAGCCTGGGAAAATTGTTTAGAATATGGACGAGCCAGTAATATAGGTGCAAGCTGGGTAAAAGCCAGATGTCAGGTAGTTTCAGGTAGCAACAATTAGCTAGGCCAATCATATCGCAGCCTATCTGCAAGAGGATGTGGATACCAGATATAGTCGATGTAGACAGAGAATAACAGGATGCTGACATTAAGAATAGATGCATGCGGTTAAGTTAGATGTGCTTTTGAAATGTCACGGAGGGACTGTGGTCAGTTCTTTGGAACTGATGACGCATAACGGATTGCTGTTTTCGGCTTTAAATACTGCAAGCTGACAGCCAAGGAGAGAGACGGAGTTTGGGGTTCTACCCAGAACTGCCGCTCTTCCTTGGCCAAGGTATTCTCAAATAAATATATTTTGATTCTTTAACAGACTTGTGTTGAGCCTTTATTTTGGTTCCACATCACTCAACTCCGAGGGACTGCCTAAGAGAGAGACTTAGCTCACCAGTGGTTTGTTCACAGTTAGAAAAGGTTAATATTCTGTGAGATAGAGATCCTAGTTCCTAACACTTGATATATATATATATATATATATATAAATAGAGAGAGAGAGAGAGAGAGAGACATATAGACAAACAAAGATAGAAAGAGACAGAGTGCCTTTTCTCATCCGAATTTGATTTTTCAAAACAGTTGAAAGCAAATAAAGCCTGTCTGAGGGAAACAGATAGGAAATGAGAGCAGGAAGGATGGAACCAAACATTGGATGGCACAAGTGAGATTGGGGAGAATGGAAGGATGGTTGAGGGTGAAGTGGGTGAGAGCAGAACTAGTGGAAGGGATGGATACAGGGGTTGAGTGGGCTGTTCAGAGGTATACAATCATAGAATTTTACAGCACAGATGGAAGACATTCGGCCCATTGTGCCAGCTCTTTGAAAGAGCTATCCAGTTAGACCCACTCCCTTGTAGTGTGAGTGTGAGGATTGTAGGAAGTAGTAGAGGTGGAATGGAAGTGAAGGGAAACATAAATATAGGGAGAGGGAATAGAAAAGGAGATCCTGAGGGCCACATTTTCCCACAAAACTCCCATCTCAAAAGCAACCTGCAACTGTTGATGGCCCTTTTGCTTGCCATACTATGGTATGCCACCTCCCACCTGAAAGGGAAGAAGAAAACAAGAAACAAATCTGAGAAAGTGAACCAGAAGAAGACAGAAAAGCAAAAAGCTAAGAGGAGGGAAGCAGCATAGAAGAGAGACAGAATTCAAAGAGTCGAGACAGAGAAAGTAAAACAGTAACATAGAAACATAGAAAATAGGAGCAGTAGTAGGCCATTCGGCCCTTCGAGTCTGCACCGCTATTCAATATGAACATGGCTGATCCTCTATCTCAACACCAAATTCCCGCTTTTTCCCCCATACCCTTTGATGTCTTTTGTTTCTAGAAATCTATCTATCTCCCTCTTAAATATATTTAATGACTTGGCCTCTGCAGCCTTCTGTGGAAGAGAATTCCATAGGTTCACCACCCTCTGAGTGAAGAAATTTCTCCTCATCTCAGTCCTAAATTTCCTACCCTGTATCCTGAGACTGTAACCCCTTGTTCTAAACTTCCCAGCCAGGGGAACCATTCTCCCCGCATCCAATCTATCCAACCCAGTCAGAATTTTATACGTTTCAATGAGATCCCCTCTCATTCTTCTAAACTCTAGTGAACACAGGCCTAGTCGACCCAATCTCTCCTCATACAACAGTCCTGCCATCCCAGGAAGCAGTCTGCTGAACCTTCGCTGCACTTCCACTATGGCAAATACACTCTTTCTTGGGTAAGGAGACCAAAACTGCAAACAATACTCCAGGTGCGATCTCACCAAGGCCCTATATAACTCAGTAAGACATCCTTGCTCCTGTACTCAAATCCTCTTGCAATGAAGGCCAACATACCTAATTGCCTTCCTAACTGCTTGCTGCACCTGCATGTTTGCTTTCAATGACTGCTGTACAAGGACACCCAGGTCCCTCGGTACATTGACAATTCCCAAGTCATCACCATTTAAATAATACTTTGTCCTTATGTTTTTCCTACCAAAGTGGATAACTTCACATTTATCCACGTTATACTGCATCTGCCATGTGTTTGCCCTCTCACTGAACCTATCTAAATCGCTTTGCAGCGTCTTTGCATCCTCCTCACAGCTCACAATCCCACCTAGTTTTGTGTCGTCAGCAAACTTGGAAATATTACATTTGGTTCCCCCATCCAAATCATTTATACATATTATGAATAACTGGGGCCCAAGCACTCATCCCTGTGGTACCCAACTAGTCACTGCCCGCCACACCGAAAAAGACCCGTTTATTCCTACTCTCTGTTTCCTATCAGTTAACCAATTTTCAATCCATGCCAATCATTAGGCTGATTCTGGAGATGAGGGGGTTACCTTATGATGATAGATTGAGTAGACTGGGTCTTTATTCGTTGGAGTTCAGAAGGATGAGGGGTGATCTTATAGAAACATTTAAAATAATGAAAGGGATAGATAAGATAGAGGCAGAGAGGTTGTTTCCACTGGTCGGGGAGACTAGAACTAGGGGGCACAGCCTCAAAATACGGGGGAGCCAATTTAAAACCGAGTTGAGAAGGAATTTCTTCTCCCAGAGGGTTGTGAATCTGTGGAATTCTCTGCCCAAGGAAGCAGTTGAGGCTAGCTCATTGAATGTATTCAAATCACAGATAGATAGATTTTTAACCAATAAGGGAATTAAGGGTTATGGGGAGCGGGCGGGTAAGTGGAGCTGAGTCCACGGCCAGATCAGCCATGATCTTGTTGAATGGTGGAGTAGGCTTGAGGGGCTAGATGGCCTACTCCTGTTCCTAATTCTTATGTTACTTATGTTACTTACGTAATACATTACGCCCAAATCCTATGTGCTTTAATTTTGCACACTAACCTCTTATGTAGGACTTTATCAAAGGCCTGCTGAAAATTCAAATACACTACATGCACTGGTTCTCCCTTAGGTAGATTTGTCAAACATGATTTTCCTTTCATAAATCCATGTTGACTTTGTTTAATCCCGTTGACCTTATCTAAGTGTGCCGTTATCACATCCTTTATAATAGACTTTAGCATTTTCCCTATTACTGATGTTAGGCTAACCGGTCTGTAGTTCCCTGTTTTCTCTCTCCCTCCTTTTTAAATAGTGGGGTTACATTTGCCACCCTCTAATTTGCAGGAACTGTTCCATAATCTATAGAATTTTGGAAGATGACAACCAATGCATCTACTATTTCCATGGTTACCTCTTTTCGTACTCTGGGATGCAGATCATCAGGCCCTGGGGATTTATCGGCCTTCAGTCCCATTAGTTTCTCCAGCACTATTTTCTTATTAGTAATCATTTCCTTTAATTCCTCTTGCTCACGAGACCCTTGGTTCCCGAGCATTTCTGGGACGTTATTTGTGTCCTCTTCCATGAAGACAGAACCGACGTATTTATTCAATGGTTCTGCCATTTCCTTGTTCCCCGTTACAAATTCTCCCGTTTCTGTCTGTACCTACCTTTGTCTTCACTAAGCTTTTTCTTTTTACGTACTTGTAGAAACTTTTGCAGTCGGTTTTTATGTTCCTTGCAAGTTTACTCTCTTACTCTATTTTTCCCCTTTTAATCAATCTCTTGGTCCTTTTTTGTTGAATTCTAAACTGCTCCCAATCCTCAGACTTGCTACTTTTTCTGGCAACTTTGTATAACTCCTCTTTGGATCTAATACTATTCTTAATTTCTTTGTTAAGACATGGTTGGACCAATTTTCCTTTTGTGTTTTTACACCAGAAAGGAATGTATAACTGTTGCAATTCATGCATTCGTTCTTTAAATATTAGCCATTGCCTAACCACCATTATGCCTTTTAATGAATCTTCCCAATCTACCATAGCCAATTCATTCCTCATACCTTAGTAATTTCCTTTGTTTAGATTTAGGACCCTAGTTTCGGATTGGACTATTTCACTTTCCATCTTAATAAAGAATTCAATCATGTTATGGTTACTCTTCCCGAAAGGACCCCACACAACAAGACTGTTAATTAACCCCTTCTCATTACACAATACCCAATCTAGGATAGCCTGTTCCCTAGTAGGCTTCTTAACATACTGATCTAAAAAACCATCTCGTATACACTCCCGGAATTTATCTGCCACAGTATTATTACTAATTTGGTTTGGCTAGTCTGTATGTAGATTAAAGACACCTATGATTACTGTAGTACCCTTGCTACATGCATCTCTAATTTTCTGTTTGATGCCATCCCCTACACTACCACTACTGTTTGGAGGCCTATAGACAACTCCCACCGATGTTTTCTGCCCCTTGGTGCTCCTTAGCTCCACCCAGACTGATTCTATATCTTGATTTTCTGAGCCAATATCCTTTCTCACTATTGCTCTGATTTCATCCTTTACTAACAACACCACACCAACCCCTCTTCTTTTTTGCCTATCCTTCCTAAATATCGAATATCTTTGGATATTCAGTTCCCAAACCTGGTCACCCTGCAACCATGTCTCAGTAATTGCAATTATAACGTATCTGTTTACATCTATTTGCGCAGTTAATTCGTCTACAATATTACAGATGCTTTGTGCATTCAGATACAATGTTTTTAAATTTGTCTTTTTAACATTAATAAGGCATTTAGGGTTAGGATTAGAGATTTGTATTATAGCCCTATTTGTCTTATCGCTATTTTTTCTAACCTGGACCCTATTTGTTAGTGCACTCTTGTGTTTGTATGCTCTGACCCTTCCTGACATAATCTGGTTATCCTTACCACAATCACTTTCTTGCATTACTTCCTTTTCTTTTCTCTTTAGCATTCTAGATTGCTTTCTACTGTGACCGTCCTTCCCGCCCCCCCCCTCCCCACCACTCCCCCGCACCTCCCGTCCTTTATTTAGTTTAAAGCCCTGTCTACCTCCCTAGTTATTTGATTCGCTCTGGTCCCAGCATAGTTCAGGTGTAGTCCGTCCCCACGGAACAGCTCTCTTTTTCCCGAGTATTGGTGCCAGTGCCCCACGAATCGAAACCCACTTCTCTCACACCAACCTCTGAGCCACGCATTCATCTCCCTGATTCTATTGACCCTATGCAATTTGCTCATGACTCAAGTAATAATGCAGAGATTATTACCTTTGTGGTTTGCTTTTCAATTTAATCCCTAGCTGTTCAAACTCCCTCAGCAGAACTTCTTTCCCACTCCAAGTTCTTCTCCAGCCCGGAGAAGATATCCTTTACCCTGGCACCGGGTAGGAAACACAGCCTTTGGGATGTATACTCTTGGCTGCAGAGAACCCTATCTATCCCCCTAACTATACTGTCCCCTATTACAATCACCTGCCTCTTTACTCCCCCCACTTGAATGGCTTTCTGCACCACAGTGCCTTGGTCAGTCTGCTCATCCACCCCACAGTCTGCACACTTGTCCACAAGGGTTGCAAGAACCTCAAATCTATTGGACATGTGCAGGGACTGAGGCTCCTGCAATACTACCTCGTGGATCCCCTTACCTGCTTCACTCGGAGTCACACCCTCCTGTCCCTGACCACGTGTCAATTCTAAAGTATTTAATCTAGAGGGTGTGGTTGCCTCCTGGAGCAAAACGTACAGGTAACTTTCTCCCACCCTGATGTCTTGCAATGTCTGCAGCTCGGACTTCAGCTCCTCAACTTGGAGCCGAAGTTTGTCAAGCCGCAGACACTTACCGCAAATGTAGTCGCCCTGGATCAAAGCATCCAGAAGCTCTCACATATTGCAGCAGCAACACATCTCCTGTTTTCCCATTATATTATTTAATTAATTAATTTAGCATTAATCAAGTATTTACCCTAGGTAGTTTATTAAGTTAAACTAATAAAGGTTAGTTTTTAGCATTTAGTTATATGCTATATGTTAATTTAAAAGAAATAAGAAAAACTTAGACCGCAATCACTACCAATCACTTACCTGCCTTACCTGTGATGTCACACGGCAGAGTTCTCCTCACCCAGAGCAGTGCAATCACAAAGACAACAGACGGGTAAGAGAGTGACCATATTCTCTGATTTTGATGAGTGAATGGGCAGCTCGTTTTACATCACTCATGATTTGTATTTCCATTGTCAATTCGTTATACACTATCGCACAGTCAAAATTCCGCCCCGCCCCCAATACCCTGGACCAACCTTTCGACCTCGACATCTACCTGTGGTCTTGCACTCTGACAAGACTACATTGAACCACTTCCTCTTCTCCCTTAAGATCCACAACCTCTACCTTTCATCAATCCCACTGCATTCACCTTCAGCTCTCAGAAAATCTCTTCCTTAGATCCCTTATGACTTCATTCTCAAATTCTCTAATCCATTGCCTTTGGTCTGTCAGTTGTTATGACGGGTCAACTGCTGTCTACTTCCTTCATCATTCCCTTAAATATATCTATGATGCTTTTGTTTCCAGCATAATAATCACTGTCGCTCATGTTCATCTCTACCTGTGAAACTGCCCCCATCTTTACTCCCTCAAGTCAGAGAGATGCAAACTGAAATGTACATGTCGCATAACTGGCCTATCCATCGACAGATTTGGCTTGATTACATGTACTGGGTCCTCTTCAACAGAAACTGCCCACTATTCCAGGATTAACCCTGAGGATCAGGATAGAACCTGGCTCCTTTTTTACATGACCATCCACCTCTTATATTAAGTTTTTGGTTAATAGAACTGAGATGATGACTGTAAAGTTTAATCCCTGTTCCTTTTAGTCCTCCTTTCACCCCAGCCACCCCCCCACCAACTACGTAATACAACAACTTCAACATCTACTTCGATAACACAAAGATGCTTCACAGAAGTGTAACCAAACAAAAATGGATGCTGGCAAAAGGAGATATTATGAGGGTTCAGCAGAAGCTCTGTAGAGAAGTGGATTTTAAGGAGGGTTTTAAAGGAGAAAAGATGCAGAGGTTTAGAAAGGATCTTCCAGCACGTGGGGCCTGGGCAACTTACATTTCTGTAAGGATTATTGCCCCTTGAACTGAGCAGTGGTGAAACAAGCTAGAATTACCATAATTTCAGTAGAAGTAATGGCAATATTAGTCATGCTTGAGTAATACAAAGGGCACGTTGTGTGGCAAGATGCAGCAAGTCAATTATTTCCTCTTTCATCCCACCTTGTACTCCACCCAAGAGTCAGCATATAAGTGTGATTCACAGATCAGGATGTCACACAGTTCTAGAGCACCAATCTGACTGCAGGAGGATGAAGCAAACTTACCTCCTACAATACCAAGTTATAATCTACTGGCTTCCTCTCTAGACCCAAGCTCGACTACATCCTGGGCATCTCCCTGTTTTCCTCTGGCCTCAGCCATCTATACCCCCACTCCCTTCATATTTGCTTCCTGAACTGGGGCCCTTCTCTGTTCTGCCTGACCTGATACTCATCATCATCATCATAGGCAGTCAATCGGAATCGAGGAAGACTTGCTTCCACTCTTAACATGAGTTCTTAGGTGGCTGTACAGTCCAATACGAGAACCACAGTTTCTGTCACGGGTGGGACAGATAGTCGTTGAGGGAAGGGGGGGTGGGACTCGTTTGCCACACGCTCTTTCCGCTGCCTGCGCTTGATTTCTGCATGCTCTCGAGAACGAGACTCGAGGTGCTCAGTGCCCTCCACTTAGGGCGGTCTTTGGCCAGTGTCAGTGGGGATGTTGCACTTTATTAGGGAGGTTTTGAGAGTGTCCTTGTAACATTTCTGCTGCCCACCTTTGGCTCGTTTGCCATGACGGAATTCCGAGTAGAGCGCTTGCTTTGCGAGTCTCGTGTCTGGCATGCGAACTATGTGGACTGCCCAGCGGAGCTGATCAAGTGTGGTCAGTGTTTCAATGCTGGGGATGTTGGCCTGGTCGAGGACACTAACGTTGGTGAGTCTGTCCTCCCAGGGGATTTGTAGAATCTTGTGGAAACATCGTTGGTGGTATTTCTCCAGTGACTTGAGGTGTCTACTGTACATGGTCCATGTTTCTGAGCCATACAGGCGGGCGGATATTACTACAGCCCTGTAGACCATGAGCTTGGTGGCAGTTTTGAGGGCCTGGTCTTCAAACACTCTTTTCCTCAGGTGGCCGATGATACACTCATAATAAAGGATGAAACTGAGTACTGTGAGCAATGAGTAAGTGTGACCTTAGCTCCTTTAATAAGACTCCAGAGTGCAGGTACCTCGTGGATGGTCCCTTGGGACTCCAACAGTAGGCCATGTGGTGGTGGTGTGATACAGGTTACCAAGGGTTAAATACATAACATCACTCCCTTGTAAAGTTAATAGTACACTTATTTACAGGGTAAGACGATCTGGGGCTTTTCGCTCCCTTGTCAATCGTCTCGGTACAAATGCGGGTGTGGGTGAGTTGGTTAGTTATTCACAGGGCTGCGGGGCAGCCGACCTTGTCGGGCTGCTGGGGATGGTGAGTTTGCTTTCATGGTCAACCATGATGTCGGTTGCCATTTGTGTGTGTGTTGGAAGGTCAAAGTTGGTGGTGTCTTCTTCGGGTTGTTCGTAGCTGTTGGTGAACCACAATTTGATTTGGTCCAAATGTTTCCTGCACGTTAGTCCATTGGCCAATTTGACCTGAAATACCCTACTCCCTTCTTTGGCTATGACTGTGCCAGTGAGCCATTTGGGACCATGTCCATAATTGAGTACAAACACAGGATCATTGACCTCAATATCGCGTGACAAGTTTGCGCGGTCGTGGTACATACTTTGTTGATGCCGCCTGCCCTCCACGTGATCATGGAGATCAGGGTGGACAAGAGAGAGCCTTGTTTTGAGCGCCCTGTTCATAAGCAGCTTGGCTGGGGGAACCCCGGTGAGCGAGTGGGATCTGGTGCGGTAGCTGAGCATCACTTGGGAAAGCTGGGTCTGCAGGGAGCCTTCCGACACATGTTTCAAGCTTTGCTTGATGGTCTGAACTGCCCGTTCTGCCTGGTCGTTGGATGCGGGCTTGAACGGGGCAGATGTGACGTGCTTGAATTCCTTGAATTCAGCACTGGTGAAACACGGGACATTGTCACTGACTAGGACATCAGGCAGACCCTGTGTGGCAAATATGGCTCGTAGGCTTTCGATGGTGGGCGTGGACATGCTTACAGACATTATTACACATTCAATCCATTTTGAATAAGCATCCACGACAACCAAGAACATTTTGCCTAGAAATGGACCCGCATAGTCCACGTGGATCCTCAACCACGGTTTGGAGGGCCACGACCACAAACTTAGTGGTGCCTCTCTGGGTGCATTGCTCAGCTGAGAGTAAGTGTTGCACTGGCGCACGTTTGAGTCTAAATCTGAGTCGATGCCGGGCCACCACACATGGGATCTGGCTATGGCTTTCATCATTACAATGCCTGGGTGGGTGCTGTGTAGATCACAAATGAATGTTTCTCTGCCCTTCTTGGGCAAGACAACATGATTGCCCCACAACAGACAGTCCGCCTGCAAGGACATTTCTTCTTTGCTCCTGTGGAACGGCTTAATCGCCTCCTGCATCTCCGCTGGGACGCTGGACCAGCTCCCATGGAGAACACAGTTTTTTACAAGGGACAGTAAAGGATCCTGGCTGGTTCAGGTCCTGATCTGGCGGGCCGTAACGGGTGACTTTTCGTTTATGAATGCATCCATTACCATGAGCAAGTCCGCAGGCTGTGCAATTTCCAACCCGGTGGTGGGCAATGGTCGCCGACTGAGAGCATCAGCGGAGTTCTCTGTGCCCGGTCTGTGGCGGATTACATAGTTGTATGCCGACAGTGTGAGCGCCCATCTTTGGATGTGGGCAGAGGCATTGGTGTTAATCCCTTTGCTCTCAGAGAATAGCGATATGAACGGTTTGTGGTCAGTTTCAAGCTCAAACTTGAGGATAAACAAGTACTGGTGCATTTTTTTCACCCCGTAAACGCACGTCAGTGCCTCTTTTTCAATCATGCTGTAGGCCCTTTCGGCCTTGGACAGACTCCTGGACGTATAAGCGACCGGTTGCAAAATCCCCGATTCGTTAGCCTATTGTAACACACACCCGACCCCATATGACGACGCATCGCAAGCTAGTTCTAATCATTTACAGGACAACACAACAGATTTCTGGCTTTCTCAAAGGCAGCCTCGTTGATTTCCACCATACCTAGTCGTCTCCCTTTTGCAGTAGCGCATGTAGGGGTTCTAGCAAGGTGCTTAACCCGGGTAGGAAATTACCAAAATAGTTGAGGAGTCCCAGGAACGACCGCAGCTCCGTCACGCTCTGTGGTCTCGGCGCATTCTTGATGGCCTCCATCTTGGTGCGGTGGGTCTGATGCCGTCTGCTGCGATTCTTCTTCCCAAGGACTCGACCTCCGGCACCAGGAAAATATATTTTGAGTGTTTCAACCTGAGTCCCATGCAATCCAACCAATTTAGAACCTCTTCCAGGTTCTTCAAGTGCTCAATGGTGTCCCGATCTGTAACCAGTATGTCGTCCTGGAAAACCATGGTGTGAGGGACTGACTTTAGCAGACTCTCCATGTTCCATTGGAAGATTGACGCGGCCGACCGAATCCCAAACGGGCATCTGTTATGGATGAACAGACCTTTGTGCGTGTTGATGCAGGTGAGGCCTTTCGAAGACTCCTCCAGCTCGTGTGTCATGTAGGCCGAGGTCACGTCCAACTTGTTGAACGTCTTCCTTCCAGCCAAGATCGCAAATAGGTTGTCTGTTTTGGGTAGCGGGAAACGGTTAATTGTTACTTTATAGTCCCCACAAATTCTGACCGTACCGTCACCTTTAAGTACCGCGACAATTGGACTGGCCCACTCGTTGAATTCCACCGGCGCACTGATGCCTTCTTGCTGCAGCCTGTCCAGCTCAATTTCCACTTTCTCATGCATCATATACGGTACCACCCGTGCCTTGTGGTGGATGGGTCGCGTACCAGGAACCAAATGAATCTGCACTTTCACCCCCGAGAAGCTTCCAATGCCTGGCTCGAACAACGATGGATATCTGCTCAGAACCTCGGCACATCAGGTGTCGTCGACGGATGAAAGCACTCGGATGTCATCCCAGTTCCAGCAGATTTTTCCCAGCCAGCTTCTGCCAAACAGTGTGGGGCCATCTCCTGGCATAATCCACAGTGGGAGTTCGTGCACTGCTCCATCATAGGAGATTTTGACTTCTGCACTGCCAATTACAGGGATTAGTTCCTTGGTGTGAATGGGGCTGAGCTTGGGCCTGTGTGCCTTGTTGCACCACAGCCTGTTGAAGACCTTTTTGCTCATAATGGACTGACTCGCACCCGTGTCCAGTTCCATGGATACTGGAATTCCGTTCAGTTCCACTTTCAACATTATTGGTGGACATTTCGTGGTGAATGTGTGTACCCTGTACACTTCTGCCTCCTCAGTACGAGTCTCCAATTCAGCCTGCTCCACTGTGGATCGATCTTCCTCTGCAACGTGGTGGTTTGCAGGGTTTGTAGCTCGCCTGCACACTCACTGGAGGTGTCCCATTGTTCTGCAGCCATTGCACGCATAGTGCTTGAAGTGGCATTGATGGGCCCGATGATCATCTCCACAACGCCAAGGTGTTAACTGCCTTGAATTAATGATTCATGGCGGATTCTGGGTCATCTGAGGTCATGCAGCAGCTGGTGTGTACATTCTGCCATGTATATTCTTGCTCGCAAACGATGTTACTTTATGCACAGTACTGGCTGAAACCTCTTTATGCTGTGAAATTTGTTTGGTGTTGTCGCTGGTGGACATAAATGCCTGGGCTATCGTTATGGCTTTGCTCAGATTCAGAGTTTCAACAATCAATAGTTTGCGAAGGATTACCTCATGGCCAATGCCAAACACAAAAATGTCTCTCAGCATTTGTTCTAGGAATCCATCAAATTCGCAATGTCCTGCGAGGCGCCTTAGTTCGGCGACGTAGCTCGCCATTTCCTGGCCTTCTGACCGTTGACACATGTAGAACCGATACCTCGCCATCAAAACACTTTCTTTAGGATTTAGGTGCTCCCGGACCAGCGTACACAATTCTTCATAGGATTTAGTTGTTGGTTTTACCGGAGCTAGAAGATTCTTCATGAGGCCATAGGTTGTTGCCCCACAGACAGTAAACAGGATCACCCTTCGTTTGGCAGCATTCTCGTCCCCTTCCAGCTCATTGGCTACGAAGTATTGGTCGAGTCTCTCCACGAAGGCATCCCAATCGTCCCCTTCCGAGAACTTCTCCAGGATAGCAACTGTTCTTTGCATTTTCGCGCAGTTGTTCGGTATCTCATCGACAATTGATACATTCATAATAAAGGATGAAACTGAGTACTGTGAGAAATGAGTAAGTGTGACCTTAGCTCCTTTATTCAAACTCCAGAGTGCAGGTACCTCGTGGGTGGTCTCCTTATATACAGTGCTCCCAAGGGATGCTGGGATCCCTTGGGACTCCAACACGTAGACCCTCTGGTAGTGGTGTGATACAGGTTACCAAGGGCTGTGCATGCTGGTATGCGAACACCTCAAGCCGAAGGAGAGCATCCTAATGACCAGGTATCACTTTTACACGCAACATCGCTCCGAGGGCCAGAACGTGGCAAGCTTTGTTGCCGACCTATGATGCCTTGCGGGACAGTGTGAATTTGCAGGATTTTTGGGGGAAATGTTGCAGGACTTTACATGCTTGGAATCGGCCATGAGGTCATTCTTCGCAAACTGCTGTCTGCCGAATCCCTAGGCCTGAGCAAGGCCATCACGACAGCCCAGGCTTTCGTATCCATGAGCAACAACACGAAACAGATATCTTCACAGCATCGAAGCTCACCGGCAAGTACTGTGCATAAAATAATGCCTTCAGCAGGCAGAACTGTACATGACAGGGCCTATACGACTGCAGAGGCCAGGCCTAGGGTGACTCAGAGGCCGCTATGGGGTGTGAATGCGTATCCATTAACACCATGTTGGCGCTGCGGGGGCAGTCATCAATGTCGATTCAAGGGCTGTGGAACAATGGGGCACCTCCAGCGAATGTGCAAATGATCTCTGACTCACCACGTGGCAGAGTCAGCAGAGGACGACTGATCCAGCACAGATCACGCTGAACGAGCAGGAGAGGCCTCTCAACCTGAGGATGAAGAGGAAGTGTATGAGGTACACACCTTCACCACCAAAAGCCCTCCGATAATGTTAAAAGTTAAACTTAACGGCATTCCAGTCTCCATGGAATTGGACACGGGGGCGCGTCAATCATGAGCCAGAAGGTTTTTGAGAAACTGTGGGGCAACAAGACACAGAGGCCAAAACTGAGCCCGATTCACACAACGCTTAGCACTTACACCAAAGAACTCATACCTGTTATCGGCATTGCGGCAGTGAAAGTATCGTATGACAGAATGGTGCATGATTTACCACTATGGATTGTACCAGGCGATGGCCCAACGCTGTTCAGCAGAAGCTGGCTAAGAACGATCCGATGGAATTGGGACAACATCAAAGCACTGTCTTCGGTGGATGATGCCTTGTGCGCCCAGGTGCTAAACAAATTCCCGGCGTTATTTGAACCAGGCATCGGCAACTTCACAGGCGCCAAGATGCAGATCCATCTTGTTCCTGGGGCACGGCCCATTCATCACAAGGCCCGAGCAGTCCCATATATGATGCAAGAGAAAGTCGAGATCGAGCTGGACAGACTTCAACGAGAGGGAATCATATCACCAGTTGAGTTCAACGAGTGGGCCAGTCCAATCGAGCCGGTGCTAAAGAGAGATGGGACGGTCAGAATCTGCGGGGACTACAAGGTAACGATCAGCTGAGTCTCGTTACAGGACAAATACCCACTACCGATTCACAACGCTAGCAGGGAGAAAGTCGTTCACCAAGCTAGATCTAACTTCTGCTTACATGACACAGGAGCTGGCTGAATCGTCAAAGAAATTGACCTGCATCAACACGCACAAAGGAGTGTTCGTATACCACAGATGCCCCTTTGGGATTCGCTCGGCTGCGGCCATCTTCCAGAGGAACATGGAGAGTCTGCTGAAATCGGTTCCATGCACTGTGGTATTCCAAGACGACATCCTGATCACTGGTCGCAACAATACCAAACACTTGCACAACCTGGAAGAGGTTCTAAAGCGACTGGACAAAGTGGGACTCAGGCTGAAACGCTCCAAGTGTGTTTTGCTGGTGCCAGAGGTCGAATTTCTGGGGAGAAAGATTGCAGCAGACGGCATCAGACCCACGGACTCCAAGACAGAGGCCATCAAGAATGCACAAGACCACAGAATGTGACGGAGCTGCGCTTGTTCCTGGGACGACTCAACTATTTTGGTAACTTTCTACCCGGGTTGAGCAATTTGCTGGAACCCTTGCATTTATTGCTACGCAAGGGTGATGACTGGGTTTGGGGTAAATCTCAAGAGACAGCCTTTAATAAGGCAAGAAACCTGCTATGCTCTAACAAGTTACTTGTATTGTATGACCCATGTAAACGTTTAGTACTAACTTGTGATGTATCGTCGTACGGGGTCAGTTGTGTGTTACAGCAAGCTAATGGGTCAGGCAAAATGCAACCGGTTGCATATGCGTCCAGAAGTTTATCCAAGGCTGAAAGAGCCGAGAGTGTGGTTGAGAAAGAAGCATTAGCATGTGTATACGGGGTTAAGAAAATGCACCAATACATATTTGGTCTCCGGTTCGAGCTCGAAACCGACCACAAACCGCGTACTTCACTGCTCTCAGAAAGCAAAGGTATTAACACCAATGCTTCGTCCTGCATCCAAAGATGGGCACTAACATTATCTGCATAGGACTATGTAATCCGCCACAGACCAGGCACTGAGAACTGCGCTGACGCCCTCAGTCGGCTACCATTGCCCACCACCGGGGTGGAAATGACGCAACCCGCGGACTTGCTTCTTGTAATGGATGCTTTTGAGAGCGAGGGGTCATCCATCATGGCTCGCCAGATCAGGACCTGGACTAGCCAAGACCCTGTGCTATCACTAGTAAAAAGCTACATCCTCAATGGGAGCTGGTCGGCGGTTCCCAGGGAAATGCAAGATGAAATTAAGCCGTTCCACTGACATAAGGATGAATTGTCCATCCAATCGGATTGTCTCCTATGGGGGAATCGTGTGGTTTTGCCAAAAAAAGGCAGGG
This sequence comes from Pristiophorus japonicus, assembly GCF_044704955.1. Taxonomy (NCBI): domain Eukaryota; kingdom Metazoa; phylum Chordata; class Chondrichthyes; family Pristiophoridae; genus Pristiophorus; species Pristiophorus japonicus. Next base: position 275,806,478 of record NC_091978.1, on the reverse strand, counting down.
AAACTATACGCGACCTACACAGTTCCCACCCAGGCATAGTCATGATGAAGGCTATCGCCAGGTCGCACGTTTGGTGGCCCGGCATTGACTCCAAATTGGAGTCATGCGTACACCAATGCAACACTTGCTCACAGTTGAGCAATGCACCCAGGGAGGCCCCACTGAGCCTTTGGTCATGGCCCTCCAAACCGTGGTCCAGGGTCCACGTAGATTTTGCTGGCCCTTTTCTAGGAAAGATGTTTCCAGTAACAGTGGACGCTTACTCTAAATGGATTGAATGTATAATAATGTCATCATGTACGTCCACTGCCACCATTGAAAGCCTCAGGACCATGTTCGCCACCCATGATTTGCCCGACGTACCTGTCAGTGACAATGGGCCGTGTTTCACCAGCTCGGATTTCAACGAGTTCATGACCCCCAATGGCATTAAGCATGTCAGGTCTGCTCCATTTAAGCCCGCATCCAGTGGTCAAGCAGAACGGGCAGTCCAAACCATCAAGCAGAGCTTGAAACGCATAATGGACGGCTCTTTGCAGAGCCGGTTATCTCGGGTCCTGCTCAGCTACAGGATGCGCCCCCACTCACTCACCGGGGTTCCCCCCGCAGAATTGTTAATGAAGAGAGCACTCAAAAAAAACTCTCCCATCCTGTGACAGTTGGAACTGGTGCTCTCCACTCTCTGTCCTGTGACAGTTTGAACTGGTGCTCTCCACTCTCTCTCCTGTGACAGTTGGAACTGGTGCTCTCCACTCTCTGTCCTGTGACAGTTTGAACTGGTGCTCTCCACTCTCTGTCCTGTGACAGTTTGAACTGGTGCTCTCCACTCTCCCGTCCTGCGACAGTTTGAACTGGTGCTCTCCACTCTCCCGTCCTGCAACAGTTGGAACTGGTGCTCTCACTCTCCCGTCCTGCAACAGTTTGAACTGGTGCTCTCCACTCTCTGTCCTGCGACAGTTGGAACTGGTGCTCTCCACTCTGTCCTGTGACAGTTTGAACTGGTGCTCTCCACTCTCTGTCCTGTGACAGTTGGAACTGGTGCTCTCCACTCTCTGTCCTGTGACAGTTGGAACTGGTGCTCTTCACTCTCTGTCCTGTGACAGTTTGAACTGGTGTTCTCCACTCTCTCTCCTGCGACAGTTGGAACTGGTGCTCTCCACTCTCTGTCCTGTGACAGTTTGAACTGGTGCTTTCCACTCTCCCATCCTGTGACATTTGGAACTGGTGCTCTCCACTCTCCCGTCCTGTGACAGTTTGAACTGGTGTTCTCCACTCTCTGTCCTGTGACAGTTGGAACTGGTGCTCTCCACTCTCCCGTCCTGTGACAGTTTGAACTGGTGCTCTCCACTCTCTGTCCTGTGACAGTTGGAACTGGTGCTCTCCACTCTCTGTCCTGTGACAGTTTGAACTGGTGTTCTCCACTCTCTGTCCTGTGACAGTTGGAACTGGTGCTCTCCACTCTCCCGTCCTGTGACAGTTTGAACTGGTGCTCTCCACTCTCTGTCCTGTGACAGTTGGAACTGGTGCTCTCCACTCTCTGTCCTGTGACAGTTTGAACTGGTGCTTTCCACTCTCCCATCCTGTGACAGTTTGAACTGGTGCTCTCCACTCTCTGTCCTGTGACAGTTGGAACTGGTGCTCTCCACTCTCCCATCCTGTGACATTTGGAACTGGTGCTCTCCACTCTCCCATCCTGTGACAGTTGGAACTGGTGCTCTCCACTCTCCCATCCTGTGACATTTGGAACTGGTGCTCTCCACTCTCTGTCCTGTGACATTTGGAACTGGTGCTCTCCACTCTCCCATCCTGTGACAGTTTGAACTGGTGCTCTCCACTCTCTGTCCTGTGACAGTTGGAACTGGTGCTCTCCACTCTCCCATCCTGTGACAGTTGGAACTGGTGCTCTCCACTCTCTGTCCTGTGACAGTTGGAACTGGTGCTCTCCACTCTCCCATCCTGTGACAGTTTGAACTGGTGCTCTCCACTCTCTGTCCTGTGACAGTTGGAACTGGTGCTCTCCACTCTCCCATCCTGTGACAGTTGGAACTGGTGCTCTCCACTCTCCCATCCTGTGACATTTGGAACTGGTGCTCTCCACTCTCTGTCCTGTGACATTTGGAACTGGTGCTCTCCACTCTCCCGTTGGTGTAGGAGGGAGGGCTTTAGTTTCCTGAACAATTGGGACGCTTCTGGGGTAGGTGGGACCTGTACAAGTCGGACAGGTTACACCTCAACAGAGACGGGACCAATGTTCTCGTGGGTGGTTTTGATAGTAAGGTTGGGAGGGCTTTAAACTAGCTTGGCAGGGGGATGGGAACCCAGGAGAAGGCTCTGAGCTAGTTAGGGTGGGTGAGAGCTCAGATGAACAGAACCCCAAGAAAGAATGCAAAAGGCAGGAGGCAACAGAGCAGAGTAGCACTGGGGTAAGTGTAAACCACAAGGTGATAGGAAGGGACAATATAAATATAAAGGGGCTGCAGGAGGGGTCAGAACTAAAAATCATGGTTTAAAAACTAGTATTAAAACACTTTACCTAAACGCACGCAGCATTCGAAACAAAGTAAATGAGTTGATGGCACAAATCATTACAAATGGGTATGATTTGGTGGCCATTACAGAAACGTGGTTGCAGGGTGGCCAAGACTGGGAATTAAACATACAGGGGTATCTGACAATTCGGAAAGATAGACAATAGGGAAAGGGAGGTGGGGTAGCTCTGTTAATGAAGGATGATATCAGGGCAGTTGTGAGAAACGATATTGGCTCTAATGAACAAAATGTTGAATCATTGTGGGTGGAGATTAGAGATTGTAAGGGTAAAAAGTCATTGGTGGGCATAGTTTATAGGCTCCCATATAATAACTTCATGGTGGGGCGGACAATAATCAGGGGAATAATGGAGGCATGTGAAAAAGGAATGGCAATAATTATGGGGATTTTAACCGACATATCGATTGGTCAAATCAAATCGCACGGGGTAGCCTTGAGGAGGAATTCATAGAATGCATACGGGATTGTTTCTTAGAACAGTATGTTACAGAACCTACAAGGGAGCAAGCGATCTTAGATCTGGTCCTGTTTAATGAGGCAGGAATAATAAACGATCTCCTAGTAAAAGATCCTCTCGGAATAAGTGATCACAGTATGGTTGAATTTGTAATACAGATTGAGGGTGAGGAAGTAGTGTCTCAAACGAGCATACTATGCTTAAACAAAGGGGATTACAGTGGGATGAGGGCAGACTGGCTAAAGTAGACTGGAAACACAGACTAAACGGTGGCACAATTGAGGAACAGTGGAGGACTTTTAAGGAGCTCTTTCATAGTGCTCAACAAAAATATATTCCAGTGAAAAAGAAGGGTGGTAAGAGAAGGGATAACCAGCCGTTGATAACCAAGGAAATAAAAGAGAGTATCAAATTAAAAACCAATGCGTATAAATAAAAAATTCTCTGGACTCTGGGGAGGTACCATCGGATTGGAAAACAGCTAATGTAACGCCTCTGTTTAAAAAAGGGGGCAGACAAAAGGCAGGTAACTTTAGGCCGGTTAGTGTAACATCTGTAGTGGGGAAAATGCTTGAAGCTATCATTAAGGAAGAAATAGCGGGACATCCAGATAGGAATAGTGCAATCAAGCAGACGCAGCATGGATTCATGAAGGGGAAATCATGTTTAACTAATTTACTGGAATTCTTTGAGGATTTAACGAGCATGGTGGATAGAGGTGTACCGATGGATGTGGTGTATTTAGATTTCCAAAAGGCATTCGATAAGGTGCCATACAAAAGATTACTGCAGAAGATAAAGGTGCGCGGAGTCAGAGGAAATGTATTAGCATGGATAGAGAATTGGCTGGCTGGCAGAAAGCAGAGAGTCGGGATAAATGGGTGCTTTTCGGGTTGGAAATCGGTGCTTAGTGGTGTGCCGCAGGGATCGGTGCTGGGACCACAACTGTTTACAATATACATAGATGACCTGGAAGAGGGGACAGAGTGTAGTGTAACAAAATTTGCAGATGGCACAAAGATTAGTGGGAAAGCGGGTTGTGTAGAGGACACAGAGAGGCTGCAGAGATATTTAGATAGGTTCAGCGAATGGGCTAAGGTTTGGCAGAAGGAATACAATGTCGGAAAATTCCACCTTGGAAAAAAAAACAGTAAAAGGGAATATTATTTGAATGGGGAGAAATTACAACATACTGCGATGCAGAGGGACCTGGGGGTCCTTGTGCATGAATCCCAAAAAGTTAGTTTGCAGGTGCAGCAGGTAATCAGGAAGGCGAATGGAATGTTGGCCTTCATTGCAAGAGGGATGGAGTACAAAAGCAGGGAGGTCCTGCTGCAACTGTACAGGGTATTGGTGAGGCCACATCTGGAGTACTGCGTGCAGTTTTGGTCACCTTACTTAAGGAAGGATATACTAGCTTTGGAGAGACGATTCACTAGGCTGATTCCGGAGATGAGGGGGTTACCTTATGATGATAGATTGAGTAGACTGGGTCTTTACTCATTGGAGTTCAGAAGGATGAAGGGTGATCTTATAGAAACATTTAAAATAATGAAAGGAATAGACAGGATAGAGGCAGAGAGGTTGTTTCCTCTGGTCGGGGAGACTAGAACTAGGGGACTCAAAATATGAGGGAGCCAATTTAAAAACGAGTTGAAAAGGAATTTCTTCTCCCAGAGGATTGTGAATCTGTGGAATTCTCTGCCCAAGGAAGCAGTTGAGGTTATCTCATTGAATATATTCAAATCACAGATAGATAGATTTTTAACCAATAAGGGAATTAAGGGTTATGGAGAGCGGTCGGGTAAGTGGAGCTGAGTCCACGGCCAGATCAACCATGATCTTGTTGAATGGTGGAGCAGGCTCGAGGGGCTAGATGGCCTACTCCTGTTCCTAATTCTTATGTTTTTATGTTCTTATGTTCTTATTAATGTTGGGGAGGTCCAGAGCCGGGGGTCGTGGTCTGGGGATGGGGGGTGGGCCGTTTGGGACCGAGATGGGGAGAGGCTTCTTCACCCGGAAAGTGGTGGACCTGTGGAGTTCTCTACCACAGAGAGTTGTTGAGGCCAGTTCACTAAATGTATTCGAGAGGGAATTAGATGTAGTCCTTACTACTAGGGGATCAAGGGGTATGGCAGGAATGCAGGAATGGGGTACTGAAGTTGCATGTTCAGCCATGAACTCATTGAATAGTGGTGCAGGCTCGAAGGGCTGAATGGCCTACTCCTGCACCTATTTTCTATGTTTCTATGTTTCTATTGCCACCTTAAACCTCACTTGACGGATTTTGGCTGGCATGTGACCAGCTAAACTGAACTAGTTTTAACACACTGAGGGAGCTGACCGAATTTGACTGCAGTCGCTTGGTATTTAAGGAAAGCGGTCCCTGCTTTAATGTGGTCTTATTTTGCAAGTAGGCCGACAGCTATAAAAATGTAAAAGATAACAAGTAATGTGGCAGAGTTAATCCATAATCCTTCACTAGTCTGCATCTATTTGATAAGGCTGCAAAGTGACTTGGATACGTTAGGTGAGTGGGCAAATACATGGCAGATGAAGTATAATGTGGATAAATGTGAGGTTATCCACTTTGGTGGTAAAAACAGAGAGACAGACTATTATCTGAATGGTGACAAGTTAGGAAAAGGGGAAGTGCAACGAGACCTGGGTGTCATGGTACATCAGTCATTGAAGGTTGGCATGCAGGTACAGCAGGCAGTTAAGAAAGCAAATGGCATGTTGACCTTCATAGCGAGGGGATTTGAGTACAGGGGCAGGGAGGTGTTACTACAGTTGTACAGGGCCTTGGTGAGGCCACACCTGGAGTATTGTGTACAGTTTTGGTCTCCTAACTTGAGGAAGGACATTCTTGTATTGAGGGAGTGCAGCGAAGGTTCACCAGACTGATTCCCGGGATGGCGGGACTGACATATCAAGAAAGACTGGATCAACTGGGCTTGTATTCACTGGAGTTCAGAAGAATGAGAGGAGATCTCATAGAAACGTTTAAAATTCTGACGGGTTTAGACAGGTTAGATGCAGGAAGAATGTTCCCAATGTTGGGGAAGTCCAGAACCAGGGGCCACAGTCTAAGGATAAGGGGTAAGCCATTTAGGACCGAGATGAGGAGAAACTTCTTCACCCAGAGAGTGGTGAACCTGTGGAATTCTCTACCACAGAAAGTTGTTGAGGCCAATTCACTAAATATATTCAAAAAGGAGTTAGATGTAGTCCTTGCTACTCGGTGGAGCAAGGGGTATGGCGAGAAAGCAGGAATGGGGTACTGAAGTTGCATGTTCAGCCATGAACTCATTGAATGGCGGTGCAGGCTCGAAGGGTTGAATGGCCTACTCCTGCACCTATTTTCTATGTTTCTATGTTTCTAAAACCAGGCTCTCGTTAGTCCACCCAGATCTCAATGATCATGTAGAAACCCGGCGGCTCATGTATTGCGTGACATTGAGGTTAATAATCCTGTTAATAATTCTCAATTACGATCATAGTCCCAAATGGATTGCTGGCACTGTTTTAGCCAAGGAGGGGGAATAGAGTGTTTGTTGTTAAACTATTGAATGGGCAAAAGTGCTGAAAGCACTTGGATCAGACCAAACTGCGATTCACTGACAACCAAGAACAGTTTGAAGAAGAATTTATCATCTATGATCCACCAACACACACCCAACCAGCAATCGACCTCGCTGTCAACCACGAGGATGAACTCACCATGCCCGACAATCCGATCAGACCAGCCGCGCTGCCGTGCAGCAATGATCCGACCAACTCAGTCATGCCAGGACTTCAACTCAGGCAATCGACCCGGGAATGCAAAGCCGCAGATCGCCTCAACCTGTAAATAACTTGTACATAAGACTTCGGGGGGGGGTGCCGGGGGGAGTGATGTTATGTATGCAAACCTCACCAATGTGTAAGACTTGCCACCAGAGGGCAGACCTGTGGGAGACCGAAGGGTCACCTGTGCACCCTGGGCAAGCAGGTATAAAAGGCAATCCACCATGCTGCTTCCTCACTTTGGAGTTACATTAAAGAAACCAAGGTCACAATGGTTTAAGCTTACAACACAGTCTTGTGGAGTTATTCTGATCATAATAATATTTCTCCAGCAATTTGAAGTGTCTGCTGTACATGGTCCATGTCTCTGAGCCATAAAAAAGGTTGTGGTGGTCTTGGATCTGGCCTGGAGACGGTGAAGGTTGAACAGGTTCCCACTGGTTCTGTAGTTTAGTTCCACTCCAGCGGGGAGCTTGTCGACTGTGAGGTGGAGCATGGAAGATTGAGAAGAGGGTTGGGGCGATGCCGCAGCCCTGCTTGACCCCAGTCCGGACATGGATTGGGTCTGTGATGGATCAATTCGTAAGGATCATGGCCTGCGTGTCGTCGTGGAGCAGGCGGGGGATGGTGACGTACTTTTGGGGGCATCCAAAATGGAGGAGGACGCTCCATAGACCCTCGCGGTTGACAAAGGCCTTTGTAAGGTCGAAGAAGGCCATGTATAAGGGCTGGAGCTGTTATCTGCATTGTTCCTGCAGCCGTCGCGCTGCAAAAAACCTGATACTACTCTGACGCTGACCACCTCTGCTGCAGCAGTTCCAGGCTCGAGTTCATGGAGATGTCCATTGCTTCAGTTTGTTCTACAATCGGCATCCTCCACCACACCCACTGCGCAATCCATTGCTGTTGTTTTCAGAGCAGAAAGCCCAAATGTCTTGAGACCCTTTCCTGACAAACAACACAACTGGTTTCCTTGCCAGGAATTAATCCTCTAAACTTCTGTCCCTCTATGCTCTCCAACTCTCCTGGTGAGTACCTAACCACTGACTCATTCAATGTTGCCTTCTAGAATGTTTACTCCTTTTGCAGAGAAAGCTCCTGATTGACATCCTGGGTTTGACTCAAATCTTCTCATTTAAGCCTGACTCCCCGCCCACCATGTTTCTGTTTCTCTTTCTACTCTTTCCTTCCACCGCTTCCTCCCTCCCTCCACAGGCACTATGGCAGCATAATGATGGTCATCATCAGGTTCCATCTAGACCCCACTGACACTTCTTTGTTTTGAGATTTATTTTAAGTCCTTCCACCTCCTTTACATAAAATGACAACACTGAAACAGGCCATCCAGCCCAATCAATCTGTGTTGTTTCTCCTCCCCAGGAGCCATAGTGCTAATCCCATGTTCCTACCCTGTTCCCATATCACTTTGTTCCCCCCCAAGACAGGGTGGGGGGGAGGGGGGAGGGAAGGCGGAGAGAGGGAGGGAAAGGGAGGGAGAGATAGGGAGAGAGAGAGAGGGAGGGAGAGAGAGGGAGGGGGAGGGGGAGAGAGAGGGGAAGAGCCAGGGGGAAACAGGGGAAGAGAGGGAGTGGGACAGAGGGAGTGGGAGATGGAGAGAGGGAGGGAAGACCGGGAGAGGGGGAGAGAGAGGAGCAGAGAGGGAGGGGGAGAGAGAGGGAGGGGTTGGCAAGGAGAGAGAGGGAGGGGAAGACAGGGAGAGAGGGAGCAGGAGATGGGGAGAGAGAGGGAGGGAGAGGGGGTGGAGGGAGGGGAGAGGGGGAGAGAGAGGGAGAAAGGGGTAGAGAGAGGAGATGGAGAAAGAGACTGGGGAGAGAGGGGTGTAATGTATTTGCTTCATGGATTCTTTGCTTATGAATTCATAGCAACACATTGCTATTAAGTACTAGTTGGTTTATTAGCAAAAAGTTTAACAATCACATTACGCATTACCAGTTCATTCACCAGGCTCACAACCACCTGCTGCATTGCTGAACCCAAATGGCTGGTGTTTTATTGAGTCTTGTGAACATCATGTGACTGGCTAAGCCATTCCCAACTCAACAGCTCTACAACTATTTTAGTTGAACCTGTAAATCAAATGAAAATCAAATTACCCCTTATTAAAGGGGGTACCAAAACCGACAAATGAACAAATTAAACTTTAGACACTAACAGATCAAATTAAAATTTGGTTGCCGGGAATGATGATGCGCTCCAGTCTCTCTGGCGCCTACCTCTCGCGGAAGGCTGCGTGCGTACCAGTGGACACCGCGTGCTCCATCTCCAGGGACACCCTGGCTCAGATGTAACCATGGAAGAGAGACAGGCAGTCGAGCTAAATGACTCCCTCGACCTCCTGCTGCTTGGATCTTGGCCATGGCCAGGAGCAGTCCTACGAGGAGGCCTTCCGAACTGCCCACTACCCTCCGTACAGGGTGCCCAAAGATCAGGAGTGTGGGACTGAAGTGCAACCAGAACTTGAGGAGCAGCCCCTTCAAATAATGGAATAGGGACTGCAACCACACACATTGAACATAGACGTGGAACATGGACTCCTCTCGATCGCAGAAATTGAAGGCGGCCTGGGTGTCTGTGAACCGACTTAAAAACCGATTGCACATGACCGCTCCGTGCAACACCCTCCAGGCCAAGTCCTCAATAACTAAAGGGAGGACTCCCGTGTAGAGAGTACTCCATTGGGGACTGCCGCCTCCTCCGGAAGGCAAGATGGTCAACAGCTCTACAACCTTTTTTTTTTAAGAGCACAATCAACAGGTTTACAACTTTTTTAGTTAAGACCATCAATCAAATCAAATGCCCCCTTATTAGAGGGGGCACTAAAACCGACAAATAAACAATTTAAATTTTGGCCATCAACTTAATTCAAATTAAAATTTGGTTGCCGGGGGTGATAATGTAATCCAGTCACTCCGGCGCCCATCTCCCGCGGAAGGCCGCGAGTTTACCGGGGGACATCACGTGCTCCATCTCGAGGGACGCCTGACTCGGATGTAACCACGGAAGAGAGGCAGGCAGTCGGGCTGAACGACCCCCTCGACCACCGCTGCCTGGACCGACTGATGGCCCCCTTGGCCATGCCCAGGAGCAGTCCAATGAGGAGGCCTTCTGACCTGCCCGCTCTCCTTCGCACAGGGTGGCCAAAGATCAGGAGTGTGAGACTGATGTGCAACCAGAATTTGAGGAGCAGCCCCTTCAAATATTGGAAAATGGGCTGCAACCTCGCACACTCTACATACACATGGAACACGGACTCCTCTAGATCGCAGAAATTACAGGGGCCTGGGATGCCGTGAACCAACTTAAAAACGTAATGCATGGGACTGCTCCATGCAACACCCTGCAGGCCAAGTACCCAATAAATAAGGGGAGGACTCCCGCGTAAAGAGCACTCCACTGGGGAACCCCGCCTAATCCGGATGGCAAGATGGTCAACAGCTCTACAACTATTTTGTTGTGAATAAAATAAATCATTAAATCAAGTGCCCATGCTACCCGCCACCACCTCAGCAATACCCCAGCCCTGCACAAGGTAGAAAAGGCCATCCGTCAGCTCAAGAACAACAAGGCATCAGGAGCAGATGGAATCCCCGCTGAGACACTAAAATATGGCGGAGAGGCACAATTGGCCCGAATGCATGACCTCACCTCTCTCATCTGGAAGAAGGAGAGCATGCCAGGAGATCTCAGAGATGTAGTAATCGTGACCATCTTTTAAAAAGGAGACAAGCCCGACTATAGAGGAATCTCACTCTTTTCAGCCACTGGGAAAGCCATCGCTAGAATCCTCCTCAACCGTCTTCTCCCTGTTGCTGAGGAGCTCCTCCCAGAGTCACAGTGCGGATTCCATACCCTACGGGGCACAATAGACATGATCTTTATGGCACAACAACTGCAAGCAAAATGCAGGGAACAGCACCAACCCTTGTACATGGCCTTCTTTGACCTTGCAAGGCCTTTGACACAGTTAACCCCAAGGGACTATGGAGCGTCCTCCTCCATTTTGGCTGCCCCCAAAAATTTGTCGCCATCCTCCGCCTGCTCCACAACGACATGCAAGCCGTGATCCTGACCAATGCACCCACCACAGACCCAATCCATGTCCAGATCGGGGTTAAGTAGGGCTGCGTCATTGCGTCAACCCTCTTCTCGATCTTCCTCGCTGCAATACCTTCTCTACCATATCAGACATGTTCGGTTGCAATAAACTGAGACATATCCTCAGCCTACACTCAGCATGTGTGTATCCTGTTGTCGAATGAGGTGTAGTCCTGTATTTGAAAAGATAATTCGCTAATCTGTGCTTCATGCTCACCAATGATCCAGTCTGTAGAACTTTTTTGAGTAAAGCCTCCTTGACAATCTTGACTGACCTTTCAACTGCACCATTTGCAGCAGGATGATATGGTGCAACCAACGTGTGTTTGATACCGTTGTGTTTGGCAAAACTCGCAAATTGCATGGACCGAATTTGCGGCCCATTATCTGACACCATTTCATTGGGCAAGCCATGGCATGCAAAAATATCCCGCAATTCATCCAATGTATGCTCTGCAGTCGTAGATGACCCCATATGCCGTACCTCCAGCCATTTCGAATGGCTATCGATTAGAACCAGAAAATTATCATTGCCCCTTGCACAAAAATCAATATGTAGTCTTTGGAATGTTCTCGTTGGCCAAGTCCATGTTTGCAGTGGCATTTTAGCTAGCATGGTCCTGCAGTCTTGATATATAGTATATTTACTTACTAATACTTCTAAGTTTTTATGCACCCCAGGCCAATAAACAAAACTTCGGGCCACTGCTTTCATGTCTATGATGCCAGTATGCTCACCGTGAAGTTCCGTCAAAACTTTGGCCTGTAGTGCACTGGGAATGACTACTCTCAGGCCCCATTTTAGACATCCCTGCTCACATGATAATTCATGCCAACAATGATAAAAGGACTTTAACGCCTCATCTACATGTGTCTGATCTTCAGATCACCCTCGCAGGGTGCGCTCACAGGTTGTAATGTGGCATCTTTCTGTGTGTGCTATGCAATAACAGAGGCAGTGACTGGAAAGTCTTCATCAACAATATCTAGAGTGAAGATTGACTGTTCACGGCCAATTTCAGAACGTTCACGAGGCATCCGCCATTGCATTCTGCTTTAATGTGCGATACTCGATTTTATAATCGTACTGAGACAATAAAATTGCCCATCTTTGCATTGTGGAAGCCGGCATAGATGGAATTGCGCTTTTGGGCCTAGGATAGCTAGTAACGGTTTGTGATCAGTTACTAGTGTGAATTGGCATCCCAAAAAAAACTGGTGAAACTACTTCATACCAAATATAATCACCAAAGCCTCTTTCTCAAACTGAACATAATTTTGTTCGCTTTTGTTGAGCGTACGTGATGCAAAGGCAACTGTTTTTTCCTGCCCATCATTCATAACATGGCTGATCACTGCTCCCACACCATACCCAGAGGCATCACATGCAAGTCTTAGTTCACGAATCAGACTGGAAGAGGACGACTGCTCAAGCGCCACTTGCATGTGTCGCATGCATTCTGTTGCTCTTGGTCCCATATCCAAAGCACCCCTTTCTTTAATAAATAATGGAGTGGTGCGAGCACCATTGCTAATCCAGGAAGAAAATGAGCATAATATTGGACCATGCCTAAAAAGAATCGTAATTCAGTAAAGTTTTTCGGTTCCGGGGTGATCATGATGGCTTGCATTTTCTACTTAACTAGTTGGAGACCATTTTCATCGACCCGCAATCCTAGATAAACCACCTCACGCTGTATTAATGCATATTTACTCCTCTTCAGCTTCAGATTCTGGTAATTGAACCGTCTGAATACTTCTAAGATTTCCAGGTTTTCATTCTCCATGACGATGGCTATCAACACATCGTTTTGATTACACAAACAGTGATTCATTCGCTGTTAGCAGCAGCCAAGTTCGTGGCACCGTGGATGGCTCTGCTGCACAGGAGGGGAGGAAAAAGAGTGGGAGAGCTATAGTGATAGGGGATTCGATTGTATAGGGAATAGATTGGAGTTTCTGCGGCCGGTATGTTGCCTCCCTGGTGTTGCCAGGATGGTATGTTGCCTCCCTGGTGCAAGGGTCAAGGATGTCTCGGAGCAGGTGCAGGACATTCTGAAAAGGGAGGGTGAATAGCCAGTTGTCGTGGTACATACAGGTATCAACGATATAGATAAAAAATGGGAGGAGGTCCTACGAGACGAATTTAGGGAGAGAGGAGCTAAATTAAAAAGTAGGACCTCAAAAGTAGTAATCTCAGGATTGCTACCAGTGCCACATGCTAGTCAGAGTAGGAATCGCAGGATAGCTCAGATGAATACGTGGCTTGAGGAGTGGTGCAGAAGGGAGGGATTCAAATTCCTGGGACATTGGAACCGGTTCTGGGGGAGGTGGGACCAGTACAAACCGGGCGGGCAGGACCAGAACCAATCTCCTAGGGAGAGTGTTTGCTGTTGGGGAGGAGTTAAACTAATATGGGAGGGGGATGGTAATCTATGCAAGGAGACAGAGGGAAATAAAATGGAGGCAGAAGCAAAAGATAGAAAGGAGAAAAGTAAAAGTGGAGGACAGAGAAACCCAAGGCAAAAAACAAAAAGGGCCACATTACAGCAAAATTCTAAAGGGGCAAAGTGTGTTAAAAAAAACAAGCCTGAAGGCTCTGTGCCTCAATGCGAGGAGTATTCGGAATAAGGTGGATGAATTAACTGCGCAGATAGCAGTTAATGGATATGATGTAATTGGCATCACAGAGACATGGCTCCAGGGTGAACAAGGCTGGGAACTCAACATCCAGGGGTATTCAGCATTTAGGAAGGATAGACAGAAAGGAAAAGGAGGCGGGGTGGCGTTGCTGGTTAAAGAGGAAATTAATGCAACAGTAAGGAGTGGCATTAGTTTGGATGATATGGAATAGGTATGGGTGGACTGCGGTATACCAAAGGGCAGAAAACGCTAGTGGAGTTGTGTACAGACCACCAAACAGTAGTAGTGATGTTGGGGATGGCATCAAACAAAAAATAAGGGATGTGTGCAATAAAGGTACAGCAGTTATCATGGGCAACTTTAATCTACATATTGATTGGGCTAACCAAACCAGTAGCAATGCGGTAGAGGAGGATTTCCTGGAGTGTATTACGGATGGTTTTCTAGACCAATATGTCGAGGAACCAACTAGAGAACTGGCCATCCTAGACTGGGTGATGTGTAATGAGAAGGGACTAATTAGCAATCTTGTTGTGCGAGGCCCCTTGGGGAAGAGTGACCATAATATGGTAGAATTCTTTATTAAGATGGAGAGTGACACAGTTAATTCTGAAATTCGGGTCCTGAACTTAAGGAAAGGTAACTTCGATGGTATGAGGCGTGAATTGGCTAGAATAGACTGGCAAATGATACTTAAAGGGTAGACGGTGGATAGGCAATGGCAAACATTTAAAGATCACATGGATGAACTTCAACAATTGTACATTCCTGGGAAGGTGGCTCAACCGTGGCTAACAAGAGAAATTAAGGATAGTGTTAAATCCAAGGAAGAGGCATATAAATTGGCCAGAAAAAGCAGCAAACCTGAGGACTGGGAGAAATTTAGAATTCAGCAGAGGAGGACTAAGGGTTTAATTAAGAGTGGGAAAATAGAGTACGAGAAGAAGCTTGCTGGAAACATACAAACTGACTGCCAAAGCTTCTATGGATAGGTGAAGAGAAAAAGTTTAGTGAAGACAAAAGTAGGTCCCCTACAGTCGGATTCAGGTGAATTTATAATGGGGAACAAAGAAATGGCAGACCAATTGAACAAATACTTTGGTTCTGTCTTCACGAAGGAAGACACAAATAACCTTCCGGATGTACTGGGGACTGAGGGTCTAGTGAGAAGGAGGAACTGAAGGATATCCTTATTAGACTGGAAATTGTGTTAGGGAAATTGATGGGATTGAAGGCCGATAAATCCCCGGGGCCTGAAAGTCTGCATCCCAGAGTACTAGGAAGTACTAGGAAGTGGCCCTAGAAATAGTGGATGCATTGGTGATCATTTTCCAACAGTCTATCGACTCTGGTCAGTTCCTATGGACCGGAGAGTTGCTAATGTAACACCACTTTTTAAAAAAGGAGGGAGAGAGAAAACAGGTAATTATAGACCGGTTAGCCTGACATCAGTAGTGGGGAAAATGTTGGAATCAATCATTAAGGATGAAATAGCAGTGCATTTGGAAAGCAGTGACAGGATCTGGCCAAGTCAGCATGGATTTCTGAAAGGGAAATCATGCTTGACGAATCTTCTGGAGTTTTTTGAGGATGTAACTAGCAGAGTGGACAAGGGAGAACCAGTGGATGTGGTGTATTTGGACTTTAAAAAGGCTTTTGACAAGGTCCCACACAAGAGATTGGTGTGCAAAATCAAAGCACATGGTATTGGGGGTAATGTACTGACGTGGATAGAGAACTGGTTGGCAGACAGGAAGCAGAGAGTCGGGATAAATGGGTCCTTTTCAGAATGGCAGGCAGTGACTAGTGGAGTGCTGCAGGGCTCAGTGCTGGGACCTCAGCTCTTTACAGTATACGTTAATGATTTAGATGAAGGAATTGAGTGTAATATCTCCAAGTTTGCAGATGACGCTAAGCTGGGTGGCTGTGTGAGCTGTGAGGAGACGCTAAGAGGCTGCAGGGTGACTTGGACAGGTCAAGTAAGTGGGCAAATGCATGGCAGATGCAGTATAATGTGGATAAATTGAGGTTATCCACTTTGGGGGCAAAAACACGAAGGCAAAATATTATCTGAATGGTGGCAGATTAGGGAAAGGTGAGGTGCAACGAGACCTGGGTGTCATGGTTCATCAGTCATTGAAAGTTGGCATGCAGGTTCAGCATGTGGTGAAGAAGGTAAAGTGTATGTTGGCCTTCATAGCTAGGGGATTTGAGTATAGGAGTAGGGAGGTCTTACTGCAGTTGTACAGGGCCTTGGTGAGACCTCACCTGGAATATTGTGTTCAGTTTTGGTCTCCTAATCTGTGGAAGGACGTTCTTGCTATTGAGTGAGTGCTGCGAAGGTTCACCAGGCTGATTCCAGGGATGGCTGGATTGACATATGAGGAGAGACTGGATCAACTGGGCCTTTATGCACTGGAGTTTAGAAGGATGAGAGGGGATCTCATAGAAACGTATAAGACTCTGATGGGACTGGACAGGTTAGATACGGAAAGAATGTTCCCGATGTTGGAGAAGTCCAGAACCAGGGGACACAGTATTAAGATAAGGGGTAGGCCATTTAGGACTGAGATGAGGAGAAACTTCTTCACTCAGAGTTGTTAACCTGTGGAATTCCCTGCTGCAGAGAGTTGTTGATGCCAGTTCATTGGCTATATTCAAGAGGGAGTTAGATTTGGCCCTTACGGCTAAAGGGATCAAGGGGTATGGAGAGAAAGCAGGAAAGGGGTACTGAGGGAATGATCAGCCATGATCTTATTGAATGGTGGTGCAGGCTCAAAGGGCCGAATGGCCAACTCCTGCACCTATTTTCTATGTTTCTATGATCCATGGTAGTTTGAAATATCTTTGGTGAGGATTTGATGCCACACGGCAATTTAATGTATGAATATAAACCTTTGCGTGTATTAACTGTCAGATATGCTGACTATCCTTGTCAATGTTGAGTTGAGCATAGGCGTGGGAGAGATCCAGTTTTGTGGCTCCCGCCAGTTCTGCATACAGGTCCTGTGATGTCGGTGAAGGGTACTGTTAATCATCAACTGCTCGATTCAGGGTAATTTTATAATCCCCACAGAGCCATACCATTTTGTCTGCCTTCGGAACTACAACTAATGGGTTGGCCCAGTCACTCCTATCAGTCTTCATTAAAACTCAGTTTTTCTCCAACTTATCAACCTGCAATTTTAATGCATATGGTACCGGCCTTGGACTACAACAAATAGGATTGACATCTGACCTAATCCGAATATGTGAATTGTATCCCTTGGTGCCCTCGTATGAGTCCTCAAACATGTTAGCATATTTCTCCAGCAGAGTATCTAGCCGGGACTGAGTGTAATGTAGCCAAGTTTGCTGACGATACAAAATCTGCAAAAGGACATTGACAGGCTAAGTGAGTGGGCAAGAATTTGGCAGATGGAGTATAATGTTGGAAAGTGCGAGGTCATGCACTCTGGCAGAAAAATAATCAAAGAGCAAGTTATCATTTAAATGGAGAAAGATTGCAAAGTGCCGCAATACAGTGGGATCCGGGGATACTTGTGCATGAAACACAAAAGAATAGTATGCAGGTACAGCAAGTGATCAGGAAGGCCAATGGTATCTTGGCCTTTACTGCAAAGGGGATGGAGTATAAAAGCAGGGAAGTCTTGCTACAGCTAGATAAGGTATTGGTGAGACCACACCAGGAATACTACGTGCAGTTTTGGTTTCCATATTTATGAAAGGATATATTTGCTTTGGAGGCAGTTCAGAGCAGGTTCACTAGGTTGATTCCGGGGATGGGGGAATTGACTTATGAGGAAAGGTTGAGGAGGTTGGACCTCTACTCATTGGAATTCAGAAGAATGAGAGGTGATCTTATCGAAACGTATAAGATTATGAGGAGGCTTGACAAGGTGGATGCAGAGAGGATGTTTCTACTGATGGGGAAGACTAGAACTAGAGGGTATGATCTTAGAATAAGGGGCCGCCCATTTAAGACAGAGATGAGGAGAAATGTCTTCTCTCAGACAGTTGTAAATCTGTAGAATTCGCTGCCACAGAGAGCTGTGGAAGCTGGGACATTGAATAAATTTAAGACAGAAATAGACAGCTTCTTAAACGATAAGGGGTTATGGGGAGCGGGCGGGGAAGTGGAGCTGAATCCATGATCAGATCAGCCATGATCTTATTGAATGGAGGAGCAGGCTCAAGGGGCCGTATGGCCTACTGTTTCCATTTCCTACGTTTCTATGTTCCTATTAACCATTTCTGTACTACAGATGCTGTACCAATCTATCATGTATGTATGCTTGGATTTACTAGCCACCAGGTGGCGCCACTGTCAGAGATCATTGTACGTGTGTGCGGCCCGGGTATAAAAGGCCAGCCACCTTGTAATGTAATCACTTTGGGCTGTAATAAAGTAGAGCCAAGTCTGTACCTGTTCGGAGTTTACAGTATTCAGTCTATTGAGTTATTGCATACACAAGGACTATGAAACATTGTGTGCTCTGGTACGTGACCATCTCAAACCAGATGAAGGCATCATCATCTCAAGATATTGATTCTATACACACGTTCGTTCTGACGTCCAGGATGTATCAGAATTCATTGCCATCTTAAGACGTCTAGCTGGACCGCGTAAGTTCGAAATTGCGTTGGCAGACATGCTGCGGGACTTCTTTATAATCGGCATCAACCACGAGCTGATCCTGCGTAAGCTACTGGCGGCGGAGACGCTGGATTTGAGCAAGGCCATCACGATTGCCCAATCATGCATGACGACAGACAAAAGCTTAAAGCAGATATCATTGAAAAATCTGAACTCGGCAAGTACTGTAAACAAAATTGTATCATCGTTTGGCAGAGCTGCATATGGCAGGGCGTACCCAACTGCGTTCGCGTATGCGAAACCTGTGGCTGCTCAAAGTCTGCCAATGGGAATGAATCCGATATCACCGTGTTGGCATTGTGGGGGAAATCATCAGTCTCATCAGTGTCGGTTTAAACAGTATATTTGTAAAGGCTGTTCGAGAGTGGGGCATCTCCAGCGCATGTGTCCGCAACTGAGCAAGCGTGCTGCGACACACCACGTGGAGGATGATGACCAGTCGAGCGCGGATCCGGATATGCAATCCAAGATACCAGAGGAGAAAGTGTATGGACTATATTCGTTCCTAACAAAGAGCCAACCGATAATGATTAATGTAAAACTTAATGGTGTGCCGGTATCGATGGAATTGGACACAGGTGTGAGTCACTCAATAATGAGCCAGAGGACATTCGACAGGCTGTGGGATACTAAGGCTGTGAGGCCTAAGCTGAGTCCAGTTAATGCCAAGTTCCGACGTACACTAAAGAACTCATAATGGTGATTGGCAGTGCAGTAATCAAGGTGTCGTATGATGGTGCTGTTCATTATGTATCGTTATGGATTGTTCCAGGCAATGGTCCAACGCTGTTCAGCAGGAATTGTCTAGAAAAAATAAAATGGAATTGTAACGATATCAAAGCGTTGTCATCGGAGGAGGATACGCCATGTGATCAAGTGCTGAGCAAGTTCCCCATGCTGTTTGAACCAGGCATCAGCAGTTTCACGGGAGCCAAGGTGCAGATCCACGTGGACTCAGATGCAAGGCCCATCCATCATAAAGCTCGGGCAGTTCCGTACATGATGAGGGAGAAGGTCGAAATTGAACTGGACAGACTCCAACGTGAAGGGGTCATATCACTGGTCGAATTTCACGAATGGGTCAGCCCCATTGTTCCTGTGTTGAAAAGTGATGGCACTGTCAGGATTTGTGGAGACTACAAGGTTACGATCAACCGAGTTTCGAAACGGGATCAATAGCCATTACCGAAGGCTGATGACCTGTTTGCAATGCTAGCCGGGGGGAAGTCGTTCACAAAACTGGATCTGACGTCGGCCTACATGACACAGGAGCTGGTCGACACATCGAAGAAACTTATGTGCATCAACACTCATAAAGGACTGTTTATCTACAACAGGTGCCGTTTTGGAATTCGCTCGGCTGCAGCCATATTTCAAAGGAACATGGCGAGTCTACTGAAGTTCGTCCCCAGAACCGTCGTGTTCCAAGATGACATACTGGTCACAGGTTGTGACTCCGAGGAACATCTGAACAACCTGGAAGAGGTTCTACATCATCTGGACAAAGTGGGACTCAGACTGAAACTCTCGAAGTGCATCTTCATGGCACCGGAAGTCAAATTCTTGGGGAGGAAATTTGCTGCTGACGATATCAGGCCTACGGACTCAAAAACCAAGGCCATCAAAAATGCACCCAAGCCTCAGAATGTGACAGAGCTGCGTTCGTTCCTTGGTCTACTCAACTATGTCGATAATTTCTTACCTAGATTGAGCATTTTATTAGAGCCACTGCACATGCTGCTAAGAAAAGGCGACAACTGGGTTTGGCGTGCGTCTCAAGATAGAGCTTTTGAGAAAGCTACTAATCTGCTTTGCTCTAACAAGCTGCTGGTACATTATGATCCGTGTAAGCGTCTAGTATTGGCCTGTGATGCTTTGTCATATGGAGTTGGTTGCGTGCTCCAACAAGCTAATGAGTTCGGGTAAACTACAACCTGTTGCATATGCTTCTAAAAGTTTGTCAAAGGCGGAAAAAGCCTACAGCATGATAGAAAAAGAAGCATTAGCCTGTGTGTATGAGGTTAAAAAGATGCATCACTACCTGTTTGGTCTTCGGTTTGAACTGGAAACAGATCACAAGTCACTCATTTCATTGTTTTTGGAAAACAAAGGTATCAATACCAATGCATCGTCCCGCATCCAAAGGTGGGCACTGACATTATCTGCCTATGATTATGTCATTCACCATAGACCTGGCACCAAGAATTGTGCTGATGCATTGAGCCATCTGCCGTTGCCCACACTGGAGGTGGAAACGCCACAACCGGCAGACCTACTGTTAGTCATGGATGCTTTGGAAAGTGAAGAAACCCCTGTCACGGCCCAACAAGTTAAGACCTGGATCAACCAGGACCCGATATTATCAGTTGTGAAAGTTGCATCCTTAGTGGTGATTGGTCTGCCATACCCAAGCAAATGTGTGAGGAGACCAAACCTTACATCCTTCGCAAAAACGAACTATCCATTCAATCAGATTGTATACTCTGAGATAATCGTGTTGTTATGCCCAAGAAAGGCAGAGAGAAATTTTTGCATGATCTATATAGCACGCATCCACGTATTGTCATGATGAAAGCCATTGCCAGGTCTCATGTATGGTGGCCTGGAATTGACTCTGATCTGGAATCATGTGTGCATCAGTGCAACACTTGCATGCAGCTTACTAAAGCACCAGCGGAATAGCCGCTGAGTCTGTGGTCGTGGCCATCTAAACCATGGTCCAGGATCCACATCGACTTTGCAGGTCCCTTCCTGGGAAATATGTTCTTAGTTGTTATTCCTAGTGGATAGAGTGTACAATCATGTTATCCAGCACATTACAGCTACCATTGAGAGCCTTCGTGTCATGTTTGCTACGCATGGTCTGCCTGACATCGTTGTAAGTGACAACGGATCTTGCTTCACCAGTATGGAGTTTCAAGAGTTCATGAAAGTCAATGGTATCAAACATGTGAGGTCAGCACCATTCAAACCGGCATCCAATGGACAAGCAGAGCTTGCGGTCCAAACCATCATCAGAGTATGAAACGTGTAATTCAAGGTTCACTGCAAACTCGCTTGTCACGCATATTGCCATGTTGTTACAGGATAAGACCCCATACGCTTACCGGGGTCTCCCCTGCTGAACTATTGATGAAGAGAGGTCTCAAGACTAGGCTCTCTCTTGTCCACCCTGATTTGAATAATCGTGTCGAATACAGACGTCAAAGTCAGCAAGGGTATCATGATCGCGGTACTGTGTCACATGACATTTCTATCAATGATCCTGTGTATGTACTGAATTATGATCAAGGTCCCAAATGGATCACCGGTACTGTTACGGCCAAGGAGGGTAACAGAGTGTTTATTGTTAAATTCAAGAATGGGCAAACATGTAGGAAACATGTTGATCAGATACAGCTGCGGCACACAGATGTACCGGAACAGTCTGAGGAAGACACAATCAGTAACCAACCAACCTACCCTCAGTCATCAGAGGACTTTGCTGTCATCAATGAATCTGGACTTTCAATCACTGACATGGTAAATGAATCTGGACTTCAATCCCTGATATGGTCATTGCCACTCCCGTCAGATCGGCTACCCAGCCCCCAGACTCAGAACACTCGCCCAAGGCTGGAGTTGAACTGAGACGCTCAACTCGGGAGCGGAAAGCCCCGGACTGTCCCAATTTGTAAAAAGACCGTTACTAATATCTTAAAGGGGGATATTGTCATGTATGTATGCTTGGGTTTACTAGCCACCAGGTGGTGCCACTGTCGGAAGTCATTGGGCTGTGCGCACGTGTGTGCAGCCCAGGTATAAAAGCCCAGCCACCTTGTAATGTAATCTCTTTGGGCCCTAATAAAGTAGAGCCAGGTCTGTACCTGTTCGAAGTTTACAGTATTCAGTCTAGTGAGTTATTGCATACACAACACAATCCAAACAAAGCACACTTAGCCAATCTTTGAGTGTTGGCCAATTGACGTATTTCGCTATAATAATCGCGTTTGTTGCCCCTGGTATTGAACTATACACTCCATTTGTCCAAGCGTCTACAGTTTTTCCCTCTGCTGAGCTTGCTTTTAGTGGTATGCCCCTGAAATTCTTGAAATACATATCCTGACTCATTATTGAGCAATCAGCCGCTGTATCTATTGCCATATCAATCCATTGATTATTGATCAGTATTAACATTCTGAAATCCTGACATAAAGAACGTACTGCCTTGCCCTTCAGTGCATATACACCAAAATCTACACTATTCTGATCGCTTTCCACCCAGTGAAGTCTGTGATTATCGTTAGGCCTGTCCTTGGATTTACATGTGGCAAAATTACAAGACAAAACAGATAAATTTGACACCAAGCCACAAAAGAAGTAATGACCGAAAGCTTGTTTAAAGAGGTAGGTTTTAAGGACCATCTTAAAGGAGGAAAGAGAGGTAGAGAGGCAGAGAGGTTTAGGGAGGGACAGCCACTGATGGTTGAGTAGTTATAATGAGGGATGTTCAAGAGGCCAGAATTTGAGGAGTGCAGACATCTTGTGGAGTTGTGAGGCTGAAAAAGATTACAGAGATAGGGAGGGGCTTGTAAACAAGGATGAAAATTTTGAAATCGAGGCATTGTTTAACCGGGAGCCAATGTAGGTCAGAAAGAACAGGGGTGATGGGTGATCGTGACTTGGTGCGAGTTAGTACACGGGCTGCTGAGTTTTGGATGACCTCAAGTTTACATAGTGTAAAATGTGGGAGCCCGGCCAGGCGTGAGTTGGAGTAGTCAAGTCTAGAGGTACCAAAGACATAAATGAGGCTTTCAGCAGCAGAAGAGCTGAAGCGGGCAATGCTATGGAGGTGGAAAAAGGTGGTTTTATTTATGCCATGGATATGTGGCTGGAAACTCATTTCAGGGTCAAATATGATACCTAGGTTATGAATAGTCTTGCTCACCCTTGGATAACTCTTTGTTGGCCGGCGCGTAAACGATGGGCCGAAATGGCCTCCTTCCGTGCTGTAAAGTTCTATGATTCTATGAAAACTAATTTATAAAAAGGCCAATTTATTTGTACCGTGTTGTTATGCATGTAAACTTTGTAATAGTGTAAAACTTGCCAATAGGCGGCGCACCTGTTGTAGACCCAAGGGTCACCGGCACACCTCGTGCAAGCAACTTTAAAAGTTTGTCTGCCATGCTACTTCTTCACTCTGGAGTTTGATTAGAGACAAAGGTCACATCAGTTTAAGCTTACAGCATACAGTCTTGTGGAGTTATTCTGAACATAGCAATTTTGCCGGGGGAACCCCTGTAAGTGAGTGGGGTCGCGTCCGGTAGCTGAGCAGAACCCGAGATAACCGGGTCTGCAGGGAACCGTCCGTCACGCGTTTCAAGCTCTGCTTGATAGTTTGGACTGCCCATTCCACTTTGATACATCCTTACTATACAGTATAAATGCACACGAGGCCCATGCTTGAGAGAAGGTCAGTCTGTGACCTGTCCTTTATTTCTTAGCACTCGAGTGATGAAGGTGGTTGGAGCTTCCCCTTTTATACCTGAAGGTACAGGTTAGGAGTGTCTCCCACCTAGAGGTCATTGTTCTCACAGTGTACAACTTAGGTTAGATTATACATGGGTTACAATGCTGGTTGAATACATGACATCACCTCCCCCACCCCCAAAGTCTTATTGGGATCACAGATTGAGTCTCTCTGGTGGTTTACGCTCCCTTGTAGAGCGCCTGAGTTGGGGCTCCAGTTGTTGGGCGCTGGCCTGAGTGCCTCAGGCCTATCTAGACTGCCCACAGTGATTGGGCTCTCCTCCCTTTGGTTCCGGTGTGCGGTCACCTGTGGTGGAGTGAACTCTACAACGTGTTCTTCCTCTGCTTCTTCTATGGGGTTGCTGAACCTCCTTTTTGTTTGATCCACGTGTTTGCGGCAGATTTGTCCATTGGTAAGTTTAACTACCAGAATCCTATTCCCCTCTTTGGCAATCACAGTGCCTGAGAGCTATTTGGGCCCTGCAGCGTAGTTGAGGACAAAAACAGGATCATTTACATCAATACATCGCGCCCTCGCATTCCTGTCATGGTAGTCATATTGTGGCTGGCGCCTGCTCTCGACAATTTCTTTCATGTTGAGGTGTATGAGGGATAGCCGGGTTTTGAGCGTCCTTTTCATTAGCAGTCTGCGGGTGGAACCCCTGTGAGTGAGTGTGGTCGGGATCTATAGGCCAACAAGATGCATGATAAGCGCCTTTGTAGGGAACCCCCTTGGATTCTGAGCATCCCCTGTTTGATTATCTGCACTGTTCGTTCTGCCTGGCCGTTTGAGGCCGGCTTGAACGATGCCATTCTGACATGGTTAATTCCATTGCCTGCCATGAAGTTCTGGAATTCAGTGCTTGTGAAGCATGGGCCATTGTCGTTGACCAAGACGTCCAGTAGACCGTGGGCGGCGAACATTGCCCGTAGACTTTCTACCGTGGCAGAGGATGTGCTTGAATTTAAAATGTCACACTCGATCCATTTGGAGTAGGCGTCTACTACAACCAAAAACATTTTTCCCATGAAAGGACCTGCGTAGTCCACATGGATGCGTGACCAAGACTTGGCGGGCCATGGCCAGGGGCTAAGGGAGGCTTCCCTGGGCGCATTGCCCAACTAGGCACACATGTTGCACCTGCGAACACCAAGTTCCAGATCTGCGTCTATCCCTGGCCACCAAACATGTGACCTGGCAATTGCCTTCATCATGACAATGCCTGGGTGCTCATTGTGGAGTTCTCCGATGAACACCTCTCTGCCCATCTGGGGCATGACTACGCGGTTTCCCCACAGTAGGCAATCGGCCTGAATGGAGAGTTCATCCCTGTGCCTGTGAAATGGTTTAAATTCCTCAGGGTATGCCCTGTACGTGGCTGCCCAGTCCCCATTCAGGACACATTTCTTGACTAGAGACAATAGCGGGTCTCTATTTGTCCAGACTTTAATCTGACGGGCTGTCACGGGTGAGCCTTCGCTTCCGAAAGCTTCAACAGCCATGACCATCTCAGCAGCATGCTCGGTAGCCCCCTCAGTGGTGGCTAGTGGGAGCCTGCTGAGTGCATCGGTGTAGTTTTCAGTGCCCGGTCTGTGCCGAATCATAGGCGGCTAACGTGAGTGCCCACCTCTGTCTGCGGGCCGATGCGTTTGCAGTTATGGTCTTGTCGTCGCCCAAATGGGACGTTAGGGGTTTGTGATCTGTCTCCAGCTCAAATTTCCTGCCAAACAGGTACTGGTGCATTTTCTTTACAGCATATACACATGCAAGCGCCTCCTTTTCTACCATCCCGTAGCCCCTTTCTGCCTGGGACAGACTCCTGGAGACATAAGCTATCGGCTGTAACTGACCCTTGGCATTAACATGCTGCAACACACACCCGACACCATAGAATGATGCATCGCACGTTAACACAAGTTTCTTACATGGGTCGTATAGTGTAAACAGAGTGTTGGAACATAACAAATTGCGTGCTCTATTAAAAGCCCTTTCCTGGCTGTCCCCCCAGACCCATTCGCGACCTTTGCATAGGAGCACGTGTAGCGGCTCTAGCAGCATGCTCAATTTGGGAAGAAAGTTACCAAAATAGTTCAGGATTCCCAGGAACGAACGCAGCTCCGTCGTGTTACGGGGTCTGGGTGCTCTCTGGATCGCTTCCGTCTTGGACGCAGTAGGGCTGATCCCGTCTGCTGCTACCCTCATCCCCAGGAATTCTACCTCTGGAGCTAGGAAGACGCACTTCGCCTTTTTCAGTCGCAGCCCTATCCGGTCCAGTCTGCGTAGCACCTCCTCCAGGTTGTGGAGGTGTTCTTCAGTATCGTAACCCATGATGAGGATGTCGTCCTGAAAAACCACCGTCCCTGGAATCGACTTGAGGAGGCTTTCCATATTTCGTTGCAAGATCGTGGCGGCCGAGCGAATCCCGAACAAACATCTGTTGTACTCAAACAACCCCTTGTGTGTCGTGATGGTGGTCAGCCTCTTCGACTTACTCGCCAGCTCCTGGGTCATGTAAGCTGAGGTCAGGTCCAATTTTGAAAAAAGTTTGCCACCGGATAGCGTCGCAAAGAGGTCCTCTGCTCTTGGTAGTGGGTACTGGTCTTGGAGTGACACCAGATTGATGGTGGCCTTGTAATCACCACATATCCTGACTGACCCATCCGCCTTGAGCACCGGCACGATTGGGCTCGCCCAGTCACTGAATTCGACTGGCGAGATAATGCCTTCCCTCAGCAGGCGGTCCAATTCGCCTTCTATCTTTTCCTGCATCATGTACGGCACCGCTCTGGCCTTGTGGTATACTTGCCTGGCGTCCGGGTTTATGTGAATCACTACCTTGGCCCCCATGAAAGTGCCGATGCCGGGTTGAAATAATGAGTCAAATTTGTCCAGGATCTGTGAGCATGATACTCGCTCCACAGAGGAAATTGCATATACATCGCCCCATTTCCAGTTCATGACAGCAAGCCAACTCCTTCCCAGTAGTACGGGACGGTCCCCTAGGACAATCCAGAGTGGCAACCTGTTCTCTGAATCTTTGTGGGTCACGACTACCGTGGCGCTGCCTAGCACCGGAATGATCTGCTTTGTGTAAGTCCGTAGCTGTGCGTCAATCGGCGATAATTTTGGCCTCCTGGCCTTGGGCGCCCACAACTTTTCGAACTGTTTGATACCCATCAGGGACTGGCTGGCCCCCGTGTCTACCTCCATTGATACTGGGATGCCATTGAGGAGCACTTTCATCATTATCGGCGGTGTCCTGGTGTATGAACTGTATACGTGCTCCACATGAACTCGCTGAACTTCAGCTTCCAGCGATTTCCCCCAGCGTTCATTTCTGCAATTTCTGCAGGTATTTTGTTCATCTCTGCAAACTCCAGCTGTGGGTGTGCCTCCACGCCTCCAACATGAGCTGCTGTTGGAAACAAAAGGTCCCTTGCCAGTCGATCGTCCCTGACTGTCCCTGTGACTGTCCTTGAGTGCGCCATTAACAAGTGTTGATGGCCCCATTACTGGCCGCATTATCCCTTGCAATGGCGTGAATCACTGTTCAACTTGCCATTGTCTCTGTCGAACTCCCCTTCTGGGTTCGACTACATGTTGGGGCATGCCCGACTGCCCTTGTCTGCCTGGAGAACTGTGTGCTGCTTTAACAATGTTGAATCTCTGTCCCAACCATTCCTTAACACAGTACCTCTCGTCTATTCTGCTAGTGGCCATGCTCGCGTGGTTTAAATCCCAGTTTCTCATCGCCATTGATACATCGTTACTATACAGTATAAATGCACACGATGCCCATGCTTGAGAGAAGGTCAGTCTGTGACCTGTCCTTTATTCCTTAGCACTCAAGTGATGAAGGTGGGTGGAGCTTCCCCTTTTATACCTGAAGGTACAGGTTCGGAGTGTCTCCCACCTAGTGGTCATTGTTCTCACAGTGTACAACTTAGGTCAGATTATACATGGGTTACAATGCTGGTTGAATACATGACACACTTGACCGTTGGATGCTTGCTTAAACGGGGCAGATCTGACATGTTTGATGCCATTGCGGGAAATGAATTTGTTGAATTCTGAGCTGGTGAAACATGGTCCATTGTCACTAACAAAGACGTCAGGCAAACCATGGGTGGCGAACATGGCCCGGAGGCTTTCAATGGTGGCAGTGGACGTACATGATGACATTATTACACATTCAATCCATTTAGAGTAAGCGTCCACTGCTACTAGGAACATCTTTCCTAGAAAAGGGCCAGCGAAATCTACATGGCCCCTGGACCACGGTTTGGAGGGCCATGACCACAGACTCAGTGGGGCCTCCCTTGGTGCATTGCTCAACTGTGAGCAAGTGTTACATTGGTGTACGAATGACTCCAATTTCGAGTCAATGCCGGGCCACCAAATGTGTGACCTGGCGGCAGCCTTCCTCATGACGATGCCTGGGTGGGTACTGTGTAGGTCGCGTATAAACGTTTCCCTGCCTTTTTTTGGAAAAACCACACGATTCCCCCATAGGAGACAGTCCGATTGGATGGACATTTCATCCTTTCGTCGGTAAAACGGCTTAATTTCGTCTTGCATTTCCCCAGGAACAGCCGACCAGCTCCCATTAAGGATGCAGTGTTTTACTAGTGATAGCACAGGGTTCTGGCTAGTCTAGGTCCTGATTCGGTGAGCCATGACAGGTGACCCCTCACTCTCAAAAACATCCATTACAAGAAGCAAGTCTGCGGGTTACGCCATTTCCACCCCGGTGGTGGGCACTGGTAGTCGACTGAGGGCATCGGCACAGTTCTCAGTGCCTGGTCTGTGGTGGATTACATAGTCATAAACAGATAATGTTAGTGCCCATCTTTGGATGCGGGATGAAGCATTGGTGTTAATATCTTTGCTTTCTGAAAACAGCAAAATAAGCGGTTTGTGGTCTGTTTCGAGCTCGAACTGGAGTCCAAATAGGTATTGGTGCATTTTATTAACCCCATATATGCACGCTAATGCTTCTTTCTCAACCATACTATGGCTCTTTCAGCCTTAGATAAACTTCTGGATGCATATGCAACCGGTTGCAGTTTGCCTGACACATTGGCTTGCTGTAACACACAACCGATCCCGTACGAAGATGCATCTCAAGCCAGTACTAAACGTTTACACGGGTCATACAATACAAGTAACTTGTTAGAACATAGCAGGTTTCTGGCCTTATCGAAGGCTGTCTCTTGAGATTTACCCCAAACCCAGTCGTCACCCTTAAGTAGCAATAAATGCAAAGGTTCCAGCAAAGTGCTCAACCCGGGTAGAAAGTTACCAAAATAGTTGAGGAGTCCCAGGAATGAACACAGTTCCATCACATTCTGTGGTCTGGGTGCATTCTTGATGGCCTCCGTCTTAGAGTCCGTGGGTCTGATGCCGCCTGCAGCAATCTTTCTCCCAAAAAATTCAACCTCTGGCACCAGGAAAACACACTTGGAGCGTTTCAGCCTGAGTCTCACTCTGTCCAGTCGATTTAGAACCTCTTCCAGGTTGTGTAAGTGTTCGGTGGTGTCACAATCAGTGACTAGGATGTCGCCTTGGAACACAACGGTGCGCGGAACCGATTTCAGCAGACTCTCCATGTTCCTCTGGAAGATGGCAGCAGCCGAGCGAATCCCAAAAGGGCATTTGTGGCATATGAACAGTCCTTTGTGCATTATAGAATTTACCAATATTTTGCAAAGATTCCTTGTACCTTTCCCCTGCAGAGGAGAAGAATCCCTTTTTGGACTATTAAAATGGAAGGAAAAACTTCGGGACACAAATGAGTTTAAAGGGCAGACGAGGCCTGCAGGGGATAAAAGGGGATGCATTCATGGAGACCCCCCCCCTCCCCCCCCCCCCCCCCCCACCACAGTGTTTGGATTCATAGGAAAGGGAATTTAATTTGGAACTCGATGAACATTTTGGTATCCTAGGAAAAACTCTGAGGAAGAGACCAAAAAGCTTTACAAGTTTAAGATCTCTAAAGGAACATGTTGGACTGCCAGAACAGAGGGTGGGACTTCACTCAGGAATTGGGTATTGGAGCTAATTCAATTCAATTTGTCTGGGAGAATGACAGATCGATAACAAGAACTGTGAGGCATAAAAATTCACTCCCTAGGACATAGACGCATCAAGAGCTATCAGGCTAATCACCGGAGACCATTATTGGCATGCATGTGCAAATAGGCCTATAGAAATCACAGGCCCAGCCAAACTGCCCAAGAGTTTAAACACTGCTTCAACAGTGCCAACCGGTGATTTCCCACATTACTACTGAACGAGTCCGCCAAATGCTGACAAAGAAGAGAGCTCAAAACTAATGAGCAGCTCCCTCGAAACAAAGAGCTGGGCCAGATTTGGCGGGAGATAAAGAAGCCTTTTTGGGGTATATCTATTCCCAGTTTTACAAGGAAAAAAAACAAAGCAGCAGGAGGTGGGGAGTGAAGAAATGGAGTAGTGGAGAAAACTACAAGAAACCATCAAGGACCGACCAAGTATGCCGACAGCAAGAGGCCCACGAAACGGAAGGTTGTCAGCAACCAAATTGACAACCCGGGCCACCACAACCAACGAAACGACCAACCGAAACCAACTCAGCAAAACCCAAAGAATCGACATTTATTTCCACTCTACAATCTACTTCTGAACAACCAATGGGTGATAAATTACCTAAAAGGACTAATTAAAACTATTCCTAACCAAAGAAAGTGGGTACTTACCCCATACATCCAAAACGCGACTTACCACATCAGCAGACTCACCCCAACTGAAGACTACGCAGTCCAAAGTCCTCTCCTCCCTCCGGGGTACGGCTCGCCTAGAAGGCAAAGTGCAGCAAACCCCAAAACTGTGATTCACCGGCAACTGCCAAAAGGTATTGGTGAGCATAGCCCCTGAACCCCAGAGCTATAACTTAGTTAGTTAGGGGAATTGGAAGGGGGAGGCTGGGATAACTTGTGTAAATGTATCTGCATTCTCCTCTTTACCCCATTTAGAGTTTAAGCTGTATTCTTTTCCCCACAGGCTGTATTTTGACAATTTATTCAAAGTGTTGTACCCCTCAGTGTGTATTGGCATCACTATTCTGTGTGTGTTATTAAAGGTATGCCTTTTACTTCTTTTTAAACACAATAAAGCCATACCTGCTTCCTACCTTGATACCAATTGTCTGTCCAAGTCTGTCACAGTCCCTTCATAATTCCAGAGTTTAGAATCAAGGGTGTGGGAATGACTCGAAACCGCTCATATAAGGTCAGAAGGGAAAGCTGACCCCCTGAAAACCATCCCTTACAGCATGTTGATGCACGTCAATCTTTTTGAAGATTCAGCCAGCTCCTGTGTCATGTAAGCAGCTTGGTGAATGACTTCCTCCCTGCTAACGTTGCAAACAGGTCCTCTGCTTTGGGTAGTGGGTACTGGTCCTGTAATGAGACTTGGTTGATCGTTACTTTGTAGTCTCCGCAGATTCTGACTGTGCCATTGTTTTTCAACACCGGAACAATTGGACTGGCCCACTCGTTGAACTCGACTGGCGATATAATTCCCTCTCGTTGAAGTCTGTCCAGTTCGATCTCGACTTTCTCCCGCATCATTTATGGAACCGCTCAGGCATTGTGATGAACGGGCCGTGCATCAGGGACTAGATGGATCTGCACTTTGGCGCCTGTGAAGTTGCCGATGCCTGGTTCAAATAGCGACGGAAATTTGTTTAGCACTGGAGCACACGAGGTGTCATCCAGCGAAGACAGTGCTTTGATGTCGTCCCAGTTCCATTGGATCTTTCCTAGCCAGCTTCTGCCGAACAGCGTTGGGCCATAGCCTGGTACAATCCATAGTGATAAATCATGCACAGCTCCATCATATGATACCTTCACTGCCGCACTGCCGATGACTGGTATGAGCTCTTTGATGTAAGTGCGCAGCTTTGTATGAATTGGGCTTAGTTTTGGTCTTTGTGCCTTGTTGCCCCACAGTTTCTCAAAAGTCTTCTGGCTCATAATTGACTGACTCGCTCCCGTGTCCAATTCCATGGAACCTGGAATGCCATTTAATTTGACTTTCAACATTATTGCAGGGCTTTTGGTGGTGAAGGTGTATACCCCATACACTTCCTCTTCAGCCTCGGGTTGAGTTGCCTCTCTTACTCGTTTAGCGTGATCCGCGCCAGATCGGTCATCTCCTGTCAACTCTGCCATATGGTGAGTTGCAGCAAGTTTGCACATTCGCTGGAGGTGCCCCATTGTTTCGCAGTCTTTGCACACGTAGCGCTTGAATCGACATTGATGGGCTCTATGATTACCCCTGCTACGCCAACATGGTGTTAGTTGATTCGCATTTACGTCCCACGGCGGACTCTGAGTTATCCTAGGTCTGGCCTCTGCAGGTGTATAGGCCCTGCCATGTATAGTTCTGCCTGCTGAAGGCGTTATTTTATGCACAGTACTTGCCAGTGAGCTTCGATGCTGAGAAGATATCTGCTTAGTGTTATCGTTCGTGGACATGAAAGCCTGGACTATCGTGATGGCCTTGCTCAGATCCAAGTACTTCGGCAGACAGCAATTTGCGAAGAATGACCTTGTGGCCGATGCCAAGCACGAGAAAGTCCCACAACATTTCCCCAGAAATCTGGCAAATTCACACAGTCCCACCAGGCGTCTTAGGTCGGCAACATAGCTCGCCACGTCCTGGCCCTCGGAGCAATGGTGCGTATAAAAGCGATACCTGGCCATTAAGATGCTCTCCTTCGGCTTGAGGTGTTCCAGAACCAGCGTATGCAGCTCTGCATATGTCTTGTCCAGTGGTCTCGTCGGCGCTAGCAGTTTTTTGATGAGGCCGTATATCATGCACCCACAAACGGTGAGGAGAATCGCCCTGCACTTGACCACGTTACTGTCCATATCCAGCTCATTGGCCACGAAGTACTGATCAAGACGCTCAACGAAGGCTTCTCAATCATCACCCTCAACAAATCTCTCAAGCATACCAATGGCAGCCATAACTGCGTGAAAGTTCGCGATCTGTTACTTGTCGCCAATTGTTATGTTCAGAATAAGTCCACAGACTGTATGCTGCAAGCTCAAACTGATGTGACCTTAGTCTCTTTAATCAAACTCCAGGGTGAGGTAAGCAGCATGGCAGACAACTTTTTATATTTGCTTGCATGAGGTGTGCAGGTGACCCTTGGGTCTCCAACAGGTGCGCCCCCTGGTGGCAAGTCTTACACTATTATAAAGTTTACATACATAACACATGTAATTTAAACAAATTATTGCAGATCAACTGCACGAAACACACAAGTTGTATATTAATAATTGCAGTTAAACTACACGTCCTTATCACAGGAGAAACCTCGGCTCATTATAGTACTTACCATAATTTACAGTCAATACTTTGCGACTATCCATTTTCACATAGTTTCCAAGAGGAAGCTGGGCATGTGCGATTCCCAACTCCAGTGCGTTACTGTACATTAGAAACTGAAATGGCAGCCATGGAAAAGTCAAGATAAATAATCTTGAATCCATTTTCTCAAAGCTAATAAATTGTTTGTGGGACTCCAGCTGTACTGAGTGATCTTCAACAACAATATATCATGCCATTAAAAGATTGCACATGGCTGCAATCTCTCAGTTACTTCTAATCACCAAATAATAGTTTTAGAATATGGAAGATGCGCAGAGTACCTTGTGGTGATTATGATCCACCAAGCCACCTATGATGTAAGCTTTTGTTGCATTCAGCTCATTCAGCACATTAGGAGAATCAGAGGTGAGATAAATCAGGCCTTCCTTCTTCATTGCTTCACTGAAGTGCTCAGAGGTAATGGTGATTCCTTAACAAAGTCAAATTACAATAAAGCATGTCATTGTCTTGAGTAATTTAACAACAACTTACATTTATAAAACTCCTGTAATGTAGTAAAACACCCCAAGGCACTTCACTGGGACGATTATCAAAGAAATTTGACACCGAGTCAGATAAGGAGATATTAGAACAGATGAGAGAGGATCACCTTAAAAGGAGAGACAAGTAGAGAGGCAGAAATCTTTAGGGAGGGAATTCCAGTGCAGAGGGCCTGGCAAGCTGAAGGCACGGCCGACAATGGTGGGCTATTAAAATCATGGATGTGTAGAGGGCTAGAATTGCAGGAGACCAGAGATCTCCATGGCTGGAAGAGATTACAGTGATAGGGAGGGGCGAGGCTATGGATGATTTGAAAACGAGGATGAGAATTTTAAAATCGAGCCGTTGCCAGACTGAGAGCCAATGTAGGCCAGCGTGCTCAGAGAATGATGGGTCAATGGGATGATATGAGCAACAGAGTTCTGGATGAGTTCAGGTTTATGGAGGGTGGAAAAATGGGAGGTCGCCAGGAGAGCATTGCAATAGTTGCTCTATGAGTATCCAACAGAGCACAATGTCTTAACACACAGTCCTACAGAAACGACAGCTCCTGTTCTCCTGGCCAATAACTGCTATGTTAAAAACTTGAGTCAGTGTTTCCTTGTTTCCAGTTTGATAACTATTTTGTGTGAAGTTCCTTCGTACCTTCCATTTGGCCCATCCTTTGCCATTCTCATCCATATTCTTCTTCAACTGTCCATCATGACTGGTCAAATACATCTAGTGAGAAAGGAAACTAGCTACTCAAAGAATTAGACTATGTGTATGTCATGTATGTACATGCTGTTTGTAGCCACCAGATGGTGTCATTGTTGGAGGCCACTGAGTAGCATGCATATGGTGCTGCTCTGGTATAAAAGACCAGCCATTTTGTGAGTCAAGCGCCTTGGGCCATAATAAAGCAGAACCAAGGTTGTACCTTGCTTTGTTAAACAGTACTCAGTTTGTACCTTTATTGCATAACATTTGGAGACAAGAATACAAGGACCTTTGTTTGCAAAATGAGCACGATTGGATTTTTAGAGCGATTCGTGGAGGGAGAAGATTGGGCAGACTTTTGTGAACCATTGGAACCAGTACTTCGTGGCCAACAAAATGAAGGGGGTCGACGATGCAGATCGGTGCCGGGCCGTGTTCCTCACTGTGTGCGGTTCAAAGATCTACGGTCTGATAAAGAATCTACTGAACCCTAGTGATCCAACAGAGAAAACGTACAAGGAGTCGTGTACGTTGGTACGGGAGCACCTCAAGCCAGACAACGGCATCATCATTTCGAGATACAGGTTTTATACACATGTTCAATCGGAGGGCCAGAGCGCGGCGGAATTCGTTGCCGACCTGAGACGTCTAGCGGGACCGTGCAAGTTCAGGACGGTGTTGGCAGACATGCTGCGGGATTTCATTGTTATCGGTATCAACCACAAGGTGATCCTGCACAAACTTCTGGCGGTGGAGGAGTTGGATTTAAAAAGGGCCATCCAGATCACTCAATCATGTATGACGACGGACAGGAGTTTAAAGTAAATAGCGGTGAAGAACCGAACCTCGACAAGAACTGTAAATGTGATTGATTCGGCGTTCGGCAGAGCGGCACATGGCAGGGCCTATCCGGCTGTGTTCGCGAAACCTGCGGCTACCCAAAGACCGCCAGCGGGAATGTATCGACTTCTCCGTGTTGGCGTTGTGGGGAAAATCATTGGCACCAGCAGTGCCGATTTAAGCAATATAGTTGTAAAGGCTGTTTGAGAGTGGGGCATCTCCAGCACAAGTGTGCACAGATGAGCAAGCGAACTGTGACACACCACGTGGAGGATGAGAGTCAGACTAGCGCGGATCCGGATACGCAATCTGAAATGCCAGAGGAGGAAGTGTATGGACTGTACTCATTCATAACCAAGAGTAAACCAATTTTGATTAATATGAAGTTTAACGGGATACCGGTATCGATGGAACTGGGCACAGGAGCAAGTTAATCGAACGAGAGGGCATTTAATAAGCTGTGGGATACTGTGAGGCCCAGGCTGAACCCTGTTAATGCCAAGCTGCGCACGTACACCAAAGAACTGATAACGGTGATTGGCAGTGCACAAATTAATGTGTCGTATAACGGTGCGGTTTACGAGTTAACACTGTGGATTGTTCCAGGCAATGGCCCACGCTGCTCGGCAGGAGCTGGTTGGAGAAAATCAGATGTGACTGGAACGACATAAAGGCGTTGTTGTCAGAGCAAGATACATGTGCCCAAGTATTGAGCAAGTTCCCCTCGCTGTTCAAACCGGGTGTCGGCAACTTCACAGGAGCCAAAGTGCAGATTCACGTGGACTCAGATGCAAGACCCGTCCATCATAATGCTCGGGCAGTGCCATATATGATGAGGGAGAAGGTCTAAATTGAACTGAACAGTACTCAGTTTGTACCTTTCCTTTATTGCATACATAACAGCGTAGTTCTGTTTTCTGGTATGTAAAGGATAAGCGCTCAAGGCTGTTTAGTGTAGAAGAATCCTGAGGTGAGGGGCGATAGCAAACATCCAAGAGGAAGGGGACAGACCGACCGCGTAACATCAAGAGATCCACATCATTCCAGGATGGTGTTGGTGATATATATTTTCTGCTTAGTTCTGCAAACTATCGCTCATGTGCTGTAATGTGTTAAGTTTTACAAGTCTTAAATACATTTTTATTGTATCCAATTGGAGTTGAGTCGAATTCCCTACAGAGGGGCGCAGTGGGAGTGGTCAGCTAAGTGCAGAGCCACCATAACTGTATGGTCGGGAAATTGCGTAGCGCACCGTTTGGGTGTGGTAACATCCACGAGGCGGAACTTCCTGCGCCAGGCACGGAAGTACTGCTCCGCTCGCAAAATTGGTGTCACCGCCCCCGAGAGGAAGTGAAGCGCAAAAGAATGTGCTCCACTTCCTCGCTGGGGCTCTAACAGGGCAGTAGCAAAGTAAGCGGGATGCAGCGCTACGCACTGGGCCGCATAGAGGCCTTCCCCTTCATTAAAGCGGAGTGCCAGGCTGCCAGATTACAGCACGGACCCCGCGTTAAAGGTTGCAATGGGTCGTGACAAGTAAGTCGCTGATTTTTTATTCACACAAACACCCCTTCCCCTTTAGCTAGAGCCCTGCAAGCAGACGGTGACCACTTACACATCCCCCTGAAACTGTCCAGCGCGGCTTCAGGGGCGCAATAACAAATTTTTGCTCTGGGGCGAAATCGGATTACTGCTCATGGTAATGACATTGTCATCACCGGTGCAGTGGAGCGGGACACTACAGGTTACCGCCGCCGCTTAACTCCAGTGGAATTTTGCGAGATTCATTCGCGGCACCACCCCCAGGGTAAAGTCATTTGCGCTCCATAGTACTCCCAGGGGGCACTAACGGGAGGCAGAAATGACCCCAATTTCTACTCCAATGTCTCAGCATCTTAACCAATTGAAAAGGTAAAATAAGACCAATGGAGGGGCGGAGACGGAAACTAGCAGCGCTGCGCTCCTGCCGAAGGTGCCCCAGGCCGCTGCGCCAGCGATGATGACGTGATCGCTGTGCGCAGTGTCCCGTTTTCGCTCCGTGAGGCTGCCGTGGGCAATGTCAGATTCAGCTTCATGGGCCGCGAAGCGGGGCGCACTCCGCTCACAGGGAGAAAAGTAAAATGCGGCCACCATTTTTTTTGCCGACCTGCAGGTCGGGCCTTTCATTGCTGCTTTCGCGGGGTCCATGCTGTGATGGTGCAGCCCTGCACACCGCCTCTGTGCCGGGCTGCAGGCACTGCACCGTGCTCCTCGGTGACGTCATGCTGGCCCCTCGCCCCCACTGCAGAGCTCGCAGCATGCCCTCCCATTTATCAGAAGGGGTGGCACCCGGGCTCACGCCAGCGCTATGGCTGGAAAATTCACATGCTTACCGCCCCAGTTCCACCCGCGAGAGGAATTGGAGAACCCAACATTGTGCTCCAACTCCTCTTCGGCGCGATAACCCCAATTTCATGACTGGGGCGGTATTTCCAGGATGGGCACGGGAAGTTCCGCCTCACCTCGGTTACCGCGCCCAAACGGGACCTTACCGAATTTCGCCACCAGAGAACTCAACCTGGACTGCTCCTTGACAAAGACTGTTACTGGTGTTTCAGGTCAGAAATGGCATGTTTAAGAGGATGGTGCCATTTTCAGTTTTGTGTATTCTTGTTCTCCAGAGACACAAATCAAAATGTACATCAAGACTCACCTTTACACGATGCGTTGCTTTTCAATTTTCAGCATAACACCTCTGAATCTGTTTATGCAACTTTTTAATATCCTAAATTTAAAAAAACAATTTTAACCATTGTGCACACACTTTAGTTTTGTGTATTTAACACTGTGAAATATATCAAGGCCTGAACAGTGAAATAGAAAAAGACATAATGCACTTTACACATAAAAACTCCCATCACTTACTGATAATTCCAACAATATTCTCACACAAAAACCATTTAATAATGGGAGAAGAGGGGAAGAGAATAAGGAGATGACACCGCATGTTCAGAAGGCAAGCACAGAGCATTCCTGTTAATTTTCTGACTGATTTTCACTTTTATACCCATATCAGGAGTATAACCTTAAAAGATCACTTAAGATCCTGGCTGGCCTCCAACATTCTACCCTACGTAAACTAGAGGAGATCCAAAAACCGGCTGCCCCTGTCCTAATTCGCTCCAAGTCCCGCTCACCCATCACGCCTGTGCTCGCTGACCTACGGCTGGCTTCCAGTTACGCAACACCTCGATTTCAAAATTCTCATCCTTATTTTCAAATCCCTCCATGGCCTCGCCCCTCCCTATCTCTGTATCTCCTTCAGCCCCACAACCCCCGAGATGTCTGCGCTCCTCTAATTCTGCCCTCCTGAGCATTCCTGATTATAATTGCTCAACCATTGCTGGCCATGCCTTCTGTTGTCTAGGCCCCAAGCTCTGGAACTCCCTGCCTAAACCTCTCCAGCCTTCTACCTCACTTTCCTCCTTCAAGACGCTCCTTAAAATATACCTCTTTGACCAAGCTTTTAGTCACCTGCATATAGGTACCAACGATATAGGTAAAAAACAGGATGAGGTCCTACAAAACGAATTTAGTGAGCTAGGAGCTAAATTAAAAATTAGGACCTCAAAAGTAGTAATCTCAGGATTGCTACCAGTGCCACGTGCTAGTCAGAGTAGGAATCGCAGGATAGCTCAGATGAAAACGCGGCTTGAGGAGTGGTGCAGAAGGGAGGGATTCAAATTCCTGAGAGATAGGAACCGGTTCTGGGGGAGGTGGGACCAGTACAAACTGGACGGTCTGCACCTGGGTAGGACGGGAACCAACGTCCTAGGGGGAGTGTTTGCTAGTGCTATTGGGGAGGGGTTAAACTAATATAGCAGGGGGATGGGAACCTCTGCAGGAAGACAGAGGGAAGTAGAATGGAGGCAGAAGCAAAACATAGAAAGAAGAAAAGTAAAAATGGAGGGCAGCGAAACCAAAGGCAAAAAGCAAAAAGGGCCACATTACAGCAAAATTCTAAATGGGCAAAGTGTGTTAAAAGAACAAGCTTGAAGGCTCTGTGCCTCAATGCGAGGCGTATTCATAATAAGGTGGACGAATTAACTGCGCAGATAGCAGATAACGGATATGATGTAATTGGCATCACGGAGACATGGCTCCAGGGTGACCAAGGCTGGGAACTTAACATCCAGGGGTATTCAACATTCAGGAAGGATAGACAGAAAGGAAAAGGAGGTGGGGTGGCGTTGCTGGTTAAAGAGGAAATTAACGCAATAGTAAGGAAGGACATTAGCTTGGATGATGTGGAATTGGTATGGGTGGCGCTACGGAATACCAAAGGGCAGAAAACGCTAGTGGGAATTGTGTACAGACCACCAAACAGTAGTAATGAGGTTGGGGACAGCATCAATGAAGAAGTTAGGGATGCATGCAATAAAGGTACAGCAGTTATCATGGGTGACTTTAATCTACATATAGATTGGGCTAACCAAACTGGTAGCAAGGCGGTGGAGGAGGATTTCCTGGAATGTATTAGGGATGGTTTTCCAGACCAATATGTCGAGGAACCAACTAGGGGAGAGGCCATCTTAGACTGGGTGATGTGGAATGATAAAGGACTAATTAGCAACTTGTTGTGCGAGGCCCCTTGGGGAAGAGTGACCATAATATGGGAGAATTCTTTATTAAGATGGGGAGTGTATGCGTGTTAATTCAGAGACTAGGGTCCTGAACTAGGTTCATTGGATATATTCAAGAGGGAGTGAGATATGGCCCTTACGGCTAAAGGGATCAAGGGGTATGGAGAGAAAGCAGGAAAGGGGTACTGAGGGAATGATCAGCCATGATCTTATCGAATGGTGGTGCAGGCTCAAAGGGCTGAATGGTCTACTCCTGCACCTATTTTCTATGTTTTCTATGAACTTAAGGAAAGGTAACTTCGATGGCATGAGACGTGAATTGGCTCGAGTAGACTGACGAGTGATACTTAAAGAGTTGATGGTGGCTAAGCAATGGCAAACATTTAAAGATCACATGGATGAACTTCAACAATTGTACATCCCTGTCTGGAGTAAAAATAAAATGGGGAAGGTGGCTTAACCGTGGCTAACAAGGGAAATTAAGGATAGTGTTAAATCCAAGGAAGAGGCATATAAATTGGCCAGAAAAAGCAGAAAACCTGAGAACTGGGAACATTTTATAATACACTAGAGGAGGACAAAGGGTTTAATTAGGAGGGGGAAAATAGAGTATGAGAGGAAGCTTGCAGGGAAATAAAAACTGACTGCAAAAGCCTATATAGCTATGTGAAGAGAAAAAGGTTAGTGAAGACAAACGTAGGTCCCTTGCAGTCAGATTCAGGTAAATTTATAATGGGGAACAAAGAAATGGCGGACCAGTTAAAGAAATACTTTGGTGGTTCTGTTTTCACGAAGGAAGACACAAATAACCTTCTGGAAATACTAGGGGACCGAGTGTCTAGTGAGAAGGAGGAACTGAAGGAAATCCTTATTAAGCGGGAAATTGATGGGATTGAAGGCTGATAAATCCCCGGGGCCTGATAGTCTGTGTCCCAGAGTACTTAAGGAAGTAGCCCTAGAAATAGTGGATGCATTGGTGATCATTTTCCAACAGTCTGTCAACTCTGGATCAGTTCCTATGGACTGGAGGGTAGCTAATGTAACACCACTTTTTAAGAAAGGAGGTAGAGAGAAAACGGGTAATTATAGACTGGTTAGCCTGATATCAGTAGCGGGGAAAATGTTGGAATCAATTATTAAAGATGAAATAGCAGCGCATTTGGAAAGCAGTGACGGGATCGGTCCAAGTCAGCATGGATTTATGAAAGGGAAATCATGCTTGACAAATCTTCTAGAATTTTTTGAGGATGTAACTGGTAGAGTGGACAAGGGAGAACCAGTGGATGTGGTGTATTTGGACTTTCAAAAGGCTTTTACAAGGTCCCACACAAGAATTTGGTGTGCATAATTAAAGCACATGGTATTGGGGGTAATGTACTGATGTGGTTAGAGAACTGGTTGGCAGACAGGAAGCAGAGAATCAGGATAAACGGGTCCTTTTCAGAATGGCAGGCAGTGACTAGTGCGGTGCCGCAGGGCTCAGTGCTGGGACCCCAGCTATTGACAATATACATTAATTATTTAGATGAAGGAATTGAGTGTAATATTTCCAAGTTTGCAGATGACACTAAGCTGAGTGGCAGTGTGAACTGTGAGGAGGATGCTAAGAAGCTGCAGGGTGACTTGGACAGGTTAGATGAGAGGGAAAACGCATGGCAGATGCAGTATAATGTGAAAAAATGTGAGGTTATCCACTTTAGGGGCAAAAACACGAAGGCAGAATATTATCTGAATTGTGGCAGATTAGAAAAAGGGGAGGTGCAATGAGACCTGGGTGTCATGGTACATCAGTCATTGAAAGTTGGCATGCAGGTACAGCAGGCGGTGAAGAAGGCAAATGGTATGTTGGCCTTCATAGCTAGGGGATTTGAGTATAGGAGCAGGGAGGTCTTACTGCAGTTGTACAGGGACTTAGTGAGGCCTCACCTGGAATATTGTGT
The DNA here is from genome assembly GCF_044704955.1 of Pristiophorus japonicus. Taxonomy (NCBI): domain Eukaryota; kingdom Metazoa; phylum Chordata; class Chondrichthyes; family Pristiophoridae; genus Pristiophorus; species Pristiophorus japonicus. Next base: position 275,764,738 of record NC_091978.1, on the reverse strand, counting down.
TTAGTTTTGGTCTCCTAATCTGAGGAAGGACGTTCTTGCTATTGAGGGAGTGCAGCGAAGGTTCATCAGACTGATTCCTGGGATGGCAGGACTTACATATGAGGAGAGACTGGATCGACTGGGCCTAGAAGGATGAGAGGTGATCTCATAGAAACATATAAAATTCTGACAGGACTGGACAGGTTAGATGCAGGAAGAATGTTCCTGATGTTGGGGAAGTCCAGAACCAAGGGACATAGTCTAAGGATAAGGGGTAAGCCATTTAGGACTGAGATGAGGAGAAACTTCTTCACTTAGAGAGTTGTTAACCTGTGGAATTCCCTACCGCAGAGAGTTGTTGATGCCAGTTCATTGGATATATTCAAGAGGGAGTTTGATATGGCCTTTACGGCTAAAGGGATCAAGGGGTATGGAGAGAAAGCAGAAAAGGGGTACTGAGGTGAATGATCAGCCATGATCTTACTGAATGGTGGTGCAGGCTCAAAGGGCTGAATGGCCTGTTCTGTATCTATTTTCTATGTTTCTATGTTTCTATGTTTCTATGCGCAAATTTCTACTTAAGCGGCTCGATGTCAAATTTTTATCTCATAATACTCCTGTGAAGCACTTTGGGATGTTTCATACGTTAAAGGTGCAATATAAATATGTAGACAGGGTTATGGGCTGCAATTATGAACATGTGAAGAGAAGAAGGAAAGTCGGAGGTAACCTCTTATTTAGAAGTGCCCCTTTTCTACAAGAAGACATCAGCCTTTTTTTGGTGAGCGTTTATTTTCTTTTACACAAAAAAGCAAGTCATTTAAACAAAAAATACTTTCACTAGACTTTCCTTTCCCATTAACAGAAACATCACCCAAATGTCCGACTTTCAGATTTCAGTCATAAAAAGTGAAACTTTTTGATTCCCGTTTTATGCCTTTCCTCCTTCCTCCACCCTGTTAAAAACCAACGTACGCACTAATCCTGGGCCACTGGGGCAAGCAAGTGACTAGTTCCCAGGCTCACATTAGTGCTATTCAGTAAACAGCCACCACAAAATGCATGCGAACATCCCAGCTATTACTATCTTTGTAAAAAGGAGATGGAGGCCGTTTAGTACCAAAGCTCCAGTCAGTGTCTTGTCCCCTACCTCATGGACAGCTGCAGTAAAATGTAAAAACTCACATGGAATCAGGGAGGTAAACAACATCTCACCACAATGCGACACTGGTGCTGTGTTATTCCCTGGACGCTGTGTTCATCCCAGTGCGACACTAGACGCTATATTAGGCGCAGTGCGACACTGGACGTTGTGTTAATCCCAGTGCGACACTAGACATTGTTAGTCTCGGTGTGACACTGGACACTGTTATTCCCAGTGCGACACTGGACACTGTGTTATTCCCAGTGCGACACTGGACACTGTGTTATTCCCAGTGCAACACAGGACATTGTGTTAGTCTCGGTGCGACACTGGATGCTGTGTTAGTCTCGGTGCAACGCTGAATGCTGTGTTATTCCCAGTGCAACACTGGACGTTGTGTTTGTCCCAGTGTGACACTGAACGGTGTGTTCGTCCCAGTGCAACGCTGGACACTGTTAGTCCCAGTGCTACACTGGACGCTTTGTTAGTCCCAGTGTGACACTGGAAGCTGTGTTAGTCCCAGCGCGACATTGGACACAGTTAGTCCCCGTGCGACACTGGACAACTGTGTTAGTCCCAGTGCGACACTGGACGGTGTGTTATTTCCAGTGTGACACTGGACACTGTGTTAGTCCCAGTGTGATACTGGGCACTGTGTTAGCCGTAGTGTGACACTGGACACTGTGTTAGTCCCAGTGCGACACTGGACGGTGTGTTATTCCCAGTGTGACACTGGACACTGTTAGTCCCAGTGCTACACTGGACGCTTTGTTAGTCCCAGTGTGACACTGGAAGCTGTGTTAGTCCCAGCGCGACATTGGACACAGTTAGTCCCCGTGCGACACTGGACAACTGTGTTAGTCCCAGTGTGATACTGAGCACTGTGTTAGCCGCAGTGTGACACTGGACACTGTGTTAGTCCCAGTGCGACACTGGACGGTGTGTTATTCCCAGTGTGACACTGGACACTGTTAGTCCCAGTGCTACACTGGACGCTTTGTTAGTCCCAGTGTGACACTGGAAGCCGTGTTAGTCCCAGCGCGACATTGGACACAGTTAGTCCCCGTGCGACACTGGACAACTGTGTTAGTCCCAGTGCGACACTGGACACTGTGTTAGTCAGGGTACAACATTGGACACTGTGTTAGTCTCGGTGTGACACTGGACACTGTGTTAGTCCCCGTACGACACTGGACGCTGTGTTAGTCTCGGTGTGACACTGGACACTGTGTTAGTCCCAGTGCGACACTGGATGCTGTGTTGGTCCCGGTGTGACACTGGACGCTGTGTTAGTCAGGGTACAACACTGGAGACTGTGTTAGTCCCCGTACACACTTGACGCTGTGTTAGTCTCGGTGCGACACTGGACACTGTGTTACCATCTCTTTCTTCCTCGATTCCGAGGGACTGCCTATGATGATGACCATCTCTTTCTCCCACGATACTCAAAAAACAAAATTGAAGACAGCTGCCAACAGAACCGTGCTGTGTACAGTTCTGGTCATATTACAAAAAGGGTAGAGGCACTGGAGAAAGTGCAAAAAATATTTATAAGGATGATACCAGAATAGACTGAACAGGCTGAGGCTCCTTCTCTAGAAAAGAGAAGGATAAGGGGCGATCCGATAGAGGTCTTTAAAATGATGAAGAAGTTCGATAGGTTAGACGTAGAGAAGATGCTTCCACCTGTGGGAGAAACGAGAACTAGAGGACGCAAATACAAGATGGCCACTAATAAATCCAATAGGGAATTCAGGAGAGACTACTTTACCCAGAGAGTGGTTAGAATGAGGAACTCGCTATCACAGGGAGCAGTTGAAGTGAATAGCATAGATGCCTTTAAGGGGAAGCTAGATAAGTACATGAGGGAGAAAAGAATAGAAGAATATGCAGATAGGGTGAATGAAGTAGGGTGGGAGGAGGCTCATGTGGAGCATGAACACCAGCATAGACCTGATGGAATGAATGGCCAGTTTCTGTGCTGTAAATTCTATGTAGTTCTATGTCATCATCATAGGCGGTCCCTCGTATCGAGGATGACTTGCTTCCACGCCAAAAAGGGATGAGTTCGCAGGTGTTTCAATGAAGGACCTAATATTCCAGATCCCAACCTGCGTATTGAAGGGTGGAAGATGCCTGTGCATGGATTTTTTTTAACGTATGGTGACCGTTGCACACCAGCCACCACACGGGCTTGACAGAGCTAGGTCTTGGTTCAGTGGCAAGGATTAACCAAGACGACTGGAGACCAGCTCTGCTGCACGGACCTAGTGCGCACACATATTGCAGTGTGGGCTGGCCCATGCTGCCCCTGGGCCCTCATCTCTTCTGGGCCCCGAACTCACGCTTCTTCTGGGCCCCGATCACGTCACTTCACGATCATTCGCTGCTCCTGCGCACCAACCTTGCCATTCCTGCTGTATCTGCCCACGCTCCAATCAGTGACCTGGACCTTGGTGACATCCAATCCAGTCGCCCTCTTCACCGCCGTCGCTCTCCAGCACGCACTGTACCTTGAAGTGGCTCCTTTGAAGGCCCCGACCTGCTGATGGTCCTTGCAGGTCAGGGCCTCCGCGCCGAATCTATACCCACTGGCTGTTGACCCCTCTGCTAAGGGAAATAGGTCCTTCCTATCCATTCTATCAAGGCATACTGAAGAGTTGGTGGTGCCCATGGGTTAGTACCTCAGCAACAGTCAGTGCTTTCAGGAAAGAGTGAGAAAAGGGGACAAAATTGGGAAAAACAGTGCATTCTTTCAGAAAATAAGATATATTCAAAAGCTAAAAACAGAGCAAAGCATTCATACTTTCATTTGAAATGCTTCGTTTGGAATCTGGAAGTTTACCTTTGTCAGCTTTGGGCTACGTATGTAACTATCTATGTAACTATCGTGCAACTTTCACTCTTCCTCACCTGTAACACCATTAAACTATCAAAGGCTGCAGTCCAGCACTACACGAACATTACTTGGAGTGACATCTCTCTTGAAGCGTTTCCTGGCAGACTCTTCATTCCTTTCTTTGTTCTGAGTTTGACATTCTTGTCTTCTTTTAAGCTTCTTCACTTTACATTTTTGCCTAACCCCAGAGGAAGAGAAAGATTAGTGGAAGGTGATTAGTTCAGAATTTTAATTGTAATGAGTGAAAGAAGGTGTTAACTTGGCTACTTATGATCATTCAATGTATACGTGCAGATATTTTAATGAGTACTGCTGTCATGTATTCTACTGTCATTGTAATCCATGTATAAACTGACCTAAGTTGTACACCGTGAAAACACTGACCACTAGGTGGTGGAGATTCTCCTAACCTGGACTTTCAGGTATAAAAGGAGAAGCACCACCCATCTTCTCCACTTCAGTGCTGGAATAAAGGTTACTGGTCACAAGGTGACCTTCTCTCTAGTATGGGCCTCGTGTGCATTTATACTATAAAGTAAGGACATATTATTGGCGACGAGAAATTGGGATTTAAACGACGTGAGCAAGGCCACGAGCAGCACAGACGAGAGGTACTGTGTTGGTGATGATTAGGCCGATTTTATTGAGAGATTACAGCAAAGTTTCATGACGAAGGAATGGCTGGGACAGGATTCAACCAACAAACACAGGGCTCATCTCCTGACGGTTTGTGGATCTAGGACGTACTCCCTGATGAAGGACCTTCTAGCGCCAGAGAAGCCAGCGGACAAGACTTTTGAAGAGCTCAGTAAGTTGATCGGGGAACACTTTAAACTGGCGAGCAGCATGCACATGGCGAGACACCAGTTTTACACACACCGGCGGCGAGAAGGGCAAAGCATTCCAGACTTCGTGGCAGACCTCCGGCGACTGGCGAGCCTATGTAAGTTCCCAGATGCATGCAGAGCGGAGATGCTGTGAGACATTTTTATTGAGGGCATTGGGCATGCTGGGGTTTTCAGGAAACTGATTGAGACCAAAGACTTGACCCTGGAAACGGCAGCTTTGATGGCCCAGACATTTATCTCAGGGGAGGAAGAGACCAGAATGATGTTTGACAAAAATCTTGGTTTAAATGCAGAAAATGGACAGGGAGTCAACATTGTTAACATGGCACACAGTTCTCCAGACAGACAGGGGCAATCGGACATGCCCGAGCATGTAGTCGAACCCAAAGGGGGAATTCAACAGAGACAATGGCTAGCTGAACGGCGATTCATGCCATCGCAATGGATAATGCGGCCAGTAATGGGGCCATCAACACCTGTTAATGGTGCGTTTAAGGACAGTTACAGAGATAGTCAGATCGACTGGTAATGGACCTTTTGTTTCCAACAACGGCTCATGTGTGGAGGCAAACACACAGCCAGAGCTTGCAGGTATCAGCAATATACCTGCAGAAATTGCAACGTCAGCGGTCACTTGGCGCGTATGTACAGCAAGGTTGATGTACGAGGAGGATGGGCCCGATGTAAGCCCTGCGAGGCCAAATGGACACTGGGGGAAATCGCTGGAAGCTGAAGTTCAGCGAGTTCATGTGGAGCACATATACAGTTCATATACCAGGACGCCACCGATAATGATGAAAGTGCTCCTCAATGGCATCCCAGTATCAATGGAGCTAGACACGGGGGCCAGCCAGTCCCTGATGAGTATCAAACAGTTCGACAAGTTGTGGGCGCCCAAGGCCAGGAGGCCAAAATTATTGTCGATTGACGCACAGCTACGGACATATACAAAGGAGACCATTCCAGTGCTAGGCAGTGCCACGGTAGTCGTGACCCACAAAGATTCGGAGAACAGGTTGACACTCTGGATTGTCCCAGGGGACGGTCCCGCACTGCTGGGGAGGAGTTGGCTTGCTGTCATGAACTGGAAATGGGGCAATGTCAATACAATTTCTTATGTGGAGCGAATATCATGCTCACAGGTCCTGGACAAATTTGACTCACTATCTCAACCCAGCATTGGCACTTTCATTGGGACCAAGATAGTGATTCACGTAAACCCGGATGCCTGGCCAGTACACCACAAGGCCAGAGCGGTGCCGTACGTGATGCGGAAAAGATAGAAGGTGAATTGGACCGCCTGCTGAGGGAAGGCATCATCTCGCCAGTCGAATTCAGTGTTTGGGCGAGCCCGATTGTGCCGGTGCTCAAGGCGGATAGGTCGGTCAGGATATGAGGTGATTACAAGGCCACCAACAATCGGGTGTCACTCCAACACCAGTACCAGCTACCGAGAGTGGAGGACCTCTTTGCGACGCTATCCGGTGGCAAACATTTTTCAAAATTGGACCTGACCTCAGCTTACATGACCCAGGAGCTGGCGAGTGAGTCGAAGAAGCTGACCACCATCACGACGCACAAGGGGTTGTTTGAGTACAACAGATGTCCGTTCGGGATTCGCTCGGCTGCCGCGATCTTTCAATGACACATGGAAAGTCTCCTCAAGTCGATTCCAAGGATGGTGGTTTTTCAAGACGACATCCTCATCATGGGTTGCGATACTGAAGAACACCTCCACAACCTGTGTCCAAAACGGAAGCGATCCAGAGAGCACCCAGACCTCGCAACACGACGGTGCTGCGTTCGTTCCTGGGGCTCCTGAACTATTTCGGTAACTTTCTTCCCAAATTGAGCACGCTGTTAGAGCCGTTACACGTGCTCCTACGCAAAGGTCGCGAATGGGTCTGGGGGGACAGCTAAGAAAGAGCTTTTGACAGAGCACGCAATTTGTTATGCTCCAACAATTGTTAACGCTATATGACCAAGGTAAGAAACTTGTTTTAATGTGCGATGCGTCGTTCTATGGGGTTGGGTGCAGCATGTTAATGCCAAGGGTCAGTTACAGCCGGTAGCTTATGCCTCCAGAAGTCTGTCCCAGGCAGAAAGGGGCTACAGGATGGTAGAAAAGGAAGCGCTTGCATGTGTATATGCAGTTAAAAAAATGTACCAGTACCTGTTTGGCAGGAAATTTGAGCTGGAGGCAGATCACAAACCCCTAACGTCCCTTTTGGCCGACAACAAGGCCATAAATGAAAATGCGTCGGCCCGCATACAGAGGTGGGCACTCACATTCGCCGCCTATGACTATACAATTCGGCACAGACCGGGCACCGAAAACTGCGCCGATGCACTCAGCAGGCTCCCACTTGTAGTGTCTCTGCATCTTGTTACAAACTCACACGAGGCATGTATATATCAGACACGGTCACTCTGTGACCTTCACTTTATTCCCAGGACCAAGGAGTGCTGACTCTGGGTGGGACCTCCCCTGTTATACCCGGAAACCCAGGTGAGGAATGTCTCCCGCAAGTTCACCCCCTGTGGTCAGGGTGTGCATTTCAAGGGTACAGGTACAGTGTGCATGAGTTACAGTTACATAACTATTGTCATTGCAAGATGGTGAAATACATGATGTCACCTCCCCTCTTAAGTCTTTTAGTTTCAGAGGTTAAGTCTATCGGGTGGTCGACGCTCTCTCGTGGAGCGCTGCAGTTGTGGCTCTGGTGGCTGAGCCTCAGCACGCGTCTCTGTCACTTGAGGTGATTCCGGCCTGTGCATGCTGAGGGCTGTCTTCGTTGCTCGTAGTGGTGTGGGTACTATCTCATCATGCTCTTCTTCCAGTTTCTCTGTGTCTATGCTGAACCTTGTCTTTACTTGGTCCAAGTGTTTGCGGCATATCTGCCCATTGTTTAGTCTGACCACCATGACCCTGTTTCCTTCTTTGCCGATTACAGTGCCCTCAAGCTATTTGGGTCCCAAAGCATGGTTAAGAACAAATACCGGGTCATCTATTTCTATACACCTCCCCCTTGAGCCTCAATCATGGTGCTCGGTTTAGGACTAGCGCTTGCCCTCAACAATGTCTGCCAGGTCTGGGTGAATGAGGGTGATTGAGCGTGCGTTTCATGAGGAGTTCCACTGGCGGGACTCCCGTGAGCGAGTGCGACCGGGACCTGTAGGCCAGCAGGAGATGCGATAGGCGGTACTGAAGGGAGGGTCCTTGGATGCGTAGCATGCCCTGCTTTATGACTTGGACCGCCCGTTCCACCTGGCCATTGGAACCCAGCTTGAACGGCACTGTCCGGACGTGCTTGATCCCATTGCCCGACAGAAACTCCTGGAATTCATGGCTGGTAAAACACGGGCCATTGTCGCTAACCAGGATGTCCGGCAAGCCATGGGTCGCGAAAACCGTACGCAGACTCTCCACAGTGATGGATGTTGTGCACTAGTTCAGTATGATGCACTTGATCCACTTCGAGTATGCATCGACAACGATCAGGAACATTTTCCCCATGAACAGGCCCGCATAGTCTATGTGAATGTGTGACCATGGCCTGGTGGGCCAGGGCCACGGGCTGAGTGGGGCCTCCCTGGGGGCATTGCCCAGCTGGGCACACGTCGTGCACCTGCGAACTCAGTGTTCCAGGTCTGAGTCAATCCCCAGCCACCATACATGTGACCGGGCAATGGCCTTCATTAACACCATGCTCGCTGTGGAGTTCCCTGATGAACGCTTCCCTTCCTTTCTGGGGCATGACTACCCGGCTGCCCCATAACAGGCAGTCGGCTTGGATGGAGAGTTCATCCATCCGTCTCTGAAACGGCCTGACTTTCTCGGGGCACGCCCTGTGTGCGGATGCCCAATTCCCAGTCAGGACACATTTCTTTATCATGGATAGGAGGGGGTCCCTGTTGGTCCAGAGTTTGATCTGTTGGGCTGTGATAGGGGAGCCCACAGTGTCAAACACCTCAACGGCCATGACCATCTCGGCGCTCTGCTCCGACACCCCCTCGGTGGTGGCCAGTGGGAGCCTGCTGAGTGCGTCAGCACAATTTTCGGTGCCTGGCCGGTGCTGTATGGTGTAGTCATGCACAGCCAGTGTGAGGGCCCATTGCTGTATGCGAGCTGACACATTAGCGTTGACAGCCTTGCTGTTGGACAACAGGGATGTTAACGGCTTGTGGACCGTCTCTAGCTTGAACTGTCTACCGAAAATGTACTGGTGCATCTTTTTCACACCGTACACACACACGAGTGCCTCCTTCTCGACCATGCCGTATCCACGCTCTGCCTGGGAGAGCGACCTGGAAGCGTAAGCCACCGGTTGGAGTCGGCCGTCATCGTTACCCTGCTGCAACACACACCCAACCCTTAGGATGACGCATCGCATGTTAAAATCAGTTTTTTACAGGGGTCATACAAAGTCAACAGTTTGTTGGAACACAGCAAGTTCCTCGCCTTATTGAAAGCCCATTCTTGACAATCCCCCCAAAATCACTCACAACAAAACAGAGAGACAGACTATTATCTGAATGGTGACAGATTAGGAAAAGGGGAGGTGCAAAGAGACCTGGGTGTCATGGTACATCAGTCATTGAAGGTTGGCATGCAGGTGCAGCAGGCGGTTAAGAAAGCAAATGGCATGTTGGCCTTCATAGCAAGGGGATTTGAGTACAGGGGCAGGGAGGTGTTGCTACAGTTGTACAGGGCATTGGTGAGGCCACACCTGGAGTATTGTGTACAGTTTTGGTCTCCTAACCTGAGGAAGGACATTCTTGCTATTGAGGGAGTGCAGCGAAGGTTCACCAGACTGATTCCCGGGATGGCGGGACTGACCTATCAAGAAAGACTGGATCAACTGGGCTTGTATTCACTGGAGTTCAGAAGAATGAGAGGGGACCTCATAGAAACATTTAAAATTCTGACGGGGTTAGACAGGTTAGATGCAGGAAGAATGTTCCCAATGTTGGGGAAGTCCAGAACCAGGGGACACAGTCTAAGGATAATGGGTAAGCCATTTAGGACCGAGATGCGGAGGAACTTCTTCACCCAGAGAGTGGTGAACCTGTGGAATTCTCTACCACAGAAAGTTGTTGAGGCCAATTCACTAAATATATTCAAAAAGGAGTTAGATGAGGTCCTTACTACTAGGGGGATCAAGGGGTATGGCGAGAAAGCAGGAATGGGGTACTGAAGTTGAATGTTCAGCCATGAACTCATTGAATGGCGGTGCAGGCTAGAAGGGCCGAATGGCCTACTCCTGCACCTATTTTCTATGTTTCTATCTATGTTTACGGAGGAGCATGTGTAACGGCTCCAACAATGTGCTTAAGTTCGGCAGAAAGTTCCCAAAAAGGTTTAAAAGTCCCAAGAATGATCGCAACTCTGACGTGCTGCCAAGACTGGGCGCCCAGCGAATCGCCTCAGTTTTTGATTCAGTGGGCCGGATCCCGTCTGCGGCAACCCTCCTGCCCAGGAACTCGACCTCTGGGGCCAAAAACACGCACTTGGCCTTTTTCAGCCGCAAGCCTTCCTCATCCAATCGACATAGCATCTCCTCCAGGTTGAGGAGGTGTTCCTCAATGCCTCGACCCATTATAAGGATGTCGTCTTGGAATACGACTGTTCCAGGGATAGACGTGAGTAAGCTTTCCATCTTTCGCTGATAGATAGCCGCTGCCGAACGAATGCCAAACGGGCACCTGTTGTAGACAAATAATCCTTTGTGCGTCATGATGGTGGTCAGAAGCTTGGATTCTTCAGCCAATTCCTAAGTCATGCAGGCCGAAGTAAGGTCCAGCTTCGTGAACAGCTTTCCACCTGCCAGCGTGGCAAAGAGGTCCTCCGCTCTCGGAAGCGGGTATTGGTCTTGCAACGACACTCAGTTGATGGTGGCTTTGTAGTCGCCACAAATCCTAACCGAGCCATCTGCTTTGAGGACCGGAACGATGGGACTTGCCCAGTCGCTGAATTCAACGGCCGAAATTATGCCCTCTCTGAGCAGCCTGTCCAGTTCACTTTCAATTTTCTCACGCATCACGTACGGCACCGCTCTGGCTTTGTGGTGCACTGGTCTGGTGTCCGGAGTGATGCGTATCACTACTTTAGTGCCCTTGAACGTTCCGACACCGGGTTGAAAGAGTGACTCGAATTTTTGCAATACCTGCGAGCATGAACTTCGCTCCACGGATGAAATGGCGCTCACATCCCCCCATTTCCAATTCATCTCAGCTAGCCAACTCCTCCCCAAAAGCGCGGGGCCATTTCCCGGAACAATCCAGAGTGGCAGCCGGTTCTGTAATCCATTATGCATTACCACCAAGTTTGCACTGCCCAGCACTGGGATTATCTATTTGGTGTACGTATGTAGCTGCGTCTCAATGCATTCCAATTTAGGCCTGCTAGCTCTGTGTGGCCATAGTCTCTCAAATTGTTGGGAACTCATGAGTGACTGGCTAGCTCCCGTATCCAACTCCATGTGCACCGGGATGCTATTCAGTAAGACTTTCATCATCATGGGTGGCGTTTTAGTGTATGAGCTGCGGACGTCAGCCACATGAACTCTCTGAACTTCAGCATCCAGTTCCCTAGGCCTCATCCTGCATTGCAGACCCCTCGTCTGGTTCCTCTGTCTCGCAGACTAGCCTCGCTACTGCCTTTTTGCACATCCTGGCCAAGTGTCCACTGACATTACAAATCCTACAGGTATAAAGGTGAAACCTGCATCTTTTGGCAGTGTGTCTACCCCCATACCTCCAGCATGAGCTGAGATTGCTGTTAACAAAAGGGCTATTCGCAGGCATTCCTCTCTGATGGCCTGTTTGGCTGTTTCTAAGCACTCTGATGGAGGGTGTTAGTGGTCCAATCACGGGATGCATTGTTCCTCGTGAATTGCTGATCCCCTTTCTATTATCCCTGTTGCGGGCCCACCCTGGAGCTTGTTGCTGCCTGGACGGTGTCGAATTGCCCTTGCCTGCCTGCCTGGGCAGTGTTGAATTGCCCTTGCCTGCCTGCGGGGTTCTGTATCACTTTTACAACATTAACTCCCTGGTTCATCACAACGTTAAAACCAGGGCTGCGTGCGTAAATTAGCTTGGTCTCCTCTTTCCCTGCCATAAAGGTCTGAGCTATCAACACTCCCCCTTCTAAAGACAAGTCCTTAGTCTTTATGAGCTTCCTGAAAATGCCAGCATGATTAATGCCCTCTATGAAAAAGTCCCTTAACATCTCCCCCCTGCAGGCATCGGAGAACTTACAGAGACTGGACAAATGCCGCAGTTCCGCCACGAAGTCTGAGACATTTTGACCCTCCCGACACCGGTGAAAATAGAACCTGTGCCAGGCCATGTGTAGACTATGTGCCGGCTTGAGATGCTCACTGATCAGCTGGCTGAGCTCTTCGAAGGACTTGTCCGCTGGCTTTTGGGGTGCGAGCAGGTCTTTCATCAGCACATACGTCTGTGGACCACAGCTGGTCAGTAGATGCACCCTCTGCTTGTCAGCCGCTGTCTCTTCCAGCCAGTCCTTTGTGACAAAGGTCTGCTGGAGTCTTTCCACAAAGTCATCCCAGTCCTCACCCACACAGTAGCGTTCCTTTGTGCCACCAGTGGCCATCCTCGTGGTTCGGCGATTCCCATTTCTCGTCGCCAAATGTAGTGTCTCTGCACCTTGTTACAAACTCACACGAGGCATGTATATATCAGACACGGTCACTCTGTGACCTTCACTTTATTCCCAGGACCAAGGAGTACTGAACCTGGGTGGGACCTCCCCTTTTATACCCGGAAATCCAGGTGAGGAGTGTCTCCCGCAAGCTCACCCCCTGTGGTCAGGGTGTGCATTTCAAGGGTACAGGTACAGTGTGCATGAGTTACAGTTACAGAACTATTGTCATTGCAAGATGGTGAAATACTTGACACCACTAGCCACCACCGGGGGGGCAACCGAGCATACTGCTGAGATGGTCATGGCTGTTGAAGCTTTCGAAAGCGAAGCCTCACCCGTGACAGCCCGTCAGATCAAAGTCTGGACAACTAGAGACCCGCTACTGTCTTTAGTCAAGAAATGTGTCCTGAATGGGGACTGGGCAGCCATGTACGGGGCATGCCCTGAGAAATTTAAACCATTTCACAGGCGCAAGGATGAACTCTCGATTCAGACCGATTGCCTACTATGGGGAAACCGAGTAGTCATGCCCCAGATGGGCATAGGGGCGTTCATCCGAGAACTCCACAATGGGCACCCGGGCATTGTCATGATGAAGGCAATTGCCAGGTCACACGTTTGGTGGCCAGGGATAGGTGCAGACCTGGAACTTTGTGTTCGCAGGTACAACACGTGTGCCCAGCTGGGCAATGCGCCCAGGGAAGCCCCCCCTTAGTCCCTGGTCCTGGCCCGCCAAGCCATGGTCATGCATCCGTGTAGACGACGCAGGTCCTTTTATGGGAAAAATGTTTTTGGTTGTAGTAGACTCGTGCTCCAAATGGATCGATTGTGACATTCTCAATTCAAGCACATCCTCTGCCACGGTAGAAAGTCTACGGGCAATGTTCGCCATCCATGGTCTACCGGACGTCTTGGTCAGTGACAATGGCCCGTGCTTTACAAGCATTGAATTCCAGGACTTCATGGCAGGAAATGGTATCAACCATGTCAGAACAGCACCATTCAAGCCAGCCTCTAACGGCCAGGCGGAACGAGCAGTGCAAATAATCAAACAGGGGATGCTCAGAATCCAAGGGGGTTTCCTACAAAGCCACTTATCACGCCTCCTGTTGGCCAATAGATCCCGACCACACTCGCTCACAGGGGTTCCACCCGCAGAGTTGCTCATGAAAAGGATGCTCAAAACCAGGTTATCCCTTATACACCCCACCATGAAAGAAATTGTTGAGAGCAGGCACCAGTCACAATGTGACTACCATGACGGTAATGCGAGGGCACGATGTATTGATGTCAATGACCCTGTCTTTGTCCTCAACTGCGCTGCAGGGCCAAAATGGCTTACAGGCACTGTGATTGCCAAAGAGGGGAATAGGATTCTGGTAGTTAAACCTACCAATGGACAAATCTTCCGCAAACACATGGATCAAACAATAAGGAGGTTCAGCAACCCTATAGAAGAAGCAGAGGAAGAACACGATATAGAGTTCACTCCACCACAGGTGACTGAACACCAGAACCAAGTGGAGGAGAGCCCAGTCACTGTGGGCAGTCCGGACAGGCCTGAGGCACCACAAACAACAGACACTCAGGCCAGCGCCCAACAACCGGAGCCCCAACTCAGGCACTCTACAAGGGAGCATAAACCACCAGAGAGACTTAACCTGTGATCCCAATAAGACTTTGGGGGGGAGATGATGTCATGTGTTCTACTGTCATTGTAATCCATGTATAAACTGACCTAAGTTGTACACCGTGAGAACACTGACTACGAGGTGGTGAACTTGTGGGAGACTCTCCTAACCTGGACTTTCAGATATAAAAGGCGAAGCTCCACCCATCTTCTCCACTTCAGTGCTGGAATAAAGGTTACTGGTCACAGAGTGACCTTCTCTCTCGTATGGGCCTCGTGTGCATTTATACTGTATAATAAGGACATATTAAGTACAGTCTAAAATAAACGGCACCAATTTTAATTAAACATCTAACACCCAAGGCTAGTGGCTCCTGACACGTGGCAGAACCTTCAGATAATTCAAACCTTTGGGGTTACTTTCTTCTGTCGATATATTACAGAAAGCACTGCATTGAAGTCTCAAAAATGTTTATTATATGCATATGCAATAATGAGCTACTAAAAATGGAAAGTGGAAAGATTTGGGGATTGGAAGGGTAAACTGATCAGTCAGAATTAATAGACTGGATTTTGCGACTTCTGGCGACCCACTTGCGGTTAAACTGTCTGAGTTGCTCTGCTCCTCCACGAGCTTCACAACACCAGTACCTCGCCCAGAGACACGGCATTGAAACACACTTGAAGTTGCGGGACTTGCATGATCAATACCCACCAAAGACGGCAGATAAGGGGTTAAGGGGTTATGGGGAGTGGGCAGGGAAGTGGAGCTGAGTCCATGATCAGTACAAACCGGACGGTCTGCACCTGGGCAGGACCGGAACCAATGTCCTAGGGGGAGTGTTTGCTAGTGCTGTTGGGGAGGAGTTAAACTAATATGGCAGGGGGATGGGAACCAATGCAGGGAGACAGAGGGAAACAAAAAGGAGACAAAAGCAAAAGCCAGAAAGGAGATGAGGAAAAGTGGAGGGCAGAGAAACCCAAGAAAAAGAACAAAAAGGGCCACTGTACAACAAAATTCTAAAAGGACAAAGGGTGTTAAAAAAACAAGCCTGAAGGCTTTGTGTCTTAATGCAAGGAGTATCCGTAATAAGGTTGATGAATCAACTGTGCAAATAGATGTTAACAAATATGATGTGATTGGGATTACGGAGACGTGGCTCCAGGATGATCAGGGCTGGGAACTCAACATCCAGAGGTATTCAACATTCAGGAAGGATAGAATAAAAGAAAAAGGAGGTGGGGTAGCATTGCTGGTTAAAGAGGAGATTAATGCAATAGTTAGGAAGGACATTAGCTTGGATGATGTGGAATCTATATGGGTAGAGCTCAGAACACCAAAGGGCAAAAAACGTTAGTGGGAGTTGTGTACAGACCTCCAAACAGTAGTAGTGATGTTGGGGAGGGCATCAAACAGGAAATTAGGGGTGCATGCAATAAAGGTGCAGCAGTTATAATGGGTGACTTTAATATGCACATAGATTGGGCTAACCAAACCGGAAGCAATGCAGTGGAGGAGAATTTCCTGGAGTGCATAAGGGATGGTTTTCTAGACCAATATGTCGAGGAACCAACTAGGGAGGAGGCCATCTTAGACTGGGTGTTGTGTAATGAGAGAGGATTAATTAGCAATCTCGTTGTGCGAGGCCCCTTGGGGAAGAGTGACCATAATATGGTGGAATTCTGCATTAGGATGGAGAATGAAACAGTTAATTCAGAGACCATGGTCCAGAACTTAAAGAAGGGTAACTTTGAAGGTATGAGGCGTGAATTGGCTAGGATAGATTGGCGAATGATACTTAAGGGGTTGACTGTGGATGGGCAATGGCAGACATTTAGAGACCGCATGGATGAACTGCAACAATTGTACATTCCTGTCTGGCGTAAAAATAAAAAAGGGAAGGTGGCTCAACCGTGGCTATCAAGGGAAATCAGGGATAGTATTAAAGCCAAGGAAGTGACATACAAATTGGCCAGAAATAGCAGCGAACTCGGGGACTGGCAGAAATTTAGAACTCAGCAGAGGAGGACAAAGGGTTTGATTAGGGCAGGGAAAATGGAGTACGAGAAGAAGCTTGCAGGAAACATTAAGATGGATTGCAAAAGTTTCAATAGATATGTAAAGAGAAAAAGGTTAGTAAAGACAAACGTAGGTCCCCTGCAGTCAGAATCAGGGGAAGTCATAACGGTGGACAAAGAAATGGTAGACCAATTGAACAAGTACTTTGGTTCGGTATTCACGAAGGAGGACACAAACAACCTTCCGGATATAAAAGGGGTCAGAGGGTCTAGTAAGGAGGAGGAACTGAGGGAAATCCTTATTAGTCGGGAAATTGTGTTGGGGAAATTGATGGGATTGAAGGCCGATAAATCCCCAGGGCCTGATGGACTGCATCCCAGAGTACTTAAGGAGGTGGCCTTGGAAATAGCGGATGCATTGACAGTCATTTTCCAACATTCCATTGACTCTGGATCAGTTCCTATCGAGTGGAGGGTAGCCAATGTAACCCCACTTTTTAAAAAAGGAGGGAGAGAGAAAACAGGGAATTATAGACCGGTCAGCCTGACCTCAGTAGTGGGTAAAATGATGGAATCAATTATTAAGGATGTCATAGCAGCGCATTTGGAAAGAGGTGACATGATAGGTCCAAGTCAGCATAGATTTGTGAAAGGGAAATCATGCTTGACAAATCTTCTGGAATTTTTTGAGGATGTTTCCAGTAGAGTGAACAAGGGAGAACCAGTTGATGTGGTATATTTGGACTTTCAGAAGGCTTTCGATAAGGTTCCACACAAGAGATTAATGTGCAAAGTTAAAGATTGGGATTGGGGGTAGTGTGCTGACGTGGATTGAGAACTGGTTGTCAGACAGGAAGCAAAGAGTAGGAGTAAATAGGTACTTTTCAGAATGGCAGGCAGTGACTAGTGGGGTACCGCAAGGTTCTATGCTGGGGCCCCAGCTGTTTACACTGTACATTAATGATTTAGACGAGGGGATTAAAAGTAGTATCTCCAAGTTTGCAAATGACACTAAGTTGGGTGGCAGTGTGAGCTGCGAGGAGGATGCTATGAGGCTGCAGAGTGACTTGGATAGGTTAGGTGAGTGGGCAAATGCATGGCAGATGAAGTATAATGTGGATAAATGTGAGGTTATCCACTTTGGTGGTAAAAACAGAGAGACAGACTATTATCTGAATGGTGACAGATTAGGAAAAGGGAAGGTGCAACGAGACCTGGGTGTCATGGTACATCAGTCATTGAAGGTTGGCATGCAGGTACAGCAGGCGGTTAAGAAAGCATATGGCATGTTGGCCTTCATAGCGAGGGGATTTGAGTAAGGGGCAGGGAGGTGTTGCTACAGTTGTACAGGGCCTTGGTGAGGCCACACCTGGAGTATTGTGTACAGTTTTTGTCTCCTAACTTGAGGAAGGACATTCTTGCTATTGAGGGAGTGCAGCGAAGGTTCACCAGACTGATTCCCGGGATGGCGGGACTGACCTATCAAGAAAGACTGGATCAACTGGGCTTGTATTCACTGGAGTTCAGAAGAATGAGAGGGGACCTCATAGAAACGTTTAAAATTCTGACGGGTTTAGACAGGTTAGATGCAGGATGAATGTTCCCAATGTTGGGGAAGTCCAGAACCAGGGGTCACAGTCTAAGGATAAGGGGTAAGCCATTTAGCACCAAGATGAGGAGAAACTTCTTCACCCAGAGAGTGGTGAACCTGTGGAATTCTCTACCACAGAAAGTTGTTGAGGCCAATTCACTAAATATATTCAAAAGGGAGTTAGATGAAGTCCTTACTACTCGGGGGATCAAGGGGTATGGCGAGAAAGCAGGAAGGGGGTACTGAAGTTGCATGTTCAGCCATGAACTCATTGAATGGCGGTGCAGGCTAGAAGGGCCGAATGGCCTACTCCTGCACCTATTTTCTATGTTTCTATGTTTCTCTGTTTCAGATCAGCCATGATCATATTAAATCATGGAACAGGCTCGAGGGGCTGTATGGCCTACTCCTGCTCCTATTTCTTATGTTCTTAAAAAATTAGGGCTTGTCCTTTCAAGTATAAGTGAATTTTTAATGGCATGATGAGTCTTAATTACTGCCAAACAATTTCTCTGGCCCTGAAAATTTACTTTTATAAGTGTGGAGTTTCATTCCTTCAGCTTTTAATTAATGAAGGAGATTTTAAAAAGTTTCTAAAACCTTTTCTTTGTCTCTTTTTTTCTCTCTCTCCCTCTTAATCTTTTTTCCGTCTCTTTATTTTGCTTTCTGCACATGATTTGGCGTTGAATGAACTATTCTAACTTACACTTCCTGATTCAGACTCTGCATGCCTCGGTAAGCAATCTTCAATCTGATGGGTTAAGGAGACACTCCTTTGCTTGCCAGGTCCCAGATCCCCTGTAGAGGGCGCCGTGCTGTTTTGGATTTCTAATCACAGCAAGTTCCAGTGTAAAAACACAGAACGCCTGTGGGCAAGTGTACGTGTAATGAATGGCGAGCTCCGTTCATTCGCCACTGACCCCAATATCCGGGACATTGTTTAAAATGAGTTCTAATTGAAAAATATTCAGTGTTTTTATAGTTTATGGATAACAGTTACAGCTACTCCAAGTATTTGAATAACTTCATTATGCAGGAGGCATAGTTTGTAATTTTTGGTGGTGCAAGTACATTCAATGGTGTACTTTTGTTTCCACACCATGTGTCATGTATTCAACCAGCATTGTAACCGATGTATAAACTGACCTAAGTTGTACACCGTGAGAACACTGACCACTAGGTGGGAGACACTCCTAACCTGGACCTTCAGGTATAAAAGGGGAAGCTCCACCCACCTTCATCACTTGAGTGCTAAGGAATAAAGGACAGGTCACAGACTGACCTTCTCTCAAGCATGGGCCTCGTGTGCATTTATACTGTGTAGTAAGGACATATCAATGGCGACAAGAAACTGGGATTTAAACCACGCGAGCATGGCCACTAGCAGAACAGATGAGAGGTACTGTGTTAAGGAATGGTTGGGACAGAGATTCAACATTGTTAAAGCAGCACACAGTTCTCCAGGCAGACAAGGGCAGTCAGGCATGCCCCAACATGTAGTCGAATCCAGAGGGGGAGTTCGACAGAGACAATGGCAAGCTGAACAGCGATTCACGCCATTGCAAGGGACAATGCAGCCAGTAATGGGGCCATCAACACCGGTTAATGGTGCACTCAAGGACAATAACAGGGGCAGTCAGGGACGATCGACTGGCAAGGGGCCTTTTGTTTCAAACCGCAACTCATGCTGGAGGCGTGGAGGCATACATTCAGCCAGAGTTTGCAGAGATAAGCAAAATACCTGCAGAAATTGCAGAAATGGACACTGGGGGAAATCGCTGGAAGCTGAAGTTCAGCGAGTTCATGTGGAGCACATATACAGTTCATACACCAGGACGCCACCGATAATGATGAAAGTGCTCCTCAATGGCATCCCAGTATCAATGGAGTTAGACACGGGTGCCAGCCAGTCCCTGATGGGTATCAAACAGTTCGACAAGTTGTGGGCATCCAAGGCCAGGAGGCCAAAATTATCGCCGATTGACGCACAGCTACGGACTTACACAAAGCAGATCATTCCGGTGCTAGGCAGCGCCACGGTAGTCGTGACCCACAAAGATTCGGAGAACAGGTTGCCACTCTGGATTGTCCCAGGGGACCGTCCCGCGCTACTGGGAAGGAGTTGGCTTGCTGTCATGAACTGGAAATGGGGTGATGTCAATGCAATTTCCTCTGTGGAGCGAGTATCATGCTCACAGGTCCTGGACAAATTTGACTCATTATTTCAACCCGGCATTGGCACTTTCATGGGGGCCAAGGTAGTGATTCACATAAACCCGGACGCCAGACCAGTACACCACAAGGCCAGAGCGGTGCCGTACGTGATGCAGGAAAAGATAGAAGGCGAATTGGACCGCCTGTTGAGGGAAGGCATCATCTCGCCAGTCGAATTCAGTGATTGGGCGAGCCCGATTGTGCCGGTGCTCAAGGCGGATGGGTCGGTCAGGATATGTGGCGATTACAAGGCCACCATCAATCGGGTGTCACTCCAAGACCAGTACCCACTACCGAGAGCGGAGGACCTCTTTGCGACGCTATCCGGTGGCAAACTTTTTTCAAAATTGGATCTGACCTCAGCTTACATGACCCAGGAGCTGGCGAGTGAGTCGAAGAAGCTGACCACCATCACGACACACAAGGGGTTGTTTGAGTACAACAGATGTCCGTTCGGGATTCGCTCGGCCGCCGCGATCTTCCAATGAAATATGGAAAGCCTCCTCAAGTCGATTCCAGGGACGGTGGTTTTTCAGGACGACATCCTCATTACGGGTTACGATACTGAAGAACACCTCCACAACCTGGTGGAGGTGCTACGCAGACTGGACCGGGTAGGTCTGCGACTGAAAAAGGCGAAGTGCGTCTTCCTAGCTCCAGAGGTAGAATTCCTGGGGATGAGGGTAGCAGCAGACGGGATCAGCCCTACTGCATCCAAGACGGAAGCGATCCAGAGAGCACCCAGACCCCGTAACACGACAGAGCTGCGTTCGTTCCTGGGGCTCCTGAACTATTTTGGTAACTTTCTTCCCAAATTGAGCATGCTGCTAGAGCCGCTACACGTGCTCCTACGCAAAGGCCGCGAATGGGTCTGGGGGGACAGCCAGGAAAGGGCTTTTAATAGAGCACGCAATTTGTTATGTTCCAACAATCTGTTAACGCTATATGACCCATGTAAGAAACTTGTTTTAACATGCGATGCGTCGTCCTATGGTGTCGGGTGTGTGTTGCAGCATGTCAATGCCAAGGGTCAGTTACAGCCGGTAGCTTATACCTCCAGGAGTCTGTCCCAGGCAGAAAGGGGCTATGGGATGGTAGAAAAGGAGGCGCTTGCATGTGTATATGCGGTAAAGACAATGCACCAGTACCTGTTTGGCAGGAAATTTGAGCTGGAGACAGATCACAAACCCCTAACGTCCCTCTTGGCCGACAACAAGGCCATAAATGCAAACGCATCGGCCCGCATACAGAGGTGGGCACTCACATTAGCTGCCTATGACTACACAATTCGGCACAGACCGGGCACCGAAAACTGCGCCGATGCACTCAGCAGGCTCCCACTAGCCACCACTGAGGGGGCTACCGAGCATGGTGCTGAGATGATCATGGCTGTTGAAGCTTTCGGAAGCGAAGGCTCACCCGTGACAGCCCGTCAGATTAAAGTCTGGACAAATAGAGACCCGCTATTGTCTCTAGTCAAGAAATGTGTCCTGAATGGGGACTGGGCAGCCACGTACAGGGCATGCCCTGAGAAATTTAAACCATTTCACAGGCACAGGGATGAACTCTCGATTCAAGCCGATTGCCTACTGTGGGGAAACCGTGTAGTCATGCCCCAGATGGGCAGAGAGGTGTTCATCAGAGAACTCCACAATGGGCACCCGGGCATTGTCATGATGAAGGCAATTGCCAGGCCACACGTTTGGTGGCCAGGGATAGACGCAGATCTGGAACTTTGTGTTCGCAGGTGCAACACGTGTGCCCAGCTGCGCCATGCGCCCAGGGAAGCCCCCCTTAGCCCCTGGCCATGGCCTGCCAAGCCTTGGTCACGCATCCATGTGGACTACGCAGGTCCTTTCATGGGGAAAATGTTTTTGGTTGTAGTAGACACCTTCTCCAAATGGATCGAGTGTGACATTTTAAATTCAAGCACATCCTCTGCCACGGTAGAAAGTCTACGGGCAATGTTCGCCGCCCGCGGTCTACCGGACATCTTGGTCAGCGACAATGGCCCGTGCTTCACAAGCACTGAATTCCACGACTTCATGGCAGGCAATGGAATTAACCATGTTAGAACGGCACCGTTCAAGCCGGCCTCAAACGGCCAGGCAGAACGAGCAGTGCAGATAATCAAACAGGGGATGCTCAGATTCCAAGGGGGTTCCCTACAAACCCGCTTATCACGCTTTCTGTTGGCCTATAGATCCTGACCACACTCGCTCACAGGGGTTCCACCCGCAGAGCTACTAATGAAAAGGATGCTCAAAACCCGATTATCCCTTATACACCCCACCATGAAAGAAATTGTCGAGAGCAGGCGCCAGTCACAATATCACTACCATAACAGGAATGCGAGGGCGCGATGTATTGATGTAAATGATCCTGTTTTTGTCCTCAACTACGCTGCAGGGCCCAAATGGCTCGCAGGCACTGTGGTTGCCAAAAAGAGGGAAATAGGATTCTGGTAGTTAAACTTACCAATGGACAAATCTGCCGCAAACATGTGGATCAAACAAAAAGGAGGTTCAGCAACCCCATAGAAGAAGCAGAGGAAGAACACGATATAGAGTTCACTCCACCACAGGTGACCGAACACCGGAACCAAATGGAGGAGAGCCCATTCACTGTGGGCAGTCCGGACAGGCCTGAGGCACTGCAAACAGCAGACACTCAAGCCAGCGCCCAACAACCGGAGCCCCAACTCAGGCGCTCTACAAGGGAGCGTAAACCACCAGAGAGACTCAACCTGTGATCCCAATAAGACTTTGGGGGGGGAGGTGATATCATGTATTCAACCAGCATTGTAACCCATGTATAAACTGACCTAAGTTGTACACCGTGAGAACACTGACCACTAGATGGTAGACACTCCTAACCTGGACCTTCAGGTATAAAAGGGGAAGCTCCACTCACCTTCATCACTTGAGTGCTAAGGAATAAAGGACAGGTCACAGACTGACCTTCTCTCAAGCATGGGCCTCGTGTGCATTTATACTGTGTAGTAAGGACATATCACCATGGCTGAAAAGAGGTGTACTGGTGGCAGATATAGAGGCCATTGCCTCACTGCTTGTTCTCAGTGGAGCAGGGGGCATCTACATTAGGATATTAGTAAAAGGCAGAAAATCGAGGACACGGATTAGAGTTTTCACAGAAAAATGGGCGGAAATCGCAAAATTCGATCCTCAAGTGCCAGCCATGCCTCAGTTGGTAACACCCTCGACTCTGAGTCAGAAAGTTGTGGGTTCCAGTCCCACTCCAGAGACTTGAGCACAAAACTTTAGGCTGACACTGTCGAAGGTGGTGTCACTTGGATCAACCGATGTCCCATCTGCTCACTCAGCTGGACGTAAAAGAATCTATGGCACCACTCGAAGAAGAGTAGGAGAGTAATCCCCAGTGTCTTGGCCAATACTTACCCCTTAACTAATACCACTAAAAATGGATCATCTGGTCATTATCACATTACTGTTTGTGAGAGCTTGCTGTGCGCAAATTGGCTGCCGCATTTCCTACATCACAACAGTGACTACACCTCAAAACGTACTTCATTAGCTGTAAAGCACTTTGGGATGTCCTGAGGTCATGAAAGGGGCTATATAAATGCAAGTTATATTTTATCTTTTTTTATTGCAAAACACCGGTAAAAATCCCAGAGGAATCAATGGATTTTGACTTATTGATTCACCATAAATCAGTGGGCACTGGAGAAATTAAAGTGGCGAGATACTTGTACAATACCTGGCTCCCAACACTTGCTGGTGCTTCCCCCACCCCATCTTTTTGTGGCCATAAGCGCCATAATTTTTTCATGGCTGGTGTTGTGTATGGAGAAAGAGTCAGACTGAACACATTGAGCTCAAAGTAAAGTGTGATCTTAGTCTTTTATTGCAGATCTCCAGAGTGCCTCTCCAACCTGTGAAGCCTCCTTAAATACCTGTGCACCCAAGGGATTATGGGATCCCTTGGGACTCCAGGGGATGAGCCCTCTGGTGGCTGTACAGAGTAAATACAAGTCCACATATATAACAACACTCCCCCCGCCACACCAAAGCCAATAGTGTAACTATTTACAATGTGAGTCGATCTGGGGCCCTTCTTGCCCTGGTTGATCATTTCGGTGTGAAAGCTGGTGTTGTTGAATCATTTGTTGGGTCCTCGCTGGGTTGCTGTGCAGCTGGCCTTGCTGGGCTGCCTGGTGTGTTGGGCCCTGCAGGGCTGCTGTGGATGATGGGTTCTGCTTCATGGTCAACCGTGGTGCCAGTTGCCACTGGTGTGTACGTTAGGGGATCAAAAAAGGTCGTGTCCAAGATGGGTTGCTCAGGATAGTCCGTTAATCTGAGTTTGATTTGGTCCAAGTGTTTCCGGTGAATGAGTCCATTTGAAAGTTTGACCCGAAACACCCTGCTCCCTTCAGTGCCGGGAAGCCACTTGGGACCTTGTCCATAATTTAATACAAATACAGGATCATTGATTTCAATCTCGCATGACACATTTGCGCTATTATGGTATGCACTTTGTTGAAGCCGCCTGCTCTCTACCTGTTCATGTAGATCAGGGTGAACTGACGAGAACCTTGTCTTAAGTTCTCTTTTCATGAGCAGTTCAGCAGGTGGGATTCCAGTGAGTGAGTGGGGTCTTGTGCGGTAGCTAAGCAGGAGTCGGGATAGGCGAGTCTGCAGTGAGTCTTCAGTGACCCTCTTCAAGCCTTGCTTGATGGTTTGCACTGCCCTCTCTGCCTGACCATTGGACGATGGTTTAAATGGGGCAGATGTGACATGTTTGATCCCGTTACGGGTCATGAATTCTTTGAACTCAGCACTGGTAAAACATGGCCCATTGTCGCTCCCCAGGACATCGGGTAAGCCGTGTGTGGCAAACATGGCCCGCAGGCTTTCGGTAGTGGCAACGGACGTGCTAGCCGACATTATCTCACATTCAATCCACTTGGAGTACATGTCTACAACCACAAGGAACATTTTACCCAAGAACGGGCCTGCATAGTCGACGTGTACCCTAAACCACGGTTTGGAGGGCCAAGACCATAAACTTAGTGGCGCCTCCCTGGGTACATTGCTTAACTGCGAGCATGTATTATATCTGTGAACGCAGGACTCTAAGTCCGCAGCGATACCGGGCCACCACACAACGGATCTGGCTATTGCTTTCATCATTACGATGCCTGGGAGGGTACTGTGGAGGTCATTGATGAAGGTGTCTCTGCCCTTCTTGGGGACCACTACTCGATTGCCCCACAGAAGGCAGTCTGCCTGTATAGACATTTCGTCTTTGCGCCGCTGGAACGGCTTTATCTCTTCCTGCATTTCCATTGGGATACTGGACCAGCTCCCATGAAGCACACAGCTTTTGACTAGAGATAATAAGGGGTCCTGGCTTGTCCAGGTTTTGATCTGCCGGGCAGTGACGGGTGATTGCTCACTCTCAAATGCTTCCATAATCATGGCTAGATCTGCAGGCTGCACAATTTCCATCCCCGTGGTGAGCAATGGCAACCTACTAAGAGCATCGGCACAGTTTTCTGTGCCTGGCCTGTGGCGGATGGCATAGTTATATTTGGACAACATGAGCGCCCATCTCTGGATGCGGGCCGATGCATTGGTATTTATCCCTTTACTCTCGGAAAACAGGGATATAAGTGGCTTATGGTCCGTTTCCAATTCGAATTTTAGCCCAAACAGGTATTGATAGATTTCCTTTACCCCATAGACACATGCTAACGCTTCTTTTTCAATCATGCTGTAGGCTCTCTCAGCCTTATACAGACTTCTGGATGCATAAGCAACCGGTTGCAGCTTCCCGAAATCATTAGCTTGTTGCAATACACACCCGACGCCATATGACGATGCGTCACATGCTAGTACCAAACGCTTACATGGATCACTACAACACAAGCAATTTGTTTGAGCATAACTATTTTCTTGCTTTTACAAAGGCATTTTCTTGGCTTCTGCCCCAAACCCATTCATCTCCTTTTTGTAGTAAGACATGCAGTGGTTCTTGCAGTGTGCTGAGACCCGGTAAGCAGTTACCAAAGTAGTTCAAGAGTCCCAGCAACGACCGCAGCTCCGTCACATTCTGTGGCCTCAGTGCGTTCTCGATTGCCTCCGTCTTCGCGTTGGTGGGCCTGATACCACAATCCTCCTTCCCAAGAACTCCACTTCAGGTGCCAGAAAAACGCACTTCGAGCATTTTAACCTGAGCCCCACGCGGTTGAGTCAACTAAGAACCTCCTCCAGGTTCTGCAGGTGCTCGACTGTGTTCCGACCTGTGACCAAGATGTCGTACTGGAAGACCACGGCGTGTAGGACCGATTTCAGTCAGCTTTCCATGTTTCTCTGGAATATCGCCGCCACTGATCGGATTCCAAACGGGCATCTGTTATAAACAAAAAGACCTTTATGCGTGTTGATGCAGGGGAGGGCCTTCGATGATTCCTCCAGCTCCTGCATCATGTAGGCTGAAGTCAGATCCAGCTTCGTGAATGTCTTTCCTTCTGCCAGCGTTGCAAAGAGGTCGGAATCCCTTGGGACTCCAGGGGATGAGCTCTCTGGTGGTTGTACAGAGCAAATACAAGTCCACATATATAGTAGCTGGGCCTCCCCATATTCAGCTCCAAAAGTGAACAAATGGGTTCCAGCGCTAATGAACTCTTTCAAAGTGGATTTTTCAGTGGTGTGGCTGTCTTAGTTGAAGCGTTATCACCACTGAGAAATTCAGTATGCAGGTAAGGGTTTCTAATGAGCCAGCTGCTCCTTGGCCTTTTTAAAGGCCAGGGTTTGCAGTAAGGCCCTGAGGAGGGAAGGAGGTTGGAAGGAAGGATGGCTGGTGTAAGAGGTGCAAGGAGAGCCAACAGGTTCACTGATATGAAGCTGGAGACATTGATGGACGGTGTGGAGGACAGAAGAAGAATACTGTTTCCTGACATGGGGAGACCTGGCAGACCGCCAGTACATAATGCATGAAGGGAGATTGCAGGGGAGGTGTCGGGCACCTCCATATATGCGAGGACGCATCCTCCCAGGAGGATGCTGACCAATCTGCACCCGGCCCTTCCAGGCCCAGAGATGTTCCAGGGCATCCTAGAAGGACAGCTGTAGGTCCCAGACAACAACCACAGCAGCCTTCCCGGACCCATGATGCAGCCACAGGGTTGGCAGTTAGGTGTAGTATTAGGGTAGTCACACATAACAGATGTTATAATGAGATGCACAGGGGTAAAAAAAATGCTTACAGTATTATTATATTGTTCTTTATGGTGTGTTTTTGCAGTAATTTGGATAATTGGATAAATCTTTATTTTTGGCATATTTATCTGGCCAGGTGTTTAATTTGGGAGTGGGCAATTCTGCGTTAAGGCACTCAGTGCAATGGCCATTGAAAGTGGGAGCTGAAGGATCAGGTGTGGATAGAATTATATGAAACAAGCAGCTATGAGATGTAGCTGCACCTTCCTTCCAGGGTTGCGATGAGGATGACGCCTCCTAGCTCTGGGGTGACAGGGATCCTCCTCCTCCTCCTGCTGCGCCTCTTCCTCCTCCTCCTTCTCCTCCTCCTCTTCCTCAGATAGTACTGCTGGCTCGACCCCCAGCAGCTGTCCCCTCATGATGGCCAGGTTGTGCAGCATGCAGCAGACCACGACGATTATGGAGACCCATTGAGGAGAGTACTGCAAGGTGCCACCAGAACGGTCCAGGCACCGGAACCTCTGCTTGAGGATGGCCATGCAGTGCTCAATGATGCACCTGGTGGCACAATGAGCGGCATTGTAGGCATGCTCTGGTGCTGTCCTAGGGTTCTGCAGTGGAGTGAGCAACCAAGTGGACAGGGGATATCCCTTGTCCCCAAGCAGTCAACTGCAATCCTGATTCGGGCCGGTGAAGATGGCGGGCACACTGGTCTGGTGCAGAATGAATGAATCATGGCTGCTGCCTGAGTACCTCGCATCAACTGCCAGGATCTGGCGCTGATGGTCACACACGAGCTGCATATTCAGTGAATGGAAGCCTTTGCGGTTCACAAAAATCTCGGGGCGATGATGTGATGCCCTCAGTCCAATGTGTGTGCAGTCAATGGCACCCTGCACCCTCAGGAAGCCTGCCCTTCGGGCAAATCTGGCCTGCCGCTCCACCTGTTTCTCCCTTGTCGTCGGGAAGGAGATGTACTGGACCCTTCTCCTGTACAGTGCATCTGTGACCTGCCGGATGCACCGATGTGGTGAGAATTGGGAGATGTTGCCA
Source organism: Pristiophorus japonicus (assembly GCF_044704955.1). Classification (NCBI taxonomy): domain Eukaryota; kingdom Metazoa; phylum Chordata; class Chondrichthyes; family Pristiophoridae; genus Pristiophorus; species Pristiophorus japonicus. The sequence continues at coordinate 275,736,487 of NC_091978.1, read as the reverse complement.
ATGTCTGCAGTGGCAGACTGGAAACACCCCGTGGCATAAAAATTCACGGTGATGGTGACCTTGGTCTCCACGGTGAGGGCGGTCCTGAGCCTTGTTTGAGGCTGCAGATCTTCTCGCAGGACAGTGCAGAGCTTCCTGAGTACTTCTTTCCAAAATTATAGCCTTCGCAGGCATTGCTCATCACTGAGCTGGAGTAAGGAGAACTGAGGGCTATAGATCCTTTGAGGATATGGCCTCCTTCCCCCATGTCTGCGAGGACCACCTCCCCTGGCGGCTGCCTGCTGGCCATCTCCCTGGTCCTCCACATTCTCGGGCTCCTGTGGAGGCTCCTGCTGGAAAGGCTCCTCTCCCAGTATTGGAGGGGGGTGGGGCGGGGGGGGGGCAGCATCCTTCACCCTCCTCCTGATTCCATCTCCCTCCTGGCCACCCTCTCCAGCTGCAAGTCTGCGCACATCTGCACGCCCTTCTCTCGGCTGTACAACCATGGCTGCTGCCTCCCTTGCCCGCTGCCTCTCTGCACGGTGCTGACAGTGATGCCTTCTCCTGCGTGCCACCCTGCGTCTCACCAGGTATACGAGGTGTCACCCTCCCATCCTCAGGGTGAACCCTGCCAAACAGGTCTCTGGAGCCCAGAATTAGACCTACAGGCCTCCACTAAAGAGTCAGAAGTCTATCAAAACATCTGAGCAGCACTCAGCAGGTTAAATGAAGCCAAAACAATTAATACAACGAAGTTGCACTTTAAATTCAAATGAAAAATTAATGAAACTATTTTCATAGCAAAGGACCCCGATCTCAGCAACACTCCAACAGTGTCACGTTCGAGCACTGATTCGAATACCTCGTGGAGGCACTGCCTGAAAAATCCTACCTTTTTACGAGCTGAAAATCGCTGTGGTGGCTGTTTTCCAGTGGCCCGCATGCTGCTTCCCTCACTGCAGAAAATCACCCTTTACTTTCACTTCATCCCGCCGTTTCTGGCGGAAATGAGCACCGCTCAAAACCGCCCCCCCCCCCCGCCCACCAAAGCTGAATATGGCTCGGGGAGGGAACAGTATCCGGCCACGGCGGCCGATCGATTTTTTTCCGATCGGCCGCCCAAACCCCGCGGTAGCCATCCCTTTGGGGATGGTGATTTTTGTCCCCGAGGAAAGTGTTTTATCAACAAACCTCTCCATAGTTATTGTTAATACAACTCCTAATTAAGAAGGTAGCAAACAAGTTGCAAAGGGACATTGATAGATTAAGCGAGTGGGAGAAGAGGCGGGGAGGAAAAAGTGGGAAAGGGGAAGGAAGGGGGAGAGGGAGGGGAGGGGAGAGGGGGAGGGGGAAGGAAGGGAGAGGGAAGTGGGAAGGAGGGTGGAAGGAAGGGATGGGGAGGAGGGGAGGGGGAGAGGAAAAGAGTAAAAAAGAAGGGAAGAAGACAGAGGAGGGAAAGAGGAGGAAAAGAGGAAAGAGGAAGAGAGGAGGAAAAGAGGAAAAAAGGAAGGAAAGAGGAGGAAAAGAGGAAGGGAGGAGGGAGGGGAGAGGAAGGTGAGGGAGGGAAGGGAGGGGAAAGGAGGGGAGGGAAAGGGTAAGTGGAGGGAGAGGAGGGTAGGGAGGGAAAGGGGAGGGAGTAGAGGGGGAGTGAGGGGTAAGGAGATGGAAGAGAAGGAGGGAGGAGAGTGAAAGGGGATTCATTCTACGCCAGACCAGTGTGCCTGCCGTCTTCAATGGAGATCAGGATTGCAGTTGGCTGCTTGGGGACAAGGGATATCCCCTGTCCACTTGGTTGCACACTCCACTGCAGAACCCTAGGACAGCACCGGAGCATGCCTACAATGCCGCTCATTGTGCCACCAGGTGCATCATCGAGCACTGCTTGGCCATCCTTAAGCATCACACAGCTTTTCCTTACTTATGATGGACACTCTAGGGGTCCGATCACGATCGCGTGACTTTTCCTCACTGGTTGCATATGCACAGTTCAGATCATCATCAATCATACATTGTACATAATCGCGTGACTTTTCCTCGCTGGTTGCATGTATACAAGTCCGATTATCAGTTACACATTTTACATGATCAGTTACACACTTTGCATAATCCGTTACACCTTTTTTCTCTAACTTAAAATTACTGTTACATTGCTTAAATGTGTGGAACTGTCCCTTTAATTGTAGTGGGTTGCAGGTCTCCTTTCAGAGAGCCTTGCTTGCTTTACCCTAATCCGCTTCTCCGTTTGGTGCCACGTGTTGCTCCATCAATGCTGCACCTCGTGGTATGGCCGCGGCCATCTTTGTCTTCAGTGCATCACGTCATGGTTCGGGCGCCATCTTTTCTTCATCCACGATGTCGACTGCGGTGATCCTCTTCTCCCCGGGTTCTGCCTCCGCAGTTGGGAAGTCGCTCCTGGATCCGATTTTTTCCCTCCTGTGTCATGCCACTGGAGCCTGGAAGGTGCGTTTGGGTTGTCTCAGCTGGATCATCTCCACGCAAGTGTGCTGAGCGGTCTGTGTCTCTGGTGCCATGCTGGTCAGCTCACCGATGCCGGGTCCACCCTCAGGTGAGGGCTTGCTTTGCCTCTGAATGCAGAGGGCTTCGATCGCTGGAGGGGTGAAGTCTTCCCACTTCCAATGGATCTTCTCCATCCACCTTCTGCCGAGCAGCGTTGATCCATCACCTGCAACAATCCACAGAGGTAACTTATGCACTGCGCCATCATGGAGTACCTTTACATTCACACTACCAACAACTGGGATGATTTCATTAGTGTAGGTGCGCAGCTTTGCCTGAACCGGGGCCAATTCGGGTCGTTCAGCCGGATTGTCCCATAGCCTCTCAAAGGTTCCTTGATTCATCACTGACTGGCTCGCCCCCGTGTTCACTTCCATAAAGACTGGACTTCCCTCTATCTCGACTTCCATCTTCAGCGGGGAGCACTCGGTGGTGCAGGTAAACATGCTGTGTACTTCCCCATGGGACTGGGCTGCTTCTCTGTCCAACAATTCATAATCCACGCTGAATTCATGGCCATCTGCGAACTCCTCATCGACACACTGAGTCCTATTTCTCTTACACATTCGCTGGAGGTGGCCCTTTGTACTGCAGCCTTTGCAAACATAGTCTTTAAAACGGCACTGGTGAGCCCTAAGATTCCTTCTACAACACCAGCATGGTGCTACTCGATTAGCCCCCCTCGGCGGACTCTGAGTTAAGGGACTCAGGGGCCTGTTCTCTCTTCCCTGAGAGGATTCGCGCTCCACAGTCCAGCCCCTGAACGGTGCCACTCTGTGCACAGTACCTGCCGGGTTTGAGCCCTGAGGGTGAGATAGCTGCAGGTCGAAGTCATGAAAGACTGGCTCACAGAGTTGGCCTTCTGCAGTGTGACTGTTGTATCCGCCGACAGTAGCTTGTGAAGAAGGCCCTCATGGCCAATGACAAAAATGTCCCGCAGCGTTTCATTGAGGTGGGTGCCGAACTCGCACAGTGCCGCCAGCCTCCTGAGGTCTGCAACATACTTCGCAACTTCCTGGCCTTCGGGTCATCGGTGGGTATAGAACCAGTGACTGGCTGTGAGGATGCTCTCCTCCAGTTGCTCCTGGATCAGGGTAATGAGCTCCTTGTACGACTTGGTCATTGTCTTCGCTGGTGTCAGCAAGTCCCTGACGAGGCCATAGATTTTGGGCCCACAACTGGTTACAGGATAGTGCGCCGCTTATCAGCCAGTGTGGTCGGGTCGTCTCCTGCCAGGTCGTTTGCTGTGAAGAAGTGTTCTAGCCTCTCCACAAAGGCGTCCCAATCATCACAATCGGCGAACTGTTGCAACGTACCATGGGTAGCCATTTCCGCATGAAAGGTCGTAATCTCGTCGCCAGTTGTAGTGTCCTTAGATGCTCTAACAATGACTCCACGAGGCAGTGTGTTGTACTTGAACTGTAGTGACCTTAGTCCTTTATTAGTTAACTCTGGAGTGAGGATCACACCTGGTGGCCTGTCTGTACAGGTAACCTACGAGTCTCCCACTGCTGTACCCGCTGGTGGCACACCTTCAGATAGTACCAACAGTAGTCGTGTAGGATACATGACAGTTTCCACAGCAACAGACCGTGCAGAGTATTGTCTGAGTGGCGGCAGGTTGGGGGGGTGGGGTGCGGCGGGACCTGGGTGTCATGGTTCATTGGTCCCTGGGGGTTGGCATGCGGGTGCAGCGGGCGGTGAAGAGGGCGGGTGGTATGTTGGCCTTCATGGTAGGGAGATTTGGGTGTGGGAGCGGGGGGGTCTTGCTGCGGTTGTGCGGGGCCTTGGTGGGGCCCCATCTGGAGTGTTGTGTTCAGTTTTGGTCTCCTGGTCTGGGGGGGGACGTTCTTGCTGCTGGGGGGGTACGGCGGGGGTTCGCCGGACTGGTTCCGGGAATGGCTGGACTGGCGTGTGGGGATAGACTGGATCGGCTGGGCCTTTATACACTGGAGTTTCGGGGGGATGGGAGGGCATCTCATGGAGACATGTGGGATTCTGGCGGGACTGGACAGGTTGGGTGCGGGAGGGGTGTTCCCGGTGTCGGGGGGGTCCGGGGCTATTTGGGGCTGAGATGGGGGGAGGCTTCTTCTCTCGGAGAGTTGTTAACCTGTGGAATTCACTGCCGCAGAGAGTTGCTGATGCCAGTTCATTGGATATATTCAAGAGGGAGTTAGATATGGCCCTTACGGCTAAAGGGATCAAGGGGTATGGAGAGAAAGCAGGAAAGAGGTACTGAAGGAACGATCAGCCATGATCTTATTGAATGGCGGTGCAGGCTCGAAGGGCCGAATGGCCTACTCCTGCATGTATTTTCTATGTTTCTATGATGTTGATAAACCTTGTGTTCCATTGCTCTGCCCCTTTGGAATGTTCATTTTCAAACGAACATTCCCGCAGTGTTGCTTTTTCTAATATCAAAGCAAAATGCCGCTGGATGCTGGAAATTTGAAATAAAAACAAAAAATGCAGCAGGTCAGGCAGCATCTGTGGAGAGAAAAATAGTTAGCATTTCAGTGTGATAACCTTTTGTCAGAACTTGAAAAAGTTAGAGGTGTAACAGGTTTTAAGCAGGTGCAGAGGCAGGGAAAGTGGGGAGAAGAGAAAAGAGCAAAAGGGAAGGTCTGTGATCGGGAGGAAGCAGGAGAGATTGAGTGACAAAAGGGATGAATGTACTGTAATATAGGGCTCCTCCTAGTGGACTACTGCTCCACCTAGTGGACCACTGTGGTAATGCAACTACTCGTGTAAATACAATAAAAGATCATGTGACAAGGTCACATGACAAGTTTCTGTAGAACCATCTTGTGTGTATGTGTTGTGATGTCATAAAGAATATATCACATGTACAAAGCAAAAGGAGATGTAATGGGACAAGGAAAGAAACAAAAGGTGAGTCTAGATGAAATGTAAATGGCAATAGCAGATACATCCACAGCTGCTATCGGAAAATATCAAAGTGATTATCTGCACAAACATTTTGTGTCATTTTGCAATCAGCAAGGCCGCGCATGTGCAGTATTCCACTATTGTGCCTGCAGTGCAGCATCGGCCAGGCTTTGTCAGCTCCATGGGACAAGGCCTGTCACTGGATCCATGCTGGTCAGGAGGTGAAGAGAAGATCAGCTGGAGAGAGAGAGAATCAGAGGGAGAGAGGAAATGGAGGAGAGAGAGAGGGGGGGAGAGAGGGGAGAGAGAGAGAGATGGGAGAGGGAGAGGTGGGAGAGAGAGGGAATCGGAGAGAGAGGGGGAGAGAGAGAGGAAATGTGGGAGAGAGAATAAGGGCAGAGAGAGAGATGGACAGAGAGTGGGAGAGTGAGGGGTGAGAGAGAGGAAGAGAGGAATTCGGAGTGACGGGGAGAGTGAGGAAGGAGAGCGAATCAGAGAGACAGAGAATTGGAGGGAGGAAAGTAATCAGAACGAGAGATGTTATCGGAGTGAGAGAGAGGGGAGAGGGAGAGAAGGAATCGGAGGGAGGAAGAGGAGAAATTGGAGAGAGAGAGAGAATCAGGGTGGGAGAGAGAGGTCAGGAACTCGGGGGGGGGGGGGCAAGTCAGAGGCACTGAATGTACAGTAGGGGTAGGGGAAGAACGTGATTCAGGTCATACAATGTGGCCAAGACTAGTGGGAGGCCAGAGGATTGGGAAACTTTTAAAAGCCAGCAAAGAGCGACTAAAAAAAATGATAAAGAGACGGAAGATAGATTATGAAAGTAAACTAGCATGAAATATAAAAACAGATAGTAAGAGTTTTTACAGGTACGTAAAAAGGAAACGAGTAGCTAAAGTAAATGTTAGTCCCCTAGAGGATGAGACTGGGAATTAATAATGGAGAACAAGGAAATGGCGAGACGTTGAACAAATATTTTGTATCAGTCTTCATGGTAGAAGACACTAAAAACATCCCAATAGTGAATAATCAACGGGCTATAGGGAGAGAGGAACTTAATACAATCACTATCACTAACGAAGTAGTACTCGATAAAATAATGGAACTAAAGGCGGACAAGTCCCCTGGACCTGATGGCTTACATCCTAGAGTCTTAAAAGAAGTAACTGCGGAGATAGTGGTTGCGATCTACCAAAACTCCCTGGATTCTGGGGCGGTCCCAGCAGATTGTAACATCCCTATTTAAAAAAGGAGGCAGACAAAAAGCACAAAACTACAGACCAATTCGCCTAACATCTGTCATTGGGAAAATGCTGGAGTCCATTATTAAGGATGCAGTAGAGGGACAGTTGGAAAAGCATATTTCAATTAAGCAGAGTCAACATGGTTTTATGAAAGGGAAATCATTTTTGACAAATTTGTTGGAGTTCTTTGAGGATGTAATGAGCAGGGTGGATAGTGACTATGAGGCTGCAGAGTGACTTGGATAGGTTAGGTGAGTGGGCAAATGCATGGCAGATGAAGTATAATGTGGATAAATGTGAGGTTATCCACTTTGGTGGTAAAAACAGAGAGACAGACTATTATCTGAATGGTGACAGATTAGGAAAAGGGAAGGTGCAACGAGACCTGGATGTCATGGTACATCAGTCATTGAAGGTTGGCATGCAGGTACAGCAGGCGGTTAAGAAAGCAAATGGCATGTTGGCCTTCATAGCGAGGGGATTTGAGTACAGGGGCAGGGAGGTGTTGCTACAGTTGTACAGGGCCTTGGTGAGGCCGCACCTGGAATATTGTGTACAGTTTTTGTCTCCTAACTTGAGGAAGGACATTCTTGCTATTGAGGGAGTGCAGCGAAGATTCACCAAACTGATTCCCGGGATGGTGGGACTGACCTATCAAGAAAGACTGGATCAACTGGGCTTGTATTCACTGGAGTTCAGAAGAATGAGAGGGGACCTCACAGAAACGTTTAAATTTCTGATGGGTTTAGACAGGTTAGATGCAGGAAGAATGTTCCCAATGTTGGGGAAGTCTAGAACCAGGGGTCACAGTCTAAGGATAAGGGCTAAGCCATTTAGGACCGAGATGACGAGAAACTTCTTCACCCAGGGAGTGGTGAACCTGTGGAATTCTCTACCACAGAAAGTAGTTGAGGCCAATTCACTAAATATATTCAAAAGGGAGTTAGATGAAGTCCTTACTACTCGGGGGATCAAGGGGTATGGCGAGAAAGCAGGAAGGGGATACTGAAATTTCATGTTCAGCCATGAACTCATTGAATGGCGGTGCAGGCTAGAAGGGCTGAATGGCCTGCTCCTGCACCTATTTTCTATGTTTCTATGTTTCTATGATAAGGGCGAACCAGTGTTTGTGATATATTTGGATTTCCAGAAGGCATTCGATAAGGTGCCACGTAAAAGGTTACTGCACAATATTAAAGTTCACGGGGTTGGGGGTAATATATTAGCATGGATAGAAGATTGGCTAACTAACAGAAAACAGAGAGTCGGGATAAATGGTTCATTTTCCGGATGGCAAACAGTAACTAGTGGGGTGCCGCAGGGATCGGTGCTGGGGCCTCAACTATTTACAATCTATATTAATGACTTGGATGAAGGGACCAAGTGTAATGTTGCCTAGTTTGATACAAAGATGGGTGTGAAATAAATTGTGAGGAGGACACAAAAAATCTGCAAAGGGATATAGATCGGCTAAGTGAGTGTGCAAAAATTTGGCGGATGGAGTATAATGTGGGAAAATGTGAGGTTATCCACTTTGGCAGAAAAAATAGAAAAGCAAATTATAATTTAAATGGAGAAAAATTGCAAAGTGCATACAGAGGGACCTAGTCCTTGTGCATGGAACACAAAAAGTTAGTGTGCAGGTACAGCAAGTAAGGAATGTTGGTCTTTATTGCAAGGGGGGTAGAGTATAAAAGCAGAGAATTCCTGCTACAACTGTACAGGGTATTGGTGAGGTCACACCTGGACTACTGTGTACAGTTTTGATCTCCGTTTTTAAGAAAGGATATAATTGCATTGGAGGCTGTTCAGAGAAGGTTCCTTAGGTTGATTCTGGAGATGAGGGAGTTGACTTATGAGGATAGGTTGAGTAGGTTGGGCCTATACTCATTGGAGTTCAGAAGACTGAGAGGTGACCTTATCGAAACATATAAGATAATGAGAGGGATAGACAAGGTGGATTCAAAGAGGATATTTCCACTCATAGGGGAAACTAAAACTATTGGACACTGTCTCAGAATAAGGGGCCACCCATTTAAAACTGAGATGAGGAGCAATTTCTTCTCTCAGAGGGTTGTAAATCTATGGAATTCTCTGCCCCAGACAGCTATGGAGGCTGGATATTTGAATATATTTAAGGTGGAGATAAACAGTGTTATGTATGAATGAAGAGTCTGACCAGATACTGTGAGCTCAAAGTAAAGTGTGACCTTAATCTTTTATTACAGGTCTCCAGAGTGCCTCTCCAGCCTGTGAGGCCTCCTTAAGTACAGGTGCTCCCAAGGGACTGTAGGATCCCTTGGGACTCCAGGGGATGAGCCCTCTGGTGGTTACACAAGGTATTTACATGTATACATATGTAACAACACTCCCCCCCCCCTCCAAAATCAATAGCGTAACTATTTACAAGGTGAGTCGATCTGGGGCCTTTCTTTCCCTGGTTGATCGTCTCGGTGCAAATGCTGGTTTTGGTGAGTTGGGCCCTCACTGGGCTGCTGTGCAGTTGGCCTTGCTGGGCTGCCTGGCGTGGTGAGTCCTGCTGGGCTGCTGCGGGTGATGGGTTCTGCTTTGTGGTCAACCGCTGTGTCGGTTGCCACTAGTGTGTGTGTTCGGGGGTCAAGAAAAGTAGGGTCTAATGTGGATTGCTCTGGATAGTCCGTGAATCTGAGTTTGGTTTGGTCCAAGTGTTTCCTGTGGATGAGTCCATTTGAAAGATGGACCCAAAACACCTTACTACCCTCTTTGGCCACAATAGTGCTTGGAAGCCACTTGGGACCTTGTCCATAGTTCAACACAAATACAGGATCATTAATTTCAATTTCACGTGACACATTTGCGCTATCATGATATATACTTTGTTGAAGCCGCCTGCTCTCTACATGTTCGCGTAGATCAGGGAGAGCCTTGTCTTGAGTGCCCTTTTCATGAGCAGTTCAGCGGGTGAAATCCTAGTGAGCACGTGGGGTCTCGTGAGATAACTAAGCAGGACTCGGGATTGGCGAGTCTGCAGTGAGCTTTCAGTTACCCTCTTCAAGCTCTGCTTGATTGTTTGCACTGCTCTCTCTGCCTGACCATTGGATGCTGGTTTGAACGGGGCAGATGTAAAATCTTTGAACCCATTGCGGGTCATGAACTCTTTGAACTCGGTGCTGTGAAACACAGCCCGTTGTCGCTTACAAGGGCATCAGGCAGGCTGTGTGTGGCAAACATGGCCCGCAGGCTTTCAGTGGTGGCAGCGGACGTGCTTGCCGACATTATTTCATATTCAATCCATTTGGAGTACGCATCTACAACCACTAAGAACATTTTATCCAAGAACGGGTCTGCATAGTCGACATGGACCCTAGACCACGGTTTGGAGGGCCAAGACCATAAACTTAGTGGCGCCTCCCTGGGTGCATTGTTTAACTGTGAACATGTGTTACATTTGTGCATGCAGGACTCTTAAGTCCGCATCGATACCGGGCCACCACACGTAGGATCTGGCTATCGCTTTCATCATTACAATGCCTGGGTGAGTACTGTTACCCCACAGAAGGCAGTCTGCCTGTAGAGACATTTCATCTTTGCGCCTGTAGAGGATGGTGTATGGGTCAGCTTCACCTCCAACTTTCTGAGCGGTTCGAATCGCTCCCACTCCCTCGATTCTAGACCTTGGATTTATTTGGGGATGTGACAAAAGTGCAGCAGACAACTGGTTTGGTACAAGAAACTTTTGGTTTTATTCAACAAATAAATACAATATTATAATGCACTGTCGAAATTTTACACTCTCTGAAATGGGGAACATTTTAATATACACAAGGAAAATACAGCAGAAAATACCTCCCACCTCCCAATTCCTCTCTCTAGCTAATTTGAACTCTAGGGTACCAGGGGTAATGCTCACCAATCCTTCTTTTGGACAGTTGATGGTGGTTCGCGATTTCGGGGTTCGCTGGATTCCGTAGGTTCTGCCTGGCATACCCCGAATGTGATAGAAGACCTCTTACTGCGTTCTCCTTCAGTTGGGGGGGTGTCCGCTGATGCAGTAGGGCGCTTGTTGGATGTATGGGGTAAGTACCCACTTTTCTTCTTGCAGAGATAGAGTTTTAAGTTACTTTAGGTAAGGTTTGACCCGTTGGCAGGTCAGGAACAGATTGTAGAATGGAAAACTTTCGAATCTCTGGGTTTCTCCCGAGTTGGTTTTTGCCGAAATTTGTCGGTTGCGGTGGCTCAGTATTACCAAGTTGGTTGATGGTAATGCTTTGTTGGTAGTTTCGTAAGGCTCTTGTTGCCGCGATGTGTCCGATGATGTTCTGGGCCACTGAAGCTGTTTGAAGATGTCACTGAACTCGGTTGCAATGTAGAACTCTTGACTGCACCGTCTTGACTCTTAACTGCCCTGTCTCGACTTGACTTTGACTGACTTGACTGACTTGACTGTCTTGACTGTGAGACATGTCCTCAATTATACTTTGAGAGGCCTTCTAATCTGCGCGTCAAATCGATCCCTGTTCTTTGTTTAATTTTTGGCGGGTTCGTCAACGGTAACCTGATTATAATGTGTCAATGTTGCGAAAAATGGTTTTGGGACTGCTGTACTCACTATTCATGAGCTGATGAGCTGCCAGCTATTGTTAAAGTTATACTCTGGTTTCGAGTTGCCTGTCTTGGTCTGAGATTTCTATGCAGATTGGAAAGGTGATTAGAATTATGAATGTGTTGAATGGGTCCTGTGATTAGGGTGGGGACTGCTCTTCCATGGGTCGATTGTTGGAAATGTTAATGTCTTCTAGGGGGCTGACTGAGGTTAAACAGTTCCCCCAGACAATTTGATTAACTCCAATATCCAAATTGGCTTTACAGAGGTCGATCCCTTCCCCTGGTTTGCAGTCCTTTTCCCTTTACAGGCCCAACATGCACCTTTAAAGTTCCAAACCTTGGTTTTTGACCTTCAATCTCCCTCTCTTATGCCCAACATGTATTTTACTGCCCAAAGCTTGTTTAAAAGAGCCCAAAGTTATTCTCCTTGGGGTTTCTTCAAGCACTGGGGGAATCTGTGAATTTTGAGAAATCTTACAGTCCCCCCTGTGATACTCTACTTACTAGAGTGTCAGACTGAGTGAGCCAAATTCCTGATCCCCAAGAGCCAACCTTCCCCTGCAAGTTACCTATCTAAAACCCAAAACATACATTCCCCTTTAAATGTAGTGTTCAGATAAATACATACAGGCAAATTCAGTTACACATTCACATCCAAGCACGGAGGGGGTCCAACACCCCTGCACCACTTGGAAAATACAGTATATACATAGTAAAAATACACGATCACAAACCTTATATTATAATGACAATTAAGGCTCATCCAATACCTTCTGCCCCTCACCTTGCAATTAGTGCACAGTAAATACAAAATGATAACAAGCTGACAGACCACGAAAGCATGGGAAGCTATTCTAATCCATGGAGGGACCTCTATATTTCTGACAATATCCTACCAGGATGGAACGGTGATATCCGAAATTTCGCCCCCTATCTCAACTGTTTTTTGTACTAGAGTATAGAAATGTTTCTGTGATACTTCTACAGTTTTCAGTAGGGTGATAAGATGTTCAGGTAGAGGGTGGATTTCATAACCAAAATGTGTGACATAATCTTGCAGGTTTGTTATGTTGTCACTTACAGTGATGTGAACACTGGAGGGTTCAGGAATGGGGACAATCCGTTCCTGGGCCACTTGACCTTCTGCGTCAGGTTTAAAACAAAAACTGCTGTCATTTACCGGACACCAAATGTGCTGTCCATGCTGGTAGTGGGACGCACTTGTAGTGATACAATATGTCCCACCCCCTATATATGCTACCTGTGGAGGAACATGGTCTTGCGCCATTACCTCCATGGTACAGTTGATAGGTTGCGCGCCAGCAGCTTTAAACCAGCATTGTGGTCTGGAATAGGCGTTCAAGTGCTGGGGGCACAGTATTATGTGTGCACCCCGGCTCCGGCACCCGGAGAGGTCAGTACCTGTCATAGTACCTTTATGACATAAGGTGGGACCGTGGTGAAGCGAACATGTACATCCCCTTGAATTACCCCAATATTCTCCACTCTGTCCCACCTATGACCGGCATCCTTACTACTATCCCCATGATTGTGTGATTGGAATGCCCGCAATCCACTGGGACAGGGTAGGCTTCAGAAGCTAGATGGAGCTGACACGGGCTTAACGAATTATTAAACGGGTGGAGGGCTGCGAGGTGCTTATTGCTGATCCAGGAGGGACTAAACCTTGCTTTAAATCCTCCAGGTTGCTACGGCCCTCGCCCAACAACCATGCCCCGTACAGCACACACACCTCATTCCTTGCAGCCTGATCCGAGACATTCCTATCCTCCCGTATAAGTGCATTTACTGTTTTTGCGTGTCTTTCCAGCTCAACAATAATCTTTTTTAAATGGACCTTCATAGCCTGGTCCTCATGTAGCTCTGAGCCTACCACTGTGTTCTCTTCCCTTAGAATCTTCCGTAGTTGTTTTTTTAGACCATTTATTTGCATTTGCAGTTCCATATTGTCCATGCTATTTATCACAGAGGATCTTGTATTATATGCAGTGAAAATGGCGTTCCAGGTTCCCCTCCTTTGTCTCCCCGTGCCCATAGTGTTCCCAGTGTATAGTGTGTATAAATCTGCTTTGTCTACGTTGCTAGAATCTAATTCGTAAAATTTCCTGAACATTTCTCTGAGTAGGGCCTGGTATAGCTGCTCTGTCTCCTTCGGGCACCATGCAGGTAAGTGTACTTCTGTAAGGTTTAAGATGACTGAAGCTACTGCATAGTGTACCCCCTGGTATAATACCTTTTCAGTCAGTACTAACACTAACCCATTCCCTGGTCCCTTGGTGACAGTAGGACACCTCTCTATCACTGTCCGTACTGTCACGGTCGTGGGCAGGGGCTTTCTTTTGCGTGCTATGAGTTCAGTGGCATTGACTGGGATTGACGAATGTGGGACCGTACACGCATGCAGGCTAGAATCCCATCCCATCCCCTTCCCGGTATCTTGCCATTGTCTGGAGAAGGCGATTGATATGCCTGCAGGACAGATCCTCTCTGATCCCCACATGCATATGTAAATCCCCTGTTCAGACTCCCACCACTTATCCCAACACACACTCACTCCACCCTGCGTCCCCGTGATCGTCCGGTAGGTGTCGTTCCCCAGTCGTTCCCAGTCGGCTCTATGGTCCCCCGTGTCCTTGCTTAGCTTCCTGAGCCACCATCACCTATCCAGAGGAATCTGTCCTTTACATGTAAGACACACACGTTTCCCCTCAGTGACACTGACCCGTGCTGCAACGACCTGTACCCTGGGGCATGGGATGGAGGCCTCCCGTAGGTGAACCCGGCCTGGCTGGAGTATCGAGTGGAGTTAGACCCCAGCCACCCTGGCCAGCTTCCCTCATGGAAATAAATAGCGGCCTCCTCCACACCCGGCGTGCCACCCCCAGCAGTAACGATCGGTGTTCTTTCTCCTGAGCACCCATAAATGTGGGATTCCTCCACGTCACCTCGATCGCCGATGTTCACCCGCACCAGGACGAGCAGGAGCAGAACCCTTCTCATGTCGATTTCTTTTCTGTAGGGACACACAAAACAGATAGCCAAGCCTTGAGAAGGTTCTCTGGCTTGACAAAGGGTGATCGAGTTCCAAACTTAAACTTACTTCTAAAATAATTAAATTCTAAAACTTAAACTACCAAAAATCTTAAAACACACTTAAATCACCAGAAACGCTATGCTCGTCTCTGGGTGGCCAGGCTAATTCCTGTTCGGCCTCTGCCTTGTGCGGCCTCTGGGCAGCTTGTACGCCTGGGTGTAAGGTGGCCTGTACCGCAGGACCCGGAGAGTTGTTCTTAATGTAACTGGGGGTTTCCTTGAGTCCCAGATAATCAGGGGAATGGCCCCTCCTGTACTACAGCACACAACCCCTTCTGTGTAGCTGCTGAGTCTATGTCCTGCCTTATGGGTTCCGCGCAGCCTGAGGCCGCAGGCTGTGGACCCTTGTCCCTCACCGTTGAAGGCTGCAGGCTGGGGATCCCTATCCCTAGAATGATCCTTGACCTTGGGCATTCTTTTACAGGCTGCAACCCTCCCGGAGTTGAACCACTGAAACTGGGGTGCTAGTGACCACGGGGTCTTTGGACTTGGTGTACGGGGAGTCCTTCTTAGGACTCTGGCTACTGGGGGTGCGTCCGAGTCCCAAACAATTGGTGGGATAGCCCCTCCAGTAATACAATTCACCACCCCCATCTGCACGGTCTGTGAGTCTGCAGTGTCCCCTGTGGGCCTTCCACAGCCGGAGGCTGCTGACTGAGGATCCCTGTCCTGAGGATTGTTCACCCCTCCTGGCTGTTCTTTACACTTTGCGGCTTTCCCAGGGTTAAACAGTTTGCATTGATTTATGTGGAACCACTTTGTACGGTGGAGCATCTTTATGGCATAGACCATGGGGCTTGCCTTGTCGACAATATGGTATGGCCCCATGTACAGAGCTTCAAAAGCCCCTACTCACGCAAAGTTCCTTACCATAACCTGATCCCCTATTTCACACTCGTGGTGTTTGCGGGGCTCCAGCAGCAATCGGTTGCTTCGGTGCTTCTTCCCCATGTTGCTAGCAGCCTGCCAGTGAATCTGTTGGAGGTGGTCATACAGATTCCTGAAAAACTGTCCCGGCTTGCCTCGCTGACCTGACCCTCCGTAAGCACCGGGGCAAGCACATGGGTGGGGGTTCGCATGGTTCTGCCGGTCATGAGCTCGTACGGGGAGTAACCCGTTCTCTTTGACTGGCTGGCCCGGATCCCCATGTGGATCAACGGCAAGACCTCCACCCATTTCTTGGATGTGTCTCCCGTCTCCTTTCATAGCCTTTCTTTGATTGTGCGGTTCAAACGCTCCACAGGCCTGGATGACTGCGGGTTGTGGGCAACATGCCTTTTCCCCTCGATGTTGAGTACCTTAAGGGTCTCCTGCATCACCTGCCCGGTAAAGTGACTCCCTTGGTCGGACCCCACGAACCGTGGTAGTCCCCACCGTGAGAACACTTCCCTGATCAGGATCCTAGTCGTTCCCAATGCGGTAGCAGTATAGCATGGGAAGGCTTCCATCCACTCGGTGAACACGTCCACCAACACTAGGCAGTACATAAGAACATAAGAATTAGGAACAGGAGTAGGCCATCTAGCCCCTCGAGCCTGCTCCGCCATTCAACAAGATCATGGCTGATCTGGCCGTGGACTCAGCTCCACTCACCCACCCGGTCCCCATAACCCTTAATTCCTTTATTGGTTAAAAATCTATCTATCTGTGATTTGAATACATTCAATGAGCTAGCCTCAACTGCTTCCTTGGGCAGAGAATTCCACAGATTCACAACCCTCTGGGAGAAGAAATTCCTTCTCAACTCGGTTTTAAATTGGCTCCCCCGTATTTTGAGGCTGTGCCCCCTAGTTCTAGTCTCCCCTACCAGTGGAAACAACCTCTCTGCCTCTATCTTGTCTATCCCTTTCATTATTTTAAATGTTTCTATAAGATCACCCCTCATCCTTCTGAACTCCAACAAGTGAAGACCCAGTCTACTCAATCTATCATCATAAGGTAACCCCCTCATCTCCGGAATCAGCCTAGTGAATCGTCTCTGTACCCCCTCCAAGGCTAGTATATCCTTCCTTAAGTAAGGTGACCAAAACTTCATGCAGTACTCCAGGTGTGGCCTCACCAATACCCTGTACAGTTTCAGCAGGACCTCCCTGCTTTTGTACTCCATCCCTCTCGCAATGAAGGCCAACATTCCATTCGCCTTCCTGATTACCTGCTGTACCTGCAAACTAACTTTTTGGGATTCATGCACAAGGACTCCCAGATCCCTCTGCACCTCAGCATGTTGTAATTTCTCCCCATTCAAATAATATTCCCTTTTACTGTTTTTTTTTCCAAGGTGGATGACCTCACATTTTCCGACATTGTATTCCATCTGCCAAACCTTAGCCCATTCGCTTAACCTATCTAAATCTCTTTGCAGCCTCTCTGTGTCCTCTACACAACCCGCTTTCCCACTAATCTTTGTGTCATCTACAAATTTTGTTACACTACACTCTGTCCCCTCTTCTAGGTCATCTATGTATATTGTAAACAGTTGTGGTCCCAGAACCGATCCCTGTGGCACTCCACTAACCACCAATTTCCAACCCGAAAAGGACCCATTTATCCCGACTCCTGGCTGTTAGCCAGCCAATTCTCGATCCATGCTAATACATTTCCTCTGACTCCGTGTACCTTTATCTTCTGCAGTAATCTTTTGTGTGGCACCTTATCGAATGCCACGCAGGTACAGCAGGCGGTGAAGAAGGCAAATGGTATGATGGCCTTCATAGCTAGGAGATTTGAGTATAGGAGCAGGGAGATCTTAATGCAGTTGTACAGGGCCTTGGTGAGGCTTCACCTGGAATATTGTGTTCAGTTTTGGTCTCCTAATCTGGGGAAGGACGTTCTTGCTATTGAGGGAGTGCAGCGAAAGTACTTGTAGCCTCCCTGGGTGATGGGTAGGGGCCCGATGTAATCGACCTGAATCGATTGCCATGGTCCCTCTACCCTCCTGATATGTCCCATAGACATCTTCCTTTTCTGGGGGTCAGGGTTGTTGGCAGCACAGACCAGACAGCTGGCGCAAAACTCCCGGATATCCTCCCTGAGTCCCGACCACCTGTTCCACCTGTTGCCAGGTAGTTTCATAGAAAAATTGAAAATAGGTGCAAGAATGGGCCATTCGGCCCTTCGAGCCTGCACCACCATTCAATAAGATCATGGCTGATCATTCCATCAGTACCCCTTTCCTGCTTTCTCTCCATACCCCTTGATCCCTTTACCCGTACAGGCCATATCTAACTCCCTCTTGAATATACCCAATGAACTGGCATCAACAACTCTCTGCGGTAGGGAATTCCACAGGTTAACAACTCTCTGAATGAAGAAGTTTCTCCTCATCTCAGTCCTAAATGGCCTACCTCTTATCCTTAGACTGTGTTCCCTGGTTCTGGACTTTCCCATCATCGGGAACATTCTTCCCGCATCTAACCTGTCCAGTCCCATCAGAATCTTGTAAGTTTCTATGAGATCCCCTCTCATCCTTCTAAACTCCAGTGTATTAAGGCCCAGTTGATCCAGTCTCTCCTCATATGTCAGTCCCGCCATCCCGGGAATCAGTCTGGTGAACCTTCGCTGCACTCCCTCAATAGCAAGAATGTCCTTCCCCAGATTAGGAGATCAAAATTGAACACAATATTCCAGGTGAGGCCTCACCAAGGCCCTGTACAACTGCATTAAGATCTCCCTGCTCCGATACTCAAATCCCCTAGCTATGAAGGCCATCATACCATTTGCCTTCTTCACCGCCTGCTGTACCTGCATGGCAAGTTTCAATGACTGATGAACCATGACACCCAGGTCTCGTTGCACCTCCCCCTTTCCTAATCTGCCGCCATTCAGATAATATTCTGCCTTCGTGTTTTTGCAAAGGGTGTTAAAAAGACAAGCCTGAAGGCTCTGTGCCTCAATGCGAGGAGTATTCGGAATAAGGTGGACGAATTAACCGCGCAGATAGCAGTTAACGGATATGATGTAATTGGCATCACAGAGACATGGCTCCAGGGTGACCAAGGCTGGGAATTCAACATCCAGGGGTATTCAGCATTTAGGAAGAATAGAAAAGAAAAGGAGGTGGGGTGGCGTTGCTGGTTAAAGAGGAAATTAATGCAATAGTAAGGAAGGACATTAGCTTGGATGATGTGGAATCTGTATGGGTGGAGCTACGGAATACCAAAGGGCAGAAAACACTAGCGGGAGTTGTGTACAGACCACCAAACAGAAGTAATGAGGATGGGGACAGCATCAAACAAGAAATTAGGGATGCATGCAATAAAGATACAACAGTAATCATGGGCGACTTTAATCTACATATTGACTGGGCTAACCAAACTGGTAGCAATACGGTGGAGGATGATTTCCTGGAGTGTATTAGAAATGGTTTTCTAGACCAATATGTCGAGGAACCAACTAGAGGGCTGGCCATCCTAGACTGGGTGATGTGTAATGAGAAAGGACTAATTAACAATCTTGTTGTGCGAGGCCCCTTGGGGAAGAGTGATGATAATATGGTAGAATTCTTTATTAAGATGGAGAGTGACACAGTTAATTCAGAGGCTAGGGTCCTGAACTTGGGGGAAGGTAACTTCGATGGTATGAGACGTGAATGGCTAGAATAGACTGGCAAATGAAACTAAAAGTGTTGACGGTGGATAAGCAATGGCAAACATTTAAAGATCACATGAATGAACTTCAACAATTGTACATCCCTGTGTAGAGTAAAAATAAAACGGGGAAGGTGGCTCAACCGTGGCTAACAAGGGAAATTAAGGATAGTGTTAAATCCAAGAAGAGGCATATAAATTGGCCAGAAAAAACAGCAAACCTGAGGACTGGGAGAATTTTGTAATACAACAGAGGAAGACAAAGGGTTTAATTAGGAGGGGGAAAATAGAGTATGAGAGGAAGCTTGTTGGGAACATAAAAACTGACTGCAAAAAGTTTCTATAGATATGTGAAGAGAAAAAGATTAGTGAAGACAAACGTAGATCCCTTGCAGTCAGATTCAGGTGAATTTATAATGGGGAACAAAGAAATGGCAGACCAGTTGAACAAATACTTTGGTTCTGTCTTCCCGAAGGCAGACACTAATAACCTTCCAGAAATACTAGGGGACCGAGGGTCTAGTGAGAAGGAGGAACTGAAGGATATCCTTATTAGGTGGGAAATTGTGTTAAGGAAATTGATGGGATTGAAGGCCGATGAGTCATAGAAACATAGAAACATAGAAAATAGGTGCAAGAGTAGGCCATTCGGCCCTTCGAGCCTGCACCGCCATTCAATGAGTTCATGGCTGAACATGCAACTTCAGTACCCCATTCCTGCTTTCTCGCCATACCCCTTGATTCCCCCTAGTAGTAAGAACTACATCTAACTCCTTTTTCAATATATTTAGTGAATTGGCCTCAACAACTATCTGTGGTAGAGAATTACACAGGTTCACCACTCTCTGGGTGAAGAAGTTTCTCCTCATCTCGGACCTAAATGGCTTACCCCTTATCCTTAGGCCGTGACCCCTGGTTCTGGACTTCCCCAACATTGGGAACATTCTTCCTGCATCTACCCTGTCTAAACCCATCAGAATTTTAAATGTTTCTATGAGATCCCCTCTCATTCCTCTGAACCCCAATGAATACAAGCCCAGTTGATCCAGTCTTTCTTGATATGTCAGTCCCGCCATCCCGGGAACCAGTCTGGTGAACCTTCGCTGCACTCCCCCAATACCAAGAACGTCCTTCCTCAAGTTAGGAGACCAAAACTGCACACAACACTCCAGGTGTGGCCTCACCAAGGCCCTGCACAACTGCAGCAACACCCCCCCGCCCCAACACCAGTCCCCGGGGACTGATAGTCTGTATGGCGAGAAAGCAGGAATGGGGTACTGAAGTTGAATGCTCAGCCATGAACTCATTGAATGGCGGTGCAGGCTAGAAGGGCCGAATGGCCTACTCCTGCACCTATTTTCTATGTTTCTATGTTTCTATCCCATAGCCCTTGCGCGAGACTGTTCCTCAGATTCCTTTAGCTCTGCTTTCAGTGCCTCGAAGCTTTTAGCTAATAGCTAGACCTGTAGCTTCAAGCAGACCAACCAGATTGCTTTCTCCACTTCTTATGCTCCTTGCTCTCAGTCCATTGGGCTGCAGCGTCTCCCGGATGCTCGGCGCGCATCAGACTGAGCACCCATTTCTTGGTAATATTTACTCTCTTGAATACGTAAGAGGAAACCCTCTCTTCTATTTTAGTTTTCTCTTCAAAACTAGTGTCCACTGCATCACATCCTTTGTACCAAGGCCCTGCCGTGGTCACCATTATGTAGGGGGTGGTGTATGGGTCAGCTTCATCTCTGACTTTCTGAGTGTTTCGAATCGCTCCCATTCCCTCGATTCTAGACCTTGGATTTATTTGGGGATGTGACAAAAGTGCAGCAGACAACTGGTTTTGGTGCAAAAAACTTTGGTTTTATTCAACAAATAAATACAATATTATAATGCACTGTCGAAATTTTACACTCTCTGAAATGGGGAACATTTTAATATACACAAGGAAAATACCTCCCAATTCTTCTCTCTAGCTAAGTTGAACTCTAGGGTACCAGGGATAATGCTCACCAATCCTTCTTTTGGACAGTTGATGGTGGTTCGCGATTTCGGGGTTCGCTGGATTCCGTAGGTTCTGCCTACCATACCCCGAACGTGGTAGAAGGCCTCTTACTGTGTTCTCCTTCAGTTGGGGGGGGTGTCCTCTGATGCAGTAGGGCGCATGTTGGATGTATGGGGTAAGTACCCAATTTTCTTCTTGCAGAGATAGGGTTTTGAGTTACTTTAGGTAAGGTTTGACCCATTGGCAGGTCAGGAACAGATTGTAGAGTGGAAAACTTTCGAATCTCTGGGTTTCTCCCGAGTTGGTTTCTGTCAAAATTTGTCGGTCGCGGTGGCTCAGTATTACCAAGTTGGTTGATGGTAATGCTTTGTTGGTAGTTTCGTAAGGCTCTTGTTGCCGCAATGTGTCCGATGATGTTCTGGGCCACTGAAGCTGTTTGAAGATGTCACTGAACTCGGTTGCACTGTAGAACTCTTGACTGCACCGTCTCGACTTGACTTGACTGACTTTACTGTCTTGACTGTCTTGACTGTGAGACAGGTCCTCAATTATACCTTGAGAGGCCTTCTAATCTGTGCGCCAAATCGATCTCTGTTCTTTGTTTAATTTTTGGCGGGCTCATCAACGGTAACCTGATTAAAATGTGTCAATGGTGCGAAAAATGGTTTCGGGACTGCTGTACTCACTATTCATGAGCTGATGAGCTGCCAGCTATTGTTAAAGTTATACTCTGTTTCGAGTTGCCTGTCTTGGTCTGAGATTTCTATGCAGGTTGGAAAGGTGATTAGAATTATACATGTGTTGAATGGGTCCTGTGATTAGAGTGGGGACTGCTCTTTCATGGGTCGATTGTTGGAAATGTTAATGTCTTCTAGGGGGCTGACTGAGGTTAAACAGTTTCCCCCAGACAATTTGATTAACTCCAATATCCAAACTGGCTTTACAGAGGTCGATCCCATGCCCTGGTTTGCAGCCTTTTTCCCTATACAGGCTCAACATGCACCTTTAAAGTTCCAAACCTTGATTTTCGATCTTCAATTTACCTCTCTTAGGCCCAACATGTATTTTACCGTCCCAAAGATTGTTAAAAGAGTCCAAAGTATTCTCCTTAGGGTTTCTTTAAGCATTGGGGGATCTGTGAATTTGAGAAATCTTACACGCCGCTGATATGGCTTTATATCTTCCTGCATTTCTAATGGGACACTGGACCAACTCCCGTGAAACACACAGTTTTTTACTAAGGACAGTAAGGGGTCCTGGCTGGTCCAGGTTCTAATCTGTCGGGCGGTAACGGGTGATTGCTCACTCTCGAATGCTTCCATTATGATGACTAAATCTGCGGGCTGTGCCATTTCTACCCCCATGATGGTCAATGGCAGCCGACTGAGAGCATCGGCACAGTTTTCTGTGCCTGGCCTGTGGCGGATGGAATAGTTGTATGTGAACAACGTGAGCGCCCATTTCTGGATGCGGGCCGATGCATTCGTATTTATCCCCTTACTTTCAGAAAAGAGGGATATCAGTGGCTTATGGTCAGTTTCCAATTCAAATTTGAGCCCAACCAGATATTGATGCATTTTCTTTACCCCATAAACACACACTAACACTTCTTTTTCAATCATGCTGTAGGCCCTTTCAGTCTTAGACAGACTTCTGGATGCATAAGCAACTGATTGCAATTTCCCAGATTCATTAGCTTGTTGCAATACACACCCGATTCCATATAACGATGCATCACATGCTAGTACCAAACGCTTACATGGTTCATACAACACAAACAATTTGTTTGAGCATAACAGTTTTCTAGCTTTTACAAAGGCATTTTCTTGGCTTTTACCCCAAACCCATTCATCTCCTTTGTGCAGTAAGGCGTGCAGTGGTTCTAATAGTGTGCTGAGATCCGGTAAGAAGTTACCAAATTAGTTCAGGAGTCCTAGAAAGGACCGCAGCTCCATCACATTCTGTGGCCTCGATGCATTCTCGATTGCCTCCGTCTTCGAATCGGTGGGCTGTCCGCCGTGATTCTTCTCCCCAGGAACTCCACTTCAGGCACCAGGAAAACGCACTTCGAGCGTTTTAACCTGAGCCCCACGCAGTTGAACCGACTAAGAACCTCCTCCAGGTTCTGCAGATGCTCGACTGTGTCCCGACCTGTAACCAAGATGTCATCCTGGAAGACCACGGTGTGCGGGGCCGACTTCAGTAAGCTTTCCATATTTTTCTGGAATATCGACGCGGCTGGTCAAATCCCAAACGGGCATCTGTTGTAAATGAAGAGACCTTTGTGCGTGTTGATGCAGGTGAGGCCCTTCAATAATTCCTCCAGCTCCTGCATCATGTCGGCCGAGGTCAAGTCTAGCTTCGTGAACGTCTTTCCTCCTGCCGGCCTCACATAAAGGTCGTCTGCCTTTGATAGTGGGTTTTGATCCTGCAGGGAAAAATGATGGATAATTACTTTGTAATCACCACAGATTCTGACGGTGCCATCTCCCTTGAGGATTGGAACAATCGGATTGGCCCAGTTGTTGAATTTGATCGGCGAAATGATGCCCTCTCGTTGCAGCTGGTCCAGCTCGATCTCCACCCTCTCTCTCATCATGTATGGTACTGCTCTCGCCTTGTGATGGATGGGTCGTGCCCCCGGAATTAGGTGGCTCTGCACTTTTGCTCCTTGGAACTTCCCGATGCCTGGTTCGAACAGCGAGGGGAACTTGTCTAAGACCTGGGCACATGAAGTGTCGTCAGCGGGCAATAGCGCTCGGATGTCATCCCAGTTCCAGCGTATCTTTCCCAGCCAGCGCCAGCCGAGCATCATGGGGCCATTGCCCAGTACCACCCAGAGTGGTAACTTGTGCACCACTCCATCGTAGGAGACCTTTACAGTAGCACTGCCGATTACGCAAATCAGTTCCTTTGTGTAAGTTCTCAGTTTAGCGCCCGTGTCCAGCTCCATTGACACCGGGAGTCCATTTAATTCAGCCTTCAGCATTATCGGGGGACACTTTGTGGTAAGTGTGTGCACCCCATATGGGAGTCAGGGCTGGCCTTGAGGCCTTGCTGCTCCACAATTTATCGAAAGTCTTTTTGCTCATAATGGACTGGCTCGCGCCCGTGTCTAGCTCCATTGACACCGGGAGTCCATTTAATTCAGCCTTCAGCATTATCGGGGGACACTTTGTGGTAAGTGTGTGCACCCCATATACCTTTGCCTCCTCGGTCTGAGGCTCTGGTTCGTCGTGATCCGTTGTGGATATGTCCTCCTCTGCAACATGGTAGTTTGCAGGATTAGCAGGGTTTGCAGCTTGCCTGCACATACGTTGGAGATATCCCATTGTTCCATAGCCCTTGCAAACGTATGCTTTGAAGCAGCATGAATGGAAATGATGATCACCCCCGCAGCACCAACAAGGTGTTAATGGCCTAGCATTCATCACCCTTGATGGTGGACTCTGAGACATCTGCGGATGTCCAGCTGCAGGTATGTGAGGCCTGCCCTGTACATTGCGATTCGAAAACAACATTACTTTGTTCACAGTACTTGTAGCAGCACTCGTGTGCTGAGAGATTTGCTTGGTATTGTCACTGGTGGCAATGAATGCCTGGGCTATCGCTATGGCTTTACTCAAGGTTGGGGTCTCTACAGTCAAAAGCTTGCGAAGTATCACTTCATGGCCAATGCCAAGTACAAAGAAGTGCATGTGCACCAAATGTCATTCAAATTCGCAATGTCCTGCAAGGCGTCTTAGCTCGGCGACATAGCTCGCCACTTCCTGGCCTTCAGAGCTTTTTTACATGTAGAACCGATACTTCACCATCAGAACGCTTTCCTTCGGGTTCAGCTGCTCCCGGACCAGTGTGCACAAATCATCATACAATTTCTCTGTGGGTTTCGCCCTTCATTTGGCAGCGTTCACTTCTCCTTCCAGCTCATTGGCCACAAAGTATTGATCGAGTCGCTCCACGAAGGTTTCCCAATCATCTTCCTCCGAAAATTTCTCCAGGATGCCCACTGTTCTCTGCATCGTTGGGTTCGTCATCTGTATCTCGTTGCCAGTTGTTATGTATGAATGAAGAGTCTGACAAGATACTGTGAGCTCAAAGTAAAGTGTGACCTTTGTCTTTTATTACAAGTCTCCAAAGTGCCTCTCCAGCCTGTGAGGTCTCCTTAAGTACAAGTTCTCCCAAAGGATTGTGGGATCCTTTGGGACTCCAGGGGATGAGCCCTCTGGTGGTTACGCAAGGTATTTTCAGGTTTACATATAAAACAAACAGATTTTTGAACGATAAGGGAATAAAGGGTTAAGGGGACCGGGCAGGGAAGTGGAGCTGAGTCCATGATCAGATCAGCTGTGATCTTATTATATGGTGGAGCAGCCTCGAGAGGCCAAGTGGCCTATTCCTGCTCTTATGTTCTTATGTCTAAAGCGGGGGTGGGGTGTGAGAGGAAGCACATGATCCAGATGGCAAGACAGATGACATTCTTCCAATCCCACCCTCTTTGCACCCTCACAATGTTCTCCCTCTCCTCCCACTACAACTGGTTGATTTAGAAACATAGAAACATAGAAAATAGGTGCAGGAGTAGGCCATTCGGCCCTTCGAGCCTGTACCGCCATTCAAAAAGATCATGGCTGATCATTCACCTCAGTACCTCTTTCCTGCTTTCTCTCCATACCCCTTAATCTCTTTAGCCGTAAGGACCATATCTAACTCCCTCTTGAATATATCTAATGAACTGGCATCAACAACTATCTGCAGTAGGGAATTCCACAGGTTCACAACTCTCTGAGTGAAGAAGTTTCTCCTCATCTCAGTCCTAGATGGCTTACCCCTTATCCTTAGACTATGTCCCCTGGTTCTGAACTTCCCCAACATCAGAAACATTCTTCCTGCATCAAACTGTCCAGTCCCATCAGAAAGCTCAGTACATGTGTGGCAAATGATATCATTGGACTGGATGAAATCCAGAAGTCACGACACTGTTACTACTCACTTCATATCCAATAAATCCATGACCCACACACAATGCCCAATGGGTGGGGCGGGAACGTCAGGAACTTGTTGGGGGAGAAGGTCATGAACAGGGGAGGGGGATGGGGAAGAAGGTCAGGAACTTGGGCAGTGGGAGAAGGTCAAGAAGCCGAGGTGGGAGGTAGCAGGTGAGGAACTTGGGCATGCTGAGGTCAGGAAGAGGAGGAGACGGAAGGGGGAGAGGGAACGGGGGAGAGGGGAGTGGAGGGGAAAAAAGAAAGAAAAGAGTTAGAAATAGGAAGGAAAGGGGAGGAAAAGAGGAAGAAAAGAAGCAGAAAAGACGAAAACAAGATGCAAAGGGACATTGATAGATTAAGTGAGTGGGAGAAGAGGCAGGGAGGGGGTAGGAAAAAGGGAGGAAAGGGGAAGAAAGGGGAAAGTAGGAAAGGGGAGAGGGAGGGGAGAGGGAAAGGGAAGGAAGAGGAGAGGAAAGGGGAGAGAGAAGGGGAGAGAGAAGGGAAGGGGAGGAACGGGAAGGGGAGGGCAAAAGAGAAAGAAAAGAGGAGGAAAGAGGAAGGAAAGAGGAAAAGAGGAAGGAAAGAGGAAGAAAGGGGAGGAAAAGAGGAAAGAAAGACGAGGAAGGAGGAGGAAACGAGGTAGGAAAGAGGAAGGAAAGAGGAAAGAGGGAGGGAAGGGGATGGGGAGGGGGAGAGAGGGGAGGCAGGGGAAGAGGAGGGAGGGAAGTGGATCGAGGGGAAGGGGAGGGAGGGGAGAAAGTGAGAGGGGCTGGGAAGAGGGGAAGAGGTGAATGAGAGAGGTGCTGGGGAGGGGAGAGACGGTGCTGTTTATCCTTTCTATTTCCACAGCAACAGGCTGCGCTGATGACGTGGACAATCCCCGCATGCCATTGCTCTGCCCCATTTTCAAAGAGAGGGGGGAGAGAGGGAATTGGAGAGATGGGGGGGAGAGAGAGACAAAGTGAGGGGAAGAGTGGATGGGGAGAGAGGGAGAAAGGGGGGGGGAGAGTGAATGGGGAGAGAGAGAGGGAGAGCGAGAGAGAGAGAGAGAGAGAGTGAGTGGGGAGAGAGGAAGGAGAGAGAGGAAGAGAGGGGGAGAGAGAAAGGGAATCGGAGTGAGAGGGGGTAGAGAGAGGGAGGAAGAGGGAATCAGGGGGAGAGGGGGAGAGAAGGAATCTAGGAGAGAGGGGTCAGAGAGAGGGAGAGAGAGGAAAAAAAGGGGGAAGAGAAGAAATCGGAAAGATGGGGAGAGAGAGAGAGCGAAGGAATCAGAGAGGAGAAAGGAGAAAATATAGAGAGAGTGGGGAGAGGGAGAGCGAAGGAATTGGAGAGAGAGGGGTAATCGGAGAGTGAGGGAGAGAGAGGGAATCGGAGAGAGAGCGGGAGCGAGGTATCGGAGAGAAAAAGAGAATCAGAGAGAAGTAGAGAGGGAATCGGAGAGAGTAGTGTGTCCAGGCATGCTCGAATCACTTCCACTTCTCCGCAATATTCACATGGTGGATTTCGAGACTTTGAGGTTATGTTAGAGCAATGCCATTATGCACTTGCATCAGATTTCCCATAGTCCTGGTGGGACCGAGCGTCCTGATGGGAGAGTCCTGATGGGAGCCAGGGTCCAAGAGTCGTGGTGAGAGTGAGGGTTGGAAAGTCCTGGTGGGAGCAAGGGTCCAATTGTCCTGGTGGGAGCAAAGGTCAGAGAGTCGTGGTGGGAGCAAGGGTCAGAGAGTTCTGGTGGGAGCGAGGGTCCGATTGTCCTGGTGGGAGCGAGGGTCGGATTGTCCTGGTGGAAGCGAGGGTCAGAGAGTCCTGGTGGGAGCCAGGGTCCGATTCTCCTGGTGGGAGCGAGGGTCCT
This sequence comes from Pristiophorus japonicus, assembly GCF_044704955.1. Taxonomy (NCBI): domain Eukaryota; kingdom Metazoa; phylum Chordata; class Chondrichthyes; family Pristiophoridae; genus Pristiophorus; species Pristiophorus japonicus. The sequence continues at coordinate 275,708,738 of NC_091978.1, read as the reverse complement.
ATTACATGAGAACATAAGAACATAAGAAATAGGAGCAGGTGTAGGCCATATGGCCCCTCAAGCCTGCTCCGCCATTTAATATGATCATGGCTGATCCGATCATGGACTCAGATCCACTTCCCTGTCCACTCCCCATAACCCCTTATTCCCTTATCGGTTAAGAAACTGTCTATCTCTGTCTTAAATTTATTCAATGTCTCAGCTTCCACAGTTCTCTGAGGCAGTGAATTCCACAGAGTTACAACCCTCTGAAAGAAGAAAGTCCTCCTCATCTCAATTTTAAATGGGCGGCCCCTTATTCTAAGAATATGCCCTCTAGTTCTAGTCTCCCCCATCAGTGGAAACATCCTCTCTGTATCCACCTTGTCAAGCCCCCTCATAACCTTATACGTTTCGATAAAATTACCTCTCATTCTTCTGAATTCCAATGAGTAGCCCAACCTACTCAACCTTTCTTCATAAGTCAACCCCCTCATCTCCGGAATCAACCTAGTGAACCTTCTCTGAACTGCCTCCAAAGCAAGTATATCCTTTCGTAAATATGGAAACCAAAACTGCCGCAGTATTCCAGGTGTGGCCTCACCAATACACTGTATAACTGCAGCAAGACCTCCCTGCTTTTATACTCCATCCCCTTTGCAATAAAGGCCAAGATTCCATTGGCCTTCCTGATCATTTGCTGTACCTGCATACTAACCTTTAGTGTTTCATGCACAAGTACCCTCAGGTCCCGCGTACTGCAGCACTTTGCAATTTTTCTCCATTTAAATAATAACTTGCTCCTTTATTTTTTCTGCCAAAGTGCATGACCTCACACTTTCCAATATTATACTCCATGTGCCAAATTTTTGCCCACTCACTTAGCCTGTCTATGTCCTTTTGCAGATTTTTTGTGTCCTCCTCACACATTGCTTTTCCTCCCATCTTTTTATCGTCAGCAAACTTGGCTACGTTACGCTCGGTCCTTTCTTCCAAGTCGTTAATATAGATTGTAAATAGTTGGGGTCCCAGCACTGATCCCTGTGGCACCGCACTAGTTCCTGAGAATGAACCAGTTATCCTGTTAGTTAGCCAATCCTCTATCCATTCTAATATATTGCCCCCAACCCCGTGAACTTTTATCTTGTGCCGTAACCTTTTATGTGGCACCTTGTCAAATGCCTTCTGGAAGTCCAAATACACCACATCCACTGGTTCCCCTTTATCCACCCTGTTCGTTACATCTTCAAAGAATTCCAGCAAATTTGTTAAACATGACTTCATCTTCATAAATCCATGCTGATCGAATTATGCTTTTCCAAATGTCCTGCTACTGCTTCTTTAATAATGGACTCCAACATTTTCCCAACAATAGATGTTAGGCTAACTGGTCTATAGTTTCTTGCTTTTTGTCTGCCTCCTTTTTTAAATAGGGGCATTACATTTGCAGCTGGGACCTTCCACAGAATCCAGGAAATTTTGGTAAATTACAATCAATGCATCCACTAGTCCTGCTGCTACTTCTCTTAAGACCCTAGGTCCAGGGGATTAATCCACAAGCCATCAGGTCCAGGGGATTAATCCGCCTTTCGTCCCATTATCTTACTGAGTACCACCTTCTTAGTGATTGTGATTGTGTTAAGTTCCTCCGCCCCCGCCCTCCCCCCCGCCCCTAGCCCCTAGACTATGCACTGTTGGGATATTGTTTGTGTCTTCTACCGTAAAGACTGATACAAAATATTTGTTCAGAGTTTCTGCCGTCTCCATGTTTCCCATTACTAATTCCCTGGTCTCATCCTCTAAGGGACCAACATTTACTTTAGCCACTCTTTTCCTTTTTATATACCATTATAAACTCTTGCTATCTGCTTTTATATTTTGTGCTAGTTTACTTTCATAGTTTCTCTTCCCTTTCTTAATCATTTTTTTAGTCATTCTTTGCTGGTTTTTAAAAGCTTCCCAATCTTCTGTCCTCCCACTAGTTTTGGTTACTTTGTATACCCTTGTTTTTAATTGGATACTGTCCTTTATTTCTTTAGTTAGCCACGGATGGCTATCTTTTCTTTTACACCCTTTTCTCCTCACTGGAATATATTTTTCTTGAGAGTTGTGAAATATCTCCTTAAATGTACGCCACTGTTCATCAACCGTCCTGCACTTTAATCTATTTTCCCAGTCCACTTTAGCCATCTCTGCCCTCATACCTTCATTGTCTCCTTTATTTAAGCTTATTACGCTGGTTTGAGATCCGACTTTCTCACCCTCCATCTGAATTTGAAATTCAACTATGCTATGATCAATCATTGCAAGAGGTTCCTTTACTAGGAGATTGTTTAGTAATCCTGTCTTGTTACACAGGACCAGATCCAAGATAGGCTGCCCCCTGGTTGGTTCGTTACATACTGCTCAAGGAACACGTCCATTATGCACTCTATGAACTCTTCCTCAAGGCTACCCTGACCAATTTGATTTGTCCAATCAATATGGAGGTTAAAATCACCCATGGTTATTGCTGCTCCATTTTTACAAGCCCCCACTATTTCCTGGTTTATACTCCGACCAACAGAGTCGCTACTGTTAGGGGGCCTATAGACTACGCCCACCAGTGACTTTTTCCCCTTATTATTCCTTAGCTCCACCCAAACTGTTTAAACATCCTGATCATTTGAGCCAATATCGTTTCTCACTATTGCAGTGATTCCATCCTTTATCAATTGAGCTACCCCACCTCCTTTCCGTTCTGTCTGTCCTTCCGGATTGTCAAATACCCCATAATATGTAATTCAGAGTCCTGGTCACCTTGCAACCACGTCTCTGTATTGGCTATCAGATCATACCCATTTGTATCTATTTGTGCCGTCAACTCATCTATTTTGTTATGAATGCTACGTGCATTTAGACAAAGTGCCTTTAAATTAGTTTTTTTACCCTTTTTTCCTGCTTGTTTCTTCTCTCCTTCAAACTCACTTTCTTTATTTTTGCTTTCTAATTCCAGCTTTACTCCCCTCCCTACTGAATCTATTTTCAGGTTCCCACCCCCTGCTAAGCTAGTTTAAACGCTCCCCAATATGTCCTGGTGGCAGCGAGGGCTGCAGGGAATGGGGTTGGAAACTTGTGTGCACTTTTACTTCCGTAAATTCATCATCCCGTATTTGCCTAAACTAGCCACTAGGTGGTGCAATATTATCATTTTAGCACAAATGACGTAAAATGCTAGACGAAAGTTTAGATTTACCATTTTTTTCTCAGTAACGAAAATATCTAATGTCCAAAATAAGGGTTTAAACAAAATAAAAAGTTGAAAAATTACATATTTTGTAATAACATGGTTATATTTATCCATTGAATTGTCTCGTATCTTTTAAATTCTTCACTGAAGTTTTATAGGTGTCAGCCTTGCCACAGTCAGAAGATTGTGGGTTCAAGTTCCATAATGTGAGCACATAATCTTGGCCGATCTTCCAGTGCAGTACTGAGGGAGTGCAACATTGGAAACATTTAGCAGGTCAGGCAACATCTGCCGAGAGAGGAAGCTAGGGTTAATGTTTCAGGTTGAGGACCTTTCATCAGAACCCCCATTGGTCAATTATCTCATTGAGGTTTGTGGGACTATGCTGTGCGCAAATTGACTGTTGCGTTTTATACAACAGTGCCTACACTTTAAGAGTACTTAATTGGCTTTTTTCCCACAAGAACCTGTGGTGCTAAAGCTGAATTTGGATTGTGCATTTTGAGTAATGTACCTGGACCGTCAGTTAGATTTCCTACATTACAACAATGACAACACTTCAAGAAGTACTTCATTGGTTGTAAAGCTCATTGGGACGTCCGATGGTCATGAAAGGCGCTATATAAATGCAAGTCTTTCTTTCTTTACTCATGGAATATTTTTCTTAAACACCTAGCACTTTCTGCTCAGCTGTTTTTCCAAAATTATTTGAATAAAAGCTAGTGAACAAATTTCAAAAGCTTTATTCAGATAAAGTGTATATTGAGTGCTTTCATTAAACAGAGACTGTTCTGTGTGTGTGTGAAAGAGAATGTGAAAACAGTGATAGTGCTCTGATAACACATCTGTTGTAGCTTTTGAGTTATGTTCTACAAATTTCAGACTGCATATTAAGCCAAGAGAGACTGTTCTCATGCTAATGTTAGTTCAATTTTCATAAAAGTGGAATTTTGAAGCCATCTAATTATCTCACCAGTGGTTTGTTCACAGTTAGAAAAGGTAAATATTCTGTGAGATAGAGATCCTAGTTCCTAACACTTATGAGACAGAAAGAGAGAGAGAGAGAGACATATAAACAAGCACAGATAGAGAGAGACAGAATGCCTTTCTCATCTGAATTTGATTTTTGTTTTCAGTTGAAAGCAAACAAAGCCTGTCTGAGGGAAACAGATAGGAAATGAGAGCAGGAAGAATGGAACCAAACATTGGATAGCACAAGTGAGATTGGGGAGAATGGAAGGATGGTTGAGGGTGAAGTGGGTGAGAGCAGAACTAGTGGAAGGGATGGATACAGGGGTTGAGTGGGCTGTTCAGAGGTGTACAATCATAGAATTTTACAGCACAGATGGAAGACATTCAGCCCATTGTGCCAGCTCTTTGAAAGAGCTATCCAGTTAGACCCACTCCCTTGCAGTGGGAGTGTGAGGATTGTAGGAAGTGGTAGAGGTGGAATGAAAGTGAAGGGAAACATAAATATAGGGTGAGGAAATGGAAAAGGAGATCCTGAGGGCCACATTTTCCCCCAAAATTCGCATCTCAAAAACAACCTGCAACTGTTGATGGATTTGCCATACTATGGTATGCCGCTTCCCACCTGAAAGGGAAGAAATCAAGAAAAAAATCTGAGAAAGTGAACCTGAAGAGGGCAGAAAAGCAAAAAGGTAAGGGGAGAGAAGCAGCATTGAAGAGAGACAGAATTCAAAGAGGTGAGACAGAGAGAGTAAAACAGAAACACAAAGACAGGTAAGAGAGTGACCATATTCTCTGACTTACTGAGGTAATGATGATGAGCGAATTGGCAGCTCGTTTTACATCACTCATGATTTTTATTTCCATTGTCGATTCGCAATCGACCGTTTTACACTATCGCACAGTCAAAATTCTACCCCGTCCCCAATGTGCAACACCACATGAGATTGGCGAGTGACTGCCATTGACATCAAGGCAGAATTTGACCAAGTGTGGCATCAAGGAGCCCTAGTAAAACTGAAGTCAATGGGAATCAGGGGGAAAACTCTCGACTGGTTGGAGTCATACCTAGCACAAAGGAAGATGGTTGTGGTGGTTGGAGGTCAATCATCACAATCCCAGGACAATGCTGCAGGAGTTCCTCAGGGCAGTGTCCTTGGCCCAACCATTTTCAGCTGCTTCATCAATGCCTTTCCCTCCATCATTGTAATGTCTGTGAGCTTGTAATGTTGTAGCTCCACACTGTGGATGTGGACATATTGTGTTCCTGCAACTAAAGGGAATAAACAGTCAGCTTACAATAACCAGGAAGTTCTGGAGACTTCCGAAGCTGCATTCATGTTAGAAAGCTGTGTGTGCTGTGCTCTGTGAATATATCACATTTGGCGGTGAGATGGGATTTTTCAGATGATTAAAAGCTGAAATGTTTTTGGTGAAGGATTCAGCCAATCGACAGAGAGACTTTGGAAGCTTCTCTGTCTTTGGAAAAAGCTACAAAATCCGAGGTAAAAAACGAGCACACGAGTTACTGCAGAGTTTAAAATGGCTGCACTCATAGCAGTAATGGGACACTTAGGTGAATATAAATGTGATCAGGAAAGGTTTAAGGTGTATGTGGACCAGCTAGAAATGTATTTCACTGCAAATAATATAATCGAAGTTCCAGAGAATGCAGATCAGAACCGGGCTGTGTTGGAACAGAAGCGAGCTATCTTCTTATATGCAGCTGGACCTGAATTGTATGAAACCCTGGTAAATCTGCTTGTGCCTGATGAGCCAAAGGACACAACGCTTAAAGAGATTTTAATGAAGCTGGAGCAGCACTATAACCACAAACCATTAGAAATTGCTGAAAGCTATCGTTTCAGTAATCAAAAGACTGATGAAAGTATCAGTGATAACAATGTAGCATTAAAAAAAGCTATCTATTCACTGTAATTTCGGAAACTTTCAAAACCGAGCATTGCAGAATCGTTTTGTTTGTGGGATGAAAAATGATGCGATCAGAAGAAAGTTATTGACGACGGATGACTTGACTTTTAAGATTGTTTGTCAGACAGCGAGGTCGATGGGCATGGCCGATCAATATTCCTGAGAGTTTCATAATAATTACGGTCGTCAGTCAACCGAGGTGAATCGGCTGCAGATTCAAAGTAAAAGGTGGTGGGGGCCCAAAGTCTCAGAAACTGGAAATTCTACAGAGCACCAAAGTCGTGCTATAGGTGCCTGGGACAACACATTGCTCAAAGTTGTCCATCTATGAAGGCAGAGTGTTTCTTCTGCAGAAAAACTGGGCATCTTGCAAAGGCATGCCGACTGAAGGGTAAACCAGCTTTTAAAGCTATGAGTAGAAATCCCCAGAGACTACATAGCATGGAAGAACAACAACAGGACGAGGAGATGTTAAAGTTACATGACATCATGAGCATGAGCTTAACGGACAGCGATTCGAAAAGTATCAACATCCACATAGATGTTGCGGGATTCAAGATACCAATGGAACTCGATATAGGTGCATCCGTGACTGTAGTACCGGAGTCACTATACCTCGATAAATTGCGTGATTTCCCATTCGAGAAATCCAAGATGGAGCTGCGAGACTACTCGGACAGAAAAATCCTGTGGTAGGTCATATCACCGTACCGGTGAAGTACAAGGATCAATTTCAGAACTTGCCTCTAATAGTAGTGAAAGGAGACAAGCCTGCCTTACTAGGAAGAAATTGGTTGAGATCACTGAAGCTGGACTGGAGTGAGATTTTCTGTGTCAAAGTGAGATTTGCATCAACGGATGATGTTATCAAGAAGTATCTGAAGTTGTTCTGTGAAACGGGCAGTCAGATCCAAAGCTTCAAGGCGAGTGTCAGGGTACAGAAGGACGCTAGATCAGTTTACTGCAAGCCACGTTCTGTACCATCTGCACTCAAGGAGAAAGTTGAATAAGAACTCAAAAGACTAGAGACTGAGAACATTATTTCAAAGATAGATCGATGTAATTGGGCTACACCCATTGTTGTTGTACCTAAGTCCAATGGTAAGGTAAGATTGTGTGGTGATTATAAAGTAACCGTAAACCAGATTCTAGAGGGTAATGTCCCCAATACATTGCCGAATATAGAAGATTTATTCACAATACTGACAGGTGGTCAGATTTTCTCAAAACTGGATCTTACAAATGCCTACTTCCAGCTTGAACTTGAACAGTCCAAGTCATGCTTGACTATAAATACTCATCTAGGCCTCTATCAATTTAATAGGCTATCGTTTGGAGTGTCTTCTGCCCCTGCCATATTCTATGGGGTGATGAGTCAGATTTTGCAAGGTATTGAAGGGGTAGTATGTTATTTAGCACCAAATAGGCAAATTCATAATAAGATATTGAATGAAGTTGTAAAACGGCTAGAAAAGCACAGAGTACGAGTGTCTGCTCGTAAGTGTGAGTTATTTAAAAATTCAGTGGAGTACTTAGAGTACAGAGTAGACAAAGATGGTTTACATCCGACCAAGGAAAAATAGGATGCAATTAGAAATGCACCCACTCCCAGGAATGTCACTGAACTTCGTTCATTCTTGGGTCTTTTGAACTATTATAGGAAGTTCCTACCAAATTTGGCTACAATATTACTTCCACTGAATGAACTTTTGCAAAAACAGGTCCAGTGGAAGTGGTCAAAAGAATGCGAAACAGCATTCAAGGAGTGTAAAAACAAATTGGTAGAGAGCACCATGTTAGTTCACTATGACATATCTAAGGATATTAAACTAGCATGTGATGCCTCTCTGTATGGGGTTGGGGCAGTAATCTCTCATGTATTAAGTAGTGGGGAGGAGAGACCAATTGCTTTTGCTTCACGCACTCTCAGTGCCAGTGAGAGTAATTATGCGCAAATTGAAAGGGAAGCTTTGGCATTAATTTTTGGGCTCAAGAAGTTTCACAAATACTTGTATGGTCGTAAGTTTACCATCGTTACAGACCATAAGCCCCTAACAGCAATCCTCCATCCAAAGTCCCCAGTTCCAACATTAGCTGCAGCCCGAATGCAGAGATGGGCTTTGATTTTGTCAGCATATACATATGATATTGAATACAGACGATCAGCTGATCACAGTAATGCTGATGCAATGTCTAGATTGCTTTCCCCATCACAGGGTACACTCGATAGGGAAGAAGTGTTTTATTTTTCATACATTGATGAACTGCCAGTCACAGCTGAAGAGATTGGTAGAGCAACGAAAAGTGACGCCGTGATGTCAAAGGTGTATGAGTATATTGCAACTGGATGGCCAAACCAGGTAATAGACAAAGATACACATCCATTCTTCATTCGAAGGAATGAATTATCAGTTGATAAAGATTGTATCACGTGGGGTGCAAGAGTGGTTATACCAAATAAATTCAGGTCCAAGTTATTAGGAGACCTCCATGACCAGCACCTGGGAATGTGCTTGACCAAGAGTTTTGCACGCAGTTATTTATGGTGGCCAGGTCTTGATAAAGATATAGAGTACATTGTGAGTCAGTGTACAACGTGTCAATCAGAAAACAAGCAACCACCACCAGTACCATTACAGCCATGGAAATGGCCTCCCAGGGTATGGCAAATGCTACATATTGATTTTGCTGAGTTAGATGGACAACAATTGTTCATTGTAATTGATGGCCATTCAAAGTGGGTTGAGGTGTTTCCAATGTGGAAAATAACAACAAATAAAACATTGGACATTTTACGAAAATTATTTTCTGCATTTGGCCTCCCTGAAGAAATTGTTTCGGATAATGGACCACAATTTCGTTCAGAAGAATTTGCACAATTCACAAGCAAAAATAGTGTGAAACATACCAAGGTTCCACCATACCACCCTGCTTTGAATGGTGCAGCAGAGCGCACTGTACAAATTGTCAAACAAATGTTAGATCCAAATCCAAGAAAACGACAGTTGTCATTGGATCACAAATTGACTAATTTTTTGATTACATATCGAAATACTCTTCATACAACTACTGGTAGAACGCCAGCGGAGTTGTTTCTCAAACGACAGCCACGGACCAGATTCTCATTGTTAAAGCCAATTTTGGCACAGTCTGTAGAAGAGACACAAATTAGACAAAAAGAGAATCATGATAAAGGGAGACTAAAAGAGAGAAGAGTGAAATTAAACCAGAAGGTGAGAGTGAAGAACCATCACCCTAAATGATTGAAGTGGTTACCTGGAAGAGTGGTGAAGATATGTGGTCCTCACACATATTTGGTAAAGATGTTTGATAATGGACAGGTTAGGTTTGGCCATATTGATCATATTTTACCTACAGACATGGAAGGAGTTGAAGGTGGGAATGATTCAATTATTTCTGACTCATCAGATAGTTTTGATATACCAGTAGCAAATCCTAAATCCAATGTACTGGAAACAAATCCAGGAGAGAATCAGAATGAAAGTCTGAGTCCAAGTCAGGGAAACAAAGGGCCTGAAGTTAGAGTGAGTGCAAATGAAATCAAGGAAATTCCATGGAGGAAAATGTTCCTCAGGATGAGCCTCAAATGAGTGTGAAATCAACACCATGTTTGGAAGGTTCTGTTCGAGAGCAAAGGTATCCTCTTCGAAACAGAAAACAAGTGGTAAAGTTAAATTTGTAAATATGTATAAAAATGAAGTTATTTATGATGTTTGTTATGATGGTTTTTTCATTAAGGAGGGAGAACTGTGATGTCTGTAAGTGCTGTAAGCTTGTAATGCTTGTAGCCCCATACTGTGGATGTGGACGTATTGTGTACTGCAGCTGCAGAGTTATAATAAACAAACAGGCACTTCCGGTAGCTTCCGGATCTAGCATCCTCCATGTTAGGAGCTGTGTGTGTGTGCTCTGTGAAGACATCACATTCACATTGATCATATTTTACCTACAGGCATGGAAGGAGTTGAAGGTGGGAATGATTCAATTATTTCTGACTCATCAGATAGTTTTGCTATACCAGTAGCATATCCTACATCTAGTGTATGGGAAACAAATCCAAGAGAAAATCAGAATGTAAGTCTGAGTCCGTCAGGAAAATAAACAGCCTGGAGTTAGAGTGAGTTCAAATAAAAATCAAGGAAATTCCGTGGAGGAAAACGCTCCTCAGGATGAGCCTCGAATGAATTTAAATTTGACACCATGTTTGGAAGATTCTGTTTGACAGCGAAGGTATCTTCTTTGAAACAGAAAACAAGTGGTTAAGTTAAATTTTAAATATTGCAAAATATGTCCATATCCTTTGTTATGTATCACCATGCAAGTTATGTATGATGTTTATTATAATATCTTCTTCATTAAGGAGGGAGAAGTGTAATGTCTGTAAGCTTGTAATGTTTGTAGCTCCACACTGTGGATGTGGACGTATTGTGTTAATGCAACTAAAGGGAATAAACAGTCAGCTTACAATAACCAGGAAGTCTCCGGAACTGTTAGAAAGCTGTGTATGCTGTGCTCTGTGAATATATCACAATCATAAGGTCAGAAGTGGGGATGTTTGCTGATGATTGCACAGTGTTCAGTTCTATTCGCAATTCCTCAGGAAATGGAGCAGTACATGCCCGTGTGCAGCAAGACCTGGACAACATTCAGGCTTGGGGTGATAAGTGGCAAGGAACATTCACACCACACAAATGCCAGGCAATGACTATCTCCAACAAGAAAGAGTCTAACCATCGCCACTTGACATTCAATGGCATTACCATTGCCGAATCCCCCACCATCAAGATCCTGGGGCCACCATTGACCAGAAACTTAACTGGACTAGCCACATAAATCCTGTGAGTACAAGAGCAAGTCAGAGTCTGGGTATTTTGCGGCGATTGTCACACCTCCTGATTCCACAAAGCTTTTCAACCATCTACAAGGCACAAGTCAGGAGTGTGATGGAATACTCTCCACTTGCCTGGATAAGTGCAGCTTCAACAACCATCAAGAAGTTCGACACTGTTGTGTCCTTACACACTACTATTAATTCACATGAGGCACATTCTGCAGACAAGGTCACTCTGTGACTCTAACCTTTACTCACAGGACCAGGAAGTGATGACCCTGCATGTGACCTCCCTTTATATATCTGGATGACCAGGTGAGGAGTGTCTCCCACAAGTTCAGCCCCCTGTGCATTTCTTAGGTGTATACAGTATGCAGTGTTGTTACATGAAGGTTACAGTTACATGAAGGTTACATACATGACATCACCTCCCCCGCAACGTCATATGGGGTCAAAGATGAAGTATTTCGGGCGGTCGACGCTCTCTCGTGGAGCGCCGCAGTTGGGGCTCTGATTGTTGAGCCTTGGCATGCGATGTGGTGATTCCGGCTTGTCCACGCTGGCCGCAGGGACTGTGCATGCTGCTGAAGGTTCTTGTTGCTCATTCACTGGCGGTGGTGTGGGCGGCATCTCATGATCTTCCTCAGGTTCCTCAGTGTCCATGCTGAACCTTTTTTTTACTTGGTCCAGATGCTTGCGACATATCTGTCCATTGTTAAGTCTGACCACTATGACCCTATTCCCCTCTTTGCCAATTACAGTACCCTCAAGCCACTTGGGCCCCAAAGCATGATTAAGAGAAAATACAGGGTCATCGATTTCTATACATCTCCCCTTTGAGTTACGGTCATGGCATTCATTTTGGGACTAGCGCTTGCCCTCAACAATGTCGGACAGGACTATATGAATGAGAGACAGCCGAGTTTTAAGTGCACCTTTCATGAGTAGTTCCGCGGGCGGGACTCCCATGAGTGAATGCGGTCAGGACCTATAGGCCAGCAGGAAGCGCGATAGGCGGCATTGAAAGGAGGGTCCTTGAATCCGGAGCATGCCTTGTTTTATGATTTGGACTGCACGTTCCGCCTGGCCATTGGAAGCTGGCTTGAACGGTACTGTCCTGACATGTTTGATGCCATTACCCGACTTGAACTCCCAGAATTCATAGCTAGTGAAACACGGGCCGTTGTTGCTAACCAGGATGTCCGGCAAGCCGTGGGTCGCAAAGACCACACGCAGACTCTCCACAGTGGTGGATGTCATGCACGAATTCAATATGATGCACTCGATCCATTTCGAATACGCATCAACAACAATGAGGAACATTTTTCCCATGAACGGGCCCGCGTAGTCTACGTGAATACGTGACCATGGTCTGGTGGGCCAGGGCCACGGGCTGAGTGGGGCCTCCTGCAGGGGCATTGCCCAGCTGGGCACACGTCGTGCACCTGTGAACACAGTATTCCAGGTCTGAGTCAATTCCCGGCCACCATACATGGCCTTCATTACCACGATGCCTGGGTGCTCGCTGTGGAGTTCCCTGATGAATGCTTCCCTTTCCTTCTGGGGCATGACTACCCAGCTGCCCCATAGTAGGCAGTCAGCTTCGATGGAGAGCTCATCCATCTGTCTGTGAAACGGTCTGACCTCCTCGGGACATGGTCCGTGTGCGGGCGCCCAATCCCCAGTCAGGACACATTTCTTAATCAAGGATAGGAGGGGATCTCTGTTGGTCCAGATTTTGATCTGGCGGGCTGTGATGAAGGAGCCTGTGCTGTCAAAAGCATCGACACCCATGACCATCTCAGCACTGTGCTCCACTGCCCCCTCAGTGGTGGCCAGTGGAAGCCTGCTGAACATGTCAGCACAATTTTCGGTGCCTGGCTGGTGCCGTATGTTGTAGTCATACGCAGCCAGCGTGAGAGCCCATTGCTGTATGCGAGCTGACACATTGGCATTGACAGTTTGCTGTCTGACAACAGGGATGTTAACGGCTTGTGGTCCGTTTCTAACTCGAACCTTCTGCCAAAAAGGTACTGGTGCATCTTTTTCACCCCATAGACACATGCGAGTGCTTCCTTTTCAACCATTCCATATCCCCTTTCTGCTTGGGAGAGCGACCTGGAGGCATAAGCCACAGGTTAGAGTTGACCCTCATCATTACTCTGCTGCAACACGCACCCAACCCCATAGGATGATGCATCACATGTCAAAACCAATTTCTTACAGGGGTTGTACAGGGTCAACAGCTTATTAGAACAAAACAGGTTCCACGCCTGATTGAAAGCACGTTCCTGACAGTCCCCCCAAAACCAATTGCAACCCTTACGCAGGAGCACGTATAGCAGCTCCAACAATGTGCTTAAGTTCGGCAGAAAGTTCCCGAAATAGTTCAAGAGTCCCAGAAATGAATGCAACTCCGATGTGTTGCCGGGCGCACAACGAATCATCTCAGTTTTGGATTCGGTAGACCGGATTCCATCTGCGGCAACCCTCCTGCCCAAAAACTCGACCTCTGGGGCCAAAAACACAAACTTGGACTTCTTTAGTCGCAGGCCTACCCGGTATAGTCAGCGTAGCACCTCCTCCAGGTTGTGGAGGTGTTCCTCGGTGTCTCGATCCATGATAAGGATGTCGTCCTGAAATACGATTGTTCCAGGGATGGATTTGAGCAGGCTTTCCTGTTCCTTTGAAAGATAGCGGCTGCTGAACGAATGCCAAATGGACACCTGTTGTAGACAAACAGCCCCTTGTGCGTGGTGATGGTGGTCAGTAGCTTGGATTCTTCGGCCAGTTCCTGGGTCATGTAGGCTGAAGTGAGGTCCAACTTGGTGAACAGTTTGCCGCCTGCCAGCGTGGCAAAAAGATCCTCCGCTCTCGGAAGCGGGTATTGGTCTTGTAGTGACACTCGGTTGATAGTGGCCTTGTAGTCGCCACAGATTCTGACCGAGCCATCCGTTTTTAGGACAGCGACGATGGGGCTTGCCCAGTCGCTGAATTCAATGGGCGAAATTATGTCCTCTCTTAGCAACCTGTCCAACTCACTCTCAATTTTCTCCCGCATCACATACGGCGCAGCTCTGGCTTTGTGGTGCACTGGTCTGGCGTCCGGGGTGATGGGTGTCACTACTTTGGTACCTTTGAAAGTCCTGACACCAGTTTGAAATAGTGACTCAAATTTCTGTAGGACCTGTGAACATGAACTTCGCTCCACAGATGAAATGGTGTGCATATCCCCCCATTTCCAGTTCATCTCGGCTAGCCAGCTCCTCCCCAAAAGTGCGGGACCATTTCCTGGGACAATCCAGAGTGTCAGCCGGTTCTCTGATCCATTATGTGTGACCACCAACATTGCACTGCCTAGCACTGGGATGATCTCTTTGGTGTATGTCCGTAAATGCATGTCAATGCGTTCTAGCTTGGGTCTGCTAGCTCTGAGTGGCCATAGTATCTCGAATTGTTGGACACTCATAAGTGACTGGCTGGCCCCTGTGTCCAGCTCCATGCGTACCGGGATGCTGTTTAAAAGGACTTTCATCATCATAGGTGGCGTTTTTGTATATGAGCTGTGGATGTTTGCCACATGAACCCACTGAACTTCAGCATCCATTGCTTTGTCCCAAGCATCAATCTGCCTTGCAGACTCCTCTTGTGGTTCATCTGCCTCATAAATTAGCCTTGCTGCAGGCTTCCTGCACATTCTGGCTAAATGTCCACTGAAGTTACAATTTCTACAGGTAAATTGTTGAAACCTACAGGTTTTTGCAGCATGTCTTCCCCCGCACCTCCAGCATGAGCTGAGATTGTTGTGAACAAAAGAGCTGTTACCAGGCATTCCTCTCTGATTGTCTCTTTTGATTACTCTTGAGCACTCTGTTAGTGGGTGTCAATGGCCCCATCCCGGGACGTATTGTCCACTGTGATGGTGTAAATGTCCGTTCAACCTGTCATTGTCTCTATTGAGGACCCACTCTAGTGTCTGTTACTGCTTGGGTGGTATCGAATTGCCCTTGCCTGCTTGTGGGGTTCTGAGTCGCGTTTACAATGTTAACTCCCTGATCCATCGCCACGTTGGAAGCAGAGTTGCGCGCATATATTATCTTGGTTTCCTCCTCCCCCGCCATGAAGGTCTGAGCTATCAACGCCGCCGCTTCCAAGGTCAAGTCCTTGGTCTCAATTAGCTTTCTGAAAATCCAAGCATGACCAATGCCCTCAATGAAGAAATCCCTTAACATCTCCCCCCTGCAGGCATCTGTGAACTTAAGAGGCTGGCCAAGCACTGAAGGTCCGCAACGAAGTCCGGTATGCTCTGTCCTTCCCGACGTCGGTGTGTATAGAATCGCTGTCGGGCCATGTGTATACTGCTCGCCGGTTTGAGGTGCTCACCGATCAGTTTGCTGAGCTCTTCAAAGGTTTTGTCCGCCGGCTTCTCGGGTGCGAGCAGGTCTTTCATCAGCGCCTATGTCTTAGGTCCACAGCTGGTCAATAGATGCGCCATTCGCTTGTCAGCCGCTGCAGCTCCCAGCCAGTCCTTCGTGACAAAGCTCTGCTGGAGCCTCTCAACGAAATCGCCCCAGTCCTCACCAACACAGTACCGTTCCTCTGTGCTACCGGTGGCCATTCTCGTGAGTTGTTGATTCCCGTTTCTCGTCGCCAAATGTTGTGTCCTTACACACTACTATAAATTCACACGAGGCTCATTCTGCAGACAAGGTCACTCTGTGACCCTAACCTTTACTCACAGGACCAGGAAGTGATGACCCTGCGTGGGACCTCCATTTATATACCTGGATGACCAGGTGAGGAGTGTCTCCCACAAGCTCACCCCCTGTGGCCACAGTATGCAGTGTTGTTACATGAAGGTTACAGTTACATGAAGGTTACATACATGACAGACACCATCCAGGACAAAGCAGCCGCTTGATTGTCATTCCATCCATCACTTTAAACATTCACTCCCTCCATCACTATAGCTGCAGTGTGTACCATCTACAAGATGTACTGTGTAAGGGGTTCTTGGGGAGTGTTGTTGTGCCTTGTGTGTCTCTCTCTGGGCTGCTGCCCTCACAGCGTATGCCTGGCCTGTGAGGTACCCTGAGTGCTGCAAGAGCACCCCTGGAGAGACTGTGTCCACAGCTTATGAAGGGGGTTTTGAAACTCGTGCATCCCCACAGCTTATGCCTAGCCTGTGAGGCACCTGTGAGTGTCAAACACTCCTAACCCCTTCTTCCCTAGCCTGTGACACACAGTTGAGCGTTTTTGATCCTTCTGGGCTTCTGCCCTCACAGCTTATGCCTGGCCTGTGAGGTACCTTGAGTGCTGCAAGAGCAACCCTGGAGAGACTGTGCCCACAGCTTATGAAGGGGGTTTTGAGACTCGTGCATTCCCACAGCTTATGCCTAGCCTGTGAGGCACCTGTAAGTGTCAAACACTCCTAACCCCTTCTTCCCTAGCCTGTGACACACAGTTGAGCGTTTTTGCGGCGCTCCTAGCTTCCCTTACACTGTTCTGACATAAGACTCATGATTCGGAGAAGTAATACAATAGAACTGAGACAAGGTGATTCCAAGAGGAACTTAGGCTTCCAATTTATTTGACAAGGTGTATCTCAACAAACAGTAATACACCAACAAAACAATCCCTCTAAATCCCACTAAACGGACACAACGAAAATTTTTACACAAGTTTCGCAGTACAATGCCCAACCTCCCACCTTTCCTGGCCTAACTGAGTTGGGAGTTCTGGGGACCAGAGGTTATACTCACTACTGTGCCTTTTGCAGTCTGGTGGTTTGTTTCTTCTATCTTCGGTGTCTTCGGACACTGGTTTTCCTTCAGTGTTGAGAGGCTTGCTGGTTGTTGGATCACGAGACCAGAGCGCACACACACTGCGTCAGAAATTCCTTTTTATAGCCAGATTATCCAGTCCGCCTCTCGTGCTGAAATCGATCCTTCCCATTGGTGGGCTTTGTGATTTTGAAAAATGCAGCAGTTTTAGATTATTGCAGGTTTTTTCCACTGATGTTAACCTACTCAAGGTTTGAGTGGGTGTTGATTGCATTAGCCTCCTGTAGCCATTGTGTAGGCCCTTGGGTTATTTTGGGTTCCCTAGTTTTCTGAAGGTCTGCATAATTTCCCTCCTATTCAGTTTTCTCTAACCTACTCAAGGTTTGAGTAGGTGTTGATTGGGTTGGCCTCCTGTAGCCATTGTGTCGGCTCTTGGGTTGTTTTGGGTTCCCTAGTTTTCTGAAGGCCTGCATAATTTCCCTCCATAGTGTAAACATGGGGAAGACAATAGCCCGATAATGGTGATGAGTCAGTCCCACAGTTTTCGAGCAAGTGCTCTCCCATTGGCTTGAAAGCCCCATGCTTTGGGCTGACTCTGTCCCACCATTGGCCCTCCGGTGTCCTCCCCCGTCCAATCATTGCTCTGCCAAGGTCAAACCATCTCAGTTTCAATTCACATTGCAGCACAGACAGATCCCACAGCCCTTTTCCTTCTGGGTAAAATGAGGGGGTTTTCATCCTTCCCTACAACTGCAGCAACTTGCCAAGGCTTCTTCGGCAGAATCTTCCAAACCCACGACCTCTACCACCTTGAAGGACAAGGGCAGCAAGCGCATGGGAACACCATCACCTCCACGTTCCCCTCCAAGCCACACACCATCCTGGCTTGGAAGTAGATCACCGTTCCTTCATCGTCGCTGGGTCAAAATCCTGGAACTCCCACCCTAACAGCAGTGTGGGAGTACCTTCAGCATACGGACTGCAGCAGTTCAAAAAGGTGGCTCACCACCATTTTCTCAAGGGCAATCAGGGGTGAGAAATAAATGCTGGCTTTGCCAGCAATGCTCACATCCCATGAACAAATAAAAATGTTTTTTAAGTAGTATATTTATATGTTACAATGAAACTCTTGGAAGAGATCCTAGCCCTACTTCCTTGGTGCGACCAATCCCTAGAAAATAAGCCCTTATGTAAAAATGTCACTGTTGTTGCTCACAGGATAATACCTCACACCTTCTCAACATATTTACCTGACCATCCAATTCAGTGCTGATTTCCAAGTTAAGCTGAATTACTCCCATTACATTCCCTCCTCTCCTCACAGTAGACCTTACCAAACTTGCCCATCCCCAACCTCTCTTTTTTCTTCAAATTCCTTGAATGTGTAATCACATCCCTGCACACCTTTCTTAAAACTGCCTATTTGAATCCCTCCAGTGATTTTAATCTTTACCTCAACTTCTCTAGCCCCTCACCTTTGAATGCATACCATCCTGTGCTCTGTTAATCTCACTATCTATATAAACCCTTGTATTCATACCCTAGACCAACCTGTCGACCTTGACATCTACCTGTGGTCTTGCACTCTGACAAGACTACATTGAACCACTTCCTCTTCTCCCTTAAGATCCACAACCTCTACCTTTCATCAATCCCACTGCATTTACCTTCAGCTCTCGGAAAATCTCTTCCTTAGATCCCTTATGACTTCATCCTCAAATTCTCTAATCCATTGCCTTTGGTCTGTTAGTTGTTATGACAGGTCCGCTGCTGTCTACTTGCTTAACCATTCCCTCACATATATCTACAATGCTTTTCTTCCCAGTATAATAATCACTGTTGCTCATATCTATCTCACCTGTGGAACTGCCCCCATCTTTACTCCCTCAAGCCAGAGAGATGCAAACTCAAATGTACATGTCACATAACTGGCCTAACAATCCATCATCAGATCTGGCTTGATCACATGTACTGCCTCCTCTTCAACCTAAACTGCTCACTATTCCAGGATCAACCCTGACTCCTTTTTAACATGACCATCCACCTCCTTAAATCATTATTCAGCAGTCTTTCCATCCTCACTTCAAGCATCAAGTGTGAGGAGCTCATGGATCTTTTCGTCACCAAGATCGAGACCATTCATGCAGCTGACTCCATTGCATCCTGCCGTTCCTCTCATCCCCAGAACCAAGTTCTCCCATCTCACACCTACTCTAGTCCAGAAGCCTTTGTTTCTACAGTTTACCCCCACCTTTCCCCTGCTCTCGCAAGGCCAGTATTATCTATGAGACCCATCTCTTGCTTTTTCAATCACTTTTCCGCTCCACCCCTGACCACTGAGCTCCGCTTCCTGACATATGTGCTAGCTGACATTGTAAATGGTTCCCTTTTCTCAGGCACTTTCCTCTAACCCTCAAAAAATCCACTCATGACCTCTCCATCCTTGCCAACACTTGCCCATCCTGGACCTCATGTTTTTCTCCAAGTTCCTTGAATGTGTTCTAACGTCCTTGCTCCAAGCACAACTCTTCAAAAGAAAAATGTCTATTTGAACCTCTCCAGTCCGGCTTCAGCTTTCACATTAGCAAAAAAGTCTTAACCAAAGTCACAAGCAATAACCTCTGTGATTATGACTTTGGTACATTATCTCGTCCTTCTTGACTTCTCTGCAGCCTTCAGCATGGTTGACCAGGCTACTCTCCTCCAATACCTCTTCTCATTGCCCAACTCTGTGGGACTGTCCTCACATGGTTCAGTCCAACCTATCTGAACATAGCCAGCATAAATTCAGCAGTGGCTTTCTTCCCTCGTCCAAAATTTCACTCAAGCCATAATGGTTTTTGTCAGGCCGCTTACCTGATATCCAGAGTAAATGGCCTGTATTTTCTCAGACAAGGTTTGCCACCACAGGACTTAATGATGTGATATAAGTACAAGTTACTGTTGTTCTTATTGTAGTCGTGTTGTAATTGGCTACTACTGCTTTGGTACCATTAACAATATCTGATTCATGCAAATCTCTAATTTAAGATACAAGTTCACCAGAGTTCATGGGCAGATCATAATTTACGAGATAATGGGCTGGATTTTAACTTTGCGATGCGCTGGGAGCAGGTTTGTCCATTATCTCATGGGAAACCCGGAAGTAAGTGCAGTGCGTCTGTCAGTGGCTTTTTAAAACTATCATGTATGTTGTTTTGGGATTACTAGCCACTAGATGGCGTCACTGTTGGAAGCCATTGGGCTGCACGCATGTATGTGCAGCCCAAGTATAAAAGGCCAGTCATTTTGTAAATGAGTCACTTTGGGCCTTAATAAAGCAGAGCCAAGGTCATACCTCTGGGAATTAAACAGTACTCAATCTAAGTTATTGCATACACAACATTTGGCATCGAGGCAACAAGAACCTTTGCATGCAAAAATGAGCACAATTGGATTGTTGGAATGATTTCTGGAAGGAGAAGATTGGGCAGACTTTGTGAGCCGTTTGAGCCAGCTCTTTGTGGCCAACAAAATGAAGGAGGTCGGCGACGCAGATCGGCACCGGGTGGTGTTCCTCACGGTTTACGGTCCAAAAATTTATGGTCTGATAAAGAATTTATTCCTGCCTGTGAGTCCAACAGAGAAGACATATGAAGAATTGTGTACACTGGTACAGGACCATCTTAAGCCAGACGAAGACATCATCATCTCGAGACACAGATTTTATACGCACGTTCGCTCAGAGGGTCAGAATGCAGCGGAATTCGTTGCCGACCTGAGATGTCTAGCAGGACCATGTAAGTTCGGGGCTGTGTTGGCAGACATGCTGTGAGACTTCTTTGTAATCGGCATCAACCACGAGGTGATCCTGCGTAAACTAGTGGTGGTGGAGATGTTGGACTTGAACAGGGCCACCACGATCGCTCAATCATGCATGACGATGGATAGAAGTCTAAAGCAGATATCAGTGAAAAATCGAAACTCGGCAAGTACTGTAAATGTGATCGATTCGGCGTTCGGCAGAGCGGCACATGGCAGGGCCTACCCGACTGCGTACGCGAAACCTGTGGCTGCCCAAAGTCTGCCAGCGGGAATGCCTCCGATTTCTCTGTGTTGGCATTGTGGGGAAAATCACCGGCACCAGCAACGCCGATTTAAGCAATATCGTTTCCGCAGATGAGCAAGCGTGCTGCGACACACCACATGGAGGATGATGGTCAGACTAGCGCAGATCCAGATATGCAATCCAAGATACCAGAGGAGGAAGTGTATGGACTATACTCGTTCCTAACTAAGAGAAAACCGATAATGTGAAGTTTAATGGGGTGCCGGTATTGATGAAACTGGACACGGGGGCAAGTCAATCAATAATGAGCCAGAGGGCATTCGACAAACTATGCGAAACTATAAGACTGTGAGGCCCAGGCTGAGTCCAGTCAATGCCAAGTTACGCACGTACACCAAAGAACGGTGATTGGCAGTGCCGTTCACAAGTTACTGCTATGGATTGTCGCAGGCAATGGCCCAATGCTGTTCGTCAGGAACTGACTTAAAAAAATCAGATGTGACTGGAACAACATCAAGGCATTGTTGTTGAAGGAAGATACATGTGCCCAAGTACTGAGCAAGTTCCCCTCAATGTTCAAACCAGGCATCGGCAACTTCATGGGAGCCAAGGTGCAGATCCACGTAGACTTGGATGCAAGACCCGTCCATCATAAAGTTCGGGCAGTTCCATATATGATGAGGGAGGAGGTCGAAATCGAACTGGACGGACTCCAGCTTGAAGGGATCATATCACCGGTTGAATTTTATGAATGGGCCAGCCCCATTGTTCCTGTGCTGAAAAGTGATGGCACAGTCAGAATCTGTGGAAACTACAAGGCTACGATCAACAGGGTCTCATAACAGGATCAGTAGCCATTACCGAAGGCTGATGACTTGTTTGCAACACTAGCCGGGGGGAAGTCGTTCACCAAACTGGACTTGACGTTGGCCTACATGACACAGGAGCTGGTCAAGACATCGAAGAGACTTACGTGCATTAACACACATAAAGGACTGTTTATTTATCACAGGTGCCCTTTTGGAATTTGCTTGGCTGCAGCAATATTTCAGAAGAACATGGAGAGTCTACTGAAGTCCATACCCAGAACCGTCGTGTTCCAAGATGACATCCTTTTCATATATGTTACGCTGTGTATATACTATGCTGGTACCACTAGAGGGTGCAACTGGGAGGCCCAGGCAGGAGCTGTATAAAAGGCTGGTCACCACACGGTGAAGGCACTCTGCAGTTACAATAACGAGACTAAGGTCACAGCAGTTCAAGCACAGCGCTAGGCCTCATGGAGTTATTCTACAGATAAGTAGAGACATATCAATCCTGATCACAGGTCGTGACTTCGAGGAACATCTGAACAACCTGGAAGAGGGTTCTACAACGTCTGGACAAAGTGGGACTCAGACTGAAATGCTCGAAGTGCGTCTTCATGGCACTGGAAGTCGAATTCCTGGGGAGGAAAATTGCTGCTGACGGCATCACGCCCACGGACACGAAAACCAAGGCCATCAAGAATGCACCCAAGCCGCAGAATGTGACGGAGCTCCATTCGTTCCTGGGTCTACTCAACTACTTCGGTAACTTCCTACCTAAATTGAGTACCTTAGAACCACTGCATATGCGGCTAAGAAAAGGCAACAACTGGGTGTGGGGTGCATCTCAAGACAGAGCTTTTGAAAAAGCCACTAATCTGCTTTGCTCTAACAAGCTGCCGGTACATTATGACCCATGTAAACTGTTGTGTATGTATAATATAAGTATATACCCTGTACAATCAATGTACAGTTACATAAGACCACTGAATGTATCTTCACACTGTATACATTATGCCTGTACCACCAGAGGGTGCAACTGGTGGAGACCTAGGGGTCACCTGTACACTACAGGTAACCAATTATAAAAGGGAGCTCACCTTACTGTACCTACATTCAGGAGCTGCAATAAATGGACTAAGGTCACAACAGTTCAACCTTACCTCATGGAGTCATTACTAGAGTGCTTACAGACACTATAACTGGCGACGAGATTACGAATTGCCATGTGAAAAATGGCTAACCTTGGCAAATTTCAAAAATTCGCCGATGGGGAAGATTGGGATGCCTTTGTGGAAAGGCTCAAACACTTCTTCATTGCGAACGACCTGGCGGAAGACATGCCGACCTCGCTGGCTGATAAGCGCAGAGCTATCCTGCTCAGCAGTTATGGACCCACCGTCTGTGGCCTCGTCAGGGACTTGCTAGCCCCAGAAAAGACAATAACCAAAACATATGCGGAGCTCGTAATGATGATACAGGAACAGCTCAAACCTAAAGAGAGCATCCTCACAGCCAGACACCGGTTCTACACACACCGTCGGCCCGAAGACTAAGAAATCGGAAAATATGAAGCACTGAAAACTGAAGCACTGAGAGGCATCTTCATTATTTGAATCGGCCATGAGGGCCTCCTCCACAGGTTACCACGGGCACGGACACCACGGTCACCCTGCAGAAGGCAATCAATGTCAGCCAGTCGTTCATGGCCTCGGCCTGTGATTCCAAACAGATGATGACTCACTCCCAGGACTCTAACCCGGCAAGTACTGTGAACCGACTGGCGCCTTTTAGAGGCAAGCCTGCTACCCCAAGTCCCGCAACCCTGAGTCCATGCTAGCACTGTGGAGGGAATCACAGGGCCCAACAGTACCGCTACAAAGACTATACTTGCAAAGGTTATAAAGCAAAAGGCCACCTCCAGCGAATGTGCAAGGGAAATTTTACTCACTGAGTCGCTGAAGAGTTGGCCGATCATCCGGGCTCCAGCACTGATGAAGAGGAAGAGAGAGTCCAGGAGGCAGCTTAGCCCCATGAAGACGTGCACAGAGTGTTTACCTGCTCCACCGAGCGTTCTCCATTGAAAATGGAAGTTGAAATCAACGGCGTCCCAGTCTCGATGGAGGTCGACACAGGGGCGAGCCAATCGCTGATGAATCAGGTGGCCTTTGAGAACCTCTGGGACAATCCGATCGAACGACCTAAAATGACCCCGATCCAGGCGAAGCTGCTCACCTACACAAACGACACCATCCCAGTCGTTGGCAGCATGGATGTCTAGGTGTCCCATGGCAGCGTGATGCACAAGTTACCTTTGTGGTTCGTTGCTGGTGATGGTTCAATGCTGCTAGGAAGAAGATGGATGAAACAAATCTAAATCTGTTGGAGCTGGGAAAACCTCCAAGGCCCGGCAATCGCCGTCCTATGCGGCCCCAAATTTGGATCCAGCACAACACCTGAAAATCCAACCGTCCAACTCGACTGCGTGGTAACGACATAGACCGCTCAACCCAACTGCGAGATGATCCAGCCCAAATGACCCGACCTCACCTTCCAGGCTCCAATGGCAGGTGTCCGGAGGAAGAAGATCAGTGCAGGAGGTAACTTCCCTGTTTCTGTGGCAGAACCTGGGGAGAAAAGGGTCACCGCAGCTTACCTCGTGGAGAGAAAGAAGATAGCGCCCGCATCACAAGGTGAAGCGCCTGAAGTAAACATGGTGGCTGCCAGACCACGAGGGGCAGTGTTGAGGGAGCAACACGTGGCGCCGAGCAGCGAACCAAATTGGAGTAAAGATTGCAAGGCCCTCTTAAAGGAGACCGGCAACCCATCACAATTAAAGGGACAGTTCCACGCTTGGTACAGCGATTCCATTAATACACATGTAAAAGATGCAATTGACAAATGCAAGTATTTAAATGTAACTTTGTACAGCGATGCCGGTAGTATACATGGAAAAGATGTAATTGACAAATGTGAATATGTAAAGGCAACTAATGTCAAGTGGGATGATTGTGGTTGGAGCCAATGTATCATGACTGTAAATGAAGAAATGATGTGCGATGCCGGGTTCTACGTACGCCGACAAAACCAAGGGCAACCTCCCGACAGAAGCACCCAGGTCCAGCGGGCTACCCGATCATGTAGCCTGCGCCTCCAGGACCAATGTGATGCCCCAGGGAGCGCGGCCACACACAGAGGGAGCACACCAGCTACAGGGACAGTGATCAGCGGATGGCAAAGGCACCACAACTGGTACCTTGCCCCAGATTGGCTCTGCCTCTCTGGCCACCAGGGTCAGTACCGGGAGCAAGAGGCTAACACCTCCAGCCTTCCCGACGGGATCTGGGATGACCAGGCTCCCACTACCGCTGAAGGGCAGCAGGGAGACACTCCAGCCCTCAAAGGAGGACAGGGAGGCCACACATTCCTGTGGCTCTGCCCACCACTAGGCAACAGCAAAGGCCCTGAGACTCAGCCAGGTGAGTGATCTGAGCCCACCCAGCTGGCAGGGGGCGCAGCGCCACCATCAGACAACCTGGACACAGTCCGGTTACTCTGGAACTAGCGTCCTCACCCACCTGCACCTACACCCCAGGGGCAAGATTGTGAAAGCATATATGTACCTTACCTGTAAAATGTACTTGTTCCACTACTGCTAAACCCAAACAGTGATGTAACTAATCTTTTTTTCTTTCTGTGCATGTATGCACATGCAGGTGTTGAGCCACACACATAGTATATGTATGGGGTGGGGGGGGGGAATGGATGTAAGTAGCCATGGACACACATGGATCACACCCAGAACCCACTCAACCCCCACTGCAACCTCCAACCATCCACTGCTGACCATTTCCCAATGTTGTGGCAATAAGGATTTGGGGGTCTACAGTGAGAGAGCCTAGCCAAAGCACAGACAAGGTGCAAGGGCTTTGGGCACTCAAGTCTAGGGCCAGAGCACACAGTGCAACGGCCAGTGGCACAAGACTTAGGGGGGAGTGATGTTGTGCATGTATAATATAAGTATATACCCTGTACACTCAATGTACAGTTACATAAGATCACTGAATGTATCTTCACACTGTATACACTATGCCTGTACCACCAGAGGGTGCAACTGGTGGAGACCTAGGGGTCACCTGTACACTACAGGTAACCAAGTATAAAAGGGAACTCACCATACTGTACACTCATTCAGGAGCTGCAATAAATGGACTAAGGTCACAACAGTTTAAGTATAATACCTTACCTCATGGAGTCATTACTAGAGTGCTTACAAACACAATATAAATGTTTAGTATTGGCCTGTGATGCTTCTTCATATGGTACTTCAACAAGCTAATGAGTCGGGTAAACTTTAATCTGTCATGTGGGCTTCAAAAAGTTTGTCTAAAGCGGAAAGAGCCTACAGCATGGTAGAGAAAGAAGCACTAGCCTGTGTGTATGGGGTTGAAAAATGCATCAGTACCTGTTTGGTCTTCGGTTTGAACTGGAGACAGATCACAAGCCGCTCATTCACTGTTCTCTGAAAACAAAGGTATCAACACCAATGCTTTATCCCGCATCCAGAGGTGGGCGCTGACATTATCTGCTTATGATTATGTCATTCGCCATAGACCTGGCACCGAGAATTGTGCTGATGCTTTGAGCCGTCTGCCGTTGCCCACACCGGAGGTGGAAACGCCACAACCGGCGGACCTATGTTAGTTATGGATGCTTTTGAGAGTGAAGGAACCCCTGTCACGGCTCAACAAGTTAAGACCTGGACCAGCCAGGACCCGATTTTATTGGTGGTGAAGCGTTGCATCGTCAAAGGTGATTGATCTGCCATACCCAAGCAAATGTGCGAGGAGACCAAACCTTACATTCGTCGCAAAGACGAACTGTCTATTCAGTCAGATTGTATACTGTGCGGCAATCGTGTTGTTATGCCCAAGGGAGAGAGAAATTTGTATGTGAGCAACATAACACACATCCCGGCATTGTAATGATGAAAACCATCGGCAGGTCTCATGTATGGTGGCCAGGAATTGATTCTGAGCTGGAATCATGTGTTCATCAGTATAACACTTGCATGCAGCTCAGCAAAGAACCAGCAGAATCGCAACTGAGTCTGTGGTCGTGGCCATCTAAACCATGGTCCAGGATCCACATGGACTTCGCAGGTAACTTCCTGGGGAAGATGTTTTTAGTTGTGGTAGATGCATATTCGAAGTGATAGAGTGTATAATCATGTCATCCAGCACATCCACAGCTACCATTGAGAATCTCAGTGTCATGCTCGTGACACATGGTCTGCCTGACATCGGTGTTAGCGACAACGGATTGTGCTTCACCAGTCTGGAATTTCAAGACTTTATGAAATTCAATGCTATCAAACATGTAAGGTCAGCACCGTTCAAACCTGCATCCAATGGGCAAGCAGAACGTGCTGTCCAAATCATGAAGCAGAGTAAGAAGCGAGTAACCCAAGGGTCACTGCACACCCGCCTGTCATGCATACTGCTTAGTTACAGGACAAGACCACACACGCTTACCGGGGTCTCGGCTGCTGAACTAGCTATCTCTTGTGCACCCTGACTTGAATAATCATATTGAATGTAGAAGACAAAGTAAGCAAAGGTATCACGATTGCGCAGCTGTGTTACATGATATTTCTGTAAATGATCCTGTATATGTTCTGAATTATGGTCAGTGTCCCAAGTGGATCACTGGTACTGTCATGGCCAAGGAGTGCAACAGAGTATTTATCGTCAAGCTCAAAAATGGGCAAACATGCAGGAAACATATGGATCAGACAAAGCTGCGGCACACAGAAGAACCGGAACAGTCAGCGGAAAGGACAATCGATGACCAACCAACCTATCCCCAGTCATCAGAGGACTCAGTGGTCATCAGTGAATCGGGGCTTTCAATCACTGACATGTTCAATGAAAATGGACTTTCAATTCCTGACATGGCCATTGCCACTCCCACCAGATCAGCCACCCAGCCACCAGTCACAATAGATTCTGAACACTCACCCAAGGCTGGAGTTGAATGTAGACGGTCAACCCAGGAGTGTAAAACACCAGACCGTCTCAATTTGTAAAAGACTGTGTTAATATCTCAGAGGGGGGTATTGTCATGTATGTACTTTTGGGATCACTAACCACTAGATGGCATCACTGTTGGAGGCCACTGGGCTACATGCACGTGTCTGCAACCCAAGTATAAAAGGCCAGCCATTGTGTATATGAGTCACTTTGGACCTTAATAAAGCAGAGCCAAGGTCATACCTCTTGGAGTTAAACAGTACTCAGTCTAATAGTTATTGCATACACAACAAAAACCCAGCCACTGCATTACACTATCACGTCCGGGTTTCCTAACCAATTAGCATGAGCGGGCATGATGAAGACCCACATGAGTCGATTTCAACTCCAGTATTTAAAGGCACACTCCAAAAATGCAATTTCATGCAGTTTGGAGCGGGGAGTACAATAAAGGATCCAGTTATTTGCACCGTGTTTCTGGCTGATTAGCTCTCCATTATCACATGACCTGATTGCTGATTGGTCCCCTTGGAGGATAAGCCACACCCAGAAGTTTCTCTGGAGTGTGTAATTGGAACTACCCAGCCCAAGTTCTGAGTGACTTTGCAAAGTGTAATTTGAGCCATTCAGAACTCCCCTGCAAGCAGTCACAGAGAGAGAGCTCCCAGCAAAAACTTCCCAAATCCCTGACCCCAACCGAAGTGCATGCCTCCTCTAGCCGAAATCCCTGACACCTGCAGCAAAAGTTCATAAGGAATTGACAGAATGCAGTATAGATATTCAAAGGATGCGCCTCGTTTTAGTGACACCTCCTGTTCGGGACTGTAAGGGTCCGCATGGAGATACTCTTCCCTACTGACGGGAGGAAGAAGCCTGCAGATGAAACAAGGAAGGTGTGGCTGGTGGTTGTCCATGTGGTCAACAACTGGAGTGTGGTGCTATGCTCGTGGATTCAGTGCCGAAAGCGATTTAATAACCTAAGCAGGACAGCAAAGGTGAGTACTGTTATGTATGTAGAAAGAGTCAGACTGAACACTGTGAGCTCAAAGTAAAGTGTGACCGTAGTCTTTTATTGCAGGTCTCCAGAGTACCTCTCCAACCTGTGAGGCATCCTTAAATACCTGTGCTCCCAAGGGATTATGGGATCCCTTGGGACTCCAGGGGATGAACCCTCTGGTGGATGTACAGAGTAAATACAAGTTTACATATAGAACAACACTCCCCCCTCCCAAAGTCAATAGTTTAACTTTTTACAAGGTGAGTCAATCTGGGGCCCTTCTTGCCCTAGTTGATCATCTCGGTGTGAAAGCTGGCATTGTTGAATCCTTTGTTGGGCCCTCGCTCGGCTGCTATGCAGCTGGCCTTGCTGGGCTGCCTGGTGTGTTGGACCCTGCTGGGCTGCTGTGGATAATAGGTTATGCTTCATGGTTAACCGTGATGCCGGTTGCCACTGGTGTGTATGTTGGGGGATCAAAAAAGGTAGGGTCCAAAGTGGGTTGCTCAGGATAGTCCATGAATCTGAGTTTGATTTGGTCCAAGTGTTTCTGGTGAATGAGTCCATTTGAAAGTTTGACCCGAAACACTCTGCTCCCCTCTTTGGCCACGACAGTGCAGGGAAGCCACTTGGGACCTTGTCCACAATTCAATATAAATATAGGATCATTGATTTCAATCTCAAGTGACACATTTGCGCTATCATGGTATGCACTTTGTTGAAGCCGCCTGCTCTCTACCTGTTCATGTAGATCAGGGTAAACTAACGAGAGCCTTGTCTTAAGTACTCTTTTCATGAACAGTTCAGCAGGTGGGATCCTAGTGAGCAAATGGGGTCTCGTGCAGTTGCTAAGCAGGACTCGGGATAGGCGAGTCTGCAGTGAGCCTTCAGTTACCCTCTTCAAGTCTTGCTTAATGGTTTGCACTGCTCTCTCTGCCTGACCATTGGATGCTGGTTTAAACGGAGCAGATGTGACATGTTTGATCCAGTTACGGGTCATGAATTCTTTGAACTCAGCACTGGTAAAACATGGCCCGTTGTCGCTCACCAGGACATCGGGTAAGCCGTGAGTGGCAAACATGGCCCGCAGGCCTTTCGGTGGTGGCAGCGGACGTGCTGGCAGACATTATCTCACATTCAATCCACTTGGAATACGTGTCTACAACCACAAGGAACATTTTACCCAAGACCAGGCCTGCATAGTCGATGTGTACCCTTGACCATGGTTTGGAGGGCCAAGACCATAAACTTAGCGGTGCTTCCCTGGGTACATTGCATAACTGCGAGCATGTATTACATCTGTGAACGCAGGACTCTAAGTCCGCATCGATACTGGACCACCACACGTGGGATCTGGCTATCGCTTTCATTATTACGATGCCTGGGAGGGTACTGAGGAGGTCATTGATGAAGGTGTCTCTGCCCTTCTTGGGGACCACGACTCGATTGCCAGCAGAAGGCAGTCTGCCTGTATAGACATTTCAGCTTTGCGCCGCTGGAACGGCTTTATCTCTTCCTGCATTTCCACTGGGACACTGGACCAGCTCCCGTGAAGCACACAGCTTTTGACTAGAGATAATAAGGGGTCCTGGCTTGTCCAGGTTTTGATCTGCCGGGCAGTGACAGGTGATTGCTCACTCTCAAATGCTTCCATAACCATGGCTAGATCTGCGGGCTGCACCATTTCCACCCCTGTGGTGGGCAATGGCAGCCTACTGAGAGCATCGGCACAGTTTTCTGTGCCTGGCCTGTGGCGGATGGCGTAGTTGTATGCGGACAACGTGAGCGCTCATCTCTGGATGCGGGCCGATGCGTTGGTATTTATCTCTTTACTCTCAGAAAACAGGGATTTATGTGGCTTATGGTCAGTTTCCAATTCGAATTTTAGCCCAAACAGGTATTGATGCATTTTCTTTACCCCATAGACACACACTAACGCTACTTTCTCGATCATGCTGTAGGCTCTCTCAGCCTTAGACAGACTTCTGGGTGCATAAGCAACCAGTTGCAGTTTCCTGAAATCATTAGCTTGTTGCAATACACACCCGACGCCGTATGACGACGCATCACATGCTAGTACCAAACGCTTACAATGGATCATACAACACAAAAAATTTGTTTGAGCATAACAATTTTCTCGCTTTTACAAAGGCATTTTCTTGGCTTTTGCCCCAAACCCATTCAGCTCTTTTTCATAGTAAGACATGCAGTGGTTATAACAGTGTGCTGAGACCCGGTAAGAAGTTACCAAAGTAGTTGAGGAGTCGCAGAAACGACCGCAGGTCCGTCACGTTCTGTGGCCTCGGTGCGTTCTCGATTGCCTCAGTCTTCGCGTTGGTGGGCCTGATGCGGTCTACCACAATCCTCCTTCCCAAGAACTCCACTTCGGGTGCCAGGAAAACGCACTTCGAGCATTTTAACCTCAGCCCCACGCAGTTGAATCGACTAAGAACCTCCTCCAGTTTCTGCAGCTGCTCGACTGTGTTCCAACCTATGATCAAGATGTCGTCCTGGAAGACCACGATGTGCGGGACCGACTTCAGTAAGCTTTCCATGTTTCTCTGGAATATCGCCGCCGCCGATCAGATTCCAAACGGGCATCTGTTGTAAACAAAAAGACCTTTGTGCATGTTGATGCAGGTGAGGGCCTTTGATGATTCCTCCAGTTCCTGCGTCATGTAGGCTGAAGTCAGATCCAGCGTCGTGAACGTCTTTCCTCTCGCCAGCGTTGCAAAGAGGTTGTCAGCCTTTGGTAGTGGGTATTGGTCCTGCAGGGAGAAACAATTGATAGTTACTTTGTAATCGCCACAGATTCTGACGGTGTCATCTCCCTTGAGGACTGGGATGATAGGACTGGCCCACTTGTTGAACTCGATCGGTGAAATGATGCCCTCTCTTTGCAGCCGGTCTAGCTCGATCTCTACTCTTTCTCTCATCATGTACGCTACTGCGCTCACCTTGTGATGGATGCGTTACGCCCCCGTAATTAGATGGATCTGCACTTTTGCTCCTTGGAATTTCCTGATGCCTGGTTCGAACAGCGAAGGAAATTTGTTTAAGACCTGGGCACACAAAGTGTCATCAGCGGGCAATAGCGCTCGGAAGTCATCCCAGTTCCAGCGTATCTTTCCTAGCCAGCTCCTGCCAAGCAGCATGGGACCATCGCCCGGTACCACCTAAAGTGGTAGCTTGCGCAATGCCCCATCATAGGAGACCTTTACAGTAGCACTGCCGATTACAGGAATCAGTTCTTTTGTGCAAGTTCGTAGTTTCGTGCGAACTGGAGTTAAGACTGGCCTTGAGGCCTTGTTACACCACAATCTTTCGAAAGTCTTTTTGCCCATGATGGACTGGCTCGCGCCCGTGTCCAGCTCTATTGACACCAGGAATCCATTTAGTTCAACATTCAGCATTATCGGGGAACAATTCGTGGTGAATGTGTGAACCCCATGCACCTCTGCCTCCCCGGTCTGAGGTTCTGGTTCATCGTGTTCCTCCGTGGATCTGTCCTCCTCTGCAACATGGTGGTTTGCAGGTTTAACAGGATTTGCAGCTCGCCTGCACACTCGTTGGAGGTGTCCCATTGTTTCACAGCCCTTGCAAACGTACCATTTGAATCGGCATGAATGGAACCGATGATCACCCCTGCAGCGCCAACAAGGGGTTAA
Organism: Pristiophorus japonicus; assembly: GCF_044704955.1. Lineage (NCBI taxonomy): Eukaryota > Metazoa > Chordata > Chondrichthyes > Pristiophoridae > Pristiophorus > Pristiophorus japonicus. The sequence goes on along the minus strand of NC_091978.1, from coordinate 275,676,443 downwards.
AAGCCTTGCATTCATCACCCTTGTTGTTGCCAAATTAAGATTATCTAAGGATTAAGTCATGGCAAGAGAGCTTGAACACGTGTTATGCTCCTCCTGTACTTTGTGGGAAGTCAGGGACACTTCTGGTGTCCCTGACGACTACGTGTGCGGGAAGTGCATTTGCTTGCAGCTCCTGATGAACCGCATTGTGGCACTGGAGCTGTGGGTGGATTTACTCTGGAGCATCCACGATGCTGAGAATGACGTGAATAGCACGTTTAGTGAGTTGGTCTTACCGCAGGTAAAGGGTACACAGCCAGATAGGGAATGGGTGACCAACAGGAAGAGCTGTGCAAGGAAGGTAGTGCAGGGGTCCTCTGCGATCATCCCCCTGCAAAACAGATACACCGCTTTGGGTACTGTTGGGAGGATGACTCATCAGGGGAGAGCTGCAGCAGCCAAGTTCATGGCATCCATGGGAGGCTCTGCTGCACAGGAGGGCAGGAAAAATAGTGGGAGAGCTATAGTGAAAGGGGATTCAATTGTAAGAGAAATAGATAGATGTTTCTGCGGTCGCAACCGAGACTCCAGGATGGTATGTTGCCTCCCTGGTGCAAGGGTCAAGGATGTCTAGGAGCGGGTGCTGGGCATTCTGAAAAGGGAGGGTGAACAAGCCAGTTGTCGTGGTGCATATAGGTACCAACGATATAGGTAAAAAACGGGATGAGGTCATACGAGATGAATTTAGGGAGCTAGGAGCTAAATTAAAAATTAGAACCTCAAAAGTAGTAATCTCAGGATTGCTACCAGTGCCATGTGCTAGTCAGAGTAGGAATCGCAGGATAGCTCAGGTGAATATGTGGCTTGAGGAGTGGTGCAGAAGGGAGGGATTCAAATTCCTGGAACACTGGAGGTGGGACCAGTACAAACCGGACATTCTGCACCTGGGCAGGACTGGAACCAATGTCCTAGGGGTAGTGTTTGCCAGTGCTGTTGGGGAGGAGTTAAACTAATAAGGCAGGGGGACGGGAACCTATGCAGGGAGACAGAGGGAAGTAGAATTGGGGCAGAAGCAAATGATAGAAAGAAGAAAAGTAAAAGTGGAGGGTAGAGAAACCTAAGGCAAAAAGCAAAAAGGGCCACATTACAGCAAAATTCTAAAGGGGCAAAGTGTGTTAGAAAGACAAGCCTGAAGGCTCTGTGCCTCAATGCGAGGACTATTCGGAATAAGGTGGACGAATTAACTGCGCAGATAGCAGTTAACGGATATGATGTAATTGGCATCACAGAGACATGGCTCCAGGGTGACCAAGTCTGGGAACTCAACATCCAGGGGTATTCAACATTTAGGAAGGATAGACAGAAAGGAAAAGGAGGCGGGGTGGCATTGCTGGTTAAAGAGGAAATTAATGCAATAGTAAGAAAGGACATTAGCTTGGATGATGTGGAATTGGTATGGGTGGAGCTACGGAATACCCAAGGGCAGAAAACGCTAGTGGGAGTTGTGTACAGACCACCAAACAGTAGTAGTGAGGTTGGGGACAGCATCAATCAAGAAATTAGGGATGCATGCAATAAAGGCACAGCAGTTATCATGGGTGACTTTAATCTACATATTGATTGGACTAACCAAACTGGTAGCAATGCGGTGGAGGAGGATTTCCTGGCGTGTATTAGTGATGGTTGTCTCGATCAATATGTCGAGGAACCAACTAGGGAGCTGGCCATCCTAGACTTGGTGATGTGTAATGAGAAAGGACTAATTAGCAATCTTGTTGTGCGAAGCCTCTTGGGGAAAAGTGACCATAACATGGTAGAATTTCTTATTAAGATGGAGAGTGACACAGTTAATTCAGAAACTAGGGTCCTGAACTTAAGGAAAGATAACTTCGATGGTTTGAGGCGTGAATTGGCTAGAATAGACTGGAAAGTGATATTAAAGAGTTGACGGTGGATAGGCAATGGAAAACAATTAAAGATCACATGGATGAACTTCAGCAATTGTACATCCCTGTCTGGAGTAAAAATAAAATGGGGAAGGTGGCTCAACCGTGGCTAACAAGGGAAATTAAGGATAGAGTTAAATCCAAGGAAGAGGCTTGTAGCTCGGCCAGAAAAAGCAGCAAACCTGAGGACTGGGAGAAATTTAGAATTCAGCAGAGGAGGACAAAGGGTTTAATTAAGAGGGGGAAAATAGATTGCGAGAAGAAGCTTGCCGGGAACATAAAAACTGACTGCAAAAACTTCTATAGATATGTGAAGAGAAAAAGATTAGTGAAGACAAACATAGGTCCCTTGCAGTCAGATTCAGGTGAATTTAGAAACAAAGAAATGGCAGACCAATTGAACAAATACTTTGGTTCTGTCTTCACGAAGGAAAACACAAATAACCTTCCAGAAGTACTAGGGGACCGAGGGTCTAGGGAGAAGGAGGAACCGAAGGATATCCTTATTAGGTGGGAAATTGTGTTTGGAAACTTGATGGGAGTGAAGGCCGATAAATCCCCGGGGCCTGATAGTCTGCATCCCAGAGTACTTAAGGGAGTGGCCCTAGAAATAGTGGATGCATTGGTGATCATTTTCCAACAGTCTATTGAATCTGGATCAGTTCCTATGGACTGGAGGGTAGCTAATGTAACATCACTTTTTAAAAAGGGAGGAAGAGAGAAATCTGCTAATTATAGAGCGGTTAGCCTGACATCAATAGTGGGGAAAATGTTGGAATCAATTATTAAAGATGAAATAGCAGCGCATTTGGAAAGCAGTGACAGGATCGGTTCCAGTCAGCATGGTTATGAAGGGGAAATCATGCTTGACAAATCTGGAATTTTTTGAGGATGTAACTAATAGAATGGACAGGGGAGAACCAGTGGATGTGATGTATTTGGACTTTCAAAAGGCTTTTGACAAGAGATTGGTGTGCAAAATCAAAGCACATGATATTGCGGGTAATATACTGACTTGGATAGAGAACTGCTAGGCAGACAGGAAGCAGAGAGTCAGGATAAACAGGTCCTTTTCAGAATGGCAAGCAGTGATTAGTGGAGTGCCGCAGGGCTCAGTGCTGGGACCCCAGCTCTTTACAATATACATCAATGATTTAGGTGAAGGAATTGAGTGTAATATCTCCAAGTTTGCAGATGACACTAAGCTGGGTGGTGGTGTGAGCTGTGAGGAGGATGCTAAGAGGCTGCAGGGTGACGTGGACAAGTTAGGTGAGTGGACAAATGCGTGGCAGATGCAGTATAATGTGGATAAATGTGAGGTTATCCACTTTGGGGGAAAAAACGCGAAGACAGAATATTATCTGAATGGCGGCAGATTAGGAAAAGGGGAGGCGCAACGAGACCTGGGTGTCATGGTTCATCAGTCATTGACAGTTGTCATACAGGTACAGCAGGTGGTGAAGAAGGCAAATGGTATGTTAGCCTTCATAGCAAGGGGAGGTCATACTGCAGTTGTACAGGGCCTTGGTGAGGCCTCACCTGGAATATTGTATTCAGTTTTGGTCTCCTAATCTGAGGAAGGACGTTCTTGCTATTGAGAGAGTGCAGCGAAGGTTCACCAGACTGATTCCCGGGATGGCAGGACAGACATATGAGGAGAGACTGGATCAACTGGGCCTTTATACACTGGCGTTTAGAAGGATGAGAGGGGATCTCATAGAAACATATAAGATTCTGACGGGACGGGACAGGTTCGATGCGGGCAGAATGTTCCCAATGTTGGGGAAGTCCCGAACCAGGGGACACAGTCTTAGGATAAGGGGTAGGCCTTTTAAGACTGAGATGAGGAGAAACTTCTTCCCTCAGAGAGTTGTTAACCTGTGAAATTCCCTGCTGCAGTGAGTTGTTGATGCCAGTTCATTGGATATATTCAAGAGGACCCTTACGGCTGAGGGGATCAAGGGATATGGAGAGAAAGCAGGAAAGGGGTACTGAGGGAATGATCAGCCATGATCTTATTGAATGGTGATGCAGGCTCGAAGGGTCGAATGGCCTACTCCTGCACCTATTTTCTATGTTTCTATGTCTATGGTGGACTCAGACATCTGTGGACGTGCAGCTGCAAGTATGTATGACCTGCCCTGTACGATAAGATTCGAAAACAACATCACTTTGTTCACAGTACTTGTAGCAGCACTTGTGTGCTGAAAGAATTGCTTCGTATTGTCACTGGTGGCAATGAACGCCTGGGCTATCGCTATGGCCTTACTCAAGATTGGTGTCTCTACAGTCAAAATTTTGCGAAGTTTGGTTTTGTGGCCAATGCTAAGTACGAAGAAGTCTCTGAGCATGTGCTGCAAATGTCCTTCAAATTCGCAATGTCGTGCAAGGCGTCTTAGCTCGGCGACATAACTCGCCACTTCCTGGCCTTCAGACCTTTTGTAGGTGTAGAACCAGTACCTCACCATCAGAATGCTTTCCTTCGGGTTCAAATGCTCTCAGACCAGTGTGCACAAATCGCTATACGATTTCTCCGTGGGTTTCGCTGGAGTGAGCAGATTCTTCATGAGGCCATACGTTGGTGCCCCACAGACGGTGAGGAGGATGACCCTTCGTTTGGCAGCGTTCTCTTCCCCATCTAGCTCATTGCCCACAAAGTATTGGTCGAGTCGCTCTACAAAAGTTTCCCAATCATCTCCCTCCGAGAATTTCTCCAGGATGCCCACTGTTTTCTGCATCTTTGGGATCACTATCTGCATCTCATCGTCAGTTGTTATGTATGGAGAAAGAGACAGACTGAACACTGTGAGCTCAAAGTAAAGTGTGACCTTAGTTTTTTATTGCATGTCTCCAGAGTGCCTCTCCAACCTGTGAGGCCTCCTTAAATACCTGTGCTCCCAAGGCATTATGGGATCTCTTGGGACTCCAGGGGATGAGCCCTCTGGTGGCTGTATGGAGTAAATACAAGTTTACATATATAACAAATACAATGGCACATTCCACTACATCCTGATGTGGGTATCACCCTAACTCCCTCACTCGTCCTTCACAAGCCTACTAATGGTAAAATCACTCCTCACACCAACTTCCCTTGCGGGTATACTCATCCCTCTCTGTCTATGCAATTCCTCACATCCCCGTCTGCCCATCCACCACTAACATTCACCCTCATCCTTATGTAATATCATGCCTCTCCCTCATAATCACCCGCAACAAATACTCTCCATCCGTCCATTGAACATATACCATTACTCTCACTCATAGGTCTCTTCTTTCCCTCCTTGCAGGAGAAGAGAGCACAGAACACGAGGGAGAGACAGCGGTAGCTCTCCAGCCATCTCATAACTGACAGTTGCAGAAGAGGAGGCACTGGAGATCAATGGAGTCTTGGCATGCCTGACTATCGAAAATGGAGAGATGGGGGCCTCCCAACTACTTGGTGACAGAATTAAATATCAGACCGCCACATCGCATACAACACTCACTCGTGCTGACTTGATGTCAGCAGCATAATGATCACTTAAAACATTCTTACCGTGACAGTTCTAATTCATGTCTTTAATCTTCCACAGGGCCTTCAAGCGTCCTGCAAGGGTGGTTCAGGAGGATGATGATGATTTCTCAGAGGTCACTCTCTCTGAGGGTGCACCGTCACCGCACTCATGCAGACCATGCACCAGCTCAGATACTCACATTTCGGTGGTAGCAGGGATAGCAGTGGCGAGTCTACCATAATATCACTGTTAAATATCCCATTAAATGTTAGGCCTTGTTGGATTAGGTGTAACTAGGGTTTCAGCAGCGTATTGACTGCTAAACAAACATTATGCCCCTGAAAATATATTTTAATTTGTGGAGTGTCAAATTCCTCCGTTATGATAAAAATTACAATTTTTAAGAAACTCTTAAAAAAAATCAAGTTCTACATTATCCCCATGTGAGAACTCCAATCTTTGTTTTGCTCTCGGTAACATTTTTTAAAAGTCAGGATAAAAGCAGCTTCTCATTTCCTGGTTCTCTGTATGTGAGAATTCTGCAATGTGATTGGCTGCTTAGACAGTTTGTCAATATCACAGCAGCCGTAGGTAATTCCTGTTATACGGCACTGAAATCAATCACACCTTGAAAAAGGCAAACCTCTCACCACAGAGATGGTGAGATCTCTGTGGGCAGCTTTCTTCGGGGCCAGCCCCGCATACCTTTGCCTGATCATAAATTCCAGGCCATTATTTGTTTGCACCACTTTCCCGTTTTGCCCATTTTTGGTTTCTGGCTGGAAAATGGCCTTTTCACATCATGAATGGTAAGACATGAATTGACGCTGAGCAAAGGAGGGCTGTGAAAGAGAGGCTTGTTTGCTTGCTGGACTGCTTTGTGTTATTGTCATTGGGGTAGGGTGGGGGGAAGCGTCACTTCCAGATCTGTCCAGGCACCTGAAGGGCACCTTCAGCATGCTGGTGGCTTGCTCAATGATGCATCTGATTGTCGTATGGTTTTCATTGTAGTGCTCCTGGGTCTTATTGGTTGGGTTTCTCACAGGTGCCATTAGCCACGTTTGAAGTGGGTATCTCTTGTCTCCAATCAGCCAGCCAATAACTCTGTATTGAGGTGCGAAGATATCTGGGAGGGTGGACTGCCGCAGAACGAAAGCATCATGGCCGCTGCCTGGGAATCTTGCACACACCTACATAAACATCTTTTTGTGGTTGCACACCAGCTGCATCTTGATGGACTGGAAGCTCTTGCGGTTGATGAATACTCGTGGGTGATCTGGGGTGCTAAAATTGTCATATGCATGCAGTCGATGACACTCTGCACCAAGAGGAGCCAGCCAGAGCTGCAAACCTGAGCGCTTGCTCATTCTGACTGGCTTCATCGCAGCAAAAGTGTATATAATTGCTAGCCCTGGAAAACAAGCCATCAGTCACCTGTTCATGCATTAATGGGACGCTGACTGCGAGATCCTACAAATCTCTTCAGCAGAGCTGTGGAAGGATCCAGGGGAAAAGAAGTTGAGGGTGGTGGTGACTTTCACAGCCACTGGTAAAGCACCAGGCCCAGCTGACTTCACATGTCTGCCAGCACCTGACACGACGTCCTGAGCCTCCTGAGACACTGGTGTTCTGACATGTCTAGTAAGTTTATCCTCTGTCTGTAGACCCTGTGTGCTGGGTAAGGCCTCCCGCAAGCTGCACCTCTCTGTTGATCCCCTCTCTCCTGTGGAGCTGCAGGTCTGTGAGCAGCAGGCTGTTGCTGCTTCTGCTCCTGCTGCTGCTGGTCCTATTGGTGATGCCGCTGGTGCTGTTGCTGCTGGTGCTGTTGGTGCTGCTCCTAGTCCTGTTGGTGAGGCTCCTGGTGCTATTCGTGATGCTCCTGCTCCTGCTGCTCCTGGTCCTGCTGCTCCTGATCATGTTGGTGCTGGTACTGTTGGTGATTCTCCTGGTCCTGCTGCTCCTGATCATGTTGGTGCTGGTACTGTTGGTGATTCTCCTGGTCCTGCTGCTCCTGATCATGTTGGTGCTGGTACTGTTGGTGATTCTCCTGGTCCTGCTGCTCCTGCTGCTCCTGATCATGTTGGTGATGCTCCTAGTCCTGTTTTTGCTGGTGCTGGTGCTGTTTCTGCTGGTCCTGTTCCTGCTGGTGCTGGTCATCTTGGTCCTCATCAGAGGTCCAATCTATCACAGCATTAGAGGCACCCATGCCAATCTGATAGATCAGAGCTCCAATCTGCAGATCAGATGTACAAACCTCCAAAGTGTAGATGACACCTCTAAAGTTGTAAAATTAACCTCCAAATTACAAAAGCAAGCTCTCATCACAATTACTGTGAGCAAAGCCTTTCACACAAACAGGAAAGAAAGCAGCTCTGAGGTGTCAGTACTTATTGACATATTTTCCCGTCATGTCTTCAGCCCTTTCAATTGTTGTTGTGTTCTCGCCTTGCTTTCGTTGGCGAGTTCCAGGAAGCCCAGCAAACCTGTAGACCCATAGTTAAATTCCAAAAAACATTTTAATATTGCTCTAAATGAGTGATTAATATATTGAAATTGACAACCTGCCTCTCCCAAGGGTGTTGCGTGCTGCATCCTAACGTGCTGGAGTTAAATGTGGAAGTTGGCAGGTTGGAGCCGGCTTCGCGTGCACTCGCATTTTTCCAAGACTTAACCCCCACCTGCACTTAAACCCACGCATCACCCACATTAAAATTCCCCCCACTGGTTCTAAAAATCCGTGTGCAGAGGGTGCTTGCCAGCATAGGAGACTGAAATGTACCCGGTCGCAACCTCCACCACCACCCTCGCCAAAATTAACGAGGTCATGGGGAGGTCAAAGATTGAAATACCTTTGGTGGGCTGAAGTCGTATGTGGGCGCCCCTCCACCCACTATCACCAAAGAGACTAGAAAGTCTTCCAAAAGCTGTAGATTTATGGGTCCCCCTCTCAGATTAAACATTGGGGGTAATGTTCACCACCAGTAGCAGATCCGTTTCCCAATGATGTCAACGGAAAGAGAAATCCAGTGGGTTGGATAACGGGTGGCTGATTTGTTATCGTTTACCTGCGGTTAAAGTTAAAATCTACCCCTAGGTGTCATTCAGCGCATTTACAGAGAGGCCATTGGAGAAAGAAAACTGGCTGCCCAAATCTTCGCTCCCCATGTGCACTGATGGGCTTGGAGACGTGCCTGGGCATCCCTGCACCAGGTCCCTCCAGAGGCTCGGGCTGCAGGAATTACCCAAGTAGGAAGCCCCACTGCTCTCCTTATGGCCTTATAAGAGGTGGGTAGAGCCCTCTCTCCCATAGGGTCATCCCAGAAAGTTTGCTGCTGGGAAGAGACCCAGCATAAGTAGGTACCGGCCCAGTTTCCAGCTGTTCTGGCAGACTGCTGTCAAAGTTGCTGGAACAGTTGTGGATTTTCGAGGCTAACAAGCTTTGCTCCCTTTTTTTGAACTAAAAGAATGTCTAATGACAGAAATAAATGCTGCACAATCATCAGACTTATTGTAGTAATAGCTGTTCAGATTGTGAACTTTGGATATTTCTGTGTTGGTCATTTTCAATGATAACTTTCCTTTGGACATTTGGCTAGATCAAGTACAAAATGACTTTTTCTAGAAAAAGATGAAGAAAATGATACTTGAAGTAATACAATGGAATCTGGAATAACTATATGAGCAGTGATCAAAATGTAATCTACAATGGTCACTGGGTATCAGGGAATATAAATTTTTTTGTAAACAAATGAAACAAAAATACAGACCATGAATAAACTGTCGACAGAACCAGAATCAATGGAGAAGAAAGTGCCATTGTTAAGGCTTAATGGTTTTTAAGTGTTTATTATTTGAACCAGTAGGAACTGTGTAAACGAGCCAATTTATTTAAAATAATGTAAGAAACAGAGGAACTATCGAGGCTGGGTGGCCACACAGAATGCTCAATTTCAAGAAAAGTGAAACTCCGCAATGCACCATGTGACTTATAATAGTCCATGCTGCAGATTGAGGTAATGAAATGGGAGGTGAAATTAGGACAGATTAATGGTATTGTGCAGTGGTACTGAGGGAAACAGAACTATTGGTAAGAATCATGATATACTCTGATAAAGTACGGTGATTTTGATTAACTGATACTGAGAGCAAGCCTGTGCACTTACATAGTTTGAAAAAGCAATTGGCATACTAGTGGCGTGAAAAAATGATTTTCCCTGTGAACAATTGTACCCAAGATTTTCCCACCCGAGACAAAAGAGCTACAATGGATCATCAATCACTGTTCTTTTGTCATAGTATTAGTTGTGATATATGAACCAACGATCACTTTCAAGGCAGCCTGAAGTAACATACACCCCCTCAAAAAAACAAGGCTCCAAAAGTCTCGCCTAATTCATAATCTCATTTGGCAAGAAGGACAGATATGGCTTTGTTTTCATCCTTCTACGGAGAAGGCCAGTAGCTGCAGTTCATGTTGCAGCCAGGTAGAACCCTATTTACATTGTGGTGTTTTACATAGATGTCCCCAGGCAGCTCGCCTCACAAATCATGCAGTGCATCACCGACCCTGGGTAAGTCCTTAAAGGCAACCAGAAAGAGGGGACAACTGGGAAGAGGCCCGGGAAGGGTGATGATTGGGAGGGAGGGTAGTGGTGATCATGAGGGTAGCGGTGATTGGGAGGGAGGGTGGCGGCAATGATCGGAGAAAGGATGGCAGTGGCGATCGGAGAGAGGACGAGCAGTGGCCAGTAGCGGCTCACAGTCTTAATATGAGGTCAATAGGAGCACTCCTGCTCCTCCTGGCTCCACATTCAGGCAAGTATTTTTAACAAACACCTTTTTGGTGGCGGCCTGCAAGGGTCTCTTTAAGCCAGCTAGCTGAGGGCAAACCAATATTGCAGAGGGGACTTCAAACAGGCGTGAGACTCCTTTATTGCATATGCAAAGGAACGCCTTTTTTTGGCAACACCAATATGGCAGTCAGTGCACTTCCAGCTCGTAATGAGCGTGCACTTCCTGCCCTTTTGGAAGGCTTAGGCACCCATTTAGGGCCCAATAAAAGGGTGCGTGCCATTAAATTTCTAATCCTAAATGTTTAGAGAGCAGGGAAAGAAAAATCTCTATTTCTGGAAACATTTAAATTAAGATAAGGCGGGTATAAAAAGTGAATTCCGTGGGGCTGATTCTCCTGGCTTCTCTCTGCCCTGGTGCCTGAAGTGTGTTGTGCCTGTCCAGGCCGAGGAGTGACTGCATTTCCTCTCCTGGGCCAGGGGCACCCCAGTAGAGGCCTGGCAGGACCTAGTCAGGGGGAAGGGAGATTAGACCTGCAGCTACAGTCCTGGCCTATAGCCTGGAGCCTTCTGACTGCTGCTGGAGGTCTAATCCTCACTGGGGGAAAAGTCAGTAAATTACCTCCTTTAGTGTATTTGCTATTGCTCAGTTACTTTATATCATTTCACCTTTGAGATCTTTCAGTGGCCACAGCCCCCAGCATTGCATACTTTTTACCTGCATGTTGCAAATATATTTCTAGAAATGAATGCCATTTCAATTCATTTTCCCTGCTATTTTAAGTTCATTTTCTATTTTAACTCTGCTGACCAATTTTTAAAATCTATTTTGCCCTGGGTTTACACTTGTCTTGCTTCACCCTGTCTTCTGTAACTTTGTGCTTTCCAAACTTCTATTTGGATCCCCCGAAACAATCGTGTCAATGTCCTATACATATGGTAAAAGGAGGCGGGAGTGAAATTCGGTTACGCCCTGTTTAAGGGCAGTAATCGAGGGGGGGGCAGGAAATTTTGGTTGCCAGGAAGTGGGGTGCAATGTCGCGGGCTCCACTTCCCTTTGCGGCTGGTTTGGGGGCGCCGTGCGAACGCATCACAGAGTGTTAAGCGGCCTCTCCGCTTAGCGCTGACAAGTTTCAACACCCTGTCCCTTCCATTAATGGGTAAGGATGCTGAGAACTCTGCAGGCAATTTGAAGGCCTCCACTGGGCCACCAGGGCTAAGGGGTGCCGTGGCCGCATACTGACACCGAGACGGAGTGCCGAGCTGCATGATGGTGGCCCGAGAAAGGAACGGCAATCAGCCTGACCAGAGAGTCGGGAAAAAACAAAATGGCGCCACATGGCGCAGCACACCTCCCCTTTAAGGTTCGCCCTATGATGGGTTATTGGCCCGGTTTGTGACCCGCGAGGCTGTCGCAGGCTTAGCCCATGGTGGCCTCACAGGACGCTAGCCAATTTTCACTGCGGGACGAAAAGGAGTCACCGCACAGTGATGACATCATCATCGGTGGCGCAGCGGCCCGGGGTGCTTCCGGCGGGGGCACGGCACTACCGTGTTCACGCCTTCGCTAACTCCTGTGTAATGTTGCAGGAGCCAAGCCAGTAGCGCCCCCCCACCGGGCAAAAACACTTTCACGGAGACGCTCACGGGAGGCGCAGAAGAGGGGAATTCCGCGCCCCCCACACCCCCCCCCAAACTCCTAAAAGAAAACTTAGATTAAGTTTTTTGAAAATATTATTTACAAGTTTTATAATAACAGTGGACTTTAAAATCCCAAATTTACATTACTTGCATATGCCTCAATATTAGTAAAGGTTTTCATTCATTCAATACCCCATGCAGGAAATACAATAACGGTTGTACTTATTTGCATTATATTTATACAGTGTCCATAAAATATCACATGTAGGAACTAGTTAAACATTTGGCATTGATGTTGACTTGTTTATCCAGCATACACATGCCCTTAACAAATGTGGACAAAAGCAAATACTGAAATAGAGATAAGTTAATCATTGGTAATGTTTTTTTGCAATATCTGATGTAATCCTGGGTACAAAATACACACTGCAAAAGGTTTGAATCCATCAATAAAACAAAATAAATCAACTTCAAACAATTTCATGAAACAAATATGCGATTATCCTATTTCTACATTTAACAGATTATTGCTTAATTCTTTTAAGATGCCTTTATAAAGATGGTAAATGGGATTCTATTTGAGGCACACACATCCTCTGTGTTCTACAACACACGTTTGGCGTTCCATTTTCAATTGCTAGTCGCCCGGTTCTTGCCTGAAAATGTGCAGTTGGCAGTTGCAAATCAGGCGGGTGTGGGGGCAACTTGGCCACCTCATTGATGCTCAAGGCCCGTCTGATGCAATTTTCAGGGTCAGCAGCCCACACACCTGTTTCTTGCAGGAAAAATACAGAAAGAACTTGCATTCATCAAGCACCTTTCATGACCTCAGGACTTTCCAAAGTGCTTTACAGCCAATTAAATACTTTTAATGTGTAGCCACTGTTGTAGTGTTGGAAACGTGGCAGTTAATTCGCGAACAGCAAGATCCAATGAACAGCAATGAGACAAATGACCAGATAATATGTTTTTGTGATGTTGGTTAGGCTGCTTCAATATGAAAACTCGGAGAAATTAGGACCCTACGATAGATGTAATTTTTAGGTATAACCGGGCGGACCATGTGCCATGCACACTCCATCAATTCGTACCAAACACTGAGCGGCCTAGCTAGCAATCCTTAAAGCGACTACCAGTGGCCGTTTAAGAAATGGCCCAACAATTTATTTGGGAGAAATTTTGAGAGTCAGGAGGAGTAGGAGTGCTCCTCCTGCTGTGTGCCCATGCAAGCCCACCCTCGGGATCACCTCTCTCCCCCCAATCCTGATCTTCTGGCTAGCTCAGGGTAGGAGCTGGCTGATTTCCTGCCCTCCCACAATCGGCGAGTTAAAATGGCTGGTAAGTTGCAAGCTGCCCTGCATAGTTCCTTCCACCATGTTAAAGGCAGATGTACATTTTAATATACAAACAGATGAAAATGGTGAACAGGAAATGACTAGCTGGTTCATCAAACCTGCATTAAGCATCCTGATTCACAACAACCCCACCTACCAGGAGCCACAAAATCTCCTGGCAGAGAGAAAAAAAACCACGACCAATTTAGGGGGAAAAAAAATCTGGGAAATTCCTCTCTGACTCCCTTAGATGATCAATACTAGTCAAGGAGACCCCATTGAACATACAGCTCTCTGGGCCTTTTACTGAAACAACAGAGGAGGATATACCATTACTTAATATTCGACCTTCCTTTTGTATCATGTCCATTCTAGCCAGAACTGGTCCAGCTCTCTTCTGAAGGTATGCAGTGAATCAGCACTCATCGTACGAGCCTGCAACTTATTGTACAGGTCTGCCATCCTCTAGCAAAAGAAGAATCTCCTGACATCTAACCTAGTTCTGCTCTAAATTATATGCACGTTCCCGGTCCTCCCTAACTTATCTAATTGAAATAATCTGTCAACATGCATACAGTCTGGTCCCTTCATTATTTTAAATACATCTATCAGATCTCCCTGTAGTCTACGCATCTGAAGTAAACAAACACAGATTTTTAAGCCGCTCTGGTTAACTAAGATGTTTAAGCTGGTTATCATTCTTGTGTCCCTGCTCTGAGCATTTTCCAAAGCCTCTATATCACCTACCATATAAGGGGACTAAAACTAGACATAGTATTCTAAGTGAGGCCGACCAAAGTCTTATGCAAGGACAAAATGTCATGCTTTGTTTTATAGTCAACTGTCCTGGCAATGCAAGCTAATACCCTATTTGCTTTGGTTGTTGCTTCAAGACAATGGGTTGGATTTTCGTTTTTTTGTGTTTTCAACCATTTCTGGGCGCATTTCGCGACAGATTCAAACATTTAGCGCTGGGTTAATGTTAGCGCCAGAATGCACAACTTTCGCCAAATTAAAGTTTATGAGGAGCGTTAGCGTTGACTGTGGCATTGCACCACACAATTTGTGCGCTGGAGCCGAAAGTTCCGGCACTAAAATAAAATCGACCGTTCTGCGCATGCACAATTTTTTTTTTGTTCTCGCACTTCTGGTCTGCTGTTCGATTGCAAACGCAAATGCAGGGCATGGCCACGTGAATGCGCAGTACACCTGGGGCTGAATCAGCCATTTTACATTTGGATTTTGATGATGGAGGACGACGATTCTAGACAGCGTGCCAGGCGATTCAGCCAGGAGACTTACGAAGCTCTAGTGGGGACTGTGGAGAGAAGATGGCAGGAGTTACATCGCAGGGGTGGATCTAGACCCCTGCCTTCCATTTTTAAATGCATATGGAGGGAAAAAGCTGAGAGGACTCTGCCTCAGACACTGTGATCAGGAGTGGCACACAGTGCCAAAAAAAGTTCAATGATCTTTTGAGGGTCATTAGAGCGAGTACAATTTTTACTCATGCACTCCTTCATTACTTCAATTATAAATCTGATACACTATTTGTTCTCATGCTTTTGGTCCCTGTCAGCAGTCTGTGGGTGTTCTCATGCTATTGCTGTCTCTCAGCACTCTGTGGGTTGCCTTCTAAAATGCATGACACATAGGTAGGCTTAGTTTGACACCCTATTTGCCATGAATGGTCTTTACACATTATTAAGATTGCTTTTTGAGATCTCATAAGATGTCTCTGCACTTCGATTTCCTCCTGATGAACCACGTGAAACTTCCAAGGCCATTAAACAGAGGACTGTATTACATTCAGACAGTGTGGTAAAAGTGCTTTGATGGCTATCTGTATGCCACAAGAGCAGATGGACCCTCTTGTAAGCATTTCCATGTTTATCTTTGCAGGCAAAGAAGTCTCATAATCGGCGCAAGTAGGTGCAGACATGCGGCAGTCCACCTCAGACCCTGCCACTCTCCGACATTGAGGAGCAAGTGGCAGGCCTCATTGGCGTCTCAGGTCAGGCAACTGCCACTGGGGGTGCTGAGCCCCATTTGGAAAATGAGGGTATGTCCTGCACACTCCCTGGGCTGGGTTGGGGCAATGTCATGCAGTGTCTGTGGGCTAGGGTTGGGGCAATGTCCTGCGCACTCTTTGAGCTGGGTTAGGTCAATGTTATGCAGTATCTGTGGGCTAGGGTTGGGCGAATGTCCTGCACACTCCCTGGGCTGGATTGGGACAATGACATGCAGTGTCTCTGGACTAGGGTTGGGGCAATATCATGCAGTGTCTGTGGACTAGATATAATGCAGTAGCCGCGGTCCTTCAAATGAGCCTGTGCAATGCGACCTTCCTCATGATACCCTGCCCCCTCCCCTGCTGCTAACCACTCATCCATTGCTTTCTATTTCTAAACGACCAGCCACAGCCACAGCATCCCTCAAAGCAATACTCCATGTCGTGTGGAGGAGGAGGAGGAAGAAGATGACGAGTTTACAGATCAGCCGACTCCGGGGCAGATGCAATCCACCACTCTTTTAACACTGGCACTCACCTCTTCTGAGGACGATGATGTAACTTTCTTGGGGTTTGACAACTCTGAGGCTCCTGGGACTAGTGGCGTGCAGCAACGCAGGTCTGGGGTCGAATCCCATATGCCATCACTCCGGAGGGTGAGTCGGCAAAGTCGGTCTGCTGACAGACAGGCAGACGTGACACTGGTCATGGTGGGAATGTCCAGGGAGAGCATCCAGGTCAGCCGTCAGCTCCTTGATGCCATGGGTAGGATTCCCGCGATCTTTGAGAGTCTCACTGTGGCTTGGGCAGGTGATGCCATCCATAAACCCTCCCGCCACACTCTGTGTTCCCCAGTGTCATACCCAAACCACCTGTGACTGTCGACACCGATGAAAAAGCTCGCCAGTCAGAAGCCGGGCCTTCCATGCCACAAGCTGGTCCAGTGTGCCCCCAGGCAGCATCTCCATTGTCTTTCCCCCCATCACAGCAGTGCTCTGACAATGTTGTTGCACACCATCTTGGTACCACTTGAGTTATAAGCAGCAAACAAGGGGGATAAGGGGAAGGGGGGGGGGAAAGCTGGTGGTAAAAGATAGTGGGGCAGGAGTTGCTGCATTATGTTGTTGATGCT
This sequence comes from Pristiophorus japonicus, assembly GCF_044704955.1. Classification (NCBI taxonomy): domain Eukaryota; kingdom Metazoa; phylum Chordata; class Chondrichthyes; family Pristiophoridae; genus Pristiophorus; species Pristiophorus japonicus. Next base: position 275,660,116 of record NC_091978.1, on the reverse strand, counting down.
GGATGCATCCTATGTTTTATGTTTTTTTAATATTATGTTCTGAATTATGTTGCTCATAATGTTGTTGTTGTTGAATTATCACACTGCTGGATGCAACTAATTTATGTTATTTTATTAAAGTTTACAAAGTTTACAAAGTTTACAATGTTTAATAAATTATTTTCTTCACCTTAACCATTCCTGTGCAGTGACTCATTTGCAGAATAAGAGGGGGAATAGTCAACATGGTGGGATAGAGTGGACAGGCAACGGTCAAAGTTCAAGTAAAGCATTCAATTATGAGCTGCCGATTGTGTTCCTAACACAGATGAGACTGCACACATGGAGGTTAAAATAACAGTGACCTCAGTCTTTAATAAGACACTCCAGAATGAGGAACAGGCCTTAGGGGCCAGCTTATATACAGTGCTCCCAAGGGATGCTGGGATCCCTTGGGACTTCAGGGGATGAGCTCCCTGGTGGTGGAACATGGGAGTGCATGCTTTACAGATACACAACATCACTCCCCCCACACAGTCAAAGTGAAAACTATTTACAAGATGAGGCGGTCGGGAGCCTTTCTTTCCCTGGTGGACCGCGACGGTTCTGGTGTGTTGGCTGTGCCCTCACTGGGCTGGCGTGTTGTTGGTCCTGCAGGGCTGCTAGGTGAGCCTGGCCTTGCTGGGCTGTTGGACGTGATGAGTTTGATTTCCTGGTTCGGTGTAGTGTCGTTGATTCTTTGGGTGTGTGCTGTGGGCTCGAAAAAGGTGGTGTCTGCTGTGGGTTGTTCAGGGCAGTCTGTGAACTGCAGCCTCGTTTGGTCCAGGTGCTTTCTGCAATTTTGTACATTGTCTAGTTTGACTGCAAACACCCTATTCCCTTCTTTAGCTACCACCGTTCCCACGATCTACTTGGAACCACATCCATAGTTTAGCACATATACAGGGTCATTCAGATCAATTTCCCGTGACATAGTGGCACGACCATCATTTACATTTTGTTGCTGCCGCCTGCTCTCTACGTGATCATGCAGGTTGGGGTGAACCAGCGAGAGTCTGGTTTTAAGTGTCCTTTTCATGAGTAGCTCAGCCGGGGGCACCCCTGTGAGCGAGTGGGGTCTCGTGTGGTAGCTGAGCAGTATTCGGGACAGGTGGGTTTGGAGTGAGCCTTCTGTGACTCGTTTAAGACTCTGTTTGATTGTTTGTACTGCCCGCTCTGCCTGCCCATTGGAGGCTGGTTTAAACGGGGCCGAGGTGACATGTTTGATCCCATTGCGGGTCATGAATTCTTTAAATTCGGCACTGGTGAAACATGGCCCGTTGTCACTGACCAGTATGTCAGGCAGGCCGTGGGTGGCAAACATGGCCCTCAGGCTTTCAATGATGGCGGTGGCGGTGCTTCACGACATTATTTCACATTCAATCTATTTTGAAAAAGCATCGACCACCACCAGGAACATTTTACCGAGAAACGGGCCCGCATAGTCGACATGGATCCTCAACTATGGTCTGGAAGGCCAGGACCACAAACTTAGTGGTGCCTCTCTGGGCGCGTTGCTCAACTGAGCTCATACGCTGCATTGCCGTTCACAGGACTCTAAGTCAGAGTCGATACCGGGCCACCACACGCTGGATCTGGCTATCGCTTTCATCATTACTATACACGGGTGTGTGCTGTAGCGATCCGAGATGAACGTCTTCCTGCCCTTTTTTGGTAGCACTACGCGGTTACCCCACAACAGGCAGTCTGCCTGAATGGACAGCTCGTCCTTTCGCCACTGGAGCGGCTTGATTGGCTCTTGCATTTCAGCAGGGATGCTGGCCCAGTTCCCATGCAATACACAGTTTTTTACTAGGGACAGCAGAGGATCTTGGCTGGTCCAAGTCCTAATCTGGCGGGCCGTGATAGGTGATTTATCATTTTCAAATGCTTCCATGACCATCAACAAGTTTGCAGGCTGCGCCATTCCCACCCCCATGGAGGGCAATGGAAGCCGACTGAGAGCATCCGCACAGTTCTCGGTGCCTGGTCTGTGGCGGATGGTATAGTTATACGCTGATAGCATGAGTGCCCACCTTTATATGTGGGCTGAGGCATTAGTATTTATCCCCTTGTTTTCAGCGAACAGGGATGTGAGGGGCTTGTGATCGGTTTCCAGCTCAAATTTGAGACCAAAGAGGTACTGATGCATTTTCTTTACCCCGAACACACACGCTAATGCCTCTTTCTCAATCATGCTGTAGGCTCTCTCGGCCTTAGACAAGCTCCTGGAAGCATAGGCGACAGGTTACAACTTCCCCGCAACGTTAGCTTGTTGTAATACACACCCGACTCCATACGACGACACGTCACATTCTAGCACAAGTCTTTTACACGGGTTATACAATACAAGCAACTTGTTAGAGCATAAAATGAATCTGGCTTTCTCAAAAGCAATTATTTGTTTTTTTCCCCATACCCAGTTCTCACCTTTCCGCAATAACACATGTAGGGGCTCTAAAAGGGTGCTTAACCCCGGTAGGAAGTTACCAAAATAGTTGAGGAGTCCCAGGAATGACCGCAGCTCTGTGACGTTCTGTGACCTGGGTGCGTTCCTGATAGCCTCTGTCTTGGCATCTGTGGGCCGAGTGCCGCGATCTTTCTCCCCAAAAACTCCACTTCTGTTTCCATGAAGATGCATTTCGACCTCTTCAGCCGCAGCCCTATGTGATCCAGTCGTTGGAGGACCTCCTCCAGGTTTTGTAGGTGATCGGCGGTGTCCCGACCTGTGACCAATATGTCATCCTGAAAGACCACCGTGTGTGGTACCGACTTGAGTAGGCTCTCCATGTTTCTCTGGAAGATCGCTGCAGCCGACCGAATTCCAAACGGGCATCTGTTGTAGAGGAACAGTCCCTTGTGCGTGTTGATGCAGGTGAGGCCCTTCGAAGACACCTCCAGCTCCTGCGTCATGTAGGCCGAAGTCAGATTGAGCTTGGTGAACGTCTTGCCTCCTGCCAGTGTCGCAAATAGGTCGTCTGCCTGAGGTAGCGGGTTTTGGTCTGTAGCGAGAAACGATTAATAGTTACGTTATAATCGCCGCAAATCCTGACCGTGCCATCACTTTTGAGTACTAGAACAATCGGGCTGGCCCACTCGCTGAATTCCACTGCGGAGATGATGCCCTCGCGTTGCAGCCTGTCCAGCTCAATTTCCACTCTCTCCCTCATCATGTGAGGTACCGCTAGCACCTTGTGGTGAATGGGTCGTACCTCTGGGACCAAGTGGATCCGCAACTTCGCCCCGGAAAAGTTTCCAATGCCTGGCTCAGAAAGGGAAGGAAATTTGTTATGAACCTGGGTACATGAGGCCTCTTCAACATGTGATAGCGCTCGCATGTCATCCCAGTTCCAGCGGATTTTGCCCAGCCAGTTCCTTCCAAGCAGTGTGGGGCCATTGCCCGGGACAATTCAGAGTGGCAGTTCGTGCACTGTGCCCTCGTAGGTGACCTTGACCATGGCGCTGCCCAGGACAGTGATAAGCTCTTTGGTGTACGTTCTCAGTTTCGTGTGGATGGGGCTCAGGGCTGGTCCGAATGCCTTGTTGCACCATAGTCTCTCAAACATCTTTTTACTCATGATGGTTTGGCTAGCACCAGTGTCCAGTTCCATGGCTACGGGTAAGCCATTCAATTTTACGTTTAGCATTATAGGTGGCCATTTTGTTGAAAATGTGTGCACCCCATGTACTTCAGCATCTGCCTCCTCTCTCTCAAAATTGCTTTGATCCACCATAGACCGATCTTCCTCGGCCACTTGATGGCTAGCAGGTTTTGCAGAGCTTGCAGCTCGTTTGCAAGCTCGTTGGAAGTGCCCCATTGTTCCACAGCTCTTGCAAACATAACCTTTGAAGCGGCATGAATAGGCTGAATGGAGGCCTCCACAACGCCAACAAGTGTGAATTGCCTTGCATTCATCCTTTGTTGGGGACTGAGTCATCTGGGTCACCTGAGGCCTGCTGGCAGTTGCAGACTCGTGGGTTCTGCCCTATACATCTCTGCTCGCAAACACAGTTCCAGTTAATTTATGAACATTGCTGTCACTTGTGTGCTGAGAGATTTGTTTGGTGTTATCACTGCTAGACATGAATGCCAGTGCTATCGCAATGGCCTTACTGAGTGTCAGTGTCTCTACAGTCAAAAGTTTTTGTAGTATGGTCTCGTGGCCAATGCCCAGTGCAAAAAAGTCTCTGAGCATTTGCTCCAGGTAGCCATCAAACTCACATTGTCCCGCAAGTCGCCTTAGCTCGGCGACGTAGCTTGCTACTTCCTGACCTTCAGATCGCTGGCACGTGTAGAACCGATACCTCGCACGCTCTCCCTCAGGTTAAGATGCTCCCGAACCAGTGTACACAGCTCCTCATATGACTTATCTGTGGGTTTCACCGGAGCCAGAAGAATCTTCATGAGGCTGTAGGTCGGTGCCCCGCATACTGTGAGGAGGACCGCTCTTCTTTTTGCAGCGCTTACTTCTCCGTCCAGCTCGTTGGCTACAAAGTTCTGATCTAGCCGTTCGACATAGGCTTCGCAGTCCTCACCCTCCGAGAACTTCTCCAGGATGCCCACAGTTTGCTGCATCTTTGCATTGGATTTGTATTCTCGTCACCAGTTATTGTGTTCCTAACACAGATGAGGCTGCACACAGGGAGGTTAAAGTAACAGTGACCTCAGTCTTTAATAAGACACTCCAATGTGAGGAACAGGCCTTAGGGGCCGGCTTATATACAATGCTCCCAAGGGATGCTGGGATCCCTTGGGACTTCACGGGATGAGCTCCCTGGTGGCGGAACATGGGAGTGCATGCTTTACAGATACACAGCACTGCCGATGTAAGTCTTTTGCAGCGGTGGAATCTCCATGATGCCTCCCCTGTGGCTGTGGTGGTGGTGGTGGCATGGGTTCCTCGCCAGGCTCCTCTTCCTCGTCTTCCTCCTCCTCCTTCCGCGCCCCCCTCTTTCCCATCTCTCCTGAGTTGATCCCACAATCCCCATTTCAGAAGTGCAGCCTTCTAAGGCGCTGTACCTCAGAGAGCTGCAGGTATGAGCAAGTTTCCCTGTAAACTCATGGGGCGGGGGGAGGTGGGGGCGGGGTGTAATGCCTCCTCCCGATATGTTGCGACCTCGTCGATTACGTAGAAAATTATCAATAAGCCTTCTTCCAGCTCGACGCCGTATGAATATAGCAGCCAGGATTACTGGCTCCCTACATATCATGGCCCCCATCTTTTAAAATGTCATTAAATGTCCTTTAAAACAAACTAAAACCCACATAAACTTCAATCAAAAGTATGCAGTAAAGCAGCATTCTTCGCTCAACTGCGACTTTCTCCTCCGTTTTCAAGATGGCGCCGTTAGCGCCGTGTGCGCCCTGGGTCCAACTGTTTTTTCTGGGCGGGTTGCCGGGCAGACGCTAAATCGGGCAATATGCTCAAAAGTACCGCCTGGGGTGCTAGCGCAGCAATGCACGACGATTTACATCATCCAAACTATCAAAACAGCAGCAGGCGCAACACCATTGGCGAAAATTCCACCCAGGGGCAATCTTGTGCGCCTCGTTTCACGCCCAAAAAATCATTTTTGTGTCCCACCAAGGCCCTAAATGGGGCGCAAATGAGCAAAAAATCCAGCCCAATGGTCGTGAACCTTAAGAGAATTATTTACTGTAACACGGAGATCTTTCTCAGCAAACTTCAGTTCTGTGGTTTGTGGAGTGTAAATACACATAATGTTGGACCTGCCCATCTAGATAATGCCACATTTATTGAAGTTAAATACCATTTGCGAAACAGGGGGACATTCCACCATTGCATCAAGATCTGCTCGCAGCAGTTTTCAGGCCATTCCCCCAAAACCTACATCGAGGTAATTAATGAAGATAATAAAAAGCAATGGCTCTAACACCAATCCCTGCAGGGCACCAGTGGTAACCGTTCTCCAAGCAGATCCTCAACCATTAATAGCCACTTTCTGCACATGGGAATCCAACCAATTCTTAATCCTTTCTAAAACCTCCCATGAATTCTACAGGAGGCGAGTGTCTCACCTCCTGACTTCCCAAAGCCTTTCCACCATCTATAAGGCACAAGTCAGGAGTTTGCTGGAATACTCTCCACTTGCCTGGATGAATGCAGCTCCAAGAAGAAGCTTGACACCATCCAGGACAAAGCAGCCCGATTGATTGGCACCCCATCCACCACGTTAAACATGCACTCCCTCCACCAGTGGCACACCATGGCTGCAGTGTGCACCAGCTACAAGATGCACTGCAGCAACTCACCAAGGCTTCTTCGACAGTGTTATGTTCATAATAAAGCAATGTAACTGAGTACTGTAGACATGAGGAAGTGTGACATTAGCTTGTTTATTTCAACTCCATTGTACTGGTACAGCTTATATACAGTGCTGGGATCCCTTGGGACTCCAACAGGTATGCCCTCTAGTGGAGGTATGATACAGGTTGCATAGGGTTGCATACATAACATCACTCCCTCCCAAAGTCAATAGTACACTTATTTACAGGGTGAGACGATCTGGGGCTTTTCGTTCCCTTGTCGATCGTCTCGGTACAAATGCAGGTGTGGGTGAGTTGGTTGGTTCTTCACTGGGCTGCTGGGCAGCTGGCCTTGCTGGGCTGCTGGGGATGGTGAGTTCAGCTTTGTGGTCAACTGTGATGTCGGTTGCCACTTGTGTGTGTGTTGGAGTTGGTGGTGTCCTCTTCGGGTTGGTCGTGGTTATCTGTGAATCGCAGTTTGGTTTGGTCCAAATGCTTTCTGCAAGTTAGTCCATTAGCAAGTTTGACCTGAAACACCCTACCCCCTGCTTTGGCTATGACAGTGTCAGCAAGCCATTTGGGACCTTGTCCATGGTTGAGTACAAATACAGGATCATTGACTTCAATATCACATGACAAGTTTGCACGATCATGGTACATGTTTTGTTGATGCCAACTGTCCTCGGCGTGATCATGGAGATCAGGATGGACAAAAGAGAGCCTTGTTTTGAGTGCCCTTTTCATAAGCAGCTCAGCTGGGGGAACCCCGGTGAGCGAGTGGGGTCTGGTGCGGTAGCTGAGCAGGACTCGGGACAGGTGGGTCTGCAGAGAGCCTTCTGACACATATTTCAAGCTTTGCTTGATGATTTGGACTGGCCATTGGATGCAGGCTTGAACGGGGCAGATGTGGCGTGCTTGATCCCATTGCGGGTCATGAATTCCTTGAATTCAGCGCTGGTGAAGCACAGCCCATTGTCGCTGACAAGGACATCAGGCAGACCGTGCGTGGCGAACATGGCTTGTAGGCTTTCGATGGTGGCAGTGGACGTGCTTACAGACATTATTACACACTCAATCCATTTTGAATAAGCATCCACAACAACCAAAAACACTTTGCCTAGAAACGGACCTGCAAGGTCAACGTGGATCGTAGACCACGGTTTGGAGGGCCATGACCACAAACTTAACGGTGCCTCCCTGGGTGCCTTGCTCAGTTGAGAGCAAGTGTTGCATTGGCGCACGCATGACTCTAAGTCTGAGTCGATGCCGGGCCACCACACATGGGATCTGGCTATAGCTTTCATCATTACTATGTCTGGATGGGTACTGTGTAGATCATGTAGGAATGTTTCCCTGCCTTTCTTAGGCAACACCACGCGATTGCCCCACAAAAGACATTTCGTATGGACATTTCGTCTTTGCGCCGCTGGAACGGCATAATCTCTTCATGCATCTCTGCTGGGATGCTGGACCAGCTCCCATGGAGGACACAGTTTTTTTACAAGGGACAGTAAAGGATCCTGGCTGGTCCAGGTCCTAATCTGGCCGGCCGTAACGGGTGACTTTTCGTTTTAAAATGCATCCATCACCAAGAGCAACTCTGCAGGCTGTGCCATTTCCACCCCGGTGGTGGGCAGTGGTAGCCGACTGAGAGCATCAGCGCAGTTCTCTGTGGCTGATTACATAGTTATATGCAGACAGCGTAAGCGCCCATCTTTGGATGCGGGCAGAGGCATTGGTATTAATCCCTTTGCTCTCTGTGAATAGCGATATGAACGGCTTATGGTCGGTTTCTAACTCAAACTTGAGACCAAACAGATACTGGTGCATTTTTTTCACCCCGTAAACACATGCCAGAGCTTCTTTTTCAATCATGCTGTAGGCCCTTTCAGTCTTGGACAAACTTCTGGACGCATAGGCGAGCGGTTGCAATGTTCTCGATCCGTTTGCTTGTTGTAACACACACCCGACCCCATATGAAGACGCATCGTAAGCTAGCACTAAACGTTTACATGGGTTATACAGAACAAGCAGTTTGTTGGAACATAACAGATTTCTGGCTTTCTCAAAAGCAGCCTCTTTGATTTCCTCCATGCCCAGTCATCTCCCTTGTGTAGCAGCACATGTAGGGGTTCTAGCAAGGTGCTTAACCCGGGTAGGAAATTGCCAAAATAGTTAAGGAGTCCCAGGAACGACCGCAGCTCCGTCACGTTCTATGGTCTCGGCGCGTTCTTGATGGCCTCCGTCTTGGCATCGGTGGGTCTGATGCCATCTGTCATGATTCTTCTCCCTAAGAACTCGACCTCTGGCGCCAGGAAAACACAATTCGAATGTTTCAACCAGAGTCCCACGTGATCTAGCCAACTTAGAACCTCTTCCAGGTTCTTCAAGTGTTCGATGGTACCCGACCTATGACCAGTATGTCGTCCTGAAAAACCACGGTGCGTGGAACCGACTTTAGCAGGCTCTCCAAGTTCCTTTGAAAAATTGCCACGGTCGATCAAATCCCAAACGGGCATCTATTGTAGATTAACAGACCTTTGTGCGTGTTGATGCAGGTGAGGCCTGTCGAAGATTCCGCCAGCTCCTGCGTCATGTAGGCCGAGGTCAGGCCCAACTTGGTGAATGTCTTTCCTCCAGCTAGGGTCGCAAATAGGTCGTCTGCCTTGGGGAGCGGGTACTGGTCCTGCAGTGAAAAATGGTTAATCGTTACTTTATAGTCCCCACAAATTCTGACCGTGCCATCACCTTTGTGAACCAAAACAATCGGACTGGTCCACTCATTGAACTCCACTGGCGTGATGATGCCTTCTTCACGCAGACTTGTCCAGCTCAATTTTCACGTTCTCTCGCATCATATATGGCACCACCCGTGCCTTGTGGGGGATGGGTCGTGTACCGGGAATCAAGTGGATCTGCACCTTCGCCCCCGAGAAACTTCCGATGACTGGCTCAAACAACGACGGGAACTTGCTCTGAACCTGGGCACATGAGGCGTCGTCGATGGACGAGAGCGCTCAGATGTCGTCCCAGTTCCAGTGGATTTTTCTCAGCCAGCTTCTGCCGAATAGTGTGGGGCCATCTCCTGGTACAATCCATCATAGGAGACTTTTATTGCTGCATTGCCAATTACAGGGATCAGCTCCTTAGTGTAAGTTCTCAGCTTGGTGTGAATGGGGTTGAGCTTGGGCCTGTATGCCTTGTTGCACCACAGCCTGTCGAAGGCCTTTTTGCTCATTACAGACTGACTAGCACCCGTGTCCAGTTCAATGAATACTTGAATTCCATCCAGTTCGACTTTTAGCATGATCAGTGGACATTTCGTAGTGAAGGCATGTACCCTGTACACTTCTGCCTCCTCGGTTCGAGTCTCTAGTTCAGCCTGATCTGCCATGGATCGAACCTCCTCTGCAACGTGGTGGTTTGCAAGGTTTGCAGCTCATTTGCACATTCGCTGGAGGTGTCACATTGTTCCACAGCCTTTGCACGCATAGTGTTTGAAGCAGCATTGATGGGCTCTGTTGTGTATGGAGAACGAGTCAGACTGAACACTGTCAGCTCATAGTAAAGTGTGACCTTAGTCTTTTATTGCAGGTCTCCAGAGTGCCTCTCCAATCTGTGAAGCCTCCTTAAATACCTGTGCTCCCAAGGGATTATGGGATCACTTGGGACTCCAAGGGATGAGCACTCTGGTGGCTGTACAGAGTAAATACAAGTTTACATATATAACAACACTCGCCCCCCCCCCCAAAGTCAATAGTGTAACTATTTACAATGTGAGTCAATCTGGGGCCCTTCTTGCCTTGGTTGATCGTCTCGGTGTGAAAGCTGGTGTTGTTGAATCATTTGTTGGGCGCTCGCTGGGCTGCTGTGCAGCTGGCCTTGCTGGGCTGCCTGGTGTGTTGGGTCCTGCTGTGCTGCTGTGGATGATGGGTTCTGCTTTGTGGTCAACCGTGGTGCAAATTGCCATTGGTGTGTATGTTGGGGGATCAAAAAAGGTAGGGTCCAAGGTGGGTTGCTCAGGATAGTCCGTGAATCTGAGTTTGATTTGGTCCAAGTGTTTCCGGTGAATGAGTCCATTTGAAAGTTTGACCCGAAACACCCTGCTCCCCTTTTTGGCCACGACAGTGCCGGGAAGCCACTTGGGAGCTTGTCCAGAATTTAATACAAATACAGAATCGTTGATTTCAATCTCGCATGACACATTTGCACTATCATGGTATGCACTTTGTTGAAGCCGCCTGCTCTCTACTTGTCCATGTAGATCAGGGTGAACGAATGAGAGCCTTGTCTTATGTGCTCTTTTCATGAGCAGTTCAGCAGGTGGGATCCCAGTGAGTGAGTGGGGTCTCGTGCGGTAGCTAAGCAGAACTCGGGATAGGCGGGTCTGTAGTGAGCCTTCAGTTACCCTCTTCAAGCCTTGCTTGATGGTTTGCACTGCCTGACCATTGGACGCTGGTTTAAACGGGGCAGATGTGACATGTTTGATCCCATTACGGGTCATGAATTCTTTGAACTCAGCACTGGTAAAACATGGCCCGTTGTCGCTCACCAGGACATCAGGTAGGCCGTGTGTGGCAAACATGGCCCACAGGCTTTCAGTAGTGGCAGCGGACTTGCTAGCCACCATTATCTCACATTCAATCCACTTGGAATATGCGTCTACAACCATAAGTAACATTTTACCCAAGAACGGGCCTGCATAGTCGATGTGTACCCTAGACCACGGTTTGGAGGGCCAAGACCATAAACTTAGCGGCGCCTTCCTGGGTGCATTGCTTAACTGCGAGCATGTATTCCATCTGTGAACGCAGGAATCTAAGTCCGCATCGATACTGGGCCACCACACGTGGGATCTGGCTATCGCTTTCATCATTACGATGCCTGGGTGGATACTGTGGAGGTCATAGATGAAGGTGTCTCTGCCCTTCTTGGGGACCACTACACGATTTCCCCACAGAAGGCACTCTGCCTGTATAGACATTTCATCTTTGCGCCGCTGGAACGGCTTTATCTCTTCCTGCATTTCCACTGGGGCACTGGACCAGCTCCCGTGAAGCACATAGCTTTTGACTAGAGATAATAAAGGGTCCTGGCTTGTCCAGGTTTTGATCTGCTGGACAGTGACGGGTGATTGCTCACTCTCAAATGTTTCCATAACCATGGCTAGATCTGCGGGCTGCACCATTTCCATCCCCGTGGTGGGCAATGGCAGCCTACTGAAAGCATCGGCGCAGTTTTCTGTGCTTGGCCTGTGGCGGATGGCGTAGTTGTATGCGGACAACGTGATCACCCATCTCTGCATCGGGCCGATACGTTGGTATTTATCCCTTTACTCTCGGAGAACATGGATATAAGTGTCTTATGGCCAGTTTCCAATTCGAATTTTAGCCCAAACAGGTATTGATGCATTTTCTTTACCCCATAGACACATGCTAACGCTTCTTTCTCAATCATGCTGTAGGCTCTCTCAGCCTTAGACAGACTCCTGGATGCATAAGCAACCAGTTGCAGTTTCCCGAGCTCATTAGCTTGTTGCAATACACACCCGACGCCATATGACGACGCAGCATATGCTAGTACCAAACGCTTACATGGATCTTACAACACAAGCAATTTGTTTGAGCATAACAATTTCCTCGCTTTTACAAAGGCATTCTCTTGGCTTTTGCCCCAAATCCATTCATCCCCTTTTCATAGTAAGACCTGCAGTGGTTCTAACAGTGTGCTGAGACCTGGTAAGAAGTTACCAAAGTAGTTCAGGAGTCCCAGAAACGACCGCAGCTCTGTCATGTTCTGTGGCCTCGGTGCATTCTCGATTGCCTCCATCTTTGCGTTGGTGGGCCTGATGCCGTCCGCCGTAATCCTCCTTCCCAGGAACTCTACTTCAGGTGCCAGGAAAACGCACTTCGAGCGTTTTAACCTAGCCCCACGCGGGTGATTCGACGAAGAACCTCCTCCAGGTTCCGCAGATGTGCGACTGTGTTCCAACCTGTGACCAAGATGTCGTCCTGGAAGACCGCAGTGTGCGGGACCGATTTCAGTAAGTTTCCATGTTTCTCTGGAATATCGCCGTCGCTGATCGGATTCCAAACGGGCATCTGTTATAAACAAAAAGACCTTTGTGTGTGTTGATGCAGGTTAGAGCCTTCGATGATTCCTCCAATTCCTGCGTCATGTAGGCTGAAGTCAGATCCAGCTTCGTGAACGTCTTTCCTCCCGCCAGCGTTGCAAAGATTACATCGGCCTTTCGTAGTGGGTATTGGTCCTGCAGGGAGAAAGGATTGATAGTTACTTTGTAATCGCCACAGATTCTGACGGTGCCATCTCCCTTGAGGACTGGGATGATAGGACTGGCCCACTCATTGAACTCGATCAGTGAAATGATGCCCTCTCTTTGCAGCCGGTCTAGCTCAATCTCTACCCTTTCTCTCATCATGTACGGTACTGCTCTCGCCTTGTGATGGATGGGTCGCGCCCCCTGAATTAGGTGGATCTGCACTTTTGCTCCTTGGAATTTCCCGATGCCTGGTTTGAACAGCGAAGGAAATTTGTTTAAGACCTGGGCACACGAAGTGTCATCAGCGGGCGATAGCGCTCGGATGTCATCCCAGTTCCAGCGTATCTTTCCCAGCCAGCTCCTGCCGAGCAGCGTGGGACCATCGCCCGGTACCACCCAGAGTGGTAGCTTGTGCACTGCTCCATCATAGGAGACCTTTACAGTAGCACTGCCGATTACAGGAATCAGTTCTTTCATGTAAGTTCTTAGTTTCATGCGAACTGGAGTTAAGACTGGCCTTGAGGCCTTGTTGCACCACAACCTTTCGAAAGTCTTTTTGCCCATGATGGACTGGCTCGTGCGCGTGTCCAGCTCCATTGACACCAGGAGTCCGTTTAGTTCAACATTCAGCATTATCGGGGGACAATTCGTGGTGAATGTGTGCACCCCATGTACCTCTGCCTCCTCGATCTGAGGCTCTGGTTCGTCGTGATCCTCTGTGGATCTGTCCTCCTCTGCAACATGGTAGCTTTCAGGTTTAACAGGCTTTGCAGCTCGCCTGCACACTCATTGGAGGTGTCCTATTGTTCCAGAGCCCTTGCAAATGTACTCTTTGAATTGGCATGAGTGGAAACGATGAGCACCCCCACAGTGCCAACAAGGTGTTAATGGCCTTGCATTCATCACTCTTGATGGTGGACTCTGAGACATCTACAGACGTGTAGCTGCAGGTATGTGTGACCTGCCCTGTATATTACTATTCGAAAACAACATCATTTTGTTCACAGTACTTGTAGCAGCATTTGTGTGCTGAGAGATTTTCTTCGTTTTGTCACTGGTGGCAATGAACACCTGGGCTATCGCTATGGCCTTACTCAAGATTGAGGTCTCTACAGTCAAAAGCTTGCGAAAAATGGTTTCGTGGCCAATGACAAATACGAAAATGTCTCTGAGCATGTGCTCCAAATGTCCTTCAAATTCGCAATGTCCTGCAAGGTGTCTTAGCTCGGCGACATAACTCACCACTTCCTGGCAGATGCAGAACTGGTACATCGCCATCAGGACGCTTTCCTTTGGGTTCAAATGCTCTCAGACCAGTGTGCACAAATCGTTGTATGATTTCTCTGTGGGTTTCGCTGGAGTGAGCAAATTCTTCATGAGGCCATACGTTGATGCCCCACAGACGGTGAGGAGGATCGCCCTTCGTTTGGCAGCATTCTCTTCCCCATCTAGCTCGTTGGCCACGAAGTATTGGTCGAGTCGCTCCACAAAAGTTTCCCAATCATCTCCCTCCGAGGATGCCCACTGTTCTCTGCATCTTTGGGTTCGCTATCTGTATCAGTATCACCAGTTGTTGCGTATGGAGGGCAGGTATTACTACAGCCCAGTAGACCATGAGCTTGGTGGTAGGTTTGAGGGCCTGGTCTTCGAACACTCTTTTCCTCAGGCGGCCGAAGGCTGCACTGGCGCACTGGAGGCGATGTTGAATCTCCACATCAATGTCTGCTTTTGTTGACAAGAGGCTCCCGAGGTATGGGAAGTATTCCACGTTGTCGAGGGCCTCGCCATGAATCTTGATGACTGGGGGACACTGCTGTGCGGCGAGAACTGGCTGGTGGAGTACCTTTGCCCATGCTTTCATATGCCTCGGTGAATATATCGACTATATCCTGGAAATCAGCCTCAGAATGTGCGCAGATGCAGGCGTCGTCCGCGTACTGCAGTTCAACGACAGAGGTTTGGGTGATCTTGGACCTGGCCTGGAGGCAGCGTAGGTTAAACAGCTTCCCACTGGTTCTGTAGTTTAGCTCCACTCCAGCGAGGAGCTTGTTGACAGTGAGGTGGAGCATGGCGGCATGGAAGATTGAGAAGAGGGTTGGAGCGATGACACAGCCCTGTTGGACCCTGGTTCAGACGTGGAATGGATCTGTAACGCATCCACTGGTAAGGATCACGGCCTGCATGTCGTCGTAGAGCAGACGAAGGATGTTGACAAACTTTTGGGGGCACCCAAAATGGAGGAGGTCGCTCCATAAGCCCTGACAGTGTCAATGGCCTTTGTAAGATTGAAAAAGGCCATGTATAAGGGCTGGCGCTGCTCCCTGCATTTTTCCTGCAGTTGTCATGCTGCAAAGATCATGTCCGTTGTTCCCCGTCGGGGACGAAATCCGCACTGTGACTCCGGGAGGAGCTCCTCGGCCACAGGGAGAAGACGGTTGAGGAGGACTCTAGCGACAATCTTCCCAGTGGTTGATAGCAGGGAGATTCCTCTGTAATTGCCGCAGTCGGAGTTGTTCCCCTTTTTAAAAATGGACACGATCATTGCATCTCTGAGATCTCCCGGCATGCTCTCCTCCCTCCAAATGAGAGAGATGAGGTCATGTATCCGTGCCAACAGTGCCTCTCCGCCATATTTTAGCGCCTTAGCAGGAATTCCATCCGCACCCGTAGCCTTGTTATTCTTGAGCTGTTTTATGGCTTTGTCTACCTTGTGCAGCGTTGGAGTTTCACTGAGGTGGTGGCAGGTTGCATGCTGCGGGATGGAGTTGAGAACACTCGAGTCAAAGGCAGAGTCTCGATTGAGGAGATCTTCAAAGTATTCCTTCCAGCGGGCTCTGACAGCCTCGGTGTCCTTGATGAGTGTTTCTCCATTCTTTGCCAGGAGTGGGGTGGGGCCTTGGGAGTTTGGACCGTTGGTGGTCTTGACTGCAGTGAAAAATCCTACTATGTTATGGCTGTTGTATCACCTGTGCTTTCTCCATCTGTTCTTTAGGTCCCGGGTTTTTTGTTGGACCTCAGCCTTGAACTGTCTGTAACGTTGCTTTGTAGCTCCCGAGTTTGGTTGTTGTTTGAGGCTCAAAAATGCTCTGCGCTTACGATCTATTAGTTCTTGGATCTCCTGATTGTTTTCATCAAACCAATCCTGGTGTTTCCTGGTTGAGTAATCAAGTGTCTTTTCACAGGCACTGTTTATGGAGACCTGGAGGGCAGACCAAGCACTGTGGGCATTGAGCATCTCAGGGTCATCAAGGCATGCCAGATTGGCTGAGGCCAATGAGGTGGTGGCCACTTCCATCAACCCACTTGTGGATCCAACCATGATGCAGCATCTGATGGCCAATGTCTCAGCTTTTATTGCAGCACATGCAGCTTCCACCAAACTTCTGAGTGCTGCAGGGGAAGCTCAGACTGATGTCATGCAAGGTCAGCTTGCTGCCATCATGGCTGTGGATACCAGTGTTCAAAGGGGCTTGTAGGGTATCACAGCAATCTGTCCTCTAGCAGATTACTAGGATTGCTGAGGCATCGCACCAGGGAAGTGGCGGTGGCTCCATGGAACAGGAATCTGCTGTCCTCTCTCACAATGACAGAATTCATGATTGCACCCCTGCCACTCCGCCAGTGCCCTTACTGTTGCTTGTCTGCCAGCCCAGACTACTGCTGGCCATGCCAAGATGGTGAAATCTGAAGCTGGGTCTTCTAAGCCCAGAGCTGCTTGAGGTCGTTCTCCAAGGCCATCTGCAGTCTCTCCACTGAAAGCCATCAACCTTCCACCATCCATTCTGCAGCCACTAGGGGAGCACTGCATAGGAGCACTAAGACAGTCAAAAGCACGAGGAAGACAGGTACTGAGGGAATGTACAAGGGTGATTAGTTCACTTTTGTATGGCATGATTTCATTTATAAATCTGGTTTGGAATGTGTATTTTGTGTTGGCTTTCATTTTTGCAAAGTGGCCAAGAGGATAACGTGATGGTCAATAACAGAGGGAAGGCAAGGAGTGTGGGACTGTTGTTAAATGGGAATTGGGGTTGAGGTTACTGGTATCACACATGAATTAGTGCTTCATGTGCAGCCCGGGCAGAACGGGCCTGTCTGGGTTGCAGCATCATTTCCTCTTCCACCTCCTCTTCCTCCACCTCTTCCTCTTCCACCTCCTGCTTGTGCTCCTGCTCCTCAGCTTCTCGCCCAATAGGCGGTGGCAAGGGCTGTTCCCTCATGATGGCGAGGTTGTGCAGCATGCAGCAGACCATCACAAAGCCTGAGACCCGCTCAGCCGAGTACAGCAGGGCTCCTCCAGAGTAGTCCAGGCAGTGGAATCGTTGCTTCAGCTTGCCAATGGTCTGCTCTATCACATTTCTTGTGGCAGCATGGCTCTCATTGTACGCATGCTGTGCACGCACGCGTGGGTTGCGAACCAGAGTCGTGAGCTTTGTTATCAGCCTTTGTCGCCCAGTGGCCACCCTTTAGTTTGCCCTAATGGCTGAAATACAGCTAGCACAGCGGACAGCCAAAGAATGAACAAATTGTGACTGATGCCAGAATACCTGCAGGATGCGTTGCCTATGGTCGCACACTAGCTGGACACTGAGGAGGTGGAATCCCTTTTGATTCGGTACATGGTAGATTTGACATGCGCGCCCGCAAACTAATATGCATGGAGTCAATGGCACCTGCACTGTGGGGAAGTATGCAAATCTTGAATACCCTTGTGCTCATTCCGCCTGCTTCTCTCTGGCAACAGGGAATGAAATGAAGTTGTCTCTCCTTAAATAGAGAGCGCCATTGATCTTCCTTATGCAACAGTGCACTGCAAAACTGTGAGATGTTGCTAATATTTCCAGCACCAGCCTAGAAGGAGTCAAACACATAAAGTTCATCGCCACAGTCACCTTCACAGCCATTGGCAATGCGGTCCTTGCTCTGCTCTGAGTTGCAGCTGCAGCAATTCACAGATTTCAGTGACGACCACCTTGTGAAGTGCAGATGTATCAAACATTGGTCATCTCTGAAGTTCAAGAAGGAGAATTGCTCCCTTAACACCCTGGAGAGATATGGCCTCCTGCTGAGAGCCCTTCTCCCCCTCCTTCTCCTCCCTCTTGCAGCTGCTCTGCATGGCCTGTGCTCATTCTCTCAGTCATGCTCAATTCCAAGAGGAAGGCTTATTATTGCACCCATGTCTGTGAGAAACTAGTTTGTGCAGAAGCCATGAAGTCAGCAAAAATACTTTATTAGCTGCCACACAACTTCCTCTAGACATTTGAAACTTGAAACAACTATAGAAAGCACCAAACACTTGTAGAATCATGGCAACAACCAGAAGAGACCAAATGGCATCTAACCTGTAAGTAGTTAATGATCCCTTTAAATTCTGCTGGTGAGGGTCTCTCATGCTGCTTAACACGTGTTCAGCTGTGCGACGTTACAGCCGGCACGTGGAACTCCAAAATACCAGTGCTGGCCTCAAATCAGCATTGCATGTTGATTGATATCATGATCTGCATACTTCCAGCGGATGTTATGTGCACGTACACTGACACCGTTACAGATGGTGTCATTGTTGGAGGCCACTGAGTAGCACGCACATGGTGCTGCTCTGGTATAAAAAGCCAGCCATTTTGTGAGTCAGACACTTTGGGCCGTAATAAAGCAGGAACAAAGTTGTACCTTGTTCAGTTAAACAGTACTCAGTTTGTACCTTTATTGTATATGTAACATTTGGCGACGAGAATACAAGAACCCTTGTTTGCAAAATGAGCACGATTGGATTTTTAGAACGATTCGTGGAGGGAGAAGATTGGGCAGACTTTGTGAGCTGTTTGAACCAGTACTTCGTGGGCAACAAAATGAAGGGGGTCGACGATGCAGATTGGCGCCGGGCCGTGTTCCTCACTGTGTGCGGTTCAAAGATCTACAATCTGATAAAGAATCTACTCATGCCTAGTGATCCAACAGAGAAAACATACGAGGAGTTGTGTACGTTGGTACGGGAGCACCTCAAGCCGGTCGACGGCATCATCATCTCAAGATACAGTTTTTATACACACATTCGATCGGAGGGCCAGAGCGCGGCAGAATTCATTGCTGACCTGAGACGTCTAGCGGGACCATCAAGTTCCGGACGGTGTTGGCAGACATGCTGCGGGACTTCTTTGTTATCGGTTTCAACCACGAGGTGATCCTGCGCAAACTTCTGGCAGTGGAGGAGTTGGATTTAAAAAGGGCCATCCAGATCGCTCAATCATGTATGACGACGGACAAGAGTCTAAAGCAAATATCAGTTAAGAACCGAACCTCGACAAGTACTGTAAATGCGATTGATTCGGCGTTCGGCAGAGCGGCACATGGCAGGGCCTATCCGGCTGTGTTCGCGAAACCTATGGCTGCCCAAAGTCTGCCAGCGGGAATGTATCCGACTTCTCCGTGTTGGCATTGTGGCGGAAATCATCGGCACCAGCAGTGCCGATTTAAGGAATATAGTTGCAAAGGCTGTCTGAGAGTGAGGCATCTCCAGCACAAGTGTGCGTCAATGAGTAAGCGAGCTGTGACACACCACGTGGAGAATGAGAGTCAGACTAGCGCGGATCCGAATACGCAATCCGAGATGCCAGAGGAGGAAGTGTATGGACTGTACTCCTTCATAACCAAGAATAAACTAATTTTGATTAACATAAAGTTTAACGGGATACCAGTATCGATGGAACTGGACACGGGGGCGAGTCAATCAATCATGAACGAGAGGGCATTTAATCAGCTGTGAGATACTAAGACTGTGAGACCCAGGCTGAGCCTATGTTAACGCCAAGCTGCGCACGTACACCAAAGAACTGATAAAGGTGATTGGCAGTGCACAAATTAAAGTGTTGTATAATGGTGCAGTTCACGAGTTACCGCTGTGGATTGTTCCAGGCAATGCTGCTCGACAGGAGCTCGTTGGAGAAAATCAGATGAGACTGGAATGACATAAAGGCGTTGTCGTCGAAGGAAGATACATGTGCCCAAGTATTGAGCAAGTTCCCCTCGCTGTTCGAAACGGGTATCGGCAACTTCACGTGAGCCAAGGTGCAGATCTACGTGGAGTCAGATGCAAGGCCCATTCATCATATAGCTCGGGCAGTGCCGAATATGATGAGGGAGAAGGTCGAAATTGAACTGGACAGACTCTAATGTGAAGGGATCATATCACCGGTCAAATTTAATGAATGGGCTAGCCCCATTATTCCTGTGCTGAAAAGTGATGGCATAGTCAGAATCTGTGGAGATTACAAGGCTACGATCAACAGGGTTTCAAAACAACATCAGTACCCGTTACCGAAGGCTGATGACTTGTTTGCGACGCTAGCCGGAGGGAAGTCATTCACAAAACTAGATTTAACGTCGGCCTATATGAAGCAGGAGTTGGTCGAAGAGACTTACGTACATTAACACGCACAAAAGACTGTTTATTTATCACAGGTGCCCGTTTGGAATTCGCTTGGCTGTAGCAATATTCCAAAGGAATATGGAAAGTCTACTGAAGTCCGTTCCCAGAACCGTCGTGTTCCAAGATGACATCCTGATCACCGGTCGTGATTCCAAGGAACATCTGAACAGCCTGGAAGAGGTTCTACTGCGTTTGGACAGAATGGGACTCAGACTTAAACACTTGAAGTGTGTCTTCATGGCACCGGAGGTCGAATTCCTCGGGAGGAAAATCGCCGCTGATGGCATCAGAGCTACTGACTTGAAAACCAAAGCCATCAAGAATGCACCCAAGCTGCAGAACGTGATGGAGCTGCGTTCGTTCCTGGATCTACTCAACTACTTTGGTAACTTCCTACCCAAATTGAGCACCTGACTTGAACCACTGCACATGCTATTGAGAAAAGGCAACAACTGGGTGTGGGGCGCATCGCAAGACAGAGCTTTCAAGAAAGCCACCAATCTGCTTTGCTCGAACAAGTTGCTGGTACATTATGACCCATGTAAACGTTTAGTTTTGGCCTGTGACGCATCGTCATATGGAATTGGTTGCGTGTTACAACAAGCCAATGAGTCGGGGAAACTTCAACCGGTCGCGTGTGCATCCAAAAGTTTGTCTAAAACAGAAAGAGCCTACAGTTTGATAGAAAAAGAAGCTTCAGCATGTGTGTACGGTGTTAAAAAGATGCATCAATACATGGTCGGTCTGAGGTTTGAATTAGAGACCGATCACAAGCCGCTCATTTCGTTGTTTTCCGAGAGCAAAGGTATCAATACCAATGCTTCATCCCGCATCCAGAGGTGGGCGCTGACATTATCTGCCTATGATTATGTCATTCGCCACAGACCTGGCACAGAGAATTGTGCCAATGCTTTGAGCCGGTTACCGGAGGTGGAAACGCCACAACCGACAGATTTAATGTTAATCATGGATGCTTTTGAGAGTGAAGGTACCCCTGTCACGGCTCAACAAGTTAAGACCTGGACCAGCCAGGACCCGATATTATCGGTGGTAAAGGGTTGCATCCTCAAAGGGGATTGGTCTGCCATATCTAAGCAAATGTGCGAGGAGGCCAAACCGTACATTCGTCGCAAGGCCGAACTGTCTATTCAAGCAGATTGCATATTGTGGGGCAATCGAGTTGTAATGCCTAAGAAAGGAAGAGAGAAGTTTGTATGTGAGTTACACAGCACACATCCTGGTATAGTGATGATGAAGGCCATCGCCAGATCCCACATATGGTGGCCAGGAATTGATTCTGAGCTGGAAGCATGCGTGCATCAGTGCAACACCAGCATGCAGCTCAGCACAGCACCAGTGGAATCGCCACTGAGTTTGTGGTCATGGCCATCCAAACCTTGGTCCAGGATCCATGTAGACTTTGCAGGTCCCTTCCTGGGCAAGATGTTTTTACTGGTGGTGGATGCTTATTCGAAGTGGATAGAATGCATAATCATGACATTCAGCACATCCACGGCAACCATAGAGAATCTCAATGTCATGTTCACGACACATGGTCTGCCTGACATAGTGGTGAGCGACAATGGGTCATGCTTCACCAGTCAGGAGTTTCAGGAGTTTGTAAAACTCAACAGCATAAAACATGTAAGGTCAGCACCGTTCAAGCCTGCGTCCAACGGGCAAGCAGAATGTGCAGTACAAATTATCAAGCAAAGCAGACCCGCATACTGCTGAGTTACAGGACAAGACCCCACACACTCATAGGGATCTCGCCTGCTGAACTCATGATGAAAAGAGGCCTTAAGACCAAGTTATCTCTTGTACACCCAGATTTAAATAATCATGTTGAATACAGAAGACAGAGTCAACAAGGGTACCACGATCGCACAACTGTGTCACGCGAGATTTCTGTTAATGATCCTGTATATGTGTTGAATTATGGTCAGGGTCCCAAATAAATCGCTGGTACGGTCATGGCCAAGGAGGGCAACAGAATATTTGTTATTAAGCTAAAGAATGGGCTAACTTGCAGGGAACACATGAATCAAATAAAGCTGAGGCTCACAGACAAGCCAGAGCAGTCGGACGAAGAAACCGTCGACGACCAACCAACCTACCAGCAGCCTTCAGTGGACTCAAGGGTCATCAGTGAACCTGGAATTTCCATCACGGACTTGTTCAATTAAAATGGATTTCCAATTCCTGACATGGCCACTGCAACAAGTCAGCCATCCAGCCACCAGCCACAACAGACTCCACACATTCACCCAAGCTGGAATCGAACTGAGTCGGTCAACCCAGAAGCGTAAAGCACCGGACCGTCCCAACCTGTGAAACATTGTGATAAGATCTCAGATAAGAGGAGGCTATTGCCATGTATGTACATGCTGTTTGTAGCCACCAGATGGTGTCATTTTTGGAGGCCACTGAGCAACACGCACATGGTGCTGCTCAGGTATAAAAGGCCAGCCATTTTGTGAGTCAGACACTTTGGGCCGTAATAAAGCAGGAACAAGGTTTTACCTTGTTCCGTTAAACAGTACTCAGTTTGTACCTTTATTGCATACGTTACAGTTACCAAGGTGGTGTCCGGTGCACTTCATATTAGAAGTGTGCATGCGTGCCACAGATGACATTTTGGAATCCTAAGGGTACTCATAGCTACCAAAAAACAGTCACTACCAATTTCGTCCCCTAAGAACCTTATCTAATAGGTGACTGCCCTTATGCAATGTTTGGTTGAAAATTAATCCTTAACCATTGATACGTCAGAGCAGAGTGGAAGCTATTAATTCTCAGTAGAGATTGAGGAGAACTCACAATAGTCAGTTTTACCATGATTCTCTCAGTGTCTCTGCTCTTTTTAACTTGTTTCTCTGTTATTGCAGATGGACATAAGGTAACGACTTTTATTACTAATACAGTGATTGTAATTCAGCGGGCAAAATAACGAATACTGCATGTTTAGAGGATTTCTCTGAAATGTGTGCTGTCGTGTACTCTGGTGAAACTGAGCTTGTCTGCTGCCCAGTGCAGTATTGACTGATTCAGACTTGGAAGGTCCCAGTTCCGTCTGGGGTGTGTGCTGAGTTAGCAGATGGGATGGGTTGGGGGTACTACAATTGATCGCAGCACCCATCGTTAGAGAGGGGGCCCCTGCTGGAAGGTGCACACTTGTGGACATCAGGTGACGACAGGAACTGATTCCACTGTGGTTCGCCACATGGTTAGATGAAGACAGGATCTGGCTCAGCTGTAATTCGCGCACTGTCAAATATCCTGTTAATGCTCACATGGCTGAGCTCGCACATGAAGAATAGAGCACCAGAGGTTGCCAGCACAAAACGAACTGTACCCCATGCCTCCTTGCATGTTCTGTTTCAATTGCTAGGCTGCTTTATTTGCTGCTTGGTTTTTTTTTCTCTATCTTTCTCTATTTTTTGTTGTGTGATCTTCTCCTGTATTTTTTTCCCTCCATTATTTGCACATTCCTTTGGTTTTTTTTATCTTTCTGCGTCATTTCACTGATGTCAGCCTTCTACTAAGCAGTTAGAAGAAAATGCTGATAGGGTTGGATGAAATAGGATGGGAGGAGGCTTGTGTGGAGCATAAACACTAACATAGACCAGTTGGGACGAGTGGCCTGTTTCTGTGCTGTAAATTCTATGTCATTCTATGTATAGTTTGCAGGTCGTTTAACACATTAACTCCCTCTCAGGATTGTTGTATCTACTGTTCTCTTCCTCCATTTTTCTCTTTATTTTTCCTACCTTATTAAACACCTGGTTATCTTTCTGTCCTCAATGTGGATAAAAGGTACACATCCGAAACAGCATAACCCCAGCACTAGTCAGCACTTTGAGGGGAGGCAATCATCTCTGATTTGAGATAAATTTGTATTACCATCTTATCATCTACTTATTCTAGTCTACAAGTTAAGGAATTGGAAGATGACAAGATTTGTTTTGGTGAATGGGATATTTTGACATCTGATTCCTCTTAAGTGTGGATTGTGTATATTGTTCATCTTAGTGTAAGTCATTGTTTTCTCGTTCAATGGTCCCAGGTATTTCAGCTTGGCACAAGGCACTTTAATTCCATGCTCTGTGATACTGTGCTGAAAACATAACCTTGGAGCGTGAAATTCCCATCTTCATGAATTTTAGTAAAAAAGTAGATGTGAGTATAAAGTAGTGATATGCTGCATTTTACTCATTTACTTTTTTGGTAAACTATGCAAAGATGTGAGGTCTAATTCCCCAATGTTTTCCCAGGATTAGGAACTGCACTGGAGAGAAGTCTTCAACGGACATCCTTAGTAGAGGATCAGTACAGAACAAAATGAAATTGTTTTTCCTCTGATAGACTCCGTAATAGTTTGCTCTAAGCCTTGTTCTTCTGATTGTGTCTTGGTCACCAGAAAATTCCACCTTGCTCTTTCCAACCTCCACTGGGCAAAACTACAATTTCCAGCAAGATGCATATAGATCTGGGTTCTTGTGATGTGACCAGACTTCTCATTCATATAAGCAGTATGTACAGAGGGAAGGTAGTGAGAGTCAATTGAGCTGTAAGGACACCAGAGCAAAGGAAGGTCAACTAAAAGATAATGAAAAAAGAAATTATTCTTGGGATGTGGGCATTACTGGCAAGGCCATCTCTAGTTGCCCTTGAGAAGATAGTGGTGAGTCTTCTTCTTAAACCACTGCAGTCTGTGCGGTGGAGTTACTCCCACAATTTTGTCCCAGTAGCCATGAAGGAACGGCAATAATGTCCAAGTCAGGACTTGGAAGTGAAATTAACTAGTGAATAATTAGTATGCAGGATAGACAAGGCCAGTATTGTGCAGAACTGGAAGCCAAGAGTGCCCAGAAAAAAAAGAGAAATGCAAGAAATGTTTCCAGGTGGACTTACTTGAGCACACAATTACTGAGCTGGACAAACAGTAGGAGACTCTTTGACAGATAAGGAAGGAGTAAAGGTTCCAGAACTGTACATTGTGGGAGGTGGTTCGCGTAGTTCAAGATGAACTACGAAATGAATTTAAGGAGCTAGGAGCTAAATTAAAAAGTAGGACCTCAAAAGTAGTAATCTCGGGATTGCTACCAGTGCCACGTGCTAGTCAGAGTAGGAATCGCAGGATAGTTCAGATGAATACGTGGCTTGAGCAATGGTGCAGCAGGGAGGGATTCAAATTCCTGGGGCATTGGAACCAGTTCTGGGGGAGGTGGGACCAGTACAATCCGGACGGTCTGCACCTGGGCAGAATCGGAACCAATGTCCTCGGGGGAGTGTTTGCTAGTGCTGTTGGAGAGGAGTTAAACTAATATGGCAGGGGGATGGGAACCAATGCAGGGAGATAGAGGGAAACAAAAATGAGGCAAAAGCAAAAGACAGAAAGGAGATGAGGAAAAGTGGAGGGCAGAGAAACCCAAGGCAAAGAACAAAAAGGGCCATTGTACAGCAAAATTCTAAAAGGACAGAGGGTGTTAAAAAAACAAGCCTAAAGGCTTTGTGTCTTAATGCAAGGAGTATCCGCAATAAGGTGGATGAATTAACTGTGCAAATAGATGTTAACAAATATGATGTGATTGGGATTACGGAGACGTGGCTCCAGGATGATCAGGGCTGGGAACTCAACATCCAGGGGTATTCAACATTCAGGAAGGATAGAATAAAAGGAAAAGGAGGTGGGGTAGCATTGCTGGTTAAGGAGGAGATTAAGGCAATAGTTAGGAAGGACATTAGCTTGGATGATGTGGAATCTATATGGGTAGAGCTGCAGAACACCAAAGGGCAAAAAACGTTAGTGGGAGTTGTGTACAGACCTCCAAACAGTAGTAGTGATGTTGGGGAGGGTATCAAACATGAAATTAGGGGTGCGTGCAATAAAGGTGCAGCAGTTATAATGGGTGACTTTAATATGCACATAGATTGGGCTAACCAAACTGGAAGCAATACGGTGGAGGAGGATTTCCTGGAGTGCATAAGGGATGGTTTTTTAGACCAATATGTCGAGGAACCAACTAGGGGGGAGGCCATCTTAGACTGGGTGTTATGTAATGAGAGAGGATTAATTAGCAATCTCGTTGTGCGAGGCCCCTTGGGGAAGAGTGACCATAATATGGTGGAATTCTGCATTGGGATGGAGAATGAAACAGTTAATTCAGAGCCCATGGTCCAGAACTTAAAGAAGGCTAACTTTGAAGGTATGAGGCGTGAATTGGCTAGGATAGATTGGCGAATGATACTTAAGGGGTTGACTGTGGATGGGCAATGGCAGCCATTTAGAGACCGCATGGATGAACTACAACAATTGTACATTCCTGTCTGGCATAAAAATAAAAAAGGGAAGGTGGCTCAACCGTGGCTATCAAGGGAAATCAGGGATAGTATTAAAGCCAAGGAAGTGGCATACAAATTGGCCAGAAATAGCAGTGAACCTGGGGACTGGGAGAAATTTAGAACTCAGCAGAGGAGGACAAAGGGTTTGATTAGGGCAGGGAAAATGGAGTATGAGAAGAAGCTTGCAGGGAACATTAAGACGGATTGCAAAAGTTTCTATAGGTATGTAAAGAGAAAAAGGTTAGTAAAGACAAACGTAGGTCCCCTGCATTCAGAATCAGGGGAAGTCATAACGGGGAACAAAGAAATGGCGGACCAATTGAACAAGTACTTTGGTTCGGTATTCACGAAGGAGGACACAAACAACCTTCCGGTTATAAAAGGGGTCGGGGGGTCTAGCAAGGAGGAGGAACTGAGGGAAATCCTTATTAGCCGGGAAATTGTGTTGGGGAAATTGATGGGATTGAAGGCCGATAAATCCCCAGGGCCTGATGGACTGCATCCCAGAGTACTTAAGGAGGTGGCCTTGGAAATAGTGGATGCGTTGACAGACATTTTCCAACATTCCATTGACTCTGGATCAGTTCCTATAGAGTGGAGGGTAGCCAATGTAACCCCACTTTTTAAAAAAGGAGGGAGAGAGAAAACAGGGAATTATAGACCGGTCAGCCTGACATCGGTATGGGTAAAATGATGGAATCAATTATTAAGGATGTCATAGCAGTGCATTTGGAAAGAGGTGACATGATAGGTCCAAGTCAGCATGGATTTGTGAAAGGGAAATCATGCTTGACAAATCTTCTGGAATTTTTTGAGGATGTTTCCAGTAAAGTGGACAAGGGAGAACCAGTTGATGTGGTATATTTGGACTTTCAGAAGGCGTTCGACAAGGTCTCACACAAGAGATTGATGTGCAAAGTTAGAGCACATGGGATTGGGGGTAGTGTACTGACATGGATTGAGAACTGGTTGTCAGACAGGAAGCAAAGAGTAGGAGTAAATGGGTACTTTTCAGAATGGCAGGCAGTGACTAGTGGGGTACCGCAAGGTTCTGTGCTGGGGCCCCAGCTGTTTACACTGTACATTAATGATTTAGATGAGGGGATTAAATGTAGTATCTCCAAATTTGCGGATGACACTAAGTTGGGTGGCAGTGTGAGCTGCGAGGAGGATGCTGTGAGGCTGCAGAGCGACTTGGATAGGTTAGGTGAGTGGGCAAATGCATGGCAGATGAAGTATAATGTGGATAAATGTGAGGTTATCCACTTTGGTGGTAAAAACAGAGAGACAGACTATTATCTGAATGGTGACAGATTAGGAAAAGGGGAGGTGCAAAGAGACCTGGGTGTCATGGTACATCAGTCATTGAAGGTTGGCATGCAGGTGCAGCAGGCGGTTAAGAAAGCAAATGGCATGTTGGCCTTCATAGCAAGGGGATTTGAGTACAGGGGCAGGGAGGTGTTGCTACAGTTGTACAGGGCATTGGTGAGGCCACACCTGGAGTATTGTGTACAGTTTTGGTCTCCTAACCTGAGGAAGGACATTCTTGCTATTGAGGGAGTGCAGCGAAGGTTCACCAGACTGATTCCCGGGATGGCGGGACTGACCTATCAAGAAAGACTGGATCAACTGGGCTTGTATTCACTGGAGTTCAGAAGAATGAGAGGGGACCTCATAGAAACATTTAAAATTCTGACGGGGTTAGACAGGTTAGATGCAAGAAGAATGTTCCCAATGTTGGGGAAGTCCAGAACCAGAGGTCACAGTCTAAGGATACGGGGTAAGCCATTTAGGACCGAGATGCGGAGGAACTTCTTCACCCAGAGAGTGGTGAACCTGTGGAATTCTCTACCACAGAAAGTTGTTGAGGCCAATTCACTAAATATATTCAAAAAGGAGTTAGATGAGGTCCTTACTACTAGGGGGATCAAGGGGTATGGCGAGAAAGCAGGAATGGGGTACTGAAGTTGAATGTTCTGCCATGAACTCATTGAATGGCGGTGCAGGCTAGAAGGGCCGAATGGCCTACTCCTGCACCTATTTTCTATGTTTCTATGTTTCTATGAATAGTGAAGCAGAGGGAGGAGAAATAGGTGACCTTTCACTGGGTGGCATCCCTAGTTTCCCAGCTTTTTTTTTCTCTCACTAGGACAGACAGAGAAGATTAAAATGACATATAATAGAGATTTTTTAAATTATGAAAGATTTTGAGAGGGTAAATCACGAAGAATTATTTCCACTGATTGGCAAATGAGTAACAAGGGAGCATAAACTCAAGATAATCAATAGTAGATGAGGAAGAAGAAGAACTTTTGCACAGAGCGTTATTAGAACATGGAATGCTTGACCACAAGTGGCTAATGGTGCAGAGATTAGAATATTAGTGAAAAGGAAATTAGATAAGTGGTTGAAGAGGTAAAATATAAATGGGCAAAGAGAAAGGACAGGGTAATGGTTTTAAAGTACACAGCTCCAGTTGACAAACTAGCACTGGCACAGGTCCAATGGGTCAGATATACTCCTTCTGTGCTGTCATTCCTATGATTCTAAGACAGTACCTTTCTGTATGTCTTTGGCCAATCTTTCATTCACCTCTCCTCCCTTCCTGGCTGGACATATATTTCCTTAGCCCCTATTTGTGAACTGCCTTGGGATACTTTGTAATGTTAAAGGTGCTATGTAACTGTGAGTTGTTGTTATGATAATGTCCCCAAAGTTACTTCAGTCGTAACTATGGCCATTTTCTTCAGGTGCCACTGCCAAGAGAAAGCAATGAAACAGTGATCAGCACCCATGCAGTAAGTATTGTATTGTTTTTTAATCTTTTGCTTATGCAAGATTGCTGTCCAGTCCTATCAAGAGTAAAAATACATTACAAATGAACCACTACAGTGAACACTGACTTGTCTTTCTATTTTATTGATATAACTATGGTCAGTGCTCCTCTCGCTTTTCTTCCCTCGCTCCCTCCAAACTCTGAATACTCTATATTATACAGTGTTGTTCCTCTCTACAGCCACAGAGTGTTGAAATCAAAGGACTGATTCCCAGATTATGCACTCAGGTATTCCGCACACATGCATTGTGGAATCGGGCAGCTAAGCTCAAGCACTGGTGTCACTGTGCTCTTTTGAAGGCAGCACTGAAAGCATAAGTGGATGTCATTACAACTCCTAATTTAATGCAAATTTATTTAAATGGATCCCACAATGATTTCCATGTCTTTTCTGGCCTTCTTCACTCCTATACTGCTGCTTGTAGAGGACAAGCGCTTCCAGCGTTCTATGCTATTCGCTTAAAATGCTGGATTTTTAAAGCTGGGACAGCACATTTTTTGTATGGTGTGGTTATTTGGTTTAGTGCCTGATTTTTCATACTACAGTTTCTGCATTATTATTTTTGCATTCGTGTTTTTACTGTTTGCTGCTGAATTATTCAAACTAATGATTCATTTTGCACAGATCTGTAGCCACAGCATGAGTATAAGTTTTAGCTATAATCACACTGCTCAGCACAGTCTTTTCATTCAGCTTTCCAATGTGTGTTATGAATTTAGAGCAGGAAGACGGAAGAAACACAGGTATGCATCTTGGACTCAGCCCAGGAGCTAAGCATTTAGACCGGGGCATAGGCATGGGAAAAGAGGAAAAATAAACTACAAGGATATGGATGAAAGTAAAGGAAAGAAACATAAAATAGAATTAGAGAAGCAGATCTGACAGAATGATACAGTAAATGTAAACAATATGTGCTTCAATAAGCAGAGCATGTTTATAAAAATATACATTTAATTCTACACTCTGTGCAAATCACGAGGAATGGAATAACATTTACTATAGCCTTGCACTTCTGATTTCAGTTTAAACTTATTACTCTCTCTGTCCTACAGTAGACAAAGTTATGGCTATGTAAGCGATAGGCAGTGCTGCTCTAATGGAATATCACATTTAACTGGCTAATGTACTATCTGTCCCAATGTACATCACAGCCACAGTTCTGAGCCCTGAGAATACATTAGTGCCATCTCGACATAATCGACTGTATAACTGCAGGGGAAAAAGCAGGTTAGTACTATATTAAAATTAAAATTAAACAGACATTGAGCAACCTAGAAACTCACTTTAATATTTAATTCCTGCATCCCTACAAATGACAACTCTGTAAGTGGATTTCTAAAACTTGAGCCTTTATCATACTTGATAACTGTTTTCAGCTGAATGGCCACATGAAATGTGGCCAGTTGACATGTATGCACAGGTGGAG
The DNA here is from genome assembly GCF_044704955.1 of Pristiophorus japonicus. Taxonomy (NCBI): domain Eukaryota; kingdom Metazoa; phylum Chordata; class Chondrichthyes; family Pristiophoridae; genus Pristiophorus; species Pristiophorus japonicus. The sequence goes on along the minus strand of NC_091978.1, from coordinate 275,629,519 downwards.
CTAGGTCTATATTCTGTACATAGATGGGAACTGGGAGATAACTCTAGTCATTCATTGTGACCTTTTGCATGTACAGCTCAAAATCCCCATGTTCTTTGCCGTATAGCAACTTACACTCAAATTGCGACTCTAAGGGTCCTGTGCACACTTTCACAACTGTGTAGCTGGCAGATAACAGAATATGCAAGTCCAATAGAAAGTCCTAAAATCATTTATAAAAATAAAAATTCTAATCCACTCTCCTACCTTATTGATGTCCTGCACTTCCTGTTTTGGCCGTTCACTTCAATTTATCAATAATTAAACAAAAGCACAGATTGGAAAATCACTGACTCATTCTCCACAATTTTCTGGCCAACAATCCTACATATTCAAAGTCATTTGAGGATCATCAGGTCCAGTGGAGGATTCCCTCATAGGAGGCAGTAACACACAACACATTGTGTCGTCCGAGAGGCAGGAGTGCGTGGCGTTGGTGAGGCCTATAAAGGCCCAGCGACAGCGAGAGGCGGCGGCAGTCCAAGAGACGGGAGTGCGTGGCGTTGGTGAGGCCTATAAAGGCCCAGCGACAGCGAGAGACGGCGGCAGTCCAAGAGACGGGAGTGTGTGGCGTTGGTGAGGCCTATAAAGGCCCAGCGGCAGCGAGAGGCGGCGGCAGTCCGAGAGGCGGGAGTGTGTGGCGTTGGTGAGGCCTATAAAGGCCCAGCGACAGCGAGAGGCGGCGGCAGTCCGAGAGGCGGGAGTGTGTGGCGTTGGTGAGGCCTATAAAGGCCCAGCGACAGCGAGAGGCGGCGGCAGTCCAAGAGACGGGAGTGCGTGGCGTTGGTGAGGCCTATAAAGGCCCAGCGGCAGAGGAGAGGCGGCGGCAGTCCGAGAGGCGGGAGTGCGTGGCGTTGGTGAGGCCTATAAAGGCCCAGCGGCAGAGGAGAGGCGGCGGCAGTCCGAGAGGCGGGAGTGCGTGGCATTGGTGAGGCCTATAAAGGCCCAGCGGTGCAGCCGCAGCGGGGAGAGAAGGCAAAAAAGAAGTAGAAAGAAATCAAAAGGTGATGTCACAGCCAAGGGGATAAGTGATTGGCTGGTGACTGGTGAGTCACTTTTCTTTTTCTTTTTTATATCAGTAAGTAACCGTTTAACATTGTTGTTGCCAATTTAAGGGTATCTAAGGGTTAAGTCATGGCAGGAGAGCTCGGTCACGTGATATGCTCCTCCTGTACCATGTGGGAACTCAGGGACGCCTCTGGTGTCCCTGACGACTACGTGTGCGGGAAGTGTATCCGCCTCCATCTCCTGACGGACCGCGTTGCAGATTTGGAGCTGAGGGTGGATTCACTCTGGAGCATCCACGATGCTGAGAATGACGTGAGTAGCACGTGTAGCGAGTTGGTCATACCGCAGGTGAAGGGTCCACAGCCAGCTGGGGTATGGAAGACCAGCAGGAAGAGCAGTGCAAGGAAGGTAGTGCAGAGCTTCCCTGCGTTCATCCCCCTGCAAAACAGATACACTGCTTTGAGTACTGTTGAGGGGGATGGCTCATCAGGGGAGGGCAGCAGCAGCCAAGTTCATGGCACCATGGCTGGCTCTGTTGCACAGGAGGGCAGGAAAAAGAGTGGGAGAGCGATAGTGAGGGGAATTGTAAGGGGAATAGATAGGCGTTTCTGCGGCCGCAACCGAGACTCCAGGATGGTATGTTGCCTCCCTGGTGCAAGGGTCAAGGATGTCTCGGAGCGGGTGCAGGACATTCTAAAAAGGGAGGGAGAACAGCCAGTTGTCGTGGTGCACATTGGTACCAACAACATAGGTAAAAAAAGGGATGAGGTCCTACGAAGCGAATTTAAGGAGCTAGGAGCTAAATTAAAAAGTTGGACCTCAAAAGTAGTAATCTCAGGATTGCTACCAGTGCCACGTGCTAGTTAGAGTAGGAATCGCAGGATAGCTCAGATGAATACGTGGCTTGAGGAGTGGTGCAGCAGGGAGGGATTCAAATTCCTGGGGCATTGGAACAGGTTCTGGGGGAGGTGGGACCAGTAAAACCGGACGGTCTGCACCTGGGCAGGACCGGAACCAATGTCCCAGGGAGAGTGTTTGCAAGTGCTGTTGGGGAGGAGTTAAACTAATATGGCAGGGGGATGGGAACCAATGCAGGAAGACAGAGGGAAACAAAAAGGAGACAAAAGCAAAAGACAGAAAAGAGATGAGTAAAAGTGGAGGGCAGAGAAACCCAAGGCAAAAAACAAAAAGGGTCACTGAATATAAAGGGGCTGCAGGAGGGGTCAAAACTAAAAATTATGGTTTAAAAACTAGTATCAAAACACTCTACCTAAATGCACGCAGCATTCGAAATAAAGTAAATGAGTTGACGGCACAAATCATTACAAATGGGTATGATTTGGTGGTCATTACAGAAACATGGTTGCAGGGTGGCCAAGACTGGGAATTAAACATACAGGGGTATCTGACGATTCAAAAAGATAGACAAGAAGGGAAAGTAGCTGGGGTAGCTCTGTTAATAAAGGATGATATCAGGGCAGTTGTGAGAGACGATATTGGCTCTAAATAACAAAATGTTGAATCATTGTGGGTGGAGATTAGAGATAGTAAGGGGAAAAAGTCACTGGTGGGCGTAGTTTATAGGCCCCCAAATAATAACTTCACAGTGGGGCGGGCAATAATCAAGGGAATAATGGAGGCATGTGAAAAAGGAACGGCAATAGTCATGGGGGATGTTAACCTACATATCGATTGGTCAACTCAAATCGCACGGGGTAGCCTGGAGGAGGAATTCATAGAATGCCTACGGGATTGTTTCTTAGAACAGTATGTAACAGAACCTACAAGGGAGCAAGCTATCTTAGATCTGGTCCTGTGTAATGAGACAGGAAAAATAAACGATCTCCGAGTAAAAGATCCTCTCGGAATGAGTGATCACAGTATGGTTGAATTTGTAATACAGATTGAGGGTGAGGAAGTTGTGTCAGAAACGAGCGTACTATGCTTAAACAAAGGGGACTACAGTGAGATGAGGGCAGAGTTGGCTAAAGTAGACTGGAAACACAGACTAAACGGTGGCACAATTGAGGAACAGTGGAGGACTTTTAAGGAGCTCTTTCGTAATGCGCAACAAAAATATACTCCAGTGAAAAAGAAGGGCGTTAAGAGAAGGATAACCAGCCGTGGATAACCAAGGAAATGAAGGAGAGTATCAAATCAAAGACCAATGCGTATAAGGTGGCCAAGTTTAGTGGGAAACTAGAGGATTGGGAAAATGTTAAACAACAGCAAAGAATGACTAGAAAAGCAATAAAGAAAGGAAAGATAGATTACGAAGGTAAACTTGCGCAAAACATAAAAACGGATAGTAAAAGCTTTTACAGATATATAAAACGGAAAAGAGTGACTAAAGTAAATGTTGGTCCCTTAAAAGATGAGAAGGGGGATTTAATAATGGGAAATGTGGAAATGGCTGAGACCCTAAACAATTATTTTGCTTCGGTCTTCACAGTGGAAGACACAAAAACCATGCCAAAAATTGCTGGTCACACGAATGTGGGAAGGGAGGAGCTGGAGACAATCACTATCACTAGGTGGGTAGTGCTGGACTGGCTAATGGGACTCAAGGTAGACAAGTCCCCTGGTCCTGATGAAATGCATCCCAGGGTATTAAAAGAGATGGCGGAAGTTATAGCAGATGCATTCATTATAATCTACCAAAATTCTCTGGACTCTGGGGAGGTACCAGCGGATTGGAAAGCAGCTAATGTAACGCCTCTGTTTAAAAAAGGGGGCAGACAAAAGGCAGGTAACTATAGGCCGGTTAGTTTAACATCTGTAGTGGGGAAAATGCTTGAAACTATCATTAAGGAAGAAATAGCAGGACATCTAGATAGGAATAGTGCAATCAAGCAGACGCAGCATGGATTCATGAAGGGGAAATCATGTTTAACTAATTTACTGGAATTCTTTGAAGATATAACGAGCATGGTGGATAGAGGTGTACCGTTGGATGTGGTGTATTTAGATTTTCAAAAGGCATTCGATAAGGTGCCACACAAAAGGTTACTGCAGAAGATATAGGTACGCGGAGTCAGAGGAAATGTATTAGCATGGATAGAGAATTGGCTGGCGAACAGAAAGCAGAGAGTCGGGATAAATGGGTCCTTTTCGGGTTGGAAATCGGTGGTTAGTGGTGTGCCACAGGGATCGGTGCTGGGACCACAACTGTTTACAATATACATAGATGACCTGGAAGAGGGGACGGAGTGTAGTGTAACAAAATTTGCAGATGACACTAAGATTAGTGGGAAAGCAGGTTGTGTAGTGGACACAGAGAGGCTGCAAAGAGATTTGGATAGGTTAAGCGAATGGGCTAAGGTTTGGCAGATGGAATACAATGTCGGAAAGTGTGAGGTCATCCACCTTGGGAAAAAAAACAGTAAAAGGGAATATTATTTGAATGGGGAGAAATTACAACATGCTGAGGTGCAGAGGGACCTGGGGGTCCTTGTGCATGAATCCCAAAAAGTTAGTTTGCAGGTGCAGCAGGTAATCAGGAAGGCGAATGGAATGTTGGCCTTCATTGCCAGCGGGATGGAGTACAAAAGCAGGGAGGTCCTGCTGCAACTGTATAAGGTATTGGTGAGGCTGCACCTGGAGTACTGCGTGCAGTTTTGGTCACCTTACTTAAGGAAGGATATACTGGCTTTGGAGGGGGTACAGAGACGATTCACTCGGCTGATTCCAGAGATGAGGTGGTTACCTTATGATGATAGATTAAGTAGACTGGGTCTTTACTCGTTGGAGTTCAGAAGGATGAGGGGTGATCTTATAGAAACATTTAAAATAATGAAAGGGATAGACAAGATAGAGGCAGAGAGGTTGTTTCCACTGGTAGGGGAGACTAGAACTAGGGGGCACAACCTCAAAATACGGGGGAGCCAATTTAAAACCGAGTTGAGAAGGAATTTCTTCTCCCAGAGAAGTCCTTACTACTAGGGGAATCAAGGGGTATGGTGAGAAAGCAGGAATGGGGTACTGAAGTTGCATGTTCAGCCATGAACTCATTGAATGGCGGTGCAGGCTAGAAGGGCCGAATGGCCTACTCCTGCACCTATTTTCTATGTTTCTATGTTTCTATGTTGTGAATCCGTGGAATTCTCTGCCCAAGGAAGCAGTTGAGGCTAGCTCATTGAATGTATTCAAGTCACAGATCGATAGATTTTTAAGCAATAAGGGAATTAAGGGTTACAGGGAGAGGACGGGTAAGTGGAGCTGAGTCCACGGCCAGATCAGCCATGATCTTATTGAATGGCGGAGCAGGCTCGAGGAGCTAGATGGCCTGCTCCTGTTCCTAATTCTTATGTTCTTATATATTGTCAATTAGACTTCAGGAGGACATAGAGGCTGTGATTTTACTTACCTCGGCAGGTGCATGGCAGGCGATGTTGGTGGCAGGTCCCGACCCCCAGGTTGGCTCCATCCCGCTGTGTATAATGACTTTCCGTTGATGGGGCTTGTTAAGCCCGCCCAGCGCTTTACCCAAACCGATTAGAGGAAGCAGGTCTGGTGACTTCATTTCATGATGCGTCATCAGCCGGTTCCCTTCAAGGGACCATGGACATATTTGTCCTGACATTTGTGCTGCCAGTGTTCTACAGGTTCTACAGGTGTTGCAAACACTGACATTGGCTGCACAAAGGCACAGGGTTGCACCCAGGCTCTGCCATGACTCCCTCCATATGCTTATGGAGGAATCACAGCATGCAGAGAGATCCTCTTCCATTCCCATAGATGTAAGAGATCTCTCCAGGAGATCAACACAGCCTGGTTGTACATTGCAGATGAGGTCACTAGCAGGGATGTTGTCAGGAGGACCTGGGTGCAGTGCCACAAACGTTTCAATTATCTCAGTAGATCACAAAACGGTAGTACAAAGCCGCACTCAATCTCATCCTGCTGTGTCTCTCATCACATCCCCATCATTCTGCCTTCCCTAACCTACTCCTACACATCCTTACTCACACCAACTTACCTTCCACCTCCGCCCATCCCTCTCTATTTATATTATCAGATCCCTATCTCACTAGCCACCCCTCACACTCACCCTCATTCTCGTGCAATCATACCAGCTAACAACACACAAGATTAGGCACCTGGGTGTTTTATGCAATGTTCCTGTAAGTTTCTGTTAATGTGGTGTCAAACATAAAAATCTTTATTTTCAACACTTTCCGGTCTTGGACAGATTTGTGTGCACCTTTGGAAGTGACTTAGTGAGTTTCAATGGTGAGACATACGGTATCGCCCCGCAATGGTCACAAGTGTGAAAGGAATGGCTTGGGCATTGTATGGATGCTTTATGGCATTGGTGTGGGGTGGTGCCAACCTGGAACATCATGTGGCAGCCAGGGTGTACAGCATCAAGTGAAGTAAATCTGGTGAGGCCATCCCTGGCATCAGTTGATTGCAGAGAAGGTTACTGTTGTTGCTGGTGCTGCTGGTGTGCCTGGTGCTGCTGGTGTTGGGGATGATCGTGGTAGGATCCTGAGGGCCAAGGTGAGAGAGTATAAAGGGCACCCATGTTGAAGGAATAGATAGTAGGTGAAGTAGAGATGACAGGTGCATTCTGTCAATGGTGAGAGAATTCTTACAATGAGGTGAGAATGGTTGGAGAGTGGAAAGTGGAAAGCCTGCAGAATGTGTGCTGGAATTGGAGTGAGAAAAAGTTTCTACCTGAGGAAAATGAATATCAGTCAGGTGGGAGCTTTTATTGTAGCAGTCAAATAATCAGCTGGAGCAATGGCCACTTGAAATCATGCCTCAGCTTGGCAGCCATGGTCTGTGCACAGCAGGGATCCCGTGGTCATGAAGTTAAAGACAAAAGGTAAGTGAAAAAAGGTTGGTAAGCATCTGGCAACTAGATGCCAATGAGTTTTCATGAAATTCAACAAACTTGCAGGAAAAAGATAGAGGGGGGACCTTTAACCCCCAAGGATGCAGGTGGGGGGAGGCAGGTGGCTGAAAAATTTAAAAATGAGAAACCCGCCTCCAAACTTCCATTTTTAAAACAGGTGAGTTGGGAACAGGCGAATCACTTGCTCGTGGAGGCGGGTCACTCATTAAAACATTTGAATGAGACTGCATGCCTCAGATTTTATCACTCTTCCAGATTTAACATTGGCCGGCTGGGTTTCTGGGCCTCAGGAAACCCGACAGCTGAAGGGAAGCGAGAACGGGTGGTTGGAACAGGTAAATTCCTTTCCAGCACTGCTTGTGGGCCAAGAGGAGCTGGAGTGCTTCCTCCCGGCCCACCAAGCAAACCATCTTCTATCCCCGTGATTGGACAACTCCCCCCACCCGCCCGCCGCCACAATCAGAACCCCCATTTCCGCTGTACGACCCCCAGCCCACCCGATGTCTGTGTGACTGACTAGCAGAAGAATTAAAGATGATGTTCTCATGGTTAATCTGTCTACTGTCAAAATGTTTAATTTTCATCCAAATATAGCCATTTTCTTCAGGGGCTGTCAAAAGATCATGAAGCAATGAATGATGATTCCACTCATGCAGTAATTATATTTTTTTAAATGACAATTTTGTGATGGATGGATTGGAGAGTAGCTAATGTAACCCCACTTTTTAAAAAAGGAGGGAGAGAGAAAACAGGAAATTATATACCGGTTAGCCTGACAACGGTAATGGGGAAAATGTTTATTAAAGATGTAATAGCAGTGCATTTGGAAAGCAGTGACAGGATCTGGCCAAGTCAGCATGGATTTATGAAAGGGAAATCATGCTTGACAAATCTTCTGGAATTTTTTGAGGATGTAACTAGTAGAGTGGACAAGGGAGAACCAGTGGATGTGGTATATTTGGACTTTCAAAAAGCTTTTAACAAGGTCCTACACAAGAGATTAGAGTGCAAAATTAAAGCACATGGTATTGGGGGTAATGTATTGACATGGATAGAGAACTGGTTGGCAGACAGGAAGCAAAGAGTAGGAATAAACGGGTCCTTTTCAGAATGGCAGGCAGTGCCTAGTGGGGTACCGCAAGGTTCAGTGCTGGGACCCCAGTTATTTATAATATACATTAATGATTTAGATGAAGAAATTGAATGTAATATCTCCAAGTTTGCAGATGACACTAAGCTGGGTAGCAGTATGAGCTGTGAGGAGGATGCTGAGAGGCTGCAGGGTGAATTGGACAGGTTAGGTAAGTGGGCAAATGCATGGCAGATGCAGTATAATGTGGATAAATGTGAGGTTATCCACTTTGGTGGCAGAATATTATCTGAATGGCAGCAGATTAGGAAAGGGGGAGGTGCAACGAGACCTGCGTGTCATGGTGCATCAGTCATTGAAAGTTGGCATGCAGGTACAGCGGGCGGTGAAGAAGGCAAATGGCATGTTAGCCTTCATAGAGAGAGGATTTGAGTATAGGAGCAGGGAGGTCTTACTGCAGTTGTACACGGCCTTGGTGAGGCCACACCTTAAATATTGCATACAGTTTTGGTCTCCTAATCTGCGGAAGGACATTCTTGCTATTGAGGGAGTACAGCGAAGGTTCACCAGACTGATTCCCGGGATGGCAGGACTGACATATGAAGAAAGACTGAATCGACTAGGCTTATATTCACTGGAATTTAGAAGAATGAGAGAGGATCTCATAGAAACATATAAAATTCTGACTAGATTGGACAGGTTAGATGCAGAAAGAATGTTCCCGATGTTGGGGAAGTCCAGAACCAGGGGTCACAGTCTAAGGATAAGGGGTAAGCCATTTATGACCGAGATGAGGAGAACCTGTTCACTCAGAAAATGATGAACCTGTGGAATTCTCTACCACAGAAAGTTTTTGAGGCCAGTTCGTTAGATATATTCAAAAGGGAGTGAGATGAGGCCCTTCTGGCTAAAGGGATCAAGGGGTATGGAGAGAAAACAGGAATGGGGTACTGAAGTTGCATGATCAGCCATGATCATATTGAATGATGGTGCATGCTCGAAGGGCCGAATGACCTACTCCTGCACCTATTTTCTATGCTTCTATAAAATGTTTGTTTGAGACAATAATCCAGGACAAGATTAATTGGCACTTGGAAAAGTATGGGTTAATCAATGAAAGTCAGCACAGATTTGGTAAAGGCAAATCGTGTTTGGCTAACTTGATTGAGTTATTTGATGAAGTAATGAAGAGGATTAATGAGGGTAGTGAGGTTGATGTCTAAACGGATTTTCAAAATGCATTTGATAAAGTACCGCATAATCGACTTGTTAGCAAAATCAAAGACCATGGGATTAAAGGGACAGTGGCAGCGTGGATAAGAAATTGACTGAGGGACAGAAAGCAGAGAGTAGTGGTGAACGGTTGTTTATCAGACTGGAGGGAATTATACAATCATGTTCCCCGGGGGTTGGCATTAGGACCACTGCTTTTCTTGATATATATTAATGACCTGGCTTTGGGTATGCGTGGCACAATTTCAAAGTTTACAGTGGCACGAAACACCAAAATTTAGTAAAGAGTAAGGAGGATAGTGTTGTGTATCTGTAAAGCATGCACTCCCATGTTCCGCCACCAGGGAGCTCATCCCCTGAAGTCCCAAGGGATCCCAGCATCCCTTGGGAGCATTGTATATAAGCCGGCCCCTAAGGCCTGTTCCTCACTCTGGAGTGTCTTATTAAAGACTGAGGTCACTGTTACTTTAACCTCACTGTGTGCAGCCTCATCTGTGTTAGGAACACAATAACTGGCGACGAGAATATGAATCCAACGCAAAGATGCAGCAAACTGTGGGCATTCTGGAGAAGTTCTCAGAGGGTGATGACTGGGAAGTCTATGTCGAACGGCTAGACCAGTACTTTGTAGCCAACGAGCTGGACGGAGAAGTAAGCGCTGCAAAAAGGAGAGCGGTCCTCCTCACAGTATGCGGGGCACCGACCTACAGCCTCATGAAGGTTTTTCTGGCTCCGGTGAAACCCACAGATAAGTCATATGAGGAGCTGTGTACACTGGTTCGGGAGCATCTTAACCCGAGGGAGAGCGTGCTGATGGCAAGGTATCGGTTCTACACGTGCCAGCGATCTGAAGGTCAGGAAGTGGCGAGCTACATTGCCGAGCTAAGGCGACTTGCAGGACAATGTGAATTTGATGGCTACCTGCAGCAAATGCTCAGAGACTTTTTTGTATTGGGCATTGGCCACAAGACCATCCTACGAAAACTTTTGACTGTAGAGACACCGACCCTCAGTAAGGCCATTGCGATAGCACAGGCGTTTATGTCCACCAATGATAACACCAAACAAATCTCTCAGCACACAAGTGCTAGCAATGTTCATAAATTAACTGGAACTGTGTTTGCGAGCAGAAATGTACAAGGCAGAACCCACGAGTCTGCAACTGCCAGCAGGCCTCAGGTGACCCAGATGACTCAGAGTCCCCAACAAAGGATGAATGCAAGGCAATTCACACCTTGTTGGTGTTCTGGAGGCATCCATTCAGCCTGTTCATGCTGCTTCAAAGGATATGTTTGCAAGAGCTGTGGAACAATGGGGCACCTCCAACGAGCTGCAAGCTCTGCAAAACCTGCTAACCACCACATGGTAGAGGAAGATCGGTCCATGGTGGATCAAAGCAATTTTGAGCCTCAGAGAGAGGAGGCAGATGCTGAAGTACACGGGGTGCACACATTTTCGACGAAATGTCCACCTATAATGCTAAACGTAAAATTGAATGGCTTACCTGTAGCCATGGAACTGGACACTGGCGCTAACCAATCCATCATGAACAAAAAGATGTTTGAGAGACTGTGGTGCAACAAGGCACTCAGACCAGCCCTGTGCCCTATGCACATGAAACTGAGAACGTACACCAAAGAGCTTATCACTGTCCTGGGCAGCGCCATGGTGCACGAACTGCCACTCTGGATTGTCCTGGGCGATGGCCCCACACTGCTTGGAAGAAGCTGGTTGGGCAAAATCCGCTGGAACTGGGATGACATCCGAGCGCTATCACATGTCGATGAGGCCTCATGTACCCAGGTTCTTAACAAATTTCTTTCCCTTTTTGAGCCAAGCATTGGAAACATTTCCAGGGCGAAAGTACGGATACACTTGGTCCCAGAGGCACGACCCATTCACCACAAGGCGCGAGCGGTACCTCACATGATGAGGGAGAGAGTGGAAATCGAGCTGGACAGGCTGCAACGCGAGGGCATCATCTTCCCAGTGGAATTAAGCGAGTGAGCCAGCCCGATTGTTCCAGTACTCAAAAGTGATGGCACAGTCAGGATTTGCGGCGATTATAAAGTAACTATTAATCGTTTCTTGCTACAGGACCAATAGCCGCGACCTAAGGCAGACAACCTATTTGTGACGCTGGCAGGAGGCAAGACGTTCACCAAGCTTGACCTGACTTCGGCGTACATGACGCAGGAGCTGGAGGCGTCTTCGAAGGGCCTCATCTGCACCAACACGCACAAGGGACTGTTCATCTACAACAGATGCCCATTTGGAATTCGGTCGGCTGCAGCGATCTTCCAGAGAAACATGGAGAGCCTATTCAAGTCAGTACCACACACGGTGGTCTTTCAGGACAACATATTGTCACGGGTTGGGACACCGCCGAGCACCTACAAAACCTGGACTGGATCGCGTAGGGTTGCGGCTGAAGAGGTCGAAATGCGTCTTCATGGCAACAGAAGTGGAGCTTTTGGGGAGAAAGATCGCGGCGGACAGCATTCGGCCTACAGACGCCAAGACAGAGGCTATCAGGAACGCGCCCAGGCCACAGAACATCACAGAGCTGCGGTTGTTCCTGGGATTCTTCAACTATTTTGATAACTTCCTACTGGGCTTAAGCACCCTTTTAAAGCCCTTACATGTGTTATTGCGCAAAGGTGAGAACTGGGTATGGGGAAAAAAACCAAGTAATTGCTTTTGAGAAAGCCAGAAACATTTTATGCTCCAACAAGCTGCTTGTATTGTATAACCCGTGTAAAAGACTTGTGCTAGCATGTGACGCGTCGTCGTATGGAGTCGGGTGTGTATTACAACAAGCTAACGTTGTGGGGAAGTTGCAACCTGTCGCCTATGCTTCCAGGAGCTTGTCTAAGGCTGAGAGGGCCTACAGCATGATTGAGAAAAAGACATTAGCGTGTGTGTTCGGGGTAAAGAAAATGCATCAGTACCTGTTTTTGGCCTCAAATTTGAGCTGGAAACCGATCACAAGCCCCTCACATCCCTGTTCGCTGAAAACAAGGGGATAAATACTAATGCCTCAGCCCGCATACAAAGGTGGGCACTCACACTATCAGCGTATAACTATACCATCCGCCACAGGCCAGGCACCGAGAACTGTGCGGATGCTCTCAGTCGGCTACCATTGCCCACCACGGGAGTGGAAATGGCGCAGCCTGCAAACTTGTTGATGGTGGCGCAGCCCGCAGACTTGTTGATGGTCATGGAAGCGTTTGAAAATGATAAATCGCCTGTCACGGCCCGCCAGATTAGGACTTGGACCAGCCAAGATCCTCTGCTGTCTCTAGTAAAAAAAACTGTGTATTGTATGGGAGCTGGGTCAGCATTCCCGTTGAAATGCACGAGCCAATCAAGCCGTCCAGTGGCGAAAGGACGAGCTGTCCATTCAGGCAGACTGCCTGTTGTGGGGTAACTGCGTAGTGCTAACAAAAAAGGGCAGGAAGACGTTCATCTCGGATCTCCACAGCACACACCCGGGTATAGTAATGATGAAAGCGATAGCCAGATGCCATGTGTGGTAGCCCAGTATCGGCTCTGACTTAGAGTCCTGTGTACGGCAATGCAGCGTATGTGCTCAGTTGAGCAACACGCCCAGAGAGGCACCACTAAGTTTGTGGTCCTGGCCCTCCAGACCATGGTCGAGGATCTATGTCGACCATGCGGGCCTGTTTCTCGGTAAAATGTTCCTGGTGGTGGTAGATGCTTTTTCAAAATGGATTGAATGTGAAATAATGTCGGGAAGCACCGCCACCGCCACCATTGAAAGCCTGAGGGCCATGTTTGCCACCCACGGCCTGCCTGACATACTGGTCAGTGACAACGGGCCATGTTTCACCAGTGCCGAATTTAAAGAATTCATGACCCGCAATAGGATCAAACATGTCACCTCAGCCCCGTTTAAACCAGCCTCCAATGGGCAGGCAGAGCGGGCAGTACAAACCATCAAACAGAGTCTTAAACGAGTCACAGAAGGCTCACTCCAAACCCGCCTGTTCCGAGTACTGCTCAGCTACCGCACAAGACCCCACTGACTGACAGGGGTACCCCCGGCTGAGCTACTCATGAAAAGGACACTTAAAACCAGACTCTCGCTGGTTCACCCCAACCTGCATGATCAGGTAGAGAGCAGGCGGCAGCAACAAAATGTAAACGATGGTCGCGCCACTGTGTCACGGGAAATTGATCTGAATGACCCTGTATATGTGCTAACCTATGGACGTGATCCCAAGTGGATCGCAGGCACGGTGATAGCTAAAGAAGGGAATAGGGTGTTTGTAGTCAAACTAGACAATGTACAAAATTGCAGAAAGCACCTGGACCAAACGAGGTTGCGGTTCACAGACTGCCCTGAACAACCCACAGCAGACACCACCTTTTTCGAGCCCACAACACACACCCAAAGGATCAACGACACCACACCGGACCAGTAAATCGAACCCATCACGCCCAACAGCGCAGCGAGGCCAGGCTCACCTAGCAGCCCTGCAGGGCCAACAACACGCCAGCCCAGCGAGGGCACAGCCAACACACCAGAACAGACATTTGTACCGAGGCGGTCCACCAGGGAAAGAAAGGCTCCCAACCGCCTCACCTTGTAAATAGTTTTCACTTTGACTTTGCGGGAGAGTGATGTTGTGTATCTGTAAAGCATGCACTCTCATGTTCCGCCACCAGGGAGCTCATCCCCTGACGTCCCAAGGGATCCCAGCATCCCTTGGGAGCATTGTATATTAGCCGGCCCCTAAGGCCTGTTCCTCACTCTGGAGTGTCTTAATAAAAACTGAGGTCACTGTTACTTTAACCTCCCTGTGTGCAGCCTCATCTGTATTAGAAACACAATAGATAGTAACAGACTTCAGGAGGACATAGACAGACTGGTGCAATGGGCAGTCACATGGCAGATGAAATTTAATACCAATTGTGAAGTGAAACATATTGCGAGGAAGAATATAAACTAAATGCTACAATTTTAAAAGGAGTGCTGGAACAGAAAGATCTGGGGGTGTATGTACACAATTCTTTGACAGGTCAAGTTGAGAAGGCTGTTAAAAAATCATATGGGATCATTGGCTTTATTGATGTTAATCAGTGTGCAATGCTAATTTGACGTCAGCACTGCCATTTTCTAGTTCCACTCTCCAGCCTATGCCCTGTCTTAATATCACACTGCTGAACATGATGTTAAATGGCATGAAGGACCTCCCTCCACCCCCGCTCAGCGTTATTGAACGGAATCATGAACTACTTACAGGTTAGTTGCTGGATTATTTCTTCTGGCTGCTGGTGCAATTCTATGTATTCTTGGAGCTTTCCTATTTTTGGCTAAACATAGAAACATAGAAAATAGGTGCAGGAGTAGGCCATTCGGCCCTTCGAACCTGCACCACCATTCAATATGATCATGGCTGATGATGCAACTTTAGTACTCCATTCCTGCTTTCTCTCCATACCCCTTGATCCCTTTAGCCGTAAGGGCCACATCTAACTCCCTTTTGAATATATCTAACGAACTGGCCTTAACAACTTTCTGTGGTAGAGAATTCCACAGGTTCACAATTCTCTGAGTGAAGAAGTTTCTCCTCATCTCAGTCCTAAATGGTTTACCCCTTATCCTTAGACTGTCACCCCTGGTTCTGGACTTCCCCAACATCGGGAACATTCTTCTTGCATCTAACCTGTTCAGTCCTGTCAGAATTTTATATGTTTCTATGAGATCCCCTCTCATCCTTCTAAACTCCAGTAATACAGGCCCAGTCAATCCAGTCTCTCCTCATATGTCAGTCCTGCCATCCCAGGAATCAGTTTGGTGAACCTTCACTACACTCCCTCAATAGCATGAATGTCCTTCCTCAGATTAGGAGACCAAGATGGAACACAATATTCCAGGTGAGGCCTCACCAAGGCCCTGTACAACTGCAGTAAGACCTCCCTGCTCCTGTACTCAAATCCTCTCGCTATGAAGGCCAACATGCCATTTGCCTTCTTCACCGCCTGCTGTACCTGCATGCCAACCTTCAATGACTGATGAACCATGACACCCAGGTCTTATTGCACCTCCCCTTTTCCTAATCTGCCGCCATTCAGATAATATTCTGCCTTCGTGTTTTTGCCACCAAAGTGGATAACCTCACATTTATCCGCATTATACTGCATCTGCCATGCATTTGCCCACTCACCTCATCTGTCCAAGTCACCCTTCAGCCTCTTGGCATCCTCCTCACAGCTCACAACGCCTCCCAGCTTAGTGCCATCTGCAAACTTAGAGATATTACACTCAATTCCTTCATCTAAATCATTGATGTACATTGTAAATAGCTGGGGTCCCAGCACTGAGCCCTGCGGCACCCCACTAGTCACTGCCTGCTCGTTGCAATAGTTTACAGGGCACCGTCTCGCTGGTGCTGAAGTACTTTTTTGGTGATTTAAAGGCTTGTGCTGAAACTGGTTGCTTCCAGGTATGGGTGGTCAGGTATGACTTTCTCTTGAAATTGAGCATGTTGGGAGAATGAAGAGAGGCCATGCAGAGCAGGACAAGCTGCTAGAAGAGGGAAGAGGAGGAGGGGGGAGAAAGGCTCCGAGTAGGTGGCCATATCCACAGAGAGTCTTTAGGGAGCAATTCTCTTCCCTGAACTTCAGTGAGGACCAATACTTGAGACGCCTTTGCTTCACTAAAGAGGTCGTGACTGAAATCTGCCAAGGCTGCAGCCACAGCTGCAACCTCAAAGCAGAGCAAGGACCGCATTGCCTGTGGTTGTGAAGGTGAACATGGCTCTTAACTTGTGTCTAACTCCTTCCAGGCTGCTGCTGGCGATAAAGGCAACATCTCGCAGTTTGTGCTGCGCTGCCGCATAAGGGAGGCCAGTGAGGCTCTCTATACACAGACACAGCTTCATCTCATTTCCTCTTTTTAGAGACTAAGCAGACGGAGCAAACACAAGGATTTGCTCAGATTGCAGGCTTCATAAGAACATAAAAAATAGGAGCAGGAGTGGGCCATACGGCCCCTGGAGCATGATCTGCCGTTCAATAAGATCAGATTTGATCATCGATGTCAACTCACTTTCCCACTCGATCTCCATATCCCTTGATTCTTCTGGAGTCCAAAAATCTATCTATCTCAATCTTGAATATACTGAAAGCGCTTTACAGTCAATGAAGTACTTTTTTGAAGTGTAGTCACTATTGTAATGTAGGAAACAAGGAACATTATAGAGCACATCATCAGCATCCTCGAGCAATGCTTCCTCTGCCTGGACCAATCTGGAGGAGTCCTGCCAGAGGGAACAGCCCTTGCCACCACCTATCAGGCGAGAAGCTGAGGAACGAGCGGAGAATGAGGAGGAGGAAGAAGATGTGGAGGAGGAGGAGAAACAGGAGGAACAGGAAGTGGAAGGGATGCTGCCTGGGCTCTACAGTATCAAATAATTTGTGAGTGATACCAGTAATTTCAAGAAGAATTCCCCAATTATTAACAATCTCACACTCCTTATCGATCCTTTGTCACTGACCATCACATCATTCTCCTTCCGACAACACAAATCTAAAAAACAAAATACACATTCCAAACCAAATTTATAAATTAAATCATGCTGCAATACATACAAAATTAAACTAAGCACCCTTGTGCATTCACTTCATGCCTCTTCTGTGTGCTTTTCCTCTCCAAGTGCTCCTACACAGTGCTACCCCACTGGCTGCAGCAGGGCTGATGGAAGGCTGCTGACCTTCAATTGAGAAGACTGCAGATGGCCTTGGATGGCGATCTTGAGCAGCTCTGGGCCGAGAAAGCCTAACTGCAGACTGCACCACCTTGGCATGGGCGGCAGCAGTCTGGGCTGGTTGGCTGACAGGTAACAGTAAGGGCACTGGCGGAGTGGCTGGGGTGGGAGCAGGAATGCTGTAATCCTGAGAAAGGAAAGCAAGTTCATGCTCCACAAAGCTATTGCCACTCCCCCCGGGGCAGCGTTTCAGCAATCCTAGTAATTTGTTGGAGAATACACTGCTGGTCAAATGTGAAACCCTGGAAGCCCCGTTGAACATGATACTTAAAAGGTTGATGGTGGATAGGCAATGGCAGACATTTAAGGATTACATGGATGAACTATAACAATTGCACATCCCTGTCTGGCGTAAAAATAAAACCGGGAAGGTGGCTCAACTGTGGCTAACAAGGGAAATTAGGGATAGTGTTAAATCCAAGGAAGAGGCATATAAATTGGCCAGAAAAAACAGCAAACCTGAGGACTGGGAGAAATTTAGAATTCAGCAGAGGAGGACAAAGGGTTTAATTAGGAGGGGGAAAATAGAGTATGAGAATAAGCTTGCAGGGAACATAAAAACTGACTGCAAAAGTTTCTATAGATATGTGAAGAGAAAAAGATTAATGAAGACAAATGTAGGTCCATTGCAGTCAGAATCAGGTGAATTTATAATGGGGAACAAAGAAATGGCAGACCAATTGAACAAATACTTTGGTTCTGTCTTCACTAAGGAAGACACAAATAATCTTCCGGAAATACTAGGGGACCGAGGGTCTAGCGAGAAGGAGGAACTGAAAGAAATCCCCATTAGTCAGGAAATTGTATTCGGGAAATTGATGGGATTGAAGGCCAATAAAGCCCCAGGCCCTGATAATCTGCATCCCAGAGTACTTAAGGAAGTGGCCCTAGAGAGAGTGGATGCATTGGTGGTCATTTTCCAACATTCTATAGACTCTGGATCAGTTCCTATGGATTGGAGGGTAGCTAATGTAACCCCACTTTTTAAAAATGGAGGGTGAGAGAAAACAGGGAAATATAGACCGGTTAGCCTGACATCGGTAGTGGGGAAAATGTTGGAATCAATTATTAAAGATGTAATAGCAGCGCATTTGGAAAGCAGTGACAGGATCGGTTCAAGTCAGCATGGATTTATGAAAGGGAAATCATGCTTGTCAAATCTAGAGTTTTTTGAGGATGTAACTAGTAGAGTGGACAAGGGAGAACCAGTGGATGTGGTGTATTTGGACTTTCAAAAGGCTTTTGACAAGGTCCCACACAAGAGATTAGTGTGCAAAATTAAAGCACATGGTATTGGGGGTAATATATTGATGTGGATAGAGAACTAGTTGGCAGATAGGAAGCAAAGAGTAGAAATAAACGGGTCCTTTTCAGAATGGCAGACAGTGACTAGTTGAGTACCGCAAGGTTCAGTGCTGGAACCCCAACTATTTACAATATACATCAATGATTTAGACAAAGGAATTGAATGTAATATCTCCAAGTTTGCAGATGACATTAAGCTGGGTAGCAGTGTGAGCTGTGAGGAGGATGCTAAGGTGAGTGGGCAAATGCATGACAGATGCAGTATAAAGGAGATAAATGTGAGGTTATACACTTTGGTGGCAAAAACACGAAGGCAGAATATTATCTGAATGGCGACAGATTAGGAAAGGGGGAGCTGCAACGAGACCTGGGTGTCATGGTTCAGTCAGTCATTGAAGGTTGGCATGCAGGTACAGCAGGTGGTGAAGAAGGCAAATGGCATGTTGGCCTTCATAGCGAGAGGATTTGAGTATGGGAGTAGGGAGGTCTTACTGCAGTTGTACAGGGCCTTGAATATTGTGTACAGTTTTGGTCTCCTAATCTGCGGAAGGACATTCTTCATATTGAGGGAGTGCAACGAAGGTTCACCAGACTGATTCCCGGGATGGCAGGACTGACATATGAGGAGAGACTGGATCGACTGGGCCTGTATTCACTGGAGTTTAGAAGGATAAGAGGGGATCTCATAGAAATATATAAAATTCTGACGGGACTGGACAGGTTAGATGCAAGAAGAATGTTCCCGATGTTGGGGAAGTCCAGAACCAGGGGTCACAGTCTAAGGATAAGGGGTAAACCATTTAGGACTGAGATGAGGAGAAACTTCTTCACTCAGAGAATTGTGAACCTGTGCAATTCTCTGCCACAGAAAGTTGTTGAGGCCAGTTCGTTAGATATATTCAAAAGGGAGTTAGAACATAAGAACATAAGAACATAAGAATTAGGAACAGGAGTAGGCCATCTAGCCCCTCGAGCCTGCTCCGCCATTCAAAAAGATCATGGCTGATCTGGCCGTGGACTCAGCTCCACTTACCCGCCCGCTCCCCATAACCCTTAATTCCCTGATTGGTTAAAAATCTATCTATCTGTGATTTGAATACATTCAATGAGCTAGCCTCAACTGCTTCCTTGGGCAGAGAATTCCACAGATTCACAACCCTCTGGGAGAAGAAATTCCTTCTCAACTCGGTTTTAAATTGGCTCCCCCGTATTTTGAGGCTGTGCCCCCTAGTTCTAGTCTCCCCGACCAGTGGAAACAACCTCTCTGCCTCTATCTTGTCTATCCCTTTCATTATTTTAAATGTTTCTATAAGGTCACCCCTCATCCTTCTGAACTCCAACGAGTAAAGACCCAGTCTACTCAATCTATCATCATAAGGTAACCCCCTCATCTCCGGAATCAGCCGAGTGAATCGTCCCTGTACCCCCTCCAAAGCCAGTATATCCTTCCTTAAGTAAGGTGACCAAAACTGCACGCAGTACTCCAGGTGCGGCCTCACCAATACCCTGTACAGTTGCAGCAGGACCTCCCTGCTTTTGTACTCCATGTGGCCCTTACGACTAAAGGGATTAAGGGGTATGGAGAGAAAGCAGGAATGGGGTACTAAAGTTGCATCATCAGCCATGATCATATTGAATGGTGGCGCAGGCTCAAAGGGCCGAATGGCCTACTCCTGCACCTATTTTCTATGTTTCTATGTTTCCTGCACCTGTTTCCTATGTTTCTATGTAACACTGGTATGCACAGTTATGATGGGAGTAATCTGAGCTTCCAGCGCAGCACTCAGACTTTTGGTAGAAGCTGCTTGTGCTGCAATAGAAGCTGAGACGTTGGCCTTCAGACACTACTGGGTTCCACAGTTGTGCTTGTTAAATATGGAAGAACTCCACAAGACTGAGTACTGTGAGATAAAACTGATGTGACCTTAGTCTCTTTAATACAACTCGAGTGCCTAAGCAGCCTCGCAGACAACCTTTTATACGCCCTTGCACGAGGTGTACAGGTGACCCTTGGGCCTCCAACAGTTGAGCCCTCTGGTGGCAAGTCTTACACAGTTACAATGTTTACATACATAACATCACTTCCCCCCCCCCCCCCCAAAGTCTTTGATACAAATTATTTACAAGTTGAGATGATCCGGGGCCCTACGCTCCCTGGTTGATCGTCTGAGTTCAAACTCTGGCATGGGTGAGTTGGCCGGACCATTGCTGCACTGCGGCGCGGCTGGTCTGACAGGACTGTTGGGAATGGTGGGTTTACCCTCTTGATTCACAGCGAGATCGATTGCTAGTTGGGTGTGTGTTGGTGGATCGATGATGGTGATGTCCTCTTCAGGTTGTTCCTGGTTGTCAGTGAGCCGCAGTTTGGTCCGATCTAAATGCTTTCTGCACGTTTGTCCACTCAATAGTTTGACTATAAACACTCTATTCCCCTCCTTGGCCAAGACAGTGCCAACAACCCATTTAGGACCATGACAAACACAGGGTCATTAACATCAATGTCACGCGATACAGCCGTGTGATTGTGGTACATGTTTTTACGGTAACGCCCCGTTTCCACATGATCATTTAGATCCGGGTGGACTCGGGAGAGCCTGGTTTTGAGTGCTCTGTTCATTAACAATTCTACAGGGGGAACCCCAGTGAGCGAGTGAGGTCGTGTCCAGTAGCTGAGCAGAACCCGAGATAAGCGGGTCTGCAAGGAGCCTTCCGTCATTCATTTCAAGCTCTGCTTGGTAGTTTGGACTGCCTGTTCTGCTTGACCGTTGGATGTGGGCTTAAATGGGGCAGACCTGACATAAGAACATAAGAATTAGGAACAGGAGTAGGCCATCTAGCCCCTCGAGCCTGCTCCACCATTCAACAAGATCATGGCTGATCTGGCCGTGGACTCAGCTCCACTTACCCGCCCGCTCCCCATAACCCTTGATTCCCTTATTGGTTAAAAATCTATCCATCTATGATTTGAATACATTCAATGAGCTAACCTCAACTGCTTCCTTGGGCAGAAAATTCCACAGATTCACAACCCTGTTTGATGCCATTGCGGGTCATAAACTCATTGAATTCCGAGCTGGTGAAACACAGTCCATTGTCACTGACAAGGACGTTGGGCAAGCCATGAGTGGCGAACATAGCCCGGAAGCTTTCAATGGTGGCAGTGGATGTGCTGGATGACATGATTATGCACTCAATCCATTTAGATAAGCGTCCACAACTAAAAACATCTTTCCGAGAAAGGGGCCAGCAAAATCTACATGGATCCTGGACCACGGTTTGGAGGGCCATGACCACAGACTCAATCGAGCCTCCCTTGGTGCATTGCTCAGTTGTGAGTATGTGTTGCACTGGTGTACGCATGACTCTAAGTCCGAGTCAATGCCGGGCCATTAAACATGCGACCTGGCTATAGTCTTCATCATGACTATACCAGGGTGGGTATTGTGTAGGTCGCGCATAAACGTTTCCCTACCTTTTTTTGGCAAAACCACGTGATTACCCCTTGAGACAATCCGACTGGATGGACATTTCAGCTTTGCATCGGTGAAACAGCTTAATTTCATCTTGCATTTCCCCGGGAACAGCCGACCAGCTCCCATTGAGGACGCAACTTTTCACAAGTGATAACACAGGATCCTGGCTGGTCCAGATCCTGATCTGGCGAGCAATGACAGGTGACCCCGCGCTCTTAAAAGCATCCGTGACCAGAAGCAAGTCTGCAGGCTGCGCCATTTCCATCCCGATAGTGGGCAATGGTAGCCGACTGAGGGCATCAGCACAGTTCTCCGTACCTGGTCTGTGGTGGATAACATAGTCATAGGCGGACAATGTTAGTGCCCAGCTTTGGATGCAGGACGAAGCATTGGTGTTTATACCTTTGCTTTCTGAGAACAGCGAAATGAGTGGTTTGTGGTCAGTTTCAAGCTCAAACCGAAGTCCAAATGGGTATTGGTGCATTTTCTTAGCCCCATATACACATGCCAATGCCTCTTTCTCGAACATACTGTCGGCTCTTTCAGCCTTAGACAGACTTCTAGACGCGTATGCAACCGGGTGAAGTTTGCCCGATACATTAGTTTGCTGTAACACACAGCCGACCCCGTATGAAGATGCATCACAAGCTAGCACTAATCATTCACATGGGTCATACAGTACAAGTAACTTATTAGAACAAAGTAGGTTTCTGGCCTTCTCAAAGGCTGTCTCTTGAGATTTACCCCAAACCCAGTCATCACCCTTACGTAGCAACATGTGCAACGGTTCCAGCAAAGTGATTAACCCAGGTAGAAAGTTACCAAAATAGTTGCGGAGTACCAGGAACAAACACAGCTCCATCACATTCTGTGGTCTGGGTGCATTTTTGATGGCCTCCGTCTTAGAGTCCGTGGGTCTGATGCCATCTGCCGCAATCTTTCTCCCCAAAAATTCAACCTCTGGCGCC
This sequence comes from Pristiophorus japonicus, assembly GCF_044704955.1. Classification (NCBI taxonomy): domain Eukaryota; kingdom Metazoa; phylum Chordata; class Chondrichthyes; family Pristiophoridae; genus Pristiophorus; species Pristiophorus japonicus. Next base: position 275,606,744 of record NC_091978.1, on the reverse strand, counting down.
AGGAAAACACTCTTGGAGCGTTTCAGCCTGATTCCCACTCTGTCTGGTTGACTTAGAACCTCTTCCAGGTCGTGCAGGTGTTCGGTGGTGTCACGACCAGTGATCAGCAGCCGAGCGAATCCCAAAAGGGCACCTGTGGTATATAAACAGTCCTTTGTGCGTGTTGATGCACGGCAATCTTTTTGAAGATTCAGCCAGCTTCTGTGTCATGTAGGTGGAGATTAGGGTCAACTTGGTAAACGACTTCCCCCTGCTAACATTGCGAACAGGTCATCCGCCTTGGGTAGCGGGTACTGTCCTGTAACGAGACTCTGTTGATCGTTACCTTGTAGTCTCCGCAGATTCTGACCGTGCCATCGCTTTTCAACACCGGAACAATCGGACTGGCCCACTCGTTGAACTTGACTGGCGATATGATTCTCTCTCATTGAAGTCTGTCCAGTTCGGTCTCGACTTTCTGCCTCATCATATAGGGAACCGCTCGAGCCTTGTGATGAACCGGCCTTGCATCGGGGACTGGATGGATCTGCACCTTGGTGCCTGTGAAGTTGCCGAGGCCTGGTTCAAATAGCGACAGAAACTTGCTCAGCACTTGGGTGCATGAGGCATCATCCATTGAAGATAATGCTTTGATGTCGTCCCAGTTCTATCGAATCTTTCCCAGCCAGCTTCTGCCGAATAGCATTTGGCGATTGCCTGGTACAATCCACAGTGATAAATCATGCACAGTTCCATCATACAATACCTTAACTGCCGCACTGCCAATGACTGGTATGAGCTCTTTGGTGTAGGTGCGCAGCTTTGTCTAAATCAGGCTCAGTTTGGGCCTTTGTGCCTTGTTGCCCCACAGTTTCTCAAAAGCCTTCTGGCCTGTAATTGACTGACTCGCCCCCATGTCCAACTCCATTGATACCGAATACCATTCAATTTGACTTTCAACATAATAGGAGGGCTCTTGGTGGTGAAGGTGTGTACCCCATACACTTCTTCCTCGGGTTGAGTTGCCTCTCTTGTTTGTTCTGCGTGATCCGCGCCTGATCGATCATCCTCTGCCAACTTTGCCATGCGATGAGTCGCAGCACTCTTGCACATTCGCTGGAGGTGCCCCATTGTTTGGCAGACTTTGCACACGTAGTGCTTGAATTGACATTGATGGGCTCTATGATTACCCCCGCAGCACCAACATGGTGCTAATGGATTTGCATTCACGCCCAATGGCAGACTCTGAGTCATCCTAGGTCTTGCAGCTGAAGATGTGTAGTCCCTGCCATATGCAGTTCTGCCTGCTAGCGACGTTATTTTATGCACAGTACTTGCCGGTGAGCTTCGATGCTGGGAAGATATCTGTCTGGTATTATCGCACGTGGTTATGAATGCCTGGGCTATCGTGATGGCCTTGCTCCGTGCTGGCTGCACACAACAATCATGGAAATCAGCAGGCAGTATGGATTTGACATGCTGTCTGCAGCGCAATGAACAGGATTAATCGCGCACTGCGATCTCTGCACCCGTTTTCAGGGATTATCCAATTTAATCCACAGAGAGTACAAATGCAAGGAAGTTATGCAAAACATTTATAAATCAATGGTTTGGCCTCAGCTGGAGTATTGTGTCCAATTCTGGACACCACACTTTAGGAAGGATGTGAAGGCATTAGAAAGGGTGTAGAAGAAATTTACTAGAATGGTGCCAGGGACGAGGGACTTCAGTTATGTGGAGAGACTGGAGAAGCTGCGGTTGTTTTCCTTACAGCAGAGAAGGTTAAGAAGAAATTTGACAGAGGTGTTCAAAATCATGAACGGTTTTGATAGAGTAAACAGGAGAAACTGTTTCCAGTGGCAGAAGAGTCGGTAACCAGTGGACACATAATTACGATGATTGGCAAAAGAACCAGAGGTGATCTGAGGAAAACATTTTTTACTCAGTGAGTTGTTGTGATCTGAAATTCATAGCCTGAAAGGGTAGTGGAAGTGAATTCAAAATAGCTTTCAAAAGGGAATTGGATAAATACTTGAGGGGAAAAAAATTACAGGGTTGTGGAGAAAGAGCAGGGGAATGGGACTAATTGGATCGATCGACTAAAGAGCCGGCACAGGAACGATGGGCCGAATAGCCTTCTTCTGTGCTGTATCTTTCTATGATTCTATGGTCATGGTTGGGAATGGGGCACTTTCCATTTTGGCCGCCCAATGTTATCAGCAAGCATTTTTAGCGGAGGTATAATACGGTTAGATGTAAAACAAAGCTATCATATCTCTCCCCCAATATTGTACACCAACTATACCCTCAGCAGAGCACCCATTTCCCATACCAGCTGGCATATTTGGCACTCAATTGGCAACCTCATTCAATCAGTGTTGAATTAGGGGTTCTTGCCACTAAAACCAGTTCCATAATTTTTTAATACATAAATTATGCATAAATGAAGTCCTGTCCTATCACGGAGTTAAAAAAATAATCATTTCTTTAAATGGGTGCTACAGTTAGCACTTAACATAAAGAAGAATATTTAGCCCAGGGTTTTCTGAAGTGTTCATTATCAGATTTGCTCTGATGAAAATGTAGGGGGTAATTTTGAGTCCAGGTTGCCAGTAGGAAGTCTTGCCAGCAGAAATTTTCATGTGGGCAGCACCAACTGGAAATCTGGGAACGCAGTCCTGCCACCACTAAAATAAATGGTCAGACAATCATGGGCAGTGCGTGCCCCAATTTCTGACAAGTGATGTCAGACGGTAAATGTTAAACTTATTGATGATCTACGCTATCCATCCGAACCTTTACTGATCTCCAATAACGAGATATACTTCAGATACTGTGACAAACACATTGGCCCAGAACGTCCTTGGAGCTGTCATCCTAATAATTTTTTTTTTAAACTGAATTTTTAAACACTTCACTAAATAACAAGCAGAATTAAAAGTGACAAAAGGTTCCTTGTTCATCATGACATTAGCAGCACTCTGTTCATTTTTTTAAAATTTCAATTGAACATGATTTACAATGAAGTTATAGCTCACAAAGCTTGTATTTTGTAGACTTAGACCCTTTCTAATGTGAACACTAAAAAAGAGACAGATTGAAGATTCTAATATGTCCTTACTATACAGTATAAATGCACATGAGACCCATACTTGAGAGAAGGTCACTCTGTGACCAGTTACCTTTATTACCAAAGCCTCAAGTGATGAAGGTGGGTGGAGCTTCCCCTTTTATACCTGAAAGCCCAGGTTAGGAGTGTCTCCCACAAATTTGCCTCCTGTGGTCAGTGTTCTCAAGGTGTACAACTTAGGTCAGCTTATACATGGGTTACAATGATAGTTGAATGCATGACATCACCTCCCCCACAAAGTCTTATTGGGGTCACAGGTTAAGTCTCTCTGGTGGTTTACACTCCCTTGTAGAGCGCCTGAGTTGGGGCTCCAGTTGTTGGGCACTGGCCTGAGTGTCTGCTGTTTGCGGTGCCTCAGGGCTGTCCTGATTGCCCACAGTGACTGGGCCCTCCTCCACTTGGTTCCGGTGTTCGATCACCTGTGGTGGAGTAAACTTTACGTCATGTTCTTCCTCTGATTCTTCTATGGGGTAGCTCCTTTTAGATTGATCCATGTGTTTGTGGCAGATTTGCCAATTGGTAAGTTTAACTACCAAATCCCTATTCCCCTCTTTGGCAATAACAGTGCCTGCAAACCATTTGGGCCCTGCAGCATAATTAAGGACAAAAACAGGATCATTGACATCAATACATCGCGCCCTCGCATTCCTGTCATGGTAGTCACATTGTGACTGACGCCTGCTCTCAACAATTTCTTTCATACTAGGGTGTATAAGGGATAACCTGGTTTTGAGCGTCCTTTTCATTAGCAGCTCTGCGAGTGGAACCCCTGTGAGCGAGTATGGTCGGGATCTATTGGCCAACAGGAGGCATGATAAGCGGCTTTGTAGGGAACCCCCTTGGATTCTGAGCATCCCCTGTTTGATTTTCTGCACTACTCGTTCCACCTGGCCGTTTGAGGCCGGCTTGAATGGTGCCGTTCTGACACGGTTGATTCTATTGCCTGCCATGAAGTCCTGGAATTCAGTGCTTGTGAAGCACGGGCTATTGTCGCTGACCAAGACGTACGGTAGACATGGGCGGCGAATATTGCCCATAGACTTTCTACCGTGGCAGAGGATGTGCTTGAATTTAAAATGGCACGCTCAATCCATTTGGAGTAGGCGTCTACTACAACCAAAAACATTTTTCCCATGAAAGGACCTGCATAGTCCACATGGATGCGTGACCATGGCTTGGCAGGCCAGGACCAGGGGCTAAGGGGGGCTTCCCTGGGTGCGTTGCCCAGCTGAGCACATGTGTTGCACCTGCGAACACAAAGTTCCAGGTCTGCATCTATATCTGGCCACCAAACGTGTGACCTGGCAATTGCCTTCATCATGACAATGCCTATGTGCTCATTGTGAAGTTCTCTGATAAACACCTCTCTGCCCTTCTGGGGCATGACTACTTGGTTTCCCCACAGTAGGCAATCGGCCTGAATCGAGAGTTCATCCCTGCGCCTATGAAATGGTTTAAACTCCTCAGGGCATGCACTGTACGTGGCTGCCCAGTCCCCATTCAGGACACATTTCTTAACTAAAGACAGTAGCGGGTCTTTATTTGTTCAGACTTTAATCTGACGGGCTGTCACAGGTGAGCCTTCGCTTTCGAAAGCTTCAACAGCCATGACCATCTCAGCATCATGCTCAGCTGCCCCCTCAGTGGTGGCTAGTGGGAGCCTGCTGAGTGCTTCGGCACAGCTTTCAGTGCCCAGGCTGTGCCGAATTGTGTAGTCATAGGCGGCTAACGTAAGTGCCCACCTCTGTATGCGGGCCAATGCATTCGCATTTATGGCCTTGTTGTCGGCCAAAAGGGACGTTAGGGGTTTGTGATCTGTCTCCAGCTCAAATTTTCTGCCAAATAGGTACTGGTGCATTTTTTTTACTGCATATACACATGCTAGCATTTCCTTTTCTACCATCCCGTAGCCCCTTTCTGCCTGGGACAGACTTCTGGAGGCATAAGCTACTGGCTGTAGCTGACCATTGGCATTCACATGCTGCAACACACACCCGACCCCATAGGACAAAGCATCGCACGTTAGAACAAGTTTCTTACACGGGTCACATAACGTTAACCGTTTGTTGGAGCATAACAAATTGCGTGCTCTATCAAAAGCCCTTTCCTGGCTGTCCCCCCAGACCCAATCACGACCTTTGCGTAGGAGCACATGTAGCGGCTCTAACAGCGTGCTCAATTTGGGAAGAAAGTTACCAAAATAGTTCAGGAGCCCCAGGAACGACGCAGCTCCGTCGTGTTACGGGGTCTGGGTGCTCTCTGGATCACTTCCATTTTGGACGCAGTAGGTCTGATCCCATCTGCTACTACCCTCCTCCCCAAGAATTCTACCTCTGGAGCTAAGAAGACGCACTTCGCCTTTTTTGGTCGCAGCCCTACCCGGTCCAGTTTGCATAGCACCTCCTCCAGGTTGTGGAGGTGTTCTTCAGTATCGCGGCCTGTGATGAGGATGTTGTCTTGAAAAACTACCGTCCTTGGAATTGACTTGAGGAGGCTTTCCATATTTCGCTGAAAGATCGCGGCGGCCGAACAAATCCAAAACGGACATCTGTTATACTCAAACAACCCCTTGTGTGTCGTGATGGTGGTCAGCTTCTTCGGCTCACTCGCCAGCTCCTGGGTCATGTAAGCTGAGGTCGTCCAATTTTGAAAAAAGTTTGCCACCGGATAGCGTTGCAAAGAGGTCCTCCACTCTCGGTAGCGGGTACTGGTCTTGGAGTGACACCCGATTGATGGTGGCCTTGTAATCACCACATATCCTGACCGACCCATCCGCCTTGAGCACCGGCACAATCGGGCTCGCCCAGTCACTGAATTCGACTGGCGAGATGATGCCTTCCCTCAGCAGGCGGTCCAATTCGCATTCTATCTTTTCCCGCATCACGTATGGCACCGCTCTGGCCTTGTGGTATACTGGCCTGGCATCCGGGTTTATCTGAATCACTACCTTGGCCCCCATGAAAGTGCCGATGCCGGGTTGAAATAATGAGTCAAATTTGTCCAGGACCTGTGAGCATGATACTCGCTTCACAGAAGAAATTGCATTGACATTGCCCCATTTTCAGTTCATGACAGCAAGCCAACTCCTCCCCAGTAGTGCGGGACCATCCCCCGGGACAATCCAGAGTGGCAACCTGTTCTCCGAATCTTTGTGGGTCACGACTACCGTGGCGCTGCCTAGCACTGGAATGATCTCCTTTGTATATGTCTGTAGCTGTGCGTCAATCAGCAATAATTTTGGCCTCCTGGCCTTGGACACCCACAACCTTTCGAATTGTTTGATACTCATCAGGGACTGGCTGGCCGTTGTGTCCAGCTCCATTAATACTAGGATACCACTGTGGAGCATTTTCATCATTATCGGTGGCGTCCTGGTATATGAACTGTATATGTGCTACACATGAACTCGCTGAACTTCAGCTTCCAGCAATTTCCCCCAGTATTCATTTGGCCTCGTAGGGTGTACATCGGGCCCGTCCTCCTCCTACATCAACCTGGCTGCAAGCTTCCTGCACATATGCGCCAAGTGACCACTGACGCTGCAGTTTATGCAGGTATATTACGGATACCTGCAAGCTCTGGCTGGGTGTTTGCCTCCACACCTCCAGCATGAGCTAGAGGCCCCATTGTTGGAAACAAAAGTTCCATCACCAGTCGATCGTCTCTGACTTTCTCTGTAACTGTCCTTAAGCGCACCATTAACAGGTGTTGATGGCCCCATTATTGGCCGCATTGTCCATTGCGATGGCATGAATCGCCGTTCAGCTAGCCGTTATCTCTGTTGAATTCCCCCTTTGGGTTCGACTGCATGCTGGGGCATGTCCGATTGCCCTTGTCTGCCTAGAGAACTGTGTGCCACATTAACAATGTTGACTCCCTGGTCGTTTGCCGCATTTGAGCCAAGATTTTTTCCATAAATCATTCTGGTTTCTTCCTCCCCTGAGATAATTGTCTGGGCTATCATAGCCGCCGCTTCCAAGGTCAAGTCATTGGTCTCAATCAGTTTCCTGAAAACCCCAGCGTGCCCGATGCCCTCAATAAAAAAGTCTCGCAGCATCTCCACTCTGCATGCATCTGGGAACTTACATAGGCTCGCCAGTCGCCGGAGATCTGCCACGAAGTCTGGAACACTTTGCCCTTCTCGCGCCAGTGAAACCGGTAAAACCGGTGTCTCACCATGTGCATGCTGCTCGCAGGTTTAAGGGGTTCCCCGATCAACTTACTGAGCTCTTCGAACATCTTGTCCGCCGGCTTCTCTGGCGATAGAAGGTCCTTCATCAGGGAGTACGTTCTGGATCCACAAACCGTCAGGAGATGAGCCCTGCGTTTGTCGGCCGAATCCTGTCCCAACCATTCCTTAATGACAAAACTTTGCTGTAGTCTCTCAATAAAGTCATCCCAATCATCACCAACATAGTACCTCTCTTCTGTGCTGTTATTGGCCATGCTCGCGTGGTTTAAATCCCAGTTTCTCGTCGCCAATAATATGTCCTTACTATACAGTATAAATGCACAAGAGGCCCATACTTGAGAGAAGGTCACTCTGTGACCAGTTACCTTTATTACCAAAGTCTCAAGTGATGAAGGTGGGTGGAGCTTCCCCTTTTATACCTGAAAGTCCAGGTTAGGAGTGTCTCCCACAAGTTCGCCCCTTGTGGTCAATGTTCTCAAAGTGTACAACTTAGGTCAGCTTATACACGGGTTACAATGATAGTTGAATACATGACAGATTCCACCTCATAAAAGGAACTTGGTGGATACTAGATAAAGAACTCTCACATGCTATTTTCTAATTGGTGCAGTGTGCCCATTTGTTCAATATTTTTTCCCCAATTTCCTGCCACATTTCTGAACGTACTTGTGATTTGTGCTGAAATAACAGCAGCAGCCTTTAAACATCTTATGCAAGCAGTTTTTTTTATATGAGCCTAGATGGTGAGTGCTAGTAGATTATTCAACTGTGGAACTTTCACAGCTGAGCCTAATTCTGTTCTCATGTGATCTACACACCACTTTCCAACAAGGATCACTGGGTAGTGATTAGTAACAGGAACCCTGACTGGGCCTGACCTCCCTCGTCTTTATGGTGTCGAGGCCAATTGTAATGATCCTGTTGTCACCTTGATGATAATCAGCTAACTCAGCACAGACCAGGTATCAAATCTGGGACTCCCCTGATTAATATGGTAAATAACTTTTCCAAAAAGTCAATGTCTGGATGCTTTTTGACAGAAGGGCAGAAGAAAATCAGCCTTACTGTGTCAGCTAATGTATGAAGACTGAGCAAGGTAACAGAGGGCAGCCACCAGTCATGGAACTGTGACCAGCAAGTCAGTGTGTTCAGGAATGGAGAGAGATGGAGAAAATTAGTAATAAAAAACTGAATTAATACTAACTTTCTACCTTTAATATCTCACAGGCTTCAAATTCTTCAACGACTCACCTTCAAAGACAGATTGAAGATTGCCTAAGCAAAAAATTCACTTACAAATCATGTCAGAAGGTCTTCTGTCAGCCCTGGGAAAAGTGTCTTCATGGAAAGTGTGCATGCAAGTTGCCATATCAGTGTCCAAAGATTGGAGAAAAAGTCTGCTCAAACCACAATGTAACATTTAAGTCATACTGCCAGCTGAAAAGTATTGAATGTTACGAAGATTTTGAAAGGTTCTCTCACTTTGGGAATTGCTCATTGGGTGAGAATGCACAAATTATTGTAATGAAGGGTTTGTTACTTATCACCATTTGAATAGGACAATTCAGCCAGTATTTCAGGCCTGGTGACAGGTGGGCACACTCCTCAGTGAGATATATTATTGACTGTATAAAGTGCTCCCAGTCAGTTATATAGGGTGTAGCAATTGTTACCCAATCGATATTTAAAATAGGGAAAGACAGTCTTTTCCATTGTGTTTCAATGGGGCCCGATTTTAATTCCTGTTTTCAGGGGTAATTAAGCAGTAGCACGCTAAAAATCACATCCAAGCATTTACCGCCTGTTACTGGCAATGTCTGCGTTGCTGGCAGGGTCCTTTAAATGGGTGGCCTGTTTCCAGCAGGAATCTCATTAGCCCATCTACAAGAAGCACTGCAGCAACTCAACAAGGCTTCTTCAGCAGCACCTCCCAACCCGCGACCTTTACCACCTAGAAAAACAAAAGCAGCAGATGCATGGGAATACCATCACCTGCAAGTTCCTCTCCAAGTCACACTTCATCCTAATTTGGAATTTTTTCACCGTTCCTTCATCGTCACTGGGTCAAAATCCTGGAACTCCCTCCCTCACAGCACTGTGGGAGTACGTTCACCACAAGACTACAACGGTTCAATAAGGCGATTCACCACCACCTTCTCAAGGGTAATAGGGATGAGCAATAAATGCTGGCCTTGTAAGTGATGACCATATTCCATGAACGAATAATAAAAAAAACGCAAATAATCAAAAGGACCCCAATGGCACTATTTCGAAGAAGAGCAGGGAAGTTATCCCTCAATCAGCATCACAAAAAAACAGATTATGTGGTCATTATCACATTGCTGTTTGTGGGAGCTGCTTGTGTGCAAATTGGCTGTCATGTTTCCTACATTACAACAGTGGCTACACTCCAAAAAGTACTTCATTGGCTGTAAAGCACTTTGAGATGTCCAGTGGTCGTAAAAGGCGCTATATAAATCCAAGTCTTTCTTTTTTTCTTTTTCTTTAATGCCATTTTCAGGAGAATTTGGGCAGAGTGGCCTAACCAGCCTAGCCACTGCTGGCTGCTCCACAAATGCTGCAGGTTTGTTCCTATAACAATTTTTGTGAGGCCAAGAGAAGCACAAATGCGCTTCCTTTGCCACGAAAATAATCCTGCCTGCTGCCGATTCCTCCGTAGCTGACTTCCAGTGATTGCCTGACCACGCACTCGACCCCCTGAAATACATTCTGCTTCAAGGAAGAACCACCAGATTTCTCGACCCCTCCCAATTGGTGAATTGCCTGCCCACATTCCCCAAACACACAGGAAGTTTCCTGAATGGGAGTGAAACACGATTAGGGTTGCCATCTCTCCAGCATTGCTTCGGAGTTTCCAGGAATTGAAGATTAATCTCTTGGAAATTGCTGCAAACAACCCATTAAAAGAATTATGAGTTTTATTCAAATATTTTGAAGAATTTCATTTTTTAGTTGTACAAATATTTGAGCTAGGGGTAAAAGATGTTTTACTGGGCATAGCAGTGGGAGGTGGGAGGTCATGTGATGAAACCTCCAGGAATTTGTCCAACCAGAGTGGATAACTCTAAATTTGACTGAAAATTGATCGGGCCTCTAACCGGTGACCAAAGGTGGACAACGGACACACTCCACCGATACCTCCCAAACCCAAAATTGGCCCCATTATGTTTCCAGAGTAGTCGATGCTGAGATCTAAAGGGCATTAGAGCCAAACCAATCCTGTCCTCATCTGATGTGCACACAAATGCACGTTTCAACAGGGGCCACTAGTTATAAGGGGCTCAAAAGTGGCACACCCCTTTTTTCGGCGCACTCACTGGAGATGCGCCGCTTTTCTGCATGGAAAAGTACTCCGAAAAAAATCAGTCCCCACTTTGGATGCTGTCCAGCCTCTCCCGGGTCTTCGCACAGCGTGGCCAGTTGGACCGGGGGCGGAGCCAACGTCCCGCGCTGAAAACAGTGCCGGGACGTCTGCACATGCGCGTTGGAGTGTGCGCGCATGCGCAGTAGCTCCTGCCCCCCAGCCTCTCAGTGTGCGTGCTGCAGCGTGGGACCCGATCATCATCATACCGGCTGCTGGTGCATCCCGCCCCTATCCCAGACCAAGTGGCCTACCACACAGGCCGGTCTGCTGCCTTCCCGGGCTGAAGATGAAGGTAGGGTAGGACTTACCTACTATCAATTTTTTGGGGGGATATTTTGAAAAAAGTATGTAAATATGTTTTGTTTCTTATGAATAGTGGTGACCATTTGTCAAGCCTATTTACCTGGTGCTATTGTGAAAGAAGAACATAAGTGACGGAGGAACACTGAGAGAATATCTTATTTATTGAAGTAGACTTTATTTAGATAATATGGGCTCAATTTTGGCCCAGTATAATCATTGCAAACAAATAGTTGTTTAAATTAGTTGTGAGATTAGGGCAATTTAATTCAACTATCTTTTACTTCTTTTATTTTTGTAGTTTAAGCTTCCATGAATGCTTCTGTTGTACAGTAAATTAACTTTGTGAAGTTTGTCATATGATGTCATGTATAGCTGTTCAATCCTATTCACATTCTTTAGTCAAGTCATTAAGTTCTGCTGGCCTCCGATGTACCTACCTGCGCTGATTTCTTAACTCTCCACAAGGGTTTTCACAAGCGGCCACAAGTAGCCACATACGCTGGCCTAAGTTAGTTTGGAGTAACTATTAGCTGGTCAAAGTGACCTAAATAGCCAAAATAGGCATAGGTGGCTGGTAACGCCCCCTTTTGAAAAAAAAACGAAACTAAAAAAATTCTAACTAACTCACTTACACTGGCGCAAATTGAATATGCAAAATGTGGATTTTTAAGATACTCCAGAAAAATCAAGTTGTTCTTAAAAAAACAGAGCAACTCCAGGCCAATTTTGAGCCCAAGGGATGGGAACCCAGGGTGAGTTTTTTTCCTCTAGCCCAGGGATGCTGCAACCAATTCATACCAACCCTGCAAAAATCAACTTGTTTAACACAAACAAAGAATCAAACCCGATGTCTTTTTCAAACTGAGGAATATCAGCATTGGAAAATGGACCACCTACCATTTCAGGCACCCAAGGATAGAAATTGTATTTTATTGTGTCAATTTAATGGGCATAAACCGGATGCAACAAGGCACAATTTTGGGGACTAAGGCCCTGCACCCCAAGGACACTTGGGAAACATCCAACACAAAATTGAGGTGGGCTATTTTTCATGCGTCCATCACTGCCTAAAACAGGTGTTATGTCTCATAAATATGTACCTGAGGAATTAATGCCCACTTCAGGTGCGCTCACAGAAATGCGATTAAGACAAGCAGGGCAGGCGTTGGGCCCTGCTCCACATTCTTAATCAGCTGCTGTGGCTGCCAACTAAAGGTAAGGTTAAAAAAATGTTTTAAAATGAAACCTAAGTTTAAAAATTGTTTTAATTGTAAACAAAACCTTCCTGTGAATTTAGGAAAAGTAGGAGTGCTTCCACAACACCAATTATCATCATGATGGTGCCACCCCCACTGCCTGCTCCAACCTCTGGGACTTACTTGCAGACCGCTGACACCAAGGCAACCAGCCCAACATTCGTGCTTCTCAAATGCGCGAGCTGCCTGTGGAGCTGCGACAAATGCACCCAGATGAGTTTCTAGCTCTCCAGTGCCAGCAGTATGGTCTGGTAAAGCACATTTAGAGTCAATCCCTGTCCCAATTGCAGAATAGCTCCCTCTGCTGCACCAGTGCGGCATTTTCCATTTCCTCTATCAACCATTAGATGTCCTGACTGAATGAAACTGCTAATTTCCTATTAAACTGAATTATAGAGTTGAACCAAGCTCCCAGAGTTGAAAGGTCACTTTCTAACCCAGGCATCACTCTCATAATGATTTGGCATAATAATAATAACATTTATTTATATAGTGCCTTTAACATCCCAAGGCACTTCACAGCAGTGTTACAAGGCAAAACAGATAACTTTGACACTGAGTCACAAAAGAAGAAATTAAGGCAGATGACCAAAAGCTTGGTTAAAGAGGAGCGTCTTAAAGGAGGAAAGAGAGGTAGAGATGCGGAGAGGTTTAAGGAGGGTGTTCCAGAACTTAGGGCCCAAACGGCTGAAGGCATGGCCACCGATGGTTAAATAGTTATAATGAGGGATGTTCAAGAGGCCAGAATTTGAGGAGCGCAGACATCTTGTGGGGTTGTGAGGCTGAAAAAGATTACAGAGATAGGGAGGGACAAGGCCATGGAGTGATTTGTAAACAAGGATGAGAATTTTGAAATCGAGGCATTGTTTAACTGAGAACCAATGTAGGTCAGAAAGCACAGGGGTGATGGGTGATCATGACTTGATTAGAGTTAGGACATGGGCTGCTGAGTTTTGCATGACCTCAAGTTTACGTAGTGTAGAATGTGGTTGGCCAGTGAGGAGTGAGTTGGAGTAGTCAGGTCTAGAGGTAACAAAGGCTTTCAGCAGCAGAAGAGCTGATGCAGGGGCATATGTCTGCATATGTAAATGTATGTGTATATAGATATATATGTTTATATTGAATCTACTTTTTAAATTTTAGGATGTGCTACTGTGTCTTTGAATTCTGTTGACCAATCACAAGGAATTGTTTTGTTCAGTTTTAATCAAACAGCACAAAACTTGCCTATATGCATGAAGTTGAAGAAGTGGACAATGCATGAGGCAAATGTAGTCTGCAGACAGCTCAGCTTCACCTTGTAAGAATTTATCTTTCACTTATTGTATTTGAAATGAATCAAGTCAATGCTTACAAATGAGTATTTTGTCTTTTAAAAATATTTTATCTGCCGCTACACATCTCTTTTTCTTTTACCAGAGGAGCAGAGAAAGTTTTAACAGCAGCACACTTTACAAGTAGCATGAACGCCACCTCTTGGGTGAGCTGGGCTAACAACACACGCTGCAGAGGGTTTGAGAAGAGCCTATCAGAATGTTTCCGCCTCACAGACAATAGAAGCCCCAATTGTGCGTGTAGCAATAAAAATATTGCTGCGGTTAAATGTTATGATTATCCTCCAGGTAATTATTTTCTGTTGTTACGGTGGCCTTAATTTATAGAAGAGTCATGAGGATGTGGGGGGTTGGGGGTGGGGGTGGGATGGGTGTAGAGTACTCCTGTACTACCTGGACGTGAATTATCACCTGGATAGAGTGTAGGGTTGGTTGGAGATTGTTGCTCATCTGATTTTCCTTCTGTTGATGTAAATGAAGGGAAAACCAGGCGAGTTATATTACCAATGCATGATCCTCCCTGACACATTTTCCATTCTGTAATCTGTCCCTGCGAAATGCTTAATGCCCATGGAGTACAGACAAAAATCTACTTCATCGCTTGTTCGGAGAGTTTGATAAACCAAACCAAAACAGTTTTCCCAAACAAAATGAATTGAAATTAATACATTGGGCATAAGCGACAGGAGTATCGACATGTCCTGACACTTCTTTACCTAATTGACTCTAGTTCTAATAAATGTGGAAAAATCAGCCACAATCAAGTGTATCTGGAATCATTTTACTCTCTGATAAAATGATGCACATAATGTCTGGTGTCTGCAGCTCTATCTAAACCCAGCAATCTGCAGTTTGATTTTAAATAGCTAAAAGATAGCAGTCTTATTTGTGTTTCTTTTGTGCTGGTCATGCCACGTGCTGGTCTTCACATGCCATCCACATACACACTTTCCAGCAGGGTAACTGAATAGATCAGAAGAGTGACCCATTGACTTTTCCCCTTTCTAACCCTGCGGTGGTGAGGCCAGTTGCAGAATTCCTATGACCAAGTGATAGAGATCAACACTATGGGCCGGAATTTGTGGTCTGGATGATGGTGAACTGGCAGCGTTCGCCATCTTTCCGCCTTTGAAACTGACTCTAATTTCGGGATTTGACACAAGCGCATGGGGAAATCCTGATGTTGCGGTCAGTCATTGACAGCTCCAACACTGGCTGTGCCGTGCCTGCGCCCCCCATCTGTGTCACCAGTCAAATCATTGAAACTGATGACAACTTCGGCTCATCGTAGTAATTACGCTGTTAAATTGCCCACTAAAAGTTAGACCCAAAGGTATTTGATGTAATTGGGATTTTGACAGTGTTATTACTGCTAAACAATGTTAATGGCCTGGAAAACTCATTTTAATTTTGTGCCTTGTGAAATGTGTCCATTTGATTAAAAATTAACATTTTAAGAAACTTTTCAAAAGTCTTCATTATAATATTTTTTAAAGTTCATCCATCTTTATTTCTGGTTTGCCTTTTCCCCATGTGAGAGTCCCAATCTTTGTTTTGCTCCCTCTAACATTTTTAAAAAGTAAAAATTTTAAGAGCTTACTCACTTCTTTGTTTGCTATCTGTGAGAATTCTGCCTTTTGATTGGCTGATTAGACAGCCTGTTGACATGACAGCAGTTCACACAAGAGGATCCCCATTAACTTCCGTTGATTTGAATTGAAGGGCGGAAAACCCAAAGTTCTCATCACAGGGATCACAAAATCCTGGTGCGAAGCATACGTCGGAGCCAGCAGCAAACGCCTTCGCTACGCTGCTGACTTCAAATTCTGGGCCAACAGTGTCTTGTTGCAGTTTGACTGTAAACAGAACGCTTGGTGGCAGTATTATAGCAGTTGAACGTGTATTAACCAGGCTTTGATTCTAGTCAGTGCTCAGTTGTGTATAGTAGGTGCATGCCATCACTAAAACTGAATGAGGTGCACCAGTTTATAATAGGTCAAATCAAATCCCTGGTTGACACGTAACATCAGTTTCACACATAACTTTTCTCCTATGCTATGTTGCAGTCGTTATCCATATACCCAATCTGTCAACTGAGAAATGCTGGGTTATGCAGCTGTTGCATTTAGTTTAGCTGTCTATTTTGCTTCACTAAAATTGTTTCTGTTGTTTGGTTGTTAGATAAGAACTGCACCAGTGATGAATTTAAATGTGTAAATGGCAAATGTATTCCACTGAAGGATCTTTGCAATGGCATCGATGACTGTGCTGACCTAAGTGATGAGTTATGCTGCAAAGGTAAACAAAAGGGTTAGATCTTGTTCTGTTTTGATGCTGTCTCTGTAGGTTTGAGTGATACTAATACTCTGCAGGTGTATTTAGCCCAGCAGCACTTTCAGTTTATTAAAAAGACATCAAATGGTAACTGAGTATCATTGCCTCTAACTTAATACATTTTTTTCTATTGTTCAAACAGATTGCATACATTCTTATCACTGCAAGTCAGATATATGCATTCCATATATTTCTGTCTGTGATGGTGAAGATGACTGCTTGGATGGAAGTGATGAGAGTAACTGTAAGGGTAAGATATAATCTTCACAGATTAGTGCATTCTACAACTATTGATGTACTCGTGTTTGATAGAAATATGAGCTCAAAGCTTCTTCCACATTTATTACCCAGGCTGACAACTCACATGGACTGAGATTCACCCACTTCAGTTTAAAATTGTAACCTAAGGACCTCATTGCTTTAGTTGGTAAAGGCAGTAACTAATGTGATACTGAGCCATATAATTACAAATGTCTCACATTCAATCTCTGGTCTGTGCTATGTTAAGGTGATCTCAGTTAGGGCAGCAGTAAGGGATACAATTTTCAGCCAGGGTTCCTACTCTGTGTGGTTAGCCAGTGACCAGTGCTGCATAGACATCAGAGGAGGCGGGGCAGGGTTAGCTGTCATACCCCCTTACAGAAGAGCAAGCTGGCAACACTAACTGTTAAACCTCGCATATGAAGAGTAGCCATTGGTTGAGGTTCTGGAGGGCTGTCAACACTGTGGAACTGTATACCAGCATCAATCATTGCAGATAACTAGAAGCAAGATATAACTTACTTTGATCGACTGTGCATGAATTTCCTCAGGCATTCTTCCTCTGTAACTTCAGCAGAAGCACTGCAGAAACCCCGGATAAATTATGTAAATGTCATTACATCCTTTTGTTGCGGTTTCCGCAGAATTTCCGCCAAAATTAAGGCAGCCAAGCGAGAGAAAGCCCAAGGAAATTCACCCCATTAACTCACATTGAAAAATAAATGCCATTCCAGGTGTAACTGTATTTACAATCACTATCACTAATTTGATCATAAATCTAATTTCTTTAATGTTGACAGTTCCATGCGACACAGTGCGTACCTTGAGTATGCTACCTAAAAAAATCAGAATGTGGGAAGGGAGGACCTTGAGACAATCACTATCACTAGGGGGGTAGTACTGGACAGGCTAATGGGATGCAAGGTAGACAAGTCCCCTGGTCCTGATGAAATGCATCCCAGGGTATTAAAAGAGATGGCGGAAGTTATAGCAGATGCATTCGTTATAATCTACCAAAATTCTCTGGACACTGGGGAGGTACCAACAGATTGGAAAGCAGCTAATGTAACACCTCTGTTTAAAAAAGGGGACAGGCAAAAGGCAGGTAACTATAGGCCGGTTAGTTTAACATCTGTAGTGGGGAAAATGCTTGAAACTATCATTAAGGAAGAAATAGCGGGACATCTAGATAGGAATAGTGCAATCAAGCAGACGCAGCATGGATTCATGAAGGGGAAATTATGTTTAACTAATTTACTGGAATTCTTTGAGGATATAACGAGCATGGTGGATAGAGGTGTACCGATGGATGTGGTGTATTTAGATTTCCAAAAGGCACTCGATAAGGTGCCACACAAAAGGTTACTGCAGAAGATAGAGGTACGCGGCGTCAGAGGAAATGTATTAGCATGGATAGAGAATTGGCTGGCGAACAGAAAGCAGAGAGTCGGGATAAATGGGTCCTTTTCGGGTTGGAAATCGGTGGTTAGTGGTGTGCCACAGGGATCGGTGCTGGGACCACAACTGTTTACAATATACATAGATGACCTGAAAGAGGGGACAGAGTGTAGTGCAACAAAATTTGCAGATGACACTAAGATTAGTGGGAAAGCGGGTTGTGTAGAGGACTCAGAGAGGCTGCAAGGAGATTTGGATAGGTTAAGCGAATGAGCTAAGGTTTGGCAGATGGAATACAATGTCGGAAAGCGTGAGGTCATCCACCTTGGGAAAAAAACCAGTAAAAGGGAATATTATTTGAATGGGGAGAAATTACAACATGCTGAGGTGCAGAGGGACCTGGGGGTCCTTGTGCATGAATCCCAAAAGGTTAGTTTGCAGGTGCAGCAGGTAATCAGGAAGGCGAATGGAATGTTGGCCTTCATTGCGAGAGGGATGGAGTACAAAAGCAGGGAGGTCCTGCTGCAACTGTATAGGGTATTGGTGAGGCCGCACCTGGAGTACTGCATGCAGTTTTAGTCACCTTACTTAAGGAAGGATATACTAGCTTTGGAAGGGGTACAGAGACGATTCACTAGGCTGATTCCGGAAATGAGGGGGTTACCTTATGATGATAGATTGAGTAGACTGGGTCTTTACTCCTTGGAGTTCAGAAGGATGAGGGTTGATCTTATAGAAACATTTAAAATCATGAAAGGGATAGACAAGATAGAGGCAGAGAGGTTGTTTCCACTGGTAGGGGAGACTAAAACTAGGGTGCACAGCCTCAAAATACGGAGGAGCCAATTTAAAACTGAGTTGAGAAGGAATTTCTTCTCCCAGAGGGTTGTGAATCTGTGGAATTCTCTGCCCAAGGAAGCAGTTGAGGCTAGCTCATTGAATGTGTTCAAGTCACAGATAGATAGATTTTTAACCAATAAGGGAATTAAGGGTTACGGGGAGAGGGCGGGTAAGTGGAGCTGAGTCCACGGCCAGATCAGCCATGATCTTATTGAATGGCGAAGCAGGCTCGAGGGGCTAGATGGCCTACTCCTGTTCCTAATTCTTATGTTCTTATGTTCTTATGTTCGGAGGCATCGTTGATGGTATTTCTCCAGCAACTTGAGGTGTCTGCTGTACATGGTCCATGTCTCTGAGCCATACAGGAGGGCGGGTATTACTACAGCCCTATAGACCATGAGCTTGGTGGCAGTTTTGAGGGCCTAGTCTTCGAACACTGTTTTCCTCAGATGGCCGAAGGCTGCACTGGCGCACTGGAGGCGATGTTAAATCTCGTCGTCAATGTCTGCTCTTGTTGATAAGAGGCTCCCAAGGTATGGGAAATGGTCCACGTTGTTCAGGGCCGCGCCGTGGATCTTGATGACTGGGGGGCAGTGCTGTGTGGCGAGGACAGGCTGGTGGAGGACCTTTGTTTTACGGATGTTCAGCGTAAGACCCATGCTTTCATACGCCTCAGTAAATACATTGACTATGACTTGTGTTATGTATGTAATAACTCGCTAGACTGAATACTGTAAACTAACACAGATACAAACCTGGCTCTGTTTTATTAGAGCCCAAAGTGATGACATTACATGATGGCTTGCCTTTTATACCTGAGCCGCACACACATGTACAGCCCAATGACCTCCGACAGTGCGCCACCTGGTGGCTAGTAACCCTAAGCATAAATACATGGCAATATCCCCCTTTAAGATATTAATAACAGTCTTTTTACAAATTGAGACAGTCCAGGGCTTTCCGCTCTCGAGTTGATCGTCTCAGTTCAACTCCAGCCTTGGGTGAGCGTTCTGAGTCTGTTATGACTGGGGGCTGGGTAGCCGATCTGATGGGAGTGGCAATGACTATGTCAGGGATTGAAAGTCCAGATTCATTGATGGCAGCGGTGTCCTCTGATGACTGAAGGTAGGTGGGTTGGTCACTGATTGTGTCTTCCTCAGACTGTTCCGGTTCATCCGTGTGCCACAGCTTTATCTGATCGACATGTTTGCTGCATGTTTGCCCATTCTTGAGCTTGATGATAAACACTCTGTTACTTTCCTTGGCCGTAACAGTATGGGCAATCCACTTGGGACCTTGACCATAATTCAGTACATACACAGGATCGTTAACAGAAATGTCGCGTGACACAGCAGCACGATCATGATACCACTGCTGACTTTGACGTCTGTATTCAACATGATCATTCAAGTCAGGGTGGACAAGAGAGAGCTTGGTCTTGAGACCTCTCTTCATCAATAGTTCAGCAGGGCAGACCCAGGTAAGTATGTGGAGCCTTGTCCTGTAACTAAGCAATATGCATGACAAGCGAGTCTGCAGTGAACCTTCAGTTACACGTTTCATACTCTGCTTGATGGTTTGGACAGCACGCTCCGCTTGACCATTAGATGCGGGTTTGAATGGTGCTGACTTCACATGTTTGATACCATTGAGTTTCATGAACTCTTGAAACTCCAGACTAGCGAAGCAAGATCCGTTGTCGCTTACAACAATGTTGGGCAGACCATGAGCGGCAAACATGACACAAAGGCTCTCAATGGTAGCTGTGGATGTACTGGATGACATGATTGTACACTCTATCCACTTGGAATATGCATCCACCACAACTAAAAACATCTTTCCCAGGAAGGGACCTGCAAAATCGATGTGGGTCCTGGACCATGGTTTAGATGGCCACGACCACAGACCCAGCGGCGATTCCACTGGTGCTTTACTTAGCTGCATGCAAGTGTTACACTGATGCACACATGATTCCAGATCAGAGTCAATTCCAGGCCACCATACATGAGACCTGGCAATGGCTTTCATCATGACAATACCGGGATGAGTGCTATGTAGATCGTGTACAAATTTCTCTCTGCCTTTCTTAGGCATAACAACACGATTACCCCACAGTAAACAATCTGACTGAATGGATAGTTTGTCTTTGCGACGGTTGTAAGATTTGGTCTCATCATCCATTTGCTTGGGTAGGGCAGACCAAATCACCACTAAGGACACAATATTTCACAACCAATAATATCGGGTCCTGGCTGGTCCAGGTCTGAACTTGTTGAGCCGTGACAGGGGTTCCTTCACTTTCAAAAGCATCCATAACTAACAGTAGTTCTGCAGGTTGTGGTGTCTCCACCTCCGGTGTGGGCAACGGCAGACGGCAACAGTGCATCGGCCAGGTCTATGACGAATGACATAATCATAGGCAGATAATGTCAGTGCCCACCTCTGGATGCGGGCCGATGCATTGGTATTGATAACTTTGTTTTCCGAAAACAATGAAATGAGTGGCTTGTTTCCAGTTCAAACCGAAGACCACACAGATAGTGATGCATCTTTTTAACCCCATAGACACAGGCTAATGCTTCTTTTTCTACCATGGTGTAGGCTCTTTCTGCCTTTGACAAATTTTTAGAAGCATATGAAACAGGTTGTAGTTTACCCGACTCAGTAGCTTGTTGGAGCATGCAACCAACTCCATGTGACGATGCATCACAGGCCAATACTAGACGCTTACACGGATCATAATGTACCAGCAACTTGTTAGAGCAATGCAGATTAGTAGCTTTATCAAAAGCTATATCTTAAGATGCACCCTAAACCCAGTTGTCACCTTTTCTTAGCAGCATGTGCAGTGGCTCTAATGAAGTGCTCAATCTAGGTAGGAAATTACTAAAGTAGTTGAGTAGACCAAGGAACGAATGCAGCTCCGTCACATTTTGAGGCTTGGGTGCATTTTTGATGGCCTTGGTTTTCGAGTCTGTAGGCCTGATGCCGTCAGCAGCAATTTTCCTCTCTAGGAATTCGACTTCCGGTGCCATGAAGATGCAATTCGGACGTTTCAGTCTGAGTCCCACTTTGTCCAACTCTTCCAGGTTGTTCAGATGTTCAGCGGTGTCATGACCTGTGACCAGTATGTTATCTTGGAACACGACGGTTCTAGGGACGGACTTCAGTAGACTCTCCATGTTCTTCTGAAATATGGCTGCAGCCGAGCGAATTCTGAAAAGACAACTGCTGTAGATAAACAGTTCTTTATGAGTATTGATGCACGTAAGTTTCTTCGACGTCTCGACCAGCTCCTATGTCATGTAGGCCGACATCAGATCCAGTTTAGTGAATGACTTCCCCCAGGCTAGCGTTGCAAACAGGTCATCAGCCTTCGGTAATGGGTATTGATCCTGTTTCAAAACTCACTTGATCGTAACCTTGTAGTCTCCACAAATTCTGACAGTGCCATCACACTTCAACACAGAAACAATGGGGCTGGCCCATTCATTAAATTCAACCGGTGATTTGATCCGACAACGCTGGAGTCAGTCCAGTTCGATTTCAACCTTCTCCCTCATCATATATGGAACTGCCCGAGCTTTATGATGGATGGGCCTTGCATCTGAGTCCACATGGATCTGCACCTTGGCTCCCGTGAAATTGCCGATGCCTATTTCAAACATACTAATCTGCATTGCTCTAACAAGTGCTTAGCACTTGATCACATGGAGTATCATCCTCCGATGACAATGCTTTGATATCGTTACAATTCCATTTGATTTTTTTCTAGCCAATTCATGCCGAACAGCGTTGGACCATTGCCTGGAACAATCCATAATGATACATAATGAACTGCACCATCATACGACACCTTGACTACTGCACTGCCAATCACCATTATTAGTTCTTTAGTGTACATACACAACTTGGCATTGACTGGACTCAGCTTAGACTTCACAGCCTTAGTATCCCACAGCTTGACGAATGTCCTCTGGCTCATTATTGATTGACTCACAACTATGTCCAATTTTATCGGTACCGGCACACCTTTAAGTTTCACATTAATCATTATCGGTTGGCTCTTTGTTAGGAATGAATACAGTCCATACATTTCCTCCTCTGATATCTCGGATTGTATATCTGGATCCACGCTATACTGGTCATCATCCTCCACGTGGGGTGTGTCGCAGCACGCTTGCTCAGTTACGGACACATGCACTGGAGATGCCCCAGTCTTGAATAACTGTACTGTTTAAACCGACACTGATGAGGCCAATGATTGCCCCCACAACGCCAACATGGTGAAATCAGATTCATTCCCATTGGCGGACTTTGGGCAGCCACAGGTTTCGCATATGCAGTCGAGTATGCCCTGTCATATGCAGCTCTGCCAAACAACGATACAATTTTGTTTACAGTACTTGCCGAGTTCCGATTTTTCAATGATATCTGCTTTAAGGTTTTGTCCGTTGACATGCAAGCCTGGGCAATCGTGATGGCCTTGCTCAAATCCAGCGTCTCCGCTGCCAGTAGCTTCCGCAGGATCACCTCGTGGTTGATGCCGATTACAAAGAAGTCCTGAAGCATGTCTCCCAACGCGTTTTCGAACTTACAAGGTCCAGCTAGACGTCTTAGGTTGGCAACAAATTCCGACACATCCTGGCCCTCAGAACGAACGTGCTTGTAGAATCGATATCATGAGATGATGATGCCTTCTTCTGGTTTGAGATGGTCACGTACCAGAGCACACAATTCCTCATAGTCCTTGTCCATTAGACTTGCAGACAAGAGAAGATTCTTTATGAGTCCATAGATTTTCGGACTGCAAACCATGAGGAGGACCGCCCTGCGCCTAACTGCGTCAATGGGTTCCTCCATTTTGTTGGCCATGAAGTACTGGTCCAGGCGAACTACAAAATCTGCCCAGTCCTCTCCCTCCATGAATCTCTCCAGAACTCCAATTGTGCTCACTTTTTTATGCAAAGGTTGTTAAGTTACCTCGTCGCCAAATGTTATGTAAGTAATAAATTGATAGACTGAATACTGTAAACTAACACAGGTACAAACCTGGCTCTGCTTTATTAGGGCCCAAAGTGATTACATTACATGATGGCTTGCCTTTTAAACCTGGGCCGCACACACGTGCGTACAGCCCAATGACCTCCAACAGTGGCGCTACCTGGTGGCTAGTAACCCCAAGCATACATACATGACACCTTGGAGTTTAGCCTCTGTATGTGCGCAGACACAGGAGTCATCCGCATACTGTAGCTCAACGACAGAGGTTGGGGTGGTCTTGGATTTGGCGTGGAGGCGACGAAGGTTGAATAGGTTCCCACTGGTTCTGTAGTTTAATTCCACTCCAGCGGGGAGCTTGTTGACTGTGAGGTGGAGCACGGCAGCGAGGAAGATGGAAAAGAGGGTTGGGGCAATGACGCAGCCGTGTTTGACCCCGGTCCGGACATGGATGTGCTCTGTAATAGATCCGTTGGTAAGGTTCATGGTCTGCATGTCATCGTGGAGCAGGCGGAGGATGGTGACGAACTTTTGGGGGAATCCGAAATGGAGGAGGATGCTCCATAAACCCTCGCGGTTGACAGTGACAAGATTTCCCCATGAAATCTAGGGACGAGACTGTTGATGTGGAGTAAGCGTTTTCAGGGTTGTGCGTCTAAGTAATTGCTGTGAGGGGAGCTGGGTTGCCATGGTGCAAGATGCAGAGTTGGAGCCCTCCTCAAACAGAGAGCATTGTAAAGGGTTCCTTATGGAAGTATTGTTTTAAGAAGGCGAATGTGTGCTGGTGCTCAGAGTGGACAAAGAAGAAATGGTTCAGTGTGGTACTTTGCCTGCCCTGCTGAGGATTTGGCATTGTTCTGCAGTCCTGGGATGAGGGGATTGATAGTGAGTGCCAATGCCACCTCCATCCAGATGACCGAGGGATAATTCTGGGAGATTTGGTGTCGCCCACACCCAGGGATTTGTTCATCTTACCATCAGTGCCCTGCAGGAGGACGTAGAGGTCTGAAGGAGTGAAATTGTGTTCTTGTTCTCTGGCCTGGTGCCATGTCCTGCTGCCCTCTGGACACAGTGTTTGAGTGGTCATAATTCTGTACAAGTGCAGTAAAAATAGTGCTAAGACATACAGTGAAGTTATGTGATAGTGAAGTGAAAGGGCCAAGTTGTTCTCTAACTGTTTTGTCTCTCAGTCTGTTGCTGAAGAGCACAGGCTGAACTGTCTTTTTAAAAGTTACACACAAGTTTCCAGGTAGTTCACCTGCTTATACCAACTTTACACTGGTTTTACCCCAACCCCTGCACTAGTGGGAATACAAATGAGAAGACCCAAGAAACTGGGTGTATATCTCCCTCTAGAGATCATCAGCAGACGCAAAACTTTTTTTAAAAGTGCAACTCATTTTGAGGAAATTCTAGACCTATGCCTTTAAAGGTGTTCCGCTTGTTCTCCACTGAAATATTGAATACCTTTCCCCAATCAATTTGTTCAAGTTGTTGTTTTACTTACTTGAAATGAACTCTTTTAAAGTTATGCTCCTGGTCTTTGATACTTCTGAATCCCAGATCATGTTAAATTTGTTGTCCCCTTGGGGTGCCATAACTGCTATGTTTTGTACATTGTCAAGTCGAGTTAAACACCACCTCTCATTACTCTGATGTATAGGGTGATGAAGTAATCGTATATTATTTTTATCAGCTCTGAATCTAGACTTGGGTTTCCCCAAATTAGAATGATTGAAGTCAACCCTTAAAATAAACTTTCTGTTCTCACATACCCTTTTTATCTTTCCATAGATTGAACACTCTCCCTTCTTATGCTGACCCGGTGGTCTACAGCATACAATAGTGGTAGCTTGAATTTTTTTCATCTTGAACATGTCTGCCAAGAATAGCTCATTGATCATTTTCTACTTCCTGCTGGACCCCCCTAGTGTCTCTGACATATATGGTTACACCACCTTTTTTTCTGCCCACTCTGTCTTTTCTGAACACTTTATACACCTGAATGTAATATTCATTCCCATCCTCTGGAGTTGGCCATGTACTTGATATTCCTACTCCATTGTAGTTCCCTGTATTCAGATCCAAACATCTTATTTCTAATGCTCTGGCATTCATTTCTATACATCTTATGATAGATTTATCTCCTTACTTGCCCCGTTTTCTGCCTTTTCCTGGTCTCCGATTCATGTAAGTGTCTCTGAGTTACTGGAGTAGAAATTCATCTTCGGCAGTAGTGCAAAACATGTGGTATCGAACCGCTGCCCGTTATATGCCCTGTCCGATAGTCAGTTCCATTGACCTTAAAGGAACTGAATATTAGGCAGGGTGTATCATAGATGGCCGATGCGATACCTGTGTCCATACACACCTGCTGACTACCTTCTACTGTTCATTCAATCTCATCTGGAATCTTGTTACCTGCCTGACTCTACCCCACCTCCCTCCCCACCATGACCACCCACCCCCCCGCCCGGCCCCACACCAACCCCATCTAATGAAGTTATTCTTGATTAATGTTACTCATAAGTCTCTAATGTCCCTACTTGGTTTAGGTGCAGCCCGTCTCTCCTGTTTTGAAAATATGTCATTATTTATGAACATTACATGGTTGTTTTTACACCATGATGTCAGTCATTCATTTACATCCTGAATTTTCTTCTTGCTTTTTGCTCCTGTCCCAAACACTGAAAGTATAACAGAGAATATTACCTTGTATTAAAAACAGAAAATGCTGGAAATGCTCAGCAGGCCAGGCAGCATATGTGGAGAGAGAAACACAGTTAATGTTTCAGGCCGATGACCCTTCGAAGGTTACCCGGCAGAGCATTTCCAGCATTTTCTGTTTTTATTTCAGATTCCAGCATCCGCAGTATTTTGCTTTAACATTACCTTGTATCCTCTTTCTTTGTGTTAGGAAGTGGTGCTTCTGATGCCCTGGTGATTTGCTGTTAAGGGCTAATGCTACTCCAAGCGTTTCACCAAATTGGTGACACTCTTCTCCTGTCTAGGACTACCCACTCACATTCGATAATGCCCTCACTTTAGAAACTGAGATTCAACAGGAAGTCAGTGCAACATGCTTCAGGATGACCGGTAGCCAAAGCTAAACTCGAGGGCAGACATCTTAACTAATGGCTGTAAAGGTCACTGCAATCCTGGTCTTTTTTGCTTTTGGCTTGTTCCAGGTTAGCAGGAGGGGCATCAGTAACACCAGTCAGTTGACTGATGTATCCCCCCTGGGAAGACAGATGCACCAACATTAGCGTCCTCGACCAGGTCAACATCCCCAGCATCGAAGCACTGACCACACTTGATCAGCTCCGCTGGGCAGGCCACATAGTTCGCATGCCAGACACGAGACTCCCAAAGCAAGCGCTGTACTGGGAACTCCTTCACGGCAAACGAGCCAAAGGTGGGCAGCGGAAACGTTACCCTCAAAGCCTCCCTGATAAAGTGCAATATCCCCACTGACACCTGGGATACCCTGGCCAAAGACTGCCCTAAGTGGAGAAAGCGCATCCGGGAGGACGCTGAGCACCTCGCGTCTCATCGCCGAGAGTGTGCAGAAATCAAGCGCAGGCAGCGGAAAGAGCATGCGGCAAACCAGTCCCACCCACCCCTTCCCTCAATGACTATCTGCCCCACCTGTGACAGCGACTGTGGTTCTCGTATTGGATGGTTCAGCCACCTAAGAATCATGTTAAGAGCGGAAGCAAGTCTTCCTCGATTCCGAGGGACTGCCTAGGATGATGGTATCAAGCAGGTGATGTGTTGTTTGCAAGAGCAAGCAATTGCATCACATTCCACATGAACAAGAGGCAACAGCAGGATAAAGTCCTAGGATTCTTCCAAATGGCAGGATTTACCAAATGTATGAGTGTGATCAATTTCATGCATGTGGCCCTGTATGTTCTTGCATAAAAAATGTATTGGAAGGGATAACACTTAATCAAAGTCCAGCTTATCTGCACTAATAACGCACATGAATGCCTGCTTTCCTTGCAGCAGTTATGATTCTTTCATTTTAAGGCAGGTAACTCTGGCCCCAATATTAGCTCTTAACCAAAATATACACATCCAGATCCTGGAAGACCCACTGCAGTATTGGTTTATGATATAGAATTACTTAGAATATACAGCACAGAAACAGGCCATTCAGCCCAACCAGACCATGCCTGTGTTTATGCTCAGTCGAGCCTCTTCCCATCCTTCCTCATCAAACTCTTTCAGCTTAACCCTTTCTTCCCTTCTCCCCCATATGCTTATCAAATTCATTCATTCATAGGCAATCCCTCGAATCGAGGATCACTTGCTTCCACGCCAAAAAAGGATGAGTTCAGAGGTGTTTCAATGAAGGACCTAATATTCCAGATCCCGAACTACATCCTGAAGGGTGAAAGATGCCTGTGCGTGGATTTTTTTTAACGTGTGGTGGCCATTGCACACCAGCCACTACAAGGGCTTAACAGAGCTAGGTCTTGGTCCAGTGGCAAGGTTATCCAACACGACTGGAGACCTGTCTGCTGCATAGGCTGGCCCATGCTGCCCTGGGCCCCTGATTCCTGAACTCACGCCTCTCCTGGGCTCCATCACATCCCTCTACAGTCTCTCGCCACTCCTGCTGTGTTTGCCCATGCTTCAATCACTGACCTGGACCTTGATGATGTCACTCTTCGCTGCCATGTTGTGCTAGGCCCCTTGGGGAAGAGCGACCATAATATGGTAGAAATCTTCATTAAGATGGAGAGAGACACAGTTAATTCAGAGACTAGGGTCCTGAACTTAAAGAAAGATAACTTCAATGGTATGAGACATGAATTGGCTAGGATAGACTGGCGAATGATACTTAAAGGGTTGACGGTGGATAGGCAATGGCAGACATTAAAAGATCACATGGATGAACTTCAAAATTGTACATCCCTGCCTGGCATAAAAATAAAACGGGGAAGGTGGCTCAACCGTGGCTAACAAGGGAAATTAGGGATAGTGTTAAATCCAAGAAAGAAGCATATAAATTGGCCAGAAAAAGCAGCAAATCTGAGGACTGGGAAAAATTTAGAATTCAGCAGAGGAGGACAAAGGGTTTAATTAGGAGGGGAGAAATAGAGTATGAGAGTAAGCTTGCAGGGAACATAGAAACTGACCGCAAAAGCTTCTATACATATGTGAAGAGAAAAAGATTAGTGAAGACAAATGTAGGTCCCTTGCAGTCAGAATCAGGTGAATTTATAATGGGGAACAAAGAAGTGGCAGACCAATTGAACAAATACTTTGGTTCTGTCTTCACTAAGGAAGCCACAAATAACCTTCCGGAAATATTAGGGGACTGAGGGTCTAACGAGAAGGAGGAATTATTAGTCAGGAAATTGTGTTCGGGAAATTGATGGGATTGAAGGCCGATAAATCCCCAGGGCCTGATAGTCTGCATCCCAGAGTACCTAAGGAAGTGGTCCTAGAAATAGTGGATGCATTGGTGGTCATTTTCTAACATTCTATAGACTCGGGATCAGTTCCTATGGATTTGAGGGTAGCTAATGTAACCCCACTTTTTAAAAAAGGAGGGAGAGAGAAAACAGGGAATTATAGACGGGTTGGCTTGACATCGGTAGTGGGGAAAGTGTTGGAATCAATTATTAAAGATGTAATAGCAGCGCATTTGGAAAGCAGTGACAGGATCGGTCCAAGTCGGCATGGATTTATGAAAGAGAAATCATGCTTGACAAATTTTCTAGAATTTTTTTGAGGATGTAACTAGTAGAGTGGACAAGGGAGAACCAGTAGATGTGGTGTATTTGGACTTTCAAAAGGCTTTTGACAAGGTCCCACACGAGAAATTAGTGTGCAAAATTAAAGCACATAGTATTGGGGGTAATGTATTGATGTGGATAGAGAACTGGTTGGCAGACAGAAAATAGAGAGTAGGAATAAACAGGACCTTTTCAGAATAGCAGGCAATGACTAGTGGGGTACCACAAGGTTCAGTGCTGGGACCCCAGCTGTTTACAATATACATTAATGATTTAGACGGAGGAATTGAATGTAATATCTCCAAGTTTGCAGATAACACTAAGCTGGGTGGCTGTGTGAGCTGTGAAGAGGATGTTAAGAGGCTGCAGGGGACTTCGACAGGTTAGGTGAGTGGGCAAATGTATGGCAGATGCAGTATAATGTGAGGTTATCCACTTCGGTGGCAAAAACAGGAAGGCAGAATATTATCTGAATGGTGACAGATTAGGAAAAGGGGGATGTCATGGTACATCAGTCATTGAAAGTTGGCATGCAGGTACAGCAGGCGATGAAGAAGGCAAATGGCATGTTGGCCTTCATAGCGAGAGGATTTGCGTATAGGAGCAGGGAGGTCTTACTGCAGTTGTACAGGGCCTTGGCGAGGCCACACCTTGAATATTGTGTCCAGTTTTGGTCTCCTAATCTGAGGAAGGACATTCTTGCTATTGAGGGAGTGCAGCGTAGGTTCACCAGACTTATTTCTGGGATGGCAGGACTGGCATATGAAGAAAGACTGGATCGACTAGACTTATATTCACTGGAATTTAGAAGAATGAGAGGGGATCTCATAGAAACATATAAAATTCTGACGGGATTGGACAGGTTAGATGCAGGAAGAATGTTCCCGATGTTGGGGAAGTCCAGAACCAGGACTCACAGTATAAGGATAAAGGGTAAGCCATTTAGGACCGAGATGAGGAGAAACTTCTTCACTCAGAGAATTGTGAACCTGTGGAATTCTCTACCACAGATAATTGTTGAGGCCAGTTTGTTAGGTATATTCAAAAGGGAGTTAGATGTGGCCCTTACGGCTAAAGGGATCAAGAGGTATGGAGAGAAAGCAGGAATGGGGTACTGAAGTTGCATGATCAGCCATGATCATATTGAATGGTGGTGCAGCCTCGAAGGGCCGAATGGCCTATTCCTGCACCTATTTTCTATGTTTCTATGTTTCCTGCACCAGCTCGCGCTGCTCCTGGAAGTAGTATGCCTCCACGCTGTTCCTGGGCCACTGCACCTCCGCTCCTTTTATGGCCCCGACCTGCCGCTGTTGTTCTCACGCAGATCGTGGCCTCCATGTTGCCTTCTAGCATCCCCTTAAATACATCTATACTATTCGCCTCAACTACTCCCTGTGATAGCAAGTACCACATTCTCACCATTCTCTGGGTAAAGAAGTTTATTCTGAATTTCCTATTTTATTTCTTAATGACTATCTTATATTGATGGCTCCTAGTTTTGCTCTTCCCACAAATGGAAACATTCTCTCTGTATCGACTCTATCAAAACCTTTCATAATTTTAAAGACCTTTATTAGGTCACGCCTCAGCCTTCTATTTTCAAGAGAAAAGAGACCCAACCTGTTCATTCTTTCCTGATAGGTATACTCTCGCATTTCCGGTATCATGCTTGTAAAATCTTTTTTGCACCCTCTCCAGTGCCTCCATATCCTTTTTATAATATGGAGACCAGTACAGTACACAATACTCCAAGGGTGGTCTAAGCAAGGTTCAATACAAGTTTAGCATAACTTATCTACTTTTCAATTCTATCTCTCTAGCTATAAACCCTAGTGGTTGGTATGCTTTTTATAATGGTCTTATTAACCTGCATCACTACTTTTAATGATTTGTGTATTTATACTTCCAGATCCCTTTGCTCCTCTACCCCACTTAGATTGTTATTTTTGAAGTAATATGTGACCTCCTTATTTTTCTTACCAAAATGTAATACTTTAAATGTAAATTTAACATGCAGGTACAGCAACCGATTAGGAAGGCAAATTATATGTTAGCCTTTTTTGCAAGGGCATTGGAGTATAAGAGTAAGGAAGTCATGCTGCAATTATATAGGGCTTTGGGAAGACCACAAATGGAGTATTGGTCTCCTTACCTAAGGAAGGATATACTTGCCTTAGAGAGGATGCAATAAAGGTTCACTGGATTGATTACTGGGATGAGAGGGCTGTCCTATGAGGAGAGATTGATTAGAATGCACCTATATTCTCTGGAGTTTAGAGGAATGAGAGGTGATATCTTTGAAAGGTTTAAAATTCTTAGAGGGCTTGACAGGGTAGCTGCTGAGAGACTGTTTTCCGTGGCTGCAGAGTCCAGAACTCGGGGTCATAGACTGAGGATAAGGGTTTGGTCACTTATAACTGAGATGAGGAGAAATTTCTTTACACAGAGGGTTGTGAATCATTGGAATTCTGTACCCCAGAAGGATGTGGATGCTCAATCGATGAGTATATTCAAGATTGATATCGCTAGATTTTTTTTTCGCACAAAGGGAATCAAGGGAAATGGGGATAGCACGGGAAAGTGGTATTGATGTAAAGTTCAGCCATGATATTGAATGGCAGAGCAAGCTCGATGGGCTGTATGACCTACTCCTGCTTCTATGTTTTATGTTCTTATATTCTCACATTTATCTGTTGAAATTAATTTGCCAATTATATGCCCATTCTGCAAGTTTATTAATGTCTTCTTGTAATTTGTTGCAGTCCTCCTCAGTATTGACTATCCCGCCCCAATCTGGTGTCGTCTATAAATTTAGAAATTGTGTTTTTGACTTCAAAGTCTAAATCATTATTATAAATAGTGAACAACAGTGGTCCTAGCATTGACCCTTTTGGGACCTCACTTCTCACCTTCAGCCACTCTGAATAGCTACTCTTTACCCCTACTGTCTGCTTTCTGTCTTGTAGCCAGCTGGCTATCCATTCTGCTACTCGTCTCCGACTCCACATGCTTTGACCTTATTCATTATTACATTATGGGGTACCTTATTGAAGGCCTTTTGAAAATCTAGGTATATTACATCTACAACATTACCCTTGTTTACGCTCTCAATTATCCCTTCAAAGAATTCAATGAGACTTCCTCTTTTGAAATCCATGCTGACTATTCATTATTATATTTTTGGTTTCGAGATGTTTTTCTATTTTCTCCTTTAGTGGGATTTCATTAACTTTCCTACCACCGATATGAAATTGACTGGTCTGTAGTTCCATGGACATGTTCTATCTCCCTTCTTAAATATAGCTCTAACGTTAGTCCTCTGGCATTACACCTTTTTCTAATGAATTATGAAATAAGTGTAATAATGCCTCTGCTATCTCTTCCTTAGATTCTTTTAAAATGCATGGGTGTAATCTATCCGGACAGAGGGCTGGAAATTCGGTTGTGTAGCACCTCTGTTAGTGCCCTGGAGGGGCGGTAATGCGTCTTGAATTGCTTATCGCCCGGCCGCGTAGCTTGTAGTGCCCTGCCGGGAAATTTGGTACTGGTTTTGTGGCGGCGCAAAAGACTTCCGCCTCGTTGTGTACTTTCAGTCAGATCATGAAGTCAGTCATCGTGCAATGACCCGCTAGCGCCCCACTCGCAAAATTAGGTACGGCCGCCTCATTTAGCGTCCATCCCTAATCACGGCGGAAAAACCAGGTGGTACCACCTTCCATTGGCGCTATCTGCAGTCTATTTAAAGGGAGGGAAGAGGAGCATTAATTGAAGGTCCTATTGAGTGCAACGTTTCCGCACAGCATTCTGTGTGAATCTCTGACTTTAAAGTGGCAGATTTATCTGACATTACAGGGTCCTTACAACTTGAGTTAAAAAATTTAATGGGTGCATTACTAGCTCTCCAGCATCACCAACTCTATGCTCTTGTTAGGCAGCGGCAAGATAGAAGGGGTGTTGGCCATATCGGGGCAGGAATTAGGAAAGGCCATAGACTTCTGGACAGGAGGCCTTATCCCCCATGGGTTTACAGGCAGCAACATACCTCATACTTCAACCTCTCTGAGGAGCAGTGTGTGAGAAGGCAGCGCTTCCAAAAGGTAGTGCTGACAGAGATATGCCATCTCCTACAGGCAGACCTGCAGCCTTACATCGGCACTAGGACTGCGCTGCCCATTGCAGTGAAGGTCACTGTGGCGCTGGCCTTCTATGCCTCCAGCTCCTTCCAGGCTGCTTCAGGGGACATATGCAACACCGCTCAATACGCTGCACATTGCTGCATTCGCCACATCACAAAGCTCTCTATGCCCGCAAAATGAACTTCATCATGTTCCCAATGAGTAGGGAGAGTCAGAATGAGCGAGCATGTGGGTTTGGCAGGATTGCGAGCTTCCCGAGGGTACAAGGAGTCATTGACTGCACATACGTGGCCTTGCGGGCACCATTAGAGAATGCCGAGGTATTCAGAAACTAAAAGAGATACCATTCCCTGAATGTGCAGCTGGTGTGCGACCACACGCAGCGCATCCTCGCAGTGAATGCCCGCTATCCTGGGAGCGCACATGATGCGTTCATCCTGCGTGAGGGCACTGTGCCATGATTGGTTCAGCCAACATGTTCTGGCTGCTCGGAGTCAAAGGCTACGGCCTAGTCACCTGGCTAATGACTCCCCTTCGTAACCCCACCACACAAGCAGAGCATCACTACAATGACAGCCATGCGGCCACTTCTAACATCATAGAGCAGACAATAGGAGTGCTTCCGATGCCAGGTTCGCTCTGGAGGCAGCCTTCAATACTCCTCTCAACAGGTCTTGCAATTCATTGTGGTGTGCTTCAGTCAGACTTCCTGTGGCATTTGCCACCTCTTATCTTGAACCCCCTCCCACAATTAGTGCTCATCCTTAATATTGCCTCAGTGCCTGCAGCAAGGCTACCGAGGGCTGATGTGTGCATGGGGGAGACAGTACAGACAGCCTAGCAGGATGCCCTGGACTAGAACTGGGCCTGGAAGGCCCGGCTGCAGACTCCACTGCCTCAGTATTGGTGGCAGCAGTCTCGGATGGCTCGGGTGTAGACCATAGTAGATGCAAAGGCGGAGTGGTACTGGTGGGAGCCGGAATGCTGTAAGCCATTTCCAACGGCCCATGGCCACTCACCCGAGGCAGAGCCTCAGCATCCGGAGCAATATGTGTGAGCACACATTGCTGGCCTGCTTCAGCACCATCACTTCCCCGTTGGACTGTGGGGAACACAGAGAGGATGGCAGCAGTCAGTGTGTGCATGGCATCACTCTGCGACTGCCCCTGAGCACACTGAGACTGAAATGCGGCTGTCTGAGAGTTCATGCCAGCAATCACTGACAGCATCACATCACAAAGTCCTTGCGTAGCTTGGGCCTGTGATGCGATAGCTGCGCCACATCAGCCATGGCACGCGCCATCCCCTCTCGGACTCCACTATTGCCCGTTGGGCCCAGCTCACTCTGTAAGTGGGCAAGGATG
The DNA here is from genome assembly GCF_044704955.1 of Pristiophorus japonicus. Taxonomy (NCBI): domain Eukaryota; kingdom Metazoa; phylum Chordata; class Chondrichthyes; family Pristiophoridae; genus Pristiophorus; species Pristiophorus japonicus. The sequence continues at coordinate 275,572,081 of NC_091978.1, read as the reverse complement.
GGCTCGGTGAATGCCTGAGAGGCACAGGCAATGCTTGAGGTGGCCTCCCCCAACCTCAGAGCAAGTGCATCCATGCTCTGTGGGGCCTTTCTCCAATGCACCCATGAGATCGCAGTGCATTTGCATAGACTTCGCTGGACATAGCCTCCAAGTCCAGGTCCTCGTGTGCTCGATCCTCAGCAGGACTCCTGGGCCGACTCATCCTTCGGGGAGCTGACCTCCAAGCTTCCCCTCGAGCTCTGCGTTGCTGTAGGCCGCTGGGGCCAGGAGCCTCAGACTCTTTGAACCCCAGGAATTCAAGGCCTTCGACCGATATGGTTTCCCCACTCTGTAGGACTGATGGAATGTCCTGTTCAGTCAATAAACTGTTGTCCGCTTCTTTGTCATCTCCCTCGTTGGCTGATGTTAACGGCTCATGGACAGGCTGCTGTGCTTCTGGCTCAGCATCTCTAGGCACAAAGCAACAGAAGTGTGGTTAGCAGCAGGGGAGGGGGCAGGGAAGTAAGAAGAAGGTGACATTGCCCATTTCTATGTAAAGGGGGTAGGCCATTTGCTGTGAAGGGTCACGGATCTCACAGAAATCGTAAATGCCATTCACATACCGTCACTGTCCACAGGGAGCTCTGCTTCGCTGCCCGCCACTGCGCCAATTGGTGTGCCCATGAGGGCGGACACTCGCTGCTCAACCTCAGTGAGATCCTGTATATCAGGCTCCCCACTTCCGGTGCGCTGCTGCTCTCAATGTTTATGAGTCAATTTCGCCTGCAATATGAAAAACAAGGTGGTGTGAGTGAGTGTGCAGCTCATCATGTAGAGTAGCTGCTACTGTCTGAAAGTGTGCAGATGTCCATTAGAATCTGCGTGGCTGCACATAGTGCATGTGGGAACGGTGGGATGAGGTGAGAGCTAACTAGGATTACGGACAAGGCTGACGTTTTGCAAACACATGTCAAGAGTGAAAGTGTAGTGCGAGGAGGGGTGAGACTGAATAGGGAACAAGAAGGTGCACGCGCTTGCATGCGCAGGTCATGGCTGGTGAACTGAGCCTCAACTTTTCACGCGGCTTCACCAACCAAGACTATGGCCTGGAACACATAGAGAAGGGGCAGGTACTGCAAAGACTTTACATTGTGTGAGACAGTGAGGTTCACATCATGGCACTGGTGCATTAATAGAAAGGGTACTCACCTTGATGACCCTAGTGAGGTAGTTGAACTTCCTCCGACATGTGTCACAGTTCGTGGCACTGTGTCTCTTGCAGAAATGTCCTGGACCACCTCCCTCCAAAGTCTGCGGAAAACTCGCCCATCCCAACCTTCTTTTTATAAAAAATTTATGTGGCTGTAGAATATTTTACTATTTTGTTGTGTTCCTTGATAAGTTAATTTCATGGTTCCTCTTTGCCTTCCTAATTGTTTTTTTGACTTCTATCCTAATCACTGTGTATTCTCTCTTGTCATGCTCTCACCTGCTGTCCATGTACTAAGTGGACACCTCTTTCTTTACCCTCAATTTTTCCCTTATGTCTTTATTCATTCATGGTGTCTCATTAATGTTTAGTTTGTTCTTGTTTTTAAGCAGAATATATATTTTCCTGGACTCTTTTGAACACCGTTTTAAATGTTTCCCATTGCTGTTCTACATGATTGTTTGCCAGCATTGCCCATTTTATTTTCGAAGTTCTATTCTTAGCCCCTCAAAATCATCTTTTCTCCAATCTATTATCCTGGTCTTTTTCATGCTTAGGTTTTTCTCCAGAATTATCTTAAACCATGTAATATTATGATCACTATTACCTAGATATTCCCCTACTCTTACTTCTCTTATCTGCTCTGATTCATTCCCCATTACTAGATCCAGTCTTGAATCCTCCCTTATTGGGCCTCTTACTGTGGTAGAAAAGAGTCATGTACACATTGTAGGAATTCCATTCCCTTATCCACTTTACCAAACCTCTTCTGGCCAATTAATTTCAGGGTAGTTTTCTTTATTCGTTCCTGGGATGTGGGTGTCACTGGCAAGGCCAGAATTTATTTGCTATCCCTAACTGCCCTTGAGAAGGTGGTGATGAGCCGCCTTCTTGAACCTCTGCAGTTTGTGTGGTGAAGGTACTCCCATAGTGCTGTCAGGGAGGGAGTTTCAGCATTTTGACCCAGCGACTATGAAGGAACAGCGATATATTACCAATTCAGGATGATGTGAAATGGAGGGGAACTTGGAGGTGATGGTGTTTCCATGCGTCTTCTACCCTTGTCCTTGTAGTTGATAGAGGTTGTGGGTTTGGGAGGTGCTATTGAAGGAGCCAGCATGGAACGGTTGTGCTGAATGGCCTGTTTTTGTGTACATCCTATATAAAAGCCTTGGCGAGTTGCTGCAGTGCATCTTGTAGATGGTACACACTGCAGCCACGTTGCGCCAATGGTGGAGGGAGTGAATATTTAAGGTGGTGGATGGGATGCCAATAAAGCAGGCTGCTTTGTCCTGGATGGTGTAGATCTTCTTGAGTGTTGTTGGTCGACACTCATCGAGGCAAGTGGCGAGTATACCATCACACTCCTGATTTGTGTCTTGTAGATTGTGGAAAGGCTTTGGGGAATCAGGAGGTGAGACACTTGCCAGAGAATACTCAGCCTCTGACCTGCTATTGTTGCCACAGTATTTATGTGGGTGTTCCAGTTATGTTTCTGGTCAATGGTGACCCCCCAGGATGTTGATGTTGGGGGATTCGGCAATGGCAATACCATTGAATGCCAAGGGGTCATGGTTAGACGCTGTCTTGTTGGAGATGGTCATCGCCTGTCACTTGTGTGGCGCGAATGTTACTTGCCACTTATCAGCCCAAGCCTGAATGTTGTCCAGGGCTTGCTGCATGCGCGTACAGATTGCTTCATTATCTGAGGCGTTGCAAATGGAACTGAACATCCCCACTTCTGACCTTATGATGGAAGGAAGGTCATTGATGAAGCCGCTGCAGATGGTTTGGCCCAGGACACTTCCCATGAGGAACTCCTGCAGTGATGTCCTGGGGCTGAGATGATTGGCCTCCAACAACCACAACATTTTCTTTTGTGCTAGGTCTGTCTCTAGCCAGTGGAGACTTTTTCCCCTGATTCCTATTGACTTCAATTTACTTGGGCTCCTTGATGCCACACTTGTCAAATGCTGCCTTGATGTCAAGGGCAGTCATTCCCACCTCATGTCTGCAGTTCAGCTTTTTTGTCCTTGTTTGGACCAAGGTTGGAACAGCTTGTCTAGAGGAACGATGATATATTGCCAAGTCAGGATGGTGTGTAATGGAGGGGAACTTGGAGGTGATTGTGTTTCTATGTGTCTTCTGCCCTTGTCTTTGTAGTTGGTAGAGGTCATGGGTTTGGGCTGTTGAAGAAGCCAGCGTGGAATGGTTGTGCATGTTTCTGTACCATGTTCTGGAGCGCAAGCCTTCAGCATGACAGCTGGGATATTGTTGGGACCCATACTCTTTGCTGCATTCAGTGCCCTGAGCTGTTTCTTGATATCATGTGGAGTCAATTGAATTGGCTAAAGTCTGCTTCTGTGATAAGAACATAAGAATTAGGAATAGGAGTCGGCCATTTGGCCCCTCGAGCCTGCTCCGCCATTCAATGAGCCCATGGCTGATGTTCTACCTCAACTCCACTTTCCTGCACTATCCCCTTACCCCTTGATTTCCTTAATATCCAAAAATCTATCGATCTGTGTCTTGAATATACTCAAAGACTGAGTTTCCACAGCCCTCTGAGGTAGAGAATTCCAAAGATTCACCACCCTCTGAGTGAAGAAGTTTCTCCTCATTTCAGTCCTAAATGGCTGACCCCTTACTCTGAGACTGTGACCCCTGGTTCTAGGCTCCTCAGCCAGAGGAAACATCCTCCCTGCATCTACCCTGTTAAACCCTGTAAGAATGTTGTATGTTTCAGGGAGATCACCTCTCATTCTTCTAAACTCTAGAGAATATATGCCTAGACTACTCAATCTCTCCTCATAGGACAATCCCCCCATCCCAGGAATCAGTCTGGTGAACCTTCGTTGCACTCCCTCAATGGCAAGTATATCCTTCCTTAGGTAAGGAGACCAAAACTGTACACAATACTCCAGGTGCGGTCTCACCAGGGCCCTATATAATTGAAGTAAGACGTCTTTACTCTTATACTCAAATCCTCTTGTAATAAAGGCCAACATTTGCTTTCTTAATTGTTTGCTGTACCTGCATGTTAACTTTCAGTGATTCGTGTACAAGGACATCCAGGTCCCTCTGAACACCAACATTTCCCAATCTCTCACCATTTAAAAAATACTCTGCTTTTCTATTTTTCCTACCAAGGTGATGGTGGGGACCTCAGGAGGAGGACAAGATGGATCATCCACTCGACACTTATGGCTGAAGATGGTTGCAAATGCTTCAGCCTTGTCTTTTACACTGGCGTGCTGGGCTTCGCCATCATTGAGGATGGAAATGTTCATGGAGCCTCCTCCTCCTGTCAGTTATTTAATGGCCCACCACCATTCATGACTTAATGTGGCAGGAGTGCGAAGCTTTGATCTGAAATGTTGGTTGTGGGATCGCTTCATTCTGTCTATAGTATGCTGATAGTTGTAATGCCCATGATTTCTGTTTTTCACTCATTTCCCTAATTTTTTGGCCTATTTCTTCTTCCACCTCCCTTCCATGACTACATGGTCTGTAGATTAGTGTGATTGATCTTTTATTATCTTTTATCTCTATCCACATCGATTCTATTTCTGTTTTACGTATGGCTACATTAGTTTTTTCTATTGCCATTATATACAGCTACTCCACCTCCCTTTGTTCTTCTCTATCTTTTCTAAATACATTTTACCCTGCAATGTTTAATTCTCAGTCCTGATTTTTCTGTCAGCTGTGGCTCAGTTCGTAGCACCCTCGCTTCTGAAACTTGAGCACAAAAATCTAGGCTGACACTCCAGTGCAGTACTGAGGGACTGCTGCACTGTTGGAGGTGCTGTCTTTCAGATGGGACATTAAACCAAGGCCCTATCTGGCCTCTCAGGTGGACGTTAAAGATCCCATGGCACTATTTCAAATAAGAGCAGTGGAGTTATCCCCAGTGTCATGCCCAATATTTATCCCTCAATCAACATCATATTGGCTGTAAAGCACTTTTGGAGATCCTGTGGTCATGAAAGGCAGTGCATAAATGCAAGTCTTTCTTTCCCTGAAACAACATCATAAAAACAAATTATCTGGTCATTATCACATTACTGTTTGTGGGACCTTGCTGTGTGCAAATTGGCTGCTGCGTTTCCTACATTACAACAGTGACTACACTTCAAAAGTACTTAATTGGTTGTCTTTATAGCCATGTCTCAGTAATCCTTGCTATATCAGGTTCCTTGCAATGTATTATTGCCTCCAGTTCCCCTGTTTTATTATGGATATTGTGTGCATTGCTCTACAGATGGTTTAACGCATTTTTAATAACAGTTCCTCTCACTTTAATTTAACCATTTTTTCACACTCCTACAGTGGCTGGATTTTCTGCTCGTTTGCGCCTCTGTTTGCGCCCCGGAGGGGCGGTTTATGGTGTTTCTAGATGTAACGCCGAGTGTCCAGCTTTTACCGCCCAGCTAGCAATCTCAGCTCATGGTTTGCGGCAATGCAAAAACTTACCGCCCGCCCTCTAGTTTCTCTGAGATCATGATGTCAATCATCGTGCAATGCTCCGCTCCGAGATACAAAATTCAGCTCTCATTTAACGCCCGCCCCAGGAACCGTCTGAAAAACCAGGCATTCCCAGGCTGCAGCAGGCGGTATTGGCAGCATTTTAAATGGTGGGCTGAGGATCCTACATGGCAGGTCACATTGACTGCAACGGCTGTGCACATCACGCCACGTGAGGCTCCGACTTGCAAATGGCACTTTTATTTGCCATTACAGTGCCCTGACAAGGTGAGTGAGAAAATGTAATGGGGGCATTACTAGTTCGGCAGCGTATCATGCTCCATGCTATTGCCAGGCAGCATCAAGCTGCATCAAGGGCTTCTGGCCATGTCGACCCACGGATGAGGAGAGGCCGAAGACAAAGCTGGGGAGGAGGGCGTACGTCCCACGGGTTTACAGGCATCAACGCTCATACCTCCAGCTCTATGATAAGCAGTGTCTGAGAAGGCTGCGCTTCCAAAATGAAGTGCTGACAGAGATATGCCATCTCCTACAGGCAGACTGATGGCTGGACCGCTCTGGAGGCAGCCTTCAATACTCCCCTCAACAGGTATCTGAATTCATTGTGGTGTGCTGCATGTTGCACAACTTGGCTATCATGAAGGACCAGGCATTGCCAGTGGGGATTGCATGGCCATCTCAGGAGGAGGAGATGCTGCCGGACCAAGAATCGCAGGTCGCCAGCTCGTAATGGACTGGCTCTCCTAAATGCACGAAACTGAGGGATGGAGCTAATACTGGACACACTATGTGCCCCTATAAAAGCACATCTCCGGTGAACGTTGGAATGATGCACAAGACACCAATGGAAAATATGAATCGTAAATATTACTGCAACAAAGTCACACAAATTCCCCCACCAAAATAAAATCATACAATATACAGCATTATGTTGCAGGGCACTAAACAACAATGAGGTTCCTTAAATCAACAAAACTTTTTTAACTGCGTGATTTTCAGCTCGGGCGCAAAAACTTTGTTGCGTAATACCTGATTTTGCGCCCCCAGTCATGGAACCTAATTTTTTGCTGAATTTTGCAGACGAGGGCGCAAACATTTTCCAAGCAGGACCGCTCTGCCGCCATTACTGCCCCGAAATCTCAAAAGCTGAAAATCCAGCCCCTGTTCTATAACTATTTATTCCCTGGTCATTTATGTCCTCCCCTAGTTTAGTCTACCAATGCGCTGCTTTCCTGTTTCGTTTATCCTAGAATCATAGACATTTACGACACAGAAAAAGGCCATTCGACCAATTGTGTCTGTGCCGGCTGAAAAAGAGCTATCCAGCCTAATCCCACTTTCCAGCTCTTGTTCCGTAGCCTTGTAGGTTACGGCACTTCAAGTGCATACAGGAACATAGGAACAGGAGTAGGCCATTGAGTCCCTCAAGCCTGTTCCACCATTCAATGAGATCATGGCTGACCTGCAACTTAACTCCATATACCTGCCTTTGGCCCATATATCTTAATGCCTTGGGTTAACAAAAAGCTATCAATCTCCGATTTAAAATGAACAATTGCTCTAGGATCAATTGCCGAAGCAAATTCCAAACTTCTACCACCATTTGGCCTTTTTTTCGGCAACAGGGGTGAGTTGGGTGTGGGCGGCATCGACAGTGTGTGCAAAACCCGTTCCCAGCTGCAGCCCGCCCTCTGACAGCAATCTTCAAATGATTGGCTGGTTAAGCCCGCCCTGCGGAGTTCCCAGCCAATTAACAGAAATGATGATGTCATCTGATGATGCGTCATCAGCCGGTTTTCTTAAAGGGACCATGGCCAACTTTTTTTCAAACAGTTCTTCTGACAGTGTTCTGCAGCATTGAGGTGCTGCAAACACTGACAAACACTGCACAAAGGTGCAAAGCTGTACCCAGGCTCTCCCATGACTCCCTCCAGATGCTTATGGAGGGAGTCACTACATGCAGAGAGGTTCTCTTCCCTTCCAATGGGCAGAAGATACCTCCCCATGACACCAACACAGCCTGGTTGCACAATGTACAGGAGGGCACAAGCAGGAATGTCCTCAGGAGAACCAGACTGCAATGGCGCAAACTTTTCAATAATCTCAGTAGATCACGGAACCTTACTGCAAAGCCACACTCAACCTCATCCTGCTGTGCCATTCATCACATCCTCATCACTACCTTCCCTACCCTACTCCTGCACATCCTTACTCACACCAACTTACGTTGCATCTCCACCATCCCTCTCTATCTACATTATCACATCCCCATCTCACTAGCCACCTCTCACACTCACCCTCATCCTTGTCCAATCACACCAACTAACAACACGTAAGTACTTGGATGCTCTATCCAATGTTCTTGGACAGATTTGTGTGTACCCTTGGAAGTGGCTTAATGAGTTTTAGTGAATGGTCAGACGTAAGAGTGATGAATGTGAAAGGAATGGCTTTGGCATTGCAGGGATGGTTTGTAGTGTTGGTATGGGGTGGTACCAACCTGGCATATCATGTGGCAGCCAGGGTACACTATATCGTGAAGTAAATGTAGCCATGGTGAGGCCATCCCTGACCTCCTGGGCAGCAATGTTGTCGGGTGCTGATGGCCCGTGTCCTGTGCAGGGTGATTGCGGAGAAGGTTGGTGGTGTTGGTGATGCTGGTGTGCCTGGTGATGTTGGTGTTGGGGCTGAGCGTGGTAGGATTCTGAGGACCAAGGTGAGATTTTATCAAGGGCACCGAAGCTACTGGAATAGATGGCAGGTGAGATTGAAATTGCAGGAGTGATCTGTCAATGGTGAGAGAGGTTGATCCAAGGAGGTGACAGTGAATAGAGAGTTCACTACAAACACTTCCAAACAGCATACAGCTTAAAAGTTTCTTCCAAATCCTAAAAGCTTCATCTTCTGAAAATGGAAAATGAACAGCTGTGAAATGGAAGCTTTTATACTACTTCTGCAAATGTCAACTTGCCAAAGCAATAGAGAGTCACTGAGAACCCAACTCCACTTACCTGGCATGTTCCCTGATGGACAGCAAACCTGGTAAAATTGTAATTGCCTGCTTTTAATCCTCTTAAATAGCATTAAACTACCTGTTAAGTACCTTAATTAACTGGCCTGCCACTTGGTGCCGTATCTGCAATCCGCATGCAAAATTGACAGTTGAGAAACTGACAAGGAGGCGGGTTCAGTGCGGGATCCTGTCCCGTTGTCAATCAGGATCATTTTAACAGCGGGCCTGCCTCCAAACCCACACTCGCAGGGCTGGGAAGATTCCAGCCTTTCTGTGTAGAAGTGTTTCCTAATTTCATTCCTGAAAGGTCTGGCTCTAATTTTAAGATTATGCCCCTAGTCATAGAATCCCCAACCAGCGGAAATAGTTTCTCTCTCTCTACCCTCTATACCCCTTAATATCTTGAAAACTTCTATTATTCATTTAACCTTTTAAATTCTAGGGAATACAACCCTAATTTGTGTAATCTCTGCTCGTAACTTAACCCTTGAAGTCCGGGTAGCATTCTGGTAAACCTACGCTATACTCCCTCCAAGGCCAATATATCCTTCCTAAGGTGTGGTGCCCTCAACTGCTCACAGTACTCCAGGTGTGGTCTAACCAGGGTTTTGTATAGCTGCAGCATAACTTCTACCTAAGAACTTTTTAAATGTGATGAGCATTTCTGCCTCTACCATCCTTTCAGGCAGTGAGTTCCAGAAAAGTTCTCCTCAACACCCCCTCTAATACTCCAACCAATTACTTTAAATCTATGTCCCCTGGTTATTTGACCTCTCTGCTCAGGGAAATATGTCTTTCCTATCCACTCTATCTAGGTCCATCATAATTTTATACACCTCAATCACGTCCCCCCTCAACCTCCTCTGTTCCAAAGAAAACGATCCCAGCCTATTCAATCTTTCCTCATAGCTAAAATTTTCCAGTCCTGAGAACATCCTTGTAAATCTCGTCTGTACCCTCTCTTGTGCAATCACATCTTTCCTGTAATGTGGTGACCAGAACTGTACACAGTACTCTAGCTGTGGCCTAACTCGTGATTTATACAGTTCAAGCATAACCTTCCTGCTCTTATATTCTATGCCTCAGCTAATAAAGGAAAGTATCCCGTATGCCTTCTTTACCATCTTATCTGTTCTGCTACCTTCAGGGATTTGTGGACATGCACTCCAAGGTCCCTTTGTTACTCTACACTTCTCAGTGTCCTACCATTTATTGTATATTCCCTTGCATTGATAGCCCTCCCCAAATGCATTGTCTCACGCTTCTCCGGATTGAATTCCATTTGACACTTTTCTACTCACCTGCCCATTGATATCTTCTTGCAGTCTACAGCTTTCTTCCTCACTATCAACCACACGGCCATTTTTTGTATCATCTGCAAACTTCTTAATCCTGCCCCCTACATTGAAGCCTAAATCATTGATGTATACTACAAAAAGCAAGGGACCAAGTACTGAGCACTGCAGAACCCCACTGGATACAGCTTTTCAGCTACAAAAACATCCGCCAACCCATTACCCTTTGCTTCCTGCCACTAAGCCAATTTTGGATTCAATTTGCCACTTTCCCTTGGATCCCATGGGCGGTTACTTTTCTGACCAGACTGCCATGCGAGACCTTGTCAAAAACCTAACTAAAATTAATGTAGACTATAACAAACGTACTACCCTCATCAACCCTCCTTGTTACCAGATTGTATTCAGGCTTCTTTCATTTCTTGTAGATCCCTCCCCAGTCTTACGAGTTTAAAACATTTGCCACTTCCCTATGCATCCTTTCTGCTAGGACACTGGTCCATTCCGGTTCAGGTGGAGCATGTCCCATCAGTATAGCAATAGACAATGGAGAAGCACAGGTACAATGAGGTACATGCCTCCACCAGAGCCATCATTGACCATTCCATAGGCATGGGGAAGCTATGTTCCTCCCATGCTGCATTTGCTGCAACAAGGTTTTTAGGCCTCCTCCAACCATAGTGCCCTGCTACTGCCACAGCTGCTCCCAGATGTTTTCCATGGTTGTTAGATGGCTATCGGCAGTCAATTTTCCAAAACACAATCACCCTTTAAGTTGCTACAGGCCTTTATGATCCAAAATCCTGCCCCCCAAAGGATGAGGAGCTAATCACACCAGGCATTTGCCCATGGCAAGTTAGTTGACCTTGGAAGTACTGTCAAATTCAGCAATGACTTACACTGGAACACTGGCCAGGACAAAAGATTGGCATGTTTTTCAAAGTATCAGCAGAGAAAGCAGGCAAATTCATTACTTATTCAACCCATCTCTCCAAACCATTACTATTCTCTCATAACATGACATATCTCAAATACTTTGACAAACACATCAACACATTGAAATGTAGTTGTGGTAGGGGATAGTATAGTTAGGGGGATAGATACAGTTCTCTGCAGCCGAAAACGTGAGTCCTGAAGGCTGTGTTGCCTGCCCAGTGCCAGGGTTAACGACATCTCATCTGAGCTGGAGAGGAACTTGGAGTGGGAGGGGATAAGTCAGATACGATGGTAAGTACTTCAGGGAATCGAATACGGCCAGAGTGATTTCCTGGACTAGTTTCGATCGCCTGGATGGATCAGAGAGGAATTTTTCCAGATTTTTTCCCCCAATTGGCCTGGGTTTTTAGCTGTTTTTTTGCTTCTCCCAGGTGATCGCACGGCTCCGGTTGGGGTGGTGTGTAAAATGTTGTGATGCATGAGGTATCAAGGCTGTGTGAGGCAGACTGGTTGGGCCAGATGCTCTTTACCTTTCCACCATTGTTCATTGTTCATAGGTTTATATGTAACCTTCAGGGCTGCTGACCGAGGGCCGTGTGGCTCTTTGTCAGCCGGCACGGACACGATGGGCAGAAATGGCCTCCTTCTGCGCTATAAATTTCTATGTTTCTATGTTTCTAAATAATGGAGGCTTGTAAGAAAGGTACGGCAATAATCACGGATGATTTTAATCTTCATATTGATTGGACAAATCAAATTGGCAAAGGTAGCCTTGAGGAAGATTTCATAGAGTCTTTCAGGATAGTTTCTTAGAACAATACATTGTGGAACCAACTAGAGAGCAGACTATTTTAGATCTGGTAATGTGTAATGAGACTGTATTAATTCATGATCTCATAGTAAAGGATCCTCTTGGGAAGAGTGATTATAGCATGGTGGAATTTCAAATTCAGTTTGAGGATGAGAAAGCTAGGTCTCAAACTTGTGTCCTGAACTTAAATAAAGGTAATTACAAAGGTATGAAGGCAGAGTTCGCTAAAGTTGACTGGGAAAATAAGTTAAAGGGTAAGATGGTAGATATGCAGTGGCAAACATTTAAGGAGATAAGGAGTATAATGTGGAAAAATGTGAGGTTATCCACTTTGGTAGGAGAAATAAAAAAGCAAATTATTATTTAAATAGGGAGAGATTACAAAATGCTGTGGTACAGAGGGATCTGGGGGTCCTTGTACATGAAATACAAAAAGTTAGCATGCAGGTACAGCAAGTAATTACGAAGGCAAATGGAATGAAGGCTTTTATTGCAAGGGGAATGGAGTATAAAAGTAGGGAAGTCCTGCTACAATGGTACAGGGTGTTGATGAGGCCACACCTGGAATACTGCATACAGTTTTGGTCCCCTTATTTAAGGAGGGATATACTTGCATTGGAAGCAGTTCAGAGAAGGTTCATGAGATTGATTCCTGAGAAGGGGTTGTCTTATGAAGAAAGGTTGAGCAGGTTGGGCCTATAGTCATTGGAGTTTAGAAGAATGAGTGGTGATCTTATTGAAATGCACAAGATTCAGATGGGACTTGACAGGGTAGATGCAGAGAGGATGTTTCCCCTCGTGGGAGGATCTAGAACTAGGGGGCATAGTTTCAGAATAAGGGGTCGCCTATTTAAAATGGAAATTAGATGAATTTCTTCTCTCAGAGGGTCGTGCATCTTTGGAATTCTGTACCCCAGAGAGCTGTGAAGGCTGGGTCATTGAATATATTTAAGGTGGAGATAGACGATAAGACGATTGTGATATATTCACAGAGCACAGCACACACAGCTTCCTAACATGGCAGGCAGCTCTCTCGGAAGTCTCCGGAAATCTGCCTAGTTCTGTTTATTATTAACCCTGCCCTTGCAGTACACAATACGTCCACATCCACAGTGTGGAGCTAAAAACATTACAAGTTTACAGACATTACACTTCTCCCTCCTTAATGAAGAAGCCATCATAACAAACATTAGACATAACTTTCATGTTTATACATAACACAAGATATAAACTTATTTTTTTTCCATATTTACAAATTTAACTTTACCACTTGTTTTCTGTTTCAAAGAGGATACCTTCACTCTCGAACAGAACCTTCCAAACATGGTGTCGAATCTAAACTCATTCGAGGCTCACCCTGAGGAATGTTTTCCTCCACGGAATTTCCTTGATTTTCATTTGAAGTCACTCTAACTTCAGGCTCTTTGTTTTCCTGACTCGGACTCAGACTTTCATTCTGATTCTCTCCTGGATTTGTTTCCAGTACATTGGATTTAGGATTTGCTACTAGTGTATCAAAACTATCTGATGAGTCAGAAATAATTGAATCATTCCCACCTTCAACTCCTTCCATGTCTGTAGGTAAAATATGATCAATATGAACAAACCTAACCTGTCCATTATCAAACATCTTGACCAAATATGTGCGAGGACCACATATCTTCACCACTCTTCCTGGTAACCACTTTAACCATTTATGGTGATGGTTCTTCACTCTCACCTTCTGGTTTAATTTCACACTTCTCTCTTTTACTCTACCTCTATCCTGAATCTCTTTCTGTCTTAATTGTGTCTCTTCTACGGACTGTGCCAAAATTTGGCTTTAACAATGAGAATCTGGTTCGTGGCTGTCGTTTGAACTCTGCTGGTGTTCTACCAGTAGTTGTATGAGGAGTATTTCGATATGTAATTAAAAAATTAGCCAATTTGTGATCCAATGACAACTGTCATTTCCTTGGATTTGGATCTAACATTTGTTTTATGAGGGCACGTTTTACAATTTGTACAGTGTGCTCTGCTGCACCATTCGAAGCAGGATGGTATGGTGGAACCTTGGTATGTTTCACATCATTTTTGCTCGTGAATTGTGCAAATTCTTCTGAACGAAATTGTGGTCCATTATCCGAAACAATCTCTTCAGGGAGGCCAAATGAAGAAAATAATTTTCGTAAAATGTCCAATATTTTACTTGTTGTTATTATGAATTTGCCTATTTGGTGCTGAAATTAGTATGTCATCCAAATAACATACTACCCCTTCAATACCTTGCAAAATCTGATTCATCACCCCTTGGAATATGGCAGGGGTGGAAGACACTCCAAACGGTAGCCTATTAAATTGATATAGGCCTAGATGAGTATTTATAGTCAAACATGACTTGGACTCCTCATCTAGATCAAGCTGTAAGTAGGCATTCGTAAGATCCAGTTTAGAGAAGATCTGACCACCTGTCAGTGTTGTGAACAAATCTTCTATATTCAGCAATGTATTGGGGACATTACCCTCTAGAAACTGGTTTACGGTTACTTTATAATCACCACACAATCTTACCTTACCATCGGACTTAGGTACAACAACAATGGGTGTAGCCCAATTACATCGATCTATCTTAGAAATAATGTTCTCAGTCTCTAGTCTTTTGAGTTCTTGCTCAACTTTCTCCTTGAGTGCATATGGTACGGAACGTGCTTGTAGTAAACCGATCTAGCATCCTTCTGTACCCTGACACTCGCCTTGAAGCCTTGGATCGGACTGCCCATTTCGCAGAACACCTTCGGATACTTCTTGCTAACCTCATCCATTGATGAAAATCTCGCTTCCACACAGAAAATCTTACTCCAATCCAGCTTCAGTGAGCTCAACCAATTTCTTCCTAGTAAGGTAGGCTTGTCTCCTTTCACTACTATTAGAGGCAAGTTTTGAAATTGATCTTTATATTTCATCGGTACGGTAATACGACCTACCACAGACATTTTCTCTCCCGAGTAGCCTCGCAGCTCTACCTTGGATTTCTCCAGTTGGAAGTCACACAATTTGTCGAGATACAGTGACTCCGGTACTACACTCACGGATGCACCCGTGTCAATTTCCATTGGTATCTTGAATCCTGCAACATCCATGTGGATTTTGATGCTTTCCGAATTGCTGTCCGGTAACCTTGTGCTCCAGATGACGTGTAACTCTAACATCTCCTCGTCTTGTTGTTGTTCTTCCATGCTATGTAGTCTCTTTGGATTTCTACTCATAGCTTTGAACGCTGGACTCATAACTTTAAAAGCTGGTTTACCCTTCAGTCGGCATGCCTTCGCAAGATGCCCAGTCTTTCTGCAGAAGAAACACTCTGCCTTCACGTATGGACAACTTTGAACAATGTGTTGTCCCAGGCACCAATAGCACGACTTCGACGCTCTGGTAGAATTTCCAGTTTCTGAGACTTTCGGCTATGCCCGTCTTTTACTTTGAACCTGCAGGTGATTTACCTCGGTTGACTGACGACCATAATCATTATTTAATTCTCAGGAATATTTTTCGGCCATGCTCATCGACCTCGCTGTCTGACAAGCAATCTCAAAAGTCAAGTCATCCGTCATCAATAACTTCCTTCTAATTGCATCATTTTTCACCCCACAAACAAAACGATCCCGTAATGCTCGGTTTTGAAAGTTTCCAAAATGACAGTGCATCGATAGCTTTTTTAATGCTATGATGTAATCACTGATACTTTCATCAGCCTTTTGATTCTGAATCCCGAAATGATAGCTTTCAGCAATTTTTAACGGTTTGGGGTTATAGTGCTGCTCCAGCTTCATTAAAATCTCTTTAAGCGTTGTGCCCTTTGGCTCGTCAGGCACAAGCAGATTTACAAGAGTGTCATATAATGCCGGACCTGCCTCCGATAAGATGATCACTTTCTTACGTTCCAACACAGCCCGGTTCTGGACTGCATTGTCTGGAACTTCAATTATGTTATTTGCAGTGAAATACATTTCTTACCGATCCACATACGCTTTAAAACGTTCCCGGTCGTGCCTATATTCTCCCAAATGTCCCAATACGCCTGCCATTTTAATCTCTAGCTGTTCACACCATGTGCTGTATTTTACCTTGGATTTTTTTAGCTTTTTCCAAAGGCAGAAACTTCCAAAGTCTCTCTGTCAGCTGGCTGAATCCTTTACCAACAAAATTTAAGCTTTAAATCATCCAAAAAATCCCATCTTCTGTCGCCAACTATGATATATTCACAGAGCACAAGCAGACACAGCTTCCTAACATGGCAGGCAGCTCTCTCGGAAGTCTCCGAAAATCTGCCTAGTTCTGTTTACTATTAACCCTGCACTTGCAGTACACAATACGTCCACATCCACAGTGTGGAGCTACAAACATTACAAGCTTACAGACATTACAACGATCAGAACAATAAGGGAATCAAGGGTTATGGGGCGTGGGCGGGGAAGTGGTGTTGAGGCCAAGATCAGATCAGCCATGATCTTATTGAATGGCAGAGCAGGCTCGAGGGTCTAAATGGCCTACTCCTGCTCTTAATTCTTATGTTCTTATGTCTGGTATTATCATGTAGACATGCTGATTTTACCGCTTTCAAGTATTTACAATAGCACATGCTATTACCAACTTTGGAGTCTTGCAGGTTCTTTTTCAGTGGGATCTAAATGTATTAATTAGCTAAAGATGAATCAACTAGTTATTTATATGTTTGGAACAACATACCCATCTGTTTATGAGTTGGCATTACAGTCATTGAACATGTGTATTTAATTATTGGTTGCTATTGTAAATCCCTGGAGCAATGATGTTAATAACTTTAAATGGGAACGGTTGTCATTATGATTAATACACTTCTTGTGTTTTTGTTTTTATAAAGGAACAGCCACAATCACAGACTATACTACAGGTAAATATAGATTGTAATTATTTCCAGTGGAGGTGTGAAGTCCCTTTAGTTTTCTTCTGAAACAATTTCAATTTTTTAAAAAATTTATGTAATTACAGTTCGTACAGAATCAGAAAGTTATTCCCAGGACTCTGACAATGATCCTCTCAGCCAAACACATTGTCTGATGTATTATTGGGTGTCATAAACCAGATAGGTCACAGGATAGACTGCTGGTTTATGCTAAGTTAGTTTATCTCAGATAGCGTGACAATGCTTTGCTACAATTGGTTTTGGGGTACCTCAACAAGGGAGGGAGAAATCAGCTAGTGTTCCTGCTCTTGATCACTCTTTGGTGATCCTTTCTGCATAAAGTGAACACGTCCTAATGTCAGGTGAGGATAAAATTGAGCTCCCCATGGTGGAATAGCTCACTCACTAGACTTACAAAACAGAAGAAGAATGACAACTTTTAGGAGGTAGTAAAAAGTGATTGGCACCTGTCCCATGCACCACAATGTGAGTTACTGTTGTTAGCAGAGGAGGGAGAATTTGAGAGGAAGGTAATTAAGGGATAAACAAAAGTCTTCAGCTTCTTCTCCAGCATGTACTATACACTATCTGAGAAATCCATAGAGGTACTCACCATTTGGTTGCTGAATAAATAAAATACAACTGTAGTTGCGTAAATTGAAAAGTGCAGCTGAAGGCCTCAAATGCTTTCACTTTGCAGATAAACTGAGATCCTATTTGCATTGATCTCCTGAGTCTCTGTAACTCTGCTGGGCTTCATTGTATGATAGAGACCATTAGAACAAATGTGCGCCCTTATTCCAGTGGCAGAACATTAGATCCTAATTTCTGTGGATCATGTACCCTGCAGTTGTTTACACTATAGACTGCAATGGTTTTATTCCCTTCCCGCAGAGGCAGAGGACCATTGATAGTACAGGTAAAGAGCTTCTGCGAGCTCTCAGTCCACCTGTCTAGGTCAGCAACATGTTGTTGACATCACTTGCCTATGTGGACCTTCCTCTATGTACGGGTAAGGTGTGCAACCAGAAAAAGAAAGGAACAAATTTGACTTTCCAGTAACTGCATATAAATGAATCTTATGCATAGATAGTTAATTTTCAGTTATCAAATTTTCCCCGCAGATTAATCAGGGTCCAATTCAGCACAATGTAAATGAAATGAAAATCAAGAGAGATGTAAAACGGACTGCCGATTCGCTATCGCCCGTTTAACACTATTGCACAAAATCAAAATTGCCCCCATTGTTTTGAGGGTCTATGACCACTTTATCTCTCCCAGTACTGGTTTGTGTAGTCTGGCTTGAATGTGGTGTATTACAGGGCTAATAGACAGAATGTGCACTTAACATTACCTTTAGAAAGAAGCCAGCTCAAGTCAGCACTTCCTAAAATATCCTGTGGGATTTCAAACATTACGAGAGATGCACATATTACCACTTTGAAGAGATCAAAAAGGCTTGTGGGAGGTACTGAAGCTTTACAGGTAAGTGTAGAATTCTCATTTCATTCCTTTAACTGTCTTTTGTTTCTTGAAGACATTGGAATAGATTTTGACTTTGAACGACAGTGTAAAATGAGTGATCGTAAGTCGGTGGCCCGCTTTACATCTCTCCCGATTTTTTATTTCCATTGCCCTCCAGGCAAATTCACCACCACTAGTGGGAAGAGGTTGCTGAAGAGGTCAATGCCAGGAGCTTAGCTCCCAGGACATGTCTACAATGCTGAAAGTTCAATGACCTCACCAGAGTTGTCGGGGTAAGAATACCACTCTCATTCTCTGCTCACATCTCCACCCTAACTACTCACAATAATCTCTGCCCCACATCCCTTCACTCTCCTACAATCACTGTCTCACACTTCACTCCACCTCCTTCTCCTCCTACTCACACACTCACTACTATTGCACCCCTCACTTCCCCACATCTTACGCACTACAAATCATGTATTTGATTACGAAAGGCAAATTCTCTAAACACTTCACAAGACTCTCACTAACACTCAACCTTCTTTATTGCAGGAGAAGATCGCGCACAACTTCTTCCAGGAGACTGCCACTGGAGGAGGCCGATTCTGCCTGCACATCCTCTCCCCCATGGAAGAAAATGTGCTAGCCATCAGGCATAGAGAGAGAGTCATGGCCGCGATGAGTGACAATGCTGGAGTTGGTGTCGGGTAAGGTTTCTTCACACCTTTTTCCTCTTTTTTCCTTTCTTACGTGTATCTCACCCTAAACACACTGCATAGCAAACTGGAGCTTTTTTCACCAGCCTATTCTCCCTCTGCTCTATCTTAACATCCCAATAGTGGATAATCAAGGGGCTATAGGGAGGGAGGAACTTAATACAATCACTATTACTAATGAAGTAATTCTCGGTAAAATAATGGGACTAAAGGCGCCTGGACCTGATGGCTTACATCCTAGGGTCTTAAAAGAAGTGGCTGCAGAGATAGTGGATGCATTGATAGTGGATGAATTGAAATTCCCTGGTTTCTGGGACGGTCCCAGCGGATTGGAAAACCACAACTGTAACACTCCTATTTAAAAAAGGAGGCAGACAAAAAGCAGGAAACTATAGACCAGTTAGCCTAACATCTGTCGTCAATTATTAAGGAAGCAGTAACAATACATTTGGAAAAGCATAATTCAATCAAGCAGAGTCAGCATGGTTTTATGAAAGGGAAATCATGTTTGACAAATTTGCTGGAGCTGTTTGAGGATGTAACGAGCAGGGTGGATAAAGGGGAACCATTGATTGTGGTGTATTCAATTTCCAGAAGGCATTCGATAAGGTGCCACATAAAAGGTTATTGCACAAGTTAAAAGTTCACGGGGTTGGGGGTAATATATTAGTATGGATAGAGGATTGGCTAACTAACAGAAAACAGAGAGTCGGGATAAATGGGTCATTTTCCAGTTGGCAAACAGTAACTAGTGGGGTGCCACAGGGATCGGTGTTGGGTCCTCAACTATTTACAATCTATATTAACGACCTGGATGAAGGGACCAAGTTTGCTGATGATACAAAGATGGGAGGACACAAAAAATCTGCAAAGGGATATAGACAGGCTAAGTGAGTGGGCAAAAATTTGGCAGATCGAGTATAATGTGGGAAAATGTGAGGTTATCCACTTTGGCAGAAAAAATAGAAAAGCAAATTATAATTTAAATGGAGAAAAATTGCAAAGTGCTGCAGTAGAGAGGGACCTAGGAGTCCTTGTGCATGAAACACAAAAAGTGATACAGCAAGTAATCGGGAAGGTAATTGGAATGTTGGCCTTTATTGGGGGATAGAGTATAAAAGCAGAGAAGCCCTGCTACAACTATACAGGGGATTGGTGAGGTCACACCTAGAGTACTGCATACAGTTTTGGTCTCCGTATTTAAGGAAGGATATTCTTGCATTGGAGGCTGTTCAGAGAAGATTCGCTAGGTTGATTCTGGAGATGAGGGGGTTGACTAATGAAGATAGGTTGAGTAGGTTGGGCCTATACACATTCGAGTTCAGAAAAATGAGAGGTGATCTTATCGAAACGTATCAGATAATGAGGGGGCTCGACAAGGATATTTCCACTCATCAGGGAAACTAAAACTAGGGGACATAGTCTTAGAATAAAACTGAGATGAGGAGGAATTTCTTCTCTCAGAAGGTTGTAAATCTATGGAATTCTATGCCCCAGCGAGTTGTGGAGGCTGGGTCATTGAATATATTTAAGGCAGAGATAGACAGATTTTTGAGCGAAAAGGGAATAAAGGGTTATGGGGAGCGGGCAGGGAAGTGGAGCTGAGTCCATGATCAAATCAACCATGATATTAAATGGCAGAGCAGGCTTGAGGGGCCAGGTAGCCTACTCCTGCTCCTATTTCTTATATTCTTAAGTTCTTATGTTAACACTGACAGCTAACCCTTATCCCTCTCTTTCATTTCAGGTGCTGAAAATGTCGAGGCACCTGTGCCACTTCAGGAAGATGTCGGTCTTCCTGAAGATGCACCTTCACTCAATCAAGCCTTAGCAAGCCCCAGTTCAGCAACTGATACCACACATACTTTCGAGGCTTGGCGAAGGAGGGGTCTTCATGTAGTGAATCATTTGACACAAGTGTGCAGAGGCTCAGGCAGGGGGATGGGACACCACAGGGTTCCAACTCGCTGGAGGGCAAGATCCTAGACTTGTTCTGCAGCAGAGGGCTCAGATGCTAACTTTGAGGGCCCAGTCTACCAAAGAAGGCTGATGGGAATGCTCCAGAAAATGCTAGGTTCTCTGGACAGCCTGCCAGTGAGCTTGCGCACAATGTGTCAGAGCATGGAGGAGTCCAGCTCCAATGTGTTTCAGGGCAGAGCATGGAGACCATTCTGAGTGGTTGGTTGCATGACCATGACAATGTTACCCACCATGATGGAGCATCTGCTGAAAGCTTTCATTATTGCTTTGATTGCTGCCATGTCGCTCAGTCGCTGCCATCTTGGCTCTGGGAACTAGTGTTGACAGGGGCTTTCAGAGCGTTATGTCACTCATGCACTCTGTTTTTGTGCAGAGCCATATGAGTGTTGCAGCACAGCCCCAGGAGAGTGGCCTTGACTCCATGGGAGAAGCATTAGTTGTCCTCTTTCAGGATGACAGCCTGCTCACCCGCTCCGCCAGTTCTTTTGTTAGTATTGCACAACCAGCTGGGCATACCGAGATGGTGCAATGTGCAGCCGGACCCTCAAGGCCCAGAGCTGCTCAAGGTCGCCCACCATGGCCATCTGAAGTGTCCCCAGTGGAGCAGCCGCCCCCTCCCAAACTGTAACCACTGTGAATACACTTTGTAGGAGTACTAGGAGAAGTAAACAAGCACAGAAGACAGGTATTAAGGGCTTACACAAGTGTGATTTTTAGTACTTTCTTTTAACTATTAGATTCAGATGGAATTGAGTTGTTGGATAAATTTGTTTTTTTTGTTCTGAATTTGGTTTGGGTATTTTATATGGTAATGAAGTGAAGATAAGACCCATAAGGCTGGACTAAAGGAAGGGAATCAGGTGGTGGTAGTAAGGATGGCGGTGATAAGGATTTTGGGGATGTTAGTGACAGTCTTGTTAGGGAGGAAGAACAAAGACCCGACAGCTTCCTTATGAACAGTGATGATGAGGAAGACGAGGAGAATGATGATGAAGGAGATGACGTCAGGCGTTCTCACAGACTTCCGTGTTCCTCTGTCCCAATCCCCTCAAACACAATCCTGGTATCAAGTTTCTTCACTTCTAAGCAACAGCTCAGATACTTTCACCTAGAGGGAAGAATTAGATAGTGTTAGGCACCAGGTGATTCAAAGAGCATGAGAGAGCCAGAAGAGTGGGGAGTGGGTGAGGATGCTGTCCTTTCCCAGCTTATTAATCATTCATTCTTGGGATGTGGGTGGGCATCACTGACAAGATCAGCATTTATTGCCCATCCCTAGTTACACTGTACTGGTTTGATAATAAATTGTTGGGTACTTCAGAGAACAGTTAAGAGGCACCAACATTGATATGGGACTGGAGTCACATACAGGCCAGCCCGGCAGGTTTCGTTCCCTAAACGACAGTAGTGAACCAGTTGGGGTTTTACGACAATCTGACAACTTCATGCTAACTTATACCGATACCAGCATTTGATTTACAGATTTTTTAAAAACTGAATTCAAATGCTGTGGTGGAATTTGAACTCAGGTTCTCTGGATTACTAGTCCACTGCATTACCATACCCACTTATGGCTGGGACCCAGAACTCATATGTACTAAATTGAAAAGAAGAATGTTCGTGGAATATCACACCTATGTGTAGGCTCTGAGCTCAGACTCCAAAAATGTGCAGCAACTGACTCTTGAATTCTCCTTTGCTACAACATCAAGGAAGCTTTGTCTTCCTTACAGACCCCAATGGAGCATGTGGCAGCTTCATTGGAATCTGCAACAGATCCCCACCAAAGAAGCAGCTGAGACCAGTCAGTGTCTGCACCTCCACAGAATGCAGCTCTGGTGACAATTGGGGCGAGAATACACAACATAACGGATCTCTTACCATTCCAACCACGATCAGAATCTGATCGCTACATTAGACCAGCCTCTCACTGATCAATAAGGACACGTATCAAGGGCTTAGTGGAATGGTGTCGGCTGGAGTCCACCTGCCTGATACTGCCATCTCTCAGCACAGCAGCATATGCCAGATCTCCAGCCTTCCTCCTCAGAGCAACCACATTAGTGGAACATGGGAGGAAACATAAAGTTGCCCTGGAGCAAGCTGTAGAGATGTAGCAGGCAGAAGCCTCCTGCCAGGAACAGGCTGTCATGAGAGGAAGGCCACCTCATTCCTATGATGCTTTTGCAGAGCATGGGCAGCCAACCACCGGTGACAGCACTAGCCCTCGGGTTGCATCTATCTAGGGAAAGCACTAGAATAAGTGAAAGAAAGGCATGTGTAGCCTTCCCAGGGAAAGCATGGTGTTAGAAAAGAGCAGATTGCATTGTGTTCACTTTCTGTACACCAACTATTTTTTAAAGAAAGGCATTGAATTTCTGTGGGGATTGTCCACATCTCCCACTGTAATCTGGGTGTGAGATTGGCGGAACTCTGGGAAAATTAGCATAAGTGGAAGATGGGGAGATCCCCATGGAAATTCAGGTCTGAAATGATAAATCTTCCTTAAGACTTGTCAGTTTTGTACATATGTTGTCTATTCTTTGAAATACAGCTTAATCTGAATAGTGGGTGCATTTTCTTTCTTTTTTTCTTTCCCTAGATGTGCTATTATAAACAAATAAAAAA
The DNA here is from genome assembly GCF_044704955.1 of Pristiophorus japonicus. NCBI lineage: Eukaryota > Metazoa > Chordata > Chondrichthyes > Pristiophoridae > Pristiophorus > Pristiophorus japonicus. The sequence goes on along the minus strand of NC_091978.1, from coordinate 275,548,637 downwards.
TTGTATTAACATATTTTGTCTCCATAGGGCGAATTTCCTTGGCAAATAGCAGTTTATGAAGATACAGTTTTGAAATGTGGGGGAATCTTCATTGGTGGTTGCTGGATTCTGACAGCTGCACATTGTTTAAGGTGGAAAACTCTGCACTCCCTAGACAATTAGTAACTCAGAATAAAGTATGCAATGAAATAATCCATCATGTTCAGTGGGCTCTCCACTTCATGCCCTTTCATGGCACTTTTTCATTGCATTTATACATCTCCTTTCATAGGGTGACCATAACTGTATGCAATATTTCATTTGTGACTTTCTTACTTCTGTATTCTTTGCCTCGAGATACCGAAAAAAGAATTCCCTTTACCTTTTTAATGGCCATATTTACTTGTGCAGCTATCTTTAATGATCTGTGTATCTGCACAGCAAGGTCCTTCTGCTTCTCTTCCACTTAAAAAAATTACCATTTAAGGTAAGATAGATGTTACAGCACATCATGACTGTGCTGGGTCTTTGCTCGAGGATCCAAAACTCCTTCCCCTGCCGCATTCTCTCCCCAAAGTCCTGTATCTTATTCTGCTTCAAATATTTATCCAATTTTCCCTTAAAATGTACAATGGTTTCTGTCCTCGATCATTCTCTGTGGTTCCTCTAACAACACTGTGTAAAAAAAATCTCCAAACCTCTCTCCTCACTCTTTTTTTATTTGATAACTACTCTTCACTGATTCCCCAATCGCATGAAATAGTCTTTCTCTATTTACTTTATTAAAACCCTTCATAGTTTTAAAAGCCACTATTAAATCTCCCCTTATTCTTCCCTGCTCCAGTGAAAATAATTCCTGCATCTCGTCTCTCCTCAGATTTCCCAACCTTGGCCTGATCCTGGTAAATCTACAGTGTACGCTCTCTATCACTTTAATGTTCTTTCCATAATGGGGCACTTAGCACTCTAACTGTGGTCTAACAAATACTTTGTACACATTTATCAGTACTTCTTTACTCTTGCTCTCTAGGCCTTAAAATGCTATTGGCCTTTTTATAACTTTATTTCCCTGCACTCACACTTTCACAGCTTTATGTATTTGAACCCCTGTGTCATCTTGTACATGCAGAGAGGATATTTCTACTCATAAAGGAAACTAAAGCTAGGGGACATAGTCTCAGAATAAGGGGCTTCCCATTTAAAACTGAGGTGAGGAGGGATTTCTTCTCTCAGAGGGTTGTAAATCTATGGAATTCTCTGCCCCAAAGAGCTGTGGAGGCTGGGTCATTGAATATAGGAAATAAAGAGCTATGGGGAGCGGGCAGGGAAGTGGAACCGAGTCCATAATGAAATCAGCCATGACCTTATTGAATGGCGGAGCAGGCTCGAGGGGCCAAATGGCCTACCACACAAATTTAAAGATTGAGTTTCCTATACTCAAAGCCAAATCATCTATATATAATACACATGTGTGTGTGTGTGTGTGTGTGTGTGTGTGTGTTAATGGCGGCAGGGCGGAAAGTTAGCTCCCGGGAATAGTTTGCGCCTCAGTAAGTACATTTGGGCAGCTGGGCCCTACGTCAGGGGGCACAGCGCTAAGGGAGGCATTGTAAATCTCCCTTGGCACTAGGATGGCAAACTCCCGAGCTAAAGAGCCAGCCTGGGAGTGCTCCGAGAGACGCCTGGGTGGGGAGGGGGGGGGAAACCTAAAAAAAAAACCCACAAAAACATTCCCAAAACATTGCCCACAGCACCACAACACAAATCACAAAAACAATCACACTTACCTTAGGAGTCCATTACTTATTTCTTCACCGAAGGGATGGTTAGACCACCCTGATTTCCCAGGCGGTCAGTATGAGGTGTGCTTTGGAGTGGACGGGTCGGACAGGAGTTCAAGCTTGCAACGGTGTGACACCGGCACAGCTCTTCTGGGCGGTGCTGCTCCGCGCTGCCATAAAAGCGGAGCCGAGGATCGCTGCAGGGCACTGGAAGCTTAAACACCTCACTGCCATTGCCACTACTCCAGGGCGAAAAACGGAGCGGAGAAGCCCCAAAAATCCAGCATCAAGAGTGTACCACTTCAAACCAATCAGGTTGCAGTCTAATTTCCAGCACTTCTGTTGGATTCCTGCCAAAGTTACAATGGAGTCCACTGAAACACCTGTGGACCTTCGGTCCCCACATCTTTCCAGTCTGATTTATTTCCTTTTAATATTAAAGTTTACTTTTTGCTCTTCAAACATCTACTTGGCTACATTCCCTATAATTCCACATGCCATTAACATTGTCCCAATTTTCTTTTGTTGCACCTTTTAAAATGATTTTTAAAAATCCATATAACCACATCCACTGCATTTCCATTACCTGATCTTCAGTTATTTCTTCAAAGAATTCTAAAAGATTGGTCAAGTACAGCCTGTCTTTTAGAAATCTCTGCTAACTGCCCTTGATTAGCCCATTTATCCTTAATTTCTCTCAGAATCTTAAGATGTAATCCATTATGTTCCATTGATTTGTTTACCTTAAGTTTGAGTAACTTCTTTAGTACCATCTCTCTTTGAATAATAAGCTCCACTAACATCCACCTCTTGCAGTTCTACAATCTCAATATTTACTTCCTCAATAACAGTTGAGGCAAAGGGGTAGAATTTAGATAGCATTGACCTCCTGGCATGAACTAAGAACAGGCAATGATCCCTGGGCCTGAACAGGTAGGCCCAAAGCCCAACAAAAATTTGGGATCAGGCCTCATTTAAATTAGGCCAGTGAGCTACAGAAGCCTGCTGCGTGTCCCCAGGCAGCTCGCCGGTGAAGATAGGTCTTGGGAGGAGCTGGGGAGTCAATCATGAGGGGAATGAACAGAGGCTGGCAATGGTTTTCACGACTGCAGTGGAGCTGAGAGGAGTACTCCTGCTCCTCCCGGCTCCACATTCATGTAAGAATGTTTTAAGATACTTACCTTTTTGGTAGTGGCTTACAGCGGTCCTTTTGAGACCGCTGGTTAGGCTGCATATAGACCTGGTTATCCTGAAAGCGGCAAGCCTGTCACTGGCTGCTTCCAGGGCAGCTCCATTTCAGGAAGGGTCCTAAAACAGATTTTAAGCCTCTCAATAACATATCCAAGGTGCTCAATGACTGTTTTAGGCGACAACTAGGGATACCTGTAAAATCATCTGACCCAACCTGGAGTCGGATGTATTTCAGGCAAATATGGGACATGGGACATAGCCCTGCAAAATTGGTCTGTTTTGCACGTTTTCTGCCTGGAAAATGGGTGCAAGGTCCAATTTTTAGGCTAAAATGCTTATTAATATCGGTATATATCTGCTACATGGCACTAATACTGTCCTCTCCTTCGATTTCCACAATCCCAATAACTTTTACTAATTCTCCTGCATAAATCAACAATCACTTCCTAATAGGGAGGGAGCTGCTTAATGTCTGAGGGCCCATCACTTGTTCCATTTTATGTCATCCTGTTATCTGACAGATTTGCATTTAAACATAAGGCAGTGGGGATTGAGAAATAATAATTTGGCCATAAAAATTACATCTTTCAAAATATTCCCTCTCCCATATGTTGTCACCCTTCATAAAAATATGCTCGTCGTTCTATTGCTATATTTGCCAGCCTTTTTTCAATTGGCATTTTCTCTAAATAATTGTGCGCCCCATAGTTGAATTAATGAGCTTTTCTACATTTATATTAGTCAATTGGTGTGTTAGGTGCTTGAGATGTACGATAAGATCATCATTGAAAGTGCTATATAATTATCTCTAATGGAATTTTGGATCTATGAGACTATGCCTTTCATTTAGGTCTGTCAATGAAAATAAGTTATGCCTCAAATATCATTAACTTTTCAATAATTGTTACTATAATATCTGACAAGATTTACAATACATTACAGAAATTAGTTTTATTCATTTCTTTTGTCCTTATTTCAGGCCTTACCGATTGTCCGATTATAAAGTGAGAATTGCAAAGTACAGAATAAGTGAACCAACAAGTCATGAAGAAGTTTTACCAGTCGATAAAATCGTTGTTCATTATAACTACAATCCGAAAACGTACCAGAATGACATTGCCTTAATAAAAGTGGTTCACATCTTTAAAGACATGGAATGCATTCCACTAACTTATGACGTCCGACCTGTCTGCGTTCCCTGGTCTGAGTATCTGTTCAGACCCAATAAGACTTGCATAGTATCTGGTTGGGGTAAAGCAAAAGGTAAACTTACTATTACAGTTATGCGTTAAAAGAGTATTACACTCTCTCTAAGATTTTACTTTTATAGGCTATATCATTGGAACAGAGGGTTGAATTTTAACTTTGAAGAATGTGCGGGTTTGCGAGCAGGTGGGCAGTTAAAAGTGCTGAAATTGTCAGTGTGTCGGGAAGCCGGGTTCAACATGTCGGCTTCCACCTTTAACTCAGGCACGTTAGTCAGCGCGCGAGAGACCCTTTCGGGAGAGGCGGGTGACCTAAGCAAAGCAATTTATAGATGGTTAAGAGGAGATTAATAGCCTTTTTTACCTCACGTTGCAGCTTTTATTGGCCGTTCACGGGATTCCCAGGCCTGCTGAGCCTCGCCAGTGAAAGTAAGGCAAGAGCACAGTGGCAATTGTGGGAACTGAACAAATCACAGGCCAAAAAAAATCACATAAATATTCACACCTCACACTTGCTTCCTTACCTAAGGGAAAGGCTCTTGCTGACACCACTTGTGCTGAGAGTTTGCTTTCAGGAGTTTGCAGGTGATTTCTACAACTTCGGAAGTCACTCTCCCTACATTGGAAGTCACTCTTACTGCATTGGAGGATTGTGCCTCTGATCTTCACTTTATCTCTGTCGTATATCAGATCAGCATGGGTGCTGCTTCTACTTTTTCATCTTGGACCTCAGATGAGGGCCAAGACGAGCCTCAGCAGCAACAACACCAGCCACACTAGCAGGAACAGCCATCTCCTCACCGACCTGCTGCTCCACAGGAGAGAGGGGATGTGCACAGGGGTGCACCTTGCAGGAGGCAATACCCCAACACAAGATAAGTAGGCAGGGGATCAGCTTCCTGGACATGTCGGAACACCAGTGCCCCAGGAGGCTTATGCTATCGTGTCAGGTTGTGGCAGACATTTGTAACCTGTTGGAAGAAGATCTGCTGCCAAGTGGACTTGGTGTACACGTCTTACCAGCGGCTGCCAAAGTCACCACCGCTCTCAACTTTTTCACCTCAGGCACCTTCCAGGGATCTGCAGGAGACATTTGCAGGATCAAATGCATCACCCAGGTGACCAATGCCATGTTTCACAAGGCAGGCACTTATGTAAACTATGCCACTAATGAAGGTGTTACCGAGCAGGTGCTCAGTTTGCGGCTCTGTCTGGCTTCCCACAGGTGCAGGGCATGGCCTTCAAGGCAGATCACCTAGGAGTGATCTTGAACTGTAAGGTCTTCCACTCCCTCAACGTGCAGCTCATCTGCAACCACAAAAATATCATCGTACAGGTGTGCCAGATTCCCAGGGAGCTGTCATGATTCATTCATCATGCGCCAGTCCACCCTCCCTCAACTCTTCGCACCTCCAACCAGACTTACCAGCTGGCTGCTTGGAGACAAGGGCTATCCACTGAAGGCATGGCCATGATGCCCTTAAGGAGGCCAAGCAATGAGACCGAAGAGCATTACAATCAAAGCCAAATGAAGACGAGATGTGTAATAGAGTGAGCAATCAAGATGCTGAAGATGCGCTTCAGATGCCTGCACAGATCTGGAGGAGCCTTTCAATACGCACCAGCCAGGGTCTCCAGAATGATCGTGGTATGTTGCGCTCTGCACACAAAGTGCAGTAGCAAGAATTGGAGCTACAGGAGGAGCAAGACACAGAGTGCACAGCCTTTTCGGAGGAGGAGGAATCTGAAGTGGACATGGCACCAGCAGCGGCGCACATTGCTGCCTGGGAGGCCCAGGAGGGCCGCAATAATGGCACGATTTAGTTAGGTTGCCCCAGTGCACCCATATGGCACCCAAATGCTGAACCAACTTCCCACCCACACCCCACCACCACAAAGCAGCCCTAAAATTACTAAACAATTCCTGTCACACACACCCATTGCTCGAGGTTAAGTAATGTCTTACATAGAAACATAGAAAATAGGTGCAGGAGTAGGCCATTCGGCCCTTCGAGCCTGCACCGCCATTCAATGAGTTCATGGCTGAACATGCAACTTCAGTACCCCATTCCTGCTTTCTCGCCATACCCCTTGATCCCCCTACATCTAACTCATTTTTGAATATATTATGTGAATTGGCCTCAACAACTTTCTGTGGTAGAGAATTCCACAGGTTCACCACTCTCTGGGTGAAGAAGTTTCTCCTCATCTCGATCCTAAATGGCTTACCACTTACCCTTAGACTGTGACCCCTGGTTCTGGACTTCCCCAACATTAATAAGAACATAAGAACATAAAACCATAAGAATTAGGAACAGGAGTAGGCCATCTAGCCCCTCGAGCCTGCTCCGCCATTTAACAAGATCATGGCTGATCTGGCCGTGGACTCAGCTCCACTTACCCGCCCGCTCCCCATAACCCTTAATTCCCTTATTGCTTAAAAATCTATCTATCTTTGACTCTTCACTCCAACTGACAAGGTCCCTTACCAGACAGCAAGCAAAAATGGCCAAGGCGGGAAAGTGATGCAAAGAAATAATTTTATGTGGCTCATAAACTATATAACTTCAACAGAAACTTAACCATCTAACATTTTATATCACACCCATGTGCATACCCTTGTTCATCTATAATTGTCTCATCTTTACAACTCCTACACCATGCAACTCCTGTGGCTTCAGCAGAGGTAGAGGCAGGCTGCTCAACTCCCTGCTCTAACTGTTTAGATACTTTGGCGGGCATCCTCAAGGTTTCAGAGTCTGTGAGGGCCCCACCAAAGACTGCTTCTCCTGCCCCTGTGCAGGGACAGACTCGGCCATCGGGACACAAGCTGGCATGTGGATCCCTGATTGAGGGAGGTGCAACGGGAAGAAGTGAGAGTGCTTTGAGCAGAGCCCCCACTTCCATGTCCCCTCTCACCACCATCCCTTTCACAGCTCACCCGCACTTCCCTACTAGCAAGCAGCTGGAGAGCACTTTGCTGAACATCAGTGTGGCGATGAACGCCCACGACTAGATTGGTATCTGCCCTACATATGACTGCAATAAGAATCTGCAAGCTGTTGTTTGCAGAAAACATGTTCTCATTTGATTGGCGAATTTGATGCTTGATGCAGGTGGTCACCCTCTCCATGGACGAATACATCATGCTGGTCATGCTGGAGATGGACTCCTTCATTTTCCCTACAATCGAGCACATAGTGGCTGGAAAAGCTGCCAGAGCACTTCTGCATTTTCTGTTGCTCCTCACGGATCATCTGTTTTGTTGATGGTCCCAGAGGTTCAGCATCTTCATCCAGCTGAGCACTGCTTTGAGCATCCTGCGCCCTCCGACGAGGACTCTCCACTGCTGTCCCTGTCTTCACCAGCTGCTGTTACTCACATGTGATGTGTGAGACACCAGGTGACAACACTACTTTCTCACTTAGTGGACCCACTGATGTGTGTGTATCTGCGCTGGTGCTTGGTGTCCATGACCTCCTCTGAGGAGTTGTCTTCCTCCTCTGATGAAGTGAGCGGTGTGATGACTAAAGAGCCACCACTGGTTCGTTGCCTCTCCCGGGCGTTCTGTGCTCTCTTCTCCTGTAAGGAGGGAAACAATAGACTTTTGAGTGAGAGTCATGGAATGAGTGGAAGGGATGGATGGGCAACATCAGTTGAGAGTGACTATGAGGAAAAGGCACAACTTTGCATTAAGATGAGGGTGAGTGTCCCCGGTGGATGGTCAGATGGAGATGTGAGTAAGTGCCTAGACAGTGAGGGATGGGTGCACCTGCAAGGTAGGTTGGTATGAGGAGTGATGTGCAGGAGTAGACTTGGGAAGGCAGAGTGAGGGGGTTCGGTGACATGCACATCAGGATGTAGGGCAATGTGACATTGTACTCGCTTTTCCTGACCTCACGAGGTTGTTACAGCGTTTCCGACACTGTATCCAGGTCCTGCCAACAACACTCCTGCTGCTCACTTCTTCAGCAATCTCCAGCCATGCATTCTTAGTCTGGCCAGCTGGCCTCTTCCTCCCATCAGCAGGGATGAGGATGTCCCTGCGGGCCCTAACTCCTTAGAGTAATATATCCAAGGAGGCATCACTGAATCTTGGGCTGCTTTCTGTCTTTCAGCCTGCATATTTCAGGTTACACCTTTATCAATTGTTCCCAACAGAACCAACTCATTATTCCCACAACCTGTATTCCACCTCCACCAGCCTTCAAATGACATCTGTGCATTGCTCCTTTAAGTAGATCAGCTGAAGTCAAGTCATCCGGGACGTCATCGGACCCACTCCAGTTAAATGGTTGGGAAACCTGGAAGTCTGATTCAATTGCAGTTGCTTCGTTAAAAAGCCACTGCAAAACCTGCCTCTCCAACTTCCAGGTTCCTGACGCGATCCACGGCCCCCCCGCTGCCATCGACACTCAAAGATAAAAATTTAGCCTGGTCTAATTGCTTTAGGCAACAATCTAAAGTTATATTTCAGTCAAAAAAGTAAATTGCCCATAATTTTGAAGTTCTAGTTGCAAAGTTTATTTTCCATCAATGTTTCGGTTTTCCTTCATGTATTTTTGTTTTCTCTTGCCCTCTTTTTAAGCCCTTGCAGCAATTGTCCTCTAACTGGCCTCAAGGTGTGCATATTTGCTTCATTTAGGCTCGTAATTAGGCATTGTGTCCTTGCAGGAATGGACCAATTTAAATGTGGCTCCAATGCTTCTCGGTTGACTTTCAATTTACACTTTTGTATGTTGCTCAAACCACAAACAAGCAAGAGAAACTAAAGATTTTGAGGACATTTTACCAGCATTCAAAAATCATTGGCCATCAGAACTACAATCCCAAAACGTACAATAAAAAATCGCTTTCATTCAAAAATAGTATTTCACTGACACTAAACAGCAGAGGTGGGCAGGTGGCTCATTTAAATATTTGAATGAGGCTACAAGCCTCAACAACAACAACAATAACAACTTGAATTTATATAGCATCTTTAATGTAGTAAAACATCCCAAGACACTTTACAGGAGCGTTATCAAACAAAATTTGATACCGAGCCACATAAGGAGATATTAGGGCAGACTGGGTCAAAGAGACAGGTTTTAAGGAGCATCTTAAAGGAGGAAAGTAGAGAGATGGAGGGGTTTAGGAAGGGAATTCCTGGGGCCTTGGTAGCTGAAGTCATGGCTGCCAAAGGTGGAGAATTTAAAATCAGGGATGCACAAGAGGCCAGAATTGCAGGAATGCAGAGATCTCGGAGGGTAGCAGGGTTGGAGGAGGTTACAAAGATAGGGAGGGGCAAGACCATGGAGGGATTTGAAAACAAGGATGAGAATTTTTAAATTGAGGCATTGCTCAACTGGGAGCCAAAGTAGGTCAGCAAGAACAAGGGTGAGGGATGAACGGGACTTGGTACAAGTTAGGACACAGGCAGCGGAGATTTGGATGAGCTTAACTTTATGGAAAGTGGAAAATGGGAGGCTAGCCAGGAGTGCATTGGAATAGTTAAATCTAGAGGTACAAAGGCATGGATCATGGTTTCAGCAGCAGATAATGTGAAGCCAGCTGTGGAATTGGGCAATGATATGGAAGTAGAAGTAGACGGTCTTGGTAACGGAGAGGATATTTGGTTGGAAGCTCATCTCGGGGTCAAATACGACACCCTGGTTGCAAACAGTCTGATTCAGCCTCAATCAGTTGCCAGGGAGAGGGATGGAGCCTTGCATTTTTTTCTCCATTTTAGGTTTAACCATTGCCGGCAGGGTTTCTCAGGCCTCGGGAAATCCGACAGCTAAAGCAAGGCAGGGACTGTTGGATCCAGCAGCTAAGTGCCTTTCCAGCATCGCTTCTGGGCCAGGAAGAGCAGGATTCCCGGCCCACGAAGCTTACCTGTAAATCATTCCCGTGATTGGCCGACATCACCCCACCTCGCTGTAATCAGCCGAACTCACCCCAATGAGTAATGATGTCCCCCCAAGCCACGATCACCCGCCAACCCGGCTTTTCCGTACTCCAGCCCCACCCCAGAACTTTCCGATCCCTGCCTCCCTCCTCTGTGCTGCCAGGTTACCACCTCTCATCTCCACCCAACCCTTCCAATCTCCCCCCGATACGTCCTTACTATACAGTATAAATGCACACAAGGCCCATGCTTGAGAGGTGGTCAGTCTGTGACCTGTCCTTTATTCCATAGCACTCAAGTGATGGAAGTGGGTGGAGCTTCCCCTTTTATATCTGAAGGTCCAGGTTAGGAGTGTCTCCCACACGTTCACCATCTAGTGGTCATTGTTCTCACAGTATACAACTTAGGTCAGATTATACATGGGTTACAATGCTGGTTGAATACATGACATCACTTCCACCACCAAAGTCTTATTGGGATCACAGGTTGAGTCTCTCTGGTGGTTTACGCTCTCTTGTAGAGCGCCTGAGTTGGGGCTCCGGTTGTTGGGCGCTGGCTTGAGTGTCTGCTGTTTGTGGTGCCTCAGGCCTGTCCGGACTGCCCACAGTGACTGGGCTCTCCTCCCTTTGGTTCCTGTGTTTGGTCAACTGTGGAGGAGTAAACTCTATATCGTGTTCTTCCTCTGCTTCTTCTATGGGGTTGCTGAACCTCCTTTTTGTTTGATCCACATGTTTGCGGCAAATTTGTCCATTGGTAAGTTTAACTACCAGAATCCAATTTCCCTCTTTGGCAACCACAGTGCCTGCGAGCCATTTGGGCCCTGCAGCGTAGTTGAGGACAAAAACACGGTCATTTACATCAATACATCGTGTCCTCGCATTCCTGTCATGGTATTCATATTGTGATTGGCGCCTGCTCTCGACAATTTCTTTCATGGTGGGTGTATAAGGGATAACCGGGTTTTGAGCGTCCTTTTCATTAGCAGCTCTGCGGGTGGAACCACTGTGAGCCAGTTTGGTCGGGATAGGCCAACAGGAGGCATGATAAGCGGCATTGTAGGGAACCCCCTTGGATTCTGAGCATCCCGTTTGATTATCTGCACTGCTCGTTCTGCCTGGCCGTTTGAGGCCGGCTTGAACGGTACCGTTCTGACATGGTTTATTCCATTGCCTGCCATGAAGTCCTGGAATTCAGTGCTTGTGAAGCACGGGCCATTGTCGCTGACCAAGATGTCCGGTAGACCGTGGGCGCCGAACATTGTCCGTAGACTTTCTACCGTGGCAGAGGATGTGCTTGAATTTAAAATGTCACACTCGATCCATTTGGAGAAGGTGTCTACTACAACCAAAAACATTTTCTCCATGAAAGGACCTGCGTAGTCCGCATGGATGCGTAACCAAGGCTTGGCGGGCCATGGCCAGGGGCAAAGGGGGGCTTCTCTGGGCGCATTGCCCAGCTGGGCACACGTGTTGCACCTGCGAACACAAAGTTCCAGATCTGCGTCTATCCCTGGCCACCAAACGTGTGACCTGGCAATTGCCTTCATCGTGACAATGCCCGGGTGCTCATTGTGGAGTTCTCTGATGAACACCTCTCTGCCCATCTGGGGCATGACTATGCGGTTTATCGGCCTAAATCGAGAGTTCATCCCTGTGCCTGTGAAATGGTTTAAATTCCTCAGGGCATGCCCTGTACGTGGCTGCCCAGTCCCCATTCAGGACACATTTCTTGACGAGAGACAATAGCAGGTCTCTATTTGTCCAGACTTTAATCTGACGAGCTGTCACGGGTGAGCCTTCGCTTCCGAAAGCTTCAACAGCCATGATCATCTCAGCAGCATGCTCGGTAGCCCCCTCAGTGGTGGCTAGTGGGAGCCTGCTGAGTGCATCGGCGCAGTTTTCGGTGCCCGGTCTGTGCCAAATTGTGTAGTCATAGGCGGCTAACGTGAGTGCCCACCTCTGCATGTGGGCCGATGCATTTGCATTTATGGCCTTGTTGTCGGCCAAAAGGGACATTAGGTTTGTGATCTGTCTCCAGCTCAAATTTCCTGCCAAACAGGTACTGGTGCATTTTCTTTACCGCATATACACATGCGAGCGCCTCCTTTTCTACCATCCCGTAGCCCCTTTCTGCCTGGGACAGACTTCTGGAGGCATAAGCTACCGGCTGTAACTGACCCTTGGCATTGGCATGCTGCAACACACACCCGACACCATAGGACGATGCATCGCACGTTAACACAAGTTTCTTACATGGGTCATATAGCGTTAACAGATTGTTGGAACATAACAAATTGCGTGCTCTATCAAAAGCCCTTTCCTGGCTGTCCCCCCAGACCCATTTGCAACCTTTGCGTAGGAGCACGTGTAGCGGCTCTCGCAGTGTGCTCAATTTGGGAAGAAAGTTACCAAAATAGTTCAGGAGCCCCAGGAATGAACGCAGCTCCGTCATGTTACGGGATCTGGGTGCTCTCTGGATCGCTTCCGTCTTGGACGCAGTAGAGCTGATCCCGTCTGCTGCTACCCTCATCCCCAGGAATTCTACCTCTGGAGCTAGGAAGACACACTTCGCCTTTTTCAGTCGCAGCCCTACCCGGTCCAGTCTGCATAGCACCTCCACCAGGTTGTGGAGGTGTTCTTCAGTATCGTAACCCGTGATGAGGATGTCGTCCTGAAAAACCAGCGTCCCTGGAATCGACTTGAGGAGGCTTTCCATATTTCGTTGGAAGATCGCGGCGGCCGAGCGAATCCCGAACGGACATCTGTTGTACTCAAACAACCCCTTGTGTGTCGTGATGGTGGTCAGCTTCTTCGACTCACTCGCCAGCTCCTGGGTCATGTAAGCTGAGGTCAGGTCCAATTTTGAAAAAGGTTTGCCACCTGATAGCGTCGGAAAGAGGTCCTCCGCTCTCGGTAGCGGGTACTGGTCTTGGAGTGACACCCGATTGATGGTGGCCTTGTAATCGCCACATATCCTGACCGACCCATCCGCCTTGAGCACCGGCACAATCGGGCTCGCCCAGTCACTGAATTCGACTGGCGAGATGATGCCTTCCCTCAGCAGGCGGTCCAATTCACCTTCTATCTTTTCCTGCATCACGTACGGCACCGCTCTGGCCTTGTGGTGTACTGGCCTGGCATCCGGGTTTATGTGAATCACTACCTTGGCCCCCATGAAAGTGCCGATGCCGGGTTGAAATAATGAGTCAAATTTGTCCAGGATCTGTGAGCATGGTACTCGCTCCATAGAGGAAATTGCATTGACATCGCCCCATTTCCAGTTCATGACAGCGAGCCAACTCCTCCCCAGTAGTGCGGGACCGTCCCTAGGACAATCCAGAGTGGCAACCTGTTCTCCGAATCTTTGTGGGTCACGACCACCGTGGCTCTGCCTAGCACCGGAATGATCTCCTTTGTGTATGTCCGTAGCTGTGCGTCAATCGGTGATAATTTTGGCCTCCTGGCCTTGGACACCCACAACTTTTCGAACTGTTTGATACCCACCAGGGACTGGCTGGCCCCCGTGTCTACCTCCATTGATACTGGGATGCCATTGAGGAGCACTTTCATCATTATCAGTGGCGTCCTGGTGTATGAACTGTATACGTGCTCCACATGAACTCGCTGAACTTCAGCTTCCAGCGATTTCCCCCAGCGTTCATTTGTGCAATTTCTGCAGGTATTTTGCTCATCTCTGCAAATTCCGGCTGAGTGTGTGCTTCCACGCCTCCAACATGAGCTGCTGTTTGAAACAAAAGGTCCCTTGCCAGTCGATCGTCCCTGATTGCCCCTATTATTGTCCTTGAGTGCGCCATTAACAGGTGTTAATGGCCCCATTACTGGCCGCATTGTCCCTTGTAATGGCGTGAATCGCCGTTCAGCTTGCCATTGTCTCTGTCGAACTCCCCCTCTGGGTTCGACTACATATTGGGGCATGCCCGATTGCCCTTGTCTGCCTGGAGAACTGTGTGCTGCTTTAACAATGTTGAATCTCTGTCCCAACCATTCCTTAACACAGTTCTGCTCGTGGCCATGCTCGCGTGGTTTAAATCACAGTTTCTCGTCGCCATTGATACGTCCTTACTATATAGTATAAATGCACACAAGGCCCATGCTTGAGAGAAGGTCAGTCTGTGACCTGTCCTTTATTCCATAGCACTCAAGTGATGGAAGTGGGTGGAGCTTCCCCTTTTATATCTGAAGGTCCAGGTTAGGAGTGTCTCCCACAAGTTCACCACCTAGTGGTCATTTTTCTCACAGTGTACAACTTAGGTCAGATTATACATGGGTTACAATGTTGGTTGAATACATGACACCCCCGATCCTTCTGATTTCTCGCCTGACCTCTCTGATTCCCCCCCCACCACTTCAGCCTCCGATCTCCTCCTACCCACGGCCTTTCCGACCCCTCCCTCCCTCCTCTCCGCTCCCCAGCTACGGCCTGCTGTTGAAGGCCTACCCACCCGACAATCTGCCAGTCTGGCTGACTGTGGCCGGGAAACGGAGACAAACAATGTTAATGAGGTCCTGCTGTTACATTCGATAGGACCTGAGGGAAACCTGTTCTTCCCGGTTTCCCAAACGCAAAACTGCCCCCTTGCTCCCTCCCCGCGTCCCCACCTTCCTGTAAATATCAGGACTACAGTGAACCATGAACCTTGGGCTAACATCCCAGATAGCCACAGGTAAACAGACTAGCTTGGGACACAGATATTCACTTTTACAAAATCATCAACAACCTGTGGGCATTGGCCCTTCCAAGTACAAGAGCAGCATATTTTAATATTGTGTTCAGAATGGGAAATAAGAAACTATGGTGATCTCAAACTTTCTAACAGCTCATGTAATGAAGAACACGACAACAACAAAAGTTTCCATTTATATAGTCCCTTTTAATGTAATAAAATGTCGCAACGCACTTCACAGGAGCTATTCTCAAACAAACTTTGACACTGAGCCACGAAAGAAGATATTAGGACAAGTGCTTGGTCAAAGAGGTAGGTTTTAAGGAGCAGTGAGGTTTGGGGAGGGAATTCGAGAGGTTAGGGCCAAGGCAGCTGAAGGCATGGCCACCAATGGTGGAGCGATTAAAATCGGGTAGCCAGAATTGGAGGAGTGCAGAGATCTCAGAGGGTTGTAGGGTTGTAGAAGATTACAGAGATAGGGAGGTGCGAGGCCATGGAGGGATTTGAAAACAAGGATGAGACTTTAAAATTAAGATGGTGCTGGACTGGGAGCCAATGTAGACCAGCGAGCACAGGGATGTTGGGTGAATGGGACTTGGTATGAGTTTGGATATGGGCAGCAGAGTTTAGGATGAGCTCAAGTTTATCGATGGTGCAAGATGGGAGGCCGGCCAGGAGAACATTGGAATAATCTAGCATGGAGGTAACAAAGGCATGGATGAGGGTTTCAGCAGTAGATGCGCTGAGGCAGAGGCAGAGACAGGCAATGTTATGGAGTTGGAAGTAGCAGGTCTTGATGTTGGAGAGGTAATATGGTCAGAAGCTCAGCTCAGGGTCGAATAGGTGGCCACGGTTGCGAACAGTCTGGTTCAGCCTCAGATAGTGGCCAGGGAGAGTGATTTTGAGCCAAGAGAACAAGAAAGTGACCTATTGCTAAGCTTCTGCCAATGTTAGTTTGCAACTAGCCTCTACAAGTTCCTGAGAGCGAGACGAAGATTGCAGGACTGACCATTTGGGCATTGTGGGAAGAACCTACGTCTCTTTAATGGGGAAATCTAAATAGAAACATAGAAATATAGAAAACAGGTGTAGGAATAGGCCATTCGGCCCTTCGAGCCTGCACCACCATTCAATAAGATCATGGCTGATCATCGCCTCAGTACCCCTTTCCTGTTTTATCTCCATACCTCTTGATCCCTTTAGCCATAAGGGCCATATCTAACGCCCTTTTGAATATATCCAATGAACTGGCATCAACAACTCTCTGCAGTAGAGAATTCCACAGGTTAACAACTCTCTGAGTGAAGACGTTTCACCTCATCTCAGTCCTAAATAGCTTACCCTTTATCCTTAGATTGTGTTCCCTGGTTCTGGACTTCCCCAACATCGGGAACATTCTTCCTGCATCTAACCTGTCCAGTTCCATTAGAATTTTATATGTTTCTATGAGATCCCCTCTCATCCTTCTAAACTCCAGTGAATACAGGCCCAGTCGATCCAGTCTCTCCTCATATGTCAGTCCTGCCATCCCGGGAATCAGTCTGGTGAACCTTCGCGGCACTCCCTCAATAGCAAGAACGTCCTTCCTCAGATTAGGAGACCAAAACTGAACACAATATTCCAGGTGAGGCCTCACCAAGGCCCTGTACAACTGCAGTAAGATCTCCCTGCTCCTATACTCAAATCCCCTAGCTATGAAGACCAACATGCCATTTGCCTTCTTCACCGCCTGCTGTACCTTCATGCAAACTTTCAATGACTGATGTACCATGACACCCAGGTCTCGTTGCACCTCCCCTTTTCCTAATCTGCCACCATTCAGATAATATTCTGCCTTCGTGTTTTTGCCCCCAAAGTGGATAATCTCACATTTATCCACATTATACTGCATCTGCCATACATTTGCCCACTCATCTAACCTGTCCAAGTCACCCTGCAGCCTCATAGCATCCTCCTCACAGCTCACACTGCCACCCAGTTTAGTGTCATCTGCAAACTTGGAGATATTACAACCAATTCCTTCATCTAAATCATTGATGTATATTGTAAATAGCTGGGGTCCCAGCACTGAGACCTGCGGCACCCCACTAGTCACTGCCTGCCATTCTGAAAAGGACCCATTTATCCCGACTCTCTGCTTCCTGTCTGCCAACCAGTTCTCTATCCTGTCACTGCTTTCTAAATGCATTGCTACTTCATCTTTAATAATTCATTCCAACATTTTCCCCATGACTGATGTCAGGCTAACCGTCTATAATTTCCCGTTTTCTCTCTCCCTCCTTTCTTAAAAAGTGGTGTTACATTAACTACCCTCCAGTCCATAGGAACTGATCCAGAGTCTATAAACTGCTGGAAAATGATTACCAATGCATCCACTATTTATAGGGCTACTTCCTTAATACTCTGGGATGCAGACTATCAAGCCCTGGGGAATAATCGGCCTTCAATCCCATCAATTTGCCTAACACAATTTCCTGACTAATAAGGATTTCCTTCAGTTCCTCCTTCTCACTAGACCCTGGGTCCCCTAGTATTTCCAGAAGGTTTTTTGTGTCTTCCTTCGTGAAGACAGAACCAAAGTATTTGTTCAATTGGTCTGCAATTTCTTTGTTCCCCATTATAAATTCACCTGATTCTGACTGCAAGGGACCTACGTTTGTCTTCACTAATATTTTTCTCTTCACATATCTACAGAAGCTTTTGCAGTCAGTTTGTATGTTCCCAGCAAGCTTCTTCTCAGACTCTATTTTCCCCCTCCTAATTAAACCCTTTGTCCTCCTCTGCTGAATTCTAAATTTCTCCCAGTCCTCAGGTTTGCTGTTTTTTCTGGCCAATTTATATGCCTCTTCCTTGAATTTAACACTATCCTTAATTTCCCTTGTTAGCCACGGTTGAGCCACCTTTCCCATTTTATTTTTACTCCAGACAGGGATGTACAATTGTTGAAGTTCATCCATGTGATCTTTAAATGTTTGCCATTGCCTATCCACCGTCAACACTTTTAGTATCATTCACCAGTCTATTCTAGCCAATTCACGTCTTATACCATCAAAGTTACCTTTCCCCAAGTTCAGGACCCTAGCCTCTGAATTAACTGTGTCACTCTCCATCTTAATGAAGAATTCTACCATATTATGGTCACTCTTCCCCAAGGGGCCTTGCACAACAAGATTGTTAATTAGTCCTTTCTCATTACACATCATCCAGTCTAGGATGACCAGCCCTCTAGTTGGTTCCTCGACATATTGGTCTAGAAAACTATCCCTGAAACACTCCAGGAAATCCTCCTCCACCGTATTACTACCAGTTTGGTTAGCCCAATCTATATGTAGATTAAAGTCGCCCATAATAACTGCTGTACCCTTATAGAAACATAGAAACATAGAAAATAGGTGCAGGAGTAAGCCATTCGGCCCTTCGAGCCTGCACCGCCATTCAATGAGTTCATGGCTGAACATGCAACTTCAGTACCCCATTCCTGCTTTCTCGCCATACCCCTTGATCCCCCTAGTAGTAAGGACCACATCTAACTCCTTTTTGAATAGATTTAGTGAATTGGCCTCAACAACTTTCTGTGGTAGAGAATTCCACAGGTTCGCCACTCTCTGGGTGAAGAAGTTTCTCCTCATCTCGGTCCTAAATGGCTTACCCCTTACTTAGACTGTGACCCCTGGTTCTGGACTTCCTCAACATTGGGAACATTCTTCCTGCATCTAAACTGTCTAAACCCATCAGAATTTTAAACATTTCTATGAGATCCCCTCTTATTCTTCTGAACTCCAGTGAATACAAGCCCAGTTGATCCAGTCTTTCTTGATATGTCAGTCCCACCATCCCGGGAATCAGTCTGGTGAACCTTCGCTGCACTCCCTCAATAGCAAAAATGTCCTTCCTCAAGTTAGGAGACCAAAACTATGCACAATACTCCAGGTGTGGCCTCACCAAGGCCCTGTACAATTGTAGTAACACATCCCTGCCCCTGTACTCAAATCCCCTCGCTATGAAGGCCAATATGCCATTTGCCTTCTTAACCGCCTGCTGTACCTGCATGCCAACCTTCAATGACTGATGTACCATGACACCCAGGTCTCGTTGCACCTCCCCTTTTCCTAATCTGTCACCATTCAGATAATAGTCTGTCTCTCTGTTTTTACCACCAAAGTGGATAACCTCACATTTATCCACATTATACTTCATCTGCCATGCATTTGCCCACTCACCTAACCTGTCCAAGTCACTCTGCAGCCTCATAGCATCCTCCTCGCAGCTCACACTGCCACCCAACTTAGTGTCATCCGCAAATTTGGAGATACTACATTTAATGCCCTCGTCTAAATCATGCATGCATCCCTAATTTCTTGTTTGATGCTGTCCCCAACCTCACTACTACTGTTTGGTGGTCTGTACACACTTCCACTCGCGTTTTCTGCCCTTTGGTATTCCACAGCTCTACACATACAAGGCCCAAGTTTGCCCCCAGGGTTAGAACGGCGCACCACTTTTTAAGAACAGAAACGGCACCTATTATTTACCTTTGTATTCTCCCCGCAGTCAGGTCGATCCAGTCCCTTGGCGCAGCCCAGCAGAACGCATGGAGGGCGGAGCCAGGTCCCGGCGCTGAAAACAGTGTCAGGACCTCTGTACATGCGCACTAGAGTGTGCGTGCATGTGCAGTAGCTCCTCGCAGCCCGAATCTCTGTAGGCTATGTGGGAGAGGCCCGAAGCACGCCCCCCCTAGCCCTGGCCGAATGGCCTTCCTGCCACGACCTACGAGGGAACAGTGGACTGTGAAAGCACAGACGACTATGGAATTTAGCCTCAATGCGAGTTCAGCCTGATAGTGAGTTCAGCACCTAGGTATAGTTGGGCAGGACTTTTTTTTCAATAATTAATACTTGTGTGATGTGAGTAACTGGAGTTGTATTCTTGCAAGAGTTTTGTACTAGTGGAAGTTCAGGCTCACAGGGCAGGCTCGTATGTTTAACGTTGTCCCCCCACCCCCACTTCCTCTTCCCCCTCCCATCCTCCTCTTCCTCTTCCTCCTCCCCCCTCTTTCTTCCCCCCCTCCTCTCCCCCCTCCCTCCCCTCCTCTCCCACCTCCCTCCCCCTCCTCCATCCCCTCCCTCCTCCTCCCCCTCTCTCCCCCCACCCCTTGCTGTCAGAAACACAGAGAGACACTGACAGAGACAGAGAGAGAGAGAGACTGACAGAGACAGAGAGAGAGACATTGACAGAGACAGAGAGAGAGACACTGATAGAGACAGAGACACACTGGGGCGGCCCCATCCCAGCACGCTGTTGGAGGGCTCCCGGTGCTATAGTAGGTGAGTAGAAACTTAATTTTTTATTTATTGATTGATTTTTTTATTATTTATTTTATTTTTAATTTTTTAATTTTTTTAATTGATTTATTGGTTGATTTATTGATTTATTTATCATTTATTATTGATGATGGCTCTTTATTTGTAAAAGTGAAGTGTTTAATGTTTGTAAACTTCCCTCCGCCCTCCCCATCTCTCGTTCCCTACGCCTGATTTCTAAGTGTAGGCAAGGTTTTTCTGAGCATACAAAAATCTACACTTACTCCATTCTAAGTTAGTGTGGAGTAAGTTTTCGCTGCCTAAACTTGCAAAACAGGTGTAAGTGGCTGGTAACACCCCCTTTTGAAAAAAAAACTGTTCTAAAACAAAACTATTCTCACTCACTAGAATTGGAGCAAACTAAATGCTGAGAATTGCAATTTCTAAGATACTTCATTCTAAACTAGTTGCTCCAAAAATATAGGAGCAACTCGAGCCGAAACTTGAGCCCACAGGTTCCACATCATCCAAGCTAATGTCCTTCCTTACTATTGCGTTAATTTCCTCTATAACCAGCAACGCCACCCCACCTCCTTTTCCTTTCTGTCTATCCTTCCTGAATGTTGAATATCCCTGGATGTTGAGTTCCCAGCCTTGGTCACCCTGGAGCCATGTCTCCGTAATGCCAATTATATCATATTCGTTAATAGCTGCCTGCGGTTATAAAATAACTTTAAATGTATCTGTAAGATATCTGAATTATACCTAAAATTCTCTAAGCTGATTGCACAATTCTTCAAAATTCTACAAACCCCATTTTAAATGGATTTGTTAATGTGCAAGTTTCTAAATTGGTTAGTCAGCTTAGCTGCACAAATGATAGTATTAAATAGCTGATGTTACATTAACGTGTGCTGTAGTAATTTACTTGAGTTATTCCATTTATAGATAAAGTAAACATTCTACGCTGGGCTGAGCTTGAACTTATTGGAAACTGTTCAGAGATTTACAAATCTGATTTTTTTGAAGAAATGGAATGTGCAGGTAAGGTTAAAATTTTGATCTCAATCATGAAAATCAGGCCCTCCTTTTATAAACGTAAAGGGTCCAAAAATCCAGACTTTTTTTGACGGATCTGGGGCAGTAGTGTGCCAGGTGGTAACGTGTTTGGAGTGGGATCCCGTTCTGTAGTTTCCCCTCATGCCAAGTTCCTAACTTCAGTGTAAAGTTGTTGAGAAGGTGCTTTCCCTTAGAAAGAAAAGTAACTTGAAGGGGTGTTACTCTTGTTACCCCCTCTTCTGTATAGGCAAGTTCTGAAACAGCGCTATCCATTGAACACAAATGTGTACATTTTACAAAAGATCAGGATGACTGACCTTAGGGACGTGAATTTCCTTGTGGCTTCACCTGCTGTGTAACTTTGGCAGAAGCTTGGCTGAAACTATGCATGTGTGCAAACCGCGTTTCCACGAAGATTACGGTAGTGGAGCGAGTGAAGCCCCAAGGAAATTCATCCCCTAGCCTGCCTTTTGTCTGTGGTCCTCCTCACCCCGTAGAACTGCCCATCCTCTGCGGCGTCCCTGCACTTTGCTGCACGGCCTGCCTAGGTATGATGTGTTGCCTGTATCAGGCAGCAGTATCAGGATTCAGAAGTTTGCTCTCTTAAAAATCTTTAGCACGAGAATGCAAAGCCAGGATTATCATGTCATCCATAATGCAAGTGAGAAAGTTATATTAATGCTCTGCTCACAGCCATGCCTGAGTGTTCAGGATGGTTGATTTTCTGATTTTTTTCATTTTGTCTCTCTTCTATTGAAATATGGCAAATATGGCTGCCTTCCATTCAATAACTCTCCATACTGCTGGATCCTACTGCACGGGAAAACCATTGGTTCAGCTATGTTTTCCCACTCTGCACCTATCTCTCAATCTTAAAACTTGAAAATCTGGGGCACAGGCCGTAAAAATCAGCAACGGAGGGCCAAAGGCAGGGTCACTTTATCTGACAACGCATAGCACCATTAAAGACTTCTATGTTTTTAGTGCCTCATCAGGTCTCAGAGAAGCAGATGTACTTTATGTCAAATGAATTACTTTAAAGTAACTGTTGTTTGTAGGAAAATGTGGCAGTCATTGTGCACAGCAAGATCCAATCAATAGCCAGTTACAAACAACCAATTGCTTATTTTTTTATGGCATTATTGGCTGAGGAAGATATGTTGGCCAGGATTATTCGATAAACTCTTTATTATTCTTCAAACACTGCCATAACATCTTTCGGCTAGAATTTCTGATTTATATGTGCCTGATTTTGAGCAGTTTCAGGGCGGGTGGGTTAGAGAAATGAAGGCAGTAAAGCATTACACTGCATCACCACCCTTAACCGGATGATTTGCAACTCTGCGCTAGAAGTGAAACAAATGGGCTGAAAGTCCGGCCTAAATATTGGCTGCCATTTTTTAATAGGATCCTGTAGCCTAACATTACAACAGTGACTACACTTCAAAAAGTGCTTAATTGGTTGTAAAGTGCTTTGAGACATCCAGTGGTCGTGAAAGGCGCTATATAAATCCAAGTCTTTCTTTTTAAAGTTAAATTTCCTAACATTTTGTGTTCTGGCATGCCAATTCAAATAAAAGGTTAAGTGTTATGTCTTTAATACTCATTAATATGAATGACTCCACGAGGTCTAGTATTGTACTTGAGCTGTTGTGACCTTAGCTGCATTTATTGTAACTCCAGAGTCAGGCACAAGCATGGTGGACAGCCTTTTATACTGGGCCCTGCACACCTATGTGTGATATATTCACAGAGCACAAGCACACACAGCTTCCTACATAGCAGGCAGCTCTCTCGGAAGCCTCCGGAATCTGCCTAGTTCTGTTTATTATTAACTATGCAGTTGCAGTACACAATACGTCCACATCCACAGTGTGGCGCTACAAACATTACAAGCTTAGACATTACACTATGCAGGTGACCCTCAGGTCTCCCACCGCAGTGCCCTCTGGTGGCATACCTTATGTGACTATACAGTTATTATACATGGTCTACATACATGACATCACTTCCCCTTGTCTTTAATGCAAATTGATTCGTACATTGACGGTGACCTGGGCTTTGCTCTTCCTGGTTGACCATTGGAGGGTCGCTTCTAGCTTGGGTGGGTTGGTAGTGAAATTTGTTGCCAGTGGAGGTCCTAGTGGTTTCTGGTTGTGAGTCCATGACTACTCCATTCTCCACCCACCCCACCCCGCCCTGCTAATGGCCTGTTACATGCAAGTTGCATTCAAGTTCATCACATGGTTTTT